>NC_134539.1:3577500-4827500 GCF_050624435.1 Tenrec ecaudatus | reverse complement strand
GGACTCAGTGGTCACTCCCCCAACCCCAAACCAAAACCCAAAACTATTGCCCTGAGGGGACCTTTAAACCTTCAACCATTAGCATCAACAAGCAATGGCTGGCAAAGATTTGACCTCTTCTTGAAACCAAGTGGCTTAGCTTCGCATAGAAGGAGAGTCTCTCCCTGCACGTGCTCCCTAAAGAACCAACCATCCACCGGAGAATCAGATGGACAGCGGGCCTCTCCCCAAGTTTGACGGGAAGCTCCGGTGGGGAGGGCAGTGACATAAGGGGTCGGGAAGGGTGACCTAGCCTGAAGGACCATCATCCTGGCCCTTTCTGAAGTTCGACGTGGAATTGGCCTGAGTGCCGTCGGCTGTGTGTACTGAGGAGCAACAGAAAAATGAAGGTAGGAACCAGCTCATCGACTGGGCAGCGCCTCCTCCTGAGACTCCCCATCCCGGCCACCGACTGGAAGAAATTCCAGGACGGCCGGCCCGTCCTTCCTGAAGAGCTTCAAGGGCATTCTTCCAGAGGAGGAAGCAAACGCACTTTGACACATGGCACGTCATGGTTGCTACTTGAAAAAGAAACGCTCCTCTTGATACGATCGAACTATTGAACTGTTTGATAATGTGCCAATAAATCTCCAAAACCATTTTTTAAGCCTTTTGTTTGTTTGTTCATGGCCAATGACAGGCCGAAGCTGGGGGCAAAGAGGGGGGTGGGGGTCGCTTTTGTTAATAGGACCCTGGTGGCTAGAGTTCTGTACCGCCAGAAGCCACGTACTTGCGCAGTGAAAAGACAACAGGGAAGGTTGAATGGGACAGAAGACTAATGGATTCAGAACCACGTGCAGAGGAACCCAGGGCACCCACCCCAAGATAACCTCCTGGATGCCAGGATCAAAGAAACAACACACACACACACACACACACAATCTTCAAGGCGAGGGGAGAGGGTTCCATTCCAGGGCAATCCCAAGCTTCCCATCCCAGGGTGTCATTCCAGAATTTTCCAGAGTGGCAGCTCCTAAGCCACCCAGCCCAGCCCGGTAAGTGTGACCCTCAGACCCTGCGGCGACTCTCATGCTTTTGGTGAAGGTGGAGCTCCCGAGGGGGGCGAGCGATAGGAAAGACGGGAGCGGAGGGCGAGGAACCCTCGCCTGCCTCTCTTTCATGTGGGGATCCCTTCACTTAATTTCAAAAGTTAATGACGTGCAAATGCCTGGTCGTGAGCATCACACCAGTCTGTTCCCGGAAGTCCCCATGCCCTTTCGCTTCAGTGGGATCAAACAACTGCGCGGGCTAAGCACTCAGCTGGCTGTATAACGTGGTCACAGCCAGCGGAGAGGGAGCCTAGACCTGTTCCCTCCTTCTCCTCACCCCCACTACGCACGCACGCCTTCACATCCCCAAAGAGAGGGAGGTTTAGTTGGGACCTGCACACAGGAGCCCTTTAAAGAGACAGCGATGACTTGCTGGCATCCAAACAACCAAAAAGTTATCAGATGCAAATACAATGCAAACCCACAACGCCGAAAGCATCCCTTCCCATTGTCCAGGGACTTCGGCTCAGGAGCTAGTCATCATTGCCACCCACTCAGACGTGGAGCTGGAGAAGGGATCCCCGGGTCCCAGCAGTGACAGGCTGCCCCTTTCCTAAAGCCCACAGTTCGCTCTGAGGCCCAAGTCTCCAAACAGTGGTCAATAGAACGAGATGTCCACCTAGGCCAATGGCATGAACTGGTCCCTCCCATGTTGGCCGGTCACCCATGCAGGGACGTGCCCCACCCTTGGGCTCTGATAGCAATGGCGGGCGGTCATGGGGGTGGGGAATGCCCAGTTTCAAAACGAACTTATTTTGCATGATATATATTGCATCATTAGAAAAATAAATAATTTGTGTCATTCAAAAAGAGGGGGGTGGGAGAGACAGGGAGAGAGAAATTACAGCTTTCAGGAAAAAAAAAAATCTCCTCCTGTATTTGCTCTAATACCCCAGGGAGGTGTTAAAAACAATCAGGTAATGTTCCTGAAATCTACTGCGAAAGAAAGCAAGCCTGAAAAACGAAAGGGGCTTTCTTGGTTTCCGAAACGCAGTCTGATGCACTATCTCCTTCACGGCGTCTCTCTCAGGACTGTCCGGGGGTGCCGTAGCCCATCCAGTCAGTGCTGACTCTTGGTGACCCCTGTGGGTTTCCGAGACTGTAGTTGTTCACAGGAGTAGAAAGCTCGTTCTTCCTCCCACAGAATGGTCGGTGGTTTTTGAACCGCCGGCCACGCGGATTGCAGCCCTGTGCGTAACCACTACGCCACCAGGGCTCCATCCTGCAATATATGCTCCCATCTTCAACCGGGGATGGCAGAGTCGGCTGAGGACGTGGAAATGCTACACTCGTCCGTGTTTTGGTGTCCTGGTCATGCCTAGGGCTGTTAATTTCGCAAGGCCAGCAATTCAAAACCACCAGCCGAGCCTCGGGAGAAAGATGAGGCTTTCTACCCCCATAAACAGCTATAGTCTCACAAACTCACAGGGCCAGTTCTACCCTGTCCTATAGGGTCTCGATGAGTTGGCATTGAGACTTGATGGTGGTGGGTTTTGTTTTGTTTAGACACGAGAAAGTTATTTCAGCCCCTCCCTCTGAAGTTCAAAAGGAACTTACTAAACAACTGGGGTGGGGTGGGGTGGGGTGGGTGTAGGCTGCTTTCCCTTACTCTTTCTGCAGTTATTACTAGTGAGCTGAATCCAGGTCTGACGCCTGTACCAAGGAGTGGGGCCCTTCCTGGCCCTGTGCCTCCCCAGGGATGGGCCGTGGGTGAGCCTGCTGTGATACACAAGCTTTCACTGGCTCATTCTGGGAAGCAGATCTCCGGGTCTTTCTTCCTCGGCTTAGCCTGGAAGCTTCACTGGAATGTGCCCAGCATCACGGCCACGAGCAGGCTTCCTCCGAAGGATGAGTGGTGGCTACCCAGGAGGTGCCCTAGCGGGAATCGAACTCGGGTCTCCTCCTGGAAGGTGAAAATCCTGCCACGGAACCCCCAATGCCTTCACTTCTCTGCTTTAGAACCAAAATCAAACAGACTCACTGTCGTCAAGCTGGCTCTGTGAAACTGCCCCTAGGGTTTTCAGGGTGGTGAACCTTTAGGAGAGTAGATGGCTAGGCCTTTCTCCCGCTTGTCCGAGTTTGGCCGCCCCTCTCTGCCCATCTCCATCTTTTGAACCGCCCCCGGGGCCCCTTACCATCAGCCTCCGCATCCTCTCCTTCTCGATCCGCCCCCGGGGCCCCTTACCATCAGCCTCCACATCCTCTCCTTCTCGATCCGCCCCCGGGGCCCCTTACCATCAGCCTCCGCATCCTCTCCTTCTCGATCCTCTCCGTCTCCTTCTTCTGCTCCCTCTCCGTGTTGGCATGCCAGGTGGCCACCGCCTTGGAAAGCTTCTGGATCTTCCCAGCCACCGATCGGTGGTACTCCTTGAAGTCCTTGGCATGCTGCAGAATGCTGTTCAGGTATTCCTAGAAACACACAGCGGGAGACACAGGTGGCTCAGTCTCCCCTCCCAGCGGACACCTCCCCCCCCCCCGAGAAACATGGAGAAACAGCAAGAACCTTGTTTTGTGACAGAGGATGGGGAGGCGTCTGAGAGGGTGAGACCTGGGCTGGTGGGAGAAGTGACCCCACACAGCTGGTTTGGTGGTCAGGCCGAGGAGAGAAGCCTCCTCTGCCTTGAGGTGTGGCTTCCTGGGGGTGGAACAAATCTATTTGCCCTATGTTTAGGAGCAGAAAGCTCTAGTGCAGGGTTTCCCAACGTGGGTGCTACTGCACCCCGGGGAGGGGCCGCTGGAACAACGGAGGCAGGGAACCTGCAAAAGCAGACACCTGAAATTGATCCTGGATGATGGGCCAGAGATGGGCGAGGAGTCGATTTCTTTTTTTGATCTGAAAAGCGGGCAGCTGGTCAAACACATGTGGAAGCCCCTGTTTGACGCCAACAACATGCACGTTATTTTGCGAGCCTCCCAGCGTCCTCCTGCCATCTCTTCCTATGCTTGCCAGGGAGGGTACATGCGTGTGCACAGTCACCTGTGAGGAACCCGGTCTTGGCAGTGGCCTGCTTTAGAGCCAATCATTTCCAAATAAACCTGGAGGATCAAAGTGCACCTCGTGAGAATCACGTTCTGAGAGCAATGCTACCAGAAAAGTCAGACCCACGGCCACCAGCTCCTGCTCTTGGGTGACCCCACGCTCGTCAGAGAGGAACGATGCTCCACGGGCTTCCAGCGGCAGGGTTTCAGAAGTAGATTGACAGGCCTTTCTTCCAAGGCACCTCTGGATGGGCTCGGCCAACCACCCACCCCACCCGGGGCCCCCTGAGCTAATTCAATCACGACCCAACGTGAGTCGATCCAAAGCTGCCAGGTGTGATCTGTACCAACTTCTTAAGTCAAAGCAGGGGCGTGTGTCCTCTAGTTATGAGACACAGCTGTGTTTGCGAAGATACAGTCAACTGAAACTCAGCGTAGCACAGAACAATAACGCAGTCCTATGGGAGTCACAGGACAGGGACACAGAGTCCAATTCTTTATCAAGAAGGATGGCACAGTGCTCACGAGCATAGGGGCATTTCTCAGATGGTCTTTCTACAGACGTGTATTTGTATGTACTGCTAATATGCCCAGGTGTGCAGGAGAACACACAGGGGTCCCGATATGCAAACCTCTTAACCACAACCAAACACCTCGAGGGTCTGAGTCACTGGTCTTAGGGTCAAGGTTATAGGAAGGTCAATGGGCATAAAACAGTCCACACAATGTTCTACATCCTACTTCCTTCAGGGAGTAGTGACTGAGGTCTTAAAAGTGGGCGAGTTTGCACCGGAGACGTAGCAATCAGTCTCTCCGCCCACCATCCAGGGCCACGAAGAAGAAGAGAATCAGGGTCCCAGGAAGACCGTTAGCCCAGAGGCTGGACGGACCACGTGAGTCACGTGAATGTCTGCTTCTGAGACTTGAAGGACTAGGCGGTGCCCGGCGACCACAGCGGACCGCTCTGATCCGGGGCCACAAGAGAAGATGTCAGGCAGATTGGGATGCAAACATAGCACTAAAGTCAAAATTCCAAGAGAAATTAAAGCAGACTTGAGCACCGGGTCTGATGGAGACTGGAGGAACATTCGAGCCTAGCGCTGCCCCTAGGGACCCTCTTTGGGGCCCACAGTGGACAGGCCACCAGAGGGGTCGTGGCAGCAGAGAGAAACGTGCTCCTAAGCCGAGCTCCGAGGCAGGGGGTGGGGGAGGGCAGTCCAGGCCTGGGGGGCGGGGGGGGTGGCGGGGGGGAGGAAGCCCGCGGTACCTGGTGCTTCTGTCTCCGCTTGCGCTCCTGCTCGACCTTCTGCTGCTTCTCCAGCTTCTCCGTCATGCGGGCCTCACGCAACGTCTGCCGCTTGCTGCGCTTGTAGGCCTTGGAGTTGAGGGCCGTCTCCAGGGTGGTGTCCCGGCGCATGCAGGCCACCACCTCCTGCCTCAGCTGCAGGAGGAGAGTAGTCAGGGGGGAGTCTTCCTTGGGAGGCCCGTTCCCCGTCCCCGACCTCCCGTCACATGCCTTCAACGGAACGGAGCTGGGGCTTGAGGCTCCTTCTTCAAGCCACCCAGAAGCAAAAACAGACTCACCGCCATTCTCACTTACAGAGACACTATGGGGCAGGGTTACAGGGCAGAACTGGCCCTGTGGGTTTCGAGACTGTAACTCTATGGGAGTAGACAGCCTCCCTTTCTCCCACAGAGCAGCTGGTGGTCTCGAACTGCCGACCTTGCCTACCTCAAAACCAGCTGCCACCCACTCCGTTCCGACTCACGGAGACCACGAATGGCAGAACAGAACTGTGCTCTGCGGGGCTGTCAGTGGCCGGCGTCCTCCAGTGGATCTCCAGTCCTTTCTTCGGAGGCGCTTTTGGGTAGGCTAGAACTGCCAACCTCTTGGTGAGCGGCTGCTCCTGTCTCCATTGGCGCCACCCAGGGTCAGTCTCTGCCGGGCACAGCGAGCTCTTCTCCAGATGAAGGCACTTGACAATGACACGGATCTACGGTCTTTACGAAGCAAGGCTAGGCCCGGTTCCCAAATCGGCCAGATCGGAACAATGATAACACGGGAGGAGTGTTTAAGAAGAAGAAGGGGGAAGAACCCAGCCAGCCAGCAAGCAAGCAAATGCCGCCCTGGCTTTTGGATAAATGAATGCGTTCCAGCTAATTATTCTAATGATATTAATTAGATAATGGGCTTTCGTGTTTCTTTCTTTTTTACTTCGTTTTCAAAACCCTACCAACGCTTTCTTTGTGATTAAGGGGTAGCTTTCAGGAGGCTTTGTGAGCGGAATAGAAAAATGACGGCTGATTTGCATTGCGTGGCCGAAGCGGTGGCGGCAGGTACCCAAACGCTGTTTATTCAGAGAGAGGAGAGAGATGCTGCTCTGGCTGCCTTCCCTCCTGTTCCAAACAACAGCGTCCTTCCAGAATGGTCTACGTTTGGCATGCTGCCACAGACTTATTTTATAGGACCATAAATGCAATATCTTACTAATTATCTCCCGTGATGTAGTAGGCAGGCACTGGGGAAAGGGGCTGGGAAGACACAGTCAAATAATTCAATGGAGTTAATTATCACTTGCGATTCTCTTCCATGTAGTCGAGGAGGCTCGCTGGCGAGAGGGTTTTCAGTGCTATCCCACCAGCAGCCAGCAGTAAGAGACCAGCACGATGAAGCACATTGGAATATACTTTCAGCCCTGCTGCTGCAGTGGGCTCATCTCTCGGCTGTCCAGTACTTTGGACAGGTCCCTGGGGAAGGACTTCCTGTTTGGTCAATGGGAGGGCCAGCGAAAACTAGGAAGACCCACCAAGAGATGATGGAACAGTATGTGCAAAGACAGGCTCAGGCAGAGGGACAACTGTGAGGCAGTGTCCCCTTCTGTTATGCGTGGGGTCGCTGTGGTCAAGGCCGAGGCGACAGGCCCTGACATCCTCCATCGGACTGAGCCAAGCAAGTCAGGGCTTCCCCAACTTTCCTGCTGACACACTCCATGCCCCACGCCGGGGACTTCAGGGACCAGGCCTCTCCACCCAGCGAGGAATGCTCCCTCACGGTGGGCTGAGGAGGCAGGGTGGGCTCCCGGGCCGAAGTCACCAAAGGTAAAATCAGCTCGAGCGTCTCATCGCTAGCCTTCTCCTGGTGCTACAAACCAGAAGGAACGCTAACGAGACAGGGTTGTCTGGTCTGTTTACATGCCTAGTCATTATGGGAAAAGAAACAACAGCAGGGAGTGAGTTGATCCTGGCTCAGGGTACGCCCTCCCTCAGCCCGTGTCGGAGTAGAACCGTGCTATGTAGGGTTTCCAATGGCTGGTTTTGCCTTTTGTTTGTATTTAGGAGCTGATCACACCAAGCCTTTCTTCCTGGGCACCTCTGGGTGGGCTCAACCTGGCCCCTTGTGGTCAGTACCTGAGCCGTGTTTGCTCCAGCCGGGACCCCGCTTCTATTACCAAAGGTTGACTAAGAACCCCAGAGGTCCCTGGTGGCACCAACAACCAACTCTCAAAGCCACTGCCCTGGGGTCATTGACGACTCACAGAGACCAGCAGGACAGGGTGGAGCTGCCCCCGTGGGTTTCTGAGACTCACTCTTCATGGGAGTAGAGAGCCTTGTCTCTCTCCAGACAAGTAGCTGGTGGTTTCGAACTGCTCACCTTGCCCGGTAGATCACACAGCTGAGGAGAAAACCTCTACAGAGCTGCTGCAGGAGAAAACTCCTTGGCTTCGTCTGTGTTTGTGTGTGTGTGTGTTGGGGGTGGGGGTGCCTGCCCTCTGAAGCTTCTACTTGACGACCCCTAGGAAGGAGCCCTGGTGGTGGGTGGTCACACGTTTCACCGTATGGTCACATGTTGGACCGTATGGTCGGCACTTCGAAACCATCAGCAGCTCCTTGGGGGAAAGACCGGGCTTTCTACTCCAGTTAAGTTACAGTCTCAGAAACCCGCAGTGGGGGGTCGCTTTGAGTCAGCATTGACTCAATGGCAGTGAATTTGGTTTGGGACCAGACTCAGGAGCCTTTCCCCCACACCCCCTGCAAAACACACACACACACACACACACACACACACACACACACACACACACACATACACGGCCCTATGCCGAGGTCCCCACTCCTCAGGCTGGGACAGGGACTACCTGACGCTGGAAGTTGAGCAGCCGCAGTGCCTTGAGCTCCACAGTGGCTTTGGTCCGTAAGTCCGGGGGCAGGGAGCCGGGCAGGTTTTCCAGCTCCTGGATCCTGTGTGCGATGCGGGCCTGCAGTCTGAGGACAGAGAAGCATGGGTGAGCGGGAGCTGCCAGACCAAAGAGCCATCGGTCAGAGGGGACATGCCACCCCTACAACTCTATTCCACATTCCCCGATGGTGTCAGACCCCCAAGTGGGTTGTCTGAAGTCCATGCGGCTGGAGAGACCTCCCTTGGGGTGGGTCAGAGGCTGCAAGGGACTTGGTGCCCTCATGGGCAATGGTAGGCGGTACAGACCCGTCCGACGGGGCAAGGGAGAAAGACCAGGCCATTGGCTCCCCTGCAGGGACGGCGGGAAAACCTGTCACATGGGGCCGCTGTGGTGGGAATCTACCTGCAGCACCTGCCCCCACTCCCCCAATCATACTCCAGCACCCAAGCATAAGGAAGCACTTGGATTATGGGAGGTGAGGCTGATGTAGACATCGATGCTGGACAAGCAGAAGGGACGGTGGGACTGACTCCCGGGAGCTAGGCTGCCACTCCGAGCCGAGGGTGGGCCCTCACACCAGGGGCTCCATCCCATGCCCTGTCTTCTGACACCAGTGGGTGGCCCGGGAGGCTGAGCAGCTGGCAGAAACAATAGTAGGTGCGGAGGCCACAGAAAGCAGGAAACCCAGACCACCCAGCGACCACCCTGCTGAGCACAGTCCCGTCCTCTGTGGACGGGGAGGGCATGCAGAAAGAAAGGATGAACTAGGCATCTCTGAACAAGAGGGGGTTGGGGTCAGCAGGGCTGAAGACCAGTATGTTTTTTTCTTTCTTTTTTTTTTGAAAAGATGACCAAAGATTTTCCTTTCTAAGAAAACCATCAAGAATGAGAGAGAGAGAGAAACCCCTTTCTCATGGCCATCGAGTCCATTTGTGACCCTAGAGGACAGAGAAGAACTGCCCCCGTGGGCAGGGACTAGAAAGCCTCCTTCAGAGAAGCGGTGGTGTCAAACTGCCGACCTCGTGGTTAGTAGCCCGACCTGACACCCACGACGTCTCCTGGGCTCCAGTGATACCCTAGGGCATCAAAATACAATTTCCGCCTGGGAACCTGCATGGACGTGGACTATGAGAGTTCATCTTGAACGTTCCAGTGTGTCAGTCTCTACAACGGGCTGCGTTCATGCAGCAGCGAAGTCCTCCCTCACTCAGGCTGGTGGCTCCTTCAACACCGCCTTCTGCCCAGTCCCCCAAACGTGTCCTCTCGTACTGGCAGCTGTTTGTTTTGGGAGGAAAAAATGAAAAATGCCATCTTTCCCACAAGCATTACCAATAAGGGAAGTGTGGAGATGTTCACTGACTTCCACGGGACGCACTATTTGTGGCCCATGTCGCTGAGCGCATGCAGCCCATTCAGGCTGGTTTTCGGAATAAGCTGTCCTCACAAGGTGTCGCTGGGAACCCTATCGAGATCCCGTCCTGCCGAGTCCCATCAAATGCTGGTCATGGCTGTGTCCTTCCTCTCTGCAGGCCAAACTGGGCCGGCTCTTCTGATTCCATTCGGCATTCCCTCCTGGCCACCGTAGCCTCAGTCCTGACTTCTCGTGGCCCTGGGTTAAGATTCTGAGATGGTGAGTCTTTTCCAGGAGCAGATGGCTTCGGCTGCCTCCTGCGCAGTGGGGGGTGGGCTTGAACTGCCCGGCACCCGCCCGACTGCAGCACCAGGAATCCATGTTTCTTATCCACCTGGGATGGTCACTGTGATTTTTCCTTCTAGGAAGGACACACCTGGCTGTCCATCAATTGTGTGAATGTTCAGGGGGCCAAAGTGCTGACCGGGAGCATCAGCTTGTTTTCTTAATTGAGCTCGAGGGGATGGGAGGGACCTTAGAATAGGAACAGACAAATCCATTCTGGATGTTTGCTGTGCTCAAATGTCTAGAACCTTAAAGGGAAACGACCCAGCGGAAGCGGAGGCCACCCTGAGGAAGTGACCTTGACAGTGCAGTCCCATGAGCTCCTCCTTCCTGGTCTGGACGCAGCAGTCCTTACTCCGGGGACTGTTTCCGTCCCATGACCTTTGTTCCAGGGCCTCTGGCTTACTCCCCTCCACAAAATGGGTCATGGGGGTATCAGGAGGGGCCTGCCGCATCCTTGGGCTTCTGAGAACTACGTCTGAGAACTGCAGCTTACAGTCAGCTCAGGAGAGAAAGCAGACACACCAGGGGTTGGACCCCACTGGTCTGGGGGTGGGAGGGGGGCTGAATGGAGAATTGGGAGACATGGGAAGCTGGAGAACTTAGGGAGGGGGGAAGGCAAGTGGCTGGGAGAAGGGGTTGACGGTGAGGGAAGGGAGAAGGCAGAGGACATGGGTTTAGGGGAGGTGGGAGTGGGGTCAGTGGAGATGTGAGGAAGGGGTGGACTTGGGGGAGATAGGGAACTGGGGGTTGGAGAAGTAGAGGAGGTGGGGGTGGGAAGAAAGTGAGAGGTATGGATTTCAGGGAGATGGACAAATGGGGCGCTGGAGGAAGTGGGGTTGTGGGAGGTGGAGGAGACCAGGGTGGTGGGGAAGGTGGGCAGTTGAGAGACTTGGGAAGGTGGGGATGGTGAGCAGGTGCAGAAGGAGGTAGGGAACTGGGGCCACTGGGGTAGTGGAGAAAGGGAGGAAGTGTGGGGAAGTTGGGGAGGTGGGGGCTAGGGGTTTGGGGGTTGGGAAGGTGGGAAGGAGAGAAGGTGGACAGTTGAGGGACTTGGGGAGGTGGGGTTGGGGTATGGAGGGAACTTGGGGGACTGGCATCGAAGGAGGGCAGCTTGTGCCCAGGGCCTGTGACTGTGAGTGAAGCGGGGTTCAGAGCATGAGCCCACTCACTGGAATCCCCTGCCCTGGACCCAGAGTCGGGGCAGGTGGGGGCCTCTCTCTGGGCTGCTGCTCTCAGAAATCTTTACCCTAATTCATGCTCCTCTGCATTGTCCCGCTTCCCTACCAGGGGCATTCAGCAGGCAGCCGGATGAAGGGTGGGGCCCATGCCCCAGCCTAGCTGACTGCAAGAGGTAATAGCGCCTAGCTGCAGGAGGGCTCAGCTCCCATCCTCCTGACGAGGTCGGAAATTGGAGTAAAATTAGGTCACTGGGTGTTTCATACAGATTGAAGAGTCCATCAGGAGGGGCAGCGGCCCTTCAGGAGAGCGAGAGAGAGAGTGAGAGCGAGTGAGCCAGCGAGAAAGAGAGAGAGAGAGAGAGAGAGAGAGAGAGAGAGAGCCATTAAGAGCAACAGATATTTGTACAGGGGCAGAGAAGTTGATGGTTCCTGTAGGAGAGTTATTTGAACAGAAAATGACGCCTGTACATTTGGTTCCTACACTGAGTTGGGCAACAATGGAGAGAGAGAGAGAGAGAAAGAGAGAGGAAAGAGAGAGCTTTTTGTACATGTGCTGGTGAAGGAGCCGTGGGCAATTTCGGAGCAGGGACTAGCCAGGGCTGGGACACAGGCCAGATGAAAACCTCAAGCAAGTGGCTGTCTGCGCTGCGTGGCAGTCTGACTCGATACCAAAGACGTGGGGAGTCGTTCAAGGCCCCCCTTCCCATAGTCAGCCCGCTTGAGGGTGAAACGCGTCTCCCTTGTTTGGGAAGTCAGCGTACAAGGCCAATGTGTGGCTTCCTGCTGTCCTTGAGGGATGAGTCTGTGTCTGGACACGAAGCCACACCCACTCCTCACTCAGTGACTATCTTGTGACTTGACTGATGTCTGGCAAGGACTCGGGATGCAGAGGAGGGAGGGAGGGAGGGAGGCAGGTGAAGGCTAAGGTTGTTGCCTGTCAGTGTGGCGGGGCCAAGATTCTCTGTGGTTTGGTTTGACAGTTACAAAATGGGAGGGGGGCGGCTGGCCTCCGTGTGGTGATCGGATATAGTTAGCCTCCGTTTTCACATAACAACCTGGTCTTTGGAAATGAGGTGGGCCATTAAGTGGGGGTCGGGGAGGTGTACAGTGAAGATGGGGCTAAAAGAAAACAGGTGAGTCAGAAGTAAGGGGCAATAAGTTTCTAGCATTCACCCCGGAGAGTGAGGCCAAGCCCCACCACGGAGGAACGATGACGGTCGGATGGAAAGATCCAGGGAATTGGGGTGGGTATGGGTGGGGGCATGTTTTCAGGGAGCCCATAAACAAATCTCAGGCAACGTGTCCACATGCTGGATAAAACCAACCAAACACTAAGAAACACTGCCACCGAGTCGGTGCAGACTCATAGCTAGAACCGTCCCTGTGGGTTTCCCAGGCCGGCACTCCCCCGGGAAGTCGAAAGCCTCCTATCTCTCCTGCACCGGTGGACGGTGGACGCTGGTGGGTGCCAGGGCGTCAGTCCTAACTCAGGCCTCTCTCTGCAGCAGAAGGAAGCAACCTTCCTCGAGGCTGCTGCTACGTTTGCACACGGCGGCCAACGTTCTGATTCCATGATGAACCAGGACGAGCAGCCAAACCAAGAGGATTCAACGTGTTTTTTTTGGAAATTATGCTTCTGGACATCCCCCCCACCCAATTTCGTTGACGAGGTAAGTGGTATGAGAATGACCCCCCCACCCCCCGCCATACATGAGCGTCCATCAGAGGATTTCTGACACGCAATTTGTGCTGGAATGCAGGCCATCAAACTGTCAAGGAGGCTTCTCTCTGGCCTGAGGGCTGCTTCAAACGCACCCACCCCCCACGATAAGGCAGCACCCTGGGCCGATGTCAAGGCTAACAGGATGCCCCTGAGGGCGTGTCAAGGGAGAAGGCCAATGAATCCCTGCCGCGGAGCAACTGATCTTCAAGGAGAACCCAGCCGCGGCTCTGGACAAGCGCGGTCCCAGAGGCTCCTGTGCTGTTGTGGGTTCTAAAGCCGGCCAGGCTGGGACTTCACGCCCAAGGAGGCAGTGGCTCTGTGACCCTCGGCTGTCTAGGTGCCGCAGTCCAAAAGCCACTTATGTGGCTTTATGAGAGGGGAGAAATGAATCAGGCAAGAAGATGTATACCTATGAGCCTGTACACACGTGTGTGTGTGCGCGTGCACATGCAGCTGAAAAGAGGTTGTGGGAAAATTCCATCCTCTTTTAATTCCATTGCCCATGAACTTTTTGAAGCCCCTGATGCTCATTTGCTCTCTCCCCTCTTTCTCTCTCTCTCTCTCTCTCTGTGTGTGTGTGTGTGTGTGTGTGTAGGAGCCCTGATGACGTTGTGAGTAACATAATGGGCTGCAAAGTCAGCAGTTTGAAACCCCCCCGGCTGCTCCGTAGGAGCAGGATGAGGCTCTGATGGTGTCAAGATTTAAAGTCACAGAACACAGAGGGCCGGTTCTACTCTGTCCTGTAGGTCTGATGAGTCAGAACTGACCTGAGGTCACTGCATTGGAGTTGGAGCTGGGGTGGGGTTGTCGGGAAGGCATTGGGCTGCTCACCACAAGATTTGCTGTTCAAATCCACCAGCCCTCCCAAGGGAGAAAGACAAGACTGTCTTGGTTCTACTCTGTCCCACAGAGTTGCTGTCAGTTAGAACAGACTCCAGGGCACTGAACTCCAGTCTGGGTGGCATTGTCCAATAGGATACGTGTTGGACTGCTGACCATCTTTGTTCAAACCCAGCAACCGCCCCGAGGGAGAGGATAAGGTTCTCTGCTCTCTTAAAGATTTAGCCTGGGAACTCTTTCTTGTGAGGTCACCATGCGTTGGCATTGACACGGTGAGAGTTGTTTGGGGCTTGTACGAGGGCATTTAATCTTCACAACCACTGTGTGGTCAGGCCAGCCCCAACACGGCAAGCCCACCCACAAGAGGACAGGATGCTGCCCACCCTTCCCGCCATTCACTGGCCATCAGACCGGGCTTTCAGAAGCAGACTGCCAGGACTTATCTCCGCATCTTCATCTGGAAGCTCTGCTGGAAACTGGCAGACTGGGGAAGGGGGCCCACAGATTACTCAGCCTCCGGGCCACACACAAGTCCCCACGGGCTGTCGGTGGCTGTGCATGAGGCACCCTGGTTGGGAATGAACCATTGCAGCTACAGGCCCACCTCCACCCCCATCTCCCCCCAGCATGTCACCTGTACTCGCGCTCCTGCAGGATCTCCACGGGGTCCAGGCCCTGCGGCTTCTGGATGGGGCTGATGCGGCTCTGCTTCGGCTGCAGCTGCAGGACGGGCGACGGCTGTCCCGGGGCCGCCTGTGGCGCGGAGGGTCCAGGCACTGCGGCCGCGGGGGGCTGCACAGCAGCAGGGGGTGCCGGTGAGGGCCGGCCACTGGGTGTAGGCGCAGGCAGCTTCTGTGCGGCACTGGGCCCACTCAGCTCTGGCCCTGGGCCTGCAGACAGAGCGACACAGTCAAGTGTGTGTGTGTGTGTGTGTGTGTGTGTGTGTGTGTGCAAGGGGGATACCAACTCCCCTACATACGCAAGGGGGGTGGGAAAGGGAGAAGGGTAATGGGGGAGAAAGAAAGAGGAGGAGGCGAGGACAGGAACACAGACAGAGTAACAGGAGAACACAGGAAAGAATAAAGACAAATGGGGAAGAGACCCAGAATGGTTGGAGACAGGGAGGCTAAAGTGGATCAGGGGGATGAAGAAAAGGAGGAGAGAAGGGAGAAACTAGGAAGAAGAGGCGTCATCAGGAAAAGGAAGGTGTGTTCGTCTGGGTGGACCAGAGAACCAAATCCATTGATACGCAGGTATGTGCAAAAGAGAGCTTTATATAAAAGCCATTGTGTATGAAGAAAATATCCCAGCCCAGCCCAGATCAAGGGCATAAGTCCGATATTAGCCCAGATGTCTGATACCAGTCTATAAATTCTCCTTCAGACTCACACAGCACAGGCAATGACAGGCCAGCGGGTGGAAAGTCCTTTGGATCCAGTGGCGGTGGAAGCATCCCAGCACTGGCATGGGTCTCTATGTGGCTCCTCCAGCTCCAGAGCTCTGGCTCCTTCTGTGTGGCTTGTCAATAGGAATGTCTTGCAGGGAGAATGTGCGTGTGTCCCCCACCTCCAGCAAGTTATTTATCTCCTTAGCACCGCCTCCAAATGAGGTCATCAAGCTGTGACCTGATTAACAGGCTAAACTCCACTCCTTCGCTCTTAATAATCTCAAATTGACACCAGATGATGTCACTGCCACAGAAAGAAATGGGGAGAACAAAGAGCAAGGACAGAATAAGGAGACACGGAAATGGTAAGAAAAGGCAGGGAAGATGGTGGGGGGGGGGGGGACAGAGAGACTTAATGGAAAAGGAAGCAAAGAGGAGGAAGGGACTAGAGGGGAAAACAAGGGACAAGCACAAGGGAAGAATACAGAACAGTGGGAATGAACACGGCAGGAGAAGGAGACAATGAGGGGAAGAGGGAGGAGAGCAAGGAGAGAAAGGAAAAGAAAAAAAAAAGTTAGAAGGGGGTGGAAGTAGAGGTAGAGGCAAAACAGAGTAGGGAGACAAGTGGGGTGACGGACAAAGATTCTGGCCTTGGTCCCTCCAGAGGAGTGGCACTCACCAAAGAGCACCAGGAAAAACAAGGCCCAAATGTGGCTCTGAAGTAGTACGTGATTAAAGAACAGCCTTTCACCTTTCAGCCTGGCTCCACCGTGGGGTTTTCTTAGGAAGGATTTTCAGTGGATTTTGAGTTCAAAAAACCCAGGAGTCACCTAACGGTCCAATAGGATTCAGGTGTGGCCCTACAGGTGTGGTCCAAACCTTAGCGTCCTCCCTCCCTTTCAAGCAGGCCTGGTCGATTTCAAGTCACAGTGACCCCTATGGGACAACCATAGAAATGCCCCTGGGAGTTTCCAAGGCTGCAAATGTTCCGGAATAGAAAGCCTTATCTTGAGAAGATCAGCTGTCTGAGGGGCTCGAACCATTGACCTTACAGTAGCTCCATGTGTAACTCACCAGAGATACAAACTCGCGGCAGGGGCTGCCTGACCATGGTGCCCTGAACCAAAAACACACACCCTCTTCTGAAATCTTAGATTTCAGGCTAAATCAGTAAATCTTGGGGACCAATTTTTTTCCTTTCTTTTTTAAACAATACATTGGGATATAGGAGTCCCTATGGTATAGTGGTTATGCACTGGGCTGCGATCTGAGAAGTCAGCACTTCGAAACCACCAGCAGCTCCAAGGGAGGAAGACAGGGCTCTCCACTCCCATCAATAGTCACCGTCTAGGAAACTCACAGGGGCAGGTCTACCCTGTCCTACAGGGTCGCCGTGAGTCAGCATCGACTTGATGGCAGTGAGAGCGTTTTGGAGTCTTAGGATATATTTCTGCAAACATTCAGTGTAGCTCGGGAAAGTGTCTAGCATTTTTCTTTTGAAGTAAAAGCCCGTGCAGCCTATTGAAAGGCAGTTAATTTAAAATAGTTGTCCAGGTGAAACCTCAGGAGTTGAGCTAAGATGTGAGGCACGGACCAAACACACGTGCCCCGTGGGCCCTCCTCGGTGAAGTGCTCACTTGCTCTAGCATTTCTAGTGAGCTGGGCGAGGCGGCCAGATGGGCGGGGGAGTAGCTAAGAATAACCGCACCAAGCATCCTGCCCAGCCTGTGCCCTGCCCTTCCCGAGAAAGCGGTGCCGCGGTTGATGGCGGCAGACACACAGCTGTGCGCTGCAGCAGGGCTCCGTAAAGCACCGCTCACAGGCGCGCAGTAGGAAGATGCGGAGCAACCCTTTCCATTTGCAACGAGGCGCCGCTTACCGATGGGCCTAAGTGACAAGGGCCAGGGGCTCAGCTCGGAAAGGCAAGGGAAAACGGGACACTGGCCTGGGAGGAAGGCAGAGAGGGAGAACATACCGCCGAGGGATCCAGAGATTGCACGTGTGAGTGTGTGTGTACGTATGTGTGAGAGAGTGTGTGTGAATGTGTGTGTGTATGAATGCATGCATGGGTGTGTGTGTGGAGTGTGCAAGTGTGTGAGTGTGGTATATATGTGAGAGTGTGTGAATTGTGTATGTGTGAGTATGTCTATAAGTGAGAGAGTGTGTGTGTATGTATTTTGGATGTGTGTGCATAGGTGTGTGTGTGCTATGGGCAGGGTATCACTATTCTTTCCCCCACCCCCACCCTTTGAAGTTAGGGAAGGCCTTCCCAAAGATGTAGAGCCAGACACGATTCCATCTTATTTTCAACAGTGTGATGGACGGAGAACTCGTGCTATACCATCCAATGGTTTAAATGTGTTCAAAGGAGGGGTTCCGTCATCACCACAGTCAACTTGAGAACATTCTTTGCATTCCTGTGCCTGTGCTTATGACCCCACTGCCAGCCTTTCCGGCTATCACCCTAAGGAACTAACTGTAAATCTGGTTACTGTCTCTATAGATTGACCCACTCTGGAGTTCATATACCGAACGTCATACCCAAACAAAACAAACCAACCATGACAGTCCAATAAAACAGAAAAACCTCACTCCAAAAATAAGCAGACGATAATAGGAACTAGAACAAATTTAAAAGGGGTCAAAGGGGAAAACAAATGACAGAACGTTACATTTTAACCTCACTGTATCTGCAGAAATCCACTTTCTGAGACACCCTGTCTGAAGGCAAACTACTCACATCCTGGTCAGTGGTTCAGGGAAATCCCAGGGGGCTCGCTCTACCTGTGGGCTCTGAAAACTGATGTCTTCCAGAGCCTTCAGCAAACCTGGTGCCCAGAATTTAAGTTCTAATACAATTCCTTCCTCTGATCTTGGGTTCTGCCACTTACAATCCTTGGATCACAAGGCGCTGGTGTGCTCCTTCTGCATGGATTTGGCTGACACCTCTCTTAGATGGCTGCTTGTTCTAAGACAAGGCCTTTACAGGCCCAGGGGCTGTTCTTTCTGAAAGCCAGGCACCATCTGATTTCCTCGTCACAATTCAACATACAGCTGATATCTTCAGTGATGATGATTTCTTCGGGAGGATTATCTGTAACCCTGATTCTAAAAGCAGAGCATCAAATTCCTTGTGGTGGACTGGAAATGCGTTTCTTTCGGGTTCCTGTACGTATTGCAGGTGGCAGAGCCCTGGTGCCACCAGGCTAAAGAGCTTGGGGGCCGAGCTTGGACCCAGTAGCCGCTCCTCGGAAGAAAGAGGTGGCAGTCTGCCTGTGCAACACTGTCCAGTCCTACGGGGCAGCTCTACCCTGTCCTTTTGGGTCACACTCTGTAGGCTATAACAGGTGGGTTTGCCCCACCGACCCAAGCATCTTGCCCCTGCTCCCCCCTGGGGGCTACCCAGACCCACTTCTGAGCTGTAGTTCATCAAGGGGTCAGCCTCAACGCTCACCCACCACTTTTCTTTTCCTTTCGGTTCACTTTTTTGTTTTTGAGGGGAAACCGGCGTTGTAAAGCAGGAGTTGGAAGACAGAGCGTTGTTGTTTTATTTGGTTGGTTTTTTCTTGGCGGGGGTGGGGCGGCGTGGGGTTAGGGTAAAGCCGACAATAGAAAATAAAGGAGCTCTTCCCCGGGCTTCCCAGGGCTTCGGCTGTTAGCAGCATCATTTTGGTGTGCTAAGTGCTTTTCTAAACGGGGAAACGGCTCCACTCGGCACTGAACGCACACAGCTGATTCCACCTCAGGGTGAGCCCCGTCTTTATGGCGAAGATGCCAGGCCTTTCCCCTGCAGGGCCACTGGGGGTGGTGGTGGGGGGGGTTTGGTTCCGACCCACGGGGACCCCTGCACAACAGAAAGAAAGTCCGCCTGTCCCTGTGCCACCCTCAGACGGTGCTTCTGCGGGAGCGCACTGTCGCAGCCTCGGGGCCAACAATCCATCTTGTCCAGGGCTGTGGTCGTGACGTCATGGCACGTCAACTTGAAGACTGTAAACGTGTCGGGGTGGGTGGCAATCAACCGGCCACTGAGGTCACAGCCTGATGGTGCCTCCTGTGGGCGTGGCCTCCTTATAAGGCAGGTCCTGGGAACCTCCCCCCCCTCTCTGCCCTCGCCTTCCTGCTGGCTGACCCCGATGCGTCCCCCACCCTTGGAGCCACAGGTCTCTGCAACCCCCGGCCTGCGAGCTTCCTGCACTCTGCATCAGTGCATGCGGCTTCATGAGTGTGAAGAGGGGCTTATGGACTAGGATCAGACTTATGGACTGGGCTGGCGTGCATAATTACTTCTTGATGTAAAGATCTTTCTTACACATAGATGAGTGCCGCCGGATTTGTTTCTCTAGTCCATCCAGCCTAACATAAGGGTCTTTTTCTCTCTCGCCACCGCTCCACTTTACCAAGCATGATGTCCTTCGCCTGGGTCAGCAGTGTGCAAACTGCGCCACCATCTTCGCCCACAAAAACAAAACCAAGTCAAACTCACAGCCACCAAGTCTGCTCTGATGCACAGCGACCCTGTGGGACAGGGTAGAACTGCCCTGTGGGTTTCCGAGACTGTCATTCTTTACGGGAGTAGAAAATCTCATTTTACTCCTGCAGAGCGGCTGGTGGTTTTGAACTGCTGACTTTGCAGTTAGCAGCCCACTGTGTAACCACGACACCACCAGAGCTCCTCCGTGCCACCCAGAGGCCTGCCACACCCCACAAAAGTCCTCACCACCCCCACCACTTGGGCCATTGTCTAGGGACACCGTTGGCTGAAGACACACCTTCGCAGTCGGTAAGTGATACACTAAGTGCTCTCGAAGGACAGCGGGCCACTGAGTGAGCTGGAGGTCTCAGGCCCGGGTGGGGAAGCGAAGCCATTTCTCTTGGGAGGCGGGGTGGGCAGAGTGTTTGTTACACTCAATGTCCAAAGAGCCCAGCCCTTTTCCTTTGTTCACCTCTTTGAAGAACTTGAAAAGCTTTCTCAAAGGAACTGCTCCGCTTCCGGCCCAGGACACGATGCTTTGGACACGTTTCCTGAGGAGCCCACTTCACTTTTAAGACCATGTTTGTGGATGTCGGTGATAAGGAGATACTCCAGGAAAATGCACGGCTTTTTGGGAAGTGACAGGGGTCCAGGTGGCATAGTGAGTTTACCCATTGAATTACTCACCTCAGGGGCAGTAGTTTGAAACTACCAGCTGCTTCAGAGAAGAAATATGAGGCTTTCTACTCCTATCAACAGTTAAAGTCTCAGACACCCATAAGGGCAGCTCTCTCTTGTCTGTAGTGTCTGTGGTAGTTACATAATCTGTTGTCAATTTGAGACTGAAGAGTGAAGGGGTGGAGTCTAGCCTGTCAATCAGGTTGCAGCTTGATGACCTCATTTGGAGGTGCTATGGAGATAAATAGCTCACAGGAAGCCAGACCCACTCTCTGCTACACATTCCTGCTGATAAGCCACATGGAGCCACGCTGATGGAGACAGAGCCCTGGAGCTGAGGAGCCACGTGGAGACCCACGCCAGAGCTGAGATGCTTCCACCACCAATGGACCCACAAGACTTTCCCCCCACTGGCCTGAGATCTTCCTGCATTCAGTTTCATTGCACATGTTGCCAGAGTCTGAAGAGAAATGTACAGGCTAATATCGGACATATAGGCTAAAATCGGACTTAGGGACTTGATCTGGACTTAGGGGCTGGCATGTTTTCTTAATGTACAGTTGCTCTTGTCTAGAAAGCTCTTCTTTATACACCTAGGAGTGTCCCTGGATTTGTTTCTCTAGTCCACCCGGACTGACACAGGAGCCTCTGAAGAAAAGGGCTGGTGATCTCCTTTCTAAAGATGACCGCCGACAGACACCCTGCTGAGCAGTGGTGCACTGAAACACAGGAGGGGCCCCTGGCATGCACCTGATGCCAGCTGTTTCCCAGGGCACTTGGGGGTCCTTGTCACTGAGACTACAGCATCTACCCGAGCAAGCTCCAGCCCCCACCAGGGGCCCATCTTCCTGACCCCCACCTGCTCTCGGTGACTTCCTTCCCCTTACACCTCCACTGGCTTCTGATTCTCTATCTCTGCCTGCAGGTAAGCCTCCCATAAACCAACCAAAAAAACAAACTCACTGCCCTCAAGTCAATTTCACTCACCTCCGCTCTATGAACAGGGCAGAGCAGTCCCTGTAGGTTTCTGTGACTGTGGCTCTCTATAGGAGCAGACAACCTGGTCTTTCTCCCACAGAGCAGCTGGTGGTTTTGAACTGCTGACCTTGTGCTTAGCAGCCCAGCATGTACCTCACTATACCACCAGGGCTCCAAAAGCCTGCCCACAGACTTTTATTGATAAAAAACAGACCAAAAGAACCCACTGCCATTGAGCGGATGCATATTTCTATCGACCCCGTGTAGACTTGCAGAGGCTGTCAGTCTTTACGGAAGCAGTCTCGTCTTCATCCGCCCCATGGAGTGGCTGGCGGGCTGGAACCACTCACCTGTAGGCTAGTCGTCCAACCCTGACCTGACAGCAAGGGTTACCAGGGCTCCAAAAAGTACAGCTTCTCCCGACCTCACCCCACCCCCACCCCCAAAAACCAAAGTCTGCCACCGAATCAATTCTGAATCAGCGCGACCCCATAGGACGGGGTAGAACTGCCCCTGTGGGATTCGGAGACTAAAACCTTAAGGGCGTAGAAAGTGTCAGTTTCCTCCCTAGGAGCTTCTGGTGGGTTTGAACTGCTGACCGTTTGGTTAGCAGTCCGATGTGTAATCAACAGAAGAAGGACTTTAGCAGGCAGGCTGGAGGAGCAGGTCTGAGGATGGGCTTGCCTGGAAGCAGGGGCTCTTGGTCTGGTCTCTATTCAAGCCTTTGGAAGGACCATGTGGCAGTGTGGTATGCACACTTTGATCCCAGGCCCTCAGCTGGCACTGTTCTCAGTGGGGTGGGCAGTGGTCTTTGCTGGTGGGGGCAGATCAAGAATCCCGGCCCTTAACTGGGAGCAACAGAGGCAGAAGAGGGACAGGGGCGCTCCAAAGGGGCAGGCCAGGTCAGGCCTGGGCAGAGCGGACCTACCGGCTACTCGGTTGAAGCTCAGGAGGGCTGGCTGCTGTGCCGGCGGCTGTGCCGGTGGCTGTGCCTGCGGTGGCTGGGGCTGGGGCGGAGGGGGTGGCTGCTGCTGCATGCCCGGCAGGGTCCGTTTCCCCTGGACGGCGAGCTGCAGTGTTTCTGGGAGCGGCTGGCCACGGGCCAGCATCTTGTAGGCCAAAATCTGAGCTCGAAGCTGGTGCAGCTGGACGGGGCTGAAAGGCGAGGGGCCTCTGCCGGGCTGGCTCATGGCCTGCGGGTCGCTGGGGATGAGGGGCCCTGGCTGGCTGGGCGGCATCTGGGAGGTTGGTGGCCCTCCGGCGGACATGGGGCTGGACACATGCTCAGGGGCTCCCAGCGGAGACGGGTGCGGGGACATGTAACCTGGAAGAACACACAGAAGGAGGGACATGAGACATAAAACACGAGACACTGCTGGCTATTCTGACTGCTTCCAGGAAAGGAGGCTGGTGCCCCAGAAAGACAGAGTGGACCCCGGAGAGAACGATTCGCCCCCCCTCCCCCAGCAGTCACCTGAGCCATGCTGGGCAGCGAAACCGGTTTGTTCTCAGTCACTGACCTGAAGGTTGGGGACTCAGATGCCCTCCCACCCCCCAATCCCTGAATAGCCTGAACCTCTGCTGCAGTCAAGATGACAGCCTGCACAGGGCCAGGCTCAGTCCTAGGCTGCACTGCACAGAGGGGTCACCTGTGGGAGGGAGGAGACCAGGGAGCCACAGGTTTGGGATTTTTTGTTTGTATGTTTGCTCACTTTTAAATTTATTTTGTTGGTTCTTGTTATCTTTAAAAAAAACCATTGAGACAAAGAGGTCAAGGTCATTTTAATTCTTGTTTTGTCAGCTGCTGTGGAGGGGACCCCGACTCACGGCACCCCGTGCCGTGTGACAGAACAAAACAATACGTTTCACCCGAAGCATTCCTAACACTGCAGACTCCGGCTCTGGTTCACGGCATGGTGCCTGGGCTCTTGGGGGGTGGGGGTCTGCCTGCTGAGGCACAGCAAGCAGGCTCACTTCTGTTGGCTGGGAGCCACCGAGGAACGAGGAACAGAAGGCGCTGGAACCAGTGACTCACTGTCCCCAGAAGGAGCTCGCCCCTCCTGAGAGATCAGAAGAGCTGGACGCCGCCTCTCCCCCCTCCCCCCAGCGTCCCCCCTGACACCACCACCATGGATCATTCTGAGATTCTTCAGAGGAAGACTGATCAAAAGGGTGGAGACGTGCGGGACAGAATTCCAGCTTCTCATGGAAACTGGACTTTCTGGGTCCACCAAGAATGGGTGAACTCCTGAAACACTGGCCCCGATATCGCCTCTGAAGAAGCGTATATCCAAAGTCTCTCCTGGAGACTGGAGACGTCTTTAAAGGAGAGGCAGTTAAGGTCAGGTGGGGGTCAGCAGACTTGGGCTCTGGAGTGTGCTGTGCTCTTGTGGTGCAGACACGTGACTCTGAAGTAAAACCTTAACTTTTTAGAGACTGTTATTCAGGTGAGACAAGCTCATTTGTTTGTAAAAATGCATTTACAGCTATGGAATAATTTTTATCTTGTTGTGAAGGACAGGATCGGCTCTTCCTTCTCAAAAGTTTGCCGACCTCTGGTTTAGATTAAGCAGAAAAAGAATAGCTCAGAGAGGGAGGGGCAAGATGGTCATTAGCCTCCTAAGTTGTACAAGGAGAGATGGTTGAGTGGGGGCTTGCCTGGCCGTGTCTATTTTTAACAACAACCCCAAACACAGTAACCCCACTGCCAGCAAGTGGATTCCCACTCACGGCAACCCGACGGGACGGGGTGGAACTGTCCCTGTGGGCTTCCGAGCTGTACCTGCTTACGGGGGCGGGCAGTCTCGTGGTTCCCCTTCGGACGGGTTGGTGGGGTTAAGCCACAGACCCTGCAGTAGGCAGCCCAGTGCCTGATGCATGTGCCACCAGGGCTCCAGCCCTTAAAACCTAGTAGAAGCCCAGCACACGAATGTTATTGATGAGGGCGCTCTGCACTCTTCCATTAGACTTTATTTTATATTCCGCTCGGAGCTGCCGTTGCCGTGGAACCAGAGTCCCGGGCTTCTCCCACGGACCATCATGGCTGGGCCACTTGCTCCTTAGAGGCAAGGATGGAGACGCCTGGTCCCACGGACTTGGGATGTGTTTTCAGGAGAGGCCAGTCCCAGGAGAAGGACACCGTGCTCGGTGAAGTGGAGGTGGGGAGGACAGCGAGAGAGAGGAAGACCCCTGGACGAGATGGACGGACACGGAGGCTGCAGCCATGGGCTCACCCACAAGTACAACTGCGAGGCAGGTGCAGGGCCGGCAGGTGCAGGGCCGGCAGGTGCCGTGTCCTCTGTACTTCAGGTCGCTGGGGTCAGACACCTGACAGCAAGCACCCAGCCCACCCTTTCTCGGTGTGCCCGCCCGGGGGCCCGCAGGCTTCTCAAGACCTCCAGAGCAAAGCCATCTGGGTGGGCTGTGAGAGAGGTGAGCAGGAAGTTTCCGGAGAACGTGTTCAGGGAGAGAAACCAGAGTGCCCACGCAGGTGAACGGGAGAGGCTGGCCAATGCAGAGGACACCCAGGGGGCAGTTCTGTTGTGTCTGAGAGGGTCGCCAAGGGGGCGTGCATTTGGTTTGTGGTTTTGGTGTGCTGCTGGAGGGTGACCCAAGAAGAGGAGAAGGGGGCTGCCCTGGCATTCCCGCAGGGGGCTGCAGTGAGCAAAAGCATCGCCAATCAGACACCCAGGCAGCGGTGAGGTCCAACCACGGGAAACCACACCCAGGTCAGAAGGTCTTTGTCCCCATTGCTTGAGGCTGTGCAGGCCTCGGCCGGTGGAGCTTTCCAGCTGACCCAGACTAGAAAGAAAGGCCTGGAAAGCCACTCCAAAAGCCCTGTGGACCACAACAGGCAGCTCTGCAGAACACCGGGGCTGGCACAAGACCAGGCAGCAACGTTGCTGCCTGCTGGGGGGTGGGGGGCACGAGGGGGACAAGCCGACGATGGCTGACGACGTTGACATTCCTTTAATAAAATGTATCAACATTTTCAATGTTGTATCCACAAGGGCCTGTCTGTGCTCCTCCAGGCGGGACCTCCCTGGAAGCTGCTGAGAGTTGCTGTCACATCCAGCGAGCGGAGATGCTGCCCATCCCTGCGCCATCTTCATGTGTGAGTCCATGGTCACTGCCATGGTGCATTCTGGGTGCCTGCTGACCGAGGGAGCCCACCTCCCCGTGCCATATTGGACCCGAGAGATGGTTTGTGATCCCTAGGGCTTTCACAGGATAGTTCTTGAAAGCGGACCCCCAGGCCTTTGTTCCTAGTCTGGCTTAGTCTGGGGGTACCACTGAAACCTGCCGACCATGTTGACACCTGTAAGGAGTTAAGATACCACTGGCTCAGCATCACAGCGCGGGGTGGTACATCCTTCTATGCATATTGTTTTATTCCACAAGATTTAAAAATGGTACAAAAGGGTACCCCAGGGGTTAAAATGGATCAGGATGCCCCTCCTCCCCAAACCCTAAAACAGAGGCAGGGAAGGTCCAGCCCTCTGGCTGTCCACATAAGGCCTAGAATCACCCACATCAGCTAACACCCCACGTCCCACCAAAGAGAAGCAGTCCCAGCCATGCCACTCGGGGTGAGGTAATAAACCATTGACCAGTAAGGCCCACAAGTAATGTTCTAACTTTCCGAATGGCCCCAGGCAGGGAAAACGTCCCCAGCCCCCCTTAAAACCAAATTCAGTGCCCTCAAGTTGAGGCTGACTCACCGTGGCCCTCCCTGTGGGCAGAGAGAAGTGGCCCTGTGGGTTTCCTGGACCGTACATCTTGCTCCCAATGAGAGGCTGGTGGCTTTGAACTGGGGACCTTGTGGTGAGAGGCCCACCATGTACCCCTATGCCACCAGGGCTCCCTGACAGCCGACACAGTGGGCGGGGTGCCAGGCAGCTCCCGGCAGTTCCCTGTTCCTTACATTCTTATTTCACCTGATCTGTAGTATTTTCCTAGTAGAAGGGTGACCCCACCAGGGGGCTAACGGGATTGGGGCACCTCTCCCATTCCCCAAAGGCCTCAGGGAAGCTTCTTTGTTGGCCTTGTTGGGATACTACCCAGCGGATGATAACTCATGGTGACCCCAGGGGGCAGAGAGGAGTAGCACCCCAGGGTCTTTCTGAGGCCGACTGCCAGGCCTGCCTTCTGAGGGGCCTCCGAATGGGTTCGAACCTCTAGCCTTGCAGCCAGTAGTCGTGCACTGGCTTAGCTGTCTGGGTCCTCCAGGGAAGCTGCAGTTGAACCCCCGGACATGGAATCGATCCAACCCCTAAGAACCCCCCACGACAGAGCAGAGCCGTTCCCTGGGGCTTCTGAGCCCTCGGTCTCTCTGCAGGCAGACACCTTCATTTCCCTCCTCGGAACAGCTGATCGGCTCCAGCCAGTGACCTCCTGGTTAGCAGTCCAGGTCACCCACGGTCAGTCACTGGATGCCCGTGACCGGCATCAAGTCCTCCAAAATTCCAAGGTCCACACAGTACCACTTGACCAGCAAGCCCATCTACGTGGCCTGTCCAACCCTGCTGAGCAAATCCCTCTTTCAGATTGGGAATGATGGGTGTGGGGGGGCAGGTTCTGCCAGGAAAACAAGGCCCATCGTGCAGTCAGCTGAACCCAGGAAAGCGGACGCGGTCACTTGAAGATCAATCGGGAAAACAATGTTCACCGCAGCTTGGTAAGGAAGACCCAGAGCTGGAGCAGACACCGTGCCCCAGGATGAATCATCGATACAACCAAGTCTGACCTCAAATCTGATCCAGAGAGACTGGGGGTGAGGGTGGGGGTGAGGGGTGGCAAAAGGATTTCCCAGAACTGGTAGGGGGGTTCACTAAGTCCATTCTGCCATGGGTATGAAGCTACAGAGGTGGCCATGTCTCAGCTACAGAGACGGTTGTTTGTTGCCGCCCCCCCCCCACTAGCATTCCACAAGACATGAGAAAAATAGAATCTATGGGAGGAAATAAAGCACATTTTGGTAGTTGTCTTTCACTCGAGGGGGAAAAAAAACAGAGAGAGAGAAAAATTGCCTGCGTCTGATTCTACCTCTGTCTGGAGGCCGACAGCACGAGAGTAGATTGTGTCTTTTTCAGAGGCTTGCTCATTCAAAACCCACCCCCAAATGGTGGCTCCCCTTCCCTGGTCTTCCTGGGCCATGATCTCCCATTTCACCTGGCCTCAGAGCGCAGAGATGGCCTCTCTCCTCTTAGCGACCTTGACCATGCAAGCACCAATGTTGGGAGGATGTTCTCCTCATGCACACTTCAGGTATGACATGTCTGCCTTTGAAGACTTTCCTCCACCCAATGGGCTGGCAAATCAACAATGTTGTCATTGGGACCCGTCTTGATGGAGGGAGATGGTTTTGCTTCTCAACCGATCCCCTAAAATAACCTCAGAGGGTGCTGGGTGGGAAAAGGCGGCAGGCAGCCCCCTGAGCAGCACCACGCCGCTCTGTGCCTGGGTGTTCGGAACAACTGACTCCCCAGTGGGGAAGACCTGGGCTCTTACACAGCTCTATTCAGACCATTCAGCCTCCTTTAGACTGTGTCAGGCCACCTCGGCACGGTTCAAAAGCACGTTTTTCAAATAGCGCCCTCCCTGAACTAACGGGGCACTTCCATTGTTTGGAGAGGGGGCAGAACCAGATACCCTGAAAGCAAGGACTTAAGAAGCGCCTGCTGGTGAAATTCCACCAGGCTGCAGCAGCCTTCAGTAGGGGCGATGACCCAAGGTAAAGAAAACAGAACCTCTCACAAACTGGACCCACAGACCACAGCCTGGCACATGGAGAAGAGCCTGAATTTGCCGGGGGGGGGGGGTTGGCTCGATGGGGTCCACCATCAAAGGTCACAGCAGCAGCGGTCAGGGGATCCAAGGGCACATTGCCTTGGGCAGATCTGCTGCATAAGACCTCTTTCATGTGTTCAAGGGCAAGGGTGTCCCTTTGAGGACTAAGGTGAGCCTGCCCCAAGCCAGGGCACTTCCAATTGCCTCCGATGCATGAAAAAGCCAGGCAGTGACTAAGGAAAGAGCAGGGGAGAATCGGTGCCTTTGGACCATGGTGGTGGTAGTGGTGGTGGAGGATGTGGTGGTGGTGGTGGTGAAGAGTCCTAGAAGTGCCACAGGAGGCCAGAAGAACAAGCACATCTGCCCTGGAGGCAGTGCAGACTGAATGCTCCTTAGAATCAAGGCTGGCGAGACTTGTACTTTGTACACGTGATCCGGAAAGACCAGTCCCTGGAGCCGGACATGGTGCTCCGTGACGCAGAGGCTCAGGTGGACAAAGGAAGGCTCTCAATGAGACGGACTGACATGTGGCTACAACACGATTCAAACCCGGGAAGCGTTGTGAGGCTGGGGCAGGGCCGCGCAGTGCCCATCCAGTCACCGGGAGTCAGAGCTGACTCAAGGTCACCGAACAAGAGCAATGACAGTATCTCCTGAAAAGTGAGGAAGACTGAGAGCGAATTAAAGGCACAGTTGACTTTGGAAGGCACTTTCCCACGGGGCTAGGTGGGTGCCCAGTGCTAGAGACGCAAAGATAAACCCAGTGGCCCTCTTACGTTAAAGGAGAGAACCAGGGGAAGAGAGAAAGTTTTAAAAAGCTCTAAAACAGCGGTTCTCAACCTGTGGGTCTTGGCCCCTTTGGGGGTCAAACGACCCTCTCACAGGGGTCACCCAATTCATCATAGTAGCAAAATGACAGTGATGAAGGAGCAACGAAGATAATGTTATGGTTGGGGGGTCACCGCCACATGAGGAACTGTGTGAAAGGGCCGCAGCGTGAGGAAGGTGGAGAACCGCTGCCCTAAAAGAATGTTCTCGGGGAA
This sequence comes from Tenrec ecaudatus, assembly GCF_050624435.1. NCBI lineage: Eukaryota > Metazoa > Chordata > Mammalia > Afrosoricida > Tenrecidae > Tenrec > Tenrec ecaudatus. The sequence goes on along the minus strand of NC_134539.1, from coordinate 4,798,469 downwards.
GACATGGTGTTCGGTACCGTGGCTGCCCGTGGCCCCATGAGGATGCAGTGGGGCCTGCTGTGGTTCATGGAGGTACCGTCACAGACTGTCCTAGGTGAGGGACCCAGGGGTGCAAAGGGGAAAAGGCACAGAAGCTCTGTGAGCACGCCTGGTCCCACGAAACTTAACCAGGACACCCCAACTAGTCCCTGTAGGACATCCTGGTCGGTGCCACGAGACAGAGGAAGGTCCTCCACGAGACGGATGGACAGCGACCGTGGCTGAGACATTGGCCCCCACATGAGAACAACTGTGAGGCTGGCGTGGGGCGCGGGGGTGTTTTGTCCTGAGGCATGTACATGGGGCTGCATGGGGACCGACTCAACGGCAGCTGCCAGCAACATTCGTGACCCGAAGGAGCCCTGGTGGCGCTGAGGGACCAGCACGGGGCAGCTAACAATGAGGCTGGTGCTTCCAACTCCACAGCAGCCCTGGTAGATATCGACAGTCTGGGAAAACCCCATGGCAGGTCACCAGGAATCGCAGGCAACCGCGGGTTGTGGGACGGTGTTTAGGTTCTTCTCCATCCTTAACAGCAGAGGGGCTGTTGTCTTCCTTTCCTGTGCCGCCAAAAGCCACCATGTTCGGGAGCGCTTCGGGATGTGGCCAGGACCGTCTGGATCCATCGCAACATGTACGCACGCCTGACACCCAACTTCCGACCCTAGTCTGGGACGTGGACATGCCTGCTTCAACGTTAACAGAGAGGCATTCCACGGGTGCTGCTCTCCCATTTCTCCCCCCTGCCCCCATCAGCCCTCCCAGGCGGGTGAATAGAGAAGCAAGTTCACTGAATGACGGAATAGCACACACAGAAAACAGTTCATGGACTCAGCTAAGTGGTTGGCGGTTCAAATCCACTCAGAGGCACCTGGGAAGAAAGGTCTAGCTGTCTGTATCCAAAACACAAAAACAGCCCTTGCAAACCTCGTGGGGCACAGCGGTTCTCCGTCACGTGGCGGGAGACACTCTTGGGGTCTCCCACCATGCGCCGAAGCCTTGAATTAGAGTGAGCATGTCCATGTCCACTGGCAGCGGATCAACCATGCCCCTCGCCCATGCGGAAAGGGCCAGTCGATACCTCTGAAATCAGGATGCCAGGGGCAGAGAAAGCTCAGAGAAGTCCTCCCGCACCTGGAGCTGAGCGAGCCTGCTCAGGGAAGGCACTGAGCCGCCCACCAGCACTGACAGGTGACACCCCTGCCAGCAAAAGGCACCTTGCAGACAATGTGACTCAAAGCACCTCCCCATTCAGGCTGTCGCGGGAGGCAGGCCGGACTCTATTTCTGGTCCTGTCATTTGCAGGATGTGGCAAGTGAAGGGGATGGCATGTGCTCCGCCCCCTTCCCCCTATCCCCAACGTCGGCCAGTCTGTGGCACTGTGGTGGATGGCGGGCTACTGTGAGGCTGGAAGCTGAGCCCCACAGGCATGGCAAATCACCTGCCCAGGGTGGGCAGGCTAGGAAGAGCATCCTGGGGGTGGACTTCCAGACGTGAGCCCGAGAAAACCTTGTGGTTTGCAGCGAGAGCTTGCCCAATGGAGTGCCGGAAGAGGGACCCCTAGGCTGGGAGGCACTCACCATCCCCAGTGACCCCTAATAACAGGCTCCAACATGCCCACAGCGCTCCCATAGCACCTGACTGACCACAACAGTGACCAATTGATCTTACCAGGTGATGACGATGATGAAGGGTCCAGACCAGGTCATGAGGCGCTGGGCTGGGTGCTTGGGCACCAGGGCCTGGACTAATAACTAGAGTTAGGGAGAGCCAGTGCCCATATATGTCCAAGTCACTCTGACAAGGACCGGGCAGGGCGCTCTCTGCAGAGAAAGAACCCTGCTGGATCCGCCTTCCTGGGGAGCCATCATTGCAGTCACTCTGGGAAAAGGTGGGGTGCGACCGGGGTGAGACGGAAGCCAGGCGTGGGGCAGGCACCCACCTTGGCTGTGCTGATCCATCGGGCTCTGGGGAGGACCTATCCCTGGGTGTGGGGGTCGCATCCCAGCATTCTTCAAGGCGCCGCAGTGGGTCTCTTCTGCAAGCCCCTTGTCTTGCATCCCATCAATGGGCTGAAAGAGCCAAGACCCCTGGTTAGATCCTTCCTGAAGGCACCCCCACCCTCCAAGAGGCCTTTCCCAATGTCTTCAAAGGTATAGCGCTTTCCCCCATTTCCTGGACCAGAACCCAAGCCCAAACACACTGCCATCAAGTCGATGCTGGCTCATAGGGACCATATAGGACAGGATGGAACTGCCCCCTCTGAATTTCAGAGACGGTGAAGCTTCCCAGGAGTAGAACACTCTCTTTCTTCCCCAGAGTGACTGGGGGTTTCGAACTGCTGGCCTTGAGGATCACAGCCCAATACATAACCACCACGCCCGCCACCTGGAATCCTGATTTCCTGTCCAGCAGTCGTATTATTGTTCGACCTCACAGAGTGGGGGCAGACCAATAATGACAAAGACCCACATAGTGGATTTACACATTGGGCTGCTAACCTCAAAGGCAGTAGTTTGAAACCAACAGCTGCTCCTAGGGAGAAAGATGAGGTTTTAGTCTTCCTGTAAAGAGTTACAGTCTCGGAAACTCATAAAGGCAGTGTTACCCTGCCTTAGAGGGCCCACTATGAGTCAGAATCGACTAGAGGGCAGTGCATTTGGTTGAGTTATAGGATAAGAAACACTGGTGGCATCATGGGCTACCCATGAGCTGCTAGCCACAAGGTCAGAGGTTCAAACCCACTTGTTGCTCTGTGGGAGAGAGAAGAGGCTGCTCCCATAAAGAGTCAAAGTGTTGTTCTGAAATTCATGATGTTGACGACTGCACAATCTTCTTAATATGACCAAATGATTAAATTGTCTATGGGAAATATATGCCAATAAAACCAATTTTAAAGAGATTTGAAGTGTTGGGAACCCCAATGAGCCATCGCACTTGGTCCTACTGGATGGCTATGGGTCAGAATCGACTCGATGGCAGTGGGTTCGGTTTTGGGTGGAGAGGTGGGTTAACCATTGGACTACAACGCTCAAGGTTGGTGGTTCAAACGCACTGGCCACTCGGAGGGAGAAAGATACGGCTGTGAGTTCCTATGAGGATTCAGTCTAGGAAGCTCAGACAGGCATCTACTCCATGGCAGGAGGTAGGGTTATGCTGTTGCTGCCACGACCCATCGAGTGGTGTCAGACTTGGAGGACCAAGAAAGTATCTGTCTGTCACAGGTGATCACAAACATCGACAACAAAACCTCAACCCAGTTGATGTTGCGTCGACTTAAATCAGAGGTTAAGGCTTTAGTTAAAGACTTAGAAAATTTAAAAAAAAACTAATAATTATTTTTAAATACTCTCAACACCTACAATTATTTTTTTAAGGGCTGACCAAGATAAGTTAATCTTCCATACCATTTTAAGTCAGTCTTGAAATGTGTCGTAGTTGAAGTGAGGAAGGGCTTCCCTAAAACGTCTGTGACGATCTATCTTTGGACAATTTCTTTATTTCTTTTTTTTTCCATTCGAGAGGAAGGAACTGTGGAAAGTTGAAACGCCGGATCCAGAAGGTTCCATGGCAGTTGGAAAGAGAGAAACAGACAGAGCCTTGACTGGGGGGAGGTTGGACATGGAGAGAGAAGGAGGTGCAGGGAAGATAAAGCTGACCTCCCGAGGGAGGGAGAGAGGCCCTTCAAGGTCAAAGGCATCGTGTGGAAAAGGAGAATGAGGAGGCTAGGGACCAAGACTGCGGCACTGGTATGTCCCAGTCGCCCGGTAAATAGCTCTTGACGCTAATCCGATCCAGAACCTGGCAACCAAGCATGAGTGGGAAGTGGGGGAGGGAAGTGGGGGAGTCTATGCCTCCCCCAACCAGAGGAGCAATTTCCAAAACAGCCTGAGCAGGAACGCTTTCCAGAAGTTTATAGAAACCAAATGACTTTGGGCAAGAAAAAAGCCAGCGTGGCTCGCAGTTTGGGGAGAAATGAAAAGGTCGTGTCTGCAGCGTGCAGAGCAAGCCCTTGGCAAGAGGGGGACGCTTCCCCACCAAGAGGAGCAGGATCCTTGGGGGCACGTGGGAAGACTGCCTTGAGAGTGTTGCTGGCAGTAAGAATAGAAGGAAATCCTAACAGGGAGCGGGAGGCCCTTAGGCCACTTGTTTATCCCCATCCAGCTGAGTCTTGGAGGAAGGAGGAGAAAGGGGGCAGCACAGAGCCGCCTAAAAGCAGGGGTGGGGGTGGGAGGGGGAATCTGAGGACAGAGAAGCATCTGGACAGCAGGTGGGCGTGCGGGCACCTCCCCACCCCCTCTCGCCCGTGGAAATGCAGCGGCCCCCAACGGCACCACGTGCAGGAAGAGAATGAGGCACAGTCTCCGAGCAGGCATGGCGGGGTTCAGCATGGGAGAGAGCTCACAGAGATGCCGGGGAGTGGACAGATGGATGGTGAGGAAAACCTAACAGCCAAGGCCAACTGGTCTAACTCAGGCCACCACCACGACAGAGAGCTTCAGCCTGCTTTGGTGAGGCGCACACAGGCTCTTAGAAAGTGAGAAGCAGCCCCCTAAGGTGCCATTGTTCAGATGTCTGTCTCCCTGTGGGGTCCCAAAGAAAGAAGAGTGATGGAAGCTGCAGGCCTGCGGAAACTGAGGCCACAGGACTAAAGGGCCATGTGAACATCAGTGTCTGCAAGCAGAAGACCGGGAGAACTAGTGGGTGCCCGGCTACCACCACCCACTCGGTTTTTAAAAGGATCCCTTTAGAAAGTGAGAGAAGAGGTAGAATAAAGTTCAAAATCAGAAGGAGGAGGATCAGGTTTACTGGTTGGATTGAGATTGGCCCCCCTCACCCCACAGACACACACTCAAGGCTATGGTCCACAGTCACACTTCGGGCCTGGAAACAAATGCACCTCCCTCCCTTGGCTGGGTTTTCAGCCAAACAATGGGCAGGTCCTACAAAGGACACAATCACTCCAGGGCATGCACACCTTAGAACAATCAACCATTTGCCACCCATAGGACTGCGGGTACCCAAGAACAAAGGCCGGAAGGGTTAGGACAGCAGGAAGCACAGGGAGAAGTGGGGGTGTCAGGGTCCAATGCAGGGACTGCAGTCCCTGAGGGAAACTAACCATGCCCGAGTTACTAATGCTCTGAATCAGAAACCTTCACTCCATTCACAAACAAAACAGACAGATCTGATGCTGACCTTCCTCGTAGTGACCCCTTAGGACAAGGTAGACCTGGCCCTGCGGGTTTCTGAGACTATCATTTTTTATGAGAGGAGATAGCCTAACCTTTCTCCCCTGGTGGATTCCAACCGCTGACCCCGTGGTTAGCTGCCCAGCACATCATCATGGAACCATTGCATGGGGCCCATGTGCTGCTCAGGACCTCTTTAAGAGGCTCGAGAAGCGAGGTGATCCCCTGAGGGTCCCCTGAGCAGCGAGGGGCGCCTGGCACAAGCCGTGGTGTTTCGAACCTGGTGGAAAGCTGGGCACTGGATAAGGAAGACCAGAGCAGATGCTGGTGACGGACACTGAAAGTACCAGGCAGGCCAGCAGAAGCAGCACGTCTGTCTCGGAAGAAGCATGGCAGCGTGCTCTCCGGAAGCTAGGTTGGTGCGACGGAGACTTCCGAGCCTCGCGTACTTGGAAGACGGTTTGGGGAGAGACTGGGACCTGGAGAAGGACCCCATGCTTGGTGGAGGGGCATCGAGGAAGAGGAAAGCCCTCGAGGAGATGATGTCATAGTGGCTGCAACAATGGGCTCACACTCGGGGCAGTGGTGAGGAGGCGCAGGACCGGGCAGTGTTTTGTCCCGCTGTCCATCCGGTGGCTCGCTGTGAGTCAGAACCGACTTGACAGCATGTAGGCACGACCACACTACTGACCCAGCACTTCGTTTACAGTTGGAATACTGACGTGGTTTCTGGGGGGTGCATTCTAGCTCCCAGCGACCCCGTAGGACTCTCGGGTGAGCGCTTTGCCATGGGGCCACCAGAGTCCCTTAATAAGGGTCAAGGGTAGCCTAGCATTTCCTTCTAAAGGAAACCAGGATGGAGCCACTCTGGCAGAAGTCCCCAGGCAGCAGATCAAACCAAAGATGGCCTCTTCATGAATGTAAGTACCGGGCAAGCTTACAATGACGTCGACCTGCCCATACGCCCACCACTCCCCTGCACAGTACGATGTGGGAAAGGCCCACCCTCTTCCTCTAAACGCCAGCGAAGCTCACAGTGAATTTACAAAGGGGCAGGCGAGGGGTGAGGACTTGGGGATCCTGTAGGGATACACGTGGCATATCCCATGAGCCCAGGAAGGAATTCATGCGGCAATGTGCTGCTTCGGGGGTAGAAGAACAGTGAGAAGCAGACCTGCGTGCACACAGCACTTTTTTTTCAATGGAATGAGAATGGCACAAGCTTTGAAGATGGCTGACCCGGGGCGAAGCTAGGATAAGCTGGCTCCTACCTCCTAGGTGGGCACCTGTGCTCATTGATCTGCCCTCCTTTCGTGAGGCAGGAAAAGGCCAGGACTGTGGTACAGGACATAAGGAGCCCTGGTGGCATAGTGGCTATGCATTTGGCTGTAATCTGGAAGGTCTGAAGTTCAAAACTACCAGTGGCTTCTCAAGAGAAAGATGAGGCTTTCTACTCCTGTAATGAGTTACAGTCTCAGAAACCCACAGGGGCAGTTCTGCCCTGTCCTGGAGGGTCTCTGTGAGTCAGCATCACCTCAATAGGAATGAGGTGATTGTTTTGTTTTGTGGTGGTGGTGGGGAATTTATCTTCCAGGTGGTACAGACAGCTAGTGCATATGACTGCTAGCCTGTAGGCTGGCGGTTCAAGTCCTCCCAGAGGCACCTCAGATGAAAGGCCTGGTGATCAATTTCTGTAAAATCATCCACTGCAAACCTCCGAGGAGCACAGTTCCCCTCTGACCCTCATGGGCTGCTGGGCTAGGGGATGGACTTGAAGACCACTGGTGGGCTGACTCTCCATGTAGCGTTCACTGTCACAATAACCATAGTCGATTTGGCTGAGTTGAGAACCACCAGATAGACTTCTCTAAAAACAACAATGGGGTCCTCTCTTTACGGCTCGGAAGCCTTAACTTAAAACGTACCTGAATCACAAAACCTAAATCCGTTCCCATTGAGTCAACCCTGAATTAAAGTGACCCCGAGGGACAGAGGAAACCGCCCCCCCCCCACCCAAATTTGTTTTTTGAGGCTGTAAATCTTTACCAGAGGAGATCAACCAAGCTCACCGCCATTGAGTTGATTCCAACTCCCGAGGACCCTCCAGGACAGGGTAGGAGGGCCCCTGGGTATTTCTGAGACTAACTCTCTACGGGAGTAGAAAGCCTCGTCTCTCAAGAAGAGCAGCTGGTCTCTGACGTGCTGACCATGCGGGGAGCAGCCCAGTGCAGAACTGCTTATGCCAACAGAGCTAGCTCCCCGACAGCCCCATTCTCCCCCTCAGAGAGACTGGTTTGAACCAACAACTTGGCGGTTAACAGTCCAATGCCTAACCCACAGTTCCACCAGAGAAACTGACCCAACATCCTACGTACGTCAAGGAGGGACTCGCTCTTTGCTATGGTTCTTTTTTTTGTGTTTTAAGACAGTAGTTTCCACAGCTGAGCTCCTGAACCAAGAAGCGCCCACCTCCCTACCCACCTGTGATGTCACCCAAAGCCACCTGCCCTTGAGGCAAATGGACCCTTGGTGACTTGACCTTGGTCTGAGCAGGGCTGCTCTCCTCGGCGTTTTCAAGGACTGGTTGTTCCCAGGAGCAGATCAGCTGGTCTTTCTCCTGAGGCTCCGCTGGATGGATTTGGACCTCCACACTTTTGGTACGCAGCCAAGCACTGAGTGTTTGCACCACCAAGACCCAAAACCCATGGTCAGAGAGCCCGTGCCGACTCCTAAGGCTCCGCTAGGTCATAGTAGAGCTTCCAGGTTCGGTTCCTCTCTGCGGAGGCAGACTGCCGCTTCTTTCTCTGGTGGAGTAGCTGGTGGGCTCAGCCACCTACCTTTCTGTTAGCAGCCCCGGGCTTTAACCACAGAGCCCCTGGGGCTCCTTCGCACCCCTCAGACCAAAAAACCACCCTGACTGACACCGAGTCAGTGCAGACTCAGAGCGGCCCTACAGGACAGGGTAAACCTGCCCCTGTGAGTTTCCAAGACTGTAAGTCTTTACAGGCATAGGAAGACCTGTCTTTTTCCTGTGGAGTGGCTGGTGATTTCAAACTGCACACCTGGTGGCTAGCAGCCCAGCAGGGAACCCATTGTATTACCAGAGCTCTGTATATATGCATATGTGTTTATTAAAATAAATGTGTTATAATATATGTATGTATCTGAAAAAACTCACTGCCATCAAGTCAGTTCCAACTCACAGCAATTCCACAGGGCAGATTACAACTGCCCCCGTGAGTTTCCGTGACTGTCCGTCTTTATGGAAGTAGAAAGCCTCATCTTCCTGCTAGGGAGCAGATGGCAGTTTCGAACTGATGACCTTGTGGTTAGCAGCCCAATGCACAACCCACTACACCACCACAGCACTCTCTCTCAAGATTATATATGTATATGTATATATGCCATCGACTCAATAGGACAGAGTAGAACTGCCCCTGTGAATTTATGAGACTAACTCTTTAGAAAGCCTCATCTTTCTGTCACGGATCAGCTGGTGGTTTCAAACTGCTGACCTAGTGGCGAGCAGCCTCATACACAACCATTATACCATCAGGGACACACACACACACACATTTTCCTTTAGGAAAAAATGCTCTTTCCTTCTACTCTTTCTAAGTTTTCATAAAAGTTGACATTTCTAGAGAAGATTAATTTTCAGTACGTTCATTAGAGGATGATATGAATTAACAGAGAAGGGGGAGAAAAATAAAGATATATCCACTCACTTGCTTCTTCATGGAGCCAAAATCTCTCCCGCCCACAGATCACAGTGACCTGTCAGGACTGCTTATGCTAGTCCTGTTTCTAAGAAGCCCAGATCTGATCTGTAACCATCGCAGGGCCCCAGAACATGTGTGTTTTTAATAATGTACAAGAGAAGACAAAGACCTCGCTGGAGCCTCTTGCTAGTAATATTTAATTTTTTCTTAAAGGAGCAGGGGGAAGGGTGTGCGTGTGTGGATGATCAGGAATACGAGGATACTTCCAGAAGTTGGTGGAATTAAAAGAGCATGGGCCTTTCGGACCACCTCACGTCAGCCATCCATGAGCCCTGGTTGTATGGTGGTTAAAGCACTCAGCGGCCAGCAGAAAAGCCGGCAGTTCCAACACACCAGCTGCTCTGGTGGAGAAAGCTGTGACAACAGTCAGCTTCCATGAAGACGGACAGGCTTGGAAACAGGGGGGTTTTCAACCCTAGTCTGACCCTACAAGGTCCCTAGGAGTTGAAATCGACTCAAGGGTAGTAGGTGGGCTTTTGGGTTTAGCATTTGAGGGCAAGTAGAAAGGCTGGCGGTTCATGCCACCCAGACAGGATGCCAAGGAGAGAGCTGGGAGATCTGCTTCTGGAAGGCCACACACAGCCTTGAAGGTTTAACCGAACCAACCTCACCACCACTGAGTCTTTGCCGACGCACAGTGACCTCTAGGACAGGGTAGAACCGCCCTGTGAGCTTCCGAGACGGCAGTTCTTTACGGGAGCGCAACGCCCTGTCTTTCTCCCGAGGGCCAGCTGGTGGTTTTACCCTGCTGCCCTGACAGTTAGCAGTCCAACACATAACCACTAAGCCAACAGGGCTCCTGTGGAGGCTTGGAGGGGAGCAGCATGTTGGACACACATGCCTGGGGCGGCTGAGAGTGGGATCCCACTGGCCAGCAGCTGCCATGATTCCGGGGAGGCCGGGCAGGAGCCGGGGCAGTTACCTTGTGCGTCTGATGAAGTCCTTCCTGGGGGAAGTCCCCAGAACCCATCGCTGGCATCGCGTGCGAGACGCTCGGAGGCCCGGGGCTGGGTCCCATCATACTGTGGACGGAACCGGGGGATGGGCCTGGCCCAGGGCTGGGTCCCAGAATCGGTCCTGGGGAGGGTCCGGGCCCTGGCGAAGGCCCCGGGTGGGGCATCGCGCCAGGGTCTGCGGGCGTGGACATCAACTTCTCCTGCCCGTGTCCGTCAGCAGAAGAACGCTTCCCTGGAAGAGAGCAACGAGAAAGGAGTATGTTACACACCGGGCTGAGACAGGGCAAAGGCCTGCGTCCCTGTGGGACCAGAGCTGAAATCCTAAGCACTCCCTATGACAACGCAAGCGCAGAATCGATCACTGAATCCCCACATAGATTCAGCCTCCACTGAAGCCCTCTTCTCGGGGCCCTGGTGACCCAGTGGTAAAGCACTGGGCTGCAATCTTCAAGATCCACAGTTCGAAACCACCAGCCGCCCCCTAGAGAAAGATGAGGCTGTCTCTTCCCATAAACTGTTACAGTCTTGGAAACTCCCAGGGGCAGTCCTGCCCTGTCCTAGAGCATCACGCTGAGTCACCATCGACTTGATGGCCAGGAGAGTCCTGGTCTTCCTGAAGCCCACTCTATTCTGAATGGCTGCCACAAGCTCTCACTGCTGTGGACTCCATTCTGACTCAGGGCCACCAGCGTAGAGGACAGCAGAACTGCCCCTGGGGAACCGGAAGCCTCATCTTTCTCCCACGGAGCGTCTAGTGGGTTCAAACTGCTGCCCTTGTGGTTAGCAGCCTGCTGTGTACCGCGCTGCACCACCAGGTGTCCATCAGTGTTTCCCTCCGGAGCTGTACTGTCTCAGATGCAGGAAGACTTACTTGTGAGAGAAACTCATGTCTGATACCTACACACAAGGCTTTGAGTTTGCAATCGACAAACGCTCTCTCACGGAAGTCGTAGTCGCCCCTGGAGCCATTAAATATAAAATTCCTTCAGAGCATGCTCCCTGGAGACCTGTTTCTGTAACTGATCCAGACCACCAAGGGCTGGAGATTACGGCAGAGGAAATGAGACACAATTCCGTACATGGTCAAGGAAAGAGAAGAGGGTTTTGTGTGTGTGGAATTTGCATTTTATTTATTACTTTTAAAGAGAATTATATTGGCATCTACTTCACATATCATACGATTTAATCGTTCAGTCGTATCGAGAGTTGTGTGACCATCACCACGATGAATTTCTGAACACTGTCTCCTCAGACTCACCATCAGCTCCCCACTCAGCTCCCCTATCTTCCCGGCTGCGCCAGTCCTGTGAATGTCTCTATAGACCTCCCTGTCTGGATTTCACCTACAGGAAACCAGACAAAAACACAAGCACACAAAGCAAGCAAACAAACGGAACCCCAAAACACTGGCCAGCCAAAATTAGGAAAATCCTGAGCCAAGAGAAAGCAGAAATATGCTCGAAACGACTTTAAAACAGGCCAAAAGGAAGAGATCAAATGATAGGACATTATATATATGTATTTTTAATTATTTTATTAGGGGCCCGGATAACTCTTATCACAATCCATACATACATCAATTGTGTAAAGCACATTTGTATATTCATTGCCCTTATCATTCTCAAAACATTTGCTCTCCACTTAAGCTCCTGGCATCAGCTCCTCATTTATTCCCCTCCCTCCCCACTCCCTCTCCCTCATGAACCCTTGATAATTTATTAATTATTATTTTGTCATATCTTACACTGTTCAATGTCTCCCTTCACCCACATTTCTGTTGTCTGTCCTCCAGGGAGGAGGTTATATGTAGATCATTGTAATCAGTTACCCCTTTCCACCCACCCTCCTGGTATCACCATTCACACCACTGTTCCTGAAGGGATCATCTGCCCTGGATTCCCTGTGAAACATACAACTTTCCTCTAGTTCCTAAATGCTTCCTCTCCTCCCACTATCATGATCCCAATTCTACCTTACAAATCTGGCTAGACCAGAGGATGGACACTGGTACAGATAGGAACTGGAAACACAGGACATTCTATTTTAACCTAACTCACCCCAAACCAAACTCTCCGCCATCAAACCGGTGCCGACCCATGGCCACTTACAGGACAGGGTAGAACTGGTCCTGGGAGTTTCTCAAAATGATAACTCTTACAGGACTAGCAAGCCCGGGCTTTCTCCTGCTTTTAACCTAACTTCATCTACCATAATGGACTTTACAGTATTCTGTCTGATAGCGAGGCTGCTTCTTCACAGAGGCTTGATCCATTTGGGGCTTCCTCTGTCACCCATAGCCTTCTGCAAACTGGGTGCTCACAAGTTAAGCTCTGGTACGAGCCCCTCCTTTGGATTTTGGTGTTTTTAGAATCCTTGGATCACACAAGTTGGTGTGCTTCCTCCACGTGGACTTAGTTGACACCTCACTTAGATGGGAAGACTTTTAATCAAGGGAAAACATGAGGATCAGACAAATTCCAGTTACACACACACACACACACACACACACACACACACACACACACACACACACACTTCTAGCCAGGTTCTTTAACTTTCTTCCTCAGAGGTCTCCATGCCACGGTGTGGTTTGTGGGCACCAAGGTAGCTGTGACTGGTGGGGCTCTTGCAGCCAAGTGAACAAAAGACTGCTTGGTCCTGCACCATCGCAACGATGGTTGCTATGTGTGGTAATTACACAATTTCACGTCAACTTGGTATATAAATACATAGGGGTGGGGTCAAGCCTGTCAATCAGGTCACAGCTTGATAGTACCTCCTTGTGGGCATGGCCTTCTCTTAAGGATGGTCATGGGGACCTCCTCCGCTCTCTGCCTTCACCTTTCCGGCTGGCTCACCCCGAGGATGGCCAGAACCCGGGAGATGCATCCACCACCATTGGATCCACAAGACTTTGCACCCACCAGCCTGTTTTCCTGCATTCTGCATCATTGCTTGTGACTGTGTGAGTCTGAAGAGGGACTTATGGACCAGTATTGGACTTGTGGACTTGAACTGGACTGGGATGGGATGTTGTCCTGTTATACAATTCCTTCTTGATATGAGAAGCTCTTTCTTACACACATATGAGGGTCTCTGGGTTTGTTTTTCCAGCCAACCTGCCCCAGCACACTGTGTGAGAGTCCTCTATTGAAGCCACTGTGTCAGTGCATCTCCTGAGGTTTCTCTCACCGACCATCCAGTCACCAGGCTTGTTGTCTTCTCCTGATGCTGTGCCCAGAGTAGGAGCCTTCTGGCTGCGCTTCTTCTGAGGTGGATGGGCTCATTCTACTGGCACTCCGTGGTCTATTCCATAGTCTTTACCATCATGTAAAGACAACAGCTCCTCCCTGATCTTCCTTCATGTGTCCAACTTTCACACACAACACGGGTGAGTGCAAACACCCAGGCTGGGCCAGGTGCACATGAGTTCTCCAAAGAGCACCTTTGCCCTCGAGCACTTGAAAGAGGTCCTTATGGAACAGGTTTGCCCAGTGCAAGGCCCTTTCACTTCGCGACACCTGCTCCCAGGTGCGCTAGTTGTGAGTCCGAGTAGCAGGAAATGCAATGATACTTGTAAAGATCCTCCACTCCCAGATCTGCCACAACGAACCCCCAAGATGCACTGCCATCAGGTCCATACCAACTCACAGTGACCTGGGTTTCCGAGATTAGAAACTTTTATGGAAGCAGACAGTCCCACCTTTCTCTCCAAGGGGTGATTAATGGGTTTGAACCACTGGCCCTGTGGTTAGCAGCCCAATGCTCAGCCCACAGTGCCACCAAGGCTCCTTGGGGCACCCTCATTATCCGCCCCCCTGCCCCCTACAGCAGCAGAAACCAGAAAGGACAGCTGAGAGCACTGTCCTGCTACTGGCTCACACATCGACGCTGAGCTCACGTGGGCAGGGATTTCCCCCACCCTGCCGGGCCTCTGTGGGGCATGGAAACGCTGATGCTCCAATATCCCACCGCCCGTCCACCCACCCTCCCACATGCCAACACTTGTTGGCATCCTTGTGGGGCATGGCCTCCTTCGAGGCAACGGCTGCTCCTCGGCTTCGAGCCAGAACAAGCAAATGAGCTGTTTCCAGAGGAATCCGCTGACAAAGATCTAGGATGTCCTGATATGGCCCCAGTGGCTATCATTCTAAGGCTGCTACCTATTGGGACGTTACCTCGGAGGCACACACCTGTACACACAGACACGTCCCTGCTGTCAACCTGGAAGAACACAGAGGGAGGCCCCGGAACCATCTGCTTTCCTAGGACTTAGGGATTCAGCTGCAGAGGCCTGGCTACCCACAGCAGGTCCGTTCTTGGAGGGAAATGGGGGAGAAAGGGAGAAATACAGAGCCACACGTGTCTCCCCCTTAGCTGCCTACTGCCCCCTTTCACTGCCCAAACTCACTGCCATGTGAGCAATGTTGACTCACAGTGACCCTAGAGGGCAGGTTAGAACCACCCCCTGCGGATTTCTGATACTATAACTCTTTAAGAGGATAGCAAGCCTCCTTTTCCTCCCTCTGAGCGGCTGGTGGTTTTGAACTGCTGACCTTGTGGTTAGCAGCCCAGCTCATGACACCACCAGGGCTCCCCAGTATTAAATCCAATGAAACAAGGTCTGGTTTTGCTTCAGGCGTCTGTGAGCCCAGCAGCTCAACCCGAAGATGGAGCGCACTGTAGGCAAGTGGGTTGTGACTGAGTGCCCTCACAGGGCAGGGCAGAACTGCTCCATCGATCGGGATGTTCAGTGTCCACCGTTAAGGCAGCACACAATCTCATCTTCCTCCAGTGGATGGGCTGGTGGGTTCGAACCACTGCCCTTTCCAGTCAGCGGTCCGAAGTTTAACCCCTGCCCATCAACGCCACCCCAGACAGCAGCTAGCACTTGGTCAATCAGCTGAGACCTTTGGCAGGCCCCCGTGTAGCCGAGCAGTAGTATGCCCCATAGGCTTCTCTGGAATTGATTTTCCAGAAGGGGATCTCCAGGTCTTTCCTCCCAAGGTCCTTCCAGATGGACTTGAGCCTCCAACACCAACCTCCAAACCGGAGGTTCCCCAACTGTGTGTACCCCCGGGGCCAGGGAGGGCTCCCACAGCAAAGACTCAAAAGAGCAGCAGAGCAATGCAGGACCAACGCAAGTTCAAGCGCAAAGTGTGACGAACCAAATCAGTGTCCCGGAGGTGATTCTGCCCCTCCCCCCACATGTCCGAATGTCTCCCCACACTCCATTGAGCATTCAGGATGGAGACAGTTTTCCGAGGCAGACAGCCAGGCCTTCCTCCAACAGCACCTCGGGGTGGGTCATCCAGCAGGGCTTCACTGCTGGGGTCTCCCCCGGGGGCGCCTCAAACTAGACATGGGGTCCATTTCTTTTCTAGATGAAAAAGAGAAAACAAGGCAGGCATTCGCCTTGTGGTGCTGGCGGAGACTATGGAAAGGACAACGGACCACCCGGAGACAGACAGACCTGTGCTGGAAGAAGCACAACCAGCCAAACTGCTCCTTAGAGGTAAGGGTGGCCAGACTTTGTCTCGAGTACAGTGGACATGTTGGAAGGAGGGACCCGTCCCTGGAAAGGGACGTCATGCTCGGTAAAGCAGAGGGGCAGGGAACAAAGAGGAAGGCCCTCGATCCGATGGCGGGGCACAGGGGCTGCACCTATGGCTCCAAGAAGGGGACAATTGCTAGGGTGGGGCCGTGTTCCCTTCTGTTGCATGGAGGGTTCATACAGATCAGAACCGCCTCGGCTGTGCCGAACAAGAACCACCAGGCCATCTCAGGAGATGCAGGCCAGGATGGAGGCCGTCCTGACACAAGCAGGCGTCTCAAAGAGGCCGCAGAGGTGGCTCCTGGGATCCCAGGCAGGGCACCACCCCAGGGGGCTCCGTGGAGACGGTGCGGAAAGGAGAGAGCAGATGGACTGGTTCCACTAGGAAGGGGAGCTTGCAGGGTGGGCGACAGCCTTGCATTCCTGGGTTATCATTGTTTCTCTGTGATTAACAGAGCAGGTGGAAACCACCCTGACGCCCTGCCACTCCCGCTCCTTCCCCCACCCCCGCTGTGGAAGCTGACATCCATGGTGGGGGGGATGTTTCTACACGTTACCATGTTCTTTGGTGTGCGCCAGCCAGCCACTACAACCCTGGGGTACTTTTCATGAATCAAAGGAAATCGCTTACTTCCTGTTATGATTTACCTTGGAAATGCTTTCAGAAGGTATGACGGTAACCCACCCACCACGTTTCAATAAGGAAGACGCGGGCATGTAACCCATCGTGTGTGTGTGTGCGCACACACACACTCATAATATTTGTACTACTTTCAACACATAGCACCACTTTCATCTCAGAATTGGTCAGAGCCCTGGTGATATAATGATTATATTTTGGGTGCCAACTACAAGGTCAGCAGTTCGAAACTACCAGCTGATTCTCGGGAGAAAAACAAAACAAGGTTTTCTACTCCTGTAAAGAGTGACAGTCTCAGAAACCTGCAGGGGGCAGTTCTACCCTGTCCTCTAGGATCCTTGTGAGTTGGCATCGCCTCGATGGCAGTGAGTTTTGAGTTTGGTATCTAGAGGAATAAGCACTGAGCTGCTAACTAGAAGATCAGCAGTTCAAAACCACCAGCTGCTCCGTGGGAGAAAGTTGAGGCTGTCTACTTCCACGAAGACTGGAAGTCTCAGGAATCTGCAGGGGCAGTTCTACCTGTCCGATAAGGTCACTGTGGGTCGGAATAGACTGACTGCCAGTGAGTTTGATTGCAATGGACTGACTGGCAGTGAGTTTGTTTGTTAGTTGGTATCTTGTGGTTGGTCACCATTTGAGCCGCCCCTGACCATGGTGAACCTACAGTCTTCCAGGCTGGGCCCTGTGGGAAGCAGATCCCCAGGCCTGGCTTCCAAGACACTTACTTCTTGGTGGATCTGAACCAACAACCTTCCAGCTAGGAGCTGCAATACCCAGGAACCCCATGGCTGGTAAAAACTCCAAACTTGCTGCCCTCGAGTCAATTCTGACTCATGGCAGCCCCGTACGGCAGGGCAGAACTGCCCGCTGTGCATTCCTGAGACTGTACCTCTTTACAGGAGTAGAAAGCCTTGTCTTTCTCCTGTGGCGCGGCTGGTGGTTTCAAACTGCTGACCTCACAGTTAGCAGCCCAACACATAACTGCTATGCCAACAGGGCTCCTTAAATACTCCTGTTTTTGTGAAAGGAAACAATGAAACGTGTACTAAAGAAAATAACAGTGCAATGGAGAGTTGTGGGCCTGGACAGGGGAAGGGGAGAACGCTGGGCTCTCTACGTTGGTCCTGAGTTACAATGTCTGAAACCCACAGGGGCTGATCCACCCTGTGCCATAGGACAGTGAGAGTTCAGAACTGATCTGGTGACAGTGAGGGTTTGTTTGCTTTTATGACAGTAAGCAGTTAGAAAAATGCACTTAGGATTGTTCCTTTTGGGTTTGGTTTGACTTTTGGTTTTCGTTACATCTTATCGTCGGTAACATGTGTCACATACAATGTTGCCAGTGTATAATCAGCTGCTGCGCTTCTCTTCTCTGCTGCTCACTCAGGGCCAGATGATCAGGGTCAAGGCTTTACTGTTCAAAAAGCCCAGGGTGGGTTTCTTTTCCAGAACCAATCAGGGTCTCCTCTGGCTGTAAGACAGCACCCCAAGTACTGGCCGCTTTGCCACAGTTCACAGGTAGATTCAAGAGGCATGGAGACATGACCTCAACATGGACTTAAAACAAAAACTCTTTTTAAGGCCCCACGGATCTGACACCCTAGTTTTCTGACCGGAAATGCTCCATCCATTCCCAGGGACATCCCGGAGGTTCCAGAACCTTCCAGAGATGGCGCTATCAGCATTGTCCAATTCTTCTTCATCCACAGGCCACGGCTTATCATCCGAGGGTTTTTTATGCATTAAAATACAAGCAGCCTTTAAAAACCTGCACAGAAATTCCTTTCCATTTCCCCTGAGCTTTCCCAGGGCCCCTCTTATGTCTGTGCATTTGTAGGTAACCTTCCCAATTCCCCAAAGGATGCCAGGTTGGTCTGTGAAGGCATGGGTATGAAGAGACAGTCACAATGAAAACTATTTTTTACAGAATACAACAAGAGGTGCTCGCTGCACGTCCAGAACCCCAGAGTCGTCAAAGCAGAGCCCCATTTTAGGTGGGGGACCACCCAGACGTGGGATGCTCATCAGAGATCATGAACATAAAGAGGGGCCCTCAGAGACCCTGTGGGCCAGAGCAGAACTGCTCCGCCGGGTTTCAATCCTTCTAGAAGCAGACGGCCTCGCCTTTCCCTGTGGAGCAGAAGGTGGGTTCCGTTTCAGTTAGCAGCCAAGCACGTGACCCTCTGTGCTGCCAGGGCTGCTTATGTCGTAGCCTTTTTAAAAAGAAGGAAGCCTTTGGGGGCATGCTCAGTGTCGCGCGGTCAACGCCAACTCATTGCGACCCTATAGGACACAGCAGAACTGCCCCTACGAGCTTCTGAGACTGTAGCTCTTTACAACAGTAGCAAGTCTCGTCTTTCTCCCAGGGAGCAACTGGTGGTTTCGAACCACTGACCTTGCAATTAGCAGCCACAATGCCCTCGGGGGTCCTTTTGGGTACATGGACTTATTGGACATATGGCTCACACAGCAGGGTTCAGCAGGCAAGGAAACCTGCCCATTCCATAGATCTGAGAGCCCTGGCGGCGTCCTGCTTCAGCATTGGGTTGCTCACCTCAAGTTCAGCAGTTCAAACCCACCAGTCACTCCTTAGGAGAACAATGAGGCTGTCTGCTCCCATAGAGAGTTAAAGTCTTGGAAATCCACAGAGGCAGTTCTTCCCTGCCCTAGAGGGTCACTATGAGTCAGCATTGACTGGATGGTGGTGAGTAAGGAGTGGGCAGGGAGATGACTGGCCTGGAATGGGAAAGCTGACTGGTTTTTGACGAAGTGTCCAGAGCCTTGGGCCACCATCAACTCACGAGGCTCTCAGAGGCCCTGCCACTGTCCATCACGGCTGGGACTGCAGCTTTTACAGATGCCACCCAGACCTGCCTGCATGGGATGGAATTTATCAGCCGGCCTCCACAGTCACAGCCCGATGCTGAAGCCAGGCTCCCCTGGCTATTCGGTCAGTCTACCTCAGGGAGGGGCTGTCCTTGTTCTGGTTGACCTCCCCTTGAGCACACTTGCTGCCCTTCGGTCTTTCCTGGAGCAGTGCCCAAAGTCTGAAGACAGGCCCAACCAGGGATTAGGACCCTGGCCTCTTCACTGCACCCTCTCCGGTGCTGGTGAAAACATTTGTCGGCCACTGGCGATCCCCTTGCAGAGGAGTCTAGGGGAGGAGATGAGCTAGTCAAGGTGTGATGTAGCACCGATGAAAAATACAACTTTCCTCTAGTTCCTAAATGCTTCCTCCCACCCCACTCCCTACCCCATCATGATCCGAATTCTACCTTTCAAGTCTGGCTAGACCAGAGGATGTACACTGGTACAGACAGGAACTGGAAACACAGGGAATCCAGGGCAGATGATCTTTTCAGGGCCAGCGGTGTGAGTGGCGATACTGGGAGGGTAGAGGGAGAGTGGGTTGGAAAGAGGGAACCGATTACAGATTACAAGGATCTACATGTGACCTCCTCCCTGGGGGACGGACAACAGAAAAGTGGGTGAAGGGAGACATTGGACAGGGCAAGAAATGACAAAGTAATAATTTATAAATTATCAAGGGCTCATGAGGGACGGGGGACTGGGGAGGGAAGGGAAAAAATAAGGACCTGATACCAAGGGCTTTAGTGGAGAGCAGATGTTTTGAGAATGATGAGGGCAATGAATGTACAGATGTGCTTTACACAATTGATGTATATATGGATTCTGATAAGAGTTGTATGAGGCCCTAATAAAACGATTAAAAAAAAACACACCAAAGAAAACATTTTAACAGACCAGGAACACAATGTAACTCTGCCCCAGTAAAGGGGTCTTCAAGTGCATGGACAATGTGTATTATGAAAAAACAAACATGCAGGAATCTAAAACAAATTGTTTTTTCCAATCACAACGAACTGGCAGTGACTTGTGACAACATGTCTGAACAGGATCTGGTGTGAGGCACTAAGAAGAACCAGACATCAGCCCCTATTAGAGCAACATGGATTCTGCTCAAATCGAAGCAAGAATCAACATCGTATTTACACCGAATCTTAGGTAGAAGACAGGAGAAAGGTGAGGCTCTCTACCCCGTGAAGAGTGAGTCTCAGAAACCCACTGGGGCTCGATGGCAGGAGGCTCATTTGGGGTGAAAGAATGGGGAAATGGTTGCTGTTTTCTGGCAAGACAGTGACTGGATTAGCAGGTTCCAAGCTCATAGCTCCACGGAAGAGGGAAGACCATCTTGATGGTGACATGGTGACACCTGCAGAGGCAGACCATCCACATCAACTCGTGAGGAAGCAAGTCCTCTTGGCTTGGCCCTTCTTGACGAGGATCGACAAGGAGCATCAGAAACAACAGCTCACGCCACGGCCACCTCCGCGGCTTGCGCCTACATCCTTCTGACTGAAAAATTAAAGTGGAGCGAATCTCCTGTTGCTCAGCTAGCATGTTGGATGCCAACAGGAGCAGAGCTTCCCAGGGACATTTGACACACGTGGGATCAAGATCCCGGAGCACTGGCACAGGCACGGGGCCGTGGCTTCCCCAGTAGCAACGCCGTTGGAGAGCTGGCTACCAAGAGGGGGAGGTGGTTCAGTCAAACCCAGAGGAGACGGGTCAAGAACAACTCTGGGGAGTGTCGGCGGTATTTTGCTTGCTGACTTTCTGGAGGGCTGAAGAACAAGGACATGTGCTTACTATGAATGTCTGGGGGGAAGGTCAGGGAAGCATGAGCAGAAGACAGCCCAGAAGTTCACCAGACACTCAACACCAGCCCCTCCTCCTCCTGCTCCTCGGACAAGGGCAGTGTTGGGAGGAGCCCCATGGTAAAGCATTAAGCGGCTTCCACTTGATCACCCAGGTTTGACTCCACTGCCTGCTGGTTGTTTCCTAACTAACCATCTTTCAAGGGTGTCCGTTTCTCTTCAGCTGACAATGAAGAAATCAGCTAAATCCCCGGCTCGCTCAGCTCTTTGGGGGACGGACTAAGTGGCTGGGATCACGGCTGACTAACCTGCCTTGAACTTGATGGCGCTGACATTGAGAAGTCAGCTTTATATTGTTCGTGTTTGTCTTTTAATTCTATTTGTCCCTAAAGACCCCTCGTGTGTCAGGAAGCCTCAGGGGGATACATGCCAAATAGCGGCGAGTCTCCGCTGGACACATGCCATTGCCAAGTGAATGTGCTCATGGTTTCAAGTCCAGGAAAAGCCAACTCAGTTTCCCCCACCCCACAATGCTTAGGTGGTACCCTAAAAGCAAAACAAAACTCACTGTCATCTAGTTGATGCTGACTTACAGCAATCTTATGGGCCCCAGGAGAACTACCCCCTGTGGGTTTCTGAGGCTGTCACTCTTTACAGGAGTAGAAAGCCTCTCTTTCTCCCTCAGAGAGGCTGGTAGTTTTGAACTGCTGACCTCACGGATAGGAGCTCAGCTAGTAACCCACTACACCACCAGGACTCCACAGGTACCCTTAGGATCCCTAATCTCCTTCTTTCTTCCCCAAAGCACTAATAAAATGGTGGTGGTGGTGGTGGGTACAGTGTGTGTGTGGGGGGTGGGGGTGATGGTGGGTACAGTGTGTGTGTGGGGGGTGGTGGTGATGGTGGGTACAGTGTGTGTGTGGGGTGGTGGTGATGGTGGGTACACTGTGTGTGTGTGGGGGGGGTGATGGTGGGTACAGTGTGTGGGGGGGGGTGGTGGTGATGGTGGGTACAGTGTGTGTGTGGGGGGGTGATGGTGGGTACAGTGTGTGTGTGGGGGGTGGTGGTGATGGGTACAGTGTGTGTGTGTGGGGTGGTGGTGATGGTGGGTACAGTGTGTGTGTGGGGGGGTGGTGGTGATGGTGGGTACAGTGTGTGTGGGGGGGTGGTGGTGATGGTGGGTACAGTGTGTGTGTGGGGTGGTGGTGATGGTGGGTACAGTGTGTGTGTGTGGGGGGGGTGATGGTGGGTACAGTGTGTGTGTGGGGGGGTGGTGATGGTGGGTCCAGTGTGTGTGTGTGTGGGGGGGTGATGGTGGGTACAGTGTGTGTGTGTGGGGGGGGGTGGTGATGGTGGGTACAGTGTGTGTGTGGGGGGGGTGATGGTGGGTACAGTGTGTGTGGGGGGGTGGTGGTGGTGGGTACAGTGTGTGTGTGGGGGGTGGTGGTGATGGTGGGTACAGTGTGTGTGTGTGTGTGGGGGTGGTGATGGTGGGTACAGTGTGTGTGTGTGGGGGGGGTGATGGTGGGTACAGTGTGTGTGTGGGGGGGTGATGGTGGGTACAGTGTGTGTGTGGGGGGGGGTGGTGATGGTGGGTACAGTGTGTGTGTGTGTGGGGGGGTGATGGTGGGTACAGTGTGTGTGTGGGGGTGGTGGTGATGGTGGGTACAGTGTGTGTGTGGGGTGGTGGTGGTGGTGGGTACAGTGTGTGTGTGTGGGGTGGTGGTGATGGTGGGTACAGTGTGTGTGTGTGTGGGGGTGGTGATGGTGGGTACAGTGTGTGTGTGGGGGGTGATGGTGGGTACAGTGTGTGTGTGTGGGGGGGGTGATGGTGGGTACAGTGTGTGTGTGGGGGTGGTGGTGATGGTGGGTACAGTGTGTGTGTGTGGGGTGGTGGTGGTGGGTACAGTGTGTGTGGGGGGGGTGGTGATGGTGGGTACAGTGTGTGTGTGTGGGGGGGGTGGGGGGTACAGTGTGTGTGTGGGGGGGGTGGTGATGGTGGGTACAGTGTGTGTGTGGGGGGGTGGTGATGGTGGGTACAGTGTGTGTGTGTGGGGGGGGTGATGGTGGGTACAGTGTGTGTGTGTGTGGGGGGGTGATGGCGGGTACAGTGTGTGTGTGGGGGGGGTGATGGTGGGTACAGTGTGTGTGTGTGGGGGGGTGGTGATGGTGGGTACAGTGTGTGTGTGTGGGGGGGTGATGGTGGGTACAGTGTGTGTGTGGGGGTGGTGGTGATGGTGGGTACAGTGTGTGTGTGGGGTGGTGGTGGTGGTGGGTACAGTGTGTGTGTGGGGTGGTGGTGGTGATGGTGGGTACAGTGTGTGTGTGTGGGGGGGTGGTGATGGTGGGTACAGTGTGTGTGGGGGTGGTGATGGTGGGTACAGTGTGTGTGTGTGTGGGGGGGGTGATGGTGGGTACAGTGTGTGTGTGTGGGGGGGGTGATGGTGGGTACAGTGTGTGTGGGGGGGGGTGATGGAGAGCTGAGATAATATCAGTAGGATGGCAGTAATTCCTATGGGAAAGAAGGTCAAGTGGAACTCACCGAGACCCTCCCCTGCAAGGCGGAAAGTTGTGGGATCTCCACGGGCAAACCCACTGCCACCCTGTCCATTCCCGCGCAGAGCTCGCCCCGTGGGTTCCCAGACTGTCACTCTTTCCTGGGAGAAAGAATGACAGCCTAGGGAGGGGGAACAGAAAATTAAGCCCTACGGGGGTCATGCTACTCTGTCATCCAAGGTCAGGATAAGTCAAAACCAATTAGATGGTATCTCATAACAGGTTTATCCACCAGCAAACAGTTTCTTTTGAGTGGGGGGGAGGGAGAGGGGAGGGAGGAGGAGGAGACGGAGATTTCACTCTGTTACAGAAGGGAATGACCAGTTCAGAAAATGTGTCTGTGGGGGCGGAGGCCATTCTCTTCCCACCCACCCCCACCTCGCAGCCAGCCCCATTGCCCTCCACCCCCACTGGCTAGCTGCCTCTCTCAAGGCCAGCTCACTCTGTTCTCATTAAAGACTCTTTACCAGGACACCGTGTCTTCCTCCGGGCCTGCTCCCCACCCTTCATAGCCGAGGAGCATAGTTTTCAAAACGAAAAGACTCGGGAGCTTCTCACGACCCCCCCGGCCCCCCGCCCCCCCAAACACGTCAGTCCATCTATCCAAACCCAAATTGCCATCCACTCCCCTTGGCTGACAGACCAGGAGCTGCATCTGTGCCTTCAAAGGGATTCTTCAAGTTCAGGGCCTTCTCAGAGTCAAGGCCCAGTCACGGAACATACTGCCTTGTTAGAAGAGCTGTAAGAGCCTCCAAGAAAATGATGTATTTAAAAAAGAACATACTGTCTTCCTGGGATCAACCGACCCACCTGCAGTCATCTGGAAACACACCCTCCTTCCCTGCCTACAGAGTAAATCCAACTGAGGGAGGGAGGGGTAATGAAATGACTATTCATCCCTCACTCCCTGCCATCAAGCCAAGACCGACTCAGCGACCCCACAGGACAGGGTAGAACTGTCCCTGTGGGCTTCTGAGGCTGTAACTCTTTATAGGAGTAGAAAGCTTCAGCTTTCTCCCAAGGAGCGACTGGTGGTTTCGAACTACTGACCTTGCGGTTAGCAGCCCAGCGTGTAACCACTAAGTCCCCAAGGCTCCTGTCATATCTCTGTGGAAAAGTGGAGGCCACAGAGGCAGGAAGAGGTCACCAGCCTTTCCCAAAGTCACACGTGTCACAAGAGAGGAGCTACAGAAAGAACATGTCATCTCTTGGGCACCTGGCAAGGCCATTCCCAGGCACTGGGGTCCGTGAAGCTCTGGGTCCCCACAGTGCCCAGGACTGAGAGTGGAGGAGAAAGGAACAAAGACAGAAGCAACAAAAGCGACCAGTCCCAGAGGCTAAGAATGGGCTGTGATCGTGGCTGATTCATGAAGGGGCAGCTGAGTCGAGAGAAGGCCTTAGGCAGCGGAGAAAGCACCATCACGGGCCCCAGGCCTGTGAGGCTCAATTCAGCAGCCAGACGTGGCTTCACTCATTGATTCCCAATTGCTAATTCCCAAGGGAGTCTTGGTGGCATAGTGGTCACACGCTGGGCTCCTAAAAGCAAGGCCAGCAGTTCAAAAACACCAGGCTCTCTAAGGGAGGAGACGAGGCTCTCTACGCCTGTGAAGAGTTACAGTTTTGGAAACCCACGGGGGTGGTTCTATCCTTTCCTGCAGGGTCACTTGGAGTCGGAACTGACTCAATGGCAGTAGGTGCGTGCTGTTGGGTAAGTGGTGGGTCAGTGGTTCAAGCCCACCAGACCCTGTAAAGGAGATAGATGAGATGGTCTGCTCCTGGAAAGAGTTACAGTCTTGGAAACTTTAGATAGGGGCTCGATGAGTTGGTATCAACTCAATGGCAGTGGGTTTGTTTCTGTGATTTTTTTGTGGGGGTAGATGTGTAAGTAATGAGTATCTGGAGGCACGTTGGTAGTAGAGTGGGTTCCAAGCTGAGCTGCGAACTATAAGGTCAGAAGTTTGAAACCGCCAGCCAATAGGTGGGTGAAAGACGAGGCTGTCTGCCCTGTACAGAGTCACAGTCATGGAAACCCACCCAGGCAATGCTACCCTGTCCTACAGGGTGCCTGTGAGGCAGAGTAGCCGGTACTGAGTTTTGATTTAAGGTGTATCCAGGAGTCACTGGGTGGCGCATATATCACGCACATGACTACTAACTGAGACGTCAGCTGTTCAAATCCGGTGGAGGCACTTGGAGAAGCAAATGTAGTCATCGACTTCGGACAAGGCAGCCGCTGAAGACTCAAGGCAGCGTTCACCTGGAACTGGCATCTGCCCCACAGCACCTGGGGGAGGGAGGGGTCCTGGTGCCACAGAGGTTAGAGCCCGTGGCTGCCCACCGAAAGGTCAGCAGTGAGAGCCCACCATTCATTCACTCTTTGGGGAAAAGAGGCCACCATCTGCTTCGGTAAAGATGCCCGCCTTGGGAACCCACGGGGGCTCTGCTCCATCCCGTGGGGTGGTAAGGGGTCGGGCCCACTCAATGGCAGTGGGTGAGGCTGGGTTTCCCCACTGGGCGGAAGCATGTGGTCAGTTGCTCCAGACTGAGCTCTGACTTACGGCAACTCCGTGCGTGTCCGAAGAGCACCGTGCTCCACAGGGGCCTTCAATGACTGACTGTGCAAAAGTGGACAGCCAGGCCTTTCCTCTGCGGCGCCTCTCGCAGACATGAACCTCCAACCTTGGGGCTGGCAGCAGGGATTTAACCATTTCCACCATGCAGAGGCTCCACGGAGGGTGTGCAGACACAAGCCACTGGCTGGCTCCGGGACTCCCAAGAGCCGGTGGGGCTGTCGACTTGAACCCCAACCAGCAGCAGGGAAAACAGCAGCAAACCTACAATCTCACAAGTCTCCCTAAAACCTCACTGCCCTTGAGGCCACTCCAGCTCACAACAGAGCAGCACAGCCCCTGTGGCTTTCCAAGACTGTGAATCCCTTTGGAGCGGACAGCCTCCTCCTTCTCCTCCCAAGGAGCAGCTGGTGATTTCAACCTGCTGACCTTGCGGGTAGCAACCGACGCACAACCCCCACCACACCACCAGGGATCCCTTAGGCACAGTCCTGGGTGGGGAGGGGGTGGCTTTCAGCTCGGCGGGCGGATGGGAGGCATGCGAGAAAAGGTAATGGAAAAAGTGGCAGGTCAGCCAGGCCTTGAGTGAAATTTTAAAAAATTTATTTTCAAGCAAAATCAAAAACAAAAAAAATAATAAAACAAAACAAGAAAAAAAAACAGCAATAGATGGTTCCAGGTCTGTCTGCTGACCCTTATGTATGTTTTCCTAACAAGTCTGATGAATGCTTCCTCCCTCCCCCCCCCACTACCATGACCCAGTTCTACGTTACAAATCTGGCTAGACCGGAGAACACACATTGGTGCAGATAAGAGCTCTCGACGCTTGGAGTTCAGGAGAGATAAACCCCTCAGGAACAGTAGTGGGAGTAGCGATATCATGAGGGGGAGGGGATGGGCAGGAGGGGGGAAAGGGGAGAAAGGGGGAAGCCATCACAAAGTTGGCTATATAGCCCCCCCACCACCCGAATAACAGACGAATAACAGAAATGTGGGTGAAGGGAGATAATGGACAGTGTAAGATACGAAATGATAATAGCAATATATAATTGATCAAAGATTCATAAGGGTAGGAGGGTGGGGAGGGAAGGGGGGAAAAGAGGAGCTGATATCAAGGGCTCAAGTAGAAAGAAAAGGTCTTGGAAATGATGATGGCAGCATATGTAAAAATATGCTTGATCCCCTGATGTATGGAATGCTACAGGAGCTGCAAGAGCCCCCAATACAATGATTTAAAAATTTTAAAAAGTAATCAAATAAAACTTCAAGTTTCCTTGAGACATTCTTTAGTAACAAAAAGCAAGGTATGGTGGGGGCGTGGGCAGTGGGGATCAGAAACTCTAACAACCAAAACTGCCAATTGTCCCCGACTCCCTTCCAACCCACGGTGACCCCGAGTACGCTGAGGACTAAACTCCAAGGTCTCGGGGCTTGACCTTACAGAGGCAGGCCACCCACTCTTACTTTTGGCGGTCACCTTCCAGGGGCAAGTTACGCACAACACTGCTGGTGCTTCTTAGCCCTCACCGGATCCCCCAGGTACCTGACCAGGCAAAAGCCCCATATCTGAGGGCCATCAAGTCATGCAGACCCATAGAGACCCCGTAGGCCAGGGTAGAACTGTCCCTGTGTGTTTCTTTCATTCTCCCACCTCCGGGGTAGCTGTGGGTTTCGAAATGCCCACCTCTGGGTTGGCAGCCCAACGCATAATCACTATGCCACACGGGCTCCTTGGACCAGGCAAAGCCTCCAAAGTGGGTCTGGCTGTTGGCCAAATGTGATGAGGAAGCTGCCCAACAACCCTTTTCCACAACTGGGTTTGCAGCCAGAACCCAAGGTTCAGGTTAAAGGTGGCATCTTTGAAGGAAAAAGGAGGCCCCGCCCAGAGGCGGCGTTCTTCTGGGAAGCGTTCCCGGCCCTCCCAGCAGAGAAGCCCAGCAGATGTTTCAGAGGAGAGTTCTTTGCATGCCTGCTGGTCAGTGCAGCACAGCTTCCAGGGCCTGGCCTGCCCGGAGGCCTTCTCCAGCAGTTCACCCACCTGAAGGAGAACTGTAATATGGCACCTTCACTCTCCTGGCCAGCGAGAGGAGGTGGGGAACGGAGGCCAACCATGCAGAGAGAAAGGAAGTCGGTGGACCAGAAGCTTCTCTTTGAGAGGCCAAGGTCATCTGGTGGGTGGGTGGGTGCTGGGACATCACCGGGTCGCTGCTGCTTCTTGGTCCAAGACGTACAGCATTAAACAGTGCCCAGTGTGATGTGTACCATGGATAAAACCGGCATCGAGCGAGAGGGCTAGCAGGTTAAAGTCACGGGCGCAGAACTCTAGAAAAAGCCACAGAAACATCTCCTGGGCCTTTGGCCTCAGGAGTAATTCCCGTCAGTTCCAAAAGCAAGTACCAAGGAGATTCCACAAGTCTGTGGGAAAATGGAATGACGAGATAGCACGACTCCCTCCCCGCGCCGTGCCCATGAGCCTTCTGAGCCTCTTTGTATGGGTTTGAATGTTGTGAGAATTGCTGCCCTGCTCTAAGATCGTCCCCAAGATCACAGAATGACACGTGGAGAAACGGCGGGGCCTGTCTTGCTCTACACCAGCAGTTCTCAACCTGGGGGTCGAGACCCCTTTGGGGATAGAACGACCCTTTCACAGGGGTCGCCTGATTCATAACAGTAGCAAAATGACAGTTAGGAAGTAGCAATGAAAATCATTTTATAGTTGGGGGGTCCCCACCACATGAGGACTAAACACAGCACGAGGAACTGTATGAAAGGGTCGCGGCATGAGTTAGGCGGAGAATCAGTGCTGCCCATCATCTCAACAGCCAACCCCAAACCAAGTCTCAGCCATCGGGTCCAGCTGACGCACAGTGACCCTGTCGACAGGGCAGGACCGTCCCTGTGGGTTTCCGAGACTGAAACGCTTTACAGGAGTAGAGAGCCCTGCCTTCCTCCGGAGGAGCAGCTGGTGGTTTAGAACCGCTGATCTTGCCATGAGCGGCTGAACGAGTAACCATGATAGATATAAAAAAAAATTAAATGTAAACCCCTTCCTGATACACAAGAAAAAGTTGTTTTGTTTTTTTATAAAGGTGACCAACGGGAATTGGCTGCTTTCTGGTCCTGGTTTGGGGTGTCAGAGAGCTGATAGAATTTCTCTCTGTGTTTGTGAAGTCCAAAACGGAGGCCTGACTTGAGGCCCTGCCTGTTACAGCAGCAGGAGTTTCTGCTTCTCTCCCCAAGCTGAAGCCAGAGGCACTATGGGGCCCTGGAAGTCTCTCTCCCAAGGAAGAGTCTTCACTGGAAAAGGTGGGAATCTCACCAACCCCGAGGTGCTGCGCACAGGGAACTCAGAGTCTGATTTCACCACCCGACGTCTTATCTTCACTCAACACTGTCTCCAATTGTTCAGAGCTAAACAAAACAAAACCTCAAGCCCACTGCCATTGAGTCCATGCTGTCTCATAGAGACCCAACAGGACAGGGTAGAACTGGCCCTGTGGGTTTCCGAGACTGTCACTCTTTACGGGAGTAGAAAGCCCCGACTCTCTCCAGCAGAGCATGTGGTGGTTTCGAACAGCTGACCTGGCAGTTAACAGCCCAACTTGTAACCCACGACGTTGCCACCTGCGCCGAGCCTGAAAAATTGAGTGTCCCCAATGCATATGTGTCTAATGGATGCTGAAAACAAACAAACAAACAAACAAATAAATACATCATTAAAATAAGAAAGAAAAGAAGCAGGAGGAATTTAGCCGAGTTTGTTACAAGTCAGCCTGGAGCTGGCCGCTCTCCGCAGAACTATGGAAAAGTATCCAAGTGGAAAGCATGGACCGGGCATGTAGGAGGGGACGTGGGAGAGTGTCGGTACGTGGGAGAGTTATCCTTATCTTTAGGAAAGGCGGGTGAGAGAGATCGCCCAGCCCAGAGCAGGGCATCGATGCCACTGGGCGGGCTGAAGCGGTGGATGCTGGGCCGCCCACACGCTCGACAGCGATAAAATAAAACGTGGTGTGTGTGTGTGTGTGTGTGTGTGTGTGCCTCGTTCAAGTAAGGACTCATCTTCCTCTTTGGGTTAAGGACATAAACTGGGATATGAGCCTCTGTCCTCCCTGTGCCTAAGCTCCTCCGTCTACCCACTGCCAGCCCTGGCAGGGGGTCCTGAGAACCAACTCAGCCAGGGCTACCTGTCCCATGATCCCCTGGCACTCTCTCCGCAGGATCCCGGCTGTTCGCACCGTCTGCTGGGTGGAGCTCACTGCCTGTTGGTCAGCGTGCTGGTCTGGGGTGGCAGCCTGTTGCTGTGATGGAAGCCAGGCCACCATGACCTACCTCTCAGCAGGGCACTCGTGGTGGATGGGGTCTCGGCGTGAGAGTAGGAAGAAAGGACTGGAGGTCTGCTCTCACAGATCACCCTATGGATTCCAACACAACACTGTCGGATGGGGTGCCTGAAGATGAGCCCCCCAGGGTGGGACGGTGCTCAGAACACACGGAGCCACGGACGGGGGCAGAGCAACAACCCTGAAGGCGCTACAGGACCAGGCAACCCTTAGTTCACTCCTACGTCAGGTCACCCTGAGCCGAGGCCAGCTGGATGGTCCTAAGACAGACACCGTGCGAGGGAGGAGTCTCTGTGCGGTAACCGGATGCACCTTGGTGACAAGTGACAATGTTTCCACCCTGGAGACACACCTGTCCAAGGACGTGTCAGAGGTCCTGCGATGCAGGGACTCCAGAGTGTCACGCTCACTGCTGTCGGGGAGATCCCGATAGAATGGGGTAGAACTGCCCCTGTGGGTTTCCTCTTTACCAGAGCGGAAAGTCTCCTTTTTGTCTCACAAAGTTCCTAGCGGATCCGAACTGCTGGCCTTGTGATGAGCGGTCCAAAGCAGCACTCACGACACCACCAGGGCTCCTGGTTTTGATAGCGGCCACAGCAATTCAAGAATGAGCCCTTCGAACACGGCCGGCGATGGCAGCCATCGACCGAGAGAACGTGCCTTTTATCGAACGTTTCCATTGCCACACAGCTCATGTAACCTCTCTGAGTGTCAAGGTCTTCGTCTGCAAAATGACAACCCCCGAGTGGGCTCACTCGCTCACTCACTTACTGCCATCGAGTCGATGCCGACTCACAGCGACCAGCACAGAGTAGGGCTACCCCCAGGGATTTCCAAGGCTGTAAATCGTTACAGGAGCAGAAAGCCTCCGTTTTACTCACTGTAAATATTGACTCAATGACACTGAGTTTGAGGATTTTGTTTGTGTTTATTGAGTGGATACTGACAACCACCTTACAGGACAGGGAAGAAGTGCCCTGTGAGTTTCTCTTTACGAGAGTAGAAAGCCCTGCCTTTCTGGTGGATTTGAACCACTCACCTTAGGGTATAATGCATAACCAGGGCTCTCTCACTGCCGGCAAGTCAGTGCTGACTCCTAGCGACCCCCCAGGACAGGGTAGAACTGCCCCTGTAATGTTTCAGAGCTTGTGTCTATTTGCAGGAGTAGAAAACCTCACCTTTCTCCCTCATAGCTGCAGGTGGTCTTGAACTGCCAACCTTGAGGATCATGCCCAATCTGTAACCATGACACCACCAGAATTGATGGCTCTAGATCCCCCAATTTTGCTAGGAACTAAGTCAATTATTCCATCGGGTGACATTTGTGAGACTTCTCACAGGTTCCCATTCCCACTGGGAACTTGGGTCCACAATCTGCCGGTTCCACTTCCTTAAATAATGCTAAAGTGGCCCGTGGATTGAGGGCTTAGCTGATGACCCAGAAGCTGGCGGTTCGAACCCAGGAACAGCTAGCACCACCGAAGAAAGTGCCGGCCACCTGCTCCTACAGAGGTTACAGCCGAGAAAACCTTTACGGGGCAGTTCCACTCCCTCAGGTGAGGCTGCTGCTTGGGGATGGAAGCTGGTGGGCACCTGCCACCATCAGCTGCGACACGCTTACACCCCCTCTCTCCAAACTTTGGGGACACCTTCCAACACCCACTGGATGAAGTGAACCATGCTTCTGCCACGACACGGAGACTTCCAACATCTCCAGGAACTTCAGAATATGCTCGACCCAAACCTCTCGCTGCAGGTGACCCAGTCCTATCAGGTCTTCAGCTTCTTTCTGCAACTAACTCTCTGTGACATCAGACAGTTGCCACCACCCACCTACGCCCACATCTCTGACCTCGGCCCTCCTACAGAAAACCAACCAACCAACAAAAGGCCCAACTAGTTGCTGCCAGTCTCCTTTCCAGACCCTGGCAACCCCCAGTGGATCAGGGAGGAAGGGAGCATGTGTCAGCCGGTTTCCAAGGCTGTGGCTTTTCAAGGGCAGATCGCCTGGCCTCTCTTCCAAGGCACATCTGGGTGGGTTTGAACACCCAACCTTGCGGATGGGTGAATATTCTGGAGCTTAATCAGAGTCCACAGCAATCCTGCTTCCACTCAAAGACCCTGGAGATTGCCCCTTGAGGGCACTCAGGCCTGGTCATGTGTTCAAGGGAGCACGTCTAGTCTTTAAAACGCCTGGAGCCTCCATGTAAGATCATCTCTGTCAGTTTGTTTCATTCTCAAACTCACTGCCCCCGAGTCCCTTCCACTCGTAAGGACCCCCTGGGATGGGGCAGTACCACCCTGTGGGTTTAGGAGACCATACCTCTGTAAGGGAGTGGAGAGCCTTCTCTTTCTCCCACCGCAGAGCACGCATTCACCACCACGGGGCAGATTCCAACTCACAGAGACCTTGCACAACAAGGTGGAGCTTCCCCTGGGGGTCCCAAGGCTATCAATCTGGACAGGAGCAGAATCCCTCTTCTTGCCCCTGGGCAGCAGCTGATGGTTCCCCACCCGCGAACCACAAAGGAGTTGTCCATATGTACGCACAGAACCTAGATCAGCCCAAGATGGGGGGGGGGAGAGTGGAATGATCTCATGAGCATTCTGTTTCCAATAACTTACCTCCCTCACCGCTCACTGCCACCGAGTTGATACTGACTCATGGCGACCTCACAGGACATGGGCCAGATGTCCCGCCTTTGGCAGGACAGTCCCGATTTTTAACAATTTTTCCTGCATCCTGTGGCATTTTTGAAAAAGTCCCGATGTTTGGAAAGAATGCACAGCAAGCTAGGGTACACGGTTTTCGCCTGCCCTGTGGCTATTTCGCCAGGATGTGAGTTTATCCACGGAGTCCCGCTTTCCTAATGTTGAAATCTGGTCACCTTAGACGGGGCAGAACTGCGCCTCAAAACTTCGGAAGCTGTAACTCCTCACAGGCGCTGGAAACCTCCCTCTCCCTCCTTCGAGCACGGGACAGTTTCAAGTAGCCAGCTACTACGTAAGGGCAGGGTCCCTGCCGGCACAGTGGTTATCAGTTGGGCTGCTGATGGCAAGGTAGGTGGTTCAAATTTACCAGTTGCTCCTCAGGAGAAAGACCAGGCTGTCTGCTCCCATCAAGATGGACAGCCTCCAATGCTCAGGAAGCAGTTGGACTTGGCCTGACTGTTCACGATCAACCAACAAATTCCTTTCCTTGAGTCAGAACTTGTCATCTGAAGATTTTAAGCAAATTTCACACCCAGACCCTAAATTCAGGTTAAAAACAAGAGATTGGCAGGTGTGTGTGTGTGTGTGTGTGTTTGTGTGTGTGTGTTGCATTTACATTTCATGGTGGCAGGGGACTGGGTTGGGTTAGATGTGTCTATAAACTTATTACTTGAAAGTCCTGGCTCCTTTATCCCAAATATTTTCAAAGAAAGGTTCTCTAGCTATGTAAGAAAAAAAATAAAGTTATAAGAAACAGCGATAAACCTCCTTCCCTTTATTGAGTTTGCTTCCTTTTGGTCAACAGCATATGATATAGTGACTAAGAGAGGAGGAGGAGGAGGGGGCGCAGTGGAGTAGTGGGGCAGGCCTTGAGCTGCTAGTCACAAGGTCAGCAGTTTGATACCACCAACCACTCCAAGGGAGATGAACTAGGGTTAGAGACCCCAAAAGGACCTGTCCTTGGGGGTCGCTATGAGTTGGAATTGACTTGACAGCAGCAAGCTGAGAATACAGCAAGACGGTAAGTAGGTTTTGTTCTAGCTTGTACCGACTTTTCTCCCAATTTGGGTGTTGTTTTTCGAACGGCTTGTCTAATCTAAGACCTTGGCATCTTACATATGAATTTTCAATTCAGCGTGACAATCCCCCTGCCACTCAGGGGGATTCACAAGACGAAGAGAGGCGAAATGGAAGGAAACAAACAAAACAAGCACTCAAGCAGACACAAAGAACATCTTGCTGTGGTCTTCAGTGGGATTTTGCCAAAGAGAGATCTGGAGACAGCTAATCTCTTAAACTACCGACTCGTAAAATTCTCACGTTGGGTATAAAAAAAAAATCACTGATCACAAGTCCATGCCGACTCATAGCCAACCACCCTATAAGGCAGGGTAGAACTGAGTTTCCTAAACTGTAACTCTTTACTGGAGTAGAAAGCCCAGTCTTTCTCCTGCACATTGCATATACTGTCCATTGGCTCTATTAATTTTTCCCAGTGATGTATACTTTTCAATACAGAAGACTCTCATTTTTATTAGGCTTACTCCTAGCTATTTAATAAGACTGCTTATTGTGAAAGGTCTCATTTGGGGTCCTTGTTTTGCATTTGCTCCTGGTAGCGCATGGCTTGAGGTATATTGTTGCACATGGCAGCATTGCTCGGTTTACTCATGTCATCTGTTGGTGTATCTGTGATTTTTTATTTTCTAAATTAGGAGCCCTAGTGGCGCAGTGGGTTACACCCCGGGCTGCTAACCCCAAGGGCAGGAGGTCAAAACCACCAGCCACTCCAAGGGAGACAGATGAGACTCTCTACTCCAGTAGTACAGTCCCGAAAACCCAGAGGGGAAGCTCTACCCTGCTCTATAGCTTCGAGATGGGTCAGAATCCACTTGGTGGCAATGGGGGGGCGGGGGGGGTTGGGGTGTTCGTTTTTGTTTTTGAGCAGTATGGGAGGTCGGAGATCCTCTGGTCTTCTCATTTCCTTTTCCTACCAACCATGTGACGCCCCGCCTAAGTGATTGTTTACAGGCATTTAAAAGAGTAAGGGACTGCAATTTGCCCTCCTTTGCAATCCATATAATGTGAATTGATTGCTCTTGCCTCAATCATCTTCGCAGCAGTTCTCAACCTGTGGGTCAAGACCCCTGTGGGGGTCGAATGCCTCTTCCACAGAGGTTTCCCAAGAACATTGGAAACACATATTTCCGATGGTCTTAGGAACCGAGACACTGCTCCTCTATCAGTCTCCAGAGGGGTATGCGCACATGCACATTTGCCCACATATGCATACCCAGTGTGAAGACTGTTACCCAGGCTACACCGTGCTTCACAACAACATTTCATTTATTTGTCATTAGAAGTAAACATTTCACAATAGATAATTACCTATTGTTTTATGAGTACTACTTGAATATGTTCAAATTGTAACAATGAAAATATATCCTGCATATCAGATATTTACATGACGATTCATAACACTGGCAAAATTACAGTTATGAACTAGCGACGAAATTAATTTTATGGTTTGGGGGTCATCACATGAAGAAGTGTATTAAAGGGTCTCAGCTTGGATAGCTATATATATTTATATATATATATATATTTCAGATTGAGGAAATTCTTTTTCTCTACTGGTTGGCTGATACATACTACTCACTCACTGCCATGGAGTCGAGCCTGACTTGTATTGAGCCTGTAGGGGAGAATGGCCCCGGTCAGTTTCTGAGACGGTAACTGTTTACAGGAGCACAAAGCTTCATCTTTCTCCCACAGACCCCATGGTGGTTTCGAACTAACAAATATACCACCCAGAAAAGGTGTTGATGGACAGAGGCTGTTTCTCCTTCTTTTAGGTCACATGGTGGGTTGCATGAATGATTTGGAGATGTTGAAGGAACCGCGAATTTCTAGAATGGGACCACGTTGGTCATGACTAGTATCAGTTTTATATCTGGGAGGGGGCGTCCCCGTCACAGGCCTGTGAGGCTGTGTGACTACTGAACTGCTAGTCGCATCTGTGAAGAAAACGGACATTAAATAAACCGCGATAAACTTGTCAGGTTTGCTGAACGCAGGTTGCGAGATCCTATTTAACTTAGTGATAAACATCTTAGGCAAATAAATGCACTCTCTTTCCTACACTGACACAGACAGAACTCTGAGTCTGTGCGTGGTTCCTTGACCCTCCTGTAAAAGCTACCGATAGCAGAGAAGAAATGCTCCCGCTGGAAACAGACATAAGAGCCACCGTGTGCACTTCCGCTGAAGGCCCCCCCATGTGTTACAGCACACCACCGCTCCAGAGGCTTTTCCGGCTCTCAGCTCCACAGAGCAGGTCACCGGTCCTTTCTTGCACAGGGCAGCTGGCTGGATGCAAACATTAAATGGAAACTGCTAATGAGCCCCAAGGACCTTGGAGAAATGCCATGTGGCTGGGGCTCTAGAGCCCAGCAAGCTCACAGGGCAGAGCAGAGCTGGCCCTTAGGGGATCCGAGCTGTGGTCTTTGTCCGATCTTTTCTCCTGAACTTCGGTTCCAACCTCCGATTGTGCTTAGGGGCCAACGGCTTAACCATGGCCCCACCTGGGCTCCCTGATAAACACCTCAAGTCCAAGCAAACCAAAGTCACTGCCCTGGAGTCCCTTCTGACTCCATGTGACCCGACAGAGCAGAGGAAGCCTGCCCCATAGGGATTCTAAAGCGATCTGGCCTTTGCAAGAGCACTGCTGCGTCCTTCTCCCACAGAGCAGCTGCTGAGCCAACAGGCCTGCTCTACCCAACTTTTGGTTAGCAGCCGAATACTTTAACCAGGCGCCACCAGGGGTCCTGATAAAATACCCCCAAAACCTTAAACTAGCCCAATGCCAGCAAGCCAATTCCAACTCCTAGCGACCTTATATGGGTGCACCTTGTCATCTTTCTCCTTGGGAGTAGCTGGTGGATTTGAACCACTGAGCTTACAGTTAGCAAGCTGACCCATGGAATCATCAGGCATCCTGGACAAAGCACCCCAAATTGAAAAAACCAAACTCACTGCCACGTGCCCATGGGGACTCTGTAACAACCTTTTGGAACATGGTAGCATTGCCTCTTTGAGTTTGCAAGACTGTAACTTTTTACTGGAGTAGAAAGCCTATCTTTCTCCCTCAGGGCAGCCAGTGGTTTCCAACGGCTGAATTTGCAGTTAGCAGACCATGCTTAATGGCTGTGCCACCAGGGCTCCTGGACAAACTCCCCAGGCCTTCTGAAATACTCCATCATCTTAGCACCACCTGTATTTTCTAAGGCCAAGGTCTCTGGGAATGAATGATCCCCAACTTCATTAAGTGGCAGGAGATCTTAATCTCATAATACAAATTCCTGCCCTGACACCCTACAGAGAAATCCGCAGCCCCAATTGGTCAAAAAAAAAAAAAAATCGAACACACACGGCATTTGAGGCAATGGAAAACATTTAGAAGCCCTTCATAATTCATTTCCATACTTTTTTTAAGTGACAAGGGAAAAAAATATCTGAAACCATCCCCCCTGTCACTTGTGACTTTCCACCGTAGGAAGCTCTGCTCATCCGTCCACCAGAAATACTGCAGCAGAGAAGGCTGGCTGCAGCAGAGAGCTTCCTACGGCTGTTCTGAGAGGCCCTTAGCTCTGCTTCCACCCCTCAAATACATTGAAGGCAAAGAGTGGGACGTGAACTTGGGGCAGCCGAGCCCCTGCCCTCAGGCCTATCAGCTGGCTGCAAAACTCAACCAAACTCATTACCGTCAAGTGGAATGCCAACTTGCAGAGACCCACAGGACAGGGCAGTGCAGCCCCGTGCGTTTCCAAGACAGTAACGCTTGACGGGAGTAGAACGCGCCCTGAGCTCTGTGTTTGGGAGAAGCTGGTGGCTACCTTCCATGGCAGCATGGCAAGATGTCATAAATAGTGATTCATTATTTCTCTGGAGTCTCCAAAAGCTGCTGACCTAGGAGAGCTTGACAAACAGAAGCCTCCTTGACAAAGGGAGACTTCTAAAGAAAAGAGAGGGAGAGGGAGCGAGATAAAAGAGCGAGCCAGGAGGGTACCAATGGGCAGTCCCACTTTTACAATGGCCTACACGTCTCTCTTAGATGGAACTGCTACTACAGGGTATCAGTTTATACAACGAAATGTCCACAATACTACAGTCACCGAATGAGATGTCGCCATGACGTCCTTGAGGGGAACAGAGGAGTCAGACTAGATAGGCGTAGTTTGTTTTTTATTGCAGCTCTGCAGAAAAAAATGATCCCTTCATCAGAAGGTGGGGGTGGGGGTGGGGAATAAAAGTGTTCAGTAAGTATCTGGCCCCGGCCCATTTTCTAGCTCTCTTCTCGTCAGGACTATCTGAAGCCCAATTCAGGCATCCCCCAGCTCTGAGGTCCTTTTTACTGTATTTTATTTTGTGACTTATTTGTTATGATGCTTATTTTGTGTCCACTCCACTCTAAGCCTCACTCGTCAGTCACAGCCCTTTCGGAGAAACTCAAGAAATGCTGACAAACCACTTGAAAGGCAGCCCAGCAGACGAGATCTAAGGTGCTTTGAACACACTTTTGTG
Source organism: Tenrec ecaudatus (assembly GCF_050624435.1). NCBI lineage: Eukaryota > Metazoa > Chordata > Mammalia > Afrosoricida > Tenrecidae > Tenrec > Tenrec ecaudatus. The sequence continues at coordinate 4,759,866 of NC_134539.1, read as the reverse complement.
GTCAAGAATGCTTCCTGTGAGCTGCCTCAGCCAGGTAGGCCTGCTGCAAAGAGAGCTCTCCTATACCTGGGCCAAGCCTTCAAGGGTTCTGCCACCCTGGACCCCTCATTCATGTCAAATGGTCTTCCCCAAGAGAGCTTCCCTCTTGAAGAGCCTTCCACCCAGTCCACTGACCACCGACCTGCAGGTTCTTTCTCTCCTGATGCCGCCAAGAGATAGCTCTGGAATCCAAGAGATTGCAGTGGCCCTCGGCAAAAGAAAGAAGGAGAATTCCAGGAATGAAAGGGCAGCTCCAATTCCAAAAAGAGAAAGTGTTCCTATATCCGCATAACAATGCACCTGGGATTCACAGTGGCCAAACCTCAGAAGGTGTCACCAGAGTGCTAGGCCTGGCCTGGCAACCTTTCAAGTCCAGGGCTGTCAAACAGGCCTGGGATACCTCCCTCCAGCAAACCGAACTATTTCTGAAACCATGTGTCCATGTCATCGGTAGAAATAAGTTTACACACACGACCTGGGCATGGAGGTGAGTTAGGGTGACTTCTAAGTGGTTGCTGGGTCTTAGGGCCACGAATTTTCTCCTCCATAGCATGCAACACCCTTTGTGTTCACAGAACTGGGCGCTCAGTCCCCGTGTCTTGAGACAGTCCTTTACATGGAAGTCGAACATTTAAGTCGCTGCTTGATCATGCGGCTGGCCGGCCCAAACCATAAGCCAGCACACGTAAAGCTTACAATTCTGTCCCTTTGCGACATGACACCTTCAGTAAAGGCTCAGAGAAAGAAGTGTCCCTAATGCCCAGGCAGCATGACATCGCTCCTCAAAAAGCCAACCCAGGAGGCCCCTCTGGGGCTTTTGCAAAGCCCCCCCCCAACCAGTTTAGGGAAGTGGGGTGGGGAGCTGGGGGTGGGCCAACAGCCGTGCAAAAACTCTCCCAAAAGTTATATAAACAAAGGAGGGGGGCCACCCGGCGTGGGCTCCTTGCTGGTGCTCTACTACAATTACATAACACACAGTGCACACATTAACTAAGGAATCGATTCTGCACCCCGCACCGGCACCGCACTCCCTCGCCTTCCTCCTCCTCTGGGGGGAAAAACCCAACCACACACACAAAAAAACCAAGGGCCTGGCAAGGCCGACCGGACGACTTGGAGCATTGATTTCAGGGCTGGACTAAATCCTGCGAGAGTTTGAGATGCGTTTAGGCCCCAAGTTTCAACGTGCAGCTGCCCCAGGGCACAGCGGAGCCTGCCCCTCCCCGGACCCGGAGGGCTGACAGCTGACAGTAGCCAGCTAGGCCTGATGTCCCCTGCCCCACGGCCTCCCGCTGTAAAGTTTCCCTCGCCATCGATCGCAGCGCCTGTGCCCGAGTCGTCCCGCTGGCCTGACTTTGCAAGCGAGGCGAGCCAGCTGGGGAACCGAGCAACCGGCCAGGAAGGCGTTGGTAAGCTCCGCGCACAGCGGGCAGCGGCGCAGGCTCCTTACCTGGGGCGCCTCACACAAAGCAGCGCGGAGCTCCTGGGCAGGCGCGGGGCTCCGTGGCGAGCTCTAGGCCCGCTCCCCGGGCCCGGCCCCCGCCGCTTCCTCCCTGGCGCGCGTCATGTCACCGCGATCAAACATGTCTGTGCGCTTCGCCGCGGTGACTTCCTGATTCTCGCCGCCCGCGCGCGCACACACTCGTACTCTCAGCCACGCGCACACGCCGGCCCCCGCCCGCCTCCCGGGCCTCCCCGGCTCCGAGCGGCCGCCGCGCCGGCTCCCCGCACCCCGTGCACACTCACACTCCCGCGCGTCCCCGCCGGCCGCAGGGCTCTGCGTCCCTCCGCCCCGCGACGCACTTGGCCGCCCTGCCAAACTTTTTTTTTTCCTCCCCCCGGCCAGATCCCTGGCCAAGTTCCCGGCACCCCGCCCCACCCCCGGCAGCCCGGTCGGCCCAGTGCTCACCGCCAGCCGCCTCTCACGGCCACCGGATCACCAGCAGAAGGCGAGCCAGGCGGCGGGGGCGAGCGCGCAGACACTGGCGGGAGGCGATTTCCCCGCGCGCACCGGAAACCGACCCGAGTGCCCTGGCCAGGCCGCGGGGGTTCCTGGAGCCTGCACTCCTGCGCCCGCCCCGAGCGGGGTCCAGGCAACTGGGCTGGGAGGCGGGGGCCTGGTGCAGGTCACTGGGGGCACCGGGCTGGGCGAGCGCCCGGCGGCCGGAGGGAGCTGAGGGGCCGGCGTGCGGGTCCGGTTATTTGGGGAAGTGCATCGCGACACCTTTGCAGATGGCATGGCCGTGTTTTGCAACGCCAGCGGGAGGAGGGCAGGCTGCCAGGTGGCGAGGGAGAGGTTGGGATGGGAATAAAGCAAACTAGAAGCAGGGAGGTAGGGGTGCGAGTCATCGCTGGGGGAAGGCTCCCATCCTTCTCCCCGCCTCCTGCCCTCGCCACCCTCCACCCGCCCCAGCCCTCCCCTGGCAGCCCTTCCCCTTCTCTGGCGCACGCCACAGCCTCTGCCAGGGTGCGCGCGGGTCCTGTTTGTGACAGTCAGGCCGAGAGGATTATCCGGATCACGGCCTCCTGGTCCGCAGCCGCGGAGGACCTCCCAATCCCCAGAGCACTGCCAGCCCCCGAACGATGGCGGGCGCCCAGTGCCCGCGGCCCCGCGGCGCTGGCACAGGGACAAGGCGAAGCACAAGAAAACAGACCCCAGGAAGGGGGAGGGCAGTGAAACCGAGCCCAGCGGGCACCTCCGTTCTCCCCCTCCGGGTCTCTCCCTCCTTCCCTCCCTCCCTCCCAACCCGCTCGCCTCGCCGCCGGAGCCGGACACTCAGAACTTCAATGCCGGAGGCAGCCCGGCTGCCAGGAACCAGGTGCGGGGATGGCCCGGCCGAGGCGCCGCTGGCACAACACCCCCCCACCACCACCCTTGTGCCCGCAGGCCTACCTGCGGGTCAGTGCCCCTATCCCCGCCCAAGGGAACGTAGAAAGTGGAGGTGACACTTCTGATCCAGCACGCACCGGCCCCACGGGTGGCTGTCGCCTCCCTCAGGCGCGCCAGCTCTGGCTCTGCAGCCACTATCGCTTAGAACAGTACCCGCAACACGAGCCCTTTAAACAAGTCCCCGGGAGCCGGTGGCGGCTACTCTCCGGGGGGCCCAGCCTCCCGCAGGCCCTTTACAACTCTTCCTAGGAAGACTGCTCAGGAGGGACAGTAGCCTTGGGATACTGCTCCCGGTCCTCCTGCCAGCTACCCCCCCTCCCGCCCCCAGCCAAGGATTAAAAAAAAACAAAAAAATCTCCCAGGTTTTTAAGATGCTGGTGGTATTGCAATCGTGTGTGTGTGTGTGTGTGTGTGTGTGTGTGTGTGTGTGAACCTTGACTTGGCAGCGCCGAGACCACTGCCTCCCCAGGGTCAAGGCTGTGGTTTGGCGCGTGTCGCCTCTCCGTGCCCCCCTGCAGTTACACTGATCCGGGTTATTATTAGCACGGCCAGGCTCGGTGGAAACTTTCCCGTTTCTTCCAGGGCCTCCGGGAGCTGGCGTTAGCGCATTCCACCTGAGGCCCGCGGGAAGGAGGCGGGCTGGTGGCGCCGGCGCTGGCGGCGCCCGGCCCGCCGTTTGTTTTGGTCTCCGTGCATGCACCGTAAATAATCACTAGGATGCACATGCACCCTCCCCGGGCCGCGGCGGCGGGCCCGCGGGCTGGCGCGGCGGTGGCGGCGGCGGCGGCGGTGGCAGTGGCGGGGAGGCCGGAGGGAGGGGACCGCGGAGGAAGGAGTTGTAAGTTCTATTTACCTTGCTCGCGCGCAGTGTGCTGGCTGAATCGCTTCCCTCTGTGAGTCACCCAGAGTACAGAAATAGAGCGAGCGAGGACTGGATTATGAATATGACTTCATTGATGACAGCCGAGCCCTCCCCTTCCTAAACTCGGGCTCCGCCCCGCGTCCCACCCTCGCCGCCTCCGCGGGCGCCGGAAGACGCGCCGCTGTTGGCCCCGCGCGCCGTTCCTCCCCGCGCGCCCGGGCGCGGGTTGGCGGGGCGCGCCTGTCACTCGCGCCGCTCAGCGACTCCGGGCGCGCGGGGGGGGACGAGGGGGCGGTGTGCAAGAATGTGGCTCCAGACAGCTCGGCAGTCTGCGTGGATCCGTGTGTGTCTGCCGGGCGCCGGCTCGCGGCCGCGCTGGAGCCGGTGGGGGGCAGAGCCAGTGCGCAGGACGCCCCCCACTCCCGGGCCCCCAGCCAGCTGGGGCCCCCTCCCCGGGGCGCCGCGGGCGTCCTCCGGGGAGGCTGCGGGAGAGGAGGCGGCGCAGCGGAAGGCAGGGCAGCTGTAGTAAAAGCGCGTAGTAGTTTGGGATATGTGGAGAAGGTGCTGGAATTTAACTGTGGCTGCGCCTGCAGAGGGACGCGGAGGGAGCGAAGGGGGAGGGCGCCCGGGGCCAGCGAAAGCTGGTTGGTGGCCCAGTGTTGACCCAGGGGAAAGGGAGCGTTCTGGTCCCCGGCTAACTTTTTCTCTCCGCCCCCAGGCTGTAATTATAAATCTTATCCCCGCCCCGCCCCTCCCTCCCCGAAAAAAAAAGAGAGGGGGGGGGGGCGGGAACAAAGAGTATTCCTGCCAATTCTGCCCTTCTGCAAAAAACTGACTGCAGCCTTCCGAAGACCAGCGAGGGGGAGCAGCTGACACTGGGAGGCTGGGCGTCTGCAGAACAATTCAACCTTCCAGGAACCCTGCGGCGAGTCAGAATGGGGTCGCCACTCCGTTTACTCCGCGCACCCCAGAGGAGCGCCTTCACCCTCGACCACCTGATGTGGTCTACAGCCCACAGGGGGCCGGGGTGGGGGGGCGTTGGAGAGTGGGCTCTGTTTTTTATTTAAGAAGGGACTGGCAGCTCTTACTATCTGCAGACCCCTGTTTTCTCCCCGCTCCCCGAGTTTAAGGTCAATTTAGATCAAGAAACGGGGAGATCTTGGACTTTGGCGGTTCTGAGACCTTTTGTTCCATTCCCCTGCCCCACCCCCTTGAAAAGCAGGACTTTGTCGGAGGGGTGGGGGCAGCAGGTCAGTCTCGGCTGAGACCATTTTATTTGTAGTTTCACGAAGTGTGAAAGCAGGGAACCTGTGAGCTTTAGACTCAGACTCCCGTGGATGACTGCCCTGAAAATTAAACTGCTTCCTACATGGATGGGACAGGAGGGGTTTTGCCCATGGCTCTTTGACCCTGATTTTGCTGTGGAATGGCTTAAATTAGTCAAAGAGCACCGTGACTATTGTTAGGGTACGGACTCCGCCCTCCTCTAGAGGGAAATCTGAACTCCAGAGCCCTTAAACTGTTCTAGAGATGTACTCTGACCAATCAGGCCTGACCGCTTCAAAGATGCCTTCAACAACCAGTGGGGTGTGTTGAAAGGTGAGCTGTGCCCTTATCAGTGACAGGTATTGGTGACATCCCTGGGCCACAGCTGGCAGAAGCCTGGACTGCAAAGACACCATTTTCCAAGAGTTTTCCAGGGTCCTGTCACACACTTATGAACTTTACTTGCCTGACTTTCTACCCCCGAGGCAATCTCAAGACAACAAACACTAGTCCTGCTAGAACAGCAGCAATGGAACTCACTGCCTTCAGGTCAGTTCTGACTCACATTGACCCTATAGGACAGGGTGGAATCGTCCCTGTGGGTTTCCAAGACCATCACTCTTTCCTGGAGAAGAAAGCCTCTCTTTCCCCTATGGATCGGCTGGTGGTTTCGAACTGCTGGCCTTTTGGTTATCAGCCCTGTGCCACCAGGCTTCCCAGCCCATCTAATAAAAGTCAAATATAGTAAACCCGGAAGAGTATGTTATCAGGACTTACGTTCCTGCTGTGGGACGTGCCAGTGTAACTTCTAACCGGGGCCTATGCAGTGAGAGCTCTTGTGCCAAGTTAGAAATGTAGTAAAGGGATCACAAAGAAGGCTGACTGACTCCTAACCACCTCGTAAAGTGCAATAATTACAGAGTTGGAGGAGCCCTGCTGGTGCAGGGTGAGCACTCCCTGTTAACCAGGAGAAAGGTGGTTGGACCCACCAGTGCTCCCTGGGAGAAAGAGGTAGCAATGAAACCAGTTCATGGGACTCTCACTCAAATTTTCACACACCAACCCAACCCCAAATGTCAGCGATGAGCAACTGGAAGAGTTTGATCAACTTCTGCCGTCTGTAATAGGTCTAAGGGCCCGTGAAGATGCATCGATAAGACCGGTGATCGGCAGGTGAAAGTAGGAAATGTAGAAGAAGGCTTCGTAGCTGGAGAAACAGGGTGTTGGCGACAGAAACGAAGCTGGATGGAGACCTCATGGCAGAATGTTCCAAGCCCAGCGACTTCTTCCCGGAGAGCGGATTTTTTTCAGTAATATAAATGGTAACTATATAAGTGGTCTTTGCCGGGCAGAATGCACAGGAACCAAATCTAAGACAGCTGTGGAAAGAGTTGATGGAGAAGCTCAATAGTAGTCTGAGCAAGACCAAGCGCTGGCTGCATAAAGATTGTGTATTATGTTAGTGCATATTGTTTGTCAAAAAAGTTCATAGGAAGATGAAAGAATGGGAGATCTATATTGACTATTTTGACAAAGAATTTAGAAGATGGGTCCAGCGTTGGACCGCTAACCACAAGGTCAGCAGTTCAGAACCACTAGCTGCTCCAGGGGAGAAAGATGAGGCTAAAATTAAAGCGTTTCAGTCTCACAAACCCTCCTGAGCAGTTCTGCTTTGTCTTATAGGTTGCTGTGAGTAAGAAACAACTCAATGGTAATGAGTTTGGGAGGTTTTTTTTGTTTGTTTTTATTGTTGTTAAGCTGCTAGCAATTATCAGGTAAATCGGGGGGGGGGGGGTTCCTGTTTCTGTCAAGGTCCATTTGGATATTTATAACATCATTTGAGGGCCATCCTGGTCAGATGTTTCCTTAAGTCTCCCCTGATGCAGTGGCTGGCTACTGCTTCTCTTTGCTGATGTGTGTGTTCTCTTAGCTGGTACTGCCTTGCACAGCCGCACCCCACCGCTGAGGTACATGAATAAGATGACAAAGTATTCAGCATCTTAATATTTTCCAGACGGAAAGAACTGGTATATTTTCAGTTAGTTTGTTTGTTTCTTTACCTGCTATGCATGATTTAAAATTTTTTATTGGTATATAATTCATATATCATACAATTCAATAGTTAAATCACATCAAGAAGAGTGGTACAATCATCACCACAGTCAGTTTTAGAACATGTTCTTCATTTTTGTACTCACTGTTATTAGCTCCCCATTTTCCCCCAAACTCCCCCGCCACACCCCCAAGAAACCATGAATCCAGTTACTGTCTCAATAGATTTTACCTATCATGAATTTTATATACAGGAAAACATTAAAAAAAACAAGCAATAACAAAGTAAAACCTCATTTGAAAAGAAAACAGAAAATATTAAAAATTAGAACAAATTTAAAATAGATCAACAGGGAGATTAAATGATAATGTGTTAAATTTTAACCTAACTGCACCTGCAGTATTCCACTTTCCATTGCATTCTGCATGATAGCAAAGGAATTCACACCCTTGGTCTATGGTCTGAGAAGATTTACCAGGGAATGAATCCACCAGTGTTTGCCCTTAGCTGTTTTTGCTGCTTCCCCTTATGTAGCGATCAATGAAGCTCTTGGGACTATAACAAAGTGTGGTGAAGAAACTAGATGGTGTCCAGCGATCAGAAGGAATAGTGTCTGTGCTTGGTTTAAACAAGCAGCCATCAAAGTGAGGTGTCGATTGAGTCTACATGGAAGAAGCACATCAGCCTGTGTGATCCAAGGATTGTACGTAATAAAATACAAACCCGAAGGAGGGAATAGTAGCTGAGCTGAAAGTGTGAACACCTGGTTTGCAGAAGGTTCTAGATGACAGTGGAAGTCTCAAATCCATTGGCAAGGTTTACACATGGACTAAACTTCTGGTGAAGCCCCTCTGATCCTAGTGGAGAGACGTGAGTCGCCTTGTTATCAGACAGAGAGCGTTGTAAAGATGTGGCCGACGTAGTTAAGTCAAAACGCAATACCTTATCATTTGATCTCCCTTCTGACCCATTTTAAAGTTGTTTCAGTTTTTAAATATGTGTTCAGGTTAGGGTTGGTTTTCCTTTCTCATTTCATCCCAGCAGAGAGGTATGCTGATGCTGCAGTTCTGAAGGAGTGTTGAGTGTCAGTCTTTGTCAGGTTTTGTTTGTTTTCAATAAAGCTGGGCGTGAGACAAGTGCCTACCTGGCAATTGTGAAATGGAGGAGTGATACTTAGTCATAAAATGGAAGCTCTCAGGCTAAATCATAGGCCCGGCATCGTGCATAGTCCTTTACATACGCCATTTCATCCAGTGAACCCAGGGGATGTATTATATTAGCCCCAATTTACAGATGAGGAAACTGGATTGGAGAGAGGTGTAAGTGATTCGCCTGCGGCGGCGGTCTCTAAAACGGAGGGCACAGCCCGTGCTCGGAGCGCAGGAAGAACAGTGACAACATGTGTCTTATTTTTGATCCATGAAAAGGCAATGATGTAATGATTTTATAAAGAGAGAGAAACCTAGAACTTTGTGTTGTCCTCACTGAGGCTAGTGTCTGCGTGGTCCCCAAGTTAGTCACAGGTCACGTGCTCCTAGGGAACACCGGGAGAAGGGAGGGCTCACAACAGTGACGAAGGGTGATGACAGTGTAGCGGTGAGGGTGGTACCCCCTCGGCTTCTGCCACGGCACTGCCATCACCTGAAGTTCACAACAGAGCACCAGAGGGGTCTCCACACTTCCCTCATGAACCAGGAAGTAAAATCGGGACAAAACTAAAATTTAAACACGTGGATGAACCAGAATGATCACCAGAATGGGCAAAATGGGGGGTTGAAGCCCTCCTAGAAACGGAATCTCTCTCTTAGAGAAATGTGTTGCATAGCAACCCAGTTTCTTGATGAGCAGGGTTGGAAACATCGTGATGCTGGGCTGTGTGCTGCATTGCACAGTCTGGGCAACGATCACCTATTTTCCCAGTCCAGTCATCATTCCGAATCACCCTTGTTTGAGAAATGGGGTCTGTTCCGCTTTCCCTTCATAGGCCACGGCGGAACCAGTTCCAACCAGTTGGAAGCTCTGGTTTTAAAGTTCTCAGGTGAAATAGACTTACTGGATGATATTTTTGGTGTTAGCCAGTGAAGCTTTGCTAGTTGAAATGCTAGAGCTGCAGTTCTCAACCTGTGGGTCGAGACCCCTTTGGGGGTCCAACGACCCTTTCACAGGGGTCACCCAATTCATAACAGTAGCAAAATGACAGTGATGAAGAAGCAACGAAAATAATTTTATGGTTGGGGGTCACCGCAACATGAGGACCTGTATGAAAGGATCCGGCATTGGGAAAGTTGAGAACCACTGTGCTAGAGGCTTAAAATATTCTTGGAAAGAAATAGAAGCGTGAGGTCATACCAGTAATACAGGCACAGATGGAAATTAGTGTCAAGTCCGGCACTTGAACCTCCAAGAAGTCTTGGCCAGCCATCTTGAGAAGGAAAAACAAGTTCTAAGCAAAATGAGGTCAAAAGCATTCCTAATGATCCAAGGTCTTCTTGAAGTCCTCGGTGACCAATTCTGACCGAAACATACATTCTCCCTCTAAGGCAGTGCCTATTGATGGAATGACATCGCCTTGACTGGCCAGCCTTTGAAAACTTTGCAATTATCTTCATTTCACTCTTTTATAGCTCCTATTTTGTGCATGTGTTTTATAATTCACTCGACCTATTAGCACTGAATATGTGGATTATGAGTAAATGCATATAAATCATGCTCTAGCCTGTGTTCATTTTCATTTTCTCGTCTTTGGCGGAAAGAAGAGGGTGACCAAACAACTTGAAGGTGGTCGAATGCAGAGATCAGAATTTCTAGTGTAGCTTCATCCAGTTTCGGGCCTAGAAGGACCCACCTTGCTCGTGTAGAAATCGTTTAGTTATTGTCCAGTAGGGCAGTGTTTTGGGAGATCCTGGATGGCATGTATGGTGAACCTGCCCAACTGCTAACCAAGAGATGGGAGGTCCCAATCCATCCCGAAGAGCTGCTTCTGAAAAGCCGGCCACTGGAACCCTATGAAGCACATGCAGCTCCACTATGGCACAGATGAGACCCCCTGGGCCGGAGTAAGCACATGGCTTGGTTACCAGGTTTTCAACTCATGATGGGAAAGGGGGTGGGGTATAACATAAATCACCTCTAGCACATCTGAGAGTCCCCCTCCCCCGCACCGATTTGTAGCTGATGGCTTTGCTCTCCAGACTTTGGGGATCACAGGTCCATGGGTAATCCCTATACCAACCAGATTACCAACCACCAAAATCTGAGCAAGTTAAGTACCCACAGCATCACACCAGAGCATCTCAAACAGAAATAACCACTTTGATTAGAGTTTACTTTTTGAACACATTGAGATAAAGTATCTAGTTTAGGGGAGAGATTGCCCATCTAGCCTTGAATAATGATCCTATAAGGGAAGGTAGAATTGCCCTTGTGGGTTTCCAAGACTGCTAGCTCTTTAAGGGGGTAGAAACCCATATCTTTCTCCTGCAGAGCAGCTGGTGGTTTCAAACTGCTGGCCTTACGGTTGGCAACCCAATGCATAACCCACTATGCCAACGGGGCAAAGACCATCTACAACAATCAGTGTAGGCCTTTATTTTGGGTTTCAATTGCTTGCCCCACAAAATGGTGGCTATATAAGACAGGTATCAGAAGTTTGGGCAGGGCGGCCTGGGCTCTGCGTGGGGGAGTTTTACTCATGCCAGAAGTTGTTATCTAGCTTTCAGGTTAACTCTTGGAGTAGACACCAATTTCCACAAGTGTTGAGCATAAAGAAAAAAATCTTAAGGTTTAGTCTACAATTGTGTATATCTGATGGTTTATCTTACCAGAGACATGGTGGTATATTGGAACTTTACTATTATATACATCATATGCATGATTAAGGAGCCTTGGTGGCATAGTGGTTCCAAGTGGGGCTGCAATGCGCATGGCTGGTAGTTCGAAACCACCAGCAGCTTCTCAGGAGAAAGATTGGGCATCTACTCCCATCAACAGGTATAGTCTCAGGAACCCACAGGGGTCGCTGTGAGTCAACATTGGGCTCGATGGCAGCGAGCTTGGTTTTTGCATAGATGCTTGGGGGAAGGGCTGTCTTCTGTGTCATAGATCTTCCTTGGACATGGGGGGAACCTGAGGCATGTGTCAGAATGACAAAAGACGACATGACCTCAGAAGTTTCTAGGCTTAGCTCGTAGGACTTAGAGTTTGGGGTATCTCTGAATCTTAAAGAGGTGGCTGACACCTCACCCTTGGTTAGCCTTTGACTCAAGGTGACATCATGCGCTGTGGAACCAAATACCGTCCTGCGGGGCCAAACCACGATTCCTTGCAGATTGCGCCACTGTGCGCCACAGGGTTTCCGTTGGCTGGTTTTGGGAAGAAGATTGTCAGGCCTTGTTTTCTCAGTCTGGAAGTTCTCCTGAAACCTGATCAGCATCTTAGCAACACACAAGCCCCTGTTGACAGGGGAAAGATGCACACGAGGCCCCCTGGCTGAGAATCAAACTCAGGTCTCCTATGTGGAAGATGGCAGGTCTCCCATTGGGTCACCACCATCTCTGCTTACATTTTGCCTGCATTTGATTGAACTATTGAAAAAAATCTCCCACCCACCCCCCTTCACCATTGAGGGCATTGGTGGGACTTCCTTTTTAGCATGATTTATCAGCTGGTTTTACTGACTGTATCTACTACTTACTGCCATCCTGCAGTTCCCCTGGCCAAGATACAGTTTTATAATTTACTTCAAACCTTATGATCAGAAAGTAAAACTGTATTTCTAACCCCAACATAATAAATAGCTGCTTATCAATTGAGGAACATAATTAGTGAACACATAATTTAATGCTCAAGGTAAACAACGATTCATCCTTTCAAGCAGCCTTCAAGAGCTACTATGGGGAGTCTTGGGGCTGGCAAAGACGCTATCAATGTCTTACTTTGGATAGGAGCACTGTAACTCTGATTATCAGTGGTTTAAAAAAATGCACGTTGGTCCTTGAACTTCTGGTTCCATGCATGGAGTTAAGTGTCATTAACTGGAACCCAGGGTTGAATGCATTGCCCGCAATCACCCTCCCAGATGAGCACCATTGTCAGTGCATCATTATGGTACTGCTTCTCTTCAGAGATGGAACGTTCCTGTCGTCTACCACGGCTTCCCATCTGGGTGGGAAGAAGTGCAGCTGGGATGTTCTCTGGAAACCGGCGTGGCGAGACGTCATCTCACGTAGTTTGGACATGTCAGCAGGAGGGCCTCGTTCCTGGGGATGAGCATCTCGCTTGTAAAATGGAGGGCCACCAAAAGCAGAGGAAGATCCTTAATGAGATAGATGGGTAATAGATTATGAGCTGGCCTGCTAACTTCAAGTTCAAAACCACCAGACACTTCCTGAGAGACAGTTGAGGTTTTCTGTTCCAGTTGTGAGTCACAGGCTCGGAAGCCACAGGGGAATTTCCACTCCGTCTTGTCGGGTTGCTATGAGTCGGAACTGGCTCAGTGGCAGGGAGTTTGGGTTGAGTTTTGGCATAATGGTTATGCTTTGGGCTGCTAGCCACAATGTCATAACCTATTACACCACCAATGCGCGTGAGCTCGCTCTCCACACACGCGCGCACACGCACACACACGGATATATAGAAAACCCAACCAAGTCAATTTCAACTCATAGCAACCCTGTATGACAGAATACAGCTGCTCCTATTGAGTTTTGTGACCAGGTAGCTTCATGAGCTCAGGAAGCCTCCTCTTTCTCTCATGGAGTAGCCGGTAGGCTTGAACTGCCTACCTAGTGATTAGCAGCCCAGCCTTTAATCCATTACACCACCAGGGCTCCACATGTAGAGTTACTGCAACAGAAACCTTTTCACCAGTGTCCCTCTGCTGAGTCATCCCCACGTTCCCTCTCTCATGAACAACGTCCACCTTGCCTCAGCCCCACCGCATGGGTGAGCGAGCCTTGGTTGCCCTAGTGATTGACTGAACGCTTAAAGGCCCTGCCATGCATGGCATGTGCTTAGATGCCTCCAGTACTGAGCCAGGAACGTTGCTTGCAGTCTGCCACAGCTGGCCAAGGAGCGAAGGAGACAGAAGAAGAGTGGATGCATTCGCACTGTGGTGCTGGTGAAGACCAGTGAGTACCGCAGACTCCCGGAAGAATGAACCAAACCTTCTTGGGAGAAGCACAGCCAGAATGCGCACCAGACTCGACGATGGTGAGACTCGACGATGATGAGACTTCATCTCACATACCTTGGACATGTCACCAAGAGGCATCCCTGGAGAAGGACATCATGCCTGGCAGATTAGAGGCTCCGAGAGAAAGAGGAGAACACTAGGTGAGATGGATTGACCCTGCGGCTGTCACCGTGGGCTCGCACACAGCAATGACTGAGGACAGGAAAAAGGACTGGGGACATTTCCACTGCCATCGAGCTGACGCTGACTCAGAGCGACCCTCTAGGACGGAGGGGAACTGTCCGTGACAGTGACTTTTTATGGCAATAGAAAACCTAGTCTCTCTCCTGGAGGAGTCTAACTGCTGGCCTCGTGGTGAGCAGCACACGGACACCTACCCCACCCACCACCTGAGCTCACACTGCGTGGACTCTTACAGCCACCACCCGAGTTCACACCCAATTTTGTACCTTGTGGATAATTCGAATCACAGCATACTTTCAAAAATATGGAACAAATCATCAGAGTGTATTTTCAGGTTCCTTCTCTTCCCGTGTCCAGCAACTCCGACCTCCCCTTCCGTCTTACACACCTGGTTTCCTTGAGCCTCCTCCACCTGCTCAGAACCCCAAACCCCAAGTCAACCTCAACACCACAGAGCCTCTTCTGACTCAGAGACTCTTGAGGCCAGGATGGAACTATGCCTTTAAGTTACTGAGACTGTAATGGTTTACAGGAGTAGAAAGCCCTGTCTGCCTCCCTCGGAGCAGCTGGTGGTTTAGAACAGCTGAACTTGTGGCTTGCTGCCCAACAAGTAATCACCATGACACCAGGGCTCCTTAGTCGGTTGCCTCCCAAGACTGCTGCCCAGCCTCCCATATTCCTCTTCTTCCACAGAGAAGTGTGTCCAGCTGCCCCCCCCACCCACAATATATATAGCTGCTCTCTCTCTTCCTCAGGATACCAGCTTGTTACCTGAGCCACTCCTTTGTGAATTCCTGGACCAGATCTCCCCACCGCTCGGTGTCCTCGGAGCTCTGTGCACAAGGACACACACACAGCACGGTGTGTCACTAGCCTCGACAGGGAGGCCCAGTGGCTCCCTGTGATAATGAGCAGGGCAGGCTGGAACAGATGGTGGGGGTGCACTATACAAACCACACTCACTTCCCTCCCAGGCAATTCCAACTCACAGGGCACCTGTGGTACTTGTAGAACTGTCCCACGGGGCTCACCAGGCTGTCATCTTTATGAGATAGCCCTGCCACCGGTGACTGAAGCACTGGGCTGCCTACAAGGCTGGTGGTTCGAACCCACCTACTATTTGTTTCCTCAGCGATTTATAGCCTTGGAAGCCCAATGGGGGAGTTCTGCTCTTCCCTGTGGGGTCACGATGAGTCAAAATCAGCAGTGAGTGGAATGGAAAGCTTTATGGGAGTAGATGGCCACCTCATTCTTCCCTGTAGCAGCCGGAGGGTTAGAACCACCAACTCAGCATGGCTCCTCAGAACAGAGCAGCTCCCTCGAAATGACAGGCTGTCCTTTTCCTGGAGACGGCCATGTCCTTTTCTCCCAAAGTCTGGCTGGCCTCGAACCCCTGACTCTTTGGCTGTCAGGGGCCCCCTGCAGCACGGTGCAAGCCCAGACTTTTAAATTCACTCTACCAAAGGACTCATTGCCAAGCCTCCTGGAAAGGACCAGATCTCTATGAGCATTGCACTTACTCTTCAAGGAGAGCACGGAGCTACTCAGTGCTGGGTGGGGCGCCAGGAAGGCAGGAGGGAGATTCTCAGGGCGTCTTACACCCTTCACATCATCAGTTCCATGTCGGACACAGTAGAAATAAACGTGCAGCTGTTGTGGCTTGGGTTCTCAGAGAAGGAAAAGCAGTGACACATATAAACAGAAATGTGCAGAGAGAGGTGGACTTCAAGCATGGTGAAGACTGATAAGTCTAGAGACCCCAGGCCCGGCGCCAGACTGGAGGCCTCTGCTGGCTCCTGGGATTGTGCGGGGTGTGTGGAATGAATCTGAAGCCTGCAGGCCAGCTGTCATTTGGGAGCCCGTCTGCAGGCTGACATCTGAGGAACTTGGGGTGCAGATAGGAGGGAGACCAGGAGAAAAAGCAAGAGAACATTTGTTTATATACTGGAGGAAGCTCCTCACCCCACGCCCCCCCCCAAAGGAAATGCTTCTTCCAGCTGCTTGGCTACTCACATGGGGTTGCGTCGGGGAAGTTGATTATGTGCTATCACCTTACCGAAGAGCAAGCCTGCCCAGTGTCTGCAATCCTCTGAGCATCCCAGCCAGGCCACACTGTGCAGACACATTCTCACAGCGTCCTGTCTCTGACGAAGGCTCCTGGTTCCTCCCTCCATTGTGCTAGCACAGTGTCACTCAGGGCCCACGGCAGACCAGTGGCCCTGCATGCTGGCTCTTGCTCTTTGGAGGATCCCCCCAATTACTGACTATTGAGCACCTGATTGAGGAAACTGACAGTCCACCCAGAGAACCCTCAACCTGTTGCCCCGGGGTCGATGCTGAGCCAGAGCTCCCCCTGCTGTCGTGGAGTAGAATTGTCCCACAGGAATTTCTTGCTGCCATGGCAACAAGAACAGCCTGCCACGTTTTTCTCCTGTGCAGCCACTAGGTGACCTTGACCCACCCACTTCTCACCTGCCTGTGGAGGGCTTCCTGGAGGTGCCACGGAAACAACCCAACCCAGGCCAACGCGTCGACTCTGACCCATAGCCACCCTGTCGGAAAGAGTGAAACTGCCCTCCTAGGGTCTCCATGGCAACTGACCACCGTCTTTCTCCTGCCCAGCAGCTGTGTGAACAGAAGGCTCCGGACACCAAACACCGTTTACCGAAGAGGCTGAATTAGAAGCTGTAGCCGTGACCTCCCCTAGGCCGTGCCGTGCGGCCACTAGCCAAGCATACTGTGGACTGCGAGGGCGGCCTTTTATCTCCTCGTGCCTCTGTTTCTCCATCTGCACAAGAAGCTAGATAGCAGTGGTGTCTGCGAAACTCGTTAGCAAGTGCCTCTTCCTAAAGCCCTCGTGGGGAGCACATGTCGATTTTTGTGGTATAAATATTCCCTCTGTGGTTTATTTCAAGCTGTCCACCGGCTCAAAAATCCTGGAAAATGGAGCAGTCTGTCTTTCCAGGGAGCCCCCTTCAAGCTCCCTGACAGCCACCCTGCAGGACAGGAGAGCTGCCCTGAGAGGTCCCGAGACTGTCTCTATGGGAGCAGATAGCCTCATCTTTCTCCCACAAGGTGGCTGCTGGGTTTGAACCACTGACATACTGGTTAGCAGCAGTCAATGCCCAACGTTTAATCCTCTCTGCCACCAGGGCTGCAGTGGTACAGATACTAGGAATAATAAGGATTGTTAAAAATTAATTAATCTTAACAATTTCACTGGGTTGCTGACACATAATTCATGCACCACACGATCCAATATTTTAGATAGATTAAAAAGAGCTTCTGCAATCATCCCCACAATTGATTTTAGGCCATGTTGTTCGCTCTTGTCCCCATTATTACTAAGCTCCCCATTACCTCCCAACTTCCCCTGCTACCACCCTGAGGAATTCTTCATCTAGTTAACGATCACTCTGGATTCACCTAGCCTGGATTTCATAAAAAGAAAATCATATATTTAAAAAAATGCAACAGCAAAAGTAAAACACAGAAATTCCTCAATCCCCAACAAAGCAGAAAATAGGAAATACTAGAACAAGTTACAGATGGGTCATAAAAAGGAAAACAGAGGGTAAGATGTGGAATTTTCACCTACTTCTCTCTGTGACATCGACAAAAGTGTCTTTTCTTTGCTGAAGTTATCTTCTTTCCGGCTATTCTAAGAATCAGAGCAGGGACTCAAACCCACAAACCGGGCTTACAAGGACAAACAAGGTTTACAAAATGGAAGGATAATCCCAAACAAATAACTTCTGCCGGATTGTCAACTTCAGAAAGTCTTAAGTACTAACTCAAACAACTAGCTAGGAAAATTTATTCCAATACCATGCCTTCTTCGTACACACTTTTTTTGGGGGGCGGGGAAGAGCAGGGAAGGAGCAGGGGGATCGTGTAGGAATTGTGTTCTATCTCGCCTCTCTTCAAAAATAATTTTATTCCTTGGTGTTCTCCCTGGCACAAAATAAATCAGAGTTTTTATTAAAAGAATCCCCAAATCAATTCCTCGGCAGAGTGCCACTTCCTGCTTTTCAATTTCTACAGGTATTTCCATGAGTTCCACCCATAAAATACCTGCTTACAAATAATGTAATTTGCTGGGCTTTTCATCAGGACGAACACTTAAGGCAATAAAAACTCGCTACCGATGCGAAGCAAACCGGCGTGTTTTTAAATCTTTGAACCCAACGTGGGCCAGCCGACAGCTCTCTGCCAGCCAGCGTCCCCAGGGCCCAGCCTTCTTCTGAAGAAGGCCACCATCCTCCTTTCTCGGCTGTTTTGTCCTGCTGCTCGGTGATACAGCCTGAGGAGCAGAATTCATCTGTGACGCACACCCTTTGGCCATGAGTCAGCGTGGAGTTGAAGGAAAGTGCTCTCTGACTACATGACTGATGTCTACGCCACCATCTGCGGTCAATGGCTAGCTCTTTGGTGTCACTCCTGGTCCTACATTCAGTAGCATTGTCCGGCCCCGAGGTTGAACCTAACGGCTTGTGTTTGGGTTCACTCATTTTCTTCCTTCCTTCTATTTCTCTCTCTCTCTCTCTCTCTCTCTCTCTCTCTCTCTCTCTCTCTCTCTCTCTCTCTCTCTCTCTCTCTCTCCCTCCCTTTCTCTCTCTCTCCTGTTAGAGATGATAACCCATTGCAAAGTGATTATTGAGAGTCCTGGTGGCATAGTGGCTACACATTGGGCTGTTAACACCTAGGTCTATAGTTCAGAACCAGCAGCCACTCCATAGGAGAAAGATGAGGTTTTCTGTTCCCATAAAGAGTGACAGTCGTGGAAACTCACGGGGGCAGCTCTGCCCTGTCCTGTAGGGTCGCTGTGAGCTCTACAGCTGTGAGCTCGGTCTCAGGTCTCCTGGAATGTCCTCTCTCAAGACAAGGAATGCTTGTAGCCATCACAGCCAGTGCAGGGACTTTCCCCACGTCTCCCTTTCCCTCCGGCAGGCGCATGGTGCACACATGCCGTGTGCAGCCTATTCACGTGTTTCTCCAGGAAATTCCTTTTCAGTTTGGCACACTCCCTCCTGAGCATGAGCTGCTTGCAGGGCAAGCTCCGGCCTCCTTCCGCATCTGTGAGATTGGCACAACTGTTGCAGCCGGTGTGACCACTGTGCCCCACAAATAGCACTGAATTCTCAGTCCAAGTGTCACTGGCATTTGCCACATGCCCACCCCTCCCCCGCCCCACCAGCCCCAGTTTTCTCCAGAGCTTATTTGTAGTCTTTATGGAGCTTACAACTTTAGTTTACGGTTTTACTCGGCTGTCTCTTACCTTTCTCTGCAGTGTGGAACTTTAAACTTTGATTTGAAATGTCCCTGTCTCTGTCTGACTTCAATGAGCCCTGGTGTTGTCATGAGCCACACGATGGGCTGCACACTGCAGGCTCAACAGTTCGAAACCACCAGTCACTTCATGGGAGGAAGCTGAGGCTTTTGATTTATGGGTGGTAGTTACACAATTTCACGCCAAGTTGATAAATAAGAATGAAGGGTGGAGTCTAGCTTGTCAAGCAGTCCTTAGCCCGGTGATCCCTCCTCGTGGGCACGGCCTTCTCATGAGGATTCTCGGACTTCTCCCCTTCTTCCCTGGAGGTGGGACACACTCTCCTCTGCTTCCCCTTCCTGTTGACAAGCCACAGGGAGCCACAGGCAGCCAGAGCCCTGGAGGTGCCTTCACCCCCAGTGGATCCACAGGACTTTGCACACACCGGCCTGCGATCTTCCTGCATTCGGCATCATTGCATGTGCCGTGTGAAGAGGAATTCATGGGCTAGTATCGGACTTATGGGCTAATATTGAGCTTACGGACTGGATCTGACTGGGCTGGGATGTTTTATTGATGCATAATTCCTTCTTAATATTGTTTCTCTTACGTATAGATGAGTGTCAGTGAATGTGTTTCTCTACTTTGCCCAGTTGAACACACCCCCTGAAGAGTGAGTCTCAGAATCCACAGGGGCAGTTCTATGCTGTCCTACTGGGTTGCCGTGAGTCCGAATGGACTCAACGGCCGCGAATTTGGTTTGGTTTCTGCTCTGCTTCAATTTCATCTAGGTACTTCTTACATCTGCGGCCAGGATTTTCACACAGCAGTGAGGCCTTTATGCAAAGTATATGCTGATTACTGATTGAGCACCTTTCAGGTTCCCTAAAATCCCATCAGCGCTCTTCATAGCAGCTGTGAATGATGTTCGCAATTGCCGTGTCTTAGAACTCCAGAGAACCTTCACGCTTTGTCCTCTGCCACGGAGGGCATCCGCTGCCGTCCTCAAAGATTAGAGCCGAGCCAGCCGGTGACGACCTCATGCAAGACGATGCTCAGGGCTGTGTCACCCCCCCACCCCCCCGCCCATGATGAGCTGCACCATTTTCACGGGCTGGTTTTCTAAAGGAGGTTACCAGGCCTTTGCTCCCCGTCTCAGTCTGGGCATCTCACTGCAACTCTTCAGCATCATAGGACAGTCAAGACGTCACTGATGTCCTCGAGGCACACTGACCAGGAATTGAACCTGGCTCTCCCACCTGAAAGGTGAGAAGTCTAACATGGACATGTCTGTGCCTGTTCAAGACAGGGAGCAGATAAACTTATGCATCTATTTTAAGTTATCAAGTTTGGTCTGTGAATTATGACCAAAAAATAGAGAAGAAGGCTTGGTGCCTTCTTTAAGCCGGACTCTGTGCAGTCTGGGAGACACACACTAAGCTCCTTTCACAGTAAAATCTGATGGAGAAATAGGCGAGGCGTACCTCACCTGCCCACAACTTCTCTCACACTAATCCAGCAGGTGGAGATGGGATAATGAGGGGAAAGCTGGGATGAGGAAGAAGGAAAACCCAGCTCAGGGAGCAAATAGGACCACAGGAGCTTGGCTGTGCAGGGGGCTGGGGGTCTCCATCTGCCTGTCAGATGCACTGGGCCTGCCTGTGGCCAGTCCTTCCCCAGAAAGAAAATGACAAAGAGACAGAAACAGGTGGGGGGGAAGAGGAAGAGAGAGAGAGAGAGAGAGAGAGAGAGAGAGAGAGAGAGAGAGAGAGAGAGAAGAACAAGAGGAAGGAGGAGGAGGAAGAGAAAGAGGGGAAGGGGAGAATGAGGGAAAAGGGGAGGAGGAGGGGGAGGGCAGGCAGTGAGAAAGTGGGGGAGGGGGAAGATGACATGGGGGGAGAAGGAAGGGGCAGAGGAAGAGGGAGGCACAGCATCACTAACAACAACAATAGCAACACAGGACCATCCACTTCGGAAGACACACTGTGACAGAGAACAGGTGACATGTCTATACAGGTGGGATGATGAACAGTGGCGTGTCTCTGAAACCAAACTCGATGCTTGTTGAAGACAGCTCATAGATAATGACATCATTTTAGCCACCATAACAATTTGCTAGTGAAGCAGTGAGCCGGGAAGACGATGACGGTGGCTTTCTAAATCACGCTGAACCGAGTCAAGGAATGCCTGCGGTGCTTCCTGGCAGATGGTACACGTAAATGCTAGGAATATCCCCAAGTTCTAAAGACACGTCTGTAGCACAGGAGGCAGAGTGATGAAAAATTCTTAGTCATCACCGAACAACCTGAGAGAGTGAGTCCTGCGTCTGATGGCTCAGGGCCATAGCTCAGGGGACATCCGGACATTGGCTTAACTTAGTCCACAAGACAGGGCGGTACAAGCTTCTTTGATGAGTAGCAAGTGGGGCCTTGGAAGCTTGAGAGCAGCCATCTAAGGTGTAACTATTGCCTTCTCCCACCCGGAGCAAAGAAAAGTAAAGGATATCAAAGATACATGGCAAAGAGAACCCCAGTGTCTATGACCCAGAGACCAGGAGAACTAGATGGTGCCCAGCAATCCCTGTTCATTGCTACAGCAGGGACCACAAATAGGTGGTCCTGAAGAGAGTGGTAGAAAAATATGAAACCAAACTCAAACGAATACGATAGAGACTGGGAGGACCCTCAAGACCTTGACTCTTAGTCACCCTTTACCCAACTTTCCGTCAAGCAATAGGTAGACCAACCAGCCAACCGAGACCTGAGGGCAGTTGCCCAGCGATGAAGCTTGGAAAGCTGGCAGGACTGGGACAGAAGATGATGAACACGGGAAGCACAGGGAGGCAGTGGGGGAAGAGGGGTGCTCCATCGTCGGGATGGCTGTCAGTGTCGGCGATCAACATGTGTGTCAATGCAGATGGAAAACGGAAAACCAGTTTTCTCTGTAGACCTTTACCCCGGTCTCAATATAGAAGGTTTTTTTTTATGTTTAAGTTAAAACAACAACAACAATAAAAAGTCAAAACACATCGGTATCCACAGCCCATCGTTCGATTGATAACAACACGGCATGAAACAAAACAAAGAAAGCAGAAAACCATGAAAAACAAAACCCCAACCTAAGAGCATCCAGCAGAACCAAGCAAACGAGCCCGATAACCACACAAAAGCCAGTTGTGGGGTGGACGGCTCCTTGAAGGAAGCGCCCCAGGTGTGTGCAGATGGGAAGGTTCTGTTTCCACCCTCAAGAGGTGGGCACAGACATGTTGTGGGGCCACTGGGATTCTGTGATGCATCCTTGACCTTCTGAAGGATGGTATTTTGTGCTTGCCACCAGAGTTTCCTGTGGTTAGATGCCAGTGTCGGTCCCAACCCATAGCAACCCTACCCACAACAGAACGAAGCACTGCCGGGTCCTGCACCCATCTCAACAACAACCCCTCTGCTCACACCAACGAGGCCCCTTCGAGTTCGTCTGAATCAATTGAGTGATAAGAATAAAGTGCCCATCGGTGTTCTAAACCTCATCATTCCTGATGGATCATTGATAGGATACAAACAAGCAACTCTAAGAACACACACAAACAACTCTATGGACGACAATTCAACACTACGGACTACAATTCTTTTCCGGCACACGTGTGGTCAACAGGAATCACTATGGGCTCAACAGTAACTGGTTGGCTGTTTCATCTCTTGGCAAATGCCCCTTCACCAATTTCCTCCACTCCATTTGAATGGCCTACTCATTTCCAGGAGGGAACTCAGATGGGTACAATCGTCTGCGCACATAAATGGATCATTCACCCGTGGCCAGGGGATCTTGGAAAATTCCAAGGAGGTAGGCAAACAATCTTTACGCCGGGCTTCTGGGTTTTGTAATGAAGACACATGCACAGATGCTTCATGCACAGATCTGCGGTTGATTGCTGATGGGCGAATACGACCTCGGTTGGCACTCATCCTTCTCTGGCAAGGCCAGCTTCCCCGTGAGCAAGAAACACAGTTATGAAACTCTTCCCTGAAGTTGGTTTTGGACTGGATTGAGTTTGAAATACCCGAGGGACAGCCTCGTGGGAATATGTTCCAGATGTTCAAGATGGAATTTGGTTCCCTTGAGGTAGTGAGCTCCTCTAAAGGAGGTATCCAAGCAGAAGTTGGAAAGGTGCTGGAGCTGCAGAGGTTTGGAGGTCTCTTCCGATGAGTACTTTAACTCATCTCAGCATCACGCTGCAATGTTCTACCATCTTAATGTTCACTCTGGAAATGTTGGGTTGGATTCACTTGCATAAAAAGACGGTGTTATTGTGAATTGCCACCGAGTTTCCTCCAGCTCATGGGGGCCTTCTATCTAAGGGAATGAAACAATACCCTGTCCTGCCATGCGTATGGTCCCTGGTTTTGGTTCCCAAGAGCTGTCCTTATTTTTGCTGACCCTCTGCTTTACCCTGATGGTTAGGTTGTATGTCAACTTGGCTGTGCCACGATGCCCAGTGGTTTGATGTAGTCATCCCCCATGAGATCTAATATAATGTGATCACTTCCACGATAAGATCTGATATAATGTGATCACATCCCTGATGAGATCTTCTATGTGTAGCTGATCAATGGCAAGGGAGTTTCCGAGGAGAGTGACTTGCATCCAATATATATACAAACACTTTAGTTGAACTTGCTTGCTCTTTGCTCAGTCTGGATCCTGCATCTGGCTTGTCATCTGACCTCTGATTCTTTGGACTTGAGCCAGTGGCCTGGTGGTCCTGGGAGTCATCAGCCACTTCATCTACTGATGTTGGACCCCTGGATCCTGCAGCATGCCTGCTCCCCTTGGGTTCATCAACTTCTGTAGCTACATGAGTCAGGAGAAGCCCCCCGCCTTACATCTCACACAAACTTGGGCCCTTCCTCTCTCCACAACTCTGCAAGCCACTTTTTTGAGTCAAACATCTCTGTTTGATGTATGTCTATCAATGTAATGAGACCTGCAATCCTCATAACTGGACCAATAGGTAACATCTTGATATATGGAAAACTGGCTGACGTTGCCAATGATTTCACCTTACTAGAGTCCAAGGTCAATGCTAATGGGAGTAGCAGTCAAGTGCTCAAATACTGCATTGCATTGGGTAAGTCTGCCGCACAGACCCCTGAAAGTGTTGGCAAGCAAGGAAGTTGCCTTGATGACTAAGGTGCGCCTGACTGAAGCCAGGGGATTTTCCATGACGTCCTCTACGTGTGAACATTGGACATTGGATGAGGCAGATCAAGGAAGAATTGCTGTTTGAATGATGGTGCTTGTAAAGAACATTGAAAGTATCATGGCTGCCAAACAAATACACAAACAAATCTCTCTTGGAGAAAGTATGGCCAGAGTGCTCCTTAGAGCCCAGGATGCTGAGGTTCCATCTCATATACTTTGGACATATTGTCAGGAGGGACCAGTTCCCGGAGGACATCCTGGTTGGTCAAGTAGAAGGGCAGTGAAAAAGAGGAAGGCCCCCGATAAGATGGATGGACACAGTGGCTGCAACTCAAACATAGGGACACCCATGAGGATGGTACAGGACTGACCAGTGTTTGTTCTGTTGTTCCTAGTCACTAACAACAACAAACATCACCGCTTTTGCTTTTAGAGAGAACCCAGCCTAAGACATGAAATGCCATGTCCTTTTCTAACCATTTGCTGATCACATTTCCCAATTAAATGAGCTGAAGGCTCACCATCTTCACTGCGAAGGAACATTTCTATGCTGGTTTCATAGTTAGCGTTTTCATTGGCTCATTTTCAAAAGATCGCCAGGCCTCTCGGGCTAGTCTGTCTAGGTATGGCCGCTTTGCTGACCCCATGAGTGATCCGCTGGCTTTTCAAATATCAGTGGCACTGCTTCCACCACCATAGTGCCCTCTGCTCTCAGGTGAGCCACCACAGTACAGCAAACTGAGAGACAGGTGCTACCTAAGATAGCTACTTTCCTTACAAGGCAAAGCAGAGAGGCTCCCTGGTGGCGTGATGGATCACAAGTTGGGCTGCTAACTACAGTGTTAGCTGTTCAAACCCACTAGCCGCCCTGTGGGGGACAAACGAGGCTTTCTGCTCTATAAAGATCTACAGCCTTGGAAACGCAGAGGCAGTTCTACACTGTCCTGCAGAGATGCTGCTGCAAGCTGTCGATGGGAGAGAGTCCTCTACAGGAGCAGAGGAGGGCCCACAGTGGGAGTCGGATGATTTTATGTCAACTTGAATTTGCATGAAAGTGTAGGGCTGGAGTAGAGCCTGTCAATCAGGTCCCAGCCTGATGATGCCTCCCTGGGGGTGTGGCTTATTGGTGCCCTACCATGCTTCCACCCACCTTGGAACTACGTGGCCTATGACCTCCCTGCTTCCCACTTCCCCTTTTGGCATCATCGGCCTGCAGCTACTGAGTGTGAAGAGGCCCTAGCTGGCATTGAACCCGTGGACTTGAGCTGGACTGGGCTGGGCACCTTCTTGATGGAACGCAGCTTCGTGATGTAAAGCTCTATCTTGTACACAGATGAGGGCCACTGGTTTGCTTCTCTGGACACACACCCCGTAGAAGCTGAGGGAGCTAGAGACTCAGATCTGGTTAGTGGAGACAGACACTGGAGCCCAGAGCCGGTCCAGTGTCCAGTGTTATGCATGAATCATAGCTCAACGAGGTTTGAGAGTGGGTGATAAGACAGTGAGCGGAAAGACACTCAGAATGAAGGCTAGCTGTCTCCAATCAATCAGTGTTATTTCTCCTGCAGCAGATACAACGTATGTACCTGGGCAGGTACAACATATGAGGGGGTACCCCCGCAGAATGAGAAAAATCTCTGCTGAGCTGAGTTTTCATAGTACGCATTTTTCCTTCTAGGCGAGCATCCAACAACTTCCTCTGAGTTAGCGCACCCAGTGGTGTCGCCAGGGAAGGTTCTCTCTGGTCACAGTGAATTTTTTCGTAAAAGCAGTTTCGCTCGAACCTCATTTTGGTTGATGGCCAATTTAAGAGAACAGTGTATGGCTGTGACATGTTGTTTCCTGCTCAGGAAAAATGCCGCAGAAACTGTTGTGACATTGAACACAGCTTACAAGGACAGCGCCGTGGGAAAAACTCAAGTTTCCAAGTGGCTTTTCTCATTTCAAAACGGGTGAAATGTAGATTGACGACAAATCTCATTCTGGATGTCTGTCAACATCCTAAATGGATGAAAATGTCGACCAGATCCATGCACTTGTACTCCAAGGCCTATTGTAGAGGGACCATTGACGACAAGGGGAAGCTTTCTGGACTATCTTGGAGCTCAGTTCCGTGAATCTTAATGGAAGATTTTGGAATGAGAAGGGATGCTGAGAAGTTCGTGCCTCGGGCTGTGACTGACCAGGAAAAATGGCTTCGACCAGAAGCAGGTCAGGCTTTGATAGAACAGCTCTGAAGCAGCCCAGACTCCCCCCCCCCCCACCCGAGGTCTTTACTGGTGAAGAGGCACAGTACCGTTCTCACAACCCCGAAGCAAACATCAATCAAGCCAGTGGATGACACCATTGTCACCTCGTCTCCCCCCCCCAAAAAAAGCTCGTCAAGTGAAATCAAAGATCAAGGCGATGCTCATTTGTTTTTTTTGATGGGAGGGGGATAGTGCATTTGGACCATGTCAGACTGTCAATCAAGCTTTCTATTAGAGGTTCTGAAAAGATAGCACTGGTTTTACCACCACGACAACGCACCTGCTCACACAGCCATCTCAGTGCACCAGTTTTTTTGGCAAACAAACCAGCATGCCTCTCTTGCCCCACACACCTGACTCACCTGACCTCTCTCCATGTGACTTCCTTTTGTCTCCGGAAATGCAGAGGGACATGAAAGGACAGTGATTTGAAAACGTAGAAGAGGAGAAGAAAACAAAGAGGGAGATGCTGTCAGCTGTCCAAGCGGATGAGTGTGGAAGATGTTTCCAAGGGTGGAATCGCAGTGTTGGCAAATGTACTAAGTGTAATGGGGAGTACTTAGAGGTGAGAAGCGTGTCTTGTTTTCTAAAATTTAAATACATAGCTTTGAAAAATTTCAATTTTGGCAGTCGGCAGGAGGGGGGGCGAGGCGGGGGGGGGGGTGATGGTACCCCTCCTACGTGCCTGTGCAGAAAGCATGTTGTTGTGGCTAGTTGTTGAAGAGTCTGCGAGGGTGCGTGGTGAGCCCACATACGAGGTTCTGAGGCACCAAGGGGTCCTCCGCCGTCTTGGGACCCCTGGGTGGCCCTTGTGCTTGTGGTTGCCTCCGTCCATCTCACGGAGGGTCCTGCCTCATCCCCACTGAACGTCTCCTCCACCACCAGTGAGGGCCTTCTCTCGGGATCGGTCTTTCCTGGCGACGTCCTGCCGTCCTCACTTCCAAGGGGCCTCCTGGCTGTATCCTTCTAAGAAAACACACTGTTTGTTGCGCCGGCACGGACCCTCCCTGACATCCTCCTGCACATGGGGCTGCTCCCAGGCCGCACCTTCCAGCACACGGTCTGCTTGTGGTTTGCGTGAGTGATTTAATGTGGTCTCCTACCCCGAACCTCAAACTCCCACCGAACCACCTTTCCCCGCACAGGTTTGGTAAGAAGGTGGGGGAAGATACTGAGAGGATTCACCTGTGAATAATTGCAAACAGGATTCCCTGGAGTGCTATCCTGAGGTGTGTGAAATGACCCTTTGGAGAAGCCGGAGGAACGATCTAATTACCAGCAAAAGCCAGGAGTGGAGTGCATCCCCTGGACCCAAGATCCCTGCAGGATGAGCTTCCCAGACTCCAGCAGACAGCTGCACCGTCAGAGGAGCAGCGCAGGACCGAGATCCAGAGCATGGGGCACAGTGACGAACTGCCCAGCCCACGGAGCAGAGTGCTTCTGTGCAGGAGGCTGGCTTTCGGAGGGGGGTGCCTTCGGAGTGGGCACTTCGCTGGGGCAGTTGGACTTGCTGACCCTTGGGCCTGTAGCTGAGTGCCTTTGGTCTGAGGCTTATTGAACTAGGATGCAGCTGGGCACTTAATTCAGGGAGCTAGCTTTGCAGGCCCATAGGACTGACTTGAGCAGGATGCTTTGCCGGTAAGGCTTCCGGCAGACTGGTCTGCCCCCTCTGGGCATATATGAGCAGACCTGAGACCTTGTAACATGTCCTAGTAAGCAAGTACCCAGAGCATCCTGCTTCCTGTCCATATGAACTTGTTAACTTCTTTAATAAACCCTTTCATCATGAATTTCATCCGTGAGCTCCGTTCCGTGTAGCCTTCTCAGGGGGTATTAGAAGCCAGAGAGGTAAAAGAGTGGATATTAATTACGACAGTTCGAACCCCCTTGTTATTCGCCCCTGTGTTGTCTGATCCAGCTCACGGCGAGCCACGTGAGCAGAGCAGGACTTCAGCGGCGGCTTTCAAGGACCAGGTCTTTCGGAAGCGACCACTGGCCTTGGACACAGTAAATGATGCCTCCCGAGACCCTGGTGAGGCTGACTCTGGTGGGACGCAGGCCAATGTGGGTTAGTGACGAGCACACCACGTCAAGTCTGCAACCACCCTGGAGATGGGCCCTTGCCTGATTCGGCATGGACCTTGGGCTGTCTTGAGCGATTGGGGAGTGGGGGGTGTGGTTTCTCACCCTCAGCATATGTTCAGAAAGGCCCCCTTGTGGTCGCTCTTTGCTACCAAGAGATCGCTGACTCTACAGCCAGTGCCCAAAGCATCCTTGGGGAACAGGACTCCCTCTACCCAGTGCATTATGGCTGAATGGATTTGGACCATCCCAACCCACCTAAGAAAGAAGGAACCATAAGAGACGACTTTATCGTTTTACCCATTGCTTTGGATTTCCCGGCTTGTGTCTTGCCTCTGGGACTTGGACCTGCAGTTCTCGGCCTTCGCTGGCCAGTGGACACGGATGCCAGTCGGTTCCGGTGAGGGCAGCTTGCTTGACCCTGTCTCTCTTCATTGGGCTCTCCCGGCCCGGCACAATCTTCCCCAGTTCTCTTGGACTAAAAGCAGATCCGCCCTGGATTTAGAAAGCGGCTTCTTGGGTTAATGAGGACCGGAGGTTTGAGTCCTTGTGACGGCCGTCCCTTTTTATGGTGTCAGGTTCTGCAAAGAGACTGGAAAGCTGTGCGTCCCTAAACGCTAAGCCAGCAAAACAGTTGCGGCAGACCTCAAACCTGGGGCGATCACCATTCTGCTTAATTCTTGATGACGTGGGGTTAGAGGCTGCTGCAGGCCCTGCCTGTGGGTGGCAGAGCCGCGAGGACCCAGGCCCGGGCCAGGCTGTCTGAGACAGGCCGAGCTGGGACAGCAGCAGTGTTGAGGGGTCGTATATCAACCCAGGGGCCCTGGGAGCTCCATGGTGGTGCCCTCCCTTATGGGAGACTCTCTCCACTTCCATTCCCGTCCAATGCACAGCTCCAGTTGCGCACAGCCCCCATTCATCTGTTAGGAAGCTTGTGGGGTGCCATGATGCTGGACTGCTTTCAGGGGAGCTTCTGGGTAAGGCGGGGCTAGAAATAAAGGCCTGGAGATCTACATCCAACCATCAGCCAAGAAAAACCTTCTGGGTTGTGCTGGTCTGGTCTCCATGTGATCAGGGGATGAAGCTGGCTGCAATTCATTCTCTGTGCACTGGAGCCAGCTCCAGGGCACTGAGCAACCACAGCGATGTGGCTCCCTCGACTACCAGAACCTTTGGGAGGCCTCGTCCTGCTTGGTCTGTATGGCTGTGTTTGCTCACACGTCCCCAGAAAGAGACAAGGCCAAGGACAAGTGAAGCCTTTTTGTCCTCCGAACCCCAAGGTCATGGCCATCGGGTTGATGCCAACTCATAGCAACCCTATGAGGGTCACAGTATGACTTAAAAAAACCAACCAATCAACCAACCAAACCAACAAAGCCCCGGTTCTATTGGCATATAATTCACATCTCACACAGTTCATGAGTTCAATCCCATTAAGGAAAGTCCAGTCATTTTAAGAAGAGTGGTAAGACCATCACCGTAGTCAATCTTACAGCAATTTCTCCTCTCTTGTTCTTATTGTCATTAGCTCCCCGTTGCTCCTCACCCTCCCTGCCAGATCCCCATTAAGAGTCCATTAATCCAGTGACTGTCTATAGATTTACCTACCCAGAAAAACATAGAGGAAAGACCCCCGCTCACCTCAAAACAACAACAAACCAGCGACAAGAACACAGTAAAACAGGGAAAACCATCGAAAAGAAAGTAGAGGGTATTAAAAAATAGAACAAATTAAAAAGGGGTCCAAAGGGAGCTCCAGTGATAAAGTGTTAAATGCTGACCTAGCTGCACCTGCAGCAGTCCACTTTCCACGGCCACTCTGGGGGCCAGGCTAGTGACCTCCCTGGCTTATAGTCAGAGGGGCGTCAGCGGAGGCTTTACCCACCTGTGTTTCCCCTTCACTTTTTTTTCCCTCAAAACTGAAACAGCTTTAAAATGCATCAAAAAGGAGAGCAAATGATAAGCTATTGCATTTTCACCAATCTCTGCCGTAATCGACTTTACCATGCACTCTGATAACAAGGTTATTCACGTCCCTGGGCGGGGGTCAGAGGGGAGTCGCCAGAGACAGCATCATTTTTTGACCAGACCGGAGCCCACAGGTCTTACCCACGAGGAGCAGCATTTACTGGGCACCCACTGAGCGCAGAGCATGAGCTCGCGTCCTTGTCCATTGTCCATGGCTCAGCCAGACTGGAGCCGGAACCTGGTGGCCTGGCTGCTTAGCCAATTGTGTTAGGTCACTTGGAGCCTCATAAAGGTGGCAGAGGTAATTCCGAGTACCTTTCTACAAAGATTTGGATGAGGAGAACAGTGACATGTATCTTAAAGTGGTATTGCGCCCACGCATTGTGACTCAATGGACAACAGGAGACACAGCCCGGTCCTGTGCCACCTTCACAGTCATTAGGTATCAGTTGTGGTGCCAATCCACCTCATTGAGGGGCTTCCTCTGTTTGCACTTTACCAAGCATGACGTCTTCGTCCAGGCACTGGCCTCCCCTGAGAACACACCCAATGTCTACGAGAAGCAATCTCACCGTCTTCGCTTCCAACAGGCATTCTGGTTGGGGCATGCCGATGGAGCCGCAATGAAGAGGCTGCTTCTCCCAGCCCGGTTGTCGCTGCTGACTCTCAACTCATGGCTGCCCCATGCACAGCAGGATGCGGACTTTGGGGGCCACAGGTATTTCACTGGTTCATTTTCAGAAGTAGATCACCAGCCCGTTCTTCTTGCTTTCACCTGGATGCTCTGCTGAAACCTGTTCAGCATCCTAGCAGCCGATGAGCCTCCAGGGGTGGCTGTGTGAGAGGTGAACTGGTGGCGATCGAACTGGTGTCTTCTCCAGTGGAGGGGAGACATCTATCCTTGGGCCAACATGGGTATCAACCCTAATGGAGAGAATGTTTCCATATTTCCCGTAGAACATGGTGGAGGCAGGGCTCATTGAACTGGGCATCCATCTGGGAATGGGGCCATCCCCGTGTTCTACGGTCTTCCCCCTCTGAAGGAGGCACAATGACTGGGAGCCTGGACCCTGGAGACAGTCTAGGGGCTGCTGAGCTCCAGTGGGTACATTCCATGCCCCGTCTTCATGCCCCATTAAGATTCAGTCCGTTACCCAGACCCTCCCCTCCTCAGACTGGCGCACGTCTTTGCTTCACACACCGGGGCAGGAGGTAATGGATTTCTATGTGAAAAGGATGGAGCCAGAGACATCAATGGCCATGAAAACATGTCTGAACTTGCCTTTCAGCCGCTGGCTTGTATCTCTCTTGGCGGTGCCAGTCCAGAGCGCTCTTTGAAATCCCAGGCACTTCCTGACTTGGAACAGATCACGCACGAATCAGCCCCTTTGAAGGGGTGCCATTGTCCTGGGGTCCCTTTTGTGTTTTCCTCTGCATTGATCTCTCAGGGTGCTCTGGAGTGGTGGGAATGGTCCCCAACATGTCACCTACTGGCATCCGACTGTGGTCCTGTGTGGGTGGGGGGCAGGGATTAAGTCCTGTACTGCGGTTATGTCTGTGAAGGCTGGACATTGAGTCGAGGAAGAGCAAAGAAAGGAGAAGAATGGAGAGTTCCGTGGACTGCCCAAAGAACAAACAAATCTCTCTCGGAAGAAGCACTGCCAGTCTGCCCCTTAGAAGCCAGCCCGGTGGGACTTTGTCTCATGTACCTTAGATAGCATGGCAGAAGAAGCCGGTCCCTGGAGAAGGTCATCATGCTCGGGTGCGCAAAGAGGACGGAGCCCCTCGGCAAGGTGGCTTGACACAACGGCTGCAACCAGGGGCTCAAATGAGAGAGAGAGAGAGAGAGAGAGAGAGAGAGAGAAAGAGAGCGCTGGTGAGGGTGCAGGGCCGGGTGGTGTTTCGTTTGTGGTACAGCCGTCGCTATGGTTGGGCCCCGCCCCGGCAGTGTGCAGTGACAACAGCAGGGTGACTATAAGGTGCAGTCAGCTTGATGGCAGTGGTTTGGGCTTTAGTGTCCTTAAAGGGGGAGTCTAGGTGGCATAGTGGCTCAAAGAGTTGGGCTGCTACCCACAAGATCAGCAATTCAAACCCATCAGCCATTCTTTGTTAGAAAAACGGGGCTTTCTGCTCCCGCAAAGGGTGACAGCCTTAGAAGCCCACGGGGGCTGTTCTGCCTTGTCCCATGGGGTCACCATGGTCAGAGTGGACCAGATGACAATGAGTTTTCTCTTTGTTTCCTGAAGGACTAACCCATCAGCTTTCCTTTTTATGATAACAATGAGTCCTGGCATAGGGCTGAAGAGCTCTGCTGTTGACCAAGTTGTTGGTGGTTCGAACCCACCAGCTGGCCCTCAGAAGGGAAAAGGAGGCTGTCTGCTGCCTTGGAAACCCTAGAGGGCAGTTCTGCTCTGACCGGTAGGACCTCTCACTGCTGCCATGGAGTCAAAGCTGACTCAGAGAGACCCTCTAGGGGTGGGAGAACTGCCGAATCTGAAACTCTTTACGGGAGTAGAAAGCCAAGTCTTTCTCCCTCAGAGCTGGTGGGTTTGAACTACGGACCTTGCAGATCGCGGCCCAACTCAAAATCCCTGTGCTGCCAGAGCTCCGTTGGTGCTCTAGGAGTCAGAATTGACTCAACGGCAATGGGTTTGTTTGTTGTTATTTGTGATTGACATGCAAGCCCAGGGTAAGCCACTACACGTCCCTACACCTCCAATTAAAACACAAGAAAACCCCAATCCAAACCCACACCGCTTTTCCAGCTACTTACCAACCAGCCAGACTGAAGCAGCAACAAGGGAAAAAGCAGCAGCAGGTTTGATACAGCAGGCTTGCTTCTCTCCCTGGGTGTTTGCTGAGTATCTCAGTCAGAGCAGAGACTAAAATCTGAGGTGCCTGGCATGCCTTCCCTAAGACCTGACAGGCCAGGCCGATATTCTGAAACAGAAAGGGAAGTTCCCCTCCTGGAATAGTCTCCACAAGGAATTCAGACTCTTTGTTAGGGCTTATGACTCAATAGTCCTTAGTGACTGGGATATGTCTTTCCTACGATTCTCAGCTTGCCCGTGCATTCTCCTGGGGTGGATGGGCATTAGTGAGACGCTGGAAGCTATGCCACCGGCATTTACAATGCCAGTAGGGTCACCCATGGGGGACAGGTTTCAGTGGAGCTTCCAGCCTGAGCCCACGGGACCCCCATGGATCACCACGAAGACTGTCTGACACAGCACTGGAAGATGAGCCCCCTTATGCTGGAAGGCACCCAACACACACAGGGGCCCAGCAATGGAGTCCAGGAGACCCACAACGGTGACAATGGCAGAACTAGTCGTGCTTCATGTGGCTCGACCTGAAGCCACCACAAGTAGGGGCAGCCAAGACCACCACCACCCAAGAATAGAAAAGCAGCAGCCTCATTAGGTGCGATGTTCCAAACCAGCTGTGCATGTCGGCTGGAGGACCACCCTGTGCCCGGGATGCCGACTCCATTTGCATGTTCTCTGGGTGGCTGCGATGCTTTTGGTCCTTTGCAAGTGCCATCTTCTTTACGGCTCATGGCCACACGAGGCCGGCAGTACTGTCACCACTGAGCACATGGAGGAGCGGGAGCTGCTTACTTACATCGAGAAGCATCTGAGCCGACTCAGGGCTCAGCCCTCGTGGCCTCTCAAGGATGCTTGTAAGAAAAATCAATACCAGCTGACACGGTCTTCAAGGAAACTTGCATTTCTAGGTGCAGGGATGGAACCTGGAAATTCCATGTCCTTCCCTCCACCCCCTCATTGAAGCGTTTCTTAAAACAAACAGAATATCCTTCATTGGTATTGATGGAGTAGCCCCGCCCCTTAGTTATCTGGCCTCATTTTGACATGCTACGAGGCGCTGGTGGTGGGTGCCATGGAGTGGACTCCGACCGATGGAGAGCCCTGGTGACAGAGAACTGTTCCAGAGGGTCCCCCACGCTGTCATCTTCACAGGAACAGATCGCCAGGCTCAGTGTCCTTCGAATAGGCTGGTGGATTTGAACCATCCATCGTTTGGTGAGCAGCCAAGCACTTAACTATCACCCCAGTGGGGCCCCTTGATTCTAAGTGAATGTATAACTTAACATAAAAACAAAGTAGGTCAAGGATGGGCGAAGAACGGATGGAGAAGTCATATTAAGTAGAGAGAGCGTTACATGAACAGAAGCACATAGATACGACAGAGACGAGTCATGAGAGAAACCCAAATAGCACAAACCCACTGCCATCCAGTGACTTCCAGCTCGCTCGTGGCGCCCTCCACAGGGAATCAGGTGTGCCATCTTTCTCCAGGAGGGCTGCCGGTTAGCAGTCCACCAACGCTGCTCGACATTCACTCAACTAGGGCTCCTAACAACAGCCAGGCCCCAAACCAGACCCACTGCCATTGCGCAGACCCATAACGACCCTATGGGACGGAGCAGAAACTGCCCCTGGGGGGGTTAGGAGATCGCAAATCTCTATGAGAATAGAGATTTGCCTCATCTTTATCTCTCACTGTGGCTGGTAGTTTTGAACTGTTGACCTTGTGGTTACAGAGGGTGTAGGACTTGCCAGCCATTGTGCCCAACATGCTGACATTGAAAGCCTCCCTTCCTTTGCATGGCAGCCCTCTGGTGGGTACTGAGGATGCTGTTAGGTACCCCGGACTTGTAGCGACCCTGTGAATGACGGAATGAAACATTGCCCGTCTTGCCAGATCCTTACAATTTGAGCCCTGACTGCAGCCACTGTCAGTCCGTCTTGTTGAGGGCCCTCTTTTTCATTGCCCCTCTACTTCACCAGGCATGGTGTCCCTCCTGATGGCTTGTGCAGAGCACCTGAGATGAAGTCCTGCCGTCCTCCATTCAAAGGAGCATTCTGGCTGTACTCCTCTAAGACCGTAGTATTGTCTTTGCTATTTTATACACAAAGTCATCAGGGCACAGAGACGTGAGCAGGTGCAAGATCAGCCAGTCAATAGGTGGAAGATGTTAGACTTGTAGCCAGGGGTACTAATTTCAAGGCCATGGTAATTCCCACAAGCTGCTCACAGAGCCACACTGCCTTACGGGTGGGATACCAGTTCCTGCCTGGCACTTGGCCTCAGGGGCAGGGCTTTCTGCTGCCTCCTGAGTGAAACATGAGTGGCAGAGAGGTTAGTGCCTGTGTCAGGAAGGGCCTTCTAGAGAAACAAAACCAGGACACTTATGGATAGATTTATACAGCACTAAGGAATATATCAGCTAATTAGTCCACACAGCAGTACAGCGGGCTCAGTTCCACTCACTTCCATGGAACAATTAATACAATGGAAGTCCTTCAACTCACAGGGGCTGTCGGATCCAAGATGAAGGAAGCAGACAGCTGAGTCTTCCCTTGCTCAAGGCAAGCAGTCTACCAATAGGCAGCAGGGCAGGTCACCAACAGTCAGCAGCTCAGGAGCTCAGTGAAGCAGACCCAGATGGGATCTCAAACTCAATGCAAAACAGCAGGCTCTGCCAGCCTCAAGCTCAAGTGATGTACACACCAGTAGCGTGGCACCGCAGGTCTCCAAGGAACCTCAAGCTCAAGCTACAGGATCCACGGGTTGGCTGTCCCACAGGTAGTGTAGCTCACAAGTTGAGGCAGAGAACTAGCTGGCCAGATCATCAGAGAGCAAGAGAGTGAGGGGTGGACATTGCCGAGCCATTTATCCCTTTGCTCTCCAATCAAACTATAACCTGATTAATCCCACATGTTCCTATTGGCCAGGTTGGCGCAATAAACCTATCTATCAGAGTGCCTTTCTCAGCACCCCCCTCACTGCTAAGATGAGCGATGTGGGCCTCTTTCTTGTTGTTGTTGGTAAGTGCCATCGAGTCAGAGATACGCTATGTTCAACAGACACAACACTGCCTCCCAAGCCCTGTGGAGCAATTCTACTGGGTCCTCCGGGGTTGCTCAGAGGTGAAATGGACTCGATGGCCGTTGGTTTTATATGCAAGCTATCCTGCAACAGTAGAGCTGCGAAATACGAGCCAACCGATGCTTTGTTGTTAGCTGCCCTGGAGTTGGTTCTGACTCACAGCGACCCTACGAACAACAGAGAGCAACACCGCCCAACCCTGCACCAACCTCACAATTGCTCTTATGGGGGAGTCCATCGAAGTAACCATTGTGTCTCTCCATCTTGTCCAGGGTTGTCCTCTCTTTCAATGAGGTCCTTTTCCTGTGTTTCTCTTGGGCTCCTCAATTCCAGTGAAGGTACGAGGCTAACATGCAATTCAAAGGGAGTGAAAGTTCACAAACGAGTAAAAAGGCCCAAACCCCGCCATCCAGACATTTCATTGGGATAGTTTACCTTGATCCGAGGATAGAGTCTAAGCTCTCTGGGGAAATGGATGGACGACAGACCCTTCAGCCAATTCTCTCTGGAGCCTCCTGCTCCCTAAACCCTCCCTGAGCACCCGCAGCTGTCGGGCAAGAAGAAATCACAACTGCAGGCGAGGAAGTCCGTCTCTAGGTGGCGCCAATGGGACGAGCTCATCGGAGCCCATCTAGGGTTGCTGTGGGAGAAAGGCCTGGCTATCTGCCTCTGTCAAGGTCACAGCCAAGGAAACTCTTTAGAGCCCAGTTTTACTCTCACACACGAGAGTGCCACGAGCTGAAGCTGACTCCACATGGCTGGCTTGTCTTTTGGTTTCCTGGTTCCGTGTTAGCTATTCACTCTGGGTCATTCTCCTGTGCTACGCACATCGACGCATGTGGACTGGCAGGCTGCCCCCAAGTTCCCAAAGGGATCAGCGCAACACAAAGATGGACAACTAATCTTCCATCCTTGGGGTTCCGCTCTGAAGCCCTGTTTCTTTCTCCCTCTGGGTTTACCTCCTTGGAGACTGATGGCTCCTTCTTCTTCATCTTGCCTGGTTTCCATTGTTTGACCCTCTCTTAAAATAGAACTGTCTTCTTTCCATGCAGGAGACCTGGTGGCGTAGTGGTTACCTGTTGGGCTGCGATCCGCATGGTCAGCAGTTTGAAACCATCATCAGCAGCTCCGTAGGAGAAAGACTGGGCTTTCTATTTCTGTAAACAATTACAGTCTCAGAAACCCACGGTGGGTGGGGGGTCTCTATGGGTTAGCATTGACTCAATGGAAGCAAGTTTGGTTTGGGTTTGGTCTTCTTTCCCTACTTTAGTCATTTTCTGGAGGAACTTGTCCCCCAACATGTTTTATATCTTCACCTTCATCCTGAACTTCAGACTCATGCTTCCACCTGTGTTCTACATAGCGTAGCTCAGGTGCTCTATATTCAGTGTAAAGTCAGTATGTTTCTGCAAGCCTGGGCGCCCGCCCCCACTTCCTCTATACAGTCTGCTCCCCATGTGGCTCTGATCTGAGCTCTATCCATCCCAACGTGTGGTGAGGTCAAGTGTGCAGAGTAGAATGGCTCCACGGGACTCTCCAGGCGGGGGCTTTCAGAAGCTGCTGGCATTCCTAGGTCAGTCGTGTAAGGTGTATCTGGGTGGGTCTGAAACACTGGCTTTGGGGCAAGTGGCGGAGCACTTCAAGATTTGTGCCACCCAAAGTGAATGTTTAAGCCACGATTTTCTCAACTGAACTTGTCGGAGCCTTCTGTGCCTTCTAAACACAATGCCCATGATTTTTTCTTCTAGCATATCTGCCAGACCAGGTGACTTGATTGGGTCCATCAGTTCCCTTTCTTGAGAAATGTAGACAGGATTGAAGTTGTCAAGGATTTTGTCTTGCTTGGATCCACAGCCAAAGTTCCTGGAAGCAGCAGTCAAGAGATCAAATGATACACAGCATTGGGTAAATCCGCTGCACAAGACCTCTTTAATGTGCTGCGAAGCATGGATGCCCTTTGAGGATTACGGTGCTCCGGACCCAAGCCCTGGTGTTTCCAATCATCTCATCCGCATGAGAATGTTGGGCATTGAATTAGGGAGACGTGGCAGTTATAGGTCTGTCCACTTGCACCTGTGTGAAAGCGTAAGGGTAGAGTCCACTGTATCAATCAGGTCACAGCTGGATGATGCCTCCTTGGGGGTGTGGCCTTTTTATAAAAGAGAGTGGGGAGTTCCCCTTCCTCAATGATCCTTTCATCCTTGCTGGGACCCCGTCTGCCTTCCGAGTGGCCCCATGTGGACTGCTGATCTTGGGAGTCACCCTGCACACTGTCATCGCCTTGCCATGGTCCCACCATTCTTGGATCCACGTGACGCTGCACCCACTGGCTGGTGGTCTCCGTGCATACCGCCTCATCGGAGCTATTGGTATACAGGCACCTGAGTCTAAGGAGGTCCCTGACGAGCATTGCACCGTGAACTTCAGCTGGACTAGTGGGGGTGCTTTCTTGATGTAGCATTATTTTCTGATATGAAGGCCGTTCTTATCCACAGGTGGGTATCACATGTGCATATCTTGTTTCTCTAGACAAACCAGTCTAAGCAGAGACCAAAGAAGAATCAAGGCACCTGAATGACGGTGCTGGCAAAGAATATTGAAAGGACCGTGGACTTCCAGAAGAACACTTCCAGAAAACAACTCTGTCTGGGAAGAAGTGCAGGCAGAACGTTCCTGGGAAGGCAGGCTGGCGAGACTCTGTCTCATGGGCTTTGGACATGTGACAAGGAAAGACGAGTCCCTGGAGAAGAACATCCTGCTTGGTCAAGTGGGGGGAGGGGCGGTGAACAAGAGGCAGGCCCTCGAGGAGATGGACGGACACTGTGGCTGCAACGGTGGGCTCAAATACAGCAGCCGCTGTGAGGACGGTGTAGCTCTGGGCAGTTGGGGACAGAATTCCTATGAGGTGGACCTGATGCGATGGCACATGACAGCACTTTTGACTCTCTCAACGACTGCACTGACGTGGCGCGCGCACACACACACACACACACACACACA
Source organism: Tenrec ecaudatus (assembly GCF_050624435.1). NCBI lineage: Eukaryota > Metazoa > Chordata > Mammalia > Afrosoricida > Tenrecidae > Tenrec > Tenrec ecaudatus. The sequence continues at coordinate 4,720,700 of NC_134539.1, read as the reverse complement.
CACACCATGGCTCAGATGCTCAGCTCCACAGGCAAGAGAGAAGGGACACTCATTTATTCCCATGGTGCCCACACAGGCTGTTTGCGAACAAGACCACACTTGTCCAATCAGAACCAGAACCCACAGGGCAACCCAGGGCGCTGGCACACAGGACAGCACGTAATGGCACGTCAGCGCCGACTCCTGGCTGTTTGACTCACACATCGCTTTGCTTCTCATCCATCTCTCACCCAGCAGCCGTGGGACACCCTGGACCAGCATCATTGCAACTCTTGAAGCAGCACTGAGGGCGATGCCTATGGACAGGTGGCCCCTATACTTTGGGCAGGATTTCTGTCACTGCCAGGGACCCTCATGCTGCTGTCACAGCCCAAAGGACCTTACAGTTTTCTGTCTACTTCATTCAGAGAGTGCTATGGTTTCTCTCAGTTCTGCCTTCTATTGGGCCTATGGTTTCATCTCTAGACTGAGCTCCTGTTCCAGATTTCTAACAATTTACTTGTGGCAGTTACATAGTCTCCTGTCAACTTGTGAAGGGGTGGAGTCTAGCCTGTCACTCAGGTTGCAGCTTGATGACCTCATATGGAGGCGCAACAGAGATAAATAGCTCACTGGAGGTCAGACCCACACTCATCTTCTCTTTGATTCCCTGTGGGACATTCCTGTTGGCAAGCCACATGGAGCTACACCGATAGAGTCAGAGCCCTTGAGCTGGATGGAGCTGGAAATGCCATGTGGAGACTCACGCCAGCACTGAGATGCTTCTACCACCACTGGATCCACAAGACTTCCTACCTACTGGCCTGTGATCTTCCTGCATTCAGTGTCATTGCATGGCTGTGTGAGTTTAAAGAGGAATTTATAGACTATTATCAATATATGGGGTAATATCGGATTTATGGACTCGATCTGGACTGGAATGGGATGTATACTTAATGTACAATTTCTCTTTGATATAAAGCTCTTCCCTATACATATGAGTCTCCCTAGATTTGTTTCTCTAGTCAACCAGACTAACACATTATCTTATATACACCATGTGGTCTCTGAGGTGGTGTGTCAACTTGGCTGGGCCTTAGTGCTCAGCACTTGAGTCATCCCTCATATATATATATATGAGATCTAATATAATGTAATCACCACCATGATACATGAGATCTGCTATGGGCAGCCAATCAATGGAAAGGGGTTCCTTTGGAGTGCAAATACTAGACAAGCCTGCTGACATCTCGCTGAGTCTAGATCTTAGTATCTGGCTCACCATCTGACTTTCAGTTCTTTGGACTTGAGCCAGCAGCCTGCCATACCCCTTGTCAATTTGGGGTGTTATCATATCTGCCTACTTTGGATCCATTCGGGTCTGCAGCCACCTGACCTGCCATCTGACCTGACAACTTAGGTTCATCTCTCCCTGCTATGAGAGCCAAGAGAAGCCTCTGGCCCAATCTCTGACCCACCGCTCTGGGACTTGCCTGCCTCTCCACCTGTGTTAGCCATTCCCTCGAGGTAAAACCTCACTGTACAGCTACATGTATATAAGCGTCACTGGTTTTGCTTCTCTAGAGAACCCAGACGAGCACTCACAGTGGGCCCAACCAGTCCAGACTTGAATATGCTCCCCTGGGACTTGGTGTCCAGCCCTCAGCCCCACCATCAAGCCTGCCTTTTGGAGCTGCCCCACGCATTGCCATAGCAATCCAATGCGTAACATGTAGGAACGTGATTGGCCAATGGTAACATTCTCCGTTACATGTGCAGTGAGATCAGACATGGTCATTTGTTAAGAACCAGTCACTGCCATCAAGGCAATCCTGACTCATCCCAACCAGGTGGACGGAGCAGAATTGCCCCAGAGGGGTTTTGTGCCCCAGTGGAACCGGCCTGCCACCTTGCTTCCTCACGGAGCCACTGGTGGGTGGTAACAGTAACTGTTGAGTTAACAGCCAAGAGCTTACCTGCTCAGGCGCCTTCCGGCCATTGCCTAGGGACCATGAACGCTAGGACCAGAAGTTCCCACAGTGACTCTCTATCTAAAAAAAAAAGACTCAGATGAGGGCTGTGCGGCGCCTCCCAACTCACGGGGCACACTGGCGACATCTCCCTGGATCATCTCACCAATGCACGGCGGAGGCAGCACCTGAGCACGTTCTCCCGGGTTAGATTACCATCCATCGAAGGGTGAAGGAGGTTCTTGCCGTGGGGTCCCGCGTGAGACTGCATGGAGGCAGGTCTCCCTTGCTGTCCATTTCGCCTGGCCTGGGGATAATGGTGGCATAGTGGTTACGCACGAGACTGCCCATTGCAAGGTCAGCAGTTTGAAACTACCAGACCCTCCATGAGAGAAAGACGAGGCGTTCCACTCCCATAAAGAGCTACCATCTCGAAAGCCTCTGGGCCAGTTCTACCGGCCCTATAGGGTCGCTCTGCGTCCGAGTCAGCATGATGGCGGTGGGTTTGTGTTTCGGTGTGGATCCTCGGGAAACCGCTCTTGTGGGAGTGGATGCCAGAGATCAGCTAAAGCTGAAGCCCCAAGGAGGTGTCCGGTATGGCTCTGCAGAGGCTTTGGGCGGGGCCACCCTGCAGGCGGATCCGGACTCCCCACATAAATAACCCTGTATCATTTCCACACTCATCCTCATCCTGCCCCATCGCTGCGCTGGGGGTGCAGATGGGCAACGGATTCCGTGGGGAGGGTCTTTCCTTTTCCTTCAAGCCCATGATGATCACACGGGCGCTTCTGTTTATTTCATTTAGGAGCCATCACCTGGGCCACGGTTTCGTAGCATTGTGGTCACCAGCACCATTTCCTAGGGGATGGCTGGGACCGGTGTTGGTTAGAGTAGCATTGTGGTCACCAGCACCATTTCCTAAGGGATGGCTGGGACCGGTGTTGGTTAGAGTCGCTTCAGTTTCCGTAAGAAAAGCTCGGGAGGCCTCAGTTGCTTGATTGTGTGGCGTGGATGAGAAAACACAGAACTCACCGGCCTGGAGCACTCTGTCCCCCTGTCCTTACAGTTCATCCTTGATCTCCGGCAGACCTTGAGCAAGACATGTTCCGTTACCCAGTCCTGGAAAAAGCAGACTTGCTGGCTGCCCATCCCTGAGCCTTCTTGAGGACGAGAGAGACACATCGCAGAGTGTCTGCAAGGAGCCAGGTGGCCGTGGGACCAGGAAGAAGGCCTCTGTTCTGCACAGCCACTGGGGAGCCAGGGCGCCCTTGGGGTCTGAAGGGCCGCACCTGGCACCAGTGTTCGTGGGCATCTGAGGTCCCTAGAGTCCCGGATCATCTGGCTTTGTGTGGGAGCAAAACAAGGAAAGAAATATTACAAACTGAATTCTGCCACCCATCCTCGCCCCTTCTCTGAACTGGCAATTATTTGGGTGGTGATCCGTGAGGGATACCCATCCGCCAATCCGCTCACCATGACTGCGCAATTCCAGAAATGGGATGTACCTGTGTTTCCTTGGTCACCCTGCTGTCACTGGAGGGCGGGTGGTCCCTACTTCAGAAAAAGTGAGCAGGTGGTAGGTGTGCATGCACACACACATACACACACACACACACACACACACACACACACACAAGACCCCCTTTCCCACTTCTCCCTTCCTCTGCCTTGGGAAACCTTGTAACACAGATGTTAACTGCAGGTGAAGATCCCAGTTCCTCTCGGCCCAGAGATCCTGAGAACGTCTCACCTGGGACCAAAGGGGCTGCGTCAAACACAGGGATGTGCTACATTGATAAAACATGCTTCTAATACAGCAGAGGCCCCTCTCAGGGCCTTCTGAGCCTCAGCATATCCTGCAAACAGCCACACAGAGAAAGCCCCCAGGACAACACAGAGCGCTGGCACCTCGACCCTGGACGCATAGGGATGCTGGCGAGTGAGTGCCCCTCCACTCTAGGCAAGCACTCTGCCTGGCCCCGGAGATCCCCTGGGAGGAACCACATCCAGCTGAAGATTCCCGGTGACAACCGGCAACTCTAGCTGCCTCCTGGCCTCCCTCCTCCTGTCCCCACGGAGGTTGTAAACTTCGGACACTGGTCGTACCTTTTTTCTGGCCTTCAAAGGCCCAGGCTCTGCTGACCGCTGGTTGTCTAAAGAATGACTCTTCCGTCCTGCTGGTCCCACCCACAAAAACCCTGGAGGGCCCGTCATTGGCATTGGGTGGTGGAGTGGGGCGGGCAGGAGTGTGGGCGCGGACCGAGAGGGTCTGCTGGCCTGGGAAGCAGCAACATCTGCTGGTGTTATTAGCAGCTTTTTGGCTGAGTTCAGCAGCAGAGCACCTCGCGGTGATGGGCTCTTCCCTCAGCAATTCCAAACAATGCCGTGCAAGCACATTTCCCATTTTCGGAGCCCGGCTTAATGAGGCATCCCTCGATGTAAAAATAGCCCCCCTCAGAATGGCCGTCGCAGCTGTGGCCAGGCAGCCAGCGGCTTACCTGGGACCCAGACGGCCAGATGCACTGATGGCCAGGTGAATGGGAGGCTTGGGCTTCTCCAGCGACGCCCCCCGCCCCCTCCAGAGCCAGCAGTGAAACAAAGTTGGAGGGGCCCACCTTCTTTATCCCCACCCGGATCCCAGCTTTGCTGTGGCCTCCTGGCTCTCCTCGCCCCCAAGTCGGTTTGCAGCCACTTCAAGAGGCCCAGTTTGGAGCTGAGATGAGAGCTGCGGTGGGGGCGGGGGTGGTCTGGGCTATAAGGAGCTGGCTGGAAGGGTCCAGGCTGGGCTGGAATACCAACCGACCACTGGAGTTCTTTGAGACGGATTTCATCTTCTGGCCTCAGTTTCTCCTGCAGGCAGCCCTACTATTGCCGCCTACCCTGCCCCCCTTGGAATGGCAGGGCCCAGGGACCTGCTTATCAAGCCCAGCCTTTGGACTGGGGCAGCGTTTCCTGACCTTTTGGTGTGAGCTTGTGGGCGTGGGTTTGGCTTTGGTCTCTGCGCAGGGCCTCCGGCTAAGCCAGCTGTGGAAACTAAATCAAGAGGCTGATCAGCCCACGCCAGCAACCACGCCATATGTCATAACAGACCCAGACAAGCACACCGTCTGCAGCTGGAATCCTGGTCTGGCCGGTGGTCTGGCCAGATGACAGGGGCAGCCGAGGAAGGCCGTGCTGGGGTCTGCCCGGCACTGGTCCAGCAGGCTGCGTTTGGTGGATGGAAGGGGCTGGCAAGGGAGGAAAGAGGCAAGGTCTGTGACAGATCGGGAGTCCCTTGGTCCTGGGAAGGAAAGCAGAGGTTTCTAAGCCCCTCTTGCCCCAGACCATCTACTGATGGCATCCCCCTCCTGGGCCCAGGGAGGCCCAGGGAGGCCCAGGGGCAGGGCAGCCCTTGCTAATTACCCAAGCTCTGAGGCAAACTCACACCTCCATAGGCAAACTGGTGGCCAGCAAGTCCATTTCAATACTGGGGACCCTGGAGGACAGAGTCAAACTGCTCCCTAGGCTTTCTGAGGCTATAAATCTTTATGGGAATATACAGCCTCATCTTTCTCCCTTGCGGTACCTAGTGGGTTTGAACCATCGACTTTGAGGTTAGCAGCCCCACGCTAAACCTGATGGGCTGTGTGTGAGCACATGCTATTCTCTGTAACCAAAGCCTTTCCATCTTGAAGGCCGAGGGGACATGGTATAAGGTCACATTCATGTGCCTAATGAGTTTGACATTGCACCATGTAGTCTCAGAAGTGGGTTGGCTCTAACCTCAAGGTCAGCAGTTCAAAACCACCAGCTGCTCTACAGGAGAGAGAAGAGGCTTTTCTAGTCCTGTATAGAGTTATAGTCTGGGAAACCCACAAACAAGGGCAGTTCTACTCGGTTTTATAGGCTCGCTATGAGTTGGACTTGACCCGATGGCCGTGAGTTTGATTGTTTTGAGTTTGGAAGCTCCTCCACAGAAGAATCCATTGCCACCAAACCATTTCCCAGTCAGAGAGATCCTATAGGGCAGAGTGGAACTGCTCTGTAGGGTTTCAGACACTGCCAGTCTGTACAGGAACAGATAGCACCTGGTGGGTTTGAACCGCCGACCTTGTGGGTACTAGTCTACCACTTATCTGGCAGCACCACCTGGGCTCCTTCAACCGGGTCCTTCTGGGGTAAGAATAGTTACAAACCAAAAGTTTGGTGGTTCCCCTCCACCCACGGGTGCCACCGAAGAAAGGCCTGGTGATCCACCTCCATGAGGAACACAGCCAAGAAACCGCCACGAAGACCACGCCCGTCCTGTAGCCCGTGGGGTCACTGTGAGCCAACACGGGCTCTGTCTCCCGAGGGGCCTCGAGTTTCACTGGAGTCCCCTGGGAACCTGGGAGAAATCAGGTCAAGAGACTGGAACCGAGCCAAGGCTTCCCATGCTGCCCAGCGGCTTCCTGGGTGGGACCTTCCTTCTGGAGTGGACAAGAAGGGAAGACATCCCTATGTTGGGAGCCCCGTGTCCTGCAGGTGAAGGCAGGGAAGCGCTGAGGTGAAGAATCCTTAAGGGAAAACTCCTGTGGGTGGCACCAGACATGGCAGTGTGACATCTCTACACGGACATCTCATGCCCGAACAGAAACCCCAGGGGACACTCCCAACGGCAGCTGGGACCCCTGTTGCCACTGAAAACGCACTAGATGCCCGTGCAGGTCCCTAGGGAGCGCCAGCTGGCAGAGAGCGCCGTTCTGAGGGGTGGCGTTCCCCGGGAGGCTCACCTGTCGCTGTCCCTGAGCTGTGAGTTCCTGGAGTCCTGCCTACTGGCTGCTCAGCTTCCCCAAAGCCTTGGGGTCTGTGGTCCAGTCCAGGCCTGACCACCAGCCTCAGAGCTCTGTGGCCCACCTCCCGACTGCATTTTCATGTCCCAGGGACACTGGTGTCTTCCCATAGCAAGGGGACACCAGGAAGTCTAATGGTGGGGGAGGCTGGCCCAGAATTCCCACTGCCCTCAAGTCCACGCCTACAGAAAACAACCCTACAAACCAGGGAAGGGCTGCTTCCCCGGGTCTCTCAGGCTGCCCAGCATTACAGGAACAGACAGCTCACCTGTCTCCCAGGGAGCCGTTGAAACCACCGGCCTTCTGGTGAGCAGTCCATGTCCTAACCCTCTGCGCCACCACGACCGCAGGGCTGCTGAAACAGAAGCACCGCGTGCGTTAGGCTGGGCACTCTGGAGAAGCAACCCTGCTGCCACCGCTGTTGTAGGCCTTTGAGTTGTGACCCCCTGCAGAGCAGAACAAAGCACTGCCCGGTCCGGTCTGCACTGTCCTCATCATTGTTCCTGTGCTGGAGCCCAGTGCTGCAGTCGTCTCCTTGAGGACCTGCCTCTCTCTCACTGCCCCTCTGCCTCACCAAGCATGCTGTCCTCCACCAGGGACTGGCCTCTCCAAAGTGTACGTGAGACAGCGTCTCGCCATCCTTGCCTCTAAGGAGCAGTCTGGCTTCGTCCATGGTACTTTCAATATTCTTCTCCAACACCAAAGTTCAAGTGCATTGATTTTTCTTCTGCCTTCTTTATTCACCGTCCAATTTTCCCAGGCAGAAGAGGCCATCAAACATACCATCCACATCCACTCCCTGCCATCAAGTCAATGCTGACGCACAGGGACCCCTGCCGGCTGTGGAGACTGTAACTGCAGACAGGGGTAAAAAGCCCCATCTGTCTCCCGAGAGACTGCTCATCTGCTCGTGGTTTCAAACTGCCAGCCAAGTGGACCGCAGCCCACCGCTTACTGAAAATAAAAAGATAGAGATGTGTCAGGCACACCTCTGTCCTCTAATATCCTTGCAAAAATGTAGCATCCTTGGGTCTTACCATGTTGAAGAGGTCTTGGGCAATCCAACGTGTCACTTGATCTCTTGACTGCTGCTTCCATGAGCCTTGACTGTGGATTCCAAGCCCGATGGAATCCTGGGCAATTTCACTGTCGCTTTCTGTCTCCTCAGCAGGTGCTTCAGGTCCTCCTCCTGTCAGCAAGCTAGGCCGTTAATATGCCTTCTCCAACCCAGAGGCCGCCTTCTTCTCTGATGGATTCACTCAGCACACAGATTGAATGGGTATGGTGACAGGGCAGCATCCTGACACACCCCTTTCCTGATTTTAAACCATGTAGCATTCCCTGCTGCTGTTGGCACGACTGCCTGTTGGTCCATGTACAGGTGCCGCGTGCGCACGATGAAGTGTTCTGGAATTCTGTTCTTCTCAAAGCTGTCCGTGGTTCGTTGTGATCCACATAGTTGGATGCCTTGGCATTGCCAATAAAACACAAAGAAACATCTTTCTGGGATTCTCTGCTTTCAGCCAAGGGCCATCTGCCATCAGCAGTGATGTCCCTTGTTCCATGTCCTCTTCTGAAGCCAGCCTGAACCTGTGGCAGCTCCCTGTCAGTGTACCACTGCAATTGTTGTTTCATGAACTTAAATATAAATGTGTTTGCATGTATGTCAGTGATATTGTTCTATAATTGGGGTGTTCTGTTGGGTCACTTTTCTTTGAAGTGAGTACAAAGATGGGTCTCTTCCAGCCACTTGGCCAATTATCTGTCTTCCAAATGCCCTGGCATAGACAAGTGAATGCTTCCAGTGTTTCGTCAGTTTGTTGAAACATTCTGGTTGGTACTCCACCAATTCCGGGAGCCTTGTTGCTGGCTCATGCTCTCAGTGCAGCTTGCACTTCTTCCGTCAGCACGGCTGGTCCCGGAGTTCATGTGCCACCACCTGAAATGGTGCACTATTGAGCAGTTCCTTTCGGTCCAGTGACTCTGTGTATTCCTTCTATCTTCTTTTGATTCCTCCTGCATCATTCAATATTTTGCCTGTGGAATCTGCCATTAATACAATTCGAGGCTTGAATTTTTTCTTGGGTGCTTTCAGTTTAAGATATGCTGAGCGTGGGTCTTCCTTTTCAGTTTTCTAACTCTAGGTCTTTGCACATTTCATGATAATGTTTCACTTTGCTCTCTTGAACTGCCCTTTGAAATGTTCTGCTCCTCATTTCTTCCACATGCCTTAGCAACTCGACGAGAAAGTTTCAGCGTCTCTTCTGACACTGCTTTGCTCTTTTCTTTATTTCCTGTCCTTTTAATGACCTTTTGTTTTCTTTCTGGGCGATGTTCTTGATGTCCTCCCACAGTTCACCAGGTCTTCTGTCATTCGTGTTTAACACGCAAATCTGCTCTTGAGATGTTCTTAAACCTTGGGCGACGAAAGCTGCATGTTTCATACAACTAGAGGAAACATACAACTTTCCTTTAGTTCTTGAATGCTTCCCCCACCCCACTATCATGACCCCAATTCTGCCTTACAAATCTGGCTAGACCAGAGCAGGTACAAGGGGTACAGATAAGAGCTGGGAACACGGCCCCCCTAAGTAGATGTAGCCCTTGGTTAGCAATAAACGGGGTCCTTGAGCATCCTGCCGGGTCCTTGCCCCACCTCGCCTCGGCCCAAGCTGTGCACGGACCTGGCTGGTAAGATCATGGCCATCCAGGAGGCACATTAGCACTGACTCATGGTGGCCCCATGAAACACTGCCCTAAGCACTGGAAGTATAAAGACGCGCATGATGGGGTCCCTACCTCAAGGCACTCATGGTCTGGTGTGGAGCTGGGTACGATAATGAGGAGAAACAGTACAGGATGCAGTTGGGGACCATGAAGCCTAGGATATCAAGCAGTCATCTTCGTTCCCATGTGGAGCGAACCTGCCTGGGAATGAGCCCACAGTGAGGCAGAGCTGGGAAGTGGGAGCGAAGGTGCTCATGTAACACGCAAGAAGCTCCCTGGAGGTCCTAGTTATCTGAGAAATTCATTTTTGAGAGAGTGACTTCCCCATTCTCTGCATGTGTGAATTAGATACCTACAAAGGGGGTGGTCTCCTGACTGAAGATGAATTATAAGAATCTTTTATAGTGTCTGGGGTCTTAAGGGCTTGAAGATAAACAAGTGGCTATCTAGCCGAGAAGCAACAAAGTCCACATGGAAGAAGCACACCAGCCTGTGTGATCACAAGGTATATATGGGATCAGGTAGCAGGCATCAAAGAACAAAATATCATATTGTGAATGAGGGGCAGTGCTGAGTGGAGCCCCAAAGCCCATCTGTAGGCACCTGGATCTCCCCTTACAGAAGGGTAGCAGGGAGGAGATGAGCCAGTCAGGGTGCAGTATAGCACCGATGAAACATACAACTTTCCTCTAGTTCTTTAATGTTCCCCGCCCCCTGCCACCCCACCATCATAATCCCAATTCTACCTTACAAATCTAGCTAGACCAGAGGATGCATACTGATACAGATAAGAACTGGAAACACAGGGAATCCAGGACAGATAAATCCTTCAGGGCCAATAATGAGAGTAGTGATACCAGGAGGGGAAGGGGAAGGTGGGGGTAGAAATGGGGAACCAATCACAATGATCTACATATAACCCCCTCCCAGGGGGGTGGACAACAAAAAAGTGGGTGAAGGGAGACATCGGTCAGTGTAAGACATGAAAAAAAATTATAAATTAACAAGGGTTCATGAAAGAGGGAGGGGGAGAGGGTGAGAAAAATGTGGAGCTGATACCAAGGGATCAAGTAGAAAGAAAATGTTTTGAAAATGATGATGGCAACAAATGTACAAATGTGCTCGACACAATGGATGTATGTATGGATTGTGATAAGAGCTATATGAGCCTCCAATACGATGTTGCCTGGCTATTAAAAGATAAAGCATCTGGGGTCTTAAAGGCTTGAAGTTACACAAGCTGCCATTCAGCAGTGAAGCAACAAGTCCACATGGAAGATGCACACTGCCGATGCGATCATGAGGAGTCATAGGGACCAGGTAATAGGCATCAGCAGACACATAAGAAACAAAAACATATTGTTGAGAACGAGGGGGGCTGGAGCAGAGACCTAAAGCTCATCTGTAGACAGTGGAACCATCTCCCCACAGAGGGCCCACAGTAAAGCATCAATGACACACACTCTTCCTCTGGGTCCTTGAGGCTTCCTCAACCCCATTGCCATGACCCCCATGCTGCTTCTCAATCCAGACTGGACCGGAACACGTACACAGGTATAGACAAGAGATAGGAGCTCACCACACACAGAATCCAGGAACAGGAGAGGGAATAGTGCTACCAGAAGGGTAGGGGGAAGAGGGGGAGAGGAAGGGAGAAAGGGCGACCTGATGGCAATGATTGACACAGAACCATGCACCCCTCTACAGGGGGAAGAACAACAGAAAGCATGGGGGAGGGAGACGGCGGTCGGTGTGAGATATGAAAAGAATAATGTACCGTCTATCAGGGGGTTGTGGGGGGGGGGAGATGGGGGAAGAGCTGGTACTGAGGGCTCAATAGAAAGTAAATGTGTAGAAGAGAATGAGGGCAACATATGTACAGACATGTCTGATTCAGGTGATGTATGGATTTTGATAAGAGTTGTATGAGCCCCCAATAACTCCATTTAAAAAAAATACGTTTTTAAAGATTGGGTGAGGTAGGGTCAAAGTTTTATGTTGGCTCTCCTGGACTTGCTTTCATCTTCTTCAACTTCAACTTGAACTTACAGGTGAGCAGTCGATGGTCTGCTCCAGTCGGCCCCTGGCCTAATTTCAGCTGTTGACATTGAGCTTCTCCATCCCCACAGGTGTGGTCAGTTTGATCTTTCTTTACCTAAGAAGTCCACATGGATAGTCGTCTTTTGTGTTGTTTAAAAAATGTATCTGCCATGAACAATCCTTGGTCTTACGATATTCTATCCCGGGACCTCCAGTTCCTTGTCTGTCACCAAGACCACATTTCCCAACGATTATTCTTTCCTCTTTGTTTCCAACGCTTGCATTCCACTTGCCAGTAATTATCAATACACCTTGACTGCATGTTTGAGCATCGATTTCAGCCTGAGGACAGTGTGGAGCCCTTGGATTTCCGCCTCACTAGCCTTAGGCGCCAGTGCATCCCGTGCCCGTGACACTGGACATCGAATAAAGCAGGCAGTACAAGAGCAGACACGTGTGAGTTGTGGTGCTGGAGAAGAATATTGAAAGTAACCTAGACGGCTGAAAGGCCAAACCCATCTGTATTGGGGAAAACGAGTGCTCCTCACCACTCCCTGCAGAAGGACATCATGTTTGGTTAAGACGGGAGAGGCGAAAAAGAGGAAGGTCGTCAACGAGATGGATGGACACAGTGGCCGCGTCCATGAGTCCAGGCACGGGAAGAATGGAGAGGAGGGTGCAGTACTGTGCGCTGTTTTGTGATGTTGTACACAGTGTTGCTGTGTGTCAGAGCTGACGCCACATCACCCCACCACAACAGCTTTAACGGCTGGTGTGTGATATATGGGTGTATACATATAAATCATCGTTGTATTGTCTGGATTCCCTTGTATTTGGATAGAAATCCGCCTAGGTTCCCTTGTATTTGGATAGAAATCCGCCTAGGTTCCCTTGTATTTGGATAGAGATCCACCTAGATTCCCTTGTATTTGGATAGAGATCCTCCTAGATTTCCTTGATTTGGATAGAGATCCGCCTAGATTCCCTTGTATTTGGATAGAGATCCTCCTAGATTTCCTTGATTTGGATAGAGATCCGCCTATCACCAACAGCACTGAGCTTCAAGGTGGATCTCGAGATGTCCTTGCTGACGGTGAAGGAAGCACCATTCCTTTGGACAGTGTCCTTCTGGCACAGTAACCCTTACGATTTCTGATCCAGACTGGTAATGCCAGTTCACGTCAGCTCACTGACACTTAGAATATCTCCTTGTCTCCCATTTCATTTTGAACGACTTCCAATGTTTTCCTAGAGTCATACGTTGTATATTCCAAATTCCAATTATTAGTTGGTATTTGCAGTTGCCTCTCCTCATTGTGAGTTGTGCCCCATCAGTCGATGAAAATCCTGAAGGATTTCTCCCCAGGGTTGACCCCTCCCTGTCATTAGGACCCCTCACCCTACCGCGAGAAGACAGCTCTTCCTCAGTTCACAGGGCGACGGCCTTCTGACCCTGTTCTGCTTCTGTTCACGAGTCTTTGTAGCTGACGATGCTTTGATGAGATCCATGAGGTTCTCAGTGGCGCATTCCGTGGCAGTGGACAGCCTAGTCCTCCCTCACAGTCTGTTCCACTTTAGTGGACACCTGCTCCCATTCACCGCGACTGTGCAGCACAGCTAGGGCTGCTCCTTAGGGTTTCTGCACCTGCCACGTCCTCACAGGAGCAGCTTGCCTCCTCTTTCTCCCTCGGGTGCCTGCTGGGAATGACCCATTGACCTTGCTGTCTGCTGCTTAATCCACGAGCCACCCGGGCTCCTGAGAGAAAGAGGGTCCTGGAAAGGTCTCCTCTCCACTTAAGAAGAAACAAGAAAGAGACCCCATTATGCTGTGTAGTTGGAACAGGTGTGTGTACATGTGTGTGTGTGTTTGTGTATGGTGTGTATTTTGTGTGAGGGAGATGTGTGTATGTGTGTGAGAGTGTATGTGTGTGTGAGTGTATGAGGTAGGTATGTTTGTGTTGTGTACCTGTGTTTGTAGGAATGTCTGCATAAGGTGTCTGCAGGCGTGAGTGCTAGTGTGCTTCTGTATGGTGTGTGTATGCATGTGTGAGTGTTTGTGTGTGAAGAGGTGCCATGGTGGTGCAGTGCTTCAAAACTGGGCTGCTCACTGCAAGGCCAGCAATTCAAACCCACCAGCCGCTCTGCAGGAGAAAGACGAGGCTTCCTACTCCCCTAAAGAGCTATAGACTTAGAACCCACAGTGGCAGTTCTGCCCTGCCCTATAGGCCCGTATGAGTGGGTGTGTGTGGGGGGGGTGGACGTATGAGAAACTGTGTGGTCTATGTGCATATGTGGGTGAGTGTGCTCCGTTTGTGAGTGCCAGGGTACTTATGTGTGGTGCATGCATATGTGCACGTTTCTGTGAGTGTATGGTATGTATATGTATGTGTGTGTGTATGTGTGTGTGCCTGTAGGTGTGTATGTGGTGTATGAGTGGTGTGTGCATATGTGTGTACTTATGAGAATGTGTGTAGTGTATGTTAGCGTGAGTGCGTGTGTGCATGTGTATGGGTGTGGTGTTTGTGTGCTGTGCGTCAGAAGTATGTGAGTGTGTGGTATATGCATGTTGCAAATGTGCACATGTGTGAGTGATTTGTGAGTGTGTCCCTGTGTGCACATGTATACTTTTGGGTGTGTGCCTGTGCATATAGGGGTGAGTGTTTAGGTGACTGTGTGCCTGTGTGCATGTGCACCTGTGTGAATATGTACTTGTGTGCCTGAATGTGTGTGCATACAAGTGCAGGACAGATTCCCTGGAAACCCTGCCCATCATGGTCAGCCCCCCTCCCTGGCTGCCTGCTCCCCAAGCTTGCTGAATGTCCACACCTGCTCCTGCCCTGAATGGCCCTTCCCCCAGCCCTGCTGCGTCGTCGGAGGCTGGCTTAGCAGAGCGGCATTGCGGCTCAGTGTGTTGAGCTCTGGCAGAGCTGGGCTGCAGGGAGCTCTGGGGACAGATGGAGGGAGGTTGGGAGAATGGGAGGGGAGCCAGCACCAGTCCCTGGCTCTCTCTGCAGGGTCACCTTGGCCAGGGTGTTCCTTGTCTGAAGATCCTGGGCCCTCTGGGCACACCCCCTCATTTCAGGTTCAGAGCTCCCTGTGGCTCCTCTGCAAGCCCAGGGTGGTAACAGCTGGGCTTTTATTAGTCTGGGGCCATGTCTGACCCCCGTGGCTTCAGTACATCCTCCCGTTATTGAGTTCGCATTTGAAAGTGCCAGCTATCTCCTGCCTGGAATCTCACTGACACACCGCTCTGCACTGCTGGTTTCCCAGAGACTCCAAGCAGCGAGTGCTCAGCTCCTAGCTGAGAGGTTGACGGTTCGAACCTATCTAGAACCTTCTGAAAGCCACTGCCTTGGAAAGCCCAGAGGAGCCGTTCTCTACCCACTGTGGGGCCACCTAGGTTAGTCACTCACACCTTAGTGTGAAATTTGGTTCAAGGCTTCCCCCCCCCTCCCCTGGCATTTTTTCTTCAATCATTTTATTGGGGGCTCAAACAATTCTTATCACAATCTATATATACATCCGTGTATCAAGCACATTTGTCCATTTGTTGCCATCATCATTCCCAAAACATTTGCTTTCTACTTGAGCCCTTGGTATCAGCTCCTCATTTTTTTAAAAAATCATTTTATTAGGGTCTCATACAACTCCTATCACAAGTCATAAAGACATCAATTGTGTAAAGCACATTTGTACATTCCTTGCCCTCATCATTTTCAAAACATTTGCTCTCCACCCAAGCCCCTGGCATCAGCTCCTCATTTTTCCCCTCCCTCTCCACTCCCCACCCCCTCATAAACCCTTGATAATTTATAAATTATTATTTTGTCATATCTTGCTCTGTCCCACCTCTCCTTGGCTTTTAACTCCAACCAGGGCACACAATTCGAGCTGACCCTCAGGAATCTCAGATAAGTCACCAGGTAGCCTTTGGGTTGGGCTGGTGGGGAAGGGCAGGGCAAAGGAATGAGAGGCCCCCTCCCCTCTGCCTTTCCACACCTCCCAGCTCTCCGCCCATTGCCCACCCAGGAGCTGTCCTCTAGTGCGCATTATTTTATGAACACTAATTTTAGTTTCGTTTCCTCCTTTCCTCCCACCACGTGCCCGCCTTGGTGTCACCATCAAAGTCTGTGTCTGTTGGTGTGAACCAATCCAAATGCACTGTCCCCGAGCAGCTCTGACCCCTGGTGGCCCTAAGGGGCAGGGAGGAACTGCCCTGTGGGTTTCTGAGACCGCAACTTTTCATAGGAGTAGAAGCCTCCGTTTTCTCTCACAGAGCGACTGGTGGTTTTGAAATGGCAACCTTGTGGCTGGTGTAGCCCAATGGGTAACCACTAGGGGTCGTCTGCTTTGGGGATTAAAAATCTTTCATCTTGATGGGTTTCTTTTTTTCTTTTAAAGCAGTGGTCTCATACAATATTTGGCTTCATGCTGACCCTAATTTGGGGGGCGGGGGATATCTAACCTCTCACCTCCGCTGACATTTTATTTTGTCCTTTGCAGCCACGGACTCAGCCCCTTGTGCGCAGGGAGCCCCTGCTGCACTGCCATCTGCCCCGCCCCATTCCCTGTTAGGCTGCAGGCAGACCGTGTTTCACTGACTGGCTTTTGGAAGTTTGTTTGCCAGGCCTTTCCCCAGCTTCGCTTAATCTGGAAGCTCAGCTGACACAGAGCCACACACAAGCCTTCAGGGATAGATGAACACTGGCTTGGAATTGAACCTGGGTGTCTGCAGCCTGGAAGGCAGGAGTTCTAGTGTTGAGCCCCCAAATGAAGATTGAGCTCACTCCCTGCCATGAAGTCCATATTGACCCATAGTAACCCTATCGGACAGGATAGAATGGCTTTTGGAGATGGTTACTCTCATCTGTCTCAGCTGTAAGCCTCGTCTGTCTTATGTGGAGTGGCTGATGGCTTCAAACTCCTGACCTTGTGGTTCATAGTCCAACTTGTGAACACCATACCACCAGGGCTCCCCAGGAAGGAAGGTGTCGTGAAGCCAGTTCGGGTCAGTGAAGTTGTGGGAAACAGAAGGATTCTCCCAAGTTGTCACCCTGAAATATATGGCAAACTTAGCTGCTTGCGAATGACTGTGCACTGGAAGGTCATCGCAAGTAGATCAGGGGTCATTCTCCCTAAGGGTTGTCAGCCATCTAGAGCAAGCTGACACCACTGTTTATCCCACAAGTGGGATCCACTCCCTTCTGATAAGGACAGTAGTTGTCTGTTTGCTTGTAGGAGACCCCAGAGAGGTCAAGCCCACCCAAGGGTGACCAAGGTTAGGCCGCCTTCATGAACTTAGGTCCGCCCTTCTTGTCACATGTATACCTCTAGCCCCTCCCCTTCCTATCATGTGTACATCCCTAGCTCATCCCCTGTCTGTTACACCTATGCCCATTGTACAGCCCCTTTCTATGATGTGTATGCTTATTGTACTGCCCCTTCCTGAGACGTGTGGTTAGCTGCAATCACGCTCCCCCACCCACTGGCCCGAAGTAGATATAACCCTGGGTTAGCAATTAACGGGGTCCTCCAATCTCCTACTGGGTACTCGAGCATCCTGCTGGGTCCCTGCCCCACCTAGCATCTGCCCACGCTGTGCGTGGACCTGGTTGGTAAGATCGTGGCCATCCAGGAGGTGAGCATGCTACCATGAAATGTGCCTGACTCCATTATTCCAATCTCTCTTCCATCTCTCATGCTCTCAATGACTTTAATATAATCTTTATAGATCTCAACCGTACAATTGTGCTTAGTGAACCTGTGATTAATGGTGGGGGGTGGCACCCCCTCCAACCACAGGTGAGGGGAGAGTCAGCTCTTCTCTCCGGTGACACTGGGGCGGCGGCGCCTCTATGAAGATGCGGAGACGGAGATGAACGGGGGCCGCGCACACGTCTTCTCAGCGAGGGGAACACGGGTTTGCAAGGAGACCGCTGCCTTTGCTGGAGCTCCACGCTTCTTGCAGACTCTGGGTCCTCTCAGAACGAGGCTGTCAGAGATGCTGTCGGAGGGGCTCCCGGATTGGCTGGTTTGTTTACAACAAGCCCGTTAGCCACAAAAGCGTTGAAATACGTGTCCTTCGTCCGCTTCCCCCTGTTAAACCACTCAGGCCAGGGTTCGCTCTGCCAGGCCAGGAATCTGCTGACTTGCTGAAGCCGTGCCCCATCTCCCTCTCTTTTTGTTAAATCGGAAACTTACTGTTTCTTTGGCCATCATCCCCCCTTTCATTTGTGGAGTGTCACAAACACACTATATGCAGTTGCACCATCATAGCCCAACAGTGACAGTGTCCCAGGAACCCCATATAGGTGTCTGCTTCATCTCCTCCTCCTGTTCCTGCTCTTCCCCCCACCCCTCTCCCCTCCCTCTGCCCCCACCCGCTCACCCCACATCTTTAGTAAACTATCTATTCACGGCTGTGCCTGTTTTTTGGTTGGGTTATTTGCACTTTTCTTACCATGGTGTAGTTTTCTACAAATTTTTGAAATTAGCCCTTTATCTGAAATTTCACAGCCAAATATTTTCCCCATCTGTGGGTTCTCCTTTCCCTCTTTTAATGAGGTCTTTTGATGTACACCGATGCCGCATCCTAAGGAGATCCCAGACTCTCTTCTGTTCTCAGTGGGGTGGGCGTTTTTTCATTGTTTGGTATGTATTTACGTTTTGTATCCATGGGGTCCTTAAATTTGTTCCTATTTTTTCTTGATGATACTTAGGGTTCTAGGGTTTGTCTTTCATCCACCGCGAGTGCCTTTTCAGAGAAGCTGTGAGGGATGGGCCCTGTTTCATTATTCTGCATGCGCAGATCCACATTTCCCAGCACCATTTATTGAAAAGGCTACCTTGTCCCCACATACTGTGTTTTAATCCTTTATCAAAAGTCAGATGTCTGTAGGCGCTTAGTTGTGTTTTTAGGTTCTCAGTTCGAATCCATCGGTCTACTCATCGATCATCGTGCTGGCACCAAGCTCTTTTGATTCCTATAATAGGTTTGCAATCAGGGAGTAAGAACTCCCCTACTTTGTTTTGGGGGTTTTTTAAAATAGAATTTTCCTCATCTTGGGTTTCTTTCCTTTCCATAGGAAGTTGGTGATTAGACTTTCCATTTCCTTGAAGTGTATTGTGCTGGGACTCGGATCGGAATTGCATTGCATGTATAGCGTGCACTCTGAAATATTGACCTATTGACTACATGAAGTCTTCCTGACCATGAGCATGGGGCATCTTTTCATTTATGGAAGTGTTTTTTGGTTTCCTGTAGCAGTGTTGGATGGCTTTCTCTGCCTATGTCTTAAGTTTCTCTAGGCTCCTGAATTCTCTAGGGGTCTTCTCACTGAAGGCCTCAGCAGTCACTAGGACTGAGACGTGCTTGGTCACACTGTATTCCTCCCACGCTCTAGTGCCCCCCAATCGTTCAGGACGCAAGTCTCAGATCTCAGCTTGGCTTTCAAAGCCCGGAGCCTTCCCTTTCTGCCTCATACCCTCTGAAAGATCAGTGATTCGAACTCATCAGCCCCTCGGTGGGTGAAAGAGGGGGTAGGTTTCTCTGTAAAGGTTTACAGCCTTGGAAACCCCGTGACACAATTCTGCTCCGCCCTGCAGAGTCACCGTGAGTCGGAACAGACACCCCAACAGTGAACTTTGGAACTTTACCTGGAAACTTGATGGCATGGCGGTTAAGGGCCTGCCAACTAAGTGGCAGGCCGGCAGTGGGAGCCCACTCAGCATTCCACGGGCGGAAGAGCTGACCCTCTGCGCCTGTGTAGATGGACAGCCTCCGAAGCCCCGGGGGCAGCTCTCCTCTGTCCTGCAGCGCTGCTGTGGGTCAGAATCGAGTCAGCGGTCCAGGGTCTGTGGTCTGGCATCCCTCCACTCAGCTCAGTCTTCAACCACACCCACCACCATCTTGATTCCCCAGTGCCCTGCCCAGCTTCCGACCTCGGGGCCTTTGTACCTTTCCCCTGGGCACTGAAATCCTTTATACTCACCCCGTCCCTGTGGGGGGGGGCATCTCCTCCTGTCCCCCCAAACACCATGGCCCCTCCCACATCCGAGTAGCCCCCAGAAGAATCTACAGAGTCAATTAAATAGATGGCCCACATGACACCTTTTTCAGGAATTGTTTCTCCTTTTTCTTGCTTGGGGAAAAAACAAACAAGAAACAAAAAATACTGCAGCCACAGTGACAACGGCTGAGGGATCAGAGCGCTGGAAGCACAAGGATCCAATAGTGTCTTCCGTAAGGCTGCCCTTTCAGAGCAGGCCTGCTGGGCCCCTCTGGCCATCTGTCCCCACATGGTCATGTGCGTGGCTCTGTCCACCTCCCGTGTTATGTTGCCGTTTGCAGGCAGTGGCGGGACCATAAGTAAAGCCACCTCCATCAGGGCTGCCACCGTCTGAGTGGATTAGGGCTCTGGGAGGTGGGGGAAGGCACAATCGGGGTCGTGCTTGCTCTGCATTTATCTGGGTGACGTGGGGCCAGCGGACCCAAGGGAAAGCCAAGCACCAGAAAGAAAGGATGGAAAGTTTCAGCAATTCCGCCTTCTTTTAAAATTCTAGATTGGAAACACGTCCCCTTCTGGGGTTTGATGTTCCAAAAAGATTCCTTCAGCGGGGAGATAAGGTGGCTGGAGGCCAAGGGGACTCCTGGGGGAGGCCAGTGACGGGAATGCCTGGCAGAGCCCCTCTCTCTAGCAGGCATTGCGCTGGGCCTTGAAATAGCACTTGGGCAATTGGAAAAAGCGTTCAGTGTCACTGTTTTAATTAAGAGCGGAAGTTCTGCTGGGTCAGACACGCAGAGGCTGGATCAGGACCGTCGTCAGGGAGATGGGGGATATCCAATCCATGTCCCAGGACAATCCATGTCCTGGAGGAGCCCTAGTGGTGTAACGGCCGCCCGCTGGGCCTCGATCAGAAAGGTCAGCCGTTTGAAACTATCAGCTGCTCCACGGGGCAAGGACGGGGGGTTCGGCTCCAATTACAAGTCAGTCTCGGAAACTCACAGGGCAGTCCTGCCCTGTATAGGGAATGCTGTGAGTCGGCATCAATTCAGTGGCCTGTTTGGAAGGGTAACTCATGCAGCCGAGAAAGAGGAGAGGGGCCAGGCAGAACGGAATGGCAGCCTTAGCTCTGTCTCTACATAGTCCTGCAGGCGTAACACTCCAGGACTTAGCTGTGAGTCGAAGGTAGGCGGTTCAAATCACCCCAAGGCTTCACAAGGCCGAGGCCTGGTGACCTGCTTCTGAAAAGATGACTGCTGGGAGCAGGCCTGGGGGCAGGTCGACTCCATCACAAGGGGTCGGTCACTATGAAAGCCAGAACGATGTACGCTCAGTAGTGTCTGACACCATCCACCATCTCTTGTCAATTTAGCTGTGCCGACCGGTGCCCTCAGATGGAGAGAAGGTGGGCGTCACTGTCAACTGCCCTCAAGTGGACCCTGACCCGTGGTGACCCTTCAAGCAGGGGAACCTGACGTGTCCAGTCCAGCATCTTCCCGGCCATCTGTTGCAGATGGGACGGCTGGGGTCTGTGGGGGTTTGCATGGGTTGGTTGATTTTTCAGGAGGGGTCTCCAGGTCATTCTTCCTAGTCTGTCTTTATTGGGATGCCCCCCCGAAACCAGCTCACACGAGCAAGGCTCCAATGACAGACAGACGGTGGCAGTGCACGTGCCAGGACAGACATGGCACCCAAGTGTTCACAGGGAGAGCAGGGACTGTGTGTGTGTGTGTGTGTGTGTGTGTGTGTGTGTGTCCCTGGTTACCTTGCTGGGTCAGCGCTGGGTTGCTAACTGGAGCGTTGGAGGTCCGAACCCACCAGAGCTCTGTGGGAGGAAAACGAGGCTGTCTGCTCCCATAAAGATTTATAGCCTTAGAAACTCTCCACAGGGTTGCTGTACATTGCAATCTATGACGATGCGCTTGTTTGTTTTATGTCTATGGATAAGTCCCCTAAAATATTAGCCTACATAATACCTACTAACTTCCTGCCATTGAGCTGATTCTGACTCACCGTGAAGCCCGTAGGATAGAGTAGAACCGCCCCGGTGGGGTTCCCAGGCTGTACATCTTTATGGGAATAGAAAGCCTCATCTCTCTCCCGTCGAGAGGCTAGTGGTTTCGAACTGCTGACCTTGTGAGTAGTAACCCATTATGTGACCACTATGCTATGAGCAGGGACCAGTCCCTGGGAAAGGACTTCGTGCTTGGTGAAGTCAAGGGCCGGTGATAGAGAAGGGCCTTGATAAGATGGTTTGACATGGCGGTGGCTGCTGTGGGCTCGAACACAAACTCATTCCGAGGCTGGAGCAGGACCCGGCACTGCTGCCCTCCGGAGTCCACCGGGAAACCCCCAGAAGAGGGTTCACATGTGTTTGTTCAGAGTGTTGCTGAGGGGTTGGGAAGTGGGGTACTGGGTCAGGTGGACTGGACTTCAGAATGGGACATAGGGCAGCCGGGGCTATCCTGGAAGCCTTGCTTGTTCCCAGCTTTCCCCTGGGGCCCCCCTGCTTGTACGGCAGACATGGGTACACAGACACACCCACAAACTGGTGCCTTTTCTCAAGAAGGTGGGGCACGCTGTGAGCCTGACCAGCTGCACTCACACTACAAGCTTCTTCCCCCAACACTCTGTCCTTCAGGGGTGTCAAACTGGCCAACGATTGTGGGCCGCATGCTGCTCCCAAGGTAATTTTTTGTGGCCCATGATGCTCTGAAATAAAATGTAATGAGGGAATTGTGTGTACAGTATTGCCTCAATCTCCCCTAAGCGCTATTTTCTTCATCACAATTTTTTTCCTATTTTCATCTTATTTCAAAGCATCGTGGGCCACAAAAAATTACCTCGGGGGGGGGGCCTCATGTGGCCCGTGGGCTGCCAGTTTGACACCCCTGCTTTACTTCCTTCGACCCCAGGAGAGAAACAATGTCCTTTTCTAAAACTCTCTAACTCCATCCTCCTGGCACTGGGGGGAGGGGGGCGGGCAGGGACACTGCCTTTGGGCACAGGACGACCGCACCCTGGCACGCAGTGTAGCCGCTACATTAGCCTTGTGACCACAGGAAACAACGCTGGCAGCCCACAGCTGCGCAGGGTGTGTCTCTGTCGCCGCCACCTTCACTCCTGGGTTAACATCTCTGCTGGCTTTCCGACCAACGGGCATGCTCGGCACTGGCAGAACACGGCAGTCATACATCAGAAGGGATGCCGGGCAGACTGTGGGACAATGTGGCAAAATGGGGGGCGGAAGGTTTCAGAAACACACCCATGCTCGTCCCCCAGAAGGGTTTACCAGAACAACAAAAACAACACGAGCAAACGTTTATTTTCAAAGTTCCCAACTCATCGGGAAATAATCTGTAATAAGCAAGTGTGGTGAAGAAAGCGGATGGTGCCCGGCTATCAAAAGATATAGCGTCTGGGGCTTAAAGGCATGAAGATAAACAAGCAGCCATCTAGCTGAGAAGCAACAAAGCCCACCTGTGTGATCATGAGGTGTCGATGGGATCGGTATCAGGCATCAAAGACCCCAAACAAAAAATCATTATCAGTGTGAATGAGGGGGAAAGCCCATGTGTAGATGATTGGACGTCCCCTTTCAGAAGGGTCACAAGGAAGAGACGAGCTAGTCAAGGTGCAGCATAGCACTGATGAAACATACAACTTTCCTCTAGTTCTTTAATGCTCCCCCACCCCACTATCATGACCCCAATTCTACCTTATAAATCCGGCTAGACCAGAGCATGTACACTGGTACAGATAAGAGCTTGAAATTCGGGGAATCCAGGACAGATAAAACCTTCAGGACCAATAATAAGAGTAGTGACATCAGGAGGGTAAGGGGAAGGTGGAGAAGAAAGGGGGAGCCGATAACAATGATCTACCTATAACACCCTCCCAGGGGGAGGGACGACAGGAAAGTTGGTGAAGGGAGACATCCATCAGTGTAAGACATGAACAAATAATAATTTATAATTTATCAAGGGTTCATGAGGGTGGGAGGTTGGGAGAGGAAGGGGGAAAAATGAGGAGCTGATACCGGGGTCTCAAATAGGGAGAAAATGTTTTGAGAATGATGATGGCAACAAATGTACAAATGTGCCTGACACATGGATGTGTGTATGGACTGTGAGGAGAGTTGTATGTGCCCCAATAAAATGATGAAAAAAGAAAGAAATAGTTTGTAAAGTCATGGACCTCCTTTTGGACAGAAGCTCCTCTTGAACATTAGATATTCATGATGGGAACTTGTGTGTGTGTGCGTGTGTGTGTGTGTGTGTGTGTACACAGGGGGTCCTTAAAAATTGTGGACAAATCAAATGAGAAGATAATAGAAATTTTCCATGGGCTTTTTTGAAGTCCCCTGTGTCTGTCTCACTGCATGTGTTTGAATCTAAATAAAAGAACAAACCCCCAAAGCAAAAGCCACGGCCATCAATTTGACTCAGACTTCCAGGGACCCTATACAGTGTAAATCGTTCATGGGAACCATCTCATCTTCTTTCCTGTGGAGCAGGCGGTGGCTGCCACCAGCCTTGACGTTACCATCCAATGCCTAACCCACAGTGCTCTGGAACACACACACACACACACACACACACACACACACTCTCTCTCTCTCTCTCTCTCTCTCTCTCTCACACACTCTCCCTCTCTCACACACACACTCTCTCTCTCTCTCTCACACACACACACACTCTCTCTCTCTCTCTCACACACACACACTCTCTCTCTCTCTTACACACACACTCTCTCTCTCTTACACACACACACACACACACTCTCCCTCTCTCACACACACACTCTCTCTCTCACATACACACACACACACTCTCTCTCTCACACACACCTCTCTCTCTCTCACACACATACACACACACACACTCTCTCTCTCACACACACACAAACACTCTCTCTCTCTCTCTCACACACACACACACATGCTTCAATAAGGTCATGAATAAATACTACTAGCCTCCTTGAATGTATTCACACACACACATACACATATGTACATACCCTGGTGGTGGTGGGGGGGGTTCCGTGTTGTGCTGCTGAGTGCAAGCTCGGCAGTTCGACACCACCAGTCACTCCACAGGAGAAAGAGAGGCTTTCTGGTCTGGTACAGAGTTACAGTCTTGGAAACTCACAGAGGCTGTTCTGTCCTGTCTCGTGGGGTCACCTTGAGCAGCTGTCCACTCGATGGGATGGTAGTGAGAGCTGCTCAGGAGCTGTCATGTCAGTGGCTGATGCTGGGGTGGCGGTGTTTCCTGCAAGTGTCCAATAGGGTCTAACTCACAGTGATACCCCCACAGGACAAAAAACAACCACGCCTGTCCCAGCCTCACAAGCGGCCATAGGTTTGAGCTCTTCATTGGAAGGTCACTCATTCCCATGAACTATGGTCTGAACAGTACTGGGTCAGAAAGGGCAAAGTCACAAGGGAGGGAGCAGCTGGCAGCCCCGCAAAATGGATGTGGAGACCTTGGCCCGTGGGACTAGGCATCGGCATCCCGAGACAAGAGGGACAGGAATCTGAACGTGATCTGGCCACAGGCCAAGGTGTAGGGAGGCGCTGTCCTGGTTCTCACTGACCTGGAAATCAGTCAGATGGAAACCCACAGTCCTGGCATCGATTCCGCCTGATAGCAACCTATGGGGCAGAGTAGGGCTGCCCCAGAGCTTTCCAGGGCTGCCCATCTCTATGGAAGCAGGCAGCCTCGTCTTTCTCCCAGGGTGATGTGGGTGAGTTTGAACCTTCCACCTTCGCCACACCTAGCTAGAGTGCTCACTATCCTTGCTATCTCACTGGAGAGAGACAAGCAGTACCCAAGTGACTGCTCAGGAACAAAGCCCCCAAACCCACCAAATACAATGGGAGGTCATGTCAAGCAATGATGTGCTGTCGGCAGTTGCCCGTGGTCCGCTCTGCCTGCTGGCGACCCCCTGGGCAGATGGAGATGTTGCTGGTTTTGCCCAACGACAGAACTGCTGGTGGACTTGGCCCGTGGTTGCTGCCGCTACGGGCTCCCAGTGTCCTCGGGGGCTCATTGTCCTGCTCTTCTTCAGGCAGTCTTTCCTATTGACTTGCTTTCAGCAGTAGGTTCTGGACCTTTCCAGTCTGACTTCCCCCGGAAACTCTGCTGAAACCTGCCCCCCATGACTGACCCTGCTGGTGTCTGAAGTGCTGCCGGTAGACTCCCAGGGCCACGGGGACAGAGGAGATGGGAACTCCCACAGCCCTATAGCCCGCGAGAGCAAGTGTGGGTGGGTTACAAACTATACCCGCTCTCAGAAGGCCCTTCTGAGGAAGGGGCATTTCAGCTGAGACCTGAGAACAGCAGTTGAGCAGGCAAGGCCGTGGGGGCAGGAGGCAGGGAGAACATTCCCGAGAGGAGGCAGGTGCACCAAGACCCAAAGGCAAGCACGAGCGTGGCAGGGCCCGGGGACTGAGCAGGCCACTGGGGTCGGAGGCTCACCCAGAGGGGCCAGCAACGCCCCCCATCAGCACAGTCTTCAGAGCGCCCCCCTGCAGAGCTCGGGTGCAGACATTTAAACACTGCCAGGACGTTGAGACCCATTTCTGATGATGGGTATAATTTTAGGTTTTCTTTTCTTCCGATTGTCAGGGAAAACATCTGTTTCTTCAGAAGTCGGATGAGCTAATCACACATGTTGGGCTGCCTCTTGCCATGGCGGGCGGATGCGTGCGCCCGGTCCTCACTGAGCCCCCACTGCCCCCAGCCCCAGGGATTCTGGGAACCCAAGGTATGTCTCACGCATGATCCCAAACAAGCCCAGCCCTTCCTCCAAGCCTCCTCAATCCCAGACCACCTCCATGAGTGAGGCCACATCTGAGGGCCACTGGAGACCCCCGGGCCTGGGGTGCCCTCTGCTGAGCGTGGCACCTTGCCCTGCCCTGGACAACATGGTCATCCCATATGGAGTGGAGACCCTGAGGGGCCCACATCGCATGGGCTTTCTGGAAAATGGGGGAGCAGGACCCCTTCTGTTGGCACTGTCCTTCAGCAGGACACCCAGAGACCAGGTGCTGCTGAAACAGACAGACGGAAGAGGGCGGCTTTCAAGACAGACACCCATTGCCTCACTGCTTGGGAGGCCAGAAGTCCCACCAGGGCCTCAGCTGGCCCGTCGACTTCCTCGCTGCAGCCCTGGCCCTTCTGGGCTCCCCGGCGCTCCTTGACGTCTCCTTCCTCTGCGGGTCTCTGCGTCCAGGGGGCGTTGGGCATTGGTCAGCAATGGTTGGATCTGCCCTCCATCCTGCTCAGGTCTGATCCACAGGCATGCCCCGTCCCAGGGCGCTCCGTACATGCTGTGGTTTGACCGATGGACAGCGTGTGGCAACCCCGCAGCTCTGTTGGCGCCATTTCCTCAACACTTCCGGTCACTGCACCACACTATGGCCACCCTCACAAGATGCCAAATGTTCACATCTGTGTCCACTTTGTTGACACCGGGCCCCAGACCAAACACACTGCCTTCCACTGACTGCACCCGGACACATATCAAGGCTGCCGATCTTCTCAGGAACAGACAGCCTCATCTTTCTCCCAAGGAGTGGCTGGTGGGTTTGAACCGCCAACCTTGTGCTTAGTAACCGATGGCTAACCCGCAGTGAGTGGCCCCATGACTCCTTTTAGAGAGCACAGTCCAGATAGAGGAGACAGACCTTTGCTGTGCTCTGAGGAGTGAAAAAAAGGGGCGGGCAGCTTGCTTCACTGTGGCATGTGCAGTATGGCGGTGGTCTAGAACAGGGCCCGCCAGGTCTCCGTGAGGTCTGTCTGTAGTCTGTACAACAACCACACCACCACAACCACAGCATTGTTTCCAAACAGGCTGACATCCAGGTGTGGAGGTAAGGAGTTCCACATGGACCGGGGGCTTCAGCACGCTCGTAGGGAAATGAAATGACTAGGAATGGGGTTTTCCCACGAACGCCACGCCCCCCCGTCCCGGGGAGGGGCCACTTCAAGCTCTCAGAAGGG
Source organism: Tenrec ecaudatus (assembly GCF_050624435.1). Lineage (NCBI taxonomy): Eukaryota > Metazoa > Chordata > Mammalia > Afrosoricida > Tenrecidae > Tenrec > Tenrec ecaudatus. The sequence goes on along the minus strand of NC_134539.1, from coordinate 4,693,164 downwards.
TTTGAAAAGCCTGGCTGGGCGAAACCACCCTGTGACACGCCAGTTGCAGTCTCTAGGCCCCGGTCCTCACACTGCCTTGAAGTCAACACCGACTCACAGCGACCCCCTGTGCGTTCCCGAGACGGTAACTGCGGACGGGAGTAGAAAGTCCACTCTTCCTCCCGTGGAGCTGTTGGTGGTTTTGAAGTGCCGACCATGCGGATCACAGCCCAGTGAGGAATCACACCACCACCAGATCCTGGCCCCAGTGTCTCAAAGGAGCCCTGGTGGTGTGGTGGGTTACGTCCTGGGCCGCTTTTGCTGGGAATCACCAGCAATGGGCAACCACGAGCCACTCCCACGGAAGAAAGACGAGCTGTCTGCTCCCGGGTGGACGCATCGGCTTAGCCACCTACCTGAGCAGTTCTCTCCCGCCCTGCAGTGGGCACGGACTCCGTGACCGTGAGTCTGTTTGCTTGGTTGTTTGTTTTGGAGTCCGTAGTACCTGGTGCACCTGAACAGACCGAAAATGAACATCCTCACAACTGGACCAACAAGCCACGTCACGAGAAGCAGCCAAGAAACCCAAGTGGCGAGGGATCCCTTCACCTTGGCGCCGCCAGTGAGGGCTCCGAGGGTGCGCTGTGTGGAGCAAAGCTGCTGGCGAGGCCTCTTTAGAGTGTTGAAAAGCAACCCTGGCACTCTGGGGATGAAGTGGCAGCTGAGGGAGCCGAGCCCTTTTCCATCCCCGTAGATGCCACCGAGCCTCTAAGGGAAAGGACGACTGCTGAGCAGATGCGCTTGAGTTCTGGGATTAGTGACGTACATTGATTGCATCATGGGCCGCCTGAAGAAAGAACGCATTGGAAGAAGTTCAGCCAGAATGCTCCTGGGGGGTGCGGATGGGGAGACTTTGTCTCACATATCCGGGCATTTTATCAGGAGAGACTCGTACCTGGAGAAGGATGTCGTGCTTGGCGAGTCTGGGGTCAGCCAGAGGAGGAGCATCCTCAAGGAGGTGGATGGATGCAGTGGCTGTAACCATGGGCTCCCGTGTGCCAGTGACTGTGAGAGTGGGCAGTGGCTCGTCCTCTTGCTATGGGGAACCAATCGATGGTCCTTCCCACCATGCACAGGGCCCGCCTGCGCTCAGAAGCATTCCTGTTTCCGGGCTAGTAGAGCCATATCACTGGTTTCAGACCCCTCTTCTCCTCCATAGCCTTCCGTATCTTCGGTCCCACACACGTGTTTGATCGACCCTCAGTCATGGACATGACTTTCACCTTGCTGTCCACTGTGACTCCTGCACCTCTACCGCGGTCCCCATCCTCTGGGCTCACCCTGCTGCCCACGTAGAGCAGTTCTCCTCTGACCTATGAGGTCTCCACAAGCCAGAATCTGCTGGTTGGCGGTGAGCGATCCCTCTGCCTACTGGTTTTAGAAACATCCGGCCATTTGGCACTGCCTTCAGCGACGAAATGCCTGAGCGAGGACTCCACCAGGAGTCCCTCCCCCACGCCCCGTGCATGCAGTTGTGTTGCAAGAGGTTCTAATGAGGAAGGCTAATGTGGCAGTTAATGAGGTCGCCGGGCATGAGCCACGTGGAGGAGAGCAGGGGCACGCATCTTCATTTGCATTCAGGAATGTGTGCGACGAGGGGGACGGCGGAGCAGCTGAATGTAAATGGAAGCGGTAATGTTTCAAGACATTCAGACTCCATCATTAGGCAAACGCAGCCCTGGTCCCCGTTGGACATGTTGTGCAGGTGCATCTGCGTGGGCTTCCGTGGCTAAGCTGCGGGCGTTTGGGGTCTTCTTTCCTCCTTCTCTTTGTTTTCCCCGGGATGCATTTTGAGAGTTTCCAGAAGGGCAGGAGTTGTCCTGGTACAGACCGCTGCTCCGTGGCATGGCGTCAGATCCAGCTCACAGGAAGCCCATGTCAGATGGGACACAACACCGCCCTGTCCTGCACCACCCGCACACGCGTTCCTGTGGCCCCTGTGTCACCCCGTCTCGCCGAGGACCCTCCTCTTCATTTCTGACTCGACTGTAGCCAGCGTGGCTTCCTTCTCCACAGTCGAGTCTCTCCTGATAAAGGCTCAAAGCACGTGAGACGGAGCCTCACCGTCCTCCCTGCCGAGGGGCGTCTGGTTGTCCGCGGCGCCCTTGCTGGTCCGCTCCAGTTCCCTAACTCAAACACATCCGCTCTTCTCGGGTCTTCCTTCTTCCTTGTCCTGTGAGGCAAGCAGCAACATCAGGGGTCGGGCCAGGCACGTCCTAGGCTTCCAAGTGAAAGGCGAAGAGAGTGGAGCGGTCATGGATTCCGTCTTGCTGGGCTCCGCAGTCACTGCTCCTGGAAACAGTAGTCAGGAGCTGAGATGACAGGGGTGCCCTGGGCAAACCAGCTGCACGAGATCTCGTCAGAGTGCTGCGAAGCTAAGAGGTTGCCTTGAGGACTAAGGCATGTCCGACCCCAGCCAGGGTAGTTCCCGTCACTTCCTGTGCATGTGAAAACTGGACATCGAATAAGGAAGGCTGAAGGAGAACGGATACGCTTGACCTGTGCTGTGGAGAAGATTCTGTAAAGTTGCACGGACCGCCGGAAGGGCAGGCGAGTCTGTCTTGGAAGAAGTACGGCCAGCGTGCTCCTTGGAGGCGAGGATGGTGAAACTTAGTCTCATGTACGTTGGACGTGTTATCAGTAGAGACTGGTCCAGCGGTTCTCAACCTGTGCGTTGAGACCACTTTGGAGGTCGAACGACCCTTTCACAGGGGTCACCCGCTTCATAACAGTAGCAAAATCACAGTGATGAAGGAGCAACAAAAATAATGTTCTGGTTGGGGGCAGGTTACCATAACAAGAGGAACTGTATGAAAGGGTGGTGGCGTTAGGAAGGTTGAGAACCACTGCTCTAGTCTGTGGAGAAGGCTGTCCTGCTCGGTAAGGCAGAGGGCCAGGGAAAAAGAGGGAGGCCTTTGACAAGACGGATTGGCACGGTGGCTACATCGCTGGGCTCAAATATAAGGACCGTTGGGAGGACAGCGCGGGCCTGAGCGGTGTTCTGTTCTGTGGTGCACGCACACTGTTGACTGTCAAGCCGATGACCTGCTCTGCCATCCTGCACCCACTTCACAAGTGAAAGGGCAGAGCAACAGCAGACAGTGGTGTGAGCCGAAGGCCAGTTGATAGTCCAGTATCTATATCTCGGAGCCCCGTGGCCAGAATCCCAGGCGCCTGTTGCTGGTTTTCCTGGTGATCACGTTGCCCAGGACAGGGCCACCCACTTTGAAAAACAGCTTCGAGAAACGTGCACTTCAGTCTTGAACGCCACGGCACGTTAGTGTATTGTCCTTCTCCCGAGCATCTTCACGCCAGGAGGCAGCAGGCAGCATCATCCCGTGTTCCCACCGAGAGGCTGAGGGTCAGGAGAGAAGGCAGCCTGTCTTTCCTCCGCAGCTCCAGGACAAGGAAGCCGCGAGGGACAGCCCACTGACCTCCAGCCATTCGGTTGCTCGGTGCCCCTTACAGCACAGAGGAGAGGGGCTTCCCAAGCTGTAAACCTTTATGAGAGCCGGAAGCCTCTTCTTTCACAGCCTGCAGAGTGGCTGGTGGGTTTGAACTGCAGACCTTGGGGTTATTAGCCCTACGCTGAACCCACCATACCACACCAGTTCCTCCTCTAAGATTATTGAAAATCATTTGGGTCACATGGTCCGGTCTCATGATGCATGAGGTTGCCGTGAGTCGGGGGTCAGGTGGATGCCGCCGCCGCCACCACCACCAACGAGCAACAGAAGAGCTGAGGTTTACTGCGGTGCTAACCAAGGTTGGTGTCTGGAGACCACTCAACAATCTGTCCCTGTAACGATTGCCCCCCGGGAAAGGCTAAGGGGCAGCCAGACTCTGTCCCAAGGGCTCCTCTGAGCTGCCATCGACGTGACACCACCCACTGACCACTGCGACCGCAGCCACCGCACAGGGGGTGCTCCTTCTTCTGAACATGCACCGCGTCCACCGTGTGGATGAGACACCAGGGTCCTCGCAGACTAAGCTACGTGCCAACGGAAGCATCTTCAAACGTTTGCTTTCAGAATGTTCAGGCAGTTTGAAGGGCTGGCAGTTCAAACCAACCCACTGCCCAGCCAGGGGACAAAGGTGGGCGATTGGTGTCTTTGATGTCAGCCAAGAAAACCCCACGGCGCCCTCCTCAGCCTCACACGGGCCTCCGTGAGCCGGAACTGGCTCCGGGCATGACACAGCACCAAGTGCATCCAGGCGGTGGGGGTGGACTCTCTCCCTGGCCCTCAGCTACGTTTCCTCCCTTGATGTCCGTTCTTGGGGACACCACAATGTCTGATCATCCCCCTCTGTGCTCTGGGAAGACCCGGTATGTCAACGGGCCACCTGCAGTGGGACGATGACATCCGTAGGAGTTACGGTTTCCAAGTGCCGTGTTTCTTCTACTACGGAGAGCAGAGGGGAAGGGCTTTCCATCCTGTCATCTTGTCCCGGAGGTATTTGAATGGAGGTGTCAGTCGCTGTTTTCAAACTTGCTGCCCTCTACTTTAGGGGGAGATCGAGTTCCCGTCCCAGTCCCCCTTTCTAGGCGACCGGAGGGTCTTCACCACTCATTTTTCAAGGACTCTTCCTGGTGTCGCGGTTGTGTGTTAGGCTCCTAAGCACCAGGTCAGCGGTTTGAAATCAGCAGCCACCCCATGGGAGAAAAATGAGGCTGTCTCCTCCAAGACAGAGTTCCAGTCTCAGGAACTCATCGGGGCTGTGGCCCCCGCCCTGCGGGGTCCCCTAGAGTGGGAATGGACACCGTGTTAGTATATACAGAACAGGCATCTTCAGGAGCCCTGTTGGCTCTGTGTTTAAGTCCTTGGCTTCTGACTAAAAGGTTGGGCGTCCAAAGCCAGCAGCTGCCCTTTAGGAGAGAGGGTGGTCACCATCTGTTTCCATAAAGATGAGTCTCAGAAACTCTATGGAGGTTCAAGAACATTGACCCCCCCCCCCCACCTCAATCATACTGATCTCTACATTCCCACTTGGCCACAGCCATACCTGCTTACCAGTCAGGGGGCAACACGATGACAGGAAACTCTCAGTGTTAGAGATGTGAAACTGCTCGCCTCCTGGGCTAGCAGCTCTACTCCCCTTTCTTCCACGTCTCACCACCAGCGGGCCAAGGCCTCCTGGGTCCCCAAAGGTCACCATGCATCCCCTGGTCTCTCCGACATGGTTAGACATTTGACTGACGTGTTCGTCGCCGCATCCTCCTTAGATGCACCCACCATGCATGGCTGCCCCTGGTTTCCAGGAAGGCTGCCTTTTTCTGGGGCCCGAGGGTCCCTGAATGGTGCAGGAGAAGAGAATGAGGCCACATTGACCGGATCGTTGGAGGATTTGCTCCCTCTCCTCAGGTGGACCTTAGCAGAACTCGGGGCAATAAAAAGACGTTCCTTTGCGACTCTTGTGGACTGCCCATCAGACTCCCCACAGCTGGCCCCCACCTTCTCCCCACTGAAGCCCCAGCCCAGGACTTTCCCCGCCGTGTCAGAGAGCCCTAGCCCCATGAATGGAGAACAGTGGGGATTTAGTGGTCAAGGATTTCATCTTGCTTGGATCCCCAATTAAGACTCATGGAAGCAGCAATCAAGAAATCGAACAACACAAAAAGGAAAAAAAAAATACCAACAAAAATTTTAAGAGAGAGAAAGTGAGTGAGAGAGAGAGAGAGAGAGAGAGAGAGAGAGAGAGAGAGAGAGAGAGAGAGAGAGAGAGAGAGAGAGAAGGGTCGCTACCTAAAAACCTCCCAGATTCCTTGTCCATTGGATGCAGGCAGCGGTCTGCGTTGGCTTCCCAAGGAGCACACATCAAACTGAAACAGACTTGGATTCTGTGTGACACGCAGGTTCATTTCGCACAAAAAGAAAAAATGAAATAATCCAGCAGTGTCTAGGGTTGGATAAATCCTATGCACAGGGTCTCTTTCAAGAGGAGGAGCGCGAAGGCGTCACTCTGAGGTCCGAGGTGCGCTGACCCAAGCCTGGGCTTTCCGTGGTTTCACAAGGGCGTGCACGTTGGACACTGAGTAGAGGAGACCGAGGAAGAACCGACGCGGTTGACTGAGGGTGCTGGAGGAGACCAGCGAAGGGACCACGGAGGCCAGGAGAACAGACACATCTGGCTTGAAAAAGGGACAGCGGAGGGTGCGACATGCTCTCACAGACTTGAACATGCTGTCAGGAGAGCCAAGGACCTCGTGGTCAAATGGAAGGACAATCCAGAGGGAGCAGGCCCTGGACAAGAGGGACCCACACAGTGGCTGCAGCCATGGGCTCCAGCACGATGGCACGGGGCGGGGCAGTGTGTCAGTCTGTTGTCCGTCTGGACAGACTGCAAGGCACCCAAGAACCCAGATGTCACTCTTCTCACTTCCTGTGCCCAAGCCCTGGACAGGGGCAGACAGCTTGCAGGGTAGAGAGCCCGCATGGGGTAAGACCGTGTGGCACTGTTGACTACAGAGTGGTCAGTAAGCACCAGTGAGGCTGTGCTTCCCTTGTTTCTTGGGTGCTCTGTCCCTGAGGACAAGCGCAGCTCTGAGAGGAGGGGTGGGAAGGCAGGGGAGGTAGAAGCTGATGAAGCTATGAAGAGGGCCTTCTCCAGAGGAAGGAGAGAGAACCAGGATGGAGAGACCTGGAATGTGACTGTCGACCAAAGCCACCCCTCACCCACTGCCCTCCAGTCCATTCTACCTCCTAGCGACCCTATAGGACAGAGAAGACCTGCCCCTGGGGGTTTCTGAGGCCTTACATCTTCACGGGAGCAGAACATCGGGAGGGAGCAGAAAAGGAAAGATAAGCATAGGGACACATGGTTCACAGGGCGGTGCCGGGTCCTGAGAGTGGCCATCAAAGGCTCTCTTCTCAGCGCGTCTTGTTCTGTGGAGGCCTCCCTCGAATGGGTGCTCAGAGAAGAAACACTGTGATGGTCGGCCCAGGCTCCCCCAGACCAGATGAGAAGAAGGGCCCCTCTGGGACTCTGTATCATGATGGCCCGAGGTTCAGGGCACCACGCCAGACTTCCCGAAGGTCACACGTGTTCTCCACGGAAGTATGTGGGCTGTAACAGCAGCCACTGAAAATCCCATGGACGACAGCAATCCACTGAGCGGACTTCACAGGACCCGACAGGGCTTCCTTCGTAGTACACCAGCCGGCTGCTCGCAATGATGGCCATGACCATGACCATGACCGTGACCTCCACCTCCAACGTTGGCTGCAAAGTGAACTTGGGGAGCTCCTCTGATGCCTTCCCCTTGACAGACATTCCAATCTCAGATTCAGCGCCTTCTCCCGCCTTCTCATTGACTCTTAATTGGCAGTGACTCTTCACACGGAGAGAGCCGAGTTATTAAAATGAGCCCTGCAGGGAATCCATTTATAAAGTGATAAGTCCTTTTATAGTGCGGATAATCACCCATTAATTGATCTGCTTTGTAAATCTGAATTTTCATATGCCGATTCTCTCTCTCTCTCCCTTACACGTGGCGCAACTCCGGTGGGTTCCTCAGGATGTCGCCGCAGAGTTCACGAAGGGTCAGAACGCGTGGCTGTCTCTCATCTCTCTGCCCACAGCACGTGGGCTCATCTCGAACTCCTCAGGAGTTTCTGGGGTCTTCCTTCTAACCATTCCTCTGATCGGCTGTCACCCACAATTCTGTGTAAGAAGTAACTTGTTGCCGGCGAAACGGTTGGATGGTTCACTTGGTTTTAAAATACTCTCAGAGAAGCTCTTTGTCCCTGGGGATTTCTGGATCGACTGTAGGTTTTTAAATCATTTCACTTCTGAGAGGGACACCGCTCCAGGGCTCACACCATCTCACGGATGAAACCCAGCCACTGTGCCATCAGTGGAAGAAGACCGTGAACCTGTCCGTGGCTGGGCTGCCCATGAAATCAGATCCCCTTCCATTTCATGGAAAGACACCCGAGAGGCTTAGAGACAAGGACTCAACCAGGTACATGCACACCCATGTTCACGAAACTCTACTCACAGGAGGCAGCAAGCAACAAGGACCGTGAGATTGTCGACGGATGGATGGACACGCAACACATGGCCTAGCCATAGGATGGCATATTAGCCACAGAGAGAAGGTTCTAGCATATGCTATTGCGTAGATAAGCCTGGAAAACATTATGTTGTGGGAAATAAGACAGGCTCAAAGGGAAAAACATTGCATGGTTCTGCTTATCTGAGAGATTCAGCATAGGAGAATGCAAAGAGATCCGAAGGGCTGGAAGGTTATGGTTTGGGCCTCTAACTTCAAGCTCAGCAGTTCAAAACCTTCCATGGGTCCACAGGAGAAAGATGAGGCTTTCTACTCCCATAAAGAGGTTCAGTCTTGGAAACCCAAAGGGGCTGGTTGCGCCTCATCCCGCAGGGTCGCTTGGAGCCAGGAGTGCCTTGACACCATTGGGTTTCTAGTATTATTATTGGGAGGAGGGAGCTCAAGGGTAGAGGTGGTCTCTAGCTTAAGGTGGGATTATGCTCCTACATCTCTGTCCTACATGGGTTCTCATAGAAGTCAAATGCCTCTCCTTATCTGTTTCTTCTTAGCTTTCGTATCACCACCGGGAATTACCAGTGGCTTTATAAAGCCGGACTCCGTTGGTCTTTGGGAGCTGGAAACATCACCCACACACTCACCGATGTCTTTTAATGCATAGGTCCGTGTTTCTAATGAAACCAAGCTCATTGCCATCGAGTGGCTTCTGACTCAGAGTGGCTTGTGGCATAAAGAGAGCAGCCTCGCTTGTGGGATTCTGTGACAGTGACTCTCCACGGGAGCAGGCAGCCTCCTTTTGCCCCTAAGGAGTGGATGGTGGGTTCCGGCTGCTGACTTTGTACTCAGTAGCCCACTGTGCCTCCTGGATCCCCAGGACCAAGATGAGAGGCATCAGCGTAAAAGTGAAAAGTGGCTTGTTGCAACTTGGATATGTCTTGTTCCGGACAGCCCCTTGCCGAGTATCCACGTGGGGGGAGGAACCTTTTGTGGAGGAAGCTGGAGGCAAGGAGTGGCACGGAGGCATGCCTTCAAAGTGGGTCAGGCGGCACACGTCCTGCCACATACTCACAAAGCGCACTTCAAAGCCACGTGACCTGTGGTTGTGTTGTTGCTGTTGTGAGCTGCCCCTGGGCTGACCCCCTGCGTGGAGAGCAGATTGGCGCCACGGGGTTTCCATGGCAAGCCCCTTCCAAAGGCAGATCACCAGGCCTTTCTGCTGAGCACCCCCGCCCCGGGTGCCTCCAAACCACTCACCTTTTGGCTCGGCATCTAGCGCTTCACTTCCTGCACCACCCGAAATCCACAACCAAACTCACTGCTGTGAGTCGGTGCCGACTCATCGTGACCGCACAAGACAGGGTAGAACTGCCCCCGTGGGTTCTGAGACTGTCACTGCTTAGAGGAAGTCCCATCTTCCTCCCCTGGAGCAGCTGGTGGTTTCAAACAGCTGACCTTGCCGCCCACAGCCCAGTTCGTAAACACTATGCCACCAGGGCAGCGGTTCTCAACCTGTGGGTTGTGACCCCTTTGGGGGTTGAACAACCCTTTCACAGGGGTCACCCCATTGATTCATTACAGTAGTAAAATGACAATGATGAAGTAGCAACGAAAATAATCGTATGGTTGGGGGGTCCCCACCACGAGGAACTGTATGAAAGGGTCATGCATGAGGAAGGTTGAGAACCACTGGCACAGGAGGCTTTTACATAATTGTTAAACACAGAAACCTTCGTGGTGTTTGCTTTTCTGTACAAAGATAAAGAAGGTCTGCTTCTTGATGTGGGAACAGTTTCTAAGTGTGACTGACCCACACTGGAGGAGCCCGGCAGTACAGTGGTTACGCACTGGGCTGCTAACTACAAAGTCGGCGGTTCGAACCCACCAGCCGCTCCCGGTGGGAAAGAAGAGGCGTTCCATGGGTCACCGCGAGTCAGGACGGACTTGATGGCAGTGGGCGTGAGTTAGGCAGAGCCACACGCAGGACCGCTTCCTGTAGTTAGCAGGAAACCCCCAAGCCAGCTGCCTCTGGGGACAGTCACAGGCATGTATCTCCAGGACGGACTCGGACAAGGCCCCCGCCTGCTCCCCACCTCATTCCAGGACTTACTCTTCCCACAAGGCCCCCGCCTGCTCCCCACCTCCTTCCAGGACTTACTCTTCCCTGGGTGAGCCCCTGCCTGATGGGATTCCGTCCTGCTGCTTTGGGTATTGCAGCAGTTCATGCAGGAAGGACTGAATTGGTCTCATCGCAGACAATGCGGGGGGATTGGCATGTGCACAGAATTATTATCACCAATAATGACCGCGGGCACGCTGAGCCGGCCACTCGAGCCACGGGGCCCAGACTGGAGGCAACCACACACGACAGTCCCCCAGGCCGTCTGAAGGCACCTGCCTCTCCACTAATAGCCCCAGAGGGGTATGGAGTAACATTAATTCATACTCAGTACAACGCCAGGCAGGCGTTTTAGTCAAGGATTCGATGGCAGGCTGGGTCTGAGCATCTTTCTCTTTCCACGGTCACTTCCGCTCTCCCCTCCCCTTCTCACACCTGCAGGGCCACGGCGCCTAGAATCCATGTCTGCTCTATTACTCTCTCCTTGGATTTATTAATCTGTCATTTGCTCTGCTTTTCAAATGTTAGGGTCTGCCGTGATATTTATCTTGCCAAGCCACATAGAAATGGGCGGGGAAGATTCCCCCAGAATGCATTTCTCATGTTCTCTTCCGACTTCCCCAGAAACCTTGGAGATGGGACTCTGTGTCCATCTCGTCCCTACCGAGAGCCCCGTGCCACCGTGTGGCCCCTCCTCCCTTTATCGATTAGGTACCATCTTTCCCTGACCTGGAACGAGGTGGGGGGTATTGATGACAGAAGGGGACACAGTTTTTTTCTGGAAAAATCTAAGCGAAGTCTCATCAATGCAGAAAGCCCTCTGTTCAGAGAGGGCGGCCGACAGCACAACACGAAAAGCAGTATTTCTAGGGGGGCCGGGGGGGCCTTCCTTCTCAGAGCCAGGATGCTAACCTCCTGGAATTTTCTCTCCTCGAGCCCGTGAAAGAAGGGCCCACAGCCAGAAAGCACCAATCCCAGCAGCCGCTATTATGCTGATGAAAGTGAGGAACGGGGAAAACGGTTTCATCGCGGAATTGCAGCTACAATTAGGACATTTTCTCTCTGCCGCTGCCTGCACCAGAAAAGTCAGACCCGTGGCTTCCATGCTGCCCCAGAGCAGGGACAGAGATGTCACCTAAAGTCGGGAACTCAGACCCCCGGCTCTGTTCCGCTCCCCACCTTCCCCGGCTCGGTCCTAGTAGTAATTTTGTGATTCAAAGGAGAGAGTATGGAAGCAGGTGATAATGGGGTGGTGGGTGGGGAACCGGCTGATGCAGACACATCATTGTACCAGGCCTGGGAGGGGAGCTAATTGCACTTGGATGATGGGGCTCTGCTCCGCCACCCACCAGAGCTCAGCTGCTTCTTGCTGCCAGAGGTGGGACAATGGGGTCCCCGGAGTCATTGAAGCACTCAGCCTCCTTCCTCACTGGAAACCTCTGGACGAGCAGGCAGGGTGGGGCTTGCCAATCAATGCCTGGGTGCGGATGAAGAAGCTGCCACTCCAGTGGTGGGGGGGGCGGGGGCATGTGTGTGGGGGGGAGGGGGTTCTTGAAAAAAAAAAAAAGAAGGCACCCTAAAATCTTCCATCAGGCCTTCTGGATGTCGCTCAGGCCAGGAGGCGGGGGCTGGTTACGCCGCCCAGGTCCCTGGTAAGAAGGGAGGTTTCCTGCTGAACAGAGGGAGCTCAATGAACAAACCACCTTTGGCAGAAGCTGAAGAGACTGACGCTCATCGCTGGAGGTCTTACGGACCTCCAGAACCAGGGGACGATTTACCCCTTTGCTGTGGGCCTGGGTCGGGGTCTGCTGCACAGTAGTAACAAAGGGGGCATTAGGATGTGAGTGTCTGTGGTCACAGAATGCAGCATTCACTGGGGCCCCCGCCAGAGATCTGTCCCCAGCAGTCAGAGCACAGCAAGGCTCTGGCAGCCCGGCCTACGGACATGAGGACCATGAGCGAGAATGAGAGTTAGAGAAGGTGTGAGCGCCCAGGTAACTCCCTACAACATGGATGGAGGTGCTTCTCGCTCGCTCGTGGGGCGCTGCAACAGACCAGCTGCTCCCAGGAAGTCCTGAGTCTTATTTCACAGCCAGGACTCAAGTCCGAAGGCCCTGGATGGGGTGGGAGACACAGGTGAAGCAAAACTGAAACACAGGAAAAGGACCGGGCTTGCTGGTCAGAGAGAAGCAGGTGGAGCCCTGGAGGCGGCGACCCTTCCTCACCCTGGGGTCTGTAAGTGAACTCTCCTTCTGTGACCCGTGGCTCAAGCTTCAGTCCAACACAGACCGGTTTCTAAGGGGAACAATCACACTCGGGAGCTGTGTACATCTTAGAACAAGGAACTGTGCTAGAGCCGCAGAAAGGGCAGTGTGCACCCAGGGATGCCCTGCAGCAGGGCGAGTGGGGAGGGAGGAACGCAGGCAGGAAACACAGGCAGGCAGGGGGATGGGTGATGGGACATTAGGAGACAGCGATGGACAAAAACGCGTATGAATTATCGAATGGACTACGCGTGACTTCCCCTGCCACCCCGCACCCTATTTATAAAAGGACATATTTTCCTTTAATATAAAAGTGTTAGCCAGATGTTCCCGGATAGCCTGATACCTATATTTTTAAAAAGAATACAGACATTCAGATTTGGTGTTCCAGTCCTCCCACGATTGGAGGTTGGCCACTCAAAGAGAAGGCACAGTTTGAGCATTTGGGCACAGCGCTGGAGAAGGATATGGAAAAACCACAGGCGGACAACAGAACAAACAAACCCGTCTCGGAAGAAGCACGGCCAGAGCGTGCCTTAGAAGCAAGGATGGCGAGACCTCATCTCATGGACTTCGGACGTGTGGTCAGGAGGGACCGGTCCTTGAAGAAGGACGTCCTGCTTGGTAAAGTCCAGGGGCAGCGAAAACGAGGAAGGCCCTTGACAGGACAGATTGGGACTGAACATTAGACCCACAGCAAGGCTGGTGCAGGACCAGGTAGGCTTGTGCATTGGGTCCCCGGGTCAAAACCACCTGAGAGCATCTAAAAACACAGCAACAACAACAACAACAGAATTTGGAATACCACCAGTCCGATCACCCACGGTGGAAAGGTTTCTTAGCTCTTCCAGCCAAAGACGACAAAGAGAGACCTGCGGTCTCCTTCTGAGAAGTAGCCAGCGAAGACTCTCTGGACCACAGTGGAGCATCCTCCAAGGCAGTGCTGGGAGACGGACCTTAGGTGGAAGGCACTGCCCCCTGGCTGGAGCAGGGCAGCCCTGGGTTCTGTTGCACATGGCTTGTCCTGAGTTAGGGCCACTTGGATGGCCTCCAATCGCAAGCCCAGTCACAGAGCTCTGGTGTGGGATAGGCCAGTCTCTGTAGCCACCTTGCTTCTAAGAGTGTCTCTAGCCAGCCCCCGTCCCCACCAACCACTGGCTGAATTCCGGCTGCCAACCCGGTCATTAGTCATGGAGGTCTGAGGTTTGTGCCAGCCAGGGGCCTTCCAGATCTAAATCTGGACCTACAGTGATTGCTGTATCTGCTTCCCTATCAAAATAACCCACACCAACCCCATGGCCATGAGGGAAATCCAACTCCTACAGAGGGGCATTGAGGCCGTCACGCTTTACGGGAGTGGAAACCTCACCTTTCGCTCAACAGACAATGAACGAGTTTGAACTTCTGATCTTGGGTCATGTCTAGCTGTGATGCTGCAAACGATGCCACCAGTCTCCCCAATACCAGCAGGTCACCACCAGCAGGGGACACACTTCAGAGGTGCTTCCAGAGGAAGGTAGCCGATGAAACCATACCCACTGCCGTCAGTGATTCTCTATGGGGTTTCTGAGACTGCCGATCTTCACAGGAGCAGATGGCCTCAGCTGTCTTCCACGGAGCGGCTGGTGGGTTTGAACCACCGACCTGTCAGATAGCAGCCCAATGCCTACTCCTCAGCCCCACCAGGACTCCTTGACACAGAGCTCATTCGGATTCATAGCCACCCCATGGGACAGTGCAGAGCATTCCGGTGGGTTTCCTGGAGTGTAAATCTTCACAAGCATCGAAAGACTCATCTTTCCCGCAAGGAGCAGCGGGCGGGTTCGCCTTGCTGACCTCGCCGTGAGCAGCTCAGCGTGTACCCATGTCCTGCTTCACCACCCTGGCCCTCCTCTCCAAGGCCTGTTGGCATTCCTCTGAAAATCAGCCCGTGATCAGGACCTCTATGGGTAACAGTGTTTTCTGCGACTTCAACTCACCTACTTTGCACACCTCACGAAGAAGGACCTCTCCCTGGATAAGGACGTTTGTGAAGGTGGGCGTGGGGCAGGGAAGGTGAGGGGGACCATGCGGAAGGACCGAGTGACCCCAGCCATGGTGAGCCAGACACATCGCTGCTCAGGAAGCTGGCACAGGTTGGGCAGCGCCCCCTCTCTTGTCCTTGGTTGCCACAAGGCAGAGCCAACTCCCTGGAAACAGTAACAACAACACATTGTATCCTGTGTACACAAGCACCCAGTCACGCCTTATACCCAATCGATGAGGTGCTTCAGGCCAGGGGCTAGTCTGCCACCTCTTTACCTCCAGAGCCTGGATTCCTGCACGTGCTCAACAGATGGGTGCAGAATGAGTGCTGGCACCTCTCCAGGAAATCAGCATTCCCCTAAACGCTTTAGAACATGGTTCTTCTCAGCATGCGTGCACACGCGTGCGTATGTGGGTGCACGAGTGGTGTGTGTGTGTACATGTGCGCTCGCACATGCCCCGGGCATGCATATGCGCTCCAGGGTCACAGCAGGTGGAGGGAGTTTTGTGAGGCTGTGTTGATTTTGACCTCGTGTGTCAGGGCAGTGGTCAATATCTCAGAAAGGGACTCTGGATGTGTTGAGAGAGAGGCAGGGGGTTGGGGTGGGGGTTTCCTGGGAGGTGAGAATGGCTACCGAACAAGCTGGGCTGCTTACCTAAAGGTTGGTGGTTTGAGTCCACTCCAAGGTACCTTGAAAGAAATCTCTGACAATCTGCTTCAAAAACAAAACAACAAAAATATTATCAGCCACTGAAATCCCGGTGGAGCACAGTTCTACTCTGACCCGTGCCTAGTCACCGGGAGTTGGGGCTGACTGCTGGCAGTGGGAGGAGTCCTGGAGGTATAATGGTTACACCTGGGGTGCTAACCACAAGGCCAGCAGTTCAATCCCCTCCCCCAACTACTCTTCGAGATACAGGTGAGGCTTTCTACTCCCGTCAAGAGTCACAATCTCAGAAACCCACAAGGGCAGTTCCACCTTCTCCTACAGTACTGTTGTGAGGATGAACTGACTTGATGGCAGTGAGTTTGTTTGGGTGTGGACCAACCAGGCTCATGTGGGAAATAGATTTCCATATACGCTCACAAATAACGCTGCGTGGTTTCTGCCAACAGCGCCGTCCTTGGGCACTGGGCTCATCAGTTCGATCAGGTGTGTGCTATAGGTGTGAGGGCATCGTTTACGGAAAATCCAATGCCCACCGTTTCTTTGGCTGACAGGGACAGAAGCCCTGCTCACCTGAGCAGCGTACCTGAGTGCATCAAAGCCATGAATTTGGGCAGGACCACGCCCTGCCTTCTTCCTCTGAACCTCGGCTGCTCTCCCTGGGCGCCCTTCCCATGCCCGGACTGCTGGCCAGCTGTTTCCACTCATCAGAAAACAGGGCTGCTGGCAGCCCCGGGCCTCTTTCCTTCAAGTTTGAGTCCAGGAAAGAGGAGGTGAACTTTATCTCAACCCCAGTGAAATCCACACTAACTCTTGGTTACCTGGGGGTGGGGGTGGGGGGGTAGGAGGGAGGGAAGGGGAGAGAGGTGTCAGTGATTGCTCCCAAGTCATGCTATTTCTCTCTGAAGTGGCTGAGAGTGATGGCTGCATACCTGCATGCATGTGACCCATGTCTTGGAATTGGACACATGGAAGTTTAGTGTGTTGGCATGGGTTTTATTATACATACAATTATCACAATAAGAAAGATAAGATAGAAGGAAGGAAGGAAAAATGTTGCTGTTAAGTGTTGTGTCAGTCCGGATAGACTAGAGAAACAAATTCATAAACACGCATAGGTAATAAGAAAGAGCTTTATATACAAGAGCAGTTGAAATTGAGAAAATGCCCCAGCCCAGTCTAGATCAAGTCTGTAAGTCCAATATGAGCCCATATGTCTGATACCAATCTATGAATTCCTCCTCAGACTCACGAAACACAGGAAATGATGCTGAATGCAGGAAGGTTACAGGCCACTGGGTGAAGAGTCTTGTGGATCCAGTGGCAGTGGAAGCATCTCGGAAGTGGCTGGGGTCTCCACATGGCTCCTCTAGCTCAGGGCACTAGTGTAGCTCCATGTGTCTTGTCAGCTGCAATGTCTCCCAGGAAGTGAGTGTGTGTCCCGCCTCCAGCAAGCTATCTCCTTAGTGCCTCCAAATGAGGTCATCAAACTGTGACCTGATTGACGGACTAAACTCCACCCCTTCACTCATCAGTCTCAAATGGACAGCAGATGATGTCATGACCCAGGAGCCATTGAGTCAGCTTCACTCACAGCAGCCTTATGCACAACAGAGGGAAACACGGCCCCTTCCTGGGCCATCCTCACGATTATGTTCCCTGTGCTTTGTTTTCATAAACACAGTTTTATTGGGATGTAATCCACACACCATACAATTCAGGAGTGCAATCCTATCAAGAAGGGTTGTACAATCACCACCACAACCCACTGGAGAGCATTGTCTTCTTTCTCCTAACTCCTTGTTATTAGCTGTCCATTTCTCCCCTAGACTCCCCTGCTGTCAAGGAGCCCTCCGAGATCCATCAATCCAGCTCCTGTCTCTAGAGGTCCACTCCCCCTGGATCCATCCACTGGAAAACAGACAGAAACAAAAAACAACGAGTCGGAAAAGCTGCCAAAAATAACAAAACACGGCAGAGAAACCCCCAGTCGACAAGAAAACTACCTATTAAAAACTAGGTCAACCTTAAAGGGGTCAAGTGGGAAATCAAACGATAACGTCTTAGATTTTTAACCCACCCACATCTGCTATCCTCTGCTTTCCAGTGCACTCGGTATGGTGGCAGGCTGTTCAAATCCACATCTGTGCATCCTGGTCTCTGTGCAGAGGGAATTCACAGGAGGCTCAATCCACTTGTATTTCCCCTTTACTTTTTTTTTTTTAAACCAACAGAACTTTTAAATAGGTTGATTTTATGCTTGTTACAACCTCTGTGTTACTCCATCTTGCTAAAGACCTTCTCCTTTTTTTGCTGCCCATCTACTTTACAAACCAGGAGGCCCTTCTCCAGGGACTGGTCTCTCTGGATCACATGTCCAAAAGCACAGGAGATGAATCTGGATCACATGTCCAAAGCACATGAGATGGAATCTCACTATGCTTGCCTCTAAGGAGCATTCTGGCTGTCCTTCTTTCGAGACAGATCTGTGTGTTCCTTTGGCAGTCCAAGGCCATCCCCATTCTCTTCACCAGCACCCCAGTTCACACGCATGGGTTCTTCTTTGGTCTTCCCTATTCGTATGCGGTGATGGAAACCCAATGGCAACTTGGGTCAGGATGGAAAATGTCATGGTTTGGGTCAGATATACCTTAGTCCTCAAAATAATATATTTGTTTCCCAACACTTCAAAGAAGTCACGTGCCGCTGACTGACCCAATGCAGTGTGTCATTGACTTCTTGACTGCTGCCTCCATGAGCATCGATGGTGGAGCCGAGCAAGACCAAATCCTTGACCACTTCAGCCTTTTCTCCACTGATCAGGATGTTATCTACTGGTCAATTTGGCAGGATTTTGGTCTTCTTTACATTGTGGTCCTAATCCAGACTGGAGGCCATAATCCTTGCTCTTCATCAGCAAGTGCTTCAAGTCTTCCTCACTTTCATCAAGCAAGGTTGTCCCTTGTGTATTGCATGTTGTGACTAGTCTTCCTCCAATCCCGATGCTGCATTTCTTATTTCTGAGATAGACAGATAGATAGAGATAGATAGAGATAGATAGAGATAGATAGAGCGAGAGCGAGAGCGAGAGCGAGAGCGAGAGCGAGAGCGAGAGCGAGAGCGAGAGCGAGAGCGAGAGCGAGAGCGAGAGCGAGAGCGAGAGCGAGAGCGAGAGCGAGAGCGAGAGCGAGAGCGAGAGCGAGAGCGAGAGCGAGAGCGAGAGCGAGAGCGAGAGCGAGAGCGAGAGCGAGAGCGAGAGCGAGAGCGAGAGCGAGAGCGAGAGCGAGAGCGAGAGCGAGAGCGAGAGCGAGAGCGAGAGCGAGTTTCAGCTTGGATTGGTGGCCGGGAGGAGGGCTATGTCCATCATGGGGAGGAGGTGACAAGAGCTGTGGCCAGGGACCCAGAGAATCAGGACAGAGTCTGGAGTTGGGTGTTCCCACACATAGTTAACAAAGCACTCCTGGATCTATTCTCCCCTCCCCCCAATTGGCTGTCACTCAAACGCTGGCGCTCCGCAGGATTTTCACCGCTGGTCTTCTGAAGTAGATCACCAGCCCTTTCCTCTGTGCCGTTCTTAGTCTGCTCAGCATCCTAGCACAATGGAAACCTTCTCTGACCGGTGGTGGTGGCTGTGGGTGGGGCACCTTGGCTGGCCATGGGACTCGGGTCTCCCTGGAGGGGAGGCGTGGATTCTGCCTCAGAACCAGCCCCAGCTCCTTTCTGGTCTTTTCCTCATGTGTTTGAAATCAACTTGTGTCACTAGAGAGTCCAAGGCCACTTCAGGTTTGCCACTCAGACCAATATGAGATCTGAGGAGTAAGGATTCTGGAAGATTTTTAATTAAAAAACAATTTTTTAAAAGGCTTTGAACCCTCGCTGACTCTCACAATTTCTTTGCATTATTATTTTGGGTTTCAAAGAAGCATATTTAATATTGCCATACAGCCCGTCTCAGCGCATGGGATCAGTCAGAGTACACAGTTATAAACGCCCCCACACATGTGGTGGTTCTCTTCCCCCACTCTCTCCCTCCTGCCCTCTATAATCCCCAGCCCCCCTGTTTCAGGGTTTCTCTTGACCTTCTGGGTGGCACAGCTGTGTGGCCCTGGGTAGTCTTCCTGAAAGCACCCACCTGCGCATATCAGGCTCTGGCCAGGTGCTAAAGCAAACACCCCCACACCTTGCAGTTTCCCCTGATGCATGCTCCCTCCTCCCTCACACTGAGCTGGGCAGGGGGCTGGCCTCCTGGGAGGTGCTCAGTGATCCTGAGGGGCTCAGCTATCTGCTGGCTGCACCATTTGAAGCACAAAGCCCCCCAGGCTGCAGAGTGCAGGGAAAAGCAAGGCTACAGGGCCCTGCACCACCTAGGAGAGACCCTGGATGACCTCAGCACACCGGCTGCCCACTTCTCCACCCCTAGGGCCCATGTCCACTCATCTTTCCTGGGTCAGAACGCATCTCCATGGGCGGATTTTCAGGAGGAGAGTTCCCGGGCTTTCTTCCTTGCCATCTCAGTGTGGAAGCTCTGTTGGAACCTGCGCACGCAGGGGAGACTGCTGAGAGCTGAGCGGGGGTGGGGAACAGTAGGCCCACAGGTAGATCACCTGCACTGCTGCTGTACTATCTCCACGGGGCCAGCAGGGAATCCTGGCTGGACCAGGCCATCCCCACACCCCCTTCCTCTCCTGTGTCAGTGTGCATGTGGGTGTATGTGTATATGTGTGTGTGAGTGTATCTATGTATGTGAGTGTGCATGCCTGTGTATTTATGTGTGTGCGTGCATGTGTATGTATGTATGTGAATGTGTGTGTGCATATGGGTGTGCAGGTATGTGTGAGTGTATGTGTGTATGTTTGTGTGCATGTGAGTGTGTGTTTGTGTGGGTGCATGTGTGTATGTGTGTTCTATCTGCCACGCTGGATTGTAGGTGCTTTGAAAACCAAAACCACACTCACTTCCATTTAGTTGATGCCGACTCACAGTGACCCCATAGGACAGGGTAGAACTGCCCCTGTGAACTTCTAAGGCTGTCACTCCATAGGAGTAGAAAGCCCCCTTGTTCTCCTGTGAAGTGGCAGCAGGTTTTGAACTGCTGACATTGCATTTAGCAGCTGAATGTAACTACTAGGCCTCCAGGGTGCTTTGGGGTAACACTCTTCTGTGTTAAACAGGGTAAATCAATCCCCCTGTCTACCCTCCTATCAGTGTGAGGCACTGCGGTGACTTGCATGTTACTGCGACACTGAAGGCTCCGGTGCATAGAACTCTGTGAGGCTGGGGATAAGACTAGGAAGAAATGCCTGGCTGTCTCTTTCCAAACACCATCATGGACTGTCCTCCTGCGGTCGACCCCGGGGCCGCGTTCATCCCCGTGTGTGTGCAGGGCCACTGCTCAGCAGTTCACCACAGCATAGGTCAGCTCTCTCATCTGCACTCCTGTCTGCTAATTAACAACAAAAACACAATCTGAGACGAGGACTGTGGTGTCAAGCCGCCAAATCAGAAGCTGGCATTTACCGTGGTGATTCTGATGCACAGCCACCCTGAACAGGGCTTCCTAGATGGTGAACCTTTCTGGGAGCAGACAGTGTCATCTTTCTCCCATGGAGAGGCTGGCGGGTTTGAACAGCCAACCTTCAGGTCAACAGTCCAATGTCTAACCCACAGCCTGCCCAGGGCGAGGCACCCCCTGAATCTCCAGCTTGTCAAGAACATGCTTGGCTCTTCACCCTGAGCCTTCACAGCCTCTAAGCTCCCGCTTCTCTGCCAGGAAGGTCCTGTCCCCTCCCCGCACCGAGGCGCAGCACTGGCCGGACAAGGAGGGCTGAACGTGAGTCAGGATGATGCCTCCAAATTGTCTGTCAAGTTTAGCAAAATGTGAAAAGCCAGCAAGGACTTGAAGGTGAGTTGCATATTTAAGATCCTTCCATTTTAATAATCTAAGCTGTTATTAGCCTTGAATAAGAACACGCTCATTTTTAAAAGCTGTATGTGATTTTTATTTTATCCCTGCTGCCTTAAAACACACACACAAAATACCTCTAATGCCATGTACATAGTATAAATAAGTAATGTAATCAAGTTTATCTTCGGAAAGAAAGTTAGTCGACTTGCATCCCTTTGCTGGGGACTTGGAAACGAATGGCAGCACATTTGCACTGATGATGCAGCCACCCCACTGCACTCCACGTCGGCCATTGGAACGTGCAGAGCGCCTCCACAAGATACTCTGGGATCTCAGTGCCCCGTTCTTCCAATGTCATTTGATTTGGAAAGGCCCAGATGGCAGGCGTCAAGAGGAGGTCACCCTGTGGTGGGTATGGCTGTCAGTTGCCATCTCACTCAGGGTGACTCCCCGAGGGTCAGCACAGAACTGGTCACAGAGTTGCCCACACTGTGGCCCTTCAGGTGTCGACTGCCAAGCCTCCTCCGAGTGCGTTTGAATGCCCAGTGGTCAAGCGCTGCACCACTGGTGCCACCAGGCACTCCGCTATAAGACGAAGGCTTCCGTGCAGAAGAATAGAGGGAGGGGGCTGTCAGAACCAAAGACAAAAAACCACACAAGATAGAAACACCCACAATGGAAAAGGCGTGTCTCTGAACCGCCGAGGCTCCTGTGTGCTCAGATCAGATCCATTCAGGACTAATAAGCTACCATCCCCTCTGTCGAGTCATTGTCTCTCACCAGGATGAATCCTTCAGTAGGGGGGGGGGGGTGGTCTGAATCCGTCTTCCCGAACCAGGGTGATTTTCCTGTAAATTAGAGCCAAAAGGAAAAAAAGATAGGGGGGGGGGGGAAAGAAAACCCCTCGGAGATCATCTCTCTCACTTACCTCGCCCATTCTCCTCTCTCTGCAGGAAACCGACAGATTGCGGAGGAAAACGGCTGGTGGAAATGCAGCTGAAGAAGAATGTGGGGCTGAAATGAGGTGAGAATATGTGACATTAGTGCCTGCTTCCCCGCACCCCCTCCCCCTGCTCCACAGACTTCAGCCTGGGCCTGGTGCAGAGACGCCTGCCTTTGTTTTAGAGCAGCCCCAGACAAAGACACCTCTCACCCCAGATCCAGAGAAATGAGGTGGAAAGAGGCACGGGGACCTCGGATGATAAATCCATAGGCCCGAGGCTCTCGCTGCGCCCTGCCCCCATCCCCAATAGAACACATCGGGCCCACCTGAGGCATCTTTTGCTGGTCCCAGGGTGGGAAGCCCAGCTCTTTAGGGCTTGGCGATGTTTCCGGAGGCTTTCAGAATATGGGCATCCAGCTAGCGGCCTGTGTGTCCGGCAATTGTCCCTCCAGAGGAGTCAGGCTGAATGCATCACACTGGGGCTTTTGTGATGAGACGGAGCCCTAAGGCTGAACCAGTGGGATTAAAGAGCAAATCGTCTGATTTGATGATGAAACAAGACGGCTCGCACAGAAATGGGCCTCGTGGTGAATTGCCTGCGTGGGGGGAGGGACGGGGGAGGGAATGAGGGCACAGGAGAGGTGGGGGTGGATGTGTGAGGGTCAGCAGGAATGGATGGCTGGCCAACGCTGCAGTGTCTGCTCACAGGCCTCCTCGCTCTCCCGGACGTGGCTGGCCAGCCAGGGCTGCTGCTGCAGGCTCCAATGGGCTGTGGTTTGGGGGCCTCTGTCTCCCGGGGGGCTTTCTTTCCCCAGCCAGCGTGGGCTTCCTCTGAACCCAGGGACTGGGCTTCACGAGCTAGCATTCTGAAGAGAGCGAGGGGGAGAGTTATGCCTACACACACATATATGTATATGTACATATATATAGTCTATATGTACACACATATATATAGTCTATCTGAAAGGAAGTATCTGCCATATCAACATCTTTTACACGGATACCGCAATGACATTAATCATGTTTCTGTTCTTCAGCCATCGCCACTAACCCTTTCCAGATTCGTCCATCACCTTTAGCAGAACCTCAGGCCCCCGTAGCCATGGCCGCCTCTGCCCCCTCCTACCTGCCCCTGCTAAGCGCCGTGGTCGCGATGCCATGGTGTGGGCCAGGCTGGCCTAGGCAGGCCTATCCAGTGAGCAAACACCTTATTGTCAGGTGTCGAAGGGCGGGTTCTGACTCATCGCGACCTGGTGCGTACGACAAAGGGGGCCCCTCCGGGTCCACTGCTCTCACCGGCGCTTTTAGGTCTGAGCCCATCAATTCAGCCACCACATCAGTCCACCTCACGGGGGGGCTCCTCCTTTGTGCTGCCCCTCTACTTTACCAAGCATGGTGCCTTGCTCCAAGGACGAGCCTTGCCTGACGACATGTCCAAAGGGCCTGAGATGAAGTCTCACTCTCTCTGGTGCCAAGGAGCGTCCTGGCTGTACTTCCAGGACGCTGTGGTGGTTCTTTCGGCAGTCTGCGGCACTCTGGATCTTCTGCACCGATCCCGCAGTTCAAATGCTGCGATTCTTCCTCTGTCTTCCTTATTCCATGCCAACTTCCACACGCATGTGAGCCGATCCACGGCTTGGGTCAGGCACATCTTAGTGCGCGGAGCCACCTCCTTGCTTTTGAACACTTCCAGAGGCCTCCCACGGCCTCTTTGACCCAACGCAACGCGACCATTCATCTCGGACTGCTGCCTCCTGGGCATTGACCTCCCTTGGGCATTGACCTTAGGGAGGCAGGAACGCTTTAGAACAATCAATCACCAGTCAGGAGTGAAGGGGCAGGAGTTTCCCAGGGATAAAACTTGAAAGACAGGCAGGGATAGGGAAGGAGGGGAAAGGATACAGGAAGCCCAGGAAGTGGCAGTGGGAAGCCGGAAACAGGAAGTGGCAGTGGGAAGGGAGCTGTTTTGGGCGGGGATTGCAATAATGTAACAAACACAGGCATGTGAACCACCGAATGGAAAACCCCTTTACTCTGAGCACGCCCACCCACCCAAATCTCCAGGAAAGGAAGACAAGGCTTGGTGAAGGTGTGGAGGCAGAAGTTGGCACCCTCCCCCATTGCTGAGAAATGGTGAAGCCACCATGGAAATGGTCTGGTAGTTGTTAGTGGGGTAGAATGACCGTAGCATGCGCGGTTCGACTCCACCACACTCCATCAGCACGGGCTCATGGCGCCTTTAGTCACAGCAGAAGGAAACTGCGCTAGGTCCTGCACCGCCTTCCTCCCTGGTCCTTGACCAGCTCCAGCCCATTGTTTCGGCCACCGTGTCCACTGTGCCCTCCCAAGGCGGGGCCGTGCCGTCCAGATCTCACAGGGCTTCTTCAACTCCGTCCACTCTCGGCCTTTTCCCCGGGGACATTTACAACCTGGGCAAGCACTGCCCGAAACGCGTGGGGTCCGCCCCACATTGAACTTGGAAGGAATTGTTGGTGCTTGTCTGTCCCGAACCGTCGACTGTGGCCAAATTCCCCATGCCCCCCTAGTCGGTGATGCAGTCCAAGTTGGATCTTGACATGTTGAAGAAGCTTTGTTCTACTGGACAATGTTCTTTTGTGACACCCCCACCCCTACTCCCTTTGGAGTTTTGTTGGCTAGGTTTTAAGAATAGATAGCCAGACCTTGCTTCCTCATCTGTCTTAGTCAGGAAGCCTGGCTGGTATTTGAGATACTGGTGGTGGCATTGCCTCCAGCATCACAGCAACATATAAACTGCCATGGCAAGACAGACTGACAGACAGATGGTAGATTATTGGTTAATGCCCTCAGCTCCATTACAGAGGGCCAGAGAGACAGATGACCCTCGACAAGATGGACTGACCCCCGTGGCTACAACAGTCGGTCCACACTCATCATGGCTGCAGGACCATGCAGGACCAGGCGACTTTGCCTTCTGTTATACAAAGGCTCGCTCAGACTCAACAACCACAACAAATAATAGAACCTTCTGGAAAATCATCCTTTGAGCATCTTGGGGTCCCCAGGGTGGAGTCACCTGTGCCTCCCAGTCAGTTGCTTTCCTGTCTTTCGTTCCAGACCCTCCAGCTTGGAGCTTCCTGCCAGCAAAGCCCCCACGGGGGTCATCTCCTTCCTGCACCGGCAAACCGCAGACACCTGCTCCTGGACTAGGAGCCAGCGTGGCGCCGTGAGCCCTCGGCCCCCACAGAGTGGAGGGGAGGGCAGGCTGGGCTCTGGGCAGGGGTGGGGAGAAGCGCTGCTTGAGCCCCAAATCTCAGAGCGATCCTGCTGCTAGGCGGTTCACCTCTGCCAACAGCCTCCCTCTGCATGGTAGCCCGTGAGACTACAGCGATACCAGCTCCACACAAAGCCCTGCCCATGGGCTGCCCGCCCAGCGAGCCCTTGGAAAACTCCATTTGTGTCTACTTCCCAGCCCAGAAGGTAGAGGTGACATGGATTGAACAAGCAGTGAGTTTGGGTGCAATCAGTCGGGTACTCAAATCCCAAATTCAGAGGACACTGCAGGATGGAGTAGAAGTGCCTGTGCTGTTCCCACGACTGTCATCTTTATGGGAGGAGGCAGCCTCGTCTTTCTTCCACAGGCCAGCCAGTGGATTTGAACCTCTAACCTTGGATTTAGTAGTGCAATGCCTAACCCACAGTGCCGTCAGGGCTCTTTGGATAAGGGGTGCACAAAGAGAAGTCCTGACACCATCACCCCTGCCTGTGTACCCCAACACCACATGTTCCTCCTTTGAGAGAGAGAAAAAACAAAGCTTCGATTTATAGACCAGGGATGCCTTGGGTCCTTTTAAGGCTTCAGGCTGAGCTAGGAGTTCCTGAACTGGCGGGGGAGGGACTTTGCTCTTGGGGCTTTGGGGTCAAGGTCGGCTTATTAGTACACCCTCCCCCGCCACTACCACCAAACCACCTGTGTCATGTTTTCTGAGATCACATGCAAACAGAGTCTCTACTTCTAGTCTGTGGACGGGTTAGAGTTCTCTCCTGGCTGTGTTCTGGCAACGGGCACTTCCAGTTCAATGACCGCTCTTTCCTCCAGTCTTGGCCGATATTATTAACAATCTTTGGATCACACAGACTGGCGTGCTTCGTCCCTGTGGACTTAACTGACCTCTCACTTAGATGGCTGCTTGTTTTAAGACAAGCATTTAAGATCTCAGATGCTCTTCTGTCTCGTAGCTGGGCACCATCTGACTCCATGGAAAGGATTTAAGAGCAGGTCCAGTGCCCCAGAATCTGCCTTTGTGAAATATGCAAAGCAGCCCTGGTGGTGCAGCGGCTTATGCGTCGGGCTGCTGACTGCAAGAGCAGCAGTTTGAAACCACCAGCTGCTCCGCTAGAGAAAAAGGAGACTTTCGACTCCTGTAAGGAGGGACAGCCTTGGAACTCACTATCCTGTCCTCCAGGGTCGCTATGAGTCAGAATGGACTTGATGGCAGTGAGTTTGGACGGTCAGTGGGGACTCTGGTGGGGAGTGGTAGATGAAGGCAGGCGTGGTCGGCAGTAAGATTCCCACCTTCCCTGCCAGAGTACCAGGTTCTGTGCCCTCTGTCAGCCCGTGCACGGCCACCAGCTCTCTGTCAGTGGAGGCTTGTAGTTGTCATGCACTGAACAGGTTTTAGTGGAGCTTCCAGCCAAAGAGACACTAGGAAGAAAGTCCTGGAAATTCATGCCTCTAAACCAACCATTGTGAGAAGACACTATGGATCAAAATGGGCCAGTCATCAACTGATGGTGTGGACGGCACAGGACTGGGCAGTGCTTCCTCTGCTGTGCTGGCCTGGAAGCAGCTGGCAACAAGGACTCTGGGAGCTCGACAGCCATTGGCCCAGGGAGCCAATGAAATCACAGGTCCGAGCTGGCCCAGGGAGACTTAAGACTAATTAGTTCTCAAGACATGGCCCTACTCAATACTCGCCTCCATGAAGAGATCACTGAAGATATGGGTGCGATCGAAAAGGGTGCTGAAGAAGTCAGATGGTGCTGCGGTATCAGAAAGAACCGTTTCCGGGGCCTTAAATGTTTGTTTTACAACAAGCAGCCCTGTAAGTGAAGTGTCAGCTAAGCCCACGTGGAACAAGCATCCCGCCTGTGTGGTCCGAGGGTTGTCCATAGTAACCGCCAAGGCTTGAGGAGAGAATGGTATCAGAGCTCAAATCCTGAGCACCTCGTGTGCAGAAGGCTATGGATGACCGTGAGAGTCCCACATCCACTGGCTGGGTCTCCAATGGGACTGAGCCTCTGGCGGATCCCCTCCGACACTGAGCAGGAAGAGGAACCCACTTTCTCTCAGAGGGCGCGCACTGGAGCGTGGACGGATGTAGACGCAGGCGTGGACTGTCGCGATGTAACCACCGTCATTGGTTCTCCTTTCCACCCCTGCTAAATTGTTTCTCGGGTTTAATATTTGGGGCTTTCTTTTTCATGGAGGGTTTTCTATT
The DNA here is from genome assembly GCF_050624435.1 of Tenrec ecaudatus. Classification (NCBI taxonomy): domain Eukaryota; kingdom Metazoa; phylum Chordata; class Mammalia; order Afrosoricida; family Tenrecidae; genus Tenrec; species Tenrec ecaudatus. The sequence goes on along the minus strand of NC_134539.1, from coordinate 4,665,713 downwards.
TTTATTTTGTTATTATTGTTCTTTTTGGGCTTGTTTTATTTTGGGGAGAGTGAGGGAGAGTATTTTTTCTGTCTAGGAAATCCAGGTCAGATACGTGTACAGAGAGAGCAAGTGGATTATGAATTTCTTCGGGCTCTGGGTCAGTGGCGAGTTCATCATAACGAGCACAAGAAAGAAGTGGACTCGAAGTGATCGTGGCGGTGACCGCACACCTCTCTTTAATAGGAAGACCTCCTGAGTTGTATGACATGTGACTGATAGGCCAATGCAATTATCCACAAGTAAAGCACCTCGAACGAGAAGCGGGGCTCCCGCGTTGTTACTAAAGCCCAAACCAAAAGACAACCTCACTGCCACCGAGCGCCACTGATGCTGAGTCATGCCAGGCCCCCGTGGCGGGGTAGCACTGTCCCTGTGGGCTCCTGAGACTGTGGCTTTTATGGGGCTAGAGAGCCTCCCCTCTCTCCTGGCTCCGAAGGCAGCAGAGGTCAAATCCCGTGCCCTCTTCGCCGCCAACGCCAAGTCTCCTAAGATGTATTTCCTTCAGAAAACACTCAGCTTCTCTTGGCTCTCCATCCCAGCCGCTGCTGGGGGAAGGATGTAGGTGCTTGGGGCAGCCCCTTCCCCCCCCCCCACAGGCATGCACACGCACACGTACGCACACAGGCGTGCACACACACACGCACACACACACACAGGCATGCACCAGTCACCTGCCCTGCCTTGCCCCTCTGCACCCTTTCAATTTTCACCGGTGAATTCATTTACTCTCCGCCTGCTTTTTATTAGAGAAAATGTCACAGCAATATTAAAAATACCGATAAAAACGGGGGGAAACCCCCTCTAATCCGACCCCATCACCCGGTTTTGCAAACTTGCTGTCCCATGCTTCCCTGGAAGAAGGGCTTGGCGTGGCGTTGCGATCGCCAGGCACACCGTATTTTGACTTCTTGGATAGCTCATTTACATGACAGCTCCTCATGTCTCCGTGTGCGCCGCATAATGATGGTGCTTAATGACTGTAAAATACTCAGTCCCCCGCCATCCCGTGCTGCTGGATATCGAGGCGGTTCTCACTAACCGCTACTGCAGTAAATAGATATCTCACAACCAGCTGCCCCCCCCCCCCCCCCGTATTGCTAAAATCTCTCATCAAACGCATTCTAAATACCGAGTCAAAACCGTGTGTTGGGTATGAGTTTTAGTCCATGATTCCTTTACTACGTCCCCCAAAGATCTTACCAATGGACAGGGGCTGCTGCCAAATGAGTCTTGGGCCACTGACCTCAAGGCTGGTGGTTCAAACGGCTAACCAGAAGGTCGGCAGTTCAAACCTCTCACCCTCTCCTCAGGAGAAAGATGAGGCTGTCTGCTTCCACCAAGATTGACAGCTGCAGAAATCCTATCACAGGGTCACCATGCTTCAGAATCAACCCCATGGCGGTGGGTTTCCACAAAAGAAATCCCATTTCACTCAAGCCATGAACCGGACTACTTATAAAACAATTAAAGAGCAAACAAATCTTCACAGGTGTGGAACGACTGGTCTGATGACAACAGGGGGAGCCCCGAGACTGTGTTCCTTAGACACCCTTCCAGCTTGGAATAGAACTCATCCCTGGGTCCACCCATTAGCCAAGCCACAGACAGGTCGATAAGCAAACATGTCAGACCGACGAGGAACGCGTTCCTCAGACCAGTGAACCACGGGAGACCCATGGGGTAGCGGTGTTGGGCTGGGTTGGCTAAAGAGAGCAATCCAGTGACTCTCATATATGTGTGAGAAAGAGCTTTAGATCAAGAAGGAATTATTTGTCAAGCAAACATCCCAGCTGTCCAACTCAAGTCCACAAGTCCAACACTAGTCCACAAGTCTGTCTTCAGACTCACACAGCCACATGCAAGGATACAGGATGCAGGGAGGTCACAGGCTGGTGGGGGCACGGTCTTGTGGATACAGTGGTGGTGGAAGAATCTCAGGGCTCTGGCAGCCATCAGGGTCCGAGGACCCTCCTTATGAGAAGGCCACGCCCACAAGGAGGCACCATCAGGCTGTGACCTCAGTGACCGGTTGAATGCCACCCACCCCTACACTTTTACAGATCTTCAAGTTGACGTGACGTGATGTCACGACCACAGCAGCTCACTCTAACTCACTGCCATCAAGTCTTGGTGGTGCGGCGGTTACACCCTGAGCTGTGATCCAAACGATTGGTGGTTCGAATCCATCGGGTGCTCCTCAGGAGGAAAGGGTAGCCTCTCTCGCAAACAAAGCTCCAAAGGCAGGAAGGGGCAGAAGCAAAGGATGATGGGAAACGGGAGGGCGTGAGGAGCGTTGTATTACCTGAAGGAGCGATGGCAGCCATGACCCAAAGCAGAGTGTGCAAACACTGTGGCATGGACCCCCACGTGCGGTGGAAACGTTCACCCCCACTGCCATAGCGTGTGTGACCGCCCAGAAAGACGATGGTCTCGCAGTACACCGCACTTACACCTACACTTGGGAGTGTTTTTCAGAACAGGTGAAAGGTGAGAACGAGTGACAATTGATTTGCATTGTTTGCACACGTGTTCCTCTTTGTACTTCTTCTCCTGTGAGTGTTTTCAGAGATAACCTTTCTCCTAAGCACCCACCGCACCTACTGCTGTGGAGCCCCCCATGAGCATGCTAGACGCCCCCCCCCAGGCACAGGGCTTCCGAGACTGGGATAAAAATAATGCGGGGTTCATTTGGAGCCCCTAGCTCCATGGTCCCTCATTATTCTCACTTCATCTTCATCCGAAGGGGGCTGGTGGGTGTCTGACTCTTTCACCTCCAAAATTAAAACTGTTAACTCAAGGTTGGTGGTTCAAACCCATTAGCCGCTCTGAGGGGGGGGTGGTGGATGAGACTGTCTGCTCCTGTGAAGCTTTACAGCCGCAGAAACTCTGTCTAGGGTCGTCACTGAGAGTTGGAATCAGCTCCATGGCAGCGGGTTTTAGGGACTGCCCCGGAAAGTGAGCCGGGTGCTACAACGTGAACTGGCTGGCGTGAGACCACCCAGTGGTCTCCACAATGGACTCGAAGTTACCAGTGGTCTTGTACGTGGCACTGGGCTGCAGAGCATGCATCACCGTTGGCCGGGGCCCACTCAAAGGCAGTCCAACTGCAAGGGAGGGTCGTCATCGGCAGGGCTGTGATCAGAAGCACAGGAAATGTCCGTTTCGGGGGCTTCCTGGAGGAGGGCATCTTTGAGCCCGGTTGATAGTCAAGTAAGAGTTTTCCCAGTGGAAGATAGAGGGGGACAGGAGGAGGGAGACTTTAGGGGTGTGTGTGAAAGGCAGGGCCCTGGGCGAAGACGAGAAGACAGGCTCCTGGTGTGCCTGGTACAGGGCGTAGGCTTTATGCCACGCCAAGATGTTTGCTGCTTGGCTTCTGAGAATCTCAAGGGCAGCCAGGAATCATGGAAGGGTTTTCAGCAAGGGAGGGGCGTGGCCAGAGCTTTTACTTCCACATTGCTTCTGGGAAATTCCCAGGTGTCATTCCAGTTTGCTCTCCTCACAGCTGAAGCTCATCCTGTGGACTTGGGGGTCTGAGTTCGAGTCCTGAGCAGGGGTGAGGTTTCTCTGCGAATGGGTCCCGCGAGGTGCTCTAGCAGTAGGCAGGCCCCACTTCTCTTTAAGCCCCGGTCCCCTTTTAGGAAGGGCACGTCTCTATTTGAAACAGCGGGCCCACTTGTTATGTTTGCAAACACGTAATCAAAACAGTGTCCCAGAATGCATAAGAAACATTGTTGTCATACTATCCAGTCTGAACGATCAGCAGAGGACATGCTGGAGTCATTGACCAAAGCAAGGCCCACGATGACTTTTGGGGTCACTATGATGGGAGCGATGCTCCTGAGGAGGACACACGGAAGGTCGCATGGATAAGCAACCTGATGGCCAAACAGACAGATGATAGATAGATAGATAGATAGATAGATAGATAGATAGATAGATAGATAGATAGATAGTAGATAGATAAATGGATGGACAGGTAAGTAGTTAAGTAGATAGATAGGTAGATAGATAGATGATAGATAGATAGATAGATAGAGCGAGAGGGAGAACAGAAGGTTCGGGATAGAGTGACTGAGAAGTGTGTCACACAGTTGAAAATCATGGAAAACAACAGACTTGCTGGTCAGAGAGACAGATGAACCTCAGACACAATGGCCCTTAGTCAGCCTTAGGCCTGGGACTGAACTCACCCCCAAGGTTCATCTTTCAGCCCAACCATATATACATGGTCTCTAAGGAGACCGGCAACAGCCCAGAAACACACACTTAAAAAGAGAAAAAGGAAAAAATCTATTTGACATCATGCTTTGTTTTATCTATTTTACCATACCCTGCTTCCCTGAAAGTAAAACATCCCCGAAAATAAGACCCATTTACAGTTTTGCCTCTCGCTGAAATATAAGGCATCCCCCAAAAATGAGACCTCCCCCCAAATAAGGCCCCTGAAGCTACCATAATTCTGGACCCTGGACCTTAGTGGCGGGCGCTGCCACACAGCTCACTGTTGGCTGCAGTGCAGCCGGAGCAGACAGGAAGTGTGAGGTCTCTTTTACTAAAACAATAAACAATAAATGTGTACTGTATTCTTCTTCATGGAAAAATAAGACATCCCCTGAAAATAAGACAACGCATCTTTGGGAGCAAAAAATAATATAAGACCCTGTCTTATTTTCGGGTAAACAGGGTACTAAGGAAAGGGAAAGTTAGCTTTTCTGGCCCATGATAAAGACACACGGTAAAATGCCAATGCGACACCCAGCTTGTAGCAGGCGCCGACACTTCCACATGTGTGTGCATGCACACAGCCGAGTCTAGACAGCCCTATATGCAGGATACAAGCTTAGGCAGAAGAGATCAACACTTTTATTTTAAAGACTGTGCTATTAGGTGGCCTGATGGCATCGTGTCGGCCACCTGAGAAAACCACCAGCCACTCTGTGGGAGAGAGGCCAGGCTTTCGACTCCTGTTAGGTTTATACCGTCTCAGAAACGCACAGGGGCAGGTCTAGCCTGTCCTAGAGGGTCGCCAGGAGTCTGAATCGACTCTGTGGTTTGGTTTTTACGTGGCTATTAGTAGTCTTTAAAGAAGATGCGAGAATGGAAGCCCAAAGAAGATTCATTGAAAACCTTCCAGGTTCTGTCTGGAGTCTGGGTGACGCCTTGGAGGATTTAATGGGAAGCAGTGCGAGGATTTGGAGGGAGGAGGGAGAGAAGGGGGAGAAAGGTTGGATGGCAGCCCGACAGGAGGACGCTGTGCAGAAGAGCACAGAGTGGCATGGGCTAGTGACTGTCCTGGAGACAGCGCCCTCACCTGACGCTCCCCTGCAGTCACTAGGGGATCTGCTTCAAGACCCTGCAGGGAGCGGGGCTGGCAGGGAGGGGCTTCTTGGAAGCAATTTGCTTCTCTGGAAGAAGTCTGGCCTCCTTTTATGTCATCAGCAGGCACAGCTGCTGGGGAAGCAGCCACATGCCCACGTGCTTTGGACCAGGCTTCTCTCTGGACTCGCCATCCCCCGGCAGCCTTACAAGCACATGGTTACCTACCACAGCCACGGAGGGGAGGGAGCCCTGTGGGCAGAGTATTTGCACACTGGGCTGCTAACTGTGAGGTTTGAAGTTTGAGACTCCCAGCACCCCTGCAGGAGAAAGACGGGTGTTCTACTCCCTTACAGAGTTACAGTAGGAAGCTCACAGGGCCGCTCCACCCTGTCCTACAGGTTTACCGGGGATCTGCGTTGACTCAACGGCAGGAAGGTTGGTTGGTTGGCTGGCCGTGGAGTGGGTGCCGCCTCCCTGTGGTTCTGTGGCAGAGTAGAGCTGCTCTGTGGGGTTTCCAAGGTTGGGAATGCTTATGAAGCAGTGTCATGTTTCTCCGTGGAATGGCCGGTGGGTTGAACTGCCATCTCTGTGGCCACTGTGGTCCAATGTTTAGCACAGTACATCATTGGAGACACCAGCAGGCCTGTCGCTAGGTAGGACTGTCCATGGAAACTAGGAAGAAAGACCCACTTCCAGAAAGATCAGTCAAACAAGTCGACAGGGCCCCTCAACTCATTCACACAGGGTCACCTTGGGGCAGCGTTGACTGCCTTAACTCATAGAGGTAAGGGTGTTGAGACTTCAACTTACATACTTTGGACATGTGGTCAGGAGAGACCAGTCCCTGGTAGTTACATAATCTGGTGCCTACTTGACCCTATCAAGAGTGAAGGGGTGGAGTCTAGTCTGTCAATCAGGTCACAGGCGCTACGGAGATCAATAGCTCACTGGAGGCGAGGCACTCACTCACTCCCTGGGAGACTATCCTGCTGACAAGCGACATGGAGCTACATTGATGGTATCGAGAGCCTTGGAGCTGGAGGAGCCACGTGGAGTCTCACACCAGTGCTGAGATGCTTCCACCGCCATTGGCTCCACAAGACTTTCCACCCACTGGCCTGTGATCTTCCTGCATTCAGTGTCTTTGCATGTGCTGCATGAGTCTGAAGAGGAAGTTACAGACTGATATGGGACTTATGGGCTAATATTAGACTTATGGACTTGATCTGGACTGGGCTGGGATGTTTTCTGAATATACAACTCCTCTTTGATATAAAGCTCTTTCTTATACACATATGAGTGTCCTGGATTGGTTTCTCTAGTCCAGCCAGACTAACACATCACCCTTGCTAAAGTCGAGGGGCAACGAAAGAGGGGAAGACTCTCAACGTGATGGGCTGACACCGTGGCAGCCACAATGGCCTCAGGCACAGGAGCGATGGCGAGGATGATGCAGGACCGGGCAGGGTTTTGTTCTGTTGTGCATGGCACCTCACAACAGCAGCAAGAACAACCACCGGGGGCATTAACTGACGCTGCCCCTGGCCCGACACCCAACCCCACACCCACCCTGGTCCAGTCCAGCAGTCACTGTGTGTTTGGCATGTTTGTTTCTGAGTCAGAATGATTTGGGGGAGAATATTTGCTAGGAGGGGTATGGCGGCAGAACACCCCGATGCGTCTCAGTGTGAATTCACACAGTCTGACCTGAGTTCAAACCCCAGTCCGGCCTCCCACTAACTGTGCCGCCTCAGGGAAATGGTGAAACCCCTCTGGCCATAACATCTGCTTCACCAAACGGTGACTGTGATACCTCCTGGAGCTGAATGCACATGCCGGGCTCGTGAAAAACAGTCACCGATACATTATTTTTATTATCGATAATAATAACAGCAGTATTTCATATCATAAAATCGTGCCCGTCCGTTACAGATCGAATCTGTTTGTCTACAGTGCTCCAGGAATATAATATTCTTGTTGCTTTTGTTTTAGGCGCTGCTGAGTCAGTTCCCACGCAGGGCGACAGAAGGACGCACTGCTCACGCCAGACTGCATCCTCCTATGGGAGGGCACCAGGACTTAGGGAGCCTGGAGGGGATGTGGAGGAAGCAGTGAGCATCGCCAACCGCACAGTGTTCAAGTCCACCGGCTGCCCCGGGGGAAAAAGATGAGGGAGCCCTGCTGGTGAAGGGGGTTACATGTTGGGCTGCTTGCTGCGAGGTCAGCAGTTTGAAACCACCAGACCCTCTATGGGGAAAAATTGAGGCTCTCTAGTCTTGAAAAGGGGTATAGTCTTAGAACCCCTTAGGGGCAGTTCTACTCTGTGCTTTGGGGTCACTCTCAGTCACAGTCCACTTGATGGCAGTGGGTTCGGTGCTTTGGTTTGGTCTGCTTTTCAAACTTTCACTGTCTTGGAAACCCTCTGGAGCAGTCTATTTTAGCTAGAGGGTTACGAGGAGCTGAAACCAAGCAGATGGTCGTAGGTTTGGCTTTTAAATGTTTTAGTTGATTATTTATACTACATATCATATACCATACTAGTCAGTATTAATCTCTAAACTAAGAATTTCATTTCAACAACCTGCTCCAAATGAGAAAGCTGCTGTGGTGGTTGGAGGGAGCCCTGCTCCTGATGTAGTGGTTAAAGCTTTCAGCTGCTAACCCAGAGGTCAGTGGTTCGAATCCACCAGCTGCTCTACTAGAAACAATGAGGCAATCAACTTCCCAGAGGATTACAGCCTGGGAAAATCCTGGAGACAGTTCTACTCTAACCTCTAGGGTCTCTCTGAGTCTAGATCCACTTGGTGGGGGTTGGGATCTACTTGGTAACGTCGGGTTCGATTTTTTTTTAATTTACATTGTTGCTGGGTGTTGTGAAGGTTCAAGATTATGTCAACTAGGAGTACTTGGTGTAATCATGTTGCATTTGGGCTGCTAACCATGAGGTCAGCAGTTTGACACCACTAGCCGCTGCTTGGGAGGAAGATGGGGCTTTCTACTCCCATTAAGAGTTACAGCCTTTGAAACTCACAGGGGCAGTTCTACCCATCTTCCAGGGTGGCTATGAGTTAGAATGGACCCAGTGGCAGTGAGAGAAACCCTTGGGTAGTGGAAGGGGTATGATCCAACTTACCGGGTGGGTTGGAGTCTGCCGACATTCCCTTGGCGTCATGAGACTTTTTTTAAGGAGAGAGCAAGCGCACAAGACCAGTGCAGTCGGATTCCCTTTGCCCCTTTGGCTTCCTCTTCCCTGGGACCGTGTCTGCCTCCAGGGCAGCCCCCGGTGGGCACCGGACACTGAGAGCTGTCAATGCCTGGCTATGTGTCCATGGACCTTGGATCCACCGGCCTCCAAGCCTGTGATCTCCCTGCTTCCAGCTTCACCTTCCCCTGGCCTCAGCATGCTGCTCCATGAGTCTGTGGAGGGTGCAGCCAGCACTGGACTTCAACAGGCCCGGACTGAAACACCCTCTGGCCATAAAGGCTCTCTGACACAGAGATGAGGGTCACCCACTGTTTTTGTTTCTCTGGACAACCTCATGGTGGGCTGTGGTGTCAGCTCTGACTCACAGCGATCCTAGCGAGCAAGTACCTCCATGGTCTTGCTCAGGCCGTAAGCCTCCGGGAAGCAGATCAGGGCTGCCATGCCTGCTCTCCCTGCTGCTGAACAGAAGCTACGTGGTTTGACCCACCAGCCACCGTCGGGGAGGAGGGTTGCCTTGGGAACCCAAACCGAGTCTGCTGCCATAGGTTCTAGTTCGACCTACAGTGATGCTTCACAGGTACACAAGGCTCACTTTCCTCCCATGGAGCAGTCGGAAGTTTGAACCGTTGACCTTTCAGGTAGCAGCTTCATGTCAGCCCACTATGCCGCCAGAGCACCTTCTCACACCCTCAAACCAGAAAACCCCAACCCCCGCCATCCAGCCCATTCTGACTCATGACAAGTCTCAGTGTTCTCTAGGCCATAAATATTCATGGAAGCCCACAGCCTCCTCTTCTTCCCACAGAGTGGCTGGTGGGTTTGAACCGCCACCGGGAGCCTTCAGATCACACAAAGCTAGCTCAGGAGTTTCAAAACCAATCTTTAAACGGAAATCACAATGCTTTGTCTTATGGAGTCCTGGTGATGTCGGGATTACACAGAGGTCTACAATCCGTAAGGTAGACAGTTTGAAACCACCACCAGCCTCTCTGAGGGAGAAACACAGGGCTTTCAACCTCTGTAAAGAGTGACTGACAGTGTCAGAAACCCATGGGGGCAGTCCAGCACTGTCCTCAGGGTCCTCATGAGTCTGATTCAACTTCATGGCAGTCAGTTTGGTTTGGGTTTTGTCTTAAGGAGCCCTGGTGGTGTAATGGGTTAAGGGTCAGCCTACTAACCACAAGGTTGGTGGTTCAAAACCAAGCCACTCTGGGAGAAAGCTGAGGCTGTCTGCTGCTGCACAGATCCGCAGGCTCCCACGCCCCATAGAGCAGTGGGCTCCCTTTGGGGTGTTTGGTCTGTGAATTTCAAAGAAAACACCACAGACCACCCTCAGCCAGCCTGGGCCAGCAGGGGTCAGCATAGCATGGTGATTGAGAGTCCAGGATTCGTGGATAGAGCCTTCCTGCCCCTTAGGCCTGGAGGCACAACGCCCTGAGCACCCGGCTGCTAACCAAAGGGTTAGCAGTTCCAAGGCTCCCAGCAGTTCTGCGGAAGAAAGGCCTGCCAACCCCCAGAAAACCCTCAGGGACCATTGCTGGCAGTCATACCAGGCGGCTATGCACCCGAATCAACTCCATGACACCTGAAAACAGCGAGGTAGGAATGATAATGGTACCTTCAAAATTAAATGTTTAAAACTCTGTTTCAGCTACTGAACTCCCCACACTCCCCAAAAAAACAAAAACAAACAAGTTACCCTCTAGTCCAGGCTCATGGTGACCCATTAGAGTGCAGGTCAGAGCTGCACTTGAGGGGGGTTTGCAGGATGGTGAAATTTCTGAAGCTGACTGCCAGATCTCTCTTGGGGACCCCCTGAGCCGGTGCCAGGACACCATCCACTCAGTGAGCAGCAGAGTGCCCCAGGGGACCACTGCCCCCTGACCCTCTCTCTTTCCAGCAGGGACCAGTGGGAAGGGGCAGGGTACCCCGGGAGAGACACCAGACACCCTCTTTGGATACAGAGACAGACTTTCAGTTCCTGTCGAGGGTCATCGGCAGTGACCGCTCACCCTTGAAGGTCTGGGTGCAGGTTCTTGGTGACAGCAGCTCAGGGCTGGCTTGTGGCTGCCACCCAAGAAGCAGTGCTTTCCTCCCCAGCTGCACCCGAGACTGCTCTAGTGCTGACCAGAGGCAGAGGCACTGCCCGAGGGGAGTCGACAAATTGTCGGCTCTGGAGGGTAGTCTGCCAGGGCGGCAAAATCAGCATCTTGGGTCCAGCTGGGGGCCTGGATGATGTGGGGCACTTTGACCCAAACCCGAGGGGGGGGGGTGTCCATGTGCAGCACAGCGGCTTCGGGACGAAAGCGCCAGCACTTCTCCAGCCTACCTTCCTGGCAGGCGTGTCCAGCTGGAGCCCAGAGGTCCCCTCTGCTTCCTGGGCGAGGCCAGCTCCTCACCTCTGCTTGGCTCCCAGGGAACAGAGGCTCCCCAGGTACAAGGGAGACACACAAACAGGGAACTTCCAGATCCAGAGCCCAATGGGCACAGCCACTGTCCTGCTTCCAAGCCCAGGGGAATAAAGAACTCTCTGGAAAGAGAGACACTGGGTGAATTCTTTTGTCGGCTAGCACACTCATGGGATTCAGTTTCAGGCATTCTGCTCTGTGTATGTGTGTAGGTGTGCATGCATGTATGCCCGCGTGTGTGAGTTCAGGCATGCACATAGGTGTATACATGAAAATGCATGCATCTTGTTTATATGCATGTGCACTTGTATGTGTGCATCTGCATGGGTATGTGTGCACATGACGTGTCCATGTGCACTTCTGTGTGCATGCCTGTGTGTTTGAATGCATGTGCGTATGTTTGAATGCATGTGTGTGTTTGAATGTACATTGAACGTGTGTGTTTGAATGCACATGCATGCACACACATGCAGATGCACGTTTGTGTGTGAACATGCACTTGCGTGTGCACGCATGGGCTAATGTGCACTCTTTGTGTTGTTGGGGGGTTGGGGGGCTGGGGGCTGGCTGGAAGGTGGAGTTCAGCTCACCCAGGCTGAGAAACTTGTCGGCTCAGCGTCCCAGACATTGAGAGTTGGAGAAAATGGACATTTGTATTCAGCACTTTCTGAAAGAAGCCCTCCCACCCCCATCCCAGGCCTCCGTTCTTGGCATCTGAAGCCACCACTGCCACCTCAGCTGCAGGGGCTGCAGGCCCCCCCCCCCATGTGCTTTTTCACGCCACTCCCACGGCCAGGATGGATTTGTCCCTGGGGTGAGGAGAGAGAATGGGCAGTACATCTTCCTCCCAAGCCAGCCTCAAAGCGGGGAGGCCTCTTTCTTCCGCAGTCATCACCAGGTAGAAAATGACATCTCCCCAGCAGAGAAGCATGTTGCTAAGAGCTGCAGGGCAGGCTGTCACCCGCCTTTGATGTGCTCCTGCAGGGGGTGGGGGAGAGAGGCAGAGAGGGAGAGAGGGAGAGGTAGAGAGAAGAGAGAAAGAAGGGGGGAGGGGAGAGGGAGGAGGGAGGGAGGAGAGTACAGGAGGGAGAGAAAAGAGCAAGAAAGAGACCCCAGTGCTTGAGAGAGAGAGAGAGAGAGAGAGAGAGAGAGAGAGAGAGAGAGAGAGAGAGAGAGAGAGAGAGAGAGAGAGAGAGAGAGAGTGTTCTCTCTGGAGTGACAAGACCAGGGAGGTCTGGGTGCCAGGCCACTTCAGAAACAAAACCTTCCAGGAAGGCCTGTAATAGCATTTTTGTGAACCCCAAATGACCCAGCTTCCCCATGCTGCCAGTGCCCTGAGCCACAAGCCAGCTCTGGGGAAAGGTGCTTCACAAGAGCATCCATCTCGGGGCAGCTGTCAGGGCCATGACCTCAGAACGCAGGGGGCTCTTGGGGGGTGGAGTACATGAGTCAGCACCTCTCATCAGGCTTCTGTGTCCACAGAACCTCTCCAGCTCTCGGGCACTGCCCACCTCCTTGACCAACAAGTTCCCGTGTCTATAGGTCAGGGGGAGCTCAGTGAGGGAGAGGGAGAGAGGCCACTGTGTTAGGCTGGGTATGACACCCCTGTTGGCCCCGATGCCTGGGCCCCCACCCCTACCCCATCATCTGTGCTCCCCATCTGCCTCTGCAAGTCCCCCGGGACAGGTGCAGCCCTGGTACTGGAGGGTTTCACTGGGCGGGGCTTGGTCCACTCACGCGGGCTGACAGTTCCCTAGTTCTGCCCCACAGGCCCTGCTCACTCGGCTGACAACTGCATCTGAGATGAAATGTGGGAGATTGGAAATGGGTCTTTCCTCAGGGGACACCCAGGGGAGGATCTGCAGGGGCAGAGGACAGGACCTCACCAGGCTGCTCCCTCGGTAGCTCTGGCCACAGTTCTGTCATGAGAGCGGTTTAAAGCAGCAGTCCCTCCTGTGGGGCTACTCCTGGCAAGATGGGACACCACACCCTTGTTCACGCTCAGGGACCTGTCTTCAAGGCCATCACTGCTGGATCAGCTCCAACATCCAAGTCGCACTCTCCAGTCCCTTAGGGGACCCTGATAGCTGGCAGGGACGGGCCCCAGACTGGGCTCAGAGTCATTTTCAGGCCTCCTCTCTCCCCAATCAACTGAGCACATTCACACCTTCCTCTGGCCCCACCCCATCCCACCACCATTGAGTCTACCCTGAGCCCCAGCAGAGCAGGAACTGACCCCCTAGGGTTTCCAAGGTTGTAAACCCAGATGGAAGCAGACTCTGCATCCTTCTCCCTGCTAACAGCTGGCGAGCTCGAACCATAGACCTCTGGGTGAGTGGCAGTGAGTTTTGACCTCTGTGCTTCTGCCTGGACCGTGCAGGGCCTTGACTATGAGGGTGTTGGTCGGAGCTCCCTGACCAGCTCTCAGAGTCGGCTTTGGGGGCTCACAGGAACCACTCCGTGGTGCCCTCCAGGGCAGACGCCATAGCTGCTGCGTGCTGGAACAGCCTCTGGTCTGCAGGTCAGCTGGCATTCGCAGATCTCCGTGGGCACTGCTCTGGCCTCCTTGCTCAGGACTCACAGCTCCCTGGTCTAGCTACCTGACAGACCGTCTAGTTCAAGACCCAACAGGACTGGCAGCAGATGTCAGGGGACACCTAGCTCTGCTCCTTGCACCTCCATGAACCTTTCAATGGCTCCAGCCAGGGGCAGGACCCCGCCCGCAGTCAGCTACTCATGGGCCAGCTCATGGAAGACAGCTGGGTTCCATAGAGATTTCAAAGACTGATACTCTCAGAAGTGGGTCACCAGGTACTTCTTCCTAGTGCCCCTGGATGGCTGTGAACCTCCAACCTTGTGGTCAGCAGCTGCTGGCATTAACTATTCACACCACCTGTGCTAGTCTGGGTAGACTAGGGAAACAACTCCACAGAAACTCATATATGTATAAAAGAGTTTTATATAAAGGGTAAGTGTACATTCAGAAAGCATCCCAACCCTGTCCAGTCCAAGCCCATAAGTCCGACTTAGCCCATAGGTCCGAAACCAAGCTAGGAAGTCCTCCTCAAACTTACAAAACACACGCAATAACACCGAATGCAACAGGAAAGCTGAATCAGTCAGTGTGTAAGCATCTCAGTGCTGGCAGGGGTCTCCATGCAGCTTCTCCAGCACCAGGCTGCATAGGGGTTGATCCATGTGGCTTCTTCTCAGGGATGTGTCACAGGAAGTGAACCTTGCCACCTGCAGCAGGGAACCAGCTAAGGCAGCCACACACTGGTCTGATCATCATAGAGCAAGAGACAAGAGAACTAGATAGACGAGGCTCGCCAAGCCATTTATCTCTCTGCCCTTCAATTAATCTCACATGTGTTTATCGGACAGGTTGGCACAATAAACCTTAACTATCACACCACCCCAAACCTCCTTCTCCTCCTGGCCTCTGTCTGCCCCTGTCCGGCTCTCTCACTCCCAGGAAGGGCTTCTGAGCACTGGCCTGCTCAGCTCAGCATCTCTTTGGGTGAAAGCTGGTGTTCACTCTCCAAGGACAGAGGTTGTGAACACCGACACTGGCTCACCCTCTCTAGAGTTGGCCTCGCGGAAGCGGCAGTCAGCATTTGTAAAGGATCATCGCCTCTGAGACGCTAGGGGGCGTCCTTTGACTCTGTCTGACACTTAAAAGGTCAAGACAGACAGCATGGCCCTTGGGTGCATTCCAGCTCTGCGACCCTGTAAGTAGAGGGTAGAAGTGCCTCTTAGGTTTACAGGACTCGACAACTTCACGGGCTTAGGCAGCCTTAGATGGCACGCAACAGGAACTGCCCCGATTCACTTCTTGTGGTCGTGACATCATCTCCTGTCAATTTGCAAAGGGGTGGAGGCTAGCCTGTCAATCAGCCCATGAGACCTCTGTGTGGGTGTGGCCTTCTCCTGAGCATTCTGGGAATTCCTGTCATCCTCCCTGGAGGTGGGGGACTATCTGCTAGATATTCCTGTTGACAAGTCACATGGAGACCCCTGATGGAACCAGAGCCCCGGAGCTGGAGGAGACCCACGCCAGTGCTGAGATGCATCCACCACCACTGGATCCGTAAAACTTTCCACCCACTGGCCTGTGACCTTCCTGCATTCGGTGTCATTGCATGGCTGTGTGAGCCTAAAGGGGAATTTATGGACTAGTGTCGACATCTGGGCTAGTATTGGACTTAAGGACTTGATCTGGACTGGGCTGGGATGTTTTCTCAATATTCAATTGCTCTTTGATATAAAGCTCTTTCTTATACACATGAGTGTCTCTGGATTTATTTCTCTAGTCCACCCAGACTAACACGCTTACCATCAGGATCATGGGGGGTGGCAGGAGACCCAGTGAAACATTAGTGTCCAGGGTCCAAGAAAAAGCAGGCCATTGAGAACCCAAACCCACAACCCTAGAGCTGATTGGGACTCCTGGTGACCCTATTCGAGCATGCCACAGACTTATCTTGGGCGACATCTTCACAGAAGCAGGTCACCAGCCCTTTCTTCCACAGAGCTGCTGGGTGGGTTCAAACTGCCAACCCTTCAGTAAGTAGCCCGACACAACTGCTCATGTGACCAGTGACTTTCCAGTTTGACAAAATACGGCCATGGCTGTCCAGTGCCCAGAGATGGCCAACATCCAACCAGGAGAGCTAGTGCCTCAGTGGACACCCCTCAGCTGCGGCCTCCACTGTGACTTATGGACACCGGTTCATAGTGCTTGAATGGCTGCCACTTCTGTAGCCCAGGGGAGGGGCCCCTGAGCCATGGCCACAGTGAGATTTCTCAGACGGCTTTCTGTATGCCCTCTGGCAGATGGCTGGCCCACATATAGTGTAACAACTCATGAATGTAGAGTAGATGCATGTGGGTATTAATTAATGCTAATGGATTCTTAAGCAACTGCGAAAATGGACCATCCTGTTCCCACACTTCCCTCTGAATTCAGTCACCCTAAAGGGGATAGAGGCTGCTTAATTTTAGGCCAAAACAGGTAGATCTGCAGGGAGCCCAGACCCCGGCTTTGTCTCCTGTGTTAGGCAGGGTTCAACTATCCCATCATACACCCAGTGGGGGAGAAAGCATCCAGGCTGTAGTTCAAGGGGGCGGGGGGTAACAGTATCTGCACTAATGCCTGGCAGGAAGCAGCACCCCAGAGCCTGGGTGGATTTGATTGGGGGGGGGGCGCGGAAGAAAGGAAGGAGGAGGGAGTAGAGGAGCATGGTGGTGCCTGGGAGCTGGTGGTGGCTCAGAGCTTGAATCTGGCCTTCCATGCAGGAGATCAGTTAGATACCCGGCCAGAGCATCTCTGGCACAGACACCACCCCCCACTTGCGGTGAAAGCTTGGGTGTTTGCCGCAATGCTGAAGAAATGTTTGCAGGGCTGGTGGACTACGGTGAGCTGTGAAGCCTGGCTGCTCCTTCTGAAACCAGCTCCTGGAAGTCTCATTGATGGCGGGGGTCAGACTCCCACATGGACCCTGGAGATGGAGAAGGCTAGAAACAACAACAACAGCAACAATACACTTGGTGAGGGTAACAGGGACCCTGGAGGAGCAGTCACCTGGGGAGAAGGACCCAGCAAGGGAACCCAGGATGGGAAAAGCCAACCTGGGGGCTAGCAATTCGCCCAACACTGGCTCTGAAGGTCTTGAATTGTGTGTTAGGCTGGGTTGCCTACAGAAACAAATCCAGCGATGCGCATCTATATATAAGAAAGAGTTTTATATCAAGGAGTAATTTTAGCCCTCTGCCACGGCAGCCACTGAACAGTAGCAGCTGTGGCCCTGTGCTGCCCTGTGGCCATTGGCCTCAACAAGGCCACAAGCTGACCAAGAGCACGAGCAAGCCAAGGCACAGCTGCCCCTGGGCACCTCACCAAGCCCACCAATATCCTGCGGGACTTGATCCGGGAGGTGTGTGGCTTTGCACCCTGTGGGTGCCAGGCTGATGTTGATCAGAATCTCCAAAGACAAACGGGTGCTCAAGTTCATCAAGAAGTGGTGGGACCACACAGCGACACCAAGAGGAAGAGAGAGGAGCTGAGCAAAGTTTTGGTGGCCATGAGGAAGGCGGCTTGCAAGAAGGGCTGAGTGCCCTCCCCCATCATAATGAATTCTTTTTTAGGAAAAAGAAAGAGAAGTAATTATACAACGGGGAACACCCCACCCCAAAAAATCAAAACAGTGAGAAAAAAGCTCCATTGGGCAGAGTTTTCATATTACATATTCTTCCCACTAGGCGAGCATCTAGCAACTCACTCTGAGTTAGTGCACCCAGTGGCATCCCCTGGGAAGGTTCTCTCTGGTCACAGGGAATTTTTTCATGAAAGCAGTTTTGCTGGAGCCTCATTTTTTGTGTGATGGCCGCTTTAAGAGAACAGTGCGCAGCTGTTCGATTTTGTTTCCTGCTCGGGAAAAGTGCTGCAGGACTGGTTGTGATGTTGACCAGAGCTTACGCGGGCAGGGCTGTGGGGAAAACTCAAGTGTCTGAGTACTTTTCTCCTTTCAAAAGAGGTGAAATGTTCATTGATGACAAACCTTATTCTGGACATCTGTCAACTTCCAGAACAGATGAAAATGTCAACTGTTAATCAAGCTTTCTATTGAGAGGCTCTGGAAAGACAGTGTGCAACCAAAAAAGGCCTCACTTGCGGCAGACGGGGGCCTGGTTTTGCCACCACAACAATGTACCTGCTCGCACAGCTGTCTCAGGGCACCATTTTTTGGCAAAAACAGCATGCCTCGCTTGCCCCACACACCTTACTTACCTGACCTCACTCCGTGTGACTTCTTTTTGTTTCTGCAAATGAAGAGGGACAAGAAAGGACAGCAATCTGAGGACGTAGAAGAGGTAAAGAAAACCACGAGGCTGGTCTGTCAGCCATCCAAACAGATGAGTTTGAAAACTGTTTGCAAGAATGGAATTGCAGATTTGACAATTGTACTATGTGTTATGGAGAGTACTTTGACGCCAATAAGGTTGTTTAGTAAAAAGTAATTAAATACATAACTTTGAAGAAAAAATCCATTTTGGGGAGGTCCCCCCTTGTATATGAAGAAGTCATCCAAGCCCAGTCCAACTCAAGTCTGTAAGTCTAACGGCAGTCCATAGGTCCCTCTTCAGACTCATGTAGCTGAAAGCCGGTGAATCAGGCAGCAGGGTTTCTGAAGATGCCCCTCTTCATAGAAGCAAACAGCCTCAACTTTCTCCCAAGGAGCGATGGGAGAATAAAGGAGACTTACTGTCTCAGAAACCCTATAAACACGACAGCACAGAGCATGGACTTCCAAACTTGTTTGGCCTACTGTCCCCTTTTCAGAAAAAAAAGTGAAAAAAAGGACTCAGCGCTCCCCTGGCAGTGAAACGCTTTTATGTTACAGGCTGTCACCCAGGATAAAGGTGTCCCTTCTGCAGCCGCTCCGAGTCACGGGAGGGCCCCTGGGGGTCAGACTGCCACTGTGGGACACAGAGGTGTAGAGGGCACTCTGGGTATAGCTAGGTGCTCCCTCGAGCAAGGATGACGAGACTCCGTCTTACCTAGTTTGGACGTGTTGTTGGCTGAGAAGAGCCCTGGAGAAGGACAGCCGGCCTGGTAACCTGGAGGGGCAGGGAGAGGAGAAGACCCACACTGAGGTGGGTTGACACGGCGCCTGCAGCGATGGGCTCAGGGGTAGGACCACTTGAGAGGATGGTGCAGGTCCAGGCGGCGGTTCCTTCTGTGGTACCTAGAAGGTTGCTACGAGTCAGAACCAACGTGACATTAGCTGATTTTGCTGATTTCTCTGGCTTTCTACAGCCCACATAGGATCTCTGGTGGTGCAGGTTACACATTGAGCTGGAATCTGCAAGGTCAGCAGTTCAAAGCCACTAGCCAGCTGCACAGGAGAAAGACGGGGATTTTTACTCCTGTGAAGAGTTAATATCTCAGAAGCCCAGGAGGGGCGGGGTGGCTCTGAGTCCCCACGGCAGTGAGTGAGTGTGCCCTATGTGGGTGTCACCACTCCACAGAACAAGGAAACCCCATTCGCACATGGGCTGAAAGCCACAGCTATGTGGTTTATGTAACGACACAGATTTGGGGTGGGTGGTGTGACACATCCAATCCATAACCCTCTCCCCTGCCTACAACTCCGTAATTTGTCCTGGCTACAGATATCTGAGGACAGCGATGGGAGGGTGGGATGGTAGGGGAGAGGCTTCAGTGGAATCTTCCTGTCATACAGGCAGGGTTCTGGTGTATGAGAAAGCACTCACTCCCGCCGCACCCCCAAAGACCATGCAAATGCACCCATTCGAGTTTTGCTGTTCCCCTATCCTGACTTGTGTACCTTCCCCCAGTGGATGGGGATGTACATGCTTCAGATCCTACAAGATTGTGTATGTCCCTGGGCTGGACGTCTTTGAATGACCGTGGCGTGTGCTGCTGATGGATTCCCTAGGCAGGCACATGGATTCGGCTCTGGAAAGACAGCAGACGGCTCCCTGGAATAGCTTCATTGGGGACTAAGTGTGAATGTGTGGGCAGGAGGGAAGGAGACCCGCGAGAACAGGGCAGCAGCTGGGAGCTGCCACCACCCCAAGGCTGTGGGGTCCAAACAGTGGACAGAGAGAAGAGGCGGTGACACTGGGCGGTTGTGGAACCCCGAGAAGGTAGGATCCTCCCCAGACCTGTGGTGACCAAAGAAGCAAGCCAGTCCCTACAGCCCTGCACCCAGTGGGAGGTGGGGCGGGGAGGCAGGGACCTGGCATGTATGGCTGCCTATCCTTCCTCCCACCCTCTGTCCTCCTCCTCCTGTTTCCTATCAGCCAGATCCAACCCCGAGGTCAGGATGCCAGGGAGCTACAGTGCCAGAGACAGGGGCTGGAATATGCCCCCGAGGATGAGTCTCAGAAGGGGAAATTCTGGGTTAAGGTGTATGATGAGGGTTGGTATATATTGCCCTGGCCATGCAGATGGGGAATGTGCACAGCTGCTCTCCTCAAGGTGGGAGGTTTGGGGCCACCCGAAGGCACATTGGAAGAAAGGCCTGACGGTCCATTTCTGAAAAGCCTGGGAGCGCCATTCTACTTTGCCACCCAGAGGGTCGTCCAGAGTTGGCGTGGACTCACCAGCAGCAGGTGGTGAGGGTGCCCTTGGATCTTCGTCTGTTCTAAAAACACCCTCTCCATCTGTGGTAGAGACTGTTGCCTGTCTATCAGACGCTCTCTCCTCTACCCTTGGAATGCCATGCCATCTGTCAGGCTCAGTGTTGCTATGATTCTGGAAGCCATGCCAACAGCATCTCAAGTACCAGCTGGGTGGGCAAAGGGGGATAGGCGCCAGAGTCGCTTCCAGACTAAGAGAGATCAGGAAGAAAGGCCTGATGAAAGACTTGCGGAAATTGTTGCACTCTGCCGAGTCGGCTCCAACTCTCAGCGACCTGTGTTCAAGAGATCCAAA
Source organism: Tenrec ecaudatus (assembly GCF_050624435.1). Lineage (NCBI taxonomy): Eukaryota > Metazoa > Chordata > Mammalia > Afrosoricida > Tenrecidae > Tenrec > Tenrec ecaudatus. Next base: position 4,645,276 of record NC_134539.1, on the reverse strand, counting down.
CCCCCCCTGACCCAAGCAGAACCACCCATCTGAACCCACTGTGGCACCTGTGCCCATCCATCTCCTGAGGGTTTTCCTCTGTATCACCGCCCACTACTTTACCGAGCGCGCCATCCCTCCTGACAACACGTCCAAGGGCAGATGAGGTCTTTCCATCCCTTCTTCTAAGGAGTATGATGTACTTCTTCGAAGCCTGATGTGTTCCTTCCTCTGGAAGTTCATGGCATAGTCAATACTACTTGCCAGCATCGTACTTCTAATAAATGGAGAAAAAAAAACATTGAATTCAAGGTTTTATTTCACTTGGATCTGCAAGGGACATTCAGGGAAACAGCTGTCAAGAAATCGGACTGCGCATTGCACTGGGCAGATCCACTGCACGAGACCTCTTCCGAGTGGGCCAAAGCAAAGGTGTCCCTTTGGGGACCACCTCTGACCCAAGCTTTGTGTGTTTTTTTTGCAATCACCTCCTATGTATGTGGCAGCTGGCTGATGAATAAGGAAGTCCAAAGGAGAATTCTAAACACTATTTAATAAAAACAAGTCGGGATCTCAGTCGATTCTTCTCTGACATGGTGCTGGGAAACGAAGCCCCGAGTTGGAAGGCACTCCACACACACATGACTGACTGCAGAGTTGCGTCCCCAGCGGTCTTAACAATGGCGCAGGATGGTCGTGCACTGTTCTGGGCGCACAGGTTGACCCTGTGTGGGAGCTGACGTGTCAGTAGCTAGTGAAACACCACCTCCATCACCACCACCGCCACCACCACCACCCCTGCCTTCCTGCAGAGAGGTGCGTTCATGTGGCTGTCTTCTGTCCCCTGGGCTGGAGCTTGTGGGCATATCTCTATGTCCGTGCCAACCCCAGCCCATAGAAATCCCTGGATGCTCTGCTCGTAAAGAAGACCCAAACCCTCACCATCGGATCCGTAGGAAACATCACGATCAATGGAGGAAAGCCTGAAGTGGCGCAGGATTTGCCTGGCTTGGATCCAAAGTCAGTGGTCATGGAAGCAGCATTCAGAGATCCAAGGAGGAGTCCCACTGTCATGGGCTGCCCAAGGAGCCTCTTTAACTTGTTGGAAAGCCAGGACAGTACTTGGAGGACTAAGGTGCGCCTGGCTGGAGCCCTGGCGTTGTCCATCACCCCGTCTGCATGTGCAGGGGAGTCAGGAGGACCATGTCCTGTGCGGCTGGCCAAGGACACTGAAAGGAGCATGGGCTTCTAATAGGACAAGCAAAGCTGTCTTAGAAGAAATACAGTCAGAGTGCTCCTCAGAGGCAAGGAGAATGAGCCTGCCTCTCACCTACTAGGGACGTGTTGTCAGACGCGAACAACCCCTGGGGAAGGTCGTCATGCTTGGTCAAGTACAGGGACAGCGGAAAAAGAGGAAGACCCTGAACGAGGTGGATGGACTCAGTGGCTGCCCCAGGAGACTCAGACGTACGAACAGCGTGAGGCTGGCTCAGTCCCCGGGACAGTGCTTTGTTCTGTTGGGCGTGGGGTCACTGTGGGTTGGAGCGGCCACCACAACTCTGCTTCCGTCCTGTGCAGGTTGGACAGAGAACCCCCCCTGGTGACCTTAGCAGCCACCGTGTGTGGAGCATGGCAGGACTGCAGAACACAGGCCCCCGGGGCTCTGTCACCACCTAGAGGTGTGTGTGCTCGGCTGTGATGTCCTGAGACAGGCAGGGGACATGTCTGGAACCCACGCCACCTTCACACGTCCCTCGGTCACCTTGGCCTCAGCTGAAGCATGCACGAGGTACATTGCAGAGGGACCGGGACAGATGTGCAATTGAGGGTGCCTCCCTCCAACAGATGGGACCTCTCCCTGCTCTCTGCTGCAGGGTCTTTGTGGATCCTGTGGGTCTGCACCAAGCAGGTGCAGGGTGGGCGGCAAGAGCATGAACAGCGTGGGGCAACCCCCACCAGCAGGGGCAGGGGTGGGCAGCCAGCTGCTCTCCACTCCGCCCTCCAGGGCACACCCTGGGAGGTCCTCTGTATGCTTTTTGGGTTCCCAGTGGTGGCCTCTCTCACAACCCTTTCAGCATGTTGTCCTTTCCCCATTCTCCCAAGTCCCTGGCTCCGGATCCATGGAATTCCTTCCCACATCGACTACCAGCTCTCAGGCCGTTGTCCCGCTGCTTTTAGGGAAACCCAAACTGAGGCTTGTCATGCTATTTCAGGCTTTGTCTATGGCACCTCTGCTGAATGCTTTTGTGTCAGTACTGACCCATGGCGGGCCCGGGCTCTGTTGCAGGAGACACTGCCCACCCATGCCATCCCCATGACAAGGCGTGTGTGGTCCTTAAGGCTCTGTTTGGCTGGGTTTCTGAAGTACACTGCTAGATCTTTCTTCCTACTCTGTTCATTCTACACATTCCCATGATGCTTAGCATCATGACAACAAGCAGGCCTTCACTGACAGACAGGTGGTGACTGGACATGAGTTACATCAGCTAGGAATCGAACCTGGACCTGGTGGGGTGGAGGCAGAAGCCATGTTTACCCCTCCAGAGGTGGCTGAGAAATCCTCCCAGGGGATATCTCTTCTCCTTCTAGGGGGGGTCACTGGGGAGGGTGACACCCCAGAGGTATACCAGACCTGCGCCATCCCTGCACTCATTCCTAGATGTGTGTCCCCTGCTGCAGTCACTATGCTGTCCCCCACATTGAAGGGACCCTTCTCTCCCTGCCTCTGCTTGACCCAGCATGCGTCCCTTAGGATGTCATGGCCAAGTGGAGATGACAAAGTCTTGCTCGGCTCGCTCCTAAGGAGCATCTGGCTGTACTTCTCCAAGACAGGTCTGCTCCTTCTTTGGATCCAGCCCATTCACTGTCGCCAAGTCACGTCTGACTGATCGCGACCCTGCAGGGCGGCGTGGAACTGCCCCTGTGAGGTTCCAAGGCCTCGACTCGTTAGGGGACCAGGAAGTCCTGTGGCCTTTGTTAGCAGCGCTGGAAGCAAAGCAGTGTCAGGTACACGCTGGGAGGTGCCACCAGCTGGTTCTGACTCCTAGGTGCCCCGTGCGCAGCCGAAGGAAACACCGCCCGCCCTGCACCATCTTCACAATTGTCCCTATGTCTGAGCCCAGGTGGCAGCCCTCTCCTTGAGAGCCTTCCTCTCTCTTTCTGCCCGACTGCACTGAGCACGATGCCCTTCCCCAGGGTCTGGTCTCCTCCAACAACATGCACGAAGTACATGCGACTAAGTCTCTGTCCTTGGGAGTCACTTGTTGGGGATCATATGGCCACAGACTGGAGAGGGCCTGGGACCCTGAGCCAGACAAGAGGGTGGGTACTGGGTGGGGAGAACCTCGGGGCACTGTGATCTCAGCAGGAAATGTCTTCTGTTGTGTTGAACTGTTGGCTTTCAGTCCTGTTAGGGAGCTAAAGTTACCTCCACTTCCAAGGAATAAATGCTAATAATAACTAATTGACAGAGAGAAAGGGAGAGAGAGAGAGAGAGAGAGAGAGAGAGAGAGAGAGAGAGAGAGAGAGAGAGAGAGAGAGAGAGAAGAAGAAGAAGAAGAAGAAGAAGAAGAAGAAGAAGAAGAAGAAGAAGAAGAAGAAGAAGAAGAAGAAATGAAGAAGAAAGAAGAGGAGGAGGAGGAGGAAGAGGGAGAGGGAGGAGGAGGGAGGGAGGGAAAGAAGGAAGGGAGAAAGGACATCATTTCCTTTCATTCCCCAAATCTAAGCACTGATGATGGTTTGCTCTCTCATGCTATTTTTTCTATGCATTTATTTTTATGTAAGAACATTGTTAGTTTGTGGGTGGGAGGTGTTAGGAGAAGTTCAGTGAAAGAAAAGCTTGCCCATTTGAAGTCTATAATTTCTCTGGTCATTTCATTCTGGAAGGGCTGAACAGGTGTTTTCAGCAGAGATCAAACCTATTAAGAGATGCCTTATGCAGAGAAAAAGTACTCGACTTATGAAAATATTTCTTCTTCTTGAGAACAGAGCAGGGACACGGACACAGAGACGCTGAATCAAGCATTGCAGAGCCAAACCCTGGCCCCAGGCTGTAGTATCTGCCAACAATATACCAATACAACCCAACTGGGTTCTTAAGCTTAGACGCCAAAGAAGCCATGCCCATCAGTCTTTTTATAGCTTGAAGTTTCCAGTCTAAAGCCAATGTCTCCATTGGACAGGGATCCATTTCTCCATGGATTAGAGTCACAGATGGACTGGTGAGTACCCAAAATGTTGAACAATGAAACTCCTAGTACCTATGAGCATGACCTTATTGGGGAAGGCACCCACTCCTCACTTTCAACATGGTGAGGTTTCAGTGCTCAGGTCATTAGGGGAACATTGGCACTATGCAAAAAGGGACGATGGCCATGCTAGATCACTAAATGGATAATAATCTCATCATCCATCACTGCCCAATTCCATCATCCCGTAGTGGCCCAACCACTGATCGATCAGTCATGGCCCCACTGAGTTAACTCCGCACCTTAGTCGTCAGAGTCGCATGACTCTGGCCTCTCTCCTCAGTGTGCCTTGCTGCCAGGTGTACATCAACAAGGGGCACACTAATTGGATAACAGGTTTTTTTCTATTTCTGTAAATTGAACATTGGAGGAGACAGTTGCTAAGTGAGGAGCAGGGTCTCTAAAGATGCTATCAGGTAAATTAACACGAGGGCATCCCAGGTGGAGTCGGGTGGGGTTAATACCATGCATGGTGCCGCCTTTATAAATAAGACAAGACCCACAAATACAGGGACCCAGAGGAAGGACGCCGCGGGACCTTGATGCTGCCAGGATCTGGGAGTGAGGCATGAAAGAGACCTTCCCTCAAAGCCTCCGACGGACTCCCCATGGCAGGCACTCTGACCTCTGACCCCAGGCTCCAGAGGGAGGTCATACCTATTTGCTGTTTAAATCCATTCACTCTGTTGCATTCTGATGTGGCTGCTGTAGAAATGAATATGACACTCCGGTAAGTGGTTTTTATTTTTAATGAAGGCTTTTGTAAATCAACGACTTTTTTCTGGTTAAAGGTATGAAAGACAATCTGGCAAGTGCGTGCCGAGGCCGCCGCCTTTTCAAAACGAGAGCTGCGGTTGCTGGGCCATCTGGGATGCGGTGCTTCCGGGGAATTCCAGGCTAGCCGGATGTTTTCCCCTTCTACGATTCCTGGTTTTAATTTTCCAGATTCTCAAAACTGTGGCTCTTTCTTTTTCCTTTATATTTGAAATGCTGATGCTTGGGCAAGATTTGTTTACATATGATTTAACTACAGGAAAAGTGGGCATCAGGGTGGTCGAGTCTCACCATCCTTAGTCCATCTCTTCAGAGCAAATGACAGGAGAGGCTGGGACTACACAAAGAAGGCCGCATCAGGATCTGCCAATGGCTAGAAACACCTGTGAGACGTAGATGATAGGGCCTTGAGTGCTGACAGTGAGGAGGACTTGAAGCTCTTGTTGCTGAAGGCCAAGGTTGACAATTCAATGTCAAGAAGACCCAAATCCTCCCAGCTGGACCACTGGGGAACATCGTGATAAACAGGGAAAAGATCGAAGTTGTCAAGGGTTTTGTCTTGCTTGGATCCGCAATCAATGCTCATGGAAACGGCAGTCAAGAGATCAAGTGGCATGCCGCACCGGGGAAATCTGCTGCACGAGACCTCCTGACAGTGCTGAAGAGCAAGATGCCACTTTGAGAACTAAGGTATGCCCGAACCAAGCCCCACGATACTTTGTCACCTCATCTGCACGTGGCCATTGGACATTGAAGAAGGAAGGTCAGAGAGCAGGTGCTGGCACGGAATATTGAAAGTACCGTGGACTGCCCGAAGCACACCCAACTGTCCCTGAGGGATGTACAACCAGCGTGCTCCTCGGAAGCAAGGCTGGAGAGATGTAGTCTCGCTCACTGAGGATCTATTCTCAGGAGAGACCCGTCCCCGGAAAAGGTCATTGCGCTCGATAAAGCGGAAGGGCAGGAAGCAGAGGAAGACCTTCAACGAGCTGGATTGGCAGCCTGGCTGTAGCAGTGGGTTCAAACACCGCTGTGGTGAAGATGCCAGGCAGGATTCTGCTCTGCGGTGCACGGGATGGCCATGAGTTGGTAACTCCCTCAAGGGCACCTAACAACAACAACCACCGCCACAACCACATGGGTTTGCCTGGTCTCCTAAAATGCAGCAGGACGACTGACCTCTTTCCCTTTGCACAGCATGGCTACTCCCAGAACAGTGCTGTGTGTGGTTGTCTCACGCCAAAGAGGGGCCACTCCCGAGTCATATTTTATCCTCAGCGTTTGTCACCTAGCGCTGCTGGGAGCTGTCACATCAATTCTGACGCCCGGTGGCCCTGTGTGATGTTGTGAAAGGGCCCCGGAGGGTTTCCTGGGCTGTCATTTTAAGGAAGCAAATCTCCAGCACTGTCACCAGGCTGTAGGCTCCAACCTCCAACCTTTGTCCAGCAGCTGAGCCGTCTGCTGTAGGTGCCAGCAGTGCCTCATAGTAACCCACACCAAACCCCATATTCTGCCAGCAGCCAGCCCTGACTTGGGGCTCCAGAGACTGTGACTCTTCATGGGAGCAGACAGCTTCATCTTGCTGGTGGGTTTGAACCACTGAACTTGTGGTGAAGAGTCCAACACGTAACCCAAAGGCCCGGATTGATTCTTTTGCCAGGTAACACATATACATGCACATATACATACATATATACATACCCACACCTATATACATATACACACATACATAGATATGTGTGTGTGTTTATAGATGATCTGGGGAAGTCCATCATCCATCCTTTGAGAGAATGATGAACTTCCTCATCATTTCTTGCATGTCATGGACCACCACATCAGTTGATGTTGAGTTTGGTGTGACTCATGGTGAGTCTATATGTTCTCACAGTAGAACTTTATACTGTTCACCAGGCCTTTCTTCCAACTCACCTCTGAGTGGATTCAAATTGCCAGCCCATCGGTTAGTCCTCAAGCTTTTAGCTATCTGGACCACCCAGGGCTTCTTGCATGGACCACACCTGATGCTTATTTTACAACCAGTGACTCTTTGGCTATGCACTTCACTTTGACCAACAGCATGTAGCATGTGTGACACCAGCGACGACTTGAGGAGCTTGCTCCATTGAGATGACGTGGGGTCCTGGAACCTACCTAGTAGAGACAACAAGTTAGACAACTGGAAGATCGGAGACCTTCCAGTGAGGAGATGAGCTACTTCAGCGGAGGAGCTCACATATCTGGCAATGAGTTCACCAACTAGCCCTCTCATGACCAGGCATGTGAAGGAAGCCGTGTAGACTTTCCAGGCCCAACCAAAAGGACCAGCCAGACTCACGCCCTATTGACCCACAAAAGAGTAAGACAAATTCACTATTTGTTGTCTAGGACCACCAAGGCAGACCACAGTCAGCATATCTTAAGCTAAAAGAACTCAAGAAAACATTTAAGCCTAGAGTTGCAATATCGAAAAATCCTACGGGTGAATGGTTCGAAACTATACATACGGTTTTCAGTGGTTACTTCTCCCAACGTGGAGAGCTGATTCCTTCTTTGTTGTCTGACCTTCATCTGGAAACTGCTGAAATAATTCTGAGGATGGTGCGGGCCTAGGCAGTGCTTCGTTCTGCTGTGCAAAGAGTTGCTATGGGTTGGAATTGACTCAAAGGCACTGAAGACGACACCATGGGTACAATATTGAACGATGCAGGATGCATCAACAGAAGATGGAAAGAATGCACAGTCACTGTACTAAAAAGAGCTAGTCAGTATCTAGCCAATGTACGAGGTAGTGTATGATAGAGACAATGGTACTCAAGGAAGAAATCCAAGTTGCACTGAAGGCTTTGGTCCTACACATGTATCGAGGAATTGGAATGTTTGAACAAGCTGGTGAAGCACCGGAAGCACTCACGAGTCTATGCCAAGAAATTTAGACGACAGCTAATTGGCCAACTGACGGGAAGAGGTCTGCTTTTGTCCCCGTTCCAAAGAAACGTGACTCAATGAAAATGTAAATTATTGAACACTGTCGTTAATATCATGAGGAAAACTTTGCTGACGATCATCCAACAGTGGTTGCAGTGGTACCTTGACAGGGAACTGCCAGAAGTTGAGGCCAGATTCAGAAGAGGACATGGAATGTGGGACAGCCTTGCGGATGTCAGATTGATCTTGGCTGAGAGCAGGGAATAGTAGAAAGATATTGACTGCATTTAACTGACTGTGAAAAGCCATATGACTGTGTAGACCATGAAAACCTATGGATAACGTTGAGTGGGCTGGGAATGCCAGACCACATAACTAATTTCGTGGCACCTGTACGTGGAGCGGGAAGCAGTCGTATGAGCAGAACAAGGGAATACTGCATCATTTAAGACCAAGACAGGGACGTGCCAAAGTTGTATGCCCTCAACATACTGACTACATGCTGAGCCCATCATCAGAGAAACTGTTTAATGAAGAAGAAGGTGGCATCAGAATCGGACGAAGGCTAATTAACAACCTGCGATGTGCAGATGGCACTACCTTGCTCGCTGAAAGTGAGGAGGACCCGAAGTGCTTGCTGATGAAGATCAAGGATTGCAGCCTTGAGTATGGATGACAACGAATGTCAGAAAGACCAAAATATTGACACCTGGACCAACAGGTAACATGGTGATAGATGAAGAGACGCCTGAAGCTGTCGAGGATTTCATTTTGCTTGGATCCAGAGTCAATGCTCCTGGAAGCAGCAATGGAGAGATCAGGAGACGCACTGTGTTGGATAAGTCTACTGCCCACGACCCCTATTTAACGTGTCAAAAAGCGCCTTCTATGCACGTGTAACGAAAGAAGGATCGCCAGGAGGCTCCTTAGAGGCAGGAATGGTGGGATTTTGCCACATGAGCTTTGGAGGAGGACAGCACGCTTGGTAAAGCAGAGGGGCATCCAAGCAGAGGAAGGCCCTCCACCAGATGGACGGACACAGTGGCTGCATGGACAGACTCAAACACAGCAACCGTTGTGGGATGGTGCAGCACCAGGGAGTTGCACACAGGGCCACTATGAGTGAGAACTGACTCCACAGCCCTTCATAACAACAACAACAACAACAACAACAACCACAACAGAATTAGCGGTGGAAGCTGCGCATTGAGAAAGGAAGACCCAAGGAGAACCCATGCATTTGAACGATGATGCTGAGGGATCATATTGAATGTATCACAGTATGCAAAAAACAAGCAACCCCCCCAAATCTGTCTTGGAAGAAGTACAGTCAGAACGCTCCTTAGAAGCAAGGACAGCAAGACTTTGGGCATTTTATCAGGAGAGCCAAGGTCCTGTAAAAGGACATCGTGCTTGATAAAGTAGAGGATCATCAATAAAAAGGGGGGGGGGCAGAGAGGACCTCTGCGAGAGGGTGTGACATAGTGACTGTCATAACAGGCTCAATCACCATGAGCTCAGGTGAGGGTGGCACAGGACGAGACCGTCGTGATTTCTGTCGGACCTGGGGTCGCTGAGAGTTGGGACCTACTCAACAGCAACAACAGCATCAACACCAAGAGGACCCTTGGAAGAAAGAGCTGGCCCGTAGTGCTGAAAGAAGTGAAGGGAGCAGCCCTGAAGTGAAGGGAGGCAGTGTTGTTCCGATGCAGACATGGTCTCTGTGTGACCACAGCCGCCACTGATTTCAGTCTGTGCCACCACCTCCAGATTGAGAAGAACATGCAGGGAGCCAATGCACCCCGCCCACCCCCACACGATTCAGAGGGAAGGAAAGACTTGCTGGAGGCCCCCGAGACTTTGCAGCTGTTGGCTCTGCGGAAATCGCCGATGGATGCCATCCTGACTTAGTAGCTGCGAAGCTTTGCAGCTTTAGCTTCTTCATCTACTGCGTCTCTGTGTCATGAACTAAGTACGGCCCGGTGCTAAATCGATGCACCTAAGTTGCTGAAAACCCTCAGGTTCCTGCCCTCCACCTTGTAGGGTCACCAGCGTCTTTCCCTTCAGGCACAGCTTCCAAGAGTCCTAAGATCCCTAGCACAGTGGGTCCCCCCTGCCTGAGAGGATGGATAGGGGCTGAGTCGATGAGACCATTGTTCCCATCTGCTGGCGTCTGAGCTCAAGTCTCTGCCATGGGCGTCCTTAGTTTTGCCGACAAGCAAACGTCGGCCGAGCCAGCAAGGCGCACTCCATTGCTTCTTCGAAAGACCCACTCTGTCCGTCAAGACAGGCCCATTTCCACAGTGCGCTCAAGATAGCCCTGTCCCTTCAGCAGTAACAGCCAGAATGCCCTCCGGGTGCCCTCGCCACAGCACAGCCGCTGCCCTTCCTCATCCCAATCTTTTGTTCATCAAATGCTGCCGAGCGGTGGCATAAAGCCACTCTCCAGGAGATAATTCACTGCAAGCTGAAGCCATCCAAATGCCACCCCTTCTTCCCACAGTGACCTTCAACGCGACAGCCCCGGCCGCTCCCCTGCAGCCATCAATGGCAGTAACACAGCATTCACTCCAACCACGTGTCTTTCCTCACCTGGCTGTCGCGTGCTTTGGTTAATCCTTTTCTATCTTTACTTTCTGCAGCTGACCTCTCGACCCCACCACCAGCCTGCAAACCGCCCAAGGGGCTTTCTGTGAGGCTCTGGGGATGCGCTGGGGAGCCCCTTCCCATGCACCCCGACTTTTCAGGTCAAGCAAGAAGGTAAAGCTTGAGCCAGGCGATCAGCAGTGTCTCTGGATAGATCTGCAGGGGCTAGTGCATGGAAAACGGTGATAAAGGTTGCTGCTTAGAACCCAACAGCGGTGCCGTGGAAGAAAAGGCTGGCGATCTACTTCTGTTGAGATCCTTGTGGTTGTTGCGGTTGTCCGTGCACAACTAAAGGACACACTGCCAGGTCCCGCGCCCTTTCACGATCCTCTCTGTGTCTGAGTCCATTGTGGAAGCCACTGGATCGATCCATTTCACTGAGACTCTTGCTCTTTTTCATCACCCTTCGACTTGACCATGCACGCTATCCTTCTCCCAGGACCGGTTCCTCCTGATAACCTGTCCGTAGTACGTGAGACCAAGTCTGGCCTTCCTTGTTTCTAAGGAGCGTCCAGACTGTGCTTCCTCTGACAAAGATGCGTCATCCTTCTGACATCATCCAGCCAAGAACGCCTAGGGGGCTCAGGTCCACTCTGCAGCACGTGGAGTCGCCATGTTGTCGTTAGGTGACATCGAGGTCGGCTCCAGCCCATAGCGACCCGATGCACAACTACCTGGTCCTGCACCATCTCACAACGATTTTTACGCTTGATCCCATTGCTGCAGCCACTGGAGTTACATGGAATCAAGATGGCAACAGCTCATACTAGCAAAGAGCTGGTTACAGAGGTGCATCCCAGTCCACAAAACAGGGTGTATGACAAAGGCCTGTATCTTGGTTTTCTTAAATCCAGGCAGCAGGGCAAGAAATTCAGTCCCATCTCCACTGTAATGCCCCCCAAGGCTGTGCTGAGGTTGGAGGGTCAATAGGAGACCAAGGTATCAGGAAGACCCTTGTGTGGGTGCCTCACTGCCTCGTACACACAGGTGGCTTGGATACAGTCTCAGGGACTCTGACAATGCTTCAAGGCAGCTGGTGGATGAGCTCACCCGGGGAGCTGGGCAGCTTCTTGTAGCAGAACCTTACAGTCACCGCTTTTAAATCCACTCATCAAAACTAGTTTTGCTCTTATTTTTTCTTAATACACGGACGCCATTTGAGAACCTTCTCATATTCTAGCAGAGCTCATTCTCAAATGCTGCGTACATTCATGCTGTGTAAGGAAAAGACAACGTTTACTTAAGAGAATGTTACAATTCCGGTGACTTGCAGCTCAAAGCATTGCCAGTGGTTTCAGAGATGGGCTGGATTTCCCCCTGAAGTGGGCGTAAGCGGGTCTGAGATCTGCATACTGAAACCATCTGTAAGGAAAGACATCATTTGAATAGCTAGATAGCGATACAAAAAGTTAGAGCCCTGGTGGTGATGTCCAGTAAGCATTGGACTGCCGTCCACAAGGTCGGTGGTTCAAACTCCCCAGTCATTCTTCAGGAGGGAGGTGAGGCTGTCTGCACCTGTCAAGATTTACAAAGCCCCAGAAAACCTGATCCTGATCCAACTCAGGGTGATTTCAACCAACTCATCTCCATTCAAAAGTTGGACAGTGAATAAGGAAGACTGAAGGGAAAGAAATCAGTGCCTTTGAACTTTGGTGCTGGTGAAGAGTATTGAAGACGCCACGGACTGCCAAAAGAACCAGTACATCTGTCCTGGAAGAAGTACAGCCAGAATGCCCAGTAGGGGCAAGGATGGTGAGACTTGTCTCACGCACTTTGGACGCGTTATCAGGAGAGACCAGTCTCTGGAGAAGGACATCGTACTTGATGAGGTCGCAGGTCAGGGTCAGGAGAAAGACCCTTGACGAGATGGATCGGCACGGTGGCTGCAAACGGGGCCTCACTGCTAACACTTGTGAGGCTGGTGCCGGGCAGGGTCGGGCTTTGTTCTGCCGTGCTGAGGGTTGCTAGGGATCGGAGCTGACTCCCTGGCTCCAAACGGTGGTGAGTTGGAATCAAGTTGAGTTGGAATTGACTCAAAGGCAGAGTTTCACAGGGGACATAAAATGCAAGAGCCCCGAGTGGCACAAACAGTTAAGCACTCAACTACTTGCTGGCAGGCCAGCCTTTTGAGCCCACTCAGAGGCAAACCCTCGGGAGACCCACCTGGTGACCTGCTTCCAACAGTCACAGCCTCACCAACTATGGAGCAGGCTGACAGCGCCCAGGGGCCATCGTGACCCCGAGTTACCTCTGCCACACCTGCTCACAAGAGCAACAGCACATCGCTCACCCCAACCGCTGGGAGCTGGGCGCAGTGCCACTCACCGGAGGAAAGGCTTTGGTCGCAGGCCTCTGCGCCAGGCCCACGACGGTCTGAGGGTAAAGGCCTCATGTGTGCCACAGCTTTTAAATGGCGGCAGCTGCAGCTGAAAAGGGGGACTGTAGACGTCTGTCTCCTAACTCCCAGCTTGATAACCTCAGCGGTCCTCTCCTGACGTAGCTTGCGCTCCTCTAGACGTTGTCTCAAGCGTCCTGGCTGCATAATGGTGACCCGCTTGGCTGTAGCTGCAAGATCGGCCATTGGAAACCAGCCGTCGCTCCCTGGGAGGAAGATGGGTCTCGGAAACCCACAGGGGCCGGTCTACCCTGTCCAGAGGGTCGGGGCGAGTCCATAAGGACTCAGTGGCAGGGACTGAGGGAGTGTTTGTCTCGCTTGGCCTCCCCCTTAGCCCAGAGCTTGCCCACAACCAAAGGTCATCCGTCATTCTCACATCCTTTGCTCTCCTGCAGCCACACCTGGCCTTCCTGGCTGAGAGATCGGGAAGAGGCTGCCGGTCTCCAGTCACCGGGGCCAATTCTAACGGATTGTAATGGTTGGAAGGCTCCGTCTGGGGTCTGGCCCAGACTTCCTGTGTTGCCCTATCTTTCCCTTCTCATTCCATTTCCTCCTCAAATACTCTTTCGCCCCATAAGCCAGTGCACACGATCTGGGAACGTGTATTCCTGGGGAGTGATCTGCGGAGATGACCAGAAACGGCTCTTGGTGAGACACGATCCAAGCTCATCACTAAGGAAACGGACTCAGAGCACCTGTTGCCAGCGGGAGGTGGGGAGGGAGTACCATCCTCCCCGTCCCTCTGCACCAACCACGGCCGTGTGCTTTTCCAATTATGCTCCCATTGAGTAGCCCCCACAAAGCTGCATCCTGTTGTCCCTTAACTTGGTCCCCCGAGCGCCAGAGGGAACTTGATGCTACTAAACTGCCGCAGGGAAAGCGACGCGCTCATGAATAGCTCCTGTTGCACAGACACTACGGCTGGGAGTGCCGCATTGGGATATGGTTCCCATTACAACAATGGTTTGCTAAACTGCCGCCGCTCACCAGAGCACGAAGCATCGGCTTCTACTCGTGGACCCTGCCGCGGGAAACTGCACTGGGGACGGGGTGAGGCAATCAGGACTTACGCTTCAAGAATGGAGAAGCAAGGAGCTGGCTTCAGAGTGGACTACAAAACTCACACCCATGGATCAGAGCCAATACATACAGAACCCCCCACCACCCACTGCCATCAAGTCCACTCCAACATCTAATGATCCAATTATTGGGATGATTTCTGAAAGTGATGCCTTTCTGGGAGCGGCCAGCCTCATCTTTCTACCACAGAACTACTGGTGGGCTTGAACCAACAATCTTGAGATCAGCAGTAACCCACAGCACCACTAAACTCATAGTGATCCTGCAGATAGAGTAGAACTGCCCCTGAGGGTTTCCAAGGATGGAAACCTTTACAGGTTTGAAGTACTGACCCTGTGGTTAGCAGGCCAGTGCATAACGCACGGCATCATCAGTGCTCCTGGCAGCACCACTAGGGATGCGGGAGGGAAGCAGGCAGCTGCTAAGTCAATGCCAACTCACGTGTGTCAGGGTCAAACTGTACACCCAGGGTTTTCAACAACTTTTAATTTTTCAAAAGAATACCACCAGGTCTTTCTGGTAGTTTCGATTGATCAACTTTTAAATTAGCAGTCAAGTACTTGGCCATTTGTTCCATATATATGTATCCTAAAAAAAAAAAAAAAACCCATGATTTTCCCTTCAAAGTTATGTCTTGAAATTAATTACTTAATATATTTGTCAACTCTGTGATTCCATTCTCAGACCCATTTTTCAAACTCATCTGTTTGGATGGCTGACAGCACCTCCCTCATTGTTTTTCTTCACCCGTGGCATCAAATTGTTGTCCTTTCATGTCCCTATTCATTTGTGGAAATAAAAAGAAGGCACAGGGAGCAAGGTCAGGTGAGTAAGGTGCATGGGGCAAAAGAGACATGCTGTTTTTTTGCCAAAAACTGGCGCACTGGGATGGCTGTGTGAGCAGGTGCATTGTCATAGGGGCCAACCCAGAGCCCCATCTGCCACAAATCAGGCCTTTTTGGTCGCACACTGTTACAGCATCTTTTGAGAACCTCTAACTAGAAAGCCTGATTAACAGTCTGACCCAGAGCAATGAACCCCAAATGCACTGTGAATAGACATTTTCATCTGTTTGGGAAGTTGACAGGTGTCCAGAATGAGTTTTGTCATCAGTCAACATTTCACCTTTTTTGACAAGAGAAAACCACTTGTACATTGAGTTTTTCCCACAGCACTGTCCTTGTAAGCTGTGTTCCATGTCACAACAGTTTCTGCAGCATTTTTCCTGAGCAGGAAATAAAACAGCAAGACGTGGTTTTCTTAAATTGGCCGTCATAAAAAATGAGGTTTGAGTGAAAGTGCTTTTCAGAAAAAATTCACTGTGACCAGAGAGAACCTTCCCAGGTGATGCCACTGGGTGGCCTAACACAGAGCAAGTTGCTGGATGCTTTTCTAGTGGGGAAAATGTGTACTACGAAAGCTCCATCCAGTGGAGCTATTTTCCATTTTAGTTTGGATACCCCCTTGTATTTATCCTCCCATAAACCTTCACTTCCTTGGAAACAGTGAGGGATGCACTACTCTGACTACGGTGTGTGTGTGTGTGTATGTGTGTGTGTGTGATTATTTTAAACTTTTTGTTGTGATGTGGGTGAAAGTTTACAGAACAAGTTGGTTTTCCATTCAACAATTCATGCCCACCCTCTCGACACGATCACTGATCACTGAAGACATCATGGGTGCACAAACAAATGTGGTGAGGAAAGCTGATGGTGCCCGGCTATCAAAAGATATAGCATCCAGGGCCTTAAAGGCTTGAAGTTAAACAAGAGGCTATCTGGCAGAGAAGCAACAAGCCCATGTGGATGATCTACACCAGCTTGTGTGATTATGAGGTGTTGACAGAATCAGGTAACAGGCACCAGAAGACCCACAAACAAACAAACAAGCAAACATATTGTTGAGAATGAGGAGGACAAGAGCAGAGACCCATCTGTAGAGTAGAAAATAAGACATCTCTCTTAAGGGTCACAAGGAAGGGATGAGTAACTAGGGTGCAGTGTAGTACAGATGAAACACACAATATTCCTCTGGTTCTTTGAGGCCTCTTCACCCTCCACTCATGACCCAGTCCTGCCTTTCAGTTCTGGCTAGACTGGGGCATGTACACTGGTACAGATAAGAGCTCACAACACAAGGAATCCAGGTCAGATAAACCCCTCAAGAACAGAATTGGGAGTAGTGGTACCAGTTGGGAAGGGAGAAGGTGGGGAGAGGAAGGGGGAAACGTTTGCGATAATGGATGCGTAAACTCCCCCACCCAGGGGAATGAACAACAGAAACATGGGTGAAGGGAGACAGCAGTTAGTGTAAAACATGAAGACAATAATAATTTTTAAGTTATCAAGGGGTCACAAGGGTGGGAGCGGGGAGGGAGGGACAAAAGAGTAACTGATAGTAAGGAGTCAAATAGAAAGTCCATGTTTATAAAATGATGATGCCAACATAGGTACAAATATGCTGGAAGCAATTGGTGTATGGAATAAGAGCCCCCAATAAAATAAAGGAAAAATAAAAAAGCCCAATTCATGCCCATTTTGTTTGGTGACATTGTATAAATGCACTTTAAGGAGTGGGTAAGACTCAACTTGGGGACCAAAGGGCAGTATTAACAAATGCTTAGAAATGATACGGCCACCAGGAGCAGAGACAACCTGGAATATGAGCACAGGAAAAAGAGTGACAAGGACGAACGTTGGGTTACCCAACCAGACCTGATCAGAAGAGAGGATCTGGCCCAACCTACTTTCAATGATAGGATCCCACTGTCATATCCCTTTATGGAGATGGGGACCCCAAGCTGAAATAGCCTGATGACATTTCTGTTAACATCACCCACCACACCTTTTCATGATTTGATGGTCAACAGCCAAACGATGTCTTCCTAGGGCGAGCAGCCTCCCACCAGCAGAGAAAAGGCAGCAACATTGAAATCACAGCCCACACGACGGGAGTGTTACCACTGACCTGCATGTGAATGTTGCCTATTGAACAAGGAAGACCTGAGAAGATCCGGTGCAGCTAAGAGATGATGCTGGTGAAGAATATGGCAAAAGAACCAACAAATCTGTCTGCAAGAAGCACAGCCAGCCAGAATGGTCCCTTGAGGCAAAGATGGTGAGATTTCGTCGCACATGCTTTCTGGTCATGTACACATGGACCGTTCTGGACGTGCTATCAGGAGAGTCCGGTCCTTGGAGAAGGACATCACGCTTGGTAAAGTGAAGGGACAGTGAAACGAGCAAGACCCTCAAAAGGATGGACAGACGTCGTGACTGCAATGATGGGCTCAGACATAAGAACAACTGAGGAAGTGCGGGGCCGAGCGGTGTTGCATTCTGAGTGCTTAGTGTCTCTGTACGGCGGCACCGGAAAGCAAAAGGTTTTCTCAAAAGTTACAAGTCGACTTGTCGGGACCTAGCAACAGTAATAAGTGAATCAGAATGTTGATTGTCTAGTTTTGTATATCAGCATCTGTTTGATTGTTTAGGGTAAACCTGCCCCTTATGGAGGCAGGTCCCTCTCACTGAATAGAAACCCAGTTACGTGGACCTGTGGGACTGCAAGCCTGGCCCTCCAGTGCGGTGAATTCTGCACCTCAATGGCACCTTGTATCGTGTCCTCCCAGGGCCATGCCTGGTCCTTGCTGTCTGTCTTTGGATTCTTCCTTCATCTGCTAGGAATGAAGTACAGGGCATTGGGTTCATCGAGGTGGACCCTGAGCCTCTCCCATTTCCTGCTCAAGTCCCGAGAGAGTCATCATTGTTGCCTTCATGAGGTACATGGGCCCGTGTCAGAAGGACACAATCGTTCACAAACCCTAGGACCAGACCAGAGCAGAATCAATTGCATTCTCTCTCCTTCCGTTAAATACCTCGTTTTCTTCAAATCCCCCAGACAGGAAGGAGGAGGTGCCCACCAAGACCGCTCGGACAGCAGGTGCTGTTTTTCACAGTTTGCCATTTGAACAGGTAGGATCAACAGACAGTGAGGGAGTGACGAAAGATTTCCTCTTGAGATGCTTCCGCTGAAGCTGTCAATTCCATAATCGCTGTGAAAATAGGGACCAAAGGGCAGACTTTTGAAAGTTTGTGTGAGTCTGGGTAGACTAGAGAAACAAATTCACATACACCCACATGTGTACAAGAAAGAGATTTATATCAAAGAGTAATTGTATATTAATAAAACATCCCAGCCCAGTGCAGATCAAGTCCATACGTCTGATATTACCCCATACGTCTGATACCAGTCTACACATTCCTCTTCAGACTCCCAAAACACGTGCAATGATGCCAAATGCAGAAAAATCACAGGTCTGTGGGGGAAAGTCTGTGCATCCAGTGGCGGTGGATACAGTGGCCATCTGTGGATCCAGTGGCTGTCTCAGTGCTGTCATGAGTCTCCATGTGGCTCCTCCAGCTCCAGAGCTCAGGCTCCATCAGCATAGCTCCATGTGTCTTGTCAGCAGAAAGATGAAGCAGAGAGTGTGTGTCTCACCTCCAAGGAGGAAATACAGGAGTTCCCAGAATTCTCAGGAGAAGACCATGCCCACACAGAGGCCTCATTGGCTATGACCCGATTGACAGACTAGGACTCCACCTCTTCACTCACGTGAACAGTAGATTATGTAACTGCCACCGTGTGTCACTTATTGCTATACACCCTGAGGAATGGGGACTGGTAACAAAAAGGCAGGGTGACTATTGAATTATGTGCCCCAAAGGCAAGTGTTGAGATCCTGAGCCCCTGTATCTGTGGATGTGATCCTGTTTGGACATAAGAACATCCTCTTCTGTTGAGTTAATGAGCTCTTACCAGAGTAGGGTGGGTCCTAGAACTAAGCATCTCTCAGTGACGAGAAGAGCAGAATGGACTCATGGAAATGCATGGGGGCAGGAATGACCCTAAGGAATGCCAAGGAGCAACAAGGGACTCAATGGAACCAGTAAGGAGCCACCAAGGGATGCAAAGGACCTTGAGGAACACCAAGGACTTCCCTGGACTTACAGCCTCCGGACCGGTGATTGGCCAGGCTTCTGCTCTTTGGAGTCACTGTGCTGGGGTGTCTCTGTTGTGGCAGTACTAGGTCGTGAAGACAGACATAAGGTTCTTTTGTGGAACCACCTATTCTGCCATCAAGTGCCCCAAATAGAGAAGAAAAATGCACTTCTAAAAAATGGGCCACTGAAGTGACTGGGGTCTTAAGAGCTCATGAGCAGCCATCTAAGGTATATCAAGTGTCTGTCTCTGTCTGGAGGAGAGAAGAGTGAATCAAATTGAAGACATGTGGAAGCAATTGGTCCAATGGGCTGATGGACCCCGTGGACATTATCCCAGAGACCAGAAGAAGCAGGTGATCATAAACAAGACCAGGCTCATGACTCAGACTGCATTTGGTGGAACTTCCAAGATGATGGTCCTGCGTCCATCCATTCCACTCTGGGTCTGAAAGCGACCTCATTCCCATGGTTCGATTTCCAGGCAGCCAACAGACAGGTGTCTAAGGCGAACAGCAGTAGCAGGGAGGGATTGGCACTTTAGAAGGAGCACTACTGAGAGACCCAAAGGGCAGCATTGACTCAGACAACGCTCAGAAGGGTTAGGAGAGGAGGGGGCGGGGAACCAGGAAGCACAGGGAGGCAGTGGTATTGCGTGGTGGAGGCCATGTTGGTGAAGGCCGTGAAGAAAAGCGTGGATGGATTGTGGAATGGAAAATGGATGGTCTGTTCTGCCAACCTTCACCCAACTCACAAAGAAACATTTAAAACAAGGGGGCTGGTGACTGAGTGCCCCACAGGCTGAGGAAGGAGAGCGCACAACAGAAGGGTGGGCTGTGTAGCGCAAGGACCGTGACCTAGGAGCCTCAGGGCCTGAGCTGGAGTCCTGACCCCCCAGTTCTGGTCTGACCTGACAGCCTGCCATCTTCTTCCTCTCCTTGCCCACCTTTGTTGAGTGAGAGCACTGAGCT
Organism: Tenrec ecaudatus; assembly: GCF_050624435.1. Classification (NCBI taxonomy): domain Eukaryota; kingdom Metazoa; phylum Chordata; class Mammalia; order Afrosoricida; family Tenrecidae; genus Tenrec; species Tenrec ecaudatus. The sequence continues at coordinate 4,625,262 of NC_134539.1, read as the reverse complement.
CTGTGAGGTCCACAGGGAGGGCTGTCTGGACAGAGCCCTTGGCCTTGATCCTTTGGTGTGACAGCATATCAAACCCCCCTCCCGTCCCCCCTCCCCAGGAAGCTTGCAAATGAGTCCAGAGGGGCCTGAGCGTCTGATTGGACTGCGCCTCCCTAATCAATACCCCAGCCGTTCCTGGGTGCCAAAGCAGTGTCTTCACGCACTGCAGAATGTGTAGGGAGGGCAGGTGAGGAGTGCTCATGCGGACCACTGGGGGATGGTGATTCTCAGCCCCTGAGCCTGGCCAAGGGCCAGGGTGCCTTACCTCCAGTGGAAGATGCTTGCAATATTGTCCTTCTCAGACCTGGCTATTCACCCCCGTCACGCATGGAGGCTGCAGCCTCCTCCAGGGTCACTCACCAACGAGAAGCTGTGGCTGCTGATGGCAGCTGGGTGAGCGCCTGGAGCCATCGCCCAGCACTGCGCTCCAGAAGGAGATTGAGAGGTATGGTGGAGGTGACTGGTGAGCCGGGGCCAGGAGGCCTCCATGGGGAGCTCAGAGAGGAGGTGCTTTGCTGACAGACCTGAAGAGTTGAGTACTGACTCCCAAGTCGCCCTGCAGGGCCCACCTGCAGAGTTCATAGCAGCACGTTCAGGAGCAACCTTGTCATCCGACCAAACAGCAGCTCTGGGATCTAAGCAAACTGTCAGCAGAGAAACCGCGACTCCATCTCTTCTGGCTGCTGTGACGGAAAGGCCACAGGGGGTGGTTTACGTTTTTAAGCCCAAACCCAGGGGGCTTTTGCCACTCTGGAGGGGGGGGGGAATTCTGGTCTCAGCTCCCACCAGGCTCTTTTTCAGGGTCTTCAGAGATCTCTACATGGCTTCTACTTTTAATGCCCTTTGGTTTGCCTCTCAAGGACCCATCCATTATCTTGAAGATGGTTAACTTAAGCCTCAACCTATGCCTACGTGGCCTCATTAGCATAACAAAGGAAGGGTCATTCCTCAAAGGGATTACAAAGGGCCCTTCTATTCTGCCCTACAGAATGTGTGTACAGACATGAAGTCTTGGAAAGCAAGGAGGTTACTTTGAGGACTAAGGTGCACCTGACCCCAATCCTGGAACTTCCAATGGTCTTATATCACGTGAAAGCTGGACACTGACTAAGGAAGATCTAAGAACCAATGCATGTGAACAACAGCTAAGAAGGCTGAGGGTTGCAGGACCCGCAAGGAACCAACAGATCAGTCTTGGTCTTAGAAGAAGTACAGTCAGGGGATCCTTGGAGGCCAGGGTGGTGAGACTTTGTCTCACGTCCTTTGGACACGTTATCAGGGGAGACCAGTCCCTGAGGAGGGGCTGGTATCTTGGTAAAGTAGAGAGAGACAAGGAAAACGAGGACGACTCTGGACAAGAGGAACGAACAGAGCAACTGTAGCCTTGGGCTCCGACGTAAGAACAATTGTGAGTACAGTGCGGGACCAGGGGGCATTTCCTTCTGTGGGCAGGGTCCCTCTGAGTTCCAGTCAACTCGGGGACGCCGACCCCCACCGGCAGCAACGTGCAGACAGGCGTTCTCTGCACTTGTCTGCTTCTCTGGGTGATCCAGCCTCGGACAGCTTGCTGGAAGCTTTCCATCTCACAGAAATAATGAATTTGTATATAATTTTACTAGGGATACTTTTAAAAAATGGTTTCCTTGGCAGATACTATACCTATCATACAGTTCAATCATTCACTATGCTTTAGAAGAGATGGCAATCACCACCACAGTCAATGTCAGAACGGTTCCTTTTCATCCTCGTTGTTGTTAGCACCCCACTTCCCCCAACCTCCAGAATTCAGTTACTTTGCCACTAGGTGCACATTTGAGTCAGGTGGTGAAATAAGCAATTCCTTTTATACTAAAACTGGTATTTGGATATTCAGGGTAGCATTATTCATGGTAGTCAAATATTACAAGCAATCCAAATGTCTTCAATTGATTAATGGTGCGGTACCCCGGGGTGTATCATTATATGGGATATGACCTTCCCACCCATGAGTCTATAATTCTGCTAACAACACCACCACCACCAGATCAGCTGCAGGAGAGTCTGTGAATGACCTACTTTACTCACCTTCACCAATGGGAGGGTTGCGTATTCAGAGCGGTGGTGTGTTCACCTGCCCAATGAGAGTACATTGAAGAGATTGGTTCCTATGGGTCCTACTGGAATCAGTCACCTCCACAGAAGTGTAAGAGGGCAAGAGAGACCCTAGAAGACTTAGAAGAGGCTGGAAGGGATCCCAGTGGATCTGGGCTTCATGTGTGAGGGAACCTTCTCAGCTGGGGGTAATCTGGGTCAAAGGCTGTGATGCTGAAGATGGTGCGAGGCACAGAAAGGGCCCAGTGGCAGAGCGGGCAGTGGAGAGAGGGTCTACACAGCTGAAAGGGGGTGCTACATGGAGGGGAGGGAGCCACTAACTAGCCATGAGCCAGCATAGTGCAGAAAGAGCTGGCAGGGGAGAGGCTGGCAGTAGAAAGCCTCTGAGAGTGGACCTGGTTGGCTGCTGTCATTCACTGAAGGAGGGAGGATGTGGCCATTTCTGGGAGCCTCTGGACCTTGCCTGTTTACTCCCTGACCGTGGTCCCAAGTGGTTCCTGTCACTTCCATGTTGATCCCATTCCAAGATACAGTCTGTTAATACACCACAGAACTGTGTAGTCTGTGAGTTCTGGGTGGCCGTGGCAATGGGTTCTCCAATCCTACAGAGAAGTCTAGAGCCCTGTGGGGATCAGAGAGCACAGAGAGGGGGGTGGGGTGGGTGGATGCCCTCTGCCTCAAGGGAACCAGCTTTGCGCTGATCCTGATCCTGACTTTTCACTAAGCCACGCTATTACTGACGCTGCACTTCAGACAGCGAAGCAATATTTACACAACTGGGGGAGATCAGCCAGAAAGAGGATTGGAGTGCTGACAGACACTGTGAGTTAGGTTGGTCTTGAACACATTATGTTGGGTGAAAGGAGCCAGACACAGAGGACCGCATGTTGTGACCTTCTCTCTTTCTCACTGCCATGGAGGCGATGCCGACCCCAGAGGACAGGGTAGAACTGCCCCGATGAGTTTCTGAGATTGGAACTCTTTATGGGCGTAGAAAGCCCTGTCGTTCTCCTGTGGACCGGCTGGTGGTTTTGAACTACTGACCTTGCAGTAAGCATCCCAATGTGTTACCACCATGCCACCATGTCCAGTCAAGACCACTCGGTAGAGACTGAGAGTAGCTTGGTGGTAGAGCGTAGGGGAAAATGTTGAGGACAAAAATGAATGACTGCTAATGGGGGCTGCGTTTCTCTTCAAGGTGATGGAAATGGCCTGGTCTGGATAGTGGTGATGGTTGAACAACCTGGTGTATACAGGCAGTCCCCAAGTTAGGAACTAGATTGGCTTCCAAGTGTGTCGAATCTATAGGTAAGTCAGCATGTTGACCTACTTAGTGCAAGAAGACTTGACACCTCTTCGATGCTTTAAAACGTGTACAGGCAGCAAGCGAGGGACAAGAGGATCGTCTCATTCTCTTGGAATGAGAGGAAGTCTGTAGATGGTGGTGGTTGGATGCCACTCAGTCGGTCCAGACTCTTGCATGCACACCAGACTGAGACACTGCCCGGTCCAGCCCCCACCTCACAAGCCCTTGATTGTAAGAGGAAAGCGAACGGCCATTGCAGACACATGATGTGAGAATCCTGGAGCATCCTGTACCAGGTGGACATTCCTCTGCCTCCATCCCCTGAGAACCACCCAAGAACCCTGGTCTATCTCCTTGCACCACTGGACCACCCACTGGTACCTACTGACTGACTGACTGCCACCGCACACGGGCTCAGGACCCCAGGTCTACTTCCAGAGCTGGCTCTGTGCCGAGTGGTAGGGGCAGGTATGCAGATTCCCAGCAAGGCAGGGATGTTTGCACACGGAGAGCAAGTGGGTGTGGACCGAGAAGAGGACCTCGCTGCCACGTCTCATTTCAGGGAGATGCCAACTGGGCAAGGAGACTGTGCTCTTGTGCCACTTTGAGTTCCCATTTGATTTAAATCGACTCTCTCAAGCTATCGAGGATTTCATTTTTTACATCAGTTTTATTGATATGCCATTTACGTGCCAGATAATTCAAGAGTTCTATCGTATTAAGAAGAGTTGTGCGATCATTTCCATCATCAATTTTAGAACATTGCCGTCTTTCTTGTACTCCTTGTACTTTCTTGTACTCCACAATCTCCCCTGCCATGCCCCTAAGAAACTATTCATCCACTTACTGTCTTTACAGATATACCTATGCGGGGGCATGCCCCCAAGCAAAACAAAAGCACAAAAAAAGGCTCCTCTGGGGGGAGCTTTCCTAGTACGTGTACTGCATTTCACATACAGAAAAGCACACCAAACATAGCAAAACAAACAAAACCCTCAATAATAAGAAAACAAAAGAAAGTTCTCAAACGAAAAGAATCAAACCCAGACCATGTTTAATATGGGTCATGAGGGAGACCAAGTGATAAGGTGTGAATTCCAACCTAGCCACTCGGGTTTCCAATCAGTGCTCACGGAGACAGCGGTCACGAAGTCAATCAACATATTGCGTCGGGCAAATGTGCTGCAAAAGACCCCTGTAAGGGGTGGAAAGCGAAGATGTCGCTTTGCGAACTAAGATGATCTGCCCCAAGCCATGACCATTTCCATCACTTATTATGAATGCCAAAGCTAGACCATGAGTAGGGATGATGTTCAACATACCATGGACTGCCCGGAGAACAGACGAATCTGTCCAGATGAAGCAAGCCCACGATACTCCCTAGAAGAGAGGATGGTGCCCCGGAGCTCCTGTACTGTGGGCATGTCAACTGGAGGGACCAGTTGAGTCCGGGCCAAGAAGAAGCCCCGCCCTGGGATGGAGATGGAGTGACACCGAGACAGCAACATGCAACTCACGTTGAGCGTCAGGACTGTGAGGAGGGTGCGGGCTGGGCAGTGTGCTGTCCTCTTGTACACAGTGCTGCAAGCAGTCAGAACTGACTCGACAGGACCTAACGGCAACACCATGTACGAGGGGCGTGTCAGTCAGGGTAGACTAGAGAAACAAATTCATAAACACGCTTACGTATCTAGGAAAGAGACTTAGATACCAGAGGAGTTGAACATTGAGCAAACAGCCCGGCTCAGTCCAGATCAAGCCCATAAGTCTGATATTAGCCCAGATGTCAGATACCAGTCTATAAAGTCCTCTTCTGACTCACGGAACACATACAATGATGCCGAATGTAGGACGATCACAGGCCAGTGGGTAGAAAGTCTTTGGATCCAGTGGTGTTGAAAGTGTCTCAGCCCAGGCAGGGGTCTCCACGTGGCTTCTCCAGGTCCAGGTTCTGGCTGCATCAGGGTTGGTCCCTGTGGCTTCTCTTCAGGAATGTCTCACAGGGAGTGAGCCTTGTCAGTAAAGTCTCCAAGGGAGTGACCAGAGAGATAGGGTTTCTTCTGCCTTCAAGGAGGAAATCCCAGAGTTTTCCCAGAATCCTCAGGGGAAGGTCATGCCCCCAGAGAGGCCTCACTGGTTATATCTTGATTGAAAGGCCAGACTCCACCCCTTCACTCATAATCCTCTCAAATTGACACCAGATGACGTAAGTACCACAAGGGGCTTCAAACGTTCTTGGGAAGTCCCATGATTAACCCCATTTCCTAGATGAGAATTCATCCTGAGCTCCATCAGAAACAGAATCTGAGACTTTGGCCCATGTACTTGAGCAGAGATTTCTCCTCACAGAAGGGTAACTGGATCTCCATTTGCCCCACTGGGTTACCAGTTCGCTGCTAATCACAAGGTGAACAGTTCAAAACCACAAGCTGCTTCACAGGAGACAGATGAAGCTTTCTACTCCCATAATGAGCTACAGCCTCAGAAACCCACAGGGACAGTTCTTTTCTGTCCTGGGGGATCCCTATGAGTTGGAATGGATTCAATGGCAGTGAGTGATGGTGGCTCACATGGGGCCTTGTTTTATCATTTGTCCAGGAATGTATTGGAAGAGGGTCGTTCTCTAAGCCTTCTGGCTACTGTTAACCCAGCTGAGAGAGGTGATAAGGTCAATTAGAGGAGGCAGATAGAAACCCAGGTGTCCTGTTTCAGATTAAACAACAACAAAACCCCCAAGCCCGGGACATGAGAGAGGGGGACACGGGGGAAAGGAAGTGGGTGTTAACCCTAGGGACAAGGGAACAACAAGTGATCCAAAATCGATGGCAAGGACGGTGTAGGAGGCCTGGTAGGGCTTGATTAAGGGCAATGTAACCGAGAGGAATTACTGGAACCCAAATGAAGACTCAACAGGATGGTGGGACAAGAGGAAAGTAAGGCAATAGAGGAAGGAACTAGGAGTCAAAGGGCATTTATAGAGGCCTAAATGCAGGCATGTACATATGTAAATATATTTATATATGATGATGGGGAAATAGATCTATGTGCATATATTTATAGGTTTATTATTAAGTTAGCAGATGAACATTGGGACTTTACTCAAGTACTCCCTCAATGCATGAACACTTTGTTCTAATAACCTGGCATTCCATGATGCTCACCTTCCTGACAAGATCACTGAAGACAAAGCGGGTACATAAGCAAATGTGGTGAAGAAAGCTGATGATGCCTGGCTATCAAAAGATATAGCATCTGAGGTCTTAATGGCTTGAAGATAAACAAGTGGCCATCTAGCTGAGAGGCAGCAAAGCCCACAGGGAAGAAGGACACCAGCCTGTGTGATCACGAAGTATTGACAGGATCAGGTATCAGGCATCAAAGACCCAGAACAAAAAAATCATATCATTGTGAATGAGGAGTGCACAAAGTGGAGACCCAAAGTCCATCTGTAGGCAACTGGGTGTCCCCTTACAAAAGGGTCATAGGGAAGTGATGAGTCAGTCAGGGTGCAGTATAGCACCAACGAAACATACAACTTTCCTCTAGTTCTTTAATGCTTCCTCCCCCCCATCCCCCGCACCATCATGATCCCAATTCAACCTTACAAATCTGGCTAGACTAGAGGATGTACACTGGTACAGATAGGAACTGGAAACACAGAGAATCCATGTCTGATGAACCCCTCAGGACCAATAATGAGAGTAGAGATACCAGGAGGGTAAGGGGAATGTGGGGAAGAAATGGGGAACTGATCACAATGATCTACATATAACCCCCTCCCTAGGGGACAGACAACAGAAAAGTGGGTGAAGGGAGACATCGGATAGTGTAAGACATGACAAAATAATAATAATTTGTAAATTATCAGGGTTCATAAGGGAGTGAGGGGAGATACCAAGGGCTCAAGTAGAAAGAAAATGTTTTAAGAATGATGATGGCAACAAATGCACAAATGTGCTTGACACAGTGGATGGAAAGATGGATTGTGATAAGAGTTGTATGAGCCCCCAATAAAAAGATTCAAACAAAAACCAACCAAACAAAAAAAACCCCAAGCCCCGTGCCATGGCGTGGATACTGACGCATGTTGACCATGACTTAGAGCATAGAGTTGTTCCGTGGGGCTTTCTGGGTTGTGATCATCATGGAGGCCGATCGCCAGGCCCTTCTTTCATGATCCAGCTGGATGTGTGCAAACTGCTAGGCTTTAGGTGGGCAGTAGTTACGATCTCCATGTGCACCATGCAGAGCTCTGTTTTAGAATGGGGATTTTTTTTTAAGGGAAGAAGAGGGGGCGGGGAAGAGCTTATCATGTTAAAAATGTAAAATCCCTTTCAGCCTTCTCCTCACCCCCACCCCCACCCTAATTCTCTCCCTGGGTCTGCCCTTTTTTACTTCTATTTCTGTTTTCACTCATGACAAAGTGTTTCTGTGCCCATTATGTTGTGTGAAGGGACACAGGCAGAACAAAGCAATTCCATTCGGCCTATTAAGAAATTCCATTTGGCCTCTTAGGAGCATAGACTATTGATCAAGAGGTGGGAGAGTAGAGCAGATTTCCCAGTCCTCATGGAAATTGGAGAGTATGGAACCTTGGAGGCTGGATGAATTCTCATAGCGATTTCCTAGAGACAACTTTTAAACTTTAAACAAACAAACCAAAACCCCAGAAGTCTTCTTTAAACCAAATGATAGTTCAGCTTAACTAGAAAAGAAAGTCTGTCTCAAACAATGTACTCTTTTTAAGATCCATCAAGTTGGGAAGAGGAACTCACAAGAATAGGTAGGAAGTTTAGGCTGCAGGATGAGACTGGTAGCACAACTTGAAGAATGTAATCAGAGCTGTTGGATCATGCATGTAAAAACGCTCGAATTGGCTGGCATTCTGCTGGGTAGATGCACAATACCAGTAAAAGAAAATAAGTCATAGAGAAGAAAGAGGATAGGTTGTGGCCCCTGGTCATGTGAGAACTATCCTGGGAGGGTTGAGGGCTGGTTTCTATCGTTGCTGTGCCAGCCAGTTTGCTTCTACCTGGATTTCTCGGTTTCCAGCCTCACCAGTGGGATCACCGTGTCTTCCTGGCAGGAAAATCTAAGTGCAGAGAGAGCCGGCGGGGTGTGAGTGTGTGTGACCATGGACCACCATCCTATCCACACTATCCATCCATTAACTGGCCTTCACCGGGCATCCGTGGGCAAGGCTCAGCCAACTGCCAAGGGCCCCAAGCTTATCCTTGGAGTCCTCTCCTCTTCTTATCAAGACAGGGAAGGGTGGGGACAAGTCCCCAGGAATGCTTTCTCACCCACTTGCTCCCTCCATCCCTCCCCAGGGCGGATGCATCTTTGGAGACCTTCCTTCTTGGTCATGGGCAGGGGGATGTTCGCCCAGGTGGTTCAGGCACTTGGTGGTGGTCTGGCTTCAGTGCGGAGGAGTCTTGGAAAAGAGGTGCTGGGATTGGACAGCTTGGGGGAAGCACTGTCTTCCTTGCTTGGAGATACTTGGAGAGTCCATCTTCTCCACGATTTCCCTTCCCTTTCTTGATGTGGGAATGCCAGAGACCAAGGCTCCCGAGGCTGTTCTCACACACTTTCCCACCCTTCTGGAAAATTCCAGATGATCTAAATGTTTGGCAGGTTCTTTGGGGTTTGAAAGCCTTTCTTGGCAGGGGGAGGGAATGCAGTCCTATTGCACATTCGGGATTGATTAGCCTTCACTGACCCCTATCTTTGAAAGGGGTGTGGATGAGAGGGAGGAGGGGGCATGGGCTAGAGCGGGCTGGTGTCTCAGAGACTCTGGGTGGGGCATCCTAACCAAAGGGCTGATGGTTCAAATCGAAGGAAGTGCCTCGGATGAAAGGATTTGAGATCAATCTTTGAAAACTCAGTCATGTCAAACAGTACAGAGTACAGGCGTACAAGGACCCGCATGGAGCCCCCGTGCTTCAGTATTGACTCCGAGTGTCCAATTTAGTTTGTTTGTTTGTTTGGGAGACCCTGCGTAAGAGACGAGGGGGCCGGCTGCTGCAGCAGAGTTCTAAAGCGAGAAGAGGAGAAGCCCAGAGACGGGGCGGACGGTAGAGAAGACACCCTGGAGACCGTCGTGTCCATGAATTGCTTCCCTTGGCTGGCTCACTAGCATGCAAACTACAACAAGTATGCATCTTCTTAAAAATGTATCCGGGGAGCTTTATTCAATGACAACCATGAACTCTGGGAACCCAGCACGTCAGGCCTGGAAGGGGCCTCGGAGATGGACATCCAGCTCTGCCATCTGGCTGCCGGTTATGGCCACACTGGGACTAGAGCAGCGTGTGTGACTTGTCAGCGAAGACTGCATCCTACCTGACCATAACAAAGCCCCCCTCCCCCTCCCCACCAGTGGTCAGCATGGTGTTGCTCGTGTATTCGTTCACGGGGTTTCAGTGCGGTGGCCCTAGCACCGGGCTGTTGGTGTTGCAGCCGCGGGCTGACTGATCCCTGATGCATCTTCAGCATTGTTGGTCTCCCCAAGTCCAGGGCTGCAGCCACTGTGGATGCTGAGTGGGATTCACCTTGCACGCAGAGGATGACATGTTACCTGGTGCTGCACCAGCTTCAAGAGCAGCTGCAAACCACTGTTGGGATCCACAGAGAGTTTTTACTGGTGGACTTCTGGAAGCATAGCACCAGGCTTTTCTTTCTGGTCTGTCTTAGCCTGGAAGCTTCACTGAAACCCCTTCAACACCCTAGGAACCCCTAAACCCCCTCTGGCAGACAGGTGGTGGTCGCCTAGGAGATACCTGGACTAGAAATCGAGCCTGGGTCTCCTGCATGGAAAGGAAGAATTGTAGTTGAACTCAGTGATCCATCAGCACTTCTCAAGCAGAGCTGACTGAGGCAGGGCCACCAGGAGACAGACTCAAGGAGAAGTGGGGAATGTGGCTTGGGTTCATCTTTCCGCCCTTCCTGCCCGATCCTGGACGTCATCAGAGGCACCTGCTCAATATAGAGTCCCGGGCCTTTCCCTGGAAAGTCCAATGTGGTAGCTCTGGACCACGTCCCAAGGTCTGTGTTTTCCACAAGCAACCCAGATCGGGGGCACGCTTGGGATGTGTGGAAAGCAGGGGCTAACTAATGTGTCTCGTTATCAAGCGACTGGCCCTCAACTCGTCACTGAAAAGGGTGCTGCGGTTGGTTCCCACCGAGCTGGCTCCGAGTCACGTTGGCCACGTGTCCAACAGCAGGAAACCCCGCCTGATCCTGCACCATCATCTCCCGAAATGTTGGTCTCTGTGTTAGGACAGGTTGACTAGAGAAACAAATCCAGGGATACTCATATGTGCGTAAGAGAGCTTTATGTCAAAGAGCATTGTCTATTGAGAAAACACCCCAGTCCCGTCCAGATAAGCCCATCCGTCCAATATTAGCCCATATGTCTGATACTAGTCCATACATTCCTCTTCTGTAGTGCATGCAATGATGCTGAATGCAGGAAGGTCACAGGCCAGAGGGCAGGAAGTCTGTGGACCCAGTGGTGTGGAAGCATCTCAGCGCTGGCAGGGGTCTCCACGTGGCTGCTCCGGCTCTCTGAGTGTGGCTGCTCGTGGCTTGTCAACAGGAGGGCGCGAGCAGAGAGAGTGTGGCCCACCTCCAGGTGGAAATAGAAGTTCCCAGAATCCTCAGGAGAAGGCCACACCCACAAGGAGGCTTCATCAGACTGTGACCTGATCAGCAGGCTAGACTCCACCCCTCCACTTCTTTATCAAGTTCATGCACAATAGTGTAACTCCCACCGTCTGTTTGAGTGCATGGCTGTGGCCGCACTGTCCTGAGAGCCCCCTGACCCAGGGGCCCATCTTCCAGCACTCCTCAGCCAGGGCTTCCTGGGAGCCACAGGACTTACCCTGGTGCACTTTCAGATGTTGAAGGCCAGGCATTGTTTCTAGGCTCTTAATGTGGAAGCCCTGCTGATACCTGCTCACCGTGGGGGTCGCTGCTGACATTTGAAATACCAGGAGCCTAGCTTTCAGCAAAGAGGAGCCCTGGTGGTGCAGTGGTTATGCATCAGGCTCTGGTCTGCAAGGTTGGCAGTTCTAAACCACCAGCTGCTCCAAGGGAGAAAGACAGGGCTTTCTATGCTCATGAAGAGTGACCGTCTCAGAAACTCACGGGGCGGTTTTACTCTGTCTTGTATGGTAGCTCTGAGTGGATTCTGATTGGACGGGAATGTGTCCTCTTTGCTGGTGAGGTTCCAGAGGGCGGTGATATGTAAGCAGCTGCAATAGGACACCCTGACAGATGGGTGGCAGGCAGGAGACAGCCTTCATTCTGAGCTTTCCCAGGGAGGGCATGCCACGTGTAGAGATTACTCTGGACGCGATTATCTGCTCCTGTAAAGAATCACAGTCTTGGGCACCCTTAGGGGAAGTTCTGTCTTATCCTGTAGGGTCGCTATGAGTCGGGGTTGGTTTCGGTGGTGGCAGGATGAACGGTATCTGAGAAGAAGGAACATGATGGAGCTCTTGGCCAATGTAACTCATGGCGGCCGTGGTGCAGGTGCTGGGATTGCGACGGGACAGCAGGCGTCGGCCCCGTACTCAGGGTTTACACTGTTCCCCGAGGCCTATGAGAGGCCAAGCAAACCGTCCCTATCTTTATCCATCCATCAGCTTCCAGAAAATCCACAATCCAGGGAGTTTTGAAAACTCCGGTTCCAGCTTCTTAAAAAATGCCCTTTACCACCAACGATTGGAGAGTTGCCCACCATTCGCTGTGCCAGGATTGTAGCATTTCCGGGGATATGGGAATGAGTTTCCATGCTGAAACAGACCCCACAAATTAAACCTGTTCCTGTGGATCAACCCCCACACCCGTGTGTGTGTGTGCGCGCGCGTGCGCGCACGCACCAGCATGGGACTGTGCCCAATGGTGCTTCCATGTGACCTTGTGGAATGCGATCATCTGGCCTTTCTTCCAAGGCACCTCTTGGTGGGTTTAACTACTGGCCTGTCAGTGAGTTGCCTGGTCTTAAGTCAGTTACATCACCCAGGCATCAGACACAGATCCTGGGTCAGCCCCTCACCAAGTCAACTTCTTATTGTCCACCCAGCCCTCAATGCTGTGGCTCTGTATTGGTCCATAGAGTTTTACCTTTTCAATCACACAATCTCTGCTTGAGACTCCAAGAACAACCCCCCCCCCCCAAAAAAAAAAAAGTTAAACAGAAAACAAGCAGACAAACAAATACCACCATTGGGTCAATTCCAACTTACAGCAACCCTGAAGGACAGGGTAGAACTGCCTGGATAGGTTTCCCAGGCTACACATCTTCACCGGAGTAGAAAGTCTCATCTTTCTCCTGAGGGGCAACTGGTGGGTTTGAACTGCTGTGCCATGAGGGCCCCTTGATTCATTCTCAGTGTTGTATATATCGATAGCCTACTCCTATTCATTGCCAACTAGTATTCCACTGAATAGATATACCGGGGTTGCCTGTCTATTCTCCAGGCAATTTTAATTTATGATGAGAAACGCTGAGTGTGGGAGTGACTGCTCATAGGTCACCCACTGCCCTTGATCTTCCCCTCTGCCTTCTAGAACTCCTTGCTCTGGCCCCATGAGAACAATGGGGCTTGGCACTATGAACTTTCACCCCCATATCTTAGTCCAGCATTTTCAATAGCAAATCAATCAGAAGGGAGGAGGTGAGTGGGTGAGGGGAGACATGAGGAGACACAGCCATTGGCATGGCTTTCCCAAAGGATCGCAAAGCACCAGCTTCACATTAGCCTTGAAGTCAATTCCTGATGCAGAGCATGGGCACCTGAGAGGGGACAGCCGCACCTTGGGGCAGCATGCCACTTGAAGAAGAGTGCACAGGGCCGAGGCCACATGGGAAGGCCTCGTCTCATGGAAACAAGCCCACGTGAAGCACCTCAGCCCGGGTGTATACACCCAGCAGAAGTGCCACTCACTAGCCACACCACGAGACACATGCCATTTATAGCGAATGACAAGTGTAAGATGCCCAAAGGGACGTGGCCTCACTTTGACTCCAGAGGACCTTTCGGCAGTGACCACAAGCCCCTGCTCTGCCTGGCCCCTATTGACCTGTGTGAGAGGCAGCTGCACCCCCAGCCCCCGAACCTCCCCCAGGTCAGAGGCCCAGCCTGCAATCCCTGTCTCCCCGTCCAGGAGCTGCCTGTCTGGCATCCAGGTGGGCACTTACTCTGCTCTCCATCCCTGCCTGGGGACAATGGCTTTCCCCCAAGGATGCGTGGAACTGTTTTCCTTATTCAGACTGCAGCCAGGAGCCAGGTGCTGGACTGGGTCTCTTGAGTGAACTGACTGACCAGGGTGGTGCCGAGACCAACCACTCAGCTCGCAGAGTGGCCAGGTGGCAAGGAAAGCTCCCAGGGGCCTACGGAGGTCCAGGTGTCTCTGCCTGGGCTGGACTGACCCAACGGGGAAGAGTGCCAGGTGACATGGCTCCTGCCCGGGCGGTTCTACAGGACAGTGTGGCCTGCTCCTTCAGTGACTGTCTAAGGTAGAATCTGCAGGAAGCCTGCGCAGCACCAGTGGTTTACACTCGGCTGCTAACTGAGAGGTAGGCAGTTCAAGCCTGCCCCGTGTCTCCGTGGAAGAAGTGGCTGGTGATTGTAGCTGAGAGGTGTCATGTGGCTTTGGGTCACAGCGGCCCTGTGGGACAGAGTAGGGTGGCTCAGGAGGGCCTTCTTGACTGTCCTCTTTGGGGACCAGATTGCAGTCTTTCTACTGCAGGGCATCTGGGTGCGTTCAGACCACTTCTTTCCCTGGAGATGACAGACATGGATGCCCCATGGAGAAGTTCTGCCCTGTAACTCCTGGGCCCACCAGAGTTGGGGTCTTGCTGGGTCTGGAAGACTCTTCAGAGGCCTGGGTCCTTCACCCCTGCACTGCCCATGAGCAGAGCTGCTGGCAGGGGTGGGCAGGGGGACCCTGGGAAGAGAGGGTCGAGCAGGATGAGCAGGGATGGATGAGGCAATGCTTTCTGGGTGGCTGGCTCAGCCACGCTGCAGGACGGGGCTTCACTGTTCAAGGTCATTGCTTGGTGAAGACTTCAGCGAGCGCTGCTTCCGACAAGAGGCAAAGGTCTTCTTGGAGGACCCGGTTCTGGTTCTCCTGCGATTTTCGCTCTGGTGCAGGGGAAGGTGGCTGGCTATTAAAAGTAAAACGCATCCATTATCACCCGGAGTCTTGAACTGCCACGGGGAAGCCTGTGGCTGACTGCGGGGAGAGGCTGAGCGCTCCTCAAACAGTGGGGGGTGAGCGCCCACGGCTGGTGCCTTCCATTGCTTGGGCAGACCCCAGAGTCGGTCCGCGGGCCCTGAGCCTGTGCCCCGGGAGGCTTCCAGGGCTGGCTTGCTCCCAGTCTGGGTCTGCAGGGACTGATCCGGTTATTTTTATCTGGCGTTTTGGTGACAGGTGTCGGTGGTGCAGAAAACAAATTGGCACTAATTACACGCTCCTGTTGCACCCTGGCAGGAGAGGGCTGAGGCAGGTTGACCCGGGGAAACTGTGTGCTCACAGGGAGAGGCCGCCCTGCTACACACGGCCCTGCCTTGCTGCTGGTTTGCTTCAGTTGGGACATGCTGGTCTTGAGTGTGGTGGAGTTCCACAGCGGCATGCCCTCTCATCGAAACATGTGCATATGCACCTGCACACAGGCACTCTGCACACACGTTTACATGAACACCAGCACCCACTCATACATACACAAGTGCACATGCATGCCCACACATAGACACGCACATGCATGTATGTGCATATGCACACCAGCAATCACTTATGCATGCACACATGTGTACACACACTCACACCCATATACATGCACACAATGTACCCAAGCACACACATACATGCACATAGGAACGTGCACACCAGTGCCCACTCATGCATGCGCACATGCACATGTATGCACACACTCACATGCATGTACACACGTGTACACGCATGCCTAAACGCACACAGATGCACCCACACACAGCACGCATGTCCATGTACACACATGCACTCACGCGCATACACTCTCGAGTTTACACAATACACACACACATGCACACTAGCACTCACTCACAACATGCTTGCCCATGCATCCACAGGTGTGATCACCTACTGCTACACACATGCTTACACATCCATGAAAGAATTCGGCCAACAGCAGAGTGCTGCTGGCAGGCTGGCCGCTGCTGATCCACGACCTTCTGTGAGAGCCTTTGGCCAAAGCCCCCACCAGGATAAGACACTCTGTGCTGGTGGGCGGGGCGTTATGACTTTCAAATCACCAGTGTTCCCAGTTTCTACTCCAGCACAGAGATCACCTGCTGCTGTCCAAGCGACGCCGACTCCCGTCGACCCCAGGCCTGTCGGAGCAGCACTGTGCACCACAGCGGGTTCAATGGCGGCTTTTCCAGAAGTAGATCGCCAGGCCTTTCTCCTGAGGCACACCTGGGTGCCCTCACCCCTCCAAAGGTGTCTTAGCGTGGACCCCGAGGTACATGGTAGACCTCGAATGAGTATTTGCTGAATGAATGGATACATGAACCCCCCCCCCCCTTCTTCCCTTTCTCTCATCCTCTCTGTGGAAGTTACACCATCTGTTGTCAATTTGAGAGTGAAGAGTGAAGGGGTGGAGTTTCGCCTGTCAATCAGGTCACAGCTTGATGATCTCATTTGGAGGTGCTAAGGAGATAAATAGCTCGTTGGAGGCGGGACACATGCTCACTCTCCCCACGAGACATTTCTGATGAGACATTCCTGACGACAAGCCATATGGAGCTATGCTGATGCAGCCAGAGGCCTGGAGCTGGAGGAGCCACGTGGAGACCCCTGCCAGCGCTGAGATGCTTCCACCGCCACTGGATCCACAAGACTTCCCACCCACTGGCCTGTCATCTTCCTGCATTTGTCAGCATTGCATGGCTGTGTGAGTCTAAAGAGGAATTTATGGACTAGTATGGGACATATGGGCTAATACAGGACTTATGGACTTGATCTGGACTGGGCTGGGATGTTTTCTTAATGTGCATTTACTCTTTATAAAAAGTTCTTTCCAGAGAACCAATTACAAGGATCTACATGATAGACAACAGAAAAGTGGGTGAAGGGAGACGTCGGACTGGCCAAGATATGACAAAATAATAATTTATAAGGTATCAAGGGCTCATGAGGGAGGGGAAAAGATGAGGACCTGATGCCAAGGGCTTAAGTGGAGAGCAAATGTTTTGAGAATGATGAGGGCAATGAATGTACAGATGTGCTTTACAACTGATGTACGTATGGATTGTGATAAGAGTTGTATGAGCTCCTAAAATGATTTAAAAAATAAAATAAAAAAGCTCTTTCCTATACACATATGCATGTCTATGAATTTGTTTCTCTAGTCCTCCCGGACTAACCCAGCATCCTCTGAAAATTCACGACAAGCCTTCCAAGTCAGCCCCTACCTATCTGGAATAGGATGAGAACTTGTTCCCCGTTTGAAGACATTGTTGCCATTGTTCAATTGCCTCCTGTGGTGTGAAAGTGGAACATTGAATAAGGAAGACGGAGGAAGAAGAGAAGCATGTGGATCATGGTGCTGACTAAGAGTATCGAAAGTACCATGGACTGCCAAAAGAACACACAAATCTGTCTTGGAAGAAATACAGTCAGAGTGCTTCTCAGAGGCAAGAGGAGGGAGACTGCCTCTCATGTATTGTACACATGCCCAGGAGAGACCAGTCCCTGGAGAAGGGCATCATGCTTGGTAAAGTGGCAGGGCAGTGACACAGAGAAGACCCTTGACAAGAAGGATTGGCACCATGACCACAGCAATGGGCTCAGAGTAAGAACTCTTGTGAGGATGGAGCCGGACCGGTCAGTGTTTCACTTGGTTGTGTATGGGCTCTCGATGAATCAGGACCGAAGGCTCCGCACCCCATCAACCTTGTCGACCATTGTTTGGTGGACATTTGCTGGAGGAAGGCAGGGTGGGGGGCAGCGCTAGCGGAGCGCGAAGCCACTCTCTTCACGCCTGACGAGGAACACGCCCCGAGCCCCAGTCCTGGCTAACTGAGTAGCAACCAGAGCCCAGAGAGAGATGGCTGGTCCTCCATGGAGTTCCCTCCTGCGGAGCTGCCTCCAGAAGACATGTACCGCCAGCAGTGGGCTTCTGCTGGCTCCAGTCTCTTTGGGCTGATGGACGCGACACCAGGGAATCATGGCAAAGAACCCTAGGTTTGAATTATAGGGGAGCAACTTCAGAACACTGGGGCAGAAAAATCCTAGCACCATTGCGGACGGGCCAAGGCAAGTGACGGTCGGCTCTACATATCAGCACGTTGCACTTGCACTTGTACAGCCCTTGGGAGGTGGCCCTTGAGCGGATGGGTCTTCAGGGCCCAAGCGAAGGATCCAGCACTGACCTGTGTACTGTAATGTACCAGGGGGAAGCAGAGGTCAGTGTGTGCGCCACCTGAGCCAGGAGAAGGTAATTGAGGAGGGTAGGAGTGATGAAGCAAGGTTTGGGACTATGCAAATTGGAAGGACTTTCTTCTTAATCCATGTCAAAAATACAAAGACCCCGAACTCAATGGTTCACTGGCATGTAGTCAATGCCAACTCACAGTAACCCTAAAGGACAGAGCAGAATTTCCCCCTGAAAGTTTGAGACTGAAGCTCTTTACAAGACTAGAAAGCCCCGAAGAGCAGCTGGTTAGTAGCCCAACACTTCAGCACTATGCCTCCAACCCACATCCTCGTCACTGGACCCACCGACAATGTCATGTGAAACGTAAAAGGTGGAAGTGGTCAAAGATTTCCTCTTGCTGGGATCCACAGGCAACACGCATAGAAGCAGGAGACAAGAAGTCAAAGGGCTCATTGCACTGGGCAAATCTGCCGTGCACGACTGCTTTGAAGTGTCAGAGAGCAAGGGCATCTCTTGGAGGCAGAGGTGTGTCGTCCCCGAGCTGTGGTCCTTCTGATTGCGTCTTGTGTGTGTGAAACTTGCAGAAGAATGGATGTGTTTGAGGGATGGGGTTGGCGGTGACTGTTGGAAGTGCCATGGACCGTCCACCAGAACAAAGCAATCTGTCTGGGAAGAAGTGCAGCCAGACTGCCCCTCAGAGGCAAGGATGGTGAGATGTTCTCTCCCGTACTCTGGACTGATATCAGGAGAGACCAGTCCCTGGAAAAGGACATTGTGTTTGCCCAAGCAGACGGTCAAGGCGAAAGAGCAAGAGCATCCACAAGATGGACTGACCGTGGCTGCAGCAATGGGCTCAAACACCACAGCGATGATCAGGACGGCCCAGGACCGGACAGGGTTTTGTCCTCTCATACACCGGGTTGCTGTGAGTTGGAACCATTTGGCGGCACCGAACCACAGTGTGTTTATTGATTTGGGCTGCTGCAGAATCAGCCCCTGTGTGCAGTGGAATCAAACGCCCCATGACTTGTGAAGATTAGACTGTTGTGGTCTAGAGGGTCTTCACTAACTGGCTTTCAGAAGGAGCTCACCAAGCCGTTCTTCCCAGTTTGTCTTAAACCTGTTCAGAGGCATAGCCACCTGCAAGCCTCCGCTGGTGATGGCCGTGCGTGAGTGCATTGGCTGGGACTGCAACCCACATCTCCTGCCTGGGCGGTGAGGAGGCCACCACTGAGCCACTAGTACCACCAACACGTAGGTTAGTAGAGGGGCTTACTGTTGGCCACGATGGATCAGGAGACATGTGAGCTTATTGGAGTTCCCGCAGAGGCAGGACAGGATGCCCACAGTAAGTAAAAACCTGGGGGTCACGGGAAAGGAGAAGGCATTGCATTTTGAGCTGTGCTTATTGTACATCAAGTGGCCATCGACAGTAGAGGGCCTATTGGCGCAAGGACAAGCCAGGGAGAAGGGAGAACCTGAGTCTTTGACAATCTGGACTCGATCCGTCCCAAGTCTCACCATCCTTGTTCCCAGGGGTCATTCTGGCTACAGCTGATGTGGCCCATTCTGGCTACCAAGCTTAGTTGATTCTTCTGGCAATCCATGGAACGTTCCACCATGGTTCAAAGGCACCAACTCTTCTTCAGTCCTCCTTATCCATTAGCCAGCGCTCACGCAGTGTGGGGGCCAGTCACAACCACCGTGGCTTGGAACAGATGCAAATCCTCAGGTGACCTCTTTGCTTTGGAAGCCTTTAGAGAGAGCTCTTGCGATCATCTTGTCCAATCATCTTGTCCTCTTTAGTAGTTTGTTTGGACTCCTGCTTCCATGGAGTTGATTGGGAATCCAGGGAGAAGGACTTCTCGAGAATGTCCAGTTTTCCACTGTTGATCGCATGTAGCTTCTGCGTTTGTCACAGTGGGGCTTGGGGTTGTGGGCGTCTCATTCTCTAACCCTTGAGGTGCACTCCAAATGGAAGGCTGCAGTCTTTGGTCTTCTTCATCTTCAGCCAGGGAGATGGCGTCGTCTGCATAGGGCGGCTGGGTAAGGAGTCTTCCTCCAGTTTTGATGCCACGCCTGTCCTCATGTCGCTTAGCTTCTTGGATTCTTGGCTCAGCATGCAGACGAAATACATATTGTCAGAGGCGATGACCAAGAGGCCCACCTGTTCCGATTGTCATCCATGCAGCGTGCACTTGTTTTGTATGAATGCTGTCTCATGGTCAGTGTGCGAGATATGGGAGAGCGCAGGAGTGTTCGGAATGCCCACTCTTTGAAATGCCATCCATAATTTACTCTGATCCACATAATCAAGTGCTTTTATACACTCAGTAGGAAGCAAGTCAACATCTCTCCAGTATTCCTTGTTCTCAGCCGAGATCTGTCCAAGGTCACATGCTATTCTTCGCTCTACCCCCTCTTTTGAATCCACCTTGAACTTGGGGCCATTCCTTGCCAATGTATAGCTGCAATGTTTTAAAAATTGCCTCTAGCAAATTATGTCTTCATTTGTATATGGTACTAACGCCATTCTTGAATAATTTGGGCATTATGCTGGATCACCTGCCTTTGGGATGAGCACAAGTATGGATCTTTTCCAGTCAGTTGGGCAGGTGTCAGCCTTCCAAATCCTTGGCATAGATGAGTGAGTACTTTCATTTGTGTATCTATTTGTTGAAACACTTCTGCTGGTACTCTGTCAATTCCAGGGATCTCATGTTCTACCAATGACATCAGGAAAACTTAGATTTCTTCTTTCTTGACTGTGGTAGTTACACAATCTAGTGTCAACTTGAGACAATTCAGAGTAAAGGGGTGGACTTTAGCCTGCCAATCAGGTTGCAGCTTGATGACCTGATTTGAAGGCACTAAGGAGATAAATAACTCAATGGAGGCGGGACACACAGATTCCCCCTGAGAGACATTCCTGCTGACAAGTCACATGGAGCTATGCTGATGGAGCCAGCACACTGGAATGGCAGGAGTTACATGGAGACCCATGCCAGTGCTGAGATGCTTCTACCACCACTGGATCCATAAGACTTTCCACCCACTGGCCTGTGATCTTCCTGCACTCAGCATCATTGCATGGCTGTGCGAGTCTAAAGAGGAATTTATGGATGCGTATTGACATATGGGGTGATGTCAGACTTATGGACTTGTCTGGATTGGGCTGGGATGTTTTCTTAATATGCAATTCCTCTTTGATATAAAGTTCTCTATTACACACATATGAGGGTCTCTGGGCTTGTTTCTCTCGTCTATCCCGACTAACACATCGACCATATTCTACCTCTTGGATTGGCTGGGTATTGGCCAGTTCTGTTTGCTACAGTGACGCTGTGTGCTCCTCCCATCTCCTTGTGCTGTTCTCCGCGTTGTTCACTATTCTGTCCATAGAATCATTCAATATGGAGCCCGGGGTTTGAATGTTTGCTTTGTTCTTGGTCCTTGCAGCTTGAGAAGTGCCAAGTGTGCTCTTTCCATTTGGCTTCTCAACTCCAGGTCTTTGCACGTTTAATTATAACGTATTACTCTGTCTTCTTGAAGCCCCCTGTTTGAAGTATTCTGTTCAGGTTTCACCCCATCATTTCTTCCATTCATTTTAGCCACTTTCCACTCCATTCACTCAGTTGAGAAGTTCTGAACAAGCCAACCGCGTGTCCCCAAAGACCCTGTCTGAAGTCTCAAGGTGACTGCTACATTTCCCCAATCTCTCAAGGTGCATCTCTTCTACCTTCAAGAAGTAAAGGCCAAATGCTGTTGATTGTGTGACATGGGAATTGGAAGGAAAAGGCAGCCCTCCACTTTCTCCCTAGGGAAGTAGAGGCAGGGGAGAGAGATAAAAGAATTAGGCTACTTGATCTGAGTTTGGAGGATGGCCACGACGAGGACTTGGTAGGGGACAGGCAAGATAGAGCCAGGCTGAACATGAGTAGCTGACATGGAGAGAGAATCAGTAAGGAGGGAGTGTCCCCTTTCCAGAGGAAGGAAAGGTCTGGGTGGCCGGGGGCATATGGACCTAGTGGACTTGGAGGCCTACTGGAGCCTCATCTTCAGCATCGTGCCTCTATACCAAACGTTTCCACGCAGGTCAGGGCAAGAGCGTCCTCCCCTTTCCCTCTGGGATAAAAAATGGAAAAGCCAAGAGATGGCTCTGTGTGAGTTGAGTTCAGGTGCTTCATAAGCGACCAGAGAGGTAAGGGCTGGTCAGGAGTCATGAAGAGGAAGCCACACCTTTGCGTGGCCTATGCCACATGGAGAGGTGACATCATACGGGCACGCGCTCCTCACTAAATCCCGAGATCCAAGGGAGAAACCCTGAGGCCCTTCTCTTGAAGAGTGTGGGGGGGTGGGCAGGGGGTAGGGCTTTGCTACAGGGGTGAGGCTCTGTCACTAGTCTTTTTTCTGCCTTCAGGGCACTACAGCTGGATCTGGCTTTATAGACTCTTATCTTTGGATGTCAGAGTGCCCCGATCTATTCTGTGCTCTGTATTTAAAGAACAAAACCGATTTGCTATGTACTTTATGTTATTATGATCATTCATATCATAGATATCACATAGTAATAAAAATGCAAATACATTTTTAAAAAGTTGTGCTAATAGAAAGCTTCCCCCTAGGGCTTCTGATTTTGGTTCTTGCTGGGCATTTTCGCGTCGATAGAAATCGATTCTCATGGAAGAATATCTAGGCAGTGGACGAGAGGAACTTGTGAGCACTAGCGTTCCCTGCTGTTTCTCCATGTGGCTAGGAGTGTATCCCATTTACCCCTGGAGTTTGTCAGCCTTGCTGTTGTGTTGTCCTCGTAAGGTGTCCTTGAGTTGGTCAAGAGGAGAAACACCACCCGCTTCTGTGACATCCTCACAAGGGTTGTCACGTTTGAGCCCATTGTTGGAGTCACGGTGTCAATCCAGCTCATTGAAGGACTTCCTCCTCCTTGCTGCCCCTCTATTTTATCAAGCAGGTGTTTCCCAATGCCCTATGGAAATGTTACGGGAAGGTCTGCCTGTCCACTCTGTGTCCCACTGGTGTGTCGGTCACAGCTGAGTCAAGACCAACTCTAAATCTTCACAGGGGAAGAAAGCCTTAGTGTGCTCAAGTGGAGCAGCTGGTGGTTTCCAACTGCTGACCTTGCCGTTATAGATGTCTGTTTGTCAAAGCCACCCCCCGGAAGCACTTGTGCTATTGTAGCACTAGAGAATTTAGGCACCAATGATGCTCACTGGACTCAATTGGGGTGAGGCAGCACTTCCTGCAGGCTGGCCCCACCCCCTGCACCCCGCACCCCATGCTCTGAGTTACTGCTTCCAAGCTCTTCTGTTCCAAGCCTTTAGATGCTGCCACCAGCTTGCCACTGTTTATCACACACATGTATGTCCAGTTAGGCAACGCTCCCCTCGGCTCTGAGGGCAGATTGACACACTTACTTGCACCTTCACAGGCACCTTCCGGGGGCTCAGTCTCTCTGGGCTACGAGGTGTGGGGAAGACTTGGGACACTGAGGGCCAAACAAGAGAGAGCAGGTGAAGACTCCTCCCATCAATACTGGGACCCCCTCTCTGGCTCTGATCCCCTTGGCTCCCTGGCTACCACCTTCCAACGGACTCCCCTTCACCAGCCCACCCCTGCCTCATTGCATGGCCTTGCAGCATGGCATCTGATTTGTAGCATTCTGCTTGCTTTATTTGGGCTCAGACAGAACAACGATTGTGAGGACGCTCAGGACCCAGCAGTGTTTAGTTCTGCGGTCTATCAGGTCACTGTGGGTTGATACTGACCAGACAGCACCTAACAAGAAAAAAAATTGTTGTATTGTTTTGTTTATTAATGCAATTCCCATTCTCTCAATATCCTCTTCACCGTGGCTTGGTTGAAGATCTAGATTATTAGGGATTCTAGAAATGATAAAGCTCCTCTGGAGAGTTGATTATGGATGCTTTGTTTTGTTTTAAAGCAAACATCGTTTAGGAGGACAAGTGATGCAAACCAGACAATGAATGAGGTGTTAAGTAACAGGCAGGACACAGTATATGTGTGGGAACTGGGGGGTGGGGGGAAGGATGTGTCCAGGGATGCACCTTAACAAGCGTACTGCCCCTCATCACTATCAGTATGATCTGGTCCCAAAGACCACTGGGAAAATGGAAGGGGGACTGCATCAGATCACTAATTGGAGGATGACAACATCATCCCCTAAGTGCCAAACTGCGCGGTTTGGTTGACGGCCCCGCCGCTGAGAGCCATGGCCCCAGAGCCACGTAAACTTCCCCATCTCAGCCAGCAGGACGCGCTGCAGTCTTGCATCTTGGTGTTGGCTGCTGCCAGACACGTGTGATCAATGTGCAAAGTGGCCTGAAAGGAGGCTGGGTGTCCGGTCGCATCAGTAAATACAAGATGTCGAGCTGAGATGGTCGGTACGCGAGGAGCAGGTGGACTGTAATGTGCACGGAGATGGACCGACGGGTGACATCTGTGCTGCTCTCATTAGTTCCCACCCAAACATTTCTGACTCCCGGTGACACGTGCACAACAGAACAAAACACTGCCTCTCCCCCGCCCTGCTCCCCCCCCCCCCCACCCTGCACTATCTTCACAGCCATTGGCCTGTTCCACTCCATCGCTGTGGACATTGTGGATTTTGTCTGCTTACAACCCAGGGGCTCCTCTTCCAACCTTCCATTGGACATCCTGTTGGGATCCATTGGCACATTTGGAGGAGGAGGCTGCCAGGCCTTTCTTACTAGTCTTTCTTAGATCGGCCACTCCACTGAGACCTGTCCACCATGGGAACCCCTTGTTCTGTTGGACATAAAGTCTCCTGAGTTGGAACTGACTCGAGCGGCAACACACAACTGCAAGATGGTGGCCCTGCTGGTCTTTGAAATACTGGTGGCGTAGCTTCTAGGACCACAGCCACATGCAAGTCATCAGGGCGTGACACACTCAGGATAGCAGCTAACTAACGCTACCTCCGGTCACGCCCACAGGCTTGTCCTTGGCTAATGTCCAGCACTCGATGGCCAAGCCATTCTTCTTAGTGCCTTCCGAAAGCATCGGCCCCAAAGCATGGCCTTTTCAATCTCCCCCATATGCAGGCAGAAGCTGAATCCAGAAAAGAAGGTAGCCCAAAGAAGACATGATATGTTTGAACTTTGGGGTCAGCCAAGAAGGCAGCTGCCCGGGTGGTACAAGAAAGATCACCAGGATGTTCCTTGGGTGCGTGACTCTGGCTCACTTGCGCCATCGGGAACGGCCGGGGGCCAGGAAAGAGCGAGCGTTGTGCTGGGCAAAGCCGAAGATCAGAGGATAGGAGTGAATGCCTCCATGAGATGACTGGACACCAGAGCTACCCCAGTGGCCTCAAACCCACCTGCCATGGCTCAGAGGGCGCAGGGCCAGGCGACGGTCTCTTCAGAGCTCGCACAAAGGCAACTGACAATAAGGACCTTCTGGTCAGGCGGCCCTCTGCATCGACTGCAGGGCATCGGCGCTTTCCGGAAAGCCTCCACACAGTTCCACACTAGCTAGGACTGCTCCCCAGCCGCTGACAGCCACCCGGAGGTACCAGGCATGGTCCTTGGTCCACCCTGCCCTCTTGGCCGTGCCTCCCATCATCGCCTCCTCAAACTCTCTCTGCGCTGGCAGGGGGTGGGCGGAGGTGGGGTGGGGGGCACGTAGCCAGGCCTCTGCGCCTTCTGCGGTGCCCCTCGTCTGTGTGCTCCGGAGGCATGCTTCTCCGAAATGGAAACTTCATACAGAGCCATTCCTGCCTCTCATTTCCAGGCCCCCCTGCCGCGTGACCGTGTGACACAGGGCCATTCCGTGAGAATGGAGAAGGATATTGCCAGTTGGGGAGCTGTTGTCCCTGCTTATGTATGCAAAGAACCTAATTGCGAAGTGCATCATCTGCTGTAATTTACGCATGCACACTGAGCTCCGAGCAGGGCGTTTGCCTCGTTGGTGGGCCACCTGGGGAGTGGGAGGCGGGCACACGGCAGCCTGGGGAGATGCTGGCTGTCTGCCGAGGCCCCGGGGCGGCCCCGTGGAGACCCAGACACGTGTGATTTCTCCAAGATGGTACTGGCACCACTTCTTCTTCCCGTCTAAAATGCTCGACAGGGAGAGGCCCCAGGGGTCACCTGAGGCCGCTCCACTCTGGTCACTCTGGACAAAGGTGGGTGGGGTGCTGCTGCAAGGGGTCCTTGTTGGACACCATAGAAAGCTCCAGAAAGAGGACAAAATTAAAACTGCTAAAGGAGGCCAGACATGATGCCCCAAGATAACCCTGGAATGAACTGAAGCTACTGCTGCCCGTCACGTGGCATCCACAGAAGAGGGTGGCTTATCAAATACACCACACCGATCCTGAGCCATGCACACCCTTAAGCAACAAACTAAATGAGACCAGACGGTCACTCCAAAAGCAAAGGTGAGAGGTCAGGAGGGCCAGGGAAGCCAGATCTGGGCTTGGAAAATGGTGTCTCTGAGCCATCGACGGCTCTTTAGGTCCATACAGGTGGCTGCATGGACTGCAGTAAAACCGAAAAGTTTCAAAGGATGTTATTCTGACCGTGGCCACTCCTTTGGTTTGTAAAATACAGATTTATGGCTCTCACATAATTTTTGAATTGTGGTGAGGAACAGGACTGGCTCCTCTGCTTCAGAAGTTTTCTTGCCCCTGAGGGAGGGAGGTCGATGAGCACAGAACAAACACATGGGAAACAACGAGGACACTGACATCTTTTGAAAACTGCAGGCAGCAAACAGCATGGTGGGGCAAGCCGTACAGACCCTGCTATGGGGATTCGCATGTGCTATGTAAATCTGCTGCCCAAGACTTCTTTTAATTGTTGAAAGCAAGGGGATTCCTTTGAGGACTAGGGTGCTGCTGACCCCAGCCACATATGTTCAATGGCCTCTTATGCATGCGAAGGTCAGATACCGAATAAGGAAGCTCACAGAAGAATGGATGCATTTGAAGGATGGTGGTGGTGAGTGATATTGCTAGAAGATCCAACAGATCTGTCTTGGAAGAAGGTTGACTAGACAAACAAATCCAAAGACACTCATAGGTGTGTAAGAGGGAGCTTTATATCAAAGAGTAATTATGCGTCAATAAAACATCCCAGCCCAGTCCAGAACAAGTCCATAATTCTGGTTTCAGCCCATATGCCCAATACTAGCCCATGCCTCCTTCTTTAGGCTCACACCGGCACCATGCAATGATGATGAGTGCAGGAAGACCGCGGGCCACTGGGTGGAAAGTCCTGTGGGTCCAATGACAATGGAAACACCTCCAGGGCTCCGGCTGTCAGCAGTGTGGCTCCATGTGGTTTGTCAACAGGAATGTGAAGGAGAGAGAGAGAAAATGACCTGCCTCTTCTGGTGGTAGAATCCAGAGAGGGGAAGTTTCCAGAATCCTCATGAGAAGGCCACACTCACAAGGAGAGATCATCAGACAGGTTCGACTCCACCCCTTCATTAATTTATCAAGGTGACATGAAATGCGTAAAGACCACATGCAGCCAGAATGCTGCTTGGAGGCAAGGAGGGTGAGGCCTCATCCCACATCCTCTGTGCTTGCTGTCTGGAGAGGTGAGTCCCTGGAGAAGGACATCATGCTTGGTAAAAGCAGAGGAAGGCCCGCAAAGGGGTGGATGGACAGAGTGGCTGCGACAGTGGGCTCAGGCACAGGAACAATAGTGAGGACGGCACAGGACCGGGCAGGGTTTCATTCTCTTGTACATCGAGTGGCTATGCATCATATCTGACTGGATGGCACCTCATAACAACAACAACAACCTTCTCCCATTAGACCCACTGACACTGAGCTGATTTGAACTCATAGAAAACCTAAGAGTGGGTACAAACACCCCCACCCCTGGAATTGCACTGGGCGGAGCAGAACTTTTGTAGTTTGCACCCCTCCCCAAACCCCGCCCCCCTACCAGCAACTCTGAGTTAGTGCACCCAGTGGTGTCGCCTGGGAAGGTTCTCTCTGGTCACAGTGAATTTCTTTGTAAAAGCAGTTTTGCTTGAACCTCACTTTTGATGAGGGCATGCGGCTGTGAAATTTTGTTTCCTTCTCAGGACAAAAGCCACAGAAGCTGCTGTGATGCTGGACACAGCTTACAAGGACAGCACTATGGGGAAAACTCAAGGACACGATTGGTTTTCTCCTTTCAAAAAGGTGAAATGTTGACTGATGACAAATCTGGTGCTGGACATCCGTCAACCTTCTGAACAGATGACAATGTCAACTTGTAGTGCATTTGGAGTTGGTTCCACCAGGTCAGACTGCTAATCAAGTTTTCTATTTAGAGGTTCTGAAAAGATTGAGTAACAGTGTGTGACAAAAAAAGGCCTGATTTGTGGCAGACGGGGGACTGTTTTTGCCACCACACAAAGCACCTGCTCACACAGCCATCTCAGTGCGCCAGCTTTTGGCAAAAAACAGCATGCCTCTCTTACCCCTATGCATCTGACTCACCTGACCTTGCTCTGTGACACACACATGAAGAGGGACCTGAAAGGACACTGATTTGACGATGTAGAAGAAGTGAAGAAAAAACAAGGGAGGTGCTGTCAACCTAACAGATGAGTTTGAAAACTGTTTCCAAGAATGGAATCACAGAGTTGACCAACGTATTAAGTGTAATGGAAAGTACTTTGAAGGCGATAGGTTGTTAAAAAAAAAAAAAAAGCTTAAAATACATAGCTTAAAAAAAATCCGTTTTTTGGAGGGTACCCCCACATATGCAGTGCTTCTGAAGCTTCAAATCTCACCAGGAGCAGACAGCCTCATCTTCCCCATGTGAGGAGGTTGGTGGTTTTGAACTGCTGATCTATTAGTGGTTAGCAGGCCGATACTTACCTGACGGTTCCTTCAGTTCTCCTTAAACGCTCTCTTAAACCTCATGAAATGTGATTGTTAAAAGGTCTGTTATTGGAGAAAAAGGATGGCATTTCATATATATTTTTACAGAGTTGACTAGAATGCTAGGTGGAGGATTGCCTGCCATGTGCCCCAAACCCATTGGTATCCAGTCAGCGCTGACTCATGGAGACCCTGTAGCACACGTAGATCTGATAAGCTTTTACAGGGGCAGACCCCCTCATCTTTCCCCTGAGGAGCTATCGGTGGGTTTGAACCTCTAACCTTCTGGTTAGGAGTGCAGTGCTTTCGCTGCTGCACCATAAGGGTGGAGCCAGTGCTAAGTTAAGGAGTGGGTCCCTTCCCTCAAGTCACAGACGTGGGCCTCGAGCAGCTCAGTGACTCCTTGGAGAATTGCCAACACACGCCGAGTCTTGGCCAGGTTCAGGCTCAGATAGAAGCCTTGGATGTGTTTGAAGCCCTTCAATGATTGCAGGTACACTGAGAGTGTCCCATTTTCAAACAAGGGAACCGAGGCAGGGCACGTCTTTATGCCGACCCAGGTCCCACTGGGAGCTAGTTTCAGACACAGGATTCAAACCCAAGCAGTACGAGGCCAGAGTCTGACTCCTTGTTAGCATGTTCACACGGGATGTCTGATGCTCTCTCATTTCTGTTTTCCACCATAGTGGGCTCCTCTATATTATTTGGTTGTGTTGGTGATTGGAAATCATCCAGAATTACTGTGGGAAAAATACCTGGCAATCGGCTTCTGGCCAGATGACAGCCTGAAGGAAGCTATGGGGCAGTTTGACTTGGAATCACATGGGGTGGTGAGATAGGTAAAGTTTATTGTGCCAACCTGGCTGATAAACACATGTGGGGTTAATTGAAGGGAGGAGAGATAAATGGCTCAGTGAGCCTCGCCTTTCTAGTTCTCGGGTGTCTTGCTTTGTGATGGTCGGGCCAGGGCGCAGCTGCCTTAGCCAGTTCCCTGCTTCAACTGGCAAGGCTCACTACCTACAAGATATCCCCAAGGTTAACCTACCCTGATGAAGCTCTGGGTGCTGGAGCAGCCGTGTGGAGACACCTGCCAGCGCTGAGATGCTTACATGTTCACTGATTCGACTTTCCTCCTGCAGTCGACATCATAGCATGTGTATTGTGAGATGGAGGAGGACTTTGTGGATTGGTGTCAGGCATATGGGTTAATGCTGGACTTGTGGGCTTAGGCAGCACTGGGTTGGGATGTTTTCTTGATGTGCACTTAACCTTTATATAAAACTCTCTTACACATAAGTTTCTGTGGATGTGTTTCTCTAAATTACCCAGACTAACACAGGTGGCCATCATGTGGCATCAACTTGACAGTGACGATGGTCTCTGTGTTAGTGTGGCCTCCTGTTGGAATATATAAGCTTAGCACACTACCCCGGGCATGGGGCTGGTCTTGCCTACAGCTTCTGGGAGAAACTGAGCTCTGGTTATCGAGGGCACGGCGCCACAGGCCCTCAGGATGCGGAAGAGAACTGTGTTCTTTGGAGCGCACAGGATCCCTAAGCTGCAAGCTATCAAAGGGAACTCTTCTGCGGAGTGACACGGTGGCTGGGACACTTGATTGTGGCAATGGTGGCAGAGCTGGGGCATTCTGTTCTTTGGTACAGTGGGTCTGCAAAGGTGGGTGCTGACCTCAGGCAGCCATTAGCAACTCTGTCCTGTGTATTGGGAGCCCTTGTTCTTTCTAGTGGGAGCAAGAGGAGTTGGAGTGGGTATGTGAAGGACAACAGATGAATGGGAGTGGACCTCCCATGGCTAACCAAAAGCCACACATTGGTATGACCCACTATGCACCTGTAGCAAATGCATTTTCTCAAACGATCCATGGATTAATGGTTTCTCGTGGTCAATAGTTTCTCTTCTTGGGTGGGTGGCTTAGGGATGCTGAGCAGGGAGAGGGCAAACATCCCAGCGGTGGCCTGTCAGACGTGGCGGTGTTATGAATGCCATGAAGTCTGTCATAACTCTCAGGGAGTCCATGTACAGGGGACAAAAGGCTGCCTGGTCCACACCATCCGCAGGGTCAGTTGAGATGAGGACTGCTATGATCCGCTGAGTTTTTATCATCTGGCTTTTGGAAATAGATCACCAGGACTTTGTTCCTAGTCTTCAGTCAGGAGGGCCCACTCTTCGGCATCACTGCAGCACATGAGCTTCCAGGAGGACAGAGGTGTTGGCTATGAACACAGGAAATACATGGGCCAAGAACTGTGCCCAGGGCTACCACAAGAGGAGGCGGTGCTTGCTGCTGTTGGGAGCTGCTGGTTGATTCCAACTCATCACGACCCTACAGGACTGAGAACACTGTCCTGTAGAGTTTCCTCCCCGGTAAGTCTTCACCACAGCAGATCACCCGGTCTTTTTCCCGTGGGGCACCTGATGGCTTCCAACTGCTGACCTTCCCGTTAGTGGCTGCAGACTCCACCACGGAGTCACCAGGGCTCCTTTTGGGAAGGCAGTCCCTTGTATCTGCCATCAATCAGCTGACTCATAGCGGCCTATAGCACAGGATAGAACCGACCCTGTGGGTTTCCAAGAACCTAGCTCTTTATGGGGGTAGAAAGCCTTGTCTTTCTCCTATGACGGAGCTGGTGGTTTTGAACCGCTGATGTTGAGGTGAGCAGCCCAACACGTACTCAGCCGTGCATCCAGGGCTCCCTCCCACTGTGGCAGGCGTCACTTCATGGCGTCAGCGCAGGTGGGGGAAAGGACCCCACGGGCACACAGATCATTGGCAACCCAACAATGTGCACCAGGAAGGGCAGAGGGAAAGCTCAATGCCGGGAACTAAGCCAGGCAATGGCGACAGGACGCCTCCGGGTTGGATGGCCACCCCAGGCGATCACCAGGAAAGTCTCAGGTCAGAGCTCTTTGTGGAGACCCTGCTTCCGGAATCTGGCACACAGTTAGGGTGGGGCCGGTCCGGAAAAGGCAGGGTCATTGGGGGAAGGGGGAGTGGGGAGGAAGTGGCTGGGATAAGGGCTTCATGTTGGTCTCTTTCTCCGTGATTGACACCAGGGACGACCCCGGGCAATTCACTTAACCTGACTGGGCCACGGTCTCCCAGTGCAGGAAAGCATCCCACGATGAATCAGCGGTTCCGTTACCTGGAGTTCGTGCAGGTCCCCTAATGCAAGGCACATTATAAACACAGATGGTAATTATACCTGCAAGTGCTTTCCACTCTGAGGGGGGCAGGGGCCTTTCCTGTCTCTGCAACTTCAGTTATGAAAGTTAGCATCTGAGGCCCTTGTGCGCGGAGGATAACAATTCACTCATCACATGCTTCCTTTCTGCGCAGGTTAATTGCTCGGAATGGGAAAGTGGGGCATTATTGACAAGGACCCATTCCCTGGAACCTGGAGGCTGTCTTGGGGCTGGTACTCATTATTGTTTCACTAATTAATCCTGGGGCCTTGCATACATCGTTGGATCATGACACACAGCCTCAGCCACAGATGTCCTGGTGGCGCAGCGGCTGCTACCCAAACAGAAAGGTCAGTGATTCCAACCCACCGGCTGTTCCGAGGGAAAAAGATGTGGCAATTTGCTTCCCTAGAGGTTGTTGGTATTCAGTGACATGGAGTCGAGCCTGAGTCTGCGCGACCTGATTACCTCCGTCCAAAGGGACACCACCCAGTCCTGCCCCATCGCACACTTGTCGTGATGTCTGGCCCCACGGTTGCAGCCCCTGTGTCAGTGTCATCCGATTGAGGGTCTTCTTTTCTGAACCCTCTACTTCACCACGCACGATGGGAGGGACCGGTCTCTCCCGACAGTCCGAAGTGCATGCGACGAAGTCTTACTTCCAAGTAAGTTACTTCCAAGGTGCATCCTGCCGTAATTTTTTCTAAGATGGACCTGCTGGTTCTTCCAGAAGCCCAGACTCTTCACCACATCGTCATTCACCTTCTTCTAGAATACCACAGAGTTTGGTTTTGGGGAAACAGGACAGCCCTCTTTGCTGACCAGTGGAAGCTGCATACCTCTGCTGGACATTTAAGAACACAATGGATGGAGAACGTATTTGTTGGTGGCTCCAACATACCTGCTCTGAGGGAGGAAGAGGAGGCTGTCAGTTCAGGAGAGCTTTCCAGTCTGGGCAGTTGTATTCTGTCCTCTAGAATCACCATGCGCTGGAATTGACTCCGTGGGAGCGGCGAGGGGTCTAACACAGAAAGTCGGAGAAAATGAGGGTAAATGCAGAAAGCACGTGCGTAAGGTAATAGTCCCCTGTTTCTCTCTGACTGGTCGGTGAAAACAAACCCACTGCCCTTTGATTTGACTCCGATTCATGGCAACCCCAGAGGATGGGGTAGGACTTCCCATTCCAGTTTCTCTGGCTGCGACTCTTTACATTAGCAGAGAGTTTCGCTGGAACCGTTGACCTTGCGGTTAATAGCTCAGTGCTTAGCCCGCTGCACCACCAGAGATCCCGTGAGTAGGATGGTCAGCCCTATATTTGTCTGTTAGTCCAACTTCTAATTGATTTTGCTTTCTCACACCATTGCAAGACCTATACTAGACAGCGGTGGCACAGCAGTGACCAGGGTCCTTGTTCGCAAGGAACTCAGTCCGCTCCAGGCTGAGCATTCAAAGGGGACACATCTGGGAGTTCCGAGTTCTAGTGAGAAGTTCTAGTGTACTTGGAGGTTAAAAATAAAATCTGGGTTCACGTCTGTCTACTCATAGCTGTAAGATCTCTGTGCCTACTCATTTTGATTTTGTGCCAACCTCTACTTTCTCATCTTGAAGTGGGGTTAGCAATATTTTACCAATGGTCTCACTTGGAACAAATAGCAAATGCTATCCTGAACATCAGTTATAGTTGAGTCTGAGAGTCATAGCAGTAGAACGGCACTGAGAGGCAATCTAGGTTTTCTTCCCCCAGAAGAGAGCAAGACGTAAAGCTGAGCGGTCAAGGGGTGGACTATCATCCTGGTGTTTCAAATGAGATCTTCTTTGTGCGGCTTCCCAAATCAGGGACTCTACATTCAGACAGAACCACAGTCAAATGTAGCGATATCCAGCGTCGGGCTGCTTACCACACAGTGAGTAGTTAAAATCCTCTAGCTGCTTTGTGGGAGATGTGACTTTCTGCGCCTTCAAACACTGTCAGAAACCCACTTGGACAGTTCTCCCATGTCCTATAGGGTCTCCAGGAGTCAGGATGGACCCAATGAAGGATCAACTGGCCCTGGGACTGTGAATACAGAGGGTGACCTTTGTCCCACAGAGGGAATTGGCCAGTTTGCTTAGCACATGGACTGATTTGTGGTCTCTGATGAAATTGACAAGCAGTTAGCTTTCGTCAAGTGTCTGCCAGCTCGTGGCACAGTGGTGGCTTGCATGTTTCTGTGGTGCTCTCTCATTGCCATGGAGTGAAAGTTGACACAAGGTGATCCTGGAGGGCAGAGTAGAACGGCCCCTGCAGGTTCCTGAGATGGTAACTCTTTATGTGGACAGAAGGCCTCTTCTTTCACCCATGAAGGGGCTAGTGGTTTCCAATTGCTAGCCTCAAGTTAACAGTCCAATACATACCCCCCTAGAAGCTCAAATAGCAGCAGGGTTGATGGAGAGGCTTCAGCAGAGCTTCCAGACTAAGACAGACTAGACAGAAGGATCTGGGAGATGTGCTTCTGAAGTAATTGGCCAGTGAAAACCTTACAAAAACACATAGTCCAGCGTCTGCTATGCTGTAGGAAGATGAGCCTCTCCGGTTGTAAGGCCCTCAAGATACGACTGAGGAGGAGCTGCTTCTTCAAAGGGGTATTGACCTTAAAGATAGAGATGGATGAAACTTTGGGGACCTTTATTTGCTGATTCTTGAATGGACTCAAAATGAGAAGAAATAGCTAGAAGCATTCATTAGTAATTGAGATGTGGACTGTATCAAGAATGATAGGAAGATTGGAAGTTGTCCAAAATGCGATGGGTGCACAAAGATCAGGACATTAGGCCCCAGTGAGCTGAAATGAAATAGTAGGGGTCATTTTGAATTGAGTAATTATATGGTCTATTAGGCCAGAAACAAAAAATTCGAAGAGGAACAGCATATCACTCATCATCAAAATGAACATTTGAAGATTTTTTTCCCCCGAAGCACAGCACTGTCAGGGATAATATAATATCCATAAGCTTACAAGGAAGATCGGTTCATATGACTATTTTCCAAGCAGTGGTTTACACATGAACCACTATTGCTAACCATGAAGAGATGGGAGGCTTTTGCCAACCTCTGCAGTCTGAAATCCATCAGCTATGGAATCAAGATGCATTGATGATTCCTGATGATTAGACTGCAAAAGTTGGAAACGAAGAACAGTATCCATCGGTGAAAAATATGACCTTGGGGATGGTGACAGTGTCAGAGCTTACACGGTAAAAAATTGTAAGACCAATGATTCGAGTGATTTCACTTAGCTTTCCTCCATCAGCGAAAATGGAAACTAACGCATGGGCCTCACCAGATGAAACAGACGGGAATCAAACTGATTACGTCAGTGCAAAGAGATGATGGGGAACTCAATATTCTCAGCCAGAATAATTCCAGAGGCCGACTGTGGAGCAGACTAGCAATTGCTCATGTAGACATTCAAATTAAAGCCGAGGGAAGGGAGAATGAGTCCAGAAGATCCACACTGTGATCTTGAGTGTACTCCACCTGAATTCAGACACCAACTCAAGAGCGGCTTTGGCACGTGGAACCCTATTGGCCAAAGACCGGACAGACAAGTTGTGGGATGATATCAAGCATATCTCACATGAAGAAAGTATTGGGTCATTAAAAAGACAAGAAAGAAAACAAAAAAAAATACCAAAAAGGAGTTATAGAAGAGACTCAAACTTGCTCTTGAATGTAGAATAGCTAAAATGAATGGGGGAAAAATAAAATAAGAGAGTTGACCAGAAGACCTCAAAGCCTGGCTCAGGACGACAAAGTAAAGCATTGTAATCAAATGGTTAAAGACCTGGAGTCAGAAAGTCGAAAGGAAAGAAGACATTGGGGTTTTCTCAAGCTGAAAAACACCTAGAAATTAATCAAGCAAGTTGCGATATTAAAGGTCACTTAGGGAAAAACTTTGAACGATGAAGTAAGCACCAAAGAACTGCAGATTCCCTGTACCACGAAGAATCGGTCAATGTTCAGCCCCACGAAGGGGCAGGATATGAGAGTGAAGGAAAAATCAGAGTCGCCTTGAAGGCATGGATTAAAAAACAAGGCTCCTGGAAACAGACAGATGTTTTACAAAGGGAGGCTATCCTGGAAATGCCCACTCTTCTATGTCAACACACTTGAAAGACAGCTCTTGGAAGATCAACCCCAATTGACTGGAAGAGATCCATATGCATGTGTGCCTACTTCCAGGCAAAGTGATCTGGTGGAATGCAGGAATGCCCAAACAATTTCATCAATGCCACAAGCAAGTAAAAGAAAAAAATGCTGAAGGTAATTCAAAAATGGTTGCAGCAGTTCTTTGACAGGGAGCTGCCAGAAATCTGAGCTGGATTCAGAACAGGAGGTCACATGCGGGATCGCACTGCTGATGTCTGATGGATCTTGTCAGAAAACAGAGAATACTAGAATAGACTTGGGTGCTGTGGACTATGTGAAGGTGTTAGACCGTTTGCATCATAACGAGTTATGGATAGCATTGCAGCTCATGAGAATTCCCAAACAATTAACTGTGCGCCTACAGACCCACTGCAGAGACCCACAGGCAGTTGTTTGTACAGAACAAGGGACGGTTGTGTGGTTTCAAATGAGGACGGGGTGCATCAGGGTTGTATCCACTTGTCATATGTACCTACTTCTTCAATCTCTATGCTGAGCAAATAATCGGAGAAGCTGGATCATGTGAAGAAGAACATGACATCCAGATTGGAGGAGGGCTCAATACTTTCTTTTATTAAATTGGCACTCTATGATGCTCACCTTCCCGACACAACCACTGAAGACAAAGTGGGTGAACAACTAAATGTGGTGAAGAAATCTGTTGGTGCCCGGCTATCAAAAGATATAGCATCTGGGGTCTTAAAGGCTTGAAAGTAAACAAGCAGCCATCTAGCTCAGAAGCAACAAAGCCACATGGAAGAAGCACACCAGCCTGTGTGATCACAAGGTGTCATGGGATCAGGTATCAGCCATCATCAGAACAAAAAATCTTACCATAGTAAATGAGGGGGGAGTGTGGAGTGGAGACCTAAAGCCCATTTGTAGGCCACTGGACATCCCTTACAGAAGGGTCTTGGAGAGGAGATGAGACAACGATGAAAAATACAATTTTCCTCTAGTTCCTAAATGCTTCCTACCTCCCCCCACCCATCCCACTGTCATGATTCGAATCCTACCTTGCAAGCCTGACTAGACCAGAGGATGTACACTGGTACATATGGGAACTGGAAACACAGGGAAGCCAGGGCAGATGATCCCTTCAGGACCAGTGGTGTGAGTGGTGATACTGGGAGGGCCTAGGGAGGGTGGGGTGGAAAGGGGGAACCTATTTCAAGGATCTACATGTGACCTCCTCCCTGGGGGACATACAACAGAAAAGTGGGGGAAGGGAGATGTGGGACAGAACAAGAGATATGACAAACTAATAATTGATAAATTATCAAGGGTTCATGAGGGAGGAGGGAGTGGGGAGGAAGGGGAAAATGAGGACCTGACGCCAGGGGCTTGGGTGGAGAGCAAATGTTTTGAGAATGATGAGGGCAATGAATGTACAAATGTGCTTCACACAATTGATGTTTGTATGGATTGTGATTGGAGTTGTATGAGCCCCTGAAAAGATTATTTTTTTAAAAGAACCAGTGGCATGCAGATGGCACACACTTACTTGCTGAA
Organism: Tenrec ecaudatus; assembly: GCF_050624435.1. Classification (NCBI taxonomy): domain Eukaryota; kingdom Metazoa; phylum Chordata; class Mammalia; order Afrosoricida; family Tenrecidae; genus Tenrec; species Tenrec ecaudatus. The sequence goes on along the minus strand of NC_134539.1, from coordinate 4,587,614 downwards.
AATAAAGAGTATTGGAGGACAGCCAGAGCTCAAAGACTGCGGCCTTCAATATAGATGACAACTCAATGTGAAGGAAACCAAAACCCCCCCACAGCTGGCCCATAAACAATATCACGATCCATGGAGCAAAGATCGAAGTTGTCAAAGATGTCATTATTTGGATCCACAAACAATGCTCATGGAAGCAGCAGTCAAGAAATCCAACAGTGTGTTGTGAATCTGCTGCGGCAGACCTATGGACAGTGTTAGGGAGCAGAGATGTCACTTTGAGGACTCAGTGTGCTCGGCCCAAGCCATGATACGTCCAACGAATCAGGACGATTAGAGAAGAACTGATACATTTGGATTGTGGTGTTGATGAAGACTCTCGAAAGTACCATGGACCCTCAGGAGAACAAATAATTCTGCATCGGAAGAAGTACAGTCAGAATGCTCTGTCATCAGGAGGGGCCAGTCCCTGGAGCAGGACACTGGACTTGGTGAAGTGGAGGGGCAGCAAGAGAGAGGAGGGCCTTCAAGGAGCTGGGTTGACCCGGGGACTGCACATGTGCTCAAGCATAGACACACATGTGAGCAGGCAGCACTTCCTTGTATTGGACATATGTGGGTACACATATATTTACATAGATGCATGTATATGTATGGGCATCTATATAGAGATACATTTAGTAGACACATGAGAGGAAGGCAGAAAGTATTATGATGAAGTCACAGCAAACTTTATTAAACAAACATATCAAAATGCAAAGCTCTTGTTTCTCAGTGTTTCCTCCTTGTACGTCTATATGCTCCTGAAGGAGGCATTTCTATCTCTGTCACCCTGCCCTGACCCTCTGGTCTTCAGTCCTTTGGGTCCCATGTCAAAAGGTCAGTTTGGGCATTCGTCAGGGACTCAAATTGTGTTTGTTTTCAATGTTCTTTGCGTGTGAGAGCAAATCCAAGTTGAAGGAGGAAGATTGGGGCTGGAGGGAGCGTGGGGCCAGGTTTCCCAAGGAAATTCATGTAGAACAGCCCTTACTTGCCGCCTTCCAGGGGAATTTGCTGAGATAGGAGGGAAATTCCTTGGTTTAACTTTCCTGACCCTTTTCTCACCAATGGAGTTGGTGAACACCCTGTGCCCATGGAAAACAATCTATCAAGATGACCGCTATGGAACCCCCCAAAACAGTCGCCATCACCTTCTGAGTTGACCTCTGTGCTATGGGTTAACTGATCTAGCAGATCCCCTCAGAAGCTACTGTTTTGATTGGATCTCTTCTTTGAAGGCCCCCTAAGGAGACTAAGAGAATTGCAGGACTGAGATAAATTGCCTGGAGCTGTGACTGATCCCGAGAGAAGTTTAAACACATTGTGTTTGGAGTGAACCGGTGTGTGGGTATGACCGAGGACCTGAGTCACAAGACGTTTGGACTGGTCCTTGAGTGTGTGTGTGTGTAAGTACAGATTATTTAAATTCAGAAATTCCTCAAGAGATGATGCAAAACCAGTGCTTACAGGGCAGATGTAAAGCAAGCAAAAGCCCCGCCCCCCGCCCAAGTGGACCAATAGGCAGCATCGTGATAAACTGAGGGAAGAATCGCCTTTGCCAGGGTTTCATTTTTACCGGGATCCACAATCAATGCTCAAGGAAGCAGCAGTCAAGAAGCCAAAGGATGGGTTGGCTGGGGCACATCTGCTGCACAGGGGACCTCTTTGAAGTGTTGACGAACAAGCTGTGAGGGCTGAGGGCACCTGGCCAAAGCCATGGTGCTGATCGAAGCCAGGGTGCTCTTTGTTTGGCTCGTGTGCGAGATGCATGTGAGGTTGGACAACGAACAAAGGAGACCACAGTGAAGCCGAGGCATGTGCATCACGGTGTTGGTGAGGACCATTGAAAGGGCGAGGGACTGCCCCAAAGACAGGTGAATCTGCCTCGCAGGAAGTACGGCCAGAATGCTCCTTCGAAGAGAGGGCGGTGAGACTTTGCTTCATGTACTTCGGTTGTGTTACCAGAGGGACCAGTCCCGGGAAAAAGAACAGGCTGCTTGGTAAAGGTCAGGGGTCAGCGACAAAGAGGAGAACCTCGGCCAGTGGACTGACATGGTGGCTGCAACAATAGGCGCAACCACAAACCCCCTGCGAGGATGGCACCAGGTGGGCAGTACTTCCTTCTGGTACATGTGGGGTCATGTCAGTTGGGACCAACTCAATGGGATCTAAGAGCAGCAACACTACCACGCAGGGTGAATGCTGAGTGCTCTGAACAGACAGGGTGGTTCACAAAAATGAGCCCCAGGGCTACCGATGGCCATATTCTCACTGCGCTTGATGTTCAGTGAGAAATGGTGACATGTGAGCTTGTTAACGTTTCCTGGGGCATTGGGGCTGGACGAGAGAGAGAGAGAGAGAGAGAGAGAGAGAGAGAGAGAGAGAGAGAGAGAGAGAGAGAACACAGGGGGTGCGAGGGTGGCTGACATGAGGGAGGGAGCAGGCAATGTCTTCCTCCCAGAAAGCAAGGGTTGGAGCTTTTCTATCGTGTGTGTGTGTGCGTGTGTGTGTGTGTGTGTGCTTGATTGCCTTCGTATTTGAGTAGAATTTTCCTGTTGATGATTACGCTGTTGAGGACACATGGATGCTGCCTTAGCCTTTCAGAATCAGCTTTCTGTTGTGGTCCAAGGACCCAGGATCGTACCCAGGGTTTGCGTTTGATTACCAACCCTGAACATTGGCAGTTCAAACCCACTCACTTAGCAGCATTACAAAAGGAAGTCCCACTGATCTGCTCCCACCTGGGTGGCGGCCAAGAGAACTGCCGCTCAGCTACACTCCGCACCGCAACACGGCCGCCCTCCCTCCCACAGCATCCGCGCGAGGTGGGTTTCGCTTGGGAAGACCTGTGTAGAAAGGATGATGAGGATGACGACGAAGCAAGAAGTAGCTTACCCTGATCTGGCACTCCTTAGGTTCGAGAGTTTTCCCGTCCATCATTGCCTTCACCCAATGCTCAGACAACTCTGGGAGTGGGGGCTTTCAGAGAGGTGGAGGTAAAGCCTTGGAGGAGATCAGGGGTCCCCACAGGCTCACAGTAGGGAGCAGAGAGAGGAAGAACTGTACCTGTTTCATCATTAGAGAAATCTGTATGTTTCCTTAACCACCAGTCTAGTGATAAAGAGCCAGCCTCCTGGAGATGGAGCAACAATGGGCCCAAACAACTACGGTTGGGAGGATGGAGCAGGACCAAGCCCAGGGTCTCAGCATGGGGAAACTAGCGCTCCTGTCCTGAACATTCTCTACAACTCAAACCCACTGCCACCCCGTCCACTCCTGACTCACAGCCACCCTGTAGCACAGGGGAGGGCCCAAGAGTAGACAGCCTCATCTTTCTCCCAAGGAGCGGCTGGTGGTTTTAAACTGCTGACGCTGTGGTTGGCAGCGCAGTGCGTAACTGAGCATGCCACCAGAGCTCCTCCAGAAACACGAGAGCCTTGGAAACCGGATGAAGGCAGTTCTCATCTGTTCACGTGAGTCTCTAGGACTCAAAATCAACTAGACAACACACACCCGTGCTCTGAGACGGACTCCTGCTGCCACCAGCCACCTCGCTCCGCTGCTAACCAAAAGGCGGGTGGTTAGAACCACCCACAGCGTATGGGGATAGTCTCGTCTTCCCACCATCACGCGAGTTCTGACTCAAAGTCACCCTATAGGAAGGTCGGTGTAGAACCGCCCCTGAGAGTTTCTGAGCCTGTGACTCTGTACGTGAGTAGAAACTCCTATCTTTCTCCTTCAGAGCTGGCTGGTGGTTTCGAACTGCTGACCTGTGGTTAGCAGTCTCACTCACGCACCACCACGAGTCCTTTGGGGATGAAGACCTGGTGACCTGCTTCCATAAAGAGTAAGAAAACAACCACCCAAACCCAAACCTATGGCCAGGGGTCTGTTCCCACTCACCGCGATCCTATCTCAGGTCGCCAAGACTGTACATTAATAGCCTCACTTTTCCCTGGAGGACTGGCTGGGGGCCTCGAACCATTGGCCTGATGTTTAACCCACAGTACCTTTAGGGTTTCTCTCTGTGAAGATGAGAACATAGGCAATCCCTGTGGAGTCAGTCTACTCTGCTGCAGGGGTCCCCATCAGTTGGAACAGACTCGACACCGGCCCCTGACAATGCAGGGCAGTAAGCCTGGTGATTGCTCGTCTGGCTGCGCCTCAGATGCATTTGGGAAGTTGACACCAAACACCCCCCCCCAAAAAAAAACCCCAGAGCATTTCATCAGAATCTCTACTGTGGGGTGAGGACCAGGCATCGGAATAACTTTACACTCCCTCAAGTGATTGCAGTGTGTGGCCGGGCTGAGGACCATTGAGTTAGATTATTGCAATCATACTGCCTGTAATATGATTTTGAGCTCGGGCAGAAGCAGAGAAAATGATGAAGAGCAGCCGGCGTGCCGGAGGTGGCAGGGGAGCAGCGGCTGTGGGATTCGGGGAGAAATTATGACATGGAGGGGGAAGAGTGGGGGAAACATGGAATCCCAGAGATGTTAAATGGAGAGATGACAGGATGGCCAGAGCCTGAATTTTGGAGACACGATCCTCTGGCCATGGTTTCCATCCTGGCATTTGGGGCGGCTCCTGCAGGACCCTGGGCTCCAACTCACGGCCGCCACATACGTACAAGAGAAGGAAACCCAACCTGGCCCCCCAACCTGGCCTGCACCATCGTCCCGATCACTGCCGTGTCTGTGACTGCTTTCCATCTCCGGGCAAACCGGGATTCCCGGAAGAGCGGGGACGCTTGGAGAATCACGTGTCCAGGGCCAGACCAGAGGAGGAATATCAAACTGGAGGGAGGGGCATCAATTGAGAATGAGCTGCAAGAGGGAATGATGGGGAAGCCTGAAGAGATAAGGGATATTGGAGAAGAACCACATGGGAAAGAGAGCAGGATCTTGGAGTACCTGTCTTTAGGGGGTGGGGCAGGGGAGAGGGGGAAACCAAGCAAGAGAAACCAAGTGAAGAGTCTGAGAAATGAGTTTAGTCAGGCGAGTGATGACGACGCATCTGATTACAACTGTGCTCCTCTGTCCTTGAGTCGGCTCCGCTCACAGCGACCACGTAGATGAGAGCAAGTGAACCCAGCCCAGTCCTGCGCCAGCCTCACCGCTGTGCTGTTTGAGCCTGTGGTTGCAGCCACGGTGTCTGTCCGTCTTGTCCAGGGCCTTCCTCTTTTTTGTTGCCCCTCTACCATGCATGACGTCCTTCTCCAGGGACCGATCTCTCCTGACAACGTGTCCAAAGTATTCGAGATGACGTCTCGCCATCCTTGCCTCCAGGGAGCATTCTGGCTGTACGTCTTACAAGACAGCCCTGTTCTCTTGGTAGTCCATGGTACCTCATTCTCCTCCTCCAGCGCTGAGATGCAAATGCCTCCAATGTCCGCTGGTTCTTCTTACTCAGGGCCTGTCTTCCACAGGCAGAGGAAGCGACTGAAAATGCCATGCCTTTAGTCAGGTGCCCCTTGGCCCCCAAATTAACATGTTCATTTTCAACACCTTAAAGAGGTCTTGGGGAGCAGATTGACCCCATGCAATGCGTCCTTTGGTTTCTTGACTGCTGCTTCCAGGAACATTGACTGTGGTCCCCAGTGAGACACAGGCCTTGACTCCAGGACAATTCCGAAGGAAGTGTGCCAATCCAATCCGGGCAATGCCAAGAGTGGCGTCAACTGGTGCTTTAAATTCAAAACAGAATTGACCGGGGACAGAATGAAGAGAAAGAGCTAAAGCATTGCATGCCCCCCAGCCCCCGCCAAAAAAAAAAGGCAGCAGCAGAAGAAGGAGAGCAAAACACTTTAAAGTCAAAATGAATCAATGGAGATACAAGAGAAGTGGGTTCTCTTCCAGGTTGCACTGACACAGACTGGCTGTAGAAATGATAACCAATTTTGTTGAACGCTAACGTCGAGGTACAGAGCATGGTCTTCTGCCTAAAACACTGCATCCAGACTTGGCTCACTGAACTCGGGAGTAACCTGACTGCCCTGGAATCAATCCTAACTCCCGTCACCCCATATGCTTCCCAAGAGAACTGTGCTTCTTAGGGCTTCCAGCGATGAGGTGTTTTTTCTAAAGATCTCCAAACCTTTTCTCCTAGGTCCATCTAGGTGGACTTGAGCCACCAGCGCTTTGATGAGAAGCTGGGAACATTGATCATTTGCACCATCCCGAAATGACTACAAATAACGATCAGATGAGCATCCTGCTCCGGGAAGTATGCAGAGCCAGGAGGGTGGCCTGCAACAAAATTCTTGCAAAGCTGTCTCCTTGGCACGATAAGCTAGGCAAGATGCTCCGAGTTTTAAAGCTTATAAAGACCTAGGTTTGCAGAGGAGAGCCCCGGGGGTGTTGTGCCTGCTTGTAGGGCTGCTCCTGAACAGGTCGGCAGTTCGAAACCACCAGCTGCTCCACAGGGGAAAGAGGAGACTTTCTACTCCCATTAAGAGTGACAGGCTGAGACACTTACAGAGGCAGTTCTATGCTGTCCTATAGGGTCACTGTGGGTCCTAATCGACACAATGGCAGTGATTTTTGTTGGTTTTTGTAAGCTTACAGATATTGAGAGTTGATTAACCAGTCAGCTGACAGTCAAATTCCCACTTTCCGATCAACATCGTCTGAAAGCTTGAGGCTCTCTGAAGTAAGCCCTCACTCAGGATTCTTGAGGTTTGCTTTAATATTCCGGCTGGGATGACACCTCCCTTTCCTGGCCAGGTGGAAGAGAAAGCGTGTGCCCTTCATGGCTGTTAGAAGGAATTTATCCTTGAAAAGGTTTCCTCTCGGTCCTGGACCACATGTTGTGGGAGCTGAAGAGTGATTTTCCAGTTCGTCAGCTTAATTCCTGACAGTTTTTCCTAAAACAGACAAAGTGTGGTGAGAAAAGTGAGCTGAGAGGGGGCTGCGGAAGGACCGCTTTCCTGGGATGCAAAGCAGGGGCCCTGCCGCGCATTCAGGGCAATGAGTGTTGCCTGCGCAGCGGCATCGCGGAAGCCAAGCCCACGGACAACGCTGTCTTTGTTTTTTCAGAGCCCCATTGTGATTACCAGCAGTTCTAGTGGCTACTCCTTGGGCTGTTTAACTGCAAGGTCAATGGTTCGAAACTACCAGCTGCCCCATGGTAGAAAGACAGGGCTTTCTATTCCGGGAAATAGTTACAGTCTTGAGACCCCACAGGAATAATTCTACCCTGTCCCCATAGGGTCACTGTGAGTCTGAATGGACTTGGCGGCAGTGAGTTTGGCTTTTGGTTTATCGTGATTACATTTAATGATCGTCTGGGTTTTGAAATGGTTTATTAGATGGAATGCATCTTCCAGGGGTCACAATGGGTTATTAGATGGGATGCATCTAAGTGGTTTATTAGATGGAAGGTATTTTCCAGGGGTCTGATAAATGGTTTATTAGACGGAACGCATCTTCCAGGGGTCACAGTCTCATCTTGCTTCTCCCTACAGCTCAGTTGAGTGTGGACACTCAACTGTTTAGACTTGGAGAGCAAGTGATCCCGGTGCCTCATGATCATGGGGGGCGGGTCTCCCAGCTGTTTGCACATGCTGGAGATTTCTGGGTTCTGATATTACCATGCATTAATCCCACAGGCCACCGAGGACAAGATCCCAAAACCAACATCAAAAGAAGATGGAAGGAAGGCACCCCAAATAATGAGTTGGCATCCAACCATTTCAGGATGTAGCAGATGATCAAGAACCAGAGTACTGTTGAAAAAGGTTTTTGTGAAAGTATTGACAACCACCCCTCCCACCCCCCAGCCCCCCCAAAACTTCAGGAATTGTCAGGAACCAATTGAGATGTTACAACAAGCAGATGCAACACTGGACGTGCTAGGTAATCTATGCTGAACAATTTGGAAGACGGTGAGCAATCTGGCCAACAGTCTGGAAGAGATCCATATTTATGCCTCTTGTGGAGATGCCTGGGCCATTCCAACAGTGTCGGAATTGTTGAAGAACATCACTCATATCACACACTAGTATAATTTTGCTGGAGATAATTTTTTTAATGGTTAAAGAAGGCCATCAACAGAGATGTAAGCCAGATTCAAGTGAGCATTTTGAATGAGATACACCCTTGTCTACGTCAGATAGACTTTTGGCTGAACGCAGAGAATACCAGAAGATGCTTTCTCAACTGTGCGAAGGCATTAAACTGTGTGGATCCCGACCATTTATTAGATAACACTACAAAGAAAGGGAATCCCAGAGCTCTTAACTGTGTTCCTGGTGAAACTTGTCCATAGACCAGTAGGCAGTCATTCAAACAGAACAAGGGGACAAGGAAGGGGTGTAGCAGGCTTGTATCGCTATGGATTGCAGACTAACACAGAGAAAACAAAACTCACAACCGGACCAGTAAGAAACATTATGATAAATGGAATAACGTGTCAAAAGTTTCATTTTGCCGGGAACCACAACCAGCACCCATGAAAGCCACGGTCAAGAAATCAAACGCTGGATTTCTCCAGGGCAAATCCTCCCGCCACACACAACCTCTTTAAAGTGTCCAAGAGCAATGTTGGTGCTTTGAGGAAGAAGGTGGGCCTGCTCTAGGCCATGGTATTTTCAATCACTTCATACGCATGTGGAAGTTGGACAAAGTGTTAGCCCAGGTGGACTAGAGAAACAAATTCATAGACACTCATATGTGGATAAGAAAGAGCTTTATATAAAACATCAATTATATATTGAGAAAGCATCACAACCCAGTCATGATCAAGTCCACAAGTCTGATATTAACCCACATGTCCAATACTAGTCCATAAATTCTGATTTAGACTCACACAACACATGCAGGAGGTTCATAAGCCAGTGAGTGGAAAGTCAAGTGGATCCAGTGGCAGTGGAAACATCTCAGTGCTGACATGGATCTCCATGTGGCTCTTCCAGCTCCAGGGCCCTGTTCCAGTGTAGCTCCATGTGGCTTGTCGAGGAATATGAAGCAGAGAGTGTATTTGGCCTCCTCCAGGGAGCTGTTTATCTCCTTCGTGCCTCCAAAGGAGGTCATCAAGCTGCGACCTGATTGACGAGCTAGACTCCACCCCTTTGCCAGTTGGCAGGCTATTATGTAACTGCCACAGACAGTGAGTAAGGAAGACCAGACAAGACTGATGCCTTTAAATGATGATGTTTGTCACAACACATCAAAGCTATCACAGGCTGCCCAAAGAACAAAGTGATCTTGATTGGGAAGTACAGCCAGCGGACTCCTTGGAGGCAAGGATGACAAGACTTTGTCTCATGTACTTTGGACAGGTTCTCAGGAGGGACCAGTCCCTGAGGAGGACATCTTGCTTAGTTGAGAATCAGTGAAAGAGAAGTAGACTCTTAATGAGATGGACTGACACAAGAGTGGGCTCAGACAAAGCAAGGGTTCTGAGGTGAGCACCTGGCAGGGCAGTGCTTTGCTCTGTTATGTAAGAGGTCAGTGAGAGTCAGAATGGACACAATGGCACCCCATACTAATGTCATGTGACTCCCTCACAAGATTGCTTTGCTCTTTTCCAGTGTAAAATGACTCACCATGTTACAGTGAAATGAGCAGACAAAGAAGAAACGCCATCATCCAGGAAGACCACAGACCTTCAAACTAGCCAGACTTCAAGTTCAACCATACTTCCGTTTCTGCTGTTTTCTTTCTTTCTGTTTTCACTTTGCATATTCATTACAATGGAGGTGATAACCCGGGATAACTCTCTTGTTTGTGTCCACGGTTTGTGTTACTGTGGGCAAAGGCTGCCCCGTCTGCCCTGTCTGCCTGTGTGTGGGGAGGATCAGGGCCCCGGGTGTCCTCTAGTACTCCCCTCCTTCCTCCTGCTTCCCTTCCTCCAGCCTCGTGGGGATGCTTCCCACAAGAGAAGCTGCCGCTCTGTGCATTTGCAAGACTCCCTGACTAAGGCTTTCGCAGCCTCCTGGCCACATTTCCATTTGCTTTTCATATTCAAGAAATGTGTTGAGATATGGTTCTGATTACAGCCCTCCCTCCCTCAGGAGCCCTGGTGGCACAGTGGCCAGATATTTGGCTACTAACCAGAAGGTCCCATGTTTAAATCCAGCCATCGCTGGCTTTATAGGAAGAAAGTGGTGGCTCATTATGCAGAAAACATGCACACTATATTGTTTTTTGCAAACCACACACCCTTGTCTCATGTTAATTTTCTATGTGTGCTACGCATGCAAGTTAACATAGGCACGTGAAATAGTTAATGCTTTTTGTGCCAACCTGGCTGATAAATACATGTGGGATTAATTGAAGGGGGAGAGCTAACTGGCTCCGGGAGCCTCGCCTTTCTAGTTCTCCGGTCTCTTGCTTTGCGATGGTCGGACCAGAGTGCAGCTGCCTTATCCAGTTCCCTGCTTTAGCTGGCAAGGCTCACTTCCTGCAAGACATCTCTGAGAAGAAGCCACATGGACCTACCGTGATGCAGCTCTGGGTGCTGGAGCAACCGTGTGGAGATCCCTGCCAGCACTGAGATGCTTATACGCTCACTGACTCAGCTTTCCTCCTGCAGTCGGCGTCATAGCATGTGCTTTGTGAGATAGAGGAGGACTTTGTGGATTGGTGTCAGACATCTGGGGTAATGTTGGACTTGGGGGATTGGGCAGCACTGGGTTGGGATGTTTTCTTGATGTGCACTTAACCTTTATATAAAGCACTCTCTTATACGTGAGTGTCTGTGGATTTGTCCCTCTAGAGTACCCAGACACAGTACGTTAGATGCAAAAAGGTAGTAGAGTCTTGAGCACCATCTAACGCACTGCCATCGAGTCAAGGCCAGCTCATAGCGGCCTCCTGTGGGTTTCTGAGTAACCATTTACAGGAGTAGACGTCTAGACTTTCTCCCACAGAGCTGTTGGTGGTCCCGATCTGCCGGCCATGTGGATTGAAGACCAACCGGTGAGCACTGCGGTGCCAGGACTTCATGTGGGCAGTTGTGTTCCGACTGGCAGGGTTGCCATGATCCAGCATTGACTGTTGAGTTGATTCCAGCTCACAGTATCGCCCCCACCCCCCCACCCCCGTGTCAGAGCAGAACTGCGCTCCACAGTCTTTTCACCACCAGATTTGGGGGAAGCAGATCACCAGGCCTTTCTTCTGCGACTCCTCTGCAACCATTCAGCAAGCAGCCGGGCAACGAGAACCGACCAGGCACGCCGTGCAGTGAGCCTGGAGCAGCCGTGCACGTGGAGTGTACTTTGCCATTCTGCTGCCCGTCCTTTCTGTCGCTGATGCCCGACGAGTTTGGGGGCTTTCCAATAATCATGTGGATTCTTTCTATGTTTCACTTGAGCACATCCAGCTCTCTCTGCTGCCATGAGATTCCTTGTCTCCAAATGGAAAGGTATCAATTTGCATGATTGTTAGAACGCCAGACTGGACTGTGAAGCACTCTCCAGGACAAGAGAGCCCGGCAGGCTCCCGCCAATGTGGGGAGGGAATTCGCAATAATGCATCAAGGCAAGGTCAAATGGACCGCCAGGCACATACACTGGTTTTCAGATAAAAATCACGATGCTCATATTTGCTATTTATCCTCCATCTTCAGCTACTTTAGCCAACTCGTCATGCTTACAGACGTGCTCATTTGTCACTCCTAATTCAAATGCAGGCTTCCTTACCACACAGACTCTATTACCTTCCCCATTTTTCCCTTCTCCCTGAATGGGAGCATTTAACATGAAAATTTTCAGCTCAGCTTTGAAAATGAAATGAATCACTTTGAAAACGAAATGAATCCCTTTGAAAGTATGGGGCAACATGATAGCAACCTCAATGGGCAATTGGACCCAAACAATACGAGTGAGAAATTAAAAGGAATCTGCCCTCCGATGGCTCTTTAAAAATATCGACAGAATCTAAAATTTCAAGCAAGACTGATCAAGAAAAAAAGAGAAGATTAAAAAAATGATACACTGATCTCATGAATGAATGGAAAAGCAATGCTATCAAACCAATTGATACAAAAATGATACAAAGACATAGCCATAGGCTCTTGGGAAACAGAGGCCTAAGCACTCTCAAGAGGAGCCCTGGTGGTGTAGCGGAGTGGCGTTGGGCTGTGATCCGTAAGGTCAGCAGTTTGAAGCCACCAGCCTCTGAGGGAGAAAGACAGGGCTTTCTCCTCCTGTAAAGAGTTACTGTCTGAGAAGTTCACAGGGGCAGTTCTACCCTGTCCCCTTGGGTCACTGTGCGTCGGCATTGACTTGATCAAGTGCATCTGGCTTTGGAGTTGGAGTCACTACTACAGGCACCCTTGTGGTGCAGCGGTTAAGCACCTGGCTGCTATCCAAGAGGTTGGCAGTTCAAACCTGTAGCGGCTGTTTGGGAGAAAGAGGTGGCAGTCGGCATCCAGGCCGATGACACTTTTAGGGACTCTCTGGGACAGCTCGCGCCCTGAGCTATAGGGTCGCCATGAGGCGGAATCGACATAACAGGAATGGGCTTAAAAATTAGTATTGTTTTTATTAGCTGTCCCTTACCTCCATGAATTGCCTGGGACTGGACCCTCTTTGGAAAGAAGGCGCTGGCAATAGAGAATGAGACTGGACAGCCCAAAGCCTGCACGAGAACCCTTACATGTCCACCGAGCGCCTGCCTCCATGGGAGCGCGGCCGCCCCATGGATACCCAGAGAGAGAAGAATGCACGCAGCCCACAGCTCTGAGGGCCAGCTGCCGATGTGCCAGCTCCCCGCACATGGTGACTCCGACCCCGACAGGACAGAGTACTGGCCAACCTGGGCCATCCAGCAGCCGTTGTGGATCAACTGCTGATGGCCACAGGGGTTCTCTTGGCTCATTTTTGGAAGCAGATTGCCAGGCATTTCTTCCTAGTCCATCCAAGTCTGGATGCTCCGTGGAAACCTGTTCTGCCTCTCATGGCCACCAATAACCTTCCTCTGAAGACGGGTGGTGGAGGTGCCTGAGGCAGAACAGCGGCCAGGAATTGAACCCGGGTCTCCCCCGCATAGGAAGTGTGATAGTTAAGGCTTTGTGTCAACTTTGCAGGGGCCAGGATTCTCACTGGCTTGGCGATGGAGACATAGTAATCCCTCCTGATGAGATTGAATACAAGGTAATCATCTCTCAGATGAAATCTCCTGTGAGCAACAGGATGGTTGAAAGGACGTTCCCTTGGGAGGAACGTGGTGGAAAATCCTGCTCACTTGGCTAGGTCTGAATCCTGCCTCTAGCTGGTTGTCTGCTCTCGGGTTGTTTAGACTTGAGCTAGCAGCCTGCCCTACGGCCTGCCGGTCCTGGGAGCTGTCAGCAACCTGCTATCTTACCTGTGGACCATGGATTCTTTCGCTTCTGCCACCTGGCACCTGCTGTCCGACCTGCCATTCATGACTTCTTCCCCCAATCTCTCCAGCTACATGAGTCAGGAGAACCCTGGAGCCTGATATTGGACCCCCACACTTGCCTGCCTCCATGACTGTGGGGACCATCTCCTTGAGATAAATCTCTGTGTCTGGATTTGCTTCTCCAGAGAGCCTCGCCTACGGCAGAAGAAGAGAATTCTACCACCGAATCACCAATGCCGCCCCCCCCCCCCGCCCCAGCTCTCATTGCAAAGCCCCAGGGCAGCCAGTGGGCATGGCCAGCTCTGCTGCTTCACAAAGTGGCCGGCTTCCCTGGGCTCGGTGAAGGTTTCTGCTGCCATTCTCCAGACCACACAAGAGGCCAGTCCTAGGATACTCTTGGGACGAGCTCACTGCTTTGTGATGAAGCCTCTGTATCAACCTGTGTGGAGGACACGGGAAATGTGTTTAAGTGGGGACTCTGTAGATGAACAGCATGAAGGGAAGGGGCTGGGGCCAGGAGGGTGGCGGATCTAAGAAGCTCACCCCAGGGTAAAAAGCCTGCTGCCTTTTGGGAGGCCTGCAGACACGGAGAGATGCTTTCAGGGATGGACTCTCGTCCTTTCTGGACAATTCTCTCCCCCATTAATGTCACAGGGAGCCCATCAAGCAAAGATGTTGGCGTCAGGAAGGCGAGGGTTTGAACTGCAGTCCTGTCCCTGCCTGAGACCTCGGATAAATTGCTTGACCTCTTGGTTCTTAAGAAGAATAGCTCTTCTTGCCCACATCTTCCTCTTAAACTTGGGTCAGAGCGTGCATTTTCCAATCCACGACGGCACTGTCCCCTGGCAAGAGGAAGTCACGTTGCAGGGGCATTTCCCAAAACTCCATCAGCTCCCTGCCAATTGGCAATGACTAACTGCATTCTGTTGGGTCAGTAGACGGCCCTTCTGAAAGGACACTTGTCCAGCACTTGCTGAACATGATAATGTCTGGATGATGGTGGGGAAAAGGGGAGAAGCAGGCAGACACAGTAGGGAATGTGCAGGAGAGAGGGGGTGGGGGCAGAAGTGTCCCTGTCCTCCCAGGGGAGGCTCACGCATGCAGAGGGTCTCCTGAGGCTGGACACTGCAGTCCCTTTGATGGCCAAGCACACTTGCAAGTGGCCGTGTCAAGCCTTGTTGCTGTACCTGTGACAGTGACCGGCAGGGCTGAGTGAGGACAAAGGGAGGGGGAAATCTTGGTCCACCTGCCAGGCCAGCAGAGGGCCTGGACTTGCTTGCAAAACAAGCAACAGTCTAAGGTGTGTGGGGCCCGAGCCAGTGCCCTCCTGGTCTCCCGGTAGCAGGCCCAAGCTGGGCAGGGGAGGAGAAAGATCTACGAGGAATCGCTGCACTGGTCAGAGAAGCATTCCAACGGGCCCTGGGCTTTGTGAAGAGGGACCACATCCGTCTTGGGAGAGGAGCGGCTGGAATGTTCCTTGGGAGCAAAGACGGCGAGACTCTGTGCCGGGAACTTTGGGCATGTCGTCGGGAGAGAGCAGTCCTTGGAAAGGGGCATTGTGCTTGCTCAAGCGGAGGGTCGGTGGGGGAGCGGAAGCCCCTCCAGGAGGTGGACGGGTATGGTGGTGGTAAGGGTGGACTCAAACATAACAGCGGTAAGGACGGCAGCACCCAAGGGAGCAGGTGCTGCCTAACTCTGTTGTGCACAGGATCTCCCACCACTCAGGGCTGACTGGAGACTCGATGCCCAATTACACTGAGAAGCAGCAGGTGTGCGTGGCTGCTTGTTGAGAACCCTCAGGCTCAGAGGTGCCGCTCCTCAGACACCGAAGGGGCGGTCCCACACCGTCATGGGCATCCTCCCCTACTCCTGACATGCAGCGAGGGCTCATCATGCTCCCATGGTGGGGGGAGACGTGCCATCCAATGTGTAGGGACCACAGGGATGACCTGGCCAGGAGGCCTCATGAGAGAACATGCCTTTTCTCCTGGGGGCTCTGATGACTTCCTTCTGACTGCTTGCTTGTCATTGAATGCAGAAGTGACCCCAGGGGGAAGCCAACAGGAAGCAGACATCCAAGTGAAGCCCAGGCTGCACCCTCCGCCCTCTCCCCCTAACTCCCCCGCCCCAGCTCACTTACGTATTCCTTTCTTTCAGAAGGGACATCTAGGGGCCTTCTCAATGCCTTCTCGCTCATCCCCTAAACTGAAATGAAGGTGAAGACAAGAAAAGTGCACCTGAGAGGGACTTACCAGGAACATCCAACCCCCACCCCACCCCACCCCCACTGTATGTCTGTGTCTTCCTAAGAGCATCGTGGAAGGGTTTTATTGCTGCACCAGATGGTCTGCACCACACGACCTGCCTGAAGGTCAGAGGTTGGACTTCATCCTGAGGTGCTGCAGAAGAAAGGCCTGGTGATTTGCTTCCCTAAAGATGACAGTCGGGGAAAACTCTCCTGCCGGGGCCGTTCTGCTCTGCCATGCATGAAGCAGACAGGAACCAGGACGAACTCCTGGTGTGGGCTTGGGGCTGGGCTTGGGAAGGACACTGCGTGGGAGGTGGGGCAAGCAGATTTTTGCTTCTAGAGAACACTCCGGAAACACTATGAGGACTTGTCCTGTTCCGTCCCAGAAGAGTCATGTGCCCGGAATCCTTGCTCATGCATCCTGCCCAGGATACCCATGCAGCCAACCAGGAGCAGCCTGCAGCTCCCCCTCCCCTTCCTCACTCTTCCCCTGCTTTCCTCCCCACCTCCCTCGGTCTCTCTCTCTCTCTCTCTCTCTCTCTCTCTCTCTCTCTCTCTCTCTCTCTCTCTCTCTGACATGCACGTGGACCCCGGGTTGCAGGTCACCCAGGGTTTTATTTGCTGCCATCATTACAGAAGGAGCCCTGGTGTCCCCTCCGGTGCTGAGAGGTCAGAAGATCATAACCCCCAACTTCGCTGTGGCAATTGGCTCCCATAAAAATGTGGGAGCCTGGTGGTGCAGGTTACTTGTAGGGCTTCTAACTGCAAGGCAGTAGCAAAGCCACCTATTGCCCAGAGGAAGAGAGGTTTTTCTAGTCCCGGGAAGAGCTACAGTCTCGGAGACTCAGGGAAGTTCTGCCCTGTCCTAGAGAGTCACTGAGTCAGAAAGAACTCAAAGGCAGGAGCTTTAAATCATCTCCGATAGACTGTACGTAAATCACATACACATTAGACATATATACAGACACACACAGGAGGGTCTTCAAAGAGTGTGTGGAGGGATGGAATGAAAACATAATGGGGCGTCCTGGCAGCTTTTTGAAACCCCATCATAGATCGCTGCCCCCAATCCAAATGAATCCCTGGGCCAAGGAGGGAAATCCAAATTCCCAGGACACTTAGATGCCAGAGAAGGACTGCCTGGTGGGGTTTCTGAGATGACGGGCTCTTATGGAAGCAGAAAGCCATAGCTTTCCCTCCTCGTGCTGCTGGTGGGTCTGTACCACTCACCCCGTGTTTAGCCCACCAGGAATCGTGCCTATGTCTATATCTCTATGTAAGTCTATATCTGCCTATATGTATAGATCTAGTGTCTATCTATATCTGTTTCTATGCCCACATTTAGATTTCTGTGTTTATGTCTATTTCTAAATCTTTATCTATGTCCATGTCTATATCTGTCCAGATCTCTGACTGTTTCTATATCTTTATATGTCTGTATAGTTATAGCTATGTCCACATCTATGTCTGTCAGTGTTCATAGGTAGGTCTTTGTCTAGGTCGAGGTCTGGGTCAGTGTTCGCATCCCTGTGCTCCAGTAGTCAAGGGCTGAGCTGCTGGCTGAAAGGTCAGGTCTGAGCCCACCCCATGGCTCTGTGGCAGAAGGCCTGGCAACTTCTGCTCCCATGAAGATGGCAGCCACCCAGAAACCCCTCGGGGGCAGCTCTTCTCTGATACGCGGGGTCACTACAGTACCCGACAATTGTATATCATATATGCACACATACAGACACTCACATGTCGTGCATAAATATAAATATGCAACCATCACTCACTTAGCTCGCTGCCAGTGAGACGACTTCAACTCATAGTGACCCAATAGGATAAAACAGAATGCCCCCTGTGCATTTCTGAGACTACAAATGATTACAGGAGTGGAAAGCCTTATCTTTCTCCCTTAGAGAAGATCAGGGATTTGAACTGCTGACGTTGTGCATAGCAGCCGCTTGAGTAACCCGCGACACCGTCACGAGTCCATACGCACATAAATATGTTCATTCAGGTATATCTTATATAGACGCACACACACACACACACACACACACACACACACACACACGGCCAGCCCTCCACTGCTTCCTGCCCTTCTTCATAGAGCCCTTTGAGGGTACATTTTTCCATGCCATCCCCATCTTTCACACGAGGATGTCGATGTGGGGAGAACGGACTTCTTCGTAGCCCGAGCAGCCTGTGGTACAGAGCCTCCACAGATCCTGCTGACCCAGAAGGAAAGAAGTCCATTCACTTCTCTGTCCCATGCCGTACTTCATATTCACAAGAGCAGGAGCCCTGGCCATGCATTTGACTGATAACTGCAAGGTCAGCAGTTCAAAACCTCCAGCGGCTTTGGGGGAGAAAGAAGAGGGTTTTCTCTCCCTCAGCATTTACAGTCTCCGAAACTCACAGGGACTACCCTATAGGTTCACTATGAGATGACATCAACTTGATGGCCGGGAGTTTGGGGTTGTTCGGATGAATGACGGGTTCAGTTTTGTGTGGTTTTGCTTTTCTATGGAAATGTGCCCGGGGATGCAAATGGCCCACTCAGGTCCCAGGACACTGCAGGCAAGTGGGCACAGTCACTGATGTCTGTCATCCCCAACCAAACTGCCTGCCACCGAGGCAGTGCTGACTCCCGGCACACCTGTGGGTTCCCGAGACTGTACCTGTGGGCACAGATAGAAAGTCAGTCTTTGTCCCTCTGAACCACTAGTGGTTTCGCACTGTGGACCCTGAGGATTGCAGCTGACATGTGGCCACGACTCCACGTGGCTCCTTCCTCTCTCCCCTAGAGCCCTGAGTGCTTCAGTGACCCAGCCTCTCCTCTTTGCTTGCATTTCAGCTGGTGACTTCAGTTCGTCCTCCATCTTAAAAAAAATAGCTTGATTGACATATAATCCACATATCATAGCATACCTTCAGTAGTTCGGTCATATTGTAAAGCGTAGTCTAATCATCACCACATCAGTTCTAGAACATGTTCTTCCTCCTGGTACTCATTATGAGCGCCCCACTTCCCTCCAGCCTCCCCTCCTGTACACCCAATAAGCCATGAATCCCATTACAGTCTGGGTTAGTCTGGGCAGATGAGAAACAAATTCATAGACTCTCATATGTGTATGAGAAAGAGTTTTACATAGCAGAGCCATTGAATATGGAGAAAACATCCCAGTCCAGATCAAATCCATAAGTCCAGTATTAGCCCATATGTCTGATACCAATCTATAACTTCCTCTTGAGACTCATGAAACATACGCAAAGATGCCAAACGCAGGAAGATCACAGGCCAGTGGGTGGACAGTTTTGTGGATCCAGTAATGGTGGAAAGATCTCAGAGCTGGCGGGTGTGGGTCTCCACGTGGCTCCTCCAAGTCCAGGGCTCTTGCTGCCATCACCATAGCTTCAGGTGTCTTGTCGGTAGAGAGTCTCACAGGGAGTGAGCGTGTGTCCGCCTCTAACAAGCTATTTAGCTCCTAAACCCGCAGTACCTGTGATGCCCAGTGAAATGAGGTACACTTGTGAAGTCCACCCCTCCATGCAGATCTTCCCAGTGGCACTGTGGGTTAGGTATTGACTGCTTACCCCGAGATTATTGGTGAAAGTCTACCCGATACTCCTTGAGAGAAAGAAGAGCCTGTCTGCTTCTGTAAAGATGTATAGTCTTGGAAACCCTATGAAGGGTTGTGGTTCTCACAACTGGACCAGTAGATAACATCATAAGTGGAGAAAACACTGAAGTCAAGGATTTGGGCTTGCTTGGATCCATAATCAATGCTCATGGTAGCAGCAGTCAAGAGATCCAAGGAAGCATTGTATTGGGTAGGTCTGCTGCACAAGACCTCTTGAAAGTGTTGAACATCAAAGACATTACTTCGAGGACTAAGGTACACCTGACCCAAGTCATGATATGTTCAATCATCTCATATGCATGTGAAAGTTGGACATTGGATAAGAAAGCAAAGAAGAATCGATGCATTTGTATGATGGTGCTGGTGAAGAATGTTGGAAGTACCCGGGCTTGTGGATCCAGTGGCCGTGTAAGCATCTCAGTGCTGGCAGGAGTCTCCACGTGGCTTCTCCAGATCTGAGGCTCTGGCTGCCATTAACCTGTCTCCAGGTGGCTTGTCAACAAGAATGTCTCACAGGGACAGAGCCGAGAGAGAGAGAGAGAGAGAGAGAGAGAGAGAGCGCCTCCCACCTCCAAGGAGGAATACAGGAATTCCCAGAACCCTCAGTATAAGGCCATGCCCACACAGAAGCCTCATTGGGTATGACCTGATTGACAGGCTAGACTCCCCCCTTCACTCTTAATCCTCTCAAATTGAAGAACGATTATATAACTACTGCAGGGAGGTGGCTTTAACAACAACAATAAAAAACATTTATTCTCTCAGTTTAGGATGCTTGAAGACTAAATTCGGGCCACCAATTCTAGAAGCAGACTCTCTTGTTGGCACCAAAGGAAGGTCCTTGTCCCTTGGCGATTCCTTGGCAATTCTTCACCAATTCCTCACCCAATTCCTTGGCAATTTTCCGGAGATCTTCAAGCGATGTGATGCCTGTCTTCCTACACCTCTGTTCAGGCCCCTGTCCTCATCTTCTCCTTGATGTGTCTCAAAGGTGATCAACTTAAAGTCCACCCTGCCTCTGGACAGAACAAAGGAAACCATGATCGCATGGGGTTAGGATTTGGATACACAGCTCACGCTCTAACACATGAGCATGTCACCAGAAGCCACAAAATCGCTGAACAAAAGTGGGAAAAATTCACTGCCATCGAGTCTATGCCGACCCTATAGGGCAGGGTAGAGTTCCCTCTGTGGGTGTCTGAGACTATAACTCCACGAGAGTAGAAAACCAATCTTTCTCCTGCAGAGGTCCAGGTGTTTCAAACAGCTGACCTTGTTGTTCGGAGTCCAGCGCATAACCACTAAGCCACCAGAGCCCCTTCAATGTGAAAAAGGAGAGGCAAAGGGGCTAGGTAAGGCCCCCAATGAGGCATCCACCCTGAGAAAAGTATCACGTGCTTCCTTCCCAAGGGTGAGGGCCAAGAGAAAGGTCTTCACAATTCAATGAAAACAAAACATTCGTGCAAGTAAGAGCCCAGCACGGCCCTGCTGTAGAGGGACTGCCTTCGAGTTTGAACAGGAGAGAAAAGCCAGATGATGACAGGCAGGCTGATGCTCGATAAGTCCACCTGTTCCCCAGTGACCACATCCCCCTGCCTCGTCGCTCTGTGATGTGTGCTTCCGCCTCCTTCTGATGAGCAGGGCAGGCCTCCATGGATACCACAGGCCCACAGCACCTTTTCCTGCTCCATGATCCCACCGTGCCTCCATTTCTGATGCCACCACAGGAACGCCAGTGTTGCTACAGACGTGAATCATAATTAGGAAAATTTTTAATTTAAATGTAGGGCTGAACACACAAAATACAGTGCACGGCCATCTGTTAGCTTCCCATCTGGGCTCATTTGCAAACTACGTTCTGTTTCTCTCCCTCCCTCCCCCCTCTATTTATAATCTTCCCTGGAAAACAAATATGCTAACACACAGCATGCCAGGGCTGAAGCGAGCTCTTTGCAAGCGCCTGTTAATAGACGTGGCGGGAGTCACAAATGGCATCCGCCACTTCTCCGAGTTGGGTGGGTGGGTGGTTTTCATGGTTGGTGGGTAGAGACCTTCTTAAGGTGCTCCAGCAGATTCTTCCTCCAAGGTCTCCCTCTAGTCTCCTAAAAAGGTGACCCTATAAAGCAGGGTCCCCAAACCTTTTACCCAGAGAACCAGTTCACTGTCCCTCAGCCACGTTGGAGGGCCAGACTATAGTTTAAAAGAAAACTATGAACACATTCCTATGCACACTCACATATCTTATTTTGAAGTAAAAAACAAAACAGAGCAGAAACACCTGGCGGCCGGATAAATGTCCTCATTGGGCCGCATGTGACCCACGGGCCGTAGTTTGAGGACCCCTGCTATAAAGCATGGCGGGGGGGGGGGGAGGGTGTTGTTCTCTTTCTCTCTTGGCCCAATAGTAAGAATACTGTCCCAAGCTGTGCGCATGATTGAATATTACCCCACAGTGCAACAAAGGAAGCTGCCCATCCACTGGCAAACGGATAAAGAAGCTGTGGTATGTCCATACGATGGAATATTATGCAGTGAGAACAAGGAATGGGTGAAGACTGACACATGCTACGGATTGGAGAGACTCTGAAAACAGGATGCCAAGCGAGGGACGCCGATGCAGCAGACCATGTGCGGTATCATCCGCTTGATAGAACAGGACCCCCCAAAAAGCCAGGCACATGGAGTCATATACCAGTGGAGACACGTCCTGGAGCCAGGCCAGCGTACGCAGGATGCGAGCAATGTCAGTGAAAGTGTTTAAGTGAGGACTGGCAGAGATGGAGGGGGAGGTAAGAAGCTGGAGCTTAGGTGTCCAGGCAGCCTCCATTCCAAGCCCCTCCACGATGTGGGTGCGGGATGCTGCTTTAATCAAGTCTCCTGGTGACGGGGACAGAGCGCACCAAGGGCGATTCAAGGGGAAGCCATGGCAGTGGAGTTGGCTCCAACTGATGAGCCGTGCAGGTACCAGGAGAAGTCAAGAAGTATTGTTAAAAAGTCCTATCGTCCTTGTCCCGGTGGTTAGGTCGGTTCTCACCCACGGCGACCCAATGCACAAGATGAAATGCTGCTCCGGCCTGTACCATGCGCCCACTCGCCAGATTGGAGTACATTGTTGCAGCCACTGCGCCAATCCATCGAGTGGAAGGGTTTCCTCTTTTACGCTGATGCCTCACTTTACCCAGTGTGCAGTCCTCCAGGGACGGGTCTCCAGGCGCACGGATCCAAGGCTAGGACAGGTGTGCGATGGAGAGAAGGCATCTGGCCACATCCACTCATCACAGAGACGTGTTGAAACGCGATGTCTGTGGAATAAAGCCTTGCATATAGGAGCTGGGACCCTTCTGTCCGACCCTTTTACAATAGAAGCGAGCATTGCTCCAACTTCCGACCCGTCCTACATCCACGGTCATGAGGCTGCTTGAGTCGATTGTTGGAGCTACTGTGAATTAAGCACCTTCTAGCTAGGGTCCCATCTGCTCTCTTCTGTGGGGACCTCTTGGGTTCTCATGGGCTAATTATTTGGGTGTAGATCTCCAGGCATTTTTCCTACATCTGTCTTGGTCTAGAAGCTCCTTATTGGAAAGTGCCCACCATGGGCAGCTCTGCGGGAGTGCGACACACTGGTGACATGGCCTCCAATAGCATAGCAACACGCAAGTCCCCAGAGTACATTGCACTGAAAGATTTTGCTGCTGTTGTTGTTCTCCAGGGAATTCTGACTCATAGAGACCCTGTAGGGCAAAGAAAAACTGCCCCATAGGGTTTCTAAGAGTGCAAAAGCAGACAACCACACCTCCACCACCACCCCCTCTTCCAGGGAGCAGCTTGTGGCTTTGAACTGCTGACCTTCCGTGAGCAGTCAAACTCATCCACTGTCCCACCAAGGCTCTTTGGCAGCTGGATAGTGGCCCAGTCAAGGGCAGAGAGGCCTTTGAAGATGACAGCGATGAGAAGGGGAAGGCAGCTTGGGTGGAGGCAGTCGATCTTGGGGAGGAGAAATCTATGCCTTTGTGTTGGATGGATTGTGGGGGGGCAAGCAGGTGGGAAGGAGCCCTAGAGGAGTGACCAGGAGTCCTGAAGGAAGGGGCATGCTCATGTCAATTCTGCACGTGAGTTGGAGTCACCCAAGGACAACAATGTGGAGACAACTTACAGGACGCTGTCAGGGCAGGACGCACATGTGACCACTCAGCTTGGGGTTCAGAGAGGAAGGTCGAAAATATGCTAAGGCGTGGGATGGATGCAGCTCCTGTGGAGACAGAGGCAAGCAGAGGCATGACGGGATATTGGAACATCTGCAGACAAGGGTGGAAGGAAGGAGGGGAAGAGGGGTCGGGAAAGCAAGAGAAAGATGCCAAAATAAAGGGAGGAAGCCAGGGCCATAAACCACTGCCCTCCCTGTATAGGACAGAATGCTGACCCGACGGAGGACAGAGAAGGAGCCCGGGTGGCATGGCAGGTTATGAATTGGACTGTCCATCACAAGGTCAGTATTGGAAACGGCCAGCGGCTCCTTGGGATAAAGATGAGACCATGTACACCTGTAAAGAGATGCAGTATCTAAAACCCACTGGGACAGTTCTGCCTTGTCCCCTAGGGTCACTCACTCTGAGTCGCAATAGATGCAGACTTGACGGCAGCGAATTTGAGGACTCTTCATGGGAGCAGACAGGCTCATCTTCCTCCCAAGGAAGAGCTAGAGGGTTTAAACTACCAACCTGGAGGTTAGCATCTGAATGCGTAGCCTACAGGACCAGCAAACGCAGGGGAATAGATTTAATTTAATCCAAAGATGTTGTTGTCGGTAGGTGCCATCGAATTGGTTCTGACCCACAGCCACCCTGTGCACAGCAGAACAAAACGGTACCCGGCCCTGCACCATCCTCACAACTGTTTCTGCATCTGAGCCCATTGTTGCAGCCACTGTGTCTATCCCTCGCATCGAGGGCCTGCCTCTTCGGTGACCGTCCACTTCACCAAACAT
The DNA here is from genome assembly GCF_050624435.1 of Tenrec ecaudatus. NCBI lineage: Eukaryota > Metazoa > Chordata > Mammalia > Afrosoricida > Tenrecidae > Tenrec > Tenrec ecaudatus. The sequence continues at coordinate 4,563,395 of NC_134539.1, read as the reverse complement.
AACGTCCCCTTTGGGGACTGACTTCTCCTGATAACATGTCCAAAGTATGTGAGATGAAGTCTTGCCATCCGTGCTCCCAGAGGGCCATACAAATGGGTTTGTCCTTTGAGCAGTCCATGGTACCTGCACTGTGTTTGTCCTTCTCCAGCACCACGATTCGGGTGCATTGATTCTGCTTTGGTTTCCCTTATTCAAAGTCCAAATTTCACCTGCATAGGAAGCAACTGAAAACGCCATGGCTTGGGGCAAGTGCACCTGAGTCCTAACGTACCATGCTTGCTTTTCAATGCTCTAAAGAGAACTTGTGCAGCAGATTGACCTAATGCAACTCATCCTTGGGTCTCTTGCCTGCTGCTTCCATGAGCAGTGATTGCGGAGCCAAGCAAGACCGGATCCTTGAAAAGTTCTACCTTTTCTCCATTGATCCTGATGTTACCTGTTGGTCCAGTTGCGAGGACTGGGGTCTTCTTTACGGCGAGTCTGAATTCACACTGAAGGCTGCAGCCCTTGATCGGCAAGTGATTCAAGTCCTTGTCATGTTCAGCAAGCAAGGTTGTGTCATCTGCATCTCCCAGGTTGTTAATAAGCCTTCCTCCAACCCCCCACTCAAAGATAGCATCATGACAAATGGAAAACAGATTGAGGTCAAGGATTTCATTTTACTTGGCTCCTTCATCAGAGCTCATGGAAGCAGTAGTAAAGAAGTCACAGGGCGTAATTACACCAGGCAAACCTGATGCACAAGGCATCTGGAAAGTGATAAAAAATCAAAGGGGTCAGTTTTGGGGACTCGGGCTGTGGCATCTCCATCACCTCGTATGCACGGGGCAGCTGGGCAATGAGTAAGGAAGACCAGAGACAAATCTATGCCTTCGAATTACAGTGTTGATGAGGAACCTTGAATAGACCACGGGCTGCCAGAAGGGCAATGAACTCTGTCTTGGAAGAAATATAGCCAGAAGTAAGGACGGTGATACTTGGTCTCATATGCTTGGAACATTTTGCCAAGAGGGATGCATCTCTGGAGAGGCACATCATGCTTGATAAAGTAGACGGTGACCAAGAATGAAGAAGATGCTCTCTGATGTGAATTGGCATGGCTGCTGCAACAATGGGCTCAACCATTCCCATGATTGTGAGGTTGTAGCGGGATCAGGAAATGTTTCCTTCTCTCATGCCCCAGGATGCCAGGAGTCAGAAGCAAGTCGGTGGCACTCAATGCCAACGAGGCAAAAGAAGAATCCCTGGCCAGTGCAAATGGCTGAATGTTTGGCTACTCACAGATTGGAGGTTCCAAATACCCCAAAGTACCTTGGAAGAAGGGTCTGGAGATGCACTTCTGTAAAAGCCCAGTCCATGAAAGCCGAAAAGACACAATTCTGTTCTGCCCTGCCTTGGGGTCTGCCGGATGCCCGCCGGTGAGTTTTAAATGGCTGGGGCCGATCGTTTCCGGTCGCGCGCTCAGTGGGCACATTTGGCTTACTTAGGAAGTGAGCAGAAAACAAACTCCATTCGCCTGCGTCCAACAAAAGCCCTGACTCTGGAGATGAGGCAACTCGAGGAAAATATGCGCAAGAATGAAAGTGATGAGACGGGGAAACGGAGTGAATGCCAAGGAGACACTGGAGAAAGCAGCTGCAGAGGGCGAGAACGAGGCTCCCGTGACAGGCGTGCTGGGGGAGGAAGAGTCTGCCCTCAAGGCCGGAGAAATGCCAGGGTTGGCTTCCTGTTTCTGCCAGCCTGGAGAGGAGGGCCAGGGCGCCCAGAGGGGACTCGTTGGCTTGGAGGCTTCCAGGGGTTTTGGCTGAGAGGTGGCTCAGTGACAGGCTCCTGGGAAAAAGACCTAGTGGCTTGGTTTCCCACTGGGAAATCTTAGCACCAGGAATCACAGGGCAGTGCTCCGGCCAGTGTTCCCCCTGTCAAACAATCCCACCCTGAGTGTTTCCTTTGTTACCAGGCGAGGGTTCCTTGGTGGTGGTGGTAGTGGTGGTGGTGGTCTTTACCACGGAGATGGAGTGTACCCCGACGCGCGGCAGCCCCGTGACCAACAGAAGGAAGCCCTGCCGGTTCCTGGGCCACCAACGGGCCATGTGCTTGAGTCCGCTGTTGCACCACTGTGTGATGTCTGCGTGCCTTCTGCTCTGCCCTACCCTCAGCATGGGCCAGATTCGACTTGATGAAGGTGGCTTTGGTGTGGTCTGGGGCGCTGGGACTTTTAGAAGCCCCCCCCCCCCCCGGGTCTTTCATTCCAGTCAGTTCTTAGTCTGTAAGCTCTTCTGAAGCCTGTTCACTTTGGGGGACATGGGTGACATTTGAAACACCAATGCCATGGCGAGCTTGCCACATGAAAGAACAAACAAACAAATGTCACCGTCCTCCAGTCCATGCTGAGTCACTGCAACCCAGCAGGACAGGGCAGCACTGGCCCTGGGGGCTTCCCAGACTGTAGCTCTTAATGACGAGAAAGGCCGGCCTTTCTCTCTCCAGAATCACAGCAACATGCAGGCCACCAAGGGCGTGGCACAGTGACAGGCAGACAGTTGGTACTCATGAGAACACAGGGACGCAGGTGGACAGTGGGTATCCATGAGAACACAGGGATGCAGGTGGACAGTGGGTATCCATGAGAACACAGGGATGCAGGTAGACAGTGGGTACCCAGGAGAACACAGGGACACACAGGGACAGTGGGTATCCATGAGAACACAGGGACACACAGGGACAGTGGGTATCCATGAGAACACAGGGGCACACATGGACAGTGGGTACCCATGAGAACACTGGGAAACAGGTAGACAGTGGGTACCCATGAGAACACAGGGATATAAGTGGGCAGTGGGTACCCATGATACCCATGTATTCCAACAGCTCAGCACTTCAAAAAAACAATCCATCTAATTGAGGACCTTCCTCTTTTCCCTACCCCTTTACTTGACCAAGCATGATGCTCTTCTCCAGGGACTGGTCTCTCCTGACAAGACGTGCAATATATGTAAGATGAAGTCCTGCCATCCTGGCCTCTAAGGAGCACTCTGGCCTGGCTTCTACCAAGACAAATAGGCTACCTTTTAGCAGTCCATGGGACTTTGAATATTCTTCTCCCGCACAACTACAATTCAAATACAATTGTTCGTTCTCTCTCTCTCTCTGGGGTGGGGTTGGGGTTCATTAGAAAAATAAGGAAACATGGAACTGATAGGACCCAGAGCTTTCTGATTAGAATCCAGGCAACTAGATCGTGCTGAAGATCTGAAGCGAAACTGAAGAATCAAAACGAGGACCAAGTCACACAAGGGCCAGCCATGTGGCTTTGAGCAAATGTCACAGGAAGCAAGGATATTCATTTTCAGACAAGTTTTCTGTGGCTTACACCACCTTAATGTTAGATACCCCCATGTCTAGGGGGCTGTGAAGTGTGGTACATTTGTTTCTTAATGTCCAGGCTGGATGACTTCTTTATCTGGGAATCTCTTCTCCAGCGGGCTGCTGGTCTGGCCGTCCTGGACCCAGGAGAGCCGCGTCTCTGTTTTATATTTACCCAATGAGCGTGCTGTTCTCCCCAGAGTCCGTTGAACTATATGGGTCCGTTTCTCTCGTCCGTTTCCTTTCGACTTTGAACGGGAAGAAGAAATACACGGCAGGGTAGTCTAGTCCTTTGAAATCCGGGACAGCTAGGAAGGATGCACTGGGATATGGATTTGCAATAGACTTTGTTCTGACGACATTAGTCCATTGTACGGCGAGGATTCTTCTTGGATTAAGATGCTCAGTGGTTATAAATGAGAAAGCCTGTCTCTTCTCTCTTCTCTCTTTCTCTCTCTCTCTTTTTAAGCGGGCACGAGGGGAGTGAGGATGGTCCAAGTGTGCACTTGTCAGTGATGTTCTTTGAGAGATTTTTGGCATTTGAAAAAAGCATGTCCTTTCATTAGGGGTACAAAAGATGGTCTACAAGGACGTGTCAATTTAGAAGTTAACACGTGGCTGCCGCCTCTCCTGAGGAAGGAGTGCCTCTCCTGGGCGCTTTGTTCTGACGCTGCAGGATCCTCTCCTGACGTCTGAGCAGTGCCTGTGTTCCCGGGAGCCCCTTGTGCACTGTGCTGGTGGTGCACTGTGCACCTGGTCGTGGCCACCGAGTGAGCTCCGACTCACATGACCTCACCCTCTGAGCAGAAGGGGGCCCTGCCTGGGCCTTTGTAGCTTCCATGGGGGTCCATCATCTGGAGTTCCCCGGATCATCCATCTCACAGAAGGAGCCCCTCGCCTCCACTCCCCCCACCGCAGGGTCCCTTTTTGAAGTCTGTCGGTCCTCGGCGATGCGCGCACCTTGGAGGAAGGCAGCCTAAGTCTTGCCCCACTCACTTCCAAGGAGCCTTCTGCTTGTGTTTCTTCTGAAATGGACTGAGGGATGAGGATGCTGGTGCTCAGAAAGGCTGAGGGCACCTGGGCAAAGCCCAGAGCAGAAATACAGACCAACATCTGCATGCTTTAAGGTGGCCACGTGGCTGGGCTTGGGTGATGGTTGGTTACATCCTAGCCTGTGGCTGTTGGTAGTCACCATTGACTTAGTTCTGACCCATAGCAACTGCAATGTGCAACAGCACGAACCCGTGCTGAGCCACGCTCCTTCCTCACTCTGTTCCTGCGCTTCGCCCCGTGGTTGCAGCCCCTGGTCAATCCATCTTGTCAAGGGCCTTCCTCTTTTTTGGCTGTCCCTCTCCATGCTACAAAGCCTGATGTCCTTCTCTGGGGACTGGTCTCTCCTCACTTCTAAGGAGCACTCTGGCTGTACGTCTTCCAAGACAGATTTGTTTGCCCTTGCTGATGAAGATCAAGGATTGCAGCCTTCAGTGTGGATTATAATTCATTCTAAAGAAGACTAAAATAGTCACAACTGGACCAATAGTTAACATTATGATCCGTGGGGAAAAGGTTGAAGTTGTCAGGGATTTTTGTCTTGATTGGATCCACAGTCACTGCTCATGGAAGCGGCAGTCAAGACATCAAACAACACATTCCATTGGGTGACATCTGCTGCATAAGACATCTTTAGAGTATTAAAAAGCAAGGCGATTAGCCTAGTGCTTATTATGACACCCTTGTATGTAATTAGTCTTTAAATCAGTTGGCCTTAAGCAGATTACCCCCCAAATGTGGGTGGGGGTGGGGAGTCACTCACTCAGTTGGAAGCCCTAAGTGCGAAACTCAAGATTTCTTTCCTGAGGGAGAATTCTGCCTCCACAGGATAAGCAAATACTCCCTCCACATCCCACTCCCTCCCCAGCCACCTGCCCTGCTGATTTGGGGTACAAACCACTGCAACTCGCAGCGACCCCATAGGACAGAAAATATCTGCCCCTTGGGTTTCCATGACTCTATCTTTACTGCTTCACCTCTCTCTCCCAGGGGGGTGGAGGTCGGGTGGCGTTGAAGCACCAACCTTTCTGTGAGCAGCACAGCGCCTAATCCACAGGGCCACAAGACTGCAAGAATTGCCAGCCTGCCGTCTGACCTGTAGATTTTGAACTTGCCGGCTCCTACGTAGCCATAAGATGCACAGATAGCACCACTTCCAAGGGAGACGAGGCCGGCGCTTAAAAAGAATCCCTTTTCAACAGGCTTGGTTCTTTGGGGTGTTTGTTGAAAAGCAAGGACGTCCCTCTGAGGACTAAGGTGCCCCTGACCCAAGCTGTGGTACTGTCAATGGCCTGCCTGCGGGTGTGAAAGTTGGACACTGAATAAGGAAGACGGAAGACGCATCGATGCGTTGAATGGTGGTGCTGGGGAAGATGATCGAAAGCACCGTGGGCTGCCCAAAGGACAGACAGACACAGCTGTCTCGGAAGAAGTGTGGCCAGGGTGCTCCTCAGAGACGAGGGTGGGGAGGCTTTGTCTCACATCCTTTGGACACGCCGTGCCTGGGAAAGGACATCATACTTGGTAAAGTCAAGGACAACACAAAGCATGACCCTGACAAGATGGGTTGGCACAGCGACTGCAGCGATGGCACTGGAACAGTTGTGAGGGGGCATGGGGCCGGGCAGTGTTTCATCCTGGTGTGCACGGGGTCACTAGGGATCGGGATCCAGTTCCTGACACGTGCTAACAGCTTAGAGCAGATAGTAGTGGTGTCTAAACAACCATTTACAACAACAGCTCTAAAATGATCAGTTGGCGGCGCAGGGGTTCAGCCGTTTGGCTGCTAATGGGGAGACCAGTGGTTTGAACCCATGAGGGGGGGAGGTAATGTGGCCCTCTGCTTCTGTAAAGATGGGGAAGCCTGAAAACCTTGTGGGCGTGTCTGCTCTGTGTATAGTGTTACCGCGAGTCAGAAGCCCCTGTAGACCATGGTGTTGGTTGAATTAGCTCCAACTTACCAGCATTTTCTCCCTGTGTGTAAGGCACGTGTCCCCAGAGACCACTGAGGAGCCCTGGTGGCTTAGTGGCTACACCCCAGGTTTCTAACTGCAAGGTCAGCAGCTGGAAACTGCCTCTCCAGGAGAAAAAGGCAGAGTGTCTTCTTCCATCAAGAGTTGCTGTCTCAGAAACCCCCAAGGACAGTTCTGCTCTGTCCTGTGGGGCCTCAGTCAGTTGGAATCAACTTGATGGCAGTGAGTTGTTTGCTTGTTTGGTGGTTGGGCACTAACTATGCACTGCACACTCTCAGTGAACCTGAGGGTGAGGTGTCGGGCTGTTCCTTGCAAGTCCTGGGGTTCAAACTCGCCAGCTGCTGTGAGGGAGAAAGATGAGGCTGTCTGCTCCCAAAAAGATCGACAACCTTAGAAACCCTGCACCAGGTCACTGTGAGTTAGAATCAGCTTGATGGCGGTAGATTTGGTTGATATCATCAGCGATATCAACTTGTTTCTTTGAAACAAGTAAACACTTGTTAAATAACCCAAGCCAAATAAACAAAAAATCACTGCCATTGAATTGATTCTGAATCACAATGACCCTTCAGGACAGAGTAGAACTGCCTCTCTGGGTTTCTGAGACTGTAATTCTATATGGGAATAGACTGCCTCATCTTTGTCCCTCAGAGAAGCCAGTGTGTTCAAAGTATTGACCTGGTAGTTGGCACCCGTAACAACTATTTCACCAGGGCTCCTAGTGGATATGGACGGAGAGCTAATTCCCTCTCTCATATCTCCTGGGAACCCCACGTGGAAGTTTATGGATTGGGATTATTAAGAAATCAGCCAGTTAATTATCAACTCAACATGTGCAATTTTGGAAAAGACTGAATCTTCATCGAAGGGTCAGTTCTTCCCCAAATGATGTCCTATCAGCAGAGTATGGATTCCCGTTTAGCGCCCGTGTCCTGGTCTCCACTCCCTGCTCCAATTCACGATGTCCTGTCCACCTTCCCTCGATGCCCGCCTGCTTCTTACCACACGGACCAGCCCTGAGTGCTAGTGGGACAGCTCTTCTCTGTCTCCTATAAAGAGTCAGGCTGCCGATGAAGGAAACACGTGTCCTTTCTGTGTAACTCTCCCTGCGAGGGGGGAGCAAGCCCTCAGGGTGGATCTAGAAGCAATCAGACATCTATTTAGGAAAATAGAAGGAGGGAGAGAAGAAACAAGCCCACAATCGAGGGCTCATGATTTTTCAGAGCAGGTTTCCCATCGTTTCACATTTCCAACATGTCACCTAATTTATGACTCGACACTTTATTTCCCCCATCATTTGGGGTGCTTATAAATAAACATGCATTAATGTCAGGAGGATTAGCATGCCATTATAAACCTTAAACCCGCTGACAAAGAGGCTGCAGCGAGGTTGCCGCCCTATTGGGACATGCGTAGGCATTGCAGGGTGCCATCCCTGCCTAGAGAGTTCTACACGGGTACACTTTTGGCATAGTGGATACTCATTGGGTTGTTTGCTGCAGGGTCAGCAGTTCAAAGCTACCTGACTCTCCAAGGGAGAACGAGGAGGCTATCTCGTCCTTTAAAGATTGACAGTCTTAGACACCCACAGGGGCAGGTCTCCCCTGTCCTGTAGGCTGTCTGTGAATCAGAATGGGCTCAATGGCAGCCAGGTCTACTTTGTTTGGAGGAAGTAGACACAGGTTGTCTACGGCGACCCTGGTTTCCTGAGCAGCCTCTGCAGCCTGCAGGTGAAGATGGAGCATTGAAACGCAGCCTCTTTGGGAGCTCATCAGCAGGCGATGTCCACGGGCTCTGAGACTGTGGTGCTTTCCATCATCCCAGGTGGAATCCTGGTCCACAGGCTGGTCATTCTGTGTGGGGCCGGCTGCTCCTGTACATTAATTTTTCCATGTGATTCCGCCTTCCCTAACCTCCCAGACCAGGGGTTAGGTCCCATGGGTACAGAACCTGGAGGTTTTTTAAGACCGTGGCCCTTCTCTTTTGTCCCTCTCACCTTTTTGAAAATGTTATTAATTGTTTAATAATTACTTTTCCTTTTGTCGGTGGGATACGACACATATGACGAAAAACACGCTGTGTGTGGCCACACCGGCCACCTCGTCCAAACAGTGCCTGCGTCCCAGTGCATCCCCGAGCATGTCTCTCTGGGCAGGACTGTGGGCTGTGCTGGGGCCCCGGGGGGCGGTCTCATGGCCTGATTTTCCAGAAGGAGATTGTCCGTCCTTTCCCCAAGGTGTCCCTGGATGGGCTTGAAGCCCCAGCCTTTAGAGAGGCAGGCACCCGCGAGTGTGACTCACCAGTCCCACGAAGGCCTCCTGTAGCACCCAGCAGAGGTGATGCTGTGGCCCGGCTGGTCCCTGTGTTGCCCGCATTCTTGGGTCCTTCACTCGGAGGGAGGGGAAGAAGGGTTCAGACGATGGCCAACAAGGAACTGAGACCAGCCAACAGCCGGCTCATAGCCACCCTCCAGGACACGGTAGAATTGCCTCTGTGGTTTCTAGATTATAACTCCTTACGGGAGTAGAAAGCCCTGTCTGGTGGTTTTGAACCGCTAGCCTTGTAAGTTAGCAGCCCAACACATAACCACTACGCCACTGCCCACTGAAGCATGGCTTTGGAATGGACCATCCTGGTTTCTGGATTGGCATTGTGGCTGCAGCAATGGGCTCAAACAAGAACAAGTGTGAAGGTGGCAGAGGACCGGGCCGTGTTTCGCTCTGTTGGACCTGAGTCAGAACCAGCGCTGGTTTCTGCCAACCCCGCCCATTTGTGGTAGAGAGCGCCCCATTGATGATGTCCGATTAGCTTGCTCCCTCTTTGAGGCCTCCCTACAGCTCCCATGCCCGAGGGGAGGCATGCTGCTGAGAAGCTGGAGCAATTGGAAGCCAGAATAGCGGGAGCTGGGATACAGAGGTTTCTGTTGCCATGAACATAAAAGATCCATGTGGGAGAAAGCACACCATGGTCTGTGTGCCTCTCTACTGAGAAGGCATTTCATTCATGTGCAGATTGTCTCCTTGGGCTCGTTATGCGTCACACACACACACACACACACACACACACACACACACACACACACACACACACATTTCCCTGCCTCAAGTTCAAGAACTGGGAAGCCAGCCGGGCCCAGTTCCCAGGGCCCGCTTCCCTCTGCAGCACTGGGGAAGCCTCCTAGTGGAGAAATGCTGGGCAGCCAGCGGAGGCTCTTTACAAAACTCCGCAATTCTGCAGGGGGCGGGGGATTGGAAGGCACCTGGGAAGGCTCACCATGTGCCTTCCTCTCTTCTGTCGGCAGCAAAGGTTGGAGGAAGGAAAGTCCGAGTTTGGGAGCCTGGTCTTGGTCACGGCGCCTCTTCCCTGCCATCTTTACTCCGGCCGGGGTTGAGCCTGCCATTAAGGCTCGGGACACCAAGCCGTCGGTCTGAAGACGCTCCCTCCATGTTTATAATGTTATGATTTATCTATATAAGTTTATTCTTGGCTACCGTGGCTTTTTACAGCTTTCTAATTTATATAGCCATTTGTTTAGGCTGTCAAAACATTTTTAATTTTAATTACTGTGTATCGTGCCTTGGGGTGTAAAACTGTCAGATCAATCTGAGGCTGTGCGTAAACACGTGGGACATGGAGAGTGTTATCTCCAAACGAGGGGGAGGGGCCATGTGCTACACATGCTTCCCCAAGGGTGGGGTGGGGGGTCGGCTGGCGCCCCTTTCCCCTTTGTGATTGTTGCCCAGGGTCATGCGATCGTACAGGGTGCCGGATGCCTGGTCACATACCTCATGGTGGGGACCTGGACACAGAAGGACCAGGAGCATGGGATGGATGGACCAGGGCCTCTGGCCATCGGCTGGCCGTCCTACAGATGGCTGAGGGATGGAGGCAGAGAGCATTTAATGCTGAAGCTCGCCAGAATGGAGACTTGGAAACTCAATCTGGCAACTTTTCTGACAAAGAATTGGGAAGGGGTGTCAGACACCCTAACAAGCAGGATAGTCTTTGTGGGCTGGTTGCGAAAGATGTGATCAGGAATCTGGATCCTTTTTCTTTCTTATAAACCTCACTAAGAAAGATGATGTTTGTATGTATGCGTGGATGCACATATGAATGTGTACAACTGTCTACCTGTCCAGCATTCATCCACTTACAAGGCTAGAGGTTCATCATTCATCCATCCACCCACTTATAACCCACCCACCCATCCATCCATCCATCCAACCATCCATCCATCCACCCATCCCCTACTTGTTTATCATCTAGCCACCATCCATCCAACATCAGTCCATCTACTATTTGTCCATCTCTATCCATCCATCCATCCATCCATCCATCCACTCATCTACCCAGTCCACACACTCACCCATCCCCTCTTCAGCCCATCTATAAATGTATTCTAGATAATAACATCTTCCATTTGGGTCTGAAGACTTGAGTTTGAGTCTTGGGGCTGCCTTTTACCACCTGTGGTGAGTTGGAGAAACGTATTTAATTACAGGCTTGCCCACCATTGAGGTAAAAGGCTCTTTAGATGAACATCTGGTGCTTTGTCTACGGCAATGTTTGGCTAGGCAATGAGATGTGGAGTTGATCCAGGCCTGAATCGAGGCCATGGCAATAAAGTATGATGACAGACCAGTTATTCTTCTTATGCTAATCCTTGGGAGACTTGGAACCCAGATAAGGGTGCCTTTACCCACTGCCCACTAGACGGAAACACAGCCAAGCACTTAACCATGGCGCCACTAAGGCTCCCTATCAGGGACATGCAAAAAACCCAAATCCACTTCCAATGAGTCGATTTTGTTTCATGTTGACCAGAAATTGGGTTTCCGAGGCTGCGATGGGGCAGCCAGCCTCTGCTTTCCCTCGTGAAGCAGTTGCCTGAGTTTGAACTACAATCTTGCCATTAGCAGCCCAAGTCCTAGCCCCCAGGGCCCCCAGTGGTCCATGTCAGACACATCACACCTGAAACCAAGTTCACTGCCATGGTTTCTTCCATGGTGAGCAGTACAGGGAAGTTAGAGAGTTTCCCAGCTCTTCTGATTGAGATGTGCAGCATGAAATCAATGCGTCTACCTCAAAGGCTTTATGGTCTCTCCTCTTAGTAATCCTGGGAATGGTGCTGGACACTGCTGAGTGGGCTCTGTCTCAGGGACACCTCATGGATAGAAACTCACTGCCATCTAGTCCATTCTGACTCATAGCGACCCTATAAGACAAGGCACTACTGTCTTTGTGGCTTTCAGAGACTATAACTCTGGGTAGGAATATAAACCTCTTTTTTCTCCTTCATGGCGGCTGGTGGTTTCAAACCCCTGACTTTGTGCCTAGCAGCCCAACACATAAACCACTATGCCATGAGGGATCCTTGGATAGGGTCCCTGAAGAGCATTAAAGAAACACTCCTAAATGCACTGAACATCTTTAACATCATGCTCCAGTAACAGCTATAATAACAGCAATGCTCTTGTGTTCAGGGCATAGTCAAAGCCGTTTGCTGCGACAGACCATTGTGTGCACCCCAAACTGTCCATGTAATAGGCTTTATGGAGATTGGTCTGCAACTACTGATTGTCCATACCCAAAGCAAGCTCACTGCCATGCAGTGGATGCCAACTTAGGGAGACCCTATAGGACAGGGTAGACCTGCCCCTGTGAGTTTCTGAATCGGTCACTCTTTACAGCAGTAGAAAGCCCCCTTGGTCTCCCCTGAAGTGGCTGGTGGCTTCAAACTGCAGCCTAACAGATAACCACTATGCTACCAGGGAGTCACTGCGGATCATACCCGAGTCTGGTATTTGTAATGCAGTGGCTGACCATCAAGGATGCTATGAGTCTTGTCCAGGAACAGACCTTGAGTGAGAGACAGATGCAAGACCTGAACACCCACCCCAGTTGCTGGCCTGTCCCTGCCCCCCTCCCCACCTTGATCAAGGATGCCTATCATCCCCCTTGGGCCTTAGAGCCCATTGATTCTGCCTTGTGGCACCTCGGCTGGTGTCAGAATAGAACTGCGCTTCATAGGCCCGACACTGGCTGTGATCTTAGGAAAGGAGGTCACCAGGCTTTTCATCAGCAGCGTCTCTGCGTAGACTCAGATCTCCAGTCTCTCCGTGAGAGGCCAGGCACGTTTATAGTTTGCCACAACCTGGGACCTTGTCTCGGCAAAGCCTGTCCCTGGATATCCCAGCCAGTCTTGCGTGTGGAAGTTGCCTAACCGTGTCATGAATGCTGGCTCTCCTCCTCCCTCTGTGTGGCAGCCGGTGGTCTTAGGGCAGGGGAATTTGCTGTGGAGGATCTGGAAGTTGCCACCTTGGGGACAGCATGTGAGCACCACCTGACCGGGGGCTCTCTGTGGCTTTGCGGGCTGCTCGGCCGTGCTGCGCTTGAGTCCTCCCTGACCAGGCCTCTGAGCACAGGGTTTCTTGGACATTTAGTGACAGGTGCCGGGTGTGAGGATCATGACCTCGCTGTGCTAGGCCAGCAGATGGCCAGCACTTCATCTACAGCTGGGAGCTCACGCTGACTGATGGCCCGGTGCTTTCTGCAAGAGAGGAGGGAGCAGGCAGGAGCCAAGAGGGCACCTTGTCCCAGATTTTTGCAGCCTTTCCTCTGCAGGAGCCCGACAGGGACCCACACCCACCCTCCTATTTCTGTCCCTGTGACCTTCCTATTGTGTCCCCAAAGGCCTGCACAGGTGACAGGATCCTGCCCATTGGGCCGCAGAGCTGGGCTGAGATGGAAGCAGCCCAAGTCTCTTCCGCTTTCAGCTCAAACTGGGCCATTGACCATCCTTTCTTTCCATAGTGTTTACACAGTGGCCTGTTAATTACAAGGTCAGCAGTTCAAAACCACCAGCCAATCTGAGGGAGGAAGACGAGGCTTTCTGCTTCCATGAAGAGTGACAGCCTTGGAAACCAGCAGCAGTAGTTCTACCTTGTCCTGTGAGTTGGCATCCACTCGATGGCTGTGGGTTTGAGTTTTCTTTCTAGGTTATCTTGATTCCTTAGAAGGGGCTGGCCCACACGTCTAAAGCCACCTATGGTTTTTACAACTGCCAGGTCTTTCTTCCTAGTCTGTCTTACTGTGGAATCTCTGCTAAGACCTGCTCAGAATCATTGCGACATCCACACCCCCACTGACTTGATGACTGATGGCTGGGCATACGGTGCTGGACAACCTTAGCAGTGGCTACCTGGCCAAACATCCCCAAACTGCTCTGAAACAGCATGCGCTTATTAAAGGTTTTGTGGGACCAGCAGCTGACCTGCTCTGCTGCTGACTGAATGGTTGGTGATTCAAGTCAACCCAGAGACATCTCAGGAGAAAGGCTTGGAGATCTGCTTCTAAAAGGTCAGCTGCTGAAGACAGTGCAGGGGACTGCCAGGCGTCAGTGTCGGGGTGGGGGGTGGAGTTCTGCTGCTCTTGGTGGGGTCTGGCTGGTGTCCGTTAGACTTGCCCACCACCTTGGTTCACCTCTTGGGTCAACAGGGACTGTGAACTCAAGGAGAAGCCTTTTTGTCCAGTCTCAGGGCGGTGGGGGGAGGGGGGGCACGGGCAAGTCTGCTAACTTCCTATTGGCCAGATCGAGTCATGTGATTGAGCCATGTGTCAGGATGGGGTGGGCGGTCTCTCTTGCGTCCAACAAATGACAGAGCTGCAGGCTTTCTATTCCCGTGAAAGGCAACGGTCTCAAAAACTCACAAGGTCAGTTCTACCCTGTCTGATAGGGTCACTATGAGTCAGCATCGACTCGAGGCCAGTGACGTTTGCTGTTGTTGTTGTAGGGAATAACAATAAGTAACATCACAATAAACAGGGGGAAGTTGAAGTTGTCAAGGAGTCCGTTTTACTTGCGTCCACAACCAACACCCATCGAAGCAGGCAATCCAGCGACCAAACGCAGGTGAATCTGAAAAAGGGTCCCTTAAAGCAAACATGTCACTGCGAGACGCAAGATGCTCCCGGCCTGAGCCACGGGAGGCTCGGTCACTGGACAGGCGCAAGTGAGAGAGTGAAGTAGGAAGACTGGATACCTCGGAATGGTGGGCTGGCAGAGGACGCACCATGGGCCTGGCTGGCAGAGGACACTCCATGGGCCTGGCTGGCAGAGGACATGCCATGGGCCTCCAGAAGGATACGAAAATCTGTCCTGGAAGAGGTAAAGCCAGAATGCTTCATCTCACTTACTTAGGACTTGCTATCAGGAAGGACCAGTGCAGTGCACGGGGAAGGACATTGTGCTGGGTATAATTGAAAGCCCACCCACTAATATTGAGACCAATCGGATTCTCAGGGACCCTATAGGACAGAGAAGAATGGCCCCTTTGGGGATCCCAGACTATCCACCTTTAGAGGGGCAGAAAGCTATATCTTTCTCCCACAAAGGCGCTGGTGAAGTCAAACGACTGACCTTGTGGCTAGCAGCCTCATCAATATAGAACCCAGTACCCCACAGGGCTCCTCTCAGTAAAGCAGAGGCCAGCCACCAGAGAGAAGGGCCCTCCATGAGATGGGTCGATACAGTGGTGGCAACAATGGGGTTGAACGTGGCAAGGTGATGCGGACCTAAGCTTCTTGAAGGCAGGGCCATTTGCTGGTTGTTTCAAACCCCTTTTCTCACTTAGTGGGTGGAGCAGGGAAACAGCGTAAGACCCTCCTGCATGCGCTGGATTTATGCAGTGGCTGCAAGAATAGGCTCCCACGTAACAATTGTGGGGGTGGCCCGGGACCGGCTGTGTTGGGTGCTGGTGTGCACAGGGTCGCTGTGAGTTGGAACCAACTCCACAACATCTAGCAACCACAGCGCACTGCCCAGATCTAGAACAAGGGCACAGAGTGAGCAGACAAGATTTCATCTCATCAAGATTTATTTAATCAATATTAAAAAATGTTAGAAAGCACCTAAGTGCTGCAAAGCGAGGAGTGAAGTAAATGGAAAACGGCAGCCAACAAAAGCTTTGCTATCGGAGAAGATGTTTATGACAGAAAATGTCTGTGATAGGGTAGTATCTGTAAATAGACAGATTTAGACAATAGGCCCCATAGAGGCTTAGTTTTCCTCTGAAGAGCGTGTGTCTAAAGACGTCCACGTTGGAAGGCATGTGATGAGACAGGACACGAGGACCCCAGTGAAGTCTGGCTGGCGTTTACTGGTAATACTTTTTCTCATTTTCTATTTCATAAAATAGGGACAAAAATTGCTATAATGCGGGTATTGGGAGGACAGAAGTAAGCTTGATAGGATGTACAAACAGCCTATGAGCAAGAAGAAATGGGAATTTTTCAGAGCAATTCCAGTAAGAAGACTGGAGACCAGTGGGGAACAGAACCGAGAGGTTGCCTTTGATTCCACATAAGCAATCGAGCTCTTCAAAGCCAGGATGTCCCGAATTTGGAATTCCCTGCAGGAATTCAAGCAGAGGCTAGAGATCCATCCAAGGAGGGTTGGCTGTCAGGAAGTTCATTTGGGCCTTCACAGTGGTACAGCCATTACAGGTTGGGCTGTGATCTGCTGGGCTCCAAACCCCCACCCGAGCCTTGGGAGAAAGAAGAAGCGCTCTACTCCCATGCAGTTCAGAAAGTCGCAGGGGCAGTTCTACCCTCTCACAGGAGGTCACTATGAGTTGGCATTGCTCCGATGGCGGTGAGAACCTTTGAAGGAGCTCCAGTAGTAGAGTGGACAAGCATTCGGCTGCTACACAGAGGATGGGTGGGTTGAACCTGGAAGAAAGACGTGACCATCCGTTTCCATAAAATTGCAGCCTTGAGGACCCTGGAGGGCCCTTCTCCTCTCTCCTGTCGAGTCACGATGAGCTGGGACCGACTCGAAGATGCACAATAGCAACAACATGAACCATCAAGTAGATCAAGCCAAGGCTTGAAGAAGATTCCACAAGCCAATTGGCAGACTGCCTTCTGCAAGCGCTCCTTGATAAGACATGGAATTCTGCAGCGATAATGGAAGTGCCACAATTGGGTGGTTTTAAAGGATAGAAATCCCTAAATCTATTGTTACCGTTCAGGAGGTTAGACGTTCAAATGGAGGGGACCAGCTTTAGGGAAAGAGCCTCACTGCCCACTCAAGGAGGAATCCTTGCCTCAGCTTCTCGAGGCTCCTCTGGGCATCTGCCTTTGCCCCATCCATGCCTAACCGGCCCTTTCTGAATCTCAAAGTCATCAGTGTGATGGCCCCAATCACAGAACCTAGGCAATCCTGTTCCCAAGTGGGACTCCATCCATCAGCAGAGGGGATGGAAGGACTTCTGCACCTATGTTTGGCAGGAGGACACTCAGTTCAACCAGTAGCAGGGAGGTTTCTTTGTCCCACTGTGGTAAGTTCCCCCTCGGGAGGCTTCTTTCCTTTGCAAGGTCTCCCTTCATCTGGTCTCTGCTGCCTCCCTTGACCCAGGTGGCTGCTAGTTCTTCCTGCGCCTCCTCTAGAGCATCAAACAACCTTCATGGCTAATATTCAACTTCTTCAAGTGGATTGGTTTTCAAGCAGCTGAGAACTGAGACACTCACTGCCATTGAGTCCGTTTCACCCCCCAGGGACCCTTTAGGACAGAGTAGACCCTCCCCATAGGATTCCCAAGGCTGGAAGTCCTTCTGGAAGCAGACCACTGGTAGATTCAAACTCCCAAGCAGTTAGCAGCCAAACGCTTAACCGCTGGTCTGTAGTGTTTCTGAGAGCCCAGAACCTGCGCGCTCTTAGATGCTGGCCAGGGAAGCTGCTTGGAGGAGGGAAGAGAGTTCTATAGACCTACTTAATGGTTTTGCTGGGGGTTGCTCTCACCCCACTAAAGTGCCCATGAAGAAGTCATTGTTCACTTAAATGCTCGTGCCAATGTGTCGTTAAAGCGCCAGACTTTGGATTGACAGGCGATGGAGGGACACCACTTGATTTTGAATGTGGTGCTCATGCCAAATGGATCCAAGGAGCCACGATGAGTCCCACAACACGAGCTACTTCCTGCAGAAGCAGTCAAGTAGCCAGTCCATGTCCCAGCCAAACTGTGCATCCTGAAGATGGTGTTTGTCGTGGCTCAATCTTGAGGATAAACCAAGACTCTGTGCGCCAGGCAAGCAGGACCCCTTATCTGTGGTCTACAGTGACCTGACATCTGAAAGTTTAGAGTCAAATCTCTTGTGGATTTGGCCCATCCTGGGAGAACAGGGGGTGGAAGGGCTGGCCTAGAGCAGACCCCGGAACGTATGGTGGATGAATTCAAGTTGCTGGTATACACACTCTCCTGGTCCAATTTGCAGAACAGTGAATGTGCCGAAGACATGTGCTCACTTTTATTCCGATGAAACTCCAAAACTACTGGAACACACGTCTTCATCTTACAGCGGAACACCACATGCCAGACTCAGCCCATCTATCGGTCTTGGTATACTTTGGAATGCCCATCTGGGCGTTCTTGCCAAGGCCGAAAACCAAGTTGTTGTGGCTGCTGTTAGGTGCTGTGTAGTTGGGCCTGACTTATGGCAACCTTGCAGACAACAGAACAAAGCAGGCATGTCCGTCCGCCATCCTCATGACTGCTCTTACGATGGAGTCCATTGTTGCAACCGGTGTGCCAATCCATCTTGTCGAGAACCAACTACAACAACAAAAGGATCCCAGGGTGTGTCTGGATCCTTTTGTTGTTAGCCATGTCTGCCATGCTAACTGGAGCACCGTTTTCAGGGAAGATTGCTGAAATGCCCCTCCCCTTGCCAAGAACTCTGGGAGAATCCAGAGGTAAGCAGATTACAGAGAAGGCATTTGAGATGCTCCATCAAGCCGGCTAAAGCTCCTTCAAGCAATATCCCATCCCATTAGTTAGTCAATGGAATGGGAAGCAGACAGGATGCTGACCAACTAAACCCCAGGTCCGTGTATGGAGATTTCCTCTTCTGCTGCCCATGGCAAAGCACCAACATCAACACATTTCCTACTGGAAAGGGCCCATCTGCAAGCCTTCAGGGCAGACAGGTGGGTTATACTCTTCCCAGAGGTCCCCCACCCCAAAGCACATGTGCTCAGAATAAACCCAAGGCTAATTGGGATACCTGACACCACGTCTGTGGTCCTTCTCTCCTATGGGCTGAGTCTTACCCCAGCTTCCTGCCACGTCTGAAGCTCAGGCATTCTAAAGACCTTATACAACGGGGGCCCAAAGAGAGGGAAAAGAGGGATGATGTTCAGCTGGAGGCTTTCAAGGGAAAGAGCCCCTCAGAGAGGTAGTCTCTCAGCCCCATGGTTCTGAGACCCAGATAATGAGGTCCACAAAGGCTGGGAAGACACAGGGAAGAGCAGGCTGAGCGCCTGCTGCCGGCGCATAGCTCGCCCACGCTTGCGATTCTTAGCTCATACTATTTCAGCGCCACGCTCTTTTCCCAGCTCCGGCGGAAGCCCCGCAGTGGCCCTGAACCTAGAGTAGGCACCTGGGCCATCTCCGGTACGCTAATGTCCCTTGTCTGGTCATGGAGCCACCATTGAGCCGATCCCTGCTCAAGTGGATGGGCCTAATGGTTAGTTTCCAATTACTAGTTTTTCAAGGTTTATCAAGTCTGGTGCCTTTAATTAGGGCCTTGCGATGTAAACGACCAGGACTCTCTCACAGGCCGGTTCCGCTGGGGGCGATTTGGTGAGAGGGTTGCTTTTGGATAGTAATTGGGAAGCGAAGGGGAAGAGTTGCATAGGAATAGTAAATGAAGATGCACAGTAGCAGGGGCTGGGACGCATCCCTGGCCAGTTAGAGGTCTTAATGACCCCGTAGACGGGAATCAGGTCGTTTGTTGTTAAGGGATCAGAGACCTTGCATTCCATAAGGCTACTGATGGTGCTCCAGGTCGGAGCACTCAGAGAGGAGCTGGGTTCTCCCTTCATGTCATCTGCAGGCAGAGCCAGAGTCAGCGCACCCCATTGCAGGCTCTTCTCTCTCCAGCATCCCCAAAGGGCAGCCGCTGCTGCGCTGGGGTTTATAAAACGCTTGTTTCAGCTCCAAACTCAGCACCGGTACTGAGCCCTCCATTGAGAACCAATTAAAGTGATGGTGTCCCAATTTTCTGGGACAGACTGTCACATGCGGTGGCATGGGGAGCCACGGGAGGCTGGACAGGCAGCCAGGGGCCCTGAAGGCCTTCCTCTCACGGTTCTTTGAGTCGAGCAGGTCCCCCTGGACATTGGGCAAGAAGGAACATGGGGCATGGCTATGTCTAGATGGGTGAGGTGGTGGCAGCGCCAGAAAGCTCTGGTTTACACAGAAAACCAAGTGGGCCCCCAAATGCAGCATCACATCAGGTCAGGGACACAGTACATGCCCCCGTTTGGAAGGTGTGCTCTGTGTCATATGCACCCAGCAGTGCCAAGGTGAAGCACTCCACCGGTAAGTGGAAGACTGGCCCTTTGGGCCCACCCAGCAGCTTCGGTGGGTGGGCAGGAGAAGGGTGGAGAGAAGACCCTTAAAAGTGAGAGCCTAGGAAACCATTGGGAGCAGTTTGAGTCTGTTGTGTGGGGTCTCTAGAAGTGGAGGGTCCACTCAATGGAACCCGACAACGGCTTCACTTCCGGTCCCTGTGTGGCGGCCATCGCCTGGACTCTGATCCAACAGCACAACGAAAACCCACCTGGGCCTGTACCATCTTCACAACTAGCCTGAACTTGGAGCCTATCGTTGCAACCATGGTGCCAATCCGGCTCATCCATGGTCTTCCTCTCTTTCACTGCCTACCACCCACTTTACCAAGCATGGCATCCTTCTCCGGTTATGCTTCATATCCCTGCATGGGGCAAGTGGTTTGCCCTTGCCCACGGACAGAGCAGCTGGTGGTACAAATACACCCAGCAGCTCATCCATGGAAGAAAGGCCTGACCACCTTCATGGGTAAACCTTGCAGCCAAGCCAACCCAATCAGAGTTCTACAGGGAATTCCCGTGAGTCAGATTTCATGTGAGGATAGCTCACTCTCTGTCTGTTTGGTTTGGGTTTGAGTCCTAGGATGGTACCAAGATCCAACAAGCTCTTCCATTGGGAAGGAATAGGTTAGGAGTTTGAGTCTGAGGTACCTTGAGTCTTGGTACCTTTAGTAACCAACAAAATATTATCAACTATTAAAACCCTTCGGGACACAGTCTACTCTGACACACACAGGATCACCACGAGTCTGAGTCGGCTACCCGGGGACTGGTTTAATGATGCTTTTTCCTAGGCCCGTTCTTAGGGTGAGCTATGTCCCCGTTGTGAACACTGGAAAGGGGGCGCTCTGGGGATTCCACTAGAAAGATGCTTACTGTGCCAAGGCATCCGACTGTGTGGGTCATGAAACGGAACAACCTTGATAAGAGTGGGAATTGCAGAGCACTTCAGTGAGCCCGTGGGGACCAAGAGGACACTGTGTGAAGGGAACAGGGCACGCTGCATGGTTTAAGATCAGGAAAGGTGTGTCAGGGTGTCTCCTGTCACCATACTTGCTCAATCTGTCTGCCGAGCAAGCCGCCAGAGTAGCTGGAATTAATGAAGAAGAATGCGGCGTCAGGATTGGAGGAAGCCTTCCTAAGAACCCGCGATAGGCAGATGACACAACCTTGCTTGCTGGAAGTGAGGAGAACTTGAAATTCCTGCTGATGAAGATCCAGGGTTGCAGCCTTCCGTATGGATTATGACTCAATGGAAATGAGACCCAAATCCTCACACCTGAACCAACAGGTAACATCATCAGGATAAATGGAGGAAACGTTGAAGTTGTCAAGGATTTTGTCTTGCGTGGACCCACAATCAATGCTCGCGGAAGCAGCGGTCCAGAGATCCAAAGAAGGCTTGCATTGGGTACATCTGCTCCCCGAGACTTCTTTAGAGTGCTGAAAAGCAAGGATGGTACTTTGAGGACTAAGGCGTGCCTGACCCAAGTTGTGGTACTGTTAATAGCTTCCAGTGCATTTGAAAGCTGGACATTGAATCCAGAAGTCTGCGGCAGAATCGATGCCTTTGAATCGTGGTGCGGGAGAAGAATACTGAAAGTGCCGTGGACTGAACAAACGGAACAAACGGATTTGTCTCGGAAGATGTATGGCCAGAGTGCTCTTTAGAGGCAAAGACGGCAAGATTCCACCTGGCGTACTTCAGACATGTTGGCAGCAGATCCTAGTGCCTGGAGAAGGACGTTATATTTGGTAAAGCAGAGGAGCCACGGAAAAGAGAACATCCCCCACTGAGATGGGTGGACATACTGGTCTCAAGCACAGGGACCTTGGGAGGATGTGTAGGGCTGGCAGTGTTCCTGTCTGTTGTGCACAAATAACAAGGTCAGGGGGGTTTAGCACCAGCTCGATGGTGCATAGCAACAAGAACAAGCACGCTGGCATGAAAATTAGCTACAGACAAGCCCCTCACTAGATAATGGCCCAATAGACAACGTCGTAATAAATGGAGAAAGAGGGAAGTTGTCCAGATTTTCATTTCCCTTGGATCCTCCATCAAGGCTCTGAGACATGGCATTCAAGAAATAGACCTATTGCATTGGGAAAATCTGCCGCATAAAACCCCTTTAAAGAGATGAAGAACGAAGACACCATTAAAAGACTGAGGCGCACCTGGTCTGAGTCACAGTGCTTTCAATGGCCTCACATGTATGAGAAAGGGCAATGCTTCAGAAGAGAGACTTAATACAGAGCGTTCCATCGTGAAGACCACATTTCTTGATCTTCATCAGCAAGTGCTTCAAGTCCTCCTCACATTCAGCAAGCAAGGTTGTGTCATCGGCATATCAGTTTGTCAGTAAGCCTTCCTCCAGTCCTGATGTCTCGTTCTCCTATATATAATCCATCTTGTTTATTTGTTCATGAGGTTGGAAGGATCCACCCCCTTCCTGCCACGCCAAATTATTTCCCTGAGATGATCTTTCTCAAGCCCAAAATACCTCAAGTCTTCTTTCAACCAAAGAGCAGTCTAGTTTCACAAGTGAGGAATACCTGCCTTGCATACTGTGCTCTGTTGAGAATGAGGGCGTAGTGGGTTACAAATTGGGCTGCTAACCCCAAGATCAGTAGTTCAAACTCACCAGTGATACACTGGAGTAAGATGAGGCTGTCTGCTCATGTAAAAATTTACAGCCTGGGAGCCCAACAGAGGAAGTTCTACTCTGTTCTGAAAGGTGGCTGTGAGTCAGAATTGACTCAGTGGCTGTGAGTTTGACATCTAGTCACCATGTGTGAAACATGACCGAATGGCAGTGAGTTTGTTTTGTTGTTGGTTGTTGAGAACAAATTGACAACAGCGTCTGGAAAGATTAGACAGGAAGCTTGCAGGGGGTACAGTCATGAGCTTATCGAGGAGGCGCGCATGGGAGGAGGTTGAGATTCTGCACAGAGGAGGGTGCTCTCCGTCCGTGCCCCTGAAGTGTACACAGAGAGACTGTGGAGTTGGAGTGCACTCGGCTGTGTACCTGCTCAACAACAACCCTGACCACAACATAGCAACCATTCACTGAGGATGAAGGGCACTACGGAAGAAGAATGGGGAGAAACAGGCGAGCTGAGCAAGTCAACATGGCCAAGGAGATGCGCTTCGGAAATAACTGATGTGTTCTTTCCAACCCTGACCAATGGCTCAGAAACGACAGCTCTGCAGCAAATCTGCCTTTTATTACAGCGAAATGTCCCCGTCAGCTTATTGGTCACCTTCTTTTGGAATAGCTGTTCTCGATGTAATCGATGACTTCCGACAGCAAGGCTCAATGTATGAGACTAGGTTGATTGATTGGGGGATGCTTCCCCCCGCCATCATGGGCACCCATTATCACAAGGAGGACCGCCACATGGAGCTAGGAACACCCTGCCATCATTCTTGTTATCGAATGTGTCGCTGCCATGGTTTATGGGATGCCCCGGGCTTGGCTGCTGAGTTGTGAGTTTACAGCGCTGGCTTGGACACCCGCGGAGCTGGGCAGGAGTGTCTACTTGTAAACGGTTAATAGAATAAGACGTCCTGATGGAGGTCACTTTTGTGCTGCTCAATCAACGGAGAGTCAATGAGGGCATGTAGATCCTGTACTCTGTTAACATACGACCCACAATGAGTATATTTCTAAAACAGCTTGGGGAAAAAAAAACAACCCTCAATCTTCATAGCTCAGTGCTGCCATTGAAAATGCAGACAGTTTGATTTCATAAATATCCCTAAAATTAGAAATAATCATTATCACTATTTAAAAGCCATGCCTCCATTTCTGATTAAGAAGGGGCGGTGGAAATCAAGACATGGAATGCCATTAATATTATTAACCTAGGAAACCCACCTAGCTGCTTAATCATAAAAAACAAAAACCACAACACCCAAAGGAAACAGAAAGAATGGCTGCACGGTCCTGAGCAAGCCCCCGACGGGAGAACCTATGCAGGAGGCCTAGGTGGTGAGGTCTTCTCCGAGCCCGGCATGCGACCCCCCGAAGCATCAGGCATTCCATTGCTCTGTGGTTTGTACACTAGGAGCCCACAGGCCAGCTACCAGGAAGACAACACTCCCGTTCCAGTCTGAACCTTCCTCCTGCTTCTGAGTCTCCTTCTATTCCAACATCTATACAAACATGACCCCGCAAGGTGCCTCCAAGGTGCTGGACCTCCACGCATCAGGCCCCTGTGATGCAACAGTGGAGCCAGAATATTTCCGTCTGCTGTGCATAATCCCCCCACCCTTCTGCTGTGCATAATCCCCCACCCACCCCCACCCACCCCAGTAAAATATATCTGGCCTGCTACTGCCAAACTCAAAACTAAACTCACTGCCATCGAGTCGATGCCGACTCAGAGCAAGCCTACGGGACAGGGTGGAACTGCCCCTGCTGGTTTCTGAGACCGTAGCTTGCTCATGACCGGAGTCTGAGT
Organism: Tenrec ecaudatus; assembly: GCF_050624435.1. Classification (NCBI taxonomy): domain Eukaryota; kingdom Metazoa; phylum Chordata; class Mammalia; order Afrosoricida; family Tenrecidae; genus Tenrec; species Tenrec ecaudatus. The sequence goes on along the minus strand of NC_134539.1, from coordinate 4,539,134 downwards.
GCATCTGGAACATCCCTAGACATTGAGGTTGGGGCCCAGGTTTCAGGTTGGTGACGTGTTAAATAAAAGACCGGTGGACAGTCAGTCCATTCCAATTGACGCCGCCGCCCTAGGTATCCGGAGCAGAAGAGTTCTCCGATCTCCAGAGACCTTTCAGTGACTGGGCTGGCAGAGTGAGACCGCCCAGTCTGTCCAGCAAGGAAATGGTTTGTAAACCCCTGGGGGTCCACGAGGCACGATGGTGATTATTAATTTCTCTTGTCCACATTCAGAACTCTTCGGAAGCTTCTCACACAGGAATGCAGACCGGATGCCGTGGCCGGAGGGACGGTGTTCTAGGACCGAGTTCGCCCTCCTCCTGCAGGTTCTGCTGGCCCACAGTGGACAGTGAACTCTGTCTTTCCATGGCAGGGTCTTGGGCAGCCGTCAGGAGGAATCAGAAAGTTGTCCCCGAAAACATCTGATCGCTGTCGCCAGCTCCTGACACAGCGAGCCCCGCAGGGCGATCCATTGCGAACGCCACGCGCCTCTGCCGGCAGACGTTCGCTCCACATGTGTCTCTCGGCGTCCGCTCCTCCGCAGGTCCCCGCTCCTCACTCCAGAGCTATTAGCAATAACTCCAGGAATCCGTGGGAACTAATGACAAGCCCCCTCCCCCCAGTTTAAGCCCGCAGCAGCCCTCTTTCGCTTGTAATCATTATCCCCCAGCACCCGCCCATTTCCACGCGCGCACCAAAGCAATCTCCCACTCGCTAATGTGATGCCAGTGTCATCTGCACTGATCATGGACATAAAAAACACGCATCCGCAGAGTAATGGGGCCAGGCACAGATGCTTGCCAAACGGCATCGCTCCCTGTATTGATAGGAAGACGCCGGTCTTGAAGGTCAGAAGCCCTGGACTGACTCCGTTTGACAAAGACAGACCAGCTCATTCATTGTATCCGACCGTCAACAACCACGGGCTATGTTCTACACACCGTGATGATGGTTGGCAGAAAGATGAGTCATAAGGCATGGGTGGGACTCTGGAGCAGAAGACTGCATAACAGGGTTGTGTCAGGTGGGGGTCCCAGGCACTATGTCCCCCTGCTGGTCCCACAAGGGCATCTGGCCTGCTGTTGAGTGTGGTCGGTGGCCCAGAGCCTGGAAGAGAAGCAGATAAGAGAGGCACAGGACACAGGGTGAAGAGCTGAGCGAAAAATGTTCTAAGGGAAAAAGGAATCACACTCAAATGTGTTGGGTAGAGACCCCTTCATTAAGCCTTGCACAGAACGAAGAGATAACGCCAACCCAGACAGACGAGGGAGCTCACTGAGCATGAGGCACAGCGGTGTCCCCAGGATGCGTGGTCATGTGACTAAATTATCACATGCTCACACTCACTCCCTGAGCGACCCTAAGGGCAGAGTGGAGCTCCCGATGCTGATTGCCTGGACTGTGAGTCTTCATAGGGACAGACAGCCTCACCTGCCTTCCTTGAGGTGGGTGGGTGGGGTGGGTGGGGGGGGGTGAAGGTAGAGAAGGGGGCGCTGGGGGTGTTGATTTCAAATTGCTGGCCTTGCAGTTAGTAGCCCAACCATAACTCACTACTCCACCAGGGTTCCAACTCACTGACATCGAGTTGACTCCGACCCTACAGGACAAAGTAGAAGTGTCCTTGTGGGTCTCCGAGACTGTGAATCGTTCCTGGCATAGAAAGTCTCCCATTTCTCCTGAGGAGCGGCTGGTGGTTTCAAACCGCTGACCTTGACGTCGTGGTTAGCAGCCCAAAGCGTCACTCACTGCACCACCAGGCTTCTCAAGGGCTCCTCACAGGCAATAGGAAACTGAATCATGACTGGCATCTGATCCCTTTGTCACTGTCATAGGCAGGACTACGGAAGCAGAAAAGGACCAGAATTGGGAAGCTCACATGATTGGAGGGTAACGCTTACAGGCTTGCTCCGGGACCCTGCTGCCCTAAACTATTCTCCCTCCTTCATCTGTCAGTCAACGAGGAGGAGACACCAGGCAAGTGCCTCAAGGGTGAGACGGAGACCACCCCTCCCTAGGCTGACCAGGCAAATTCTACTTTGAAACACATCTGCCCGGGGGACCAAACTTTTCTCCCTGCTGGTGAATGGTCAGAATGAACTCGGAGGTTGAACTCAAGATGCCAAACGGAGTTAGGATTCTCACTGTAAGCGACAGCCACCCACTGACCCAGCCCAGTGGTCCCAAAGGGGATTTCATACCTACCTGGTGAGTGAATTTACTTCCCTTCCTCACCCATGGTTTCCAGCTGAGATCAGGACAAGAAGCCAGTCGCTTTCCAGTCTATTCTGACTCACAAGGACTTCACGTGTGTCAAGGAAGAACTAGAGTCCACAGTCAGCTTCCTTCCATCCATCAAATAATTTAATTGGCTTAGAATTTACATATCAGAAAATTCAACAGTTCGATTTCATGAGGGAGCATTGGGCAATCATCACCATAATCAATGTTGGAACATCTCCTTCTTTCTTGCACTCATTGCTGTGAGCTCCCCCGCGTCCCCCCAGCTTCTCCTGCCAGGTCCCTGAGTCATTAGCAAGCCGGTTACAATCTCCACAGACTTGCCTCTCCTGGATTTCATTTATAGGAATGCATACAAAATAAAGGCAAGAAACAAGCAAACGAAGCAACAAGAAGCTAACAGCAATGACAAAGTAAAACAGAAGAACCTCCATCGAAAAGAAAGCATAAGAGATTTAAAGTGGCTCCCAGAGGCAGTGCACATGGGAAGGGTTGCATTTTAACGGAACGGCCATGCATGGAAGCCCTGGTAGCTGTGGTCACTTGCGATAGTCTGGCCAGCACCGGCCTCGTGAGCTGCTTCATTCCTGCCTCTCTGGCCAGCCCCTTGGCTGGACCGCTTGTCCCTCAGTGGTGCAAATGGTGAACCAAGAAGTCAGAGGACTGAGTCCGTGCAGAGGCAGCTTGGCAGACAGATCTGATGAACTCCTGCTGGAAAACCCAGTCATTGGGGAAACGTTCTAGGCTGACATGCACAGAACTGGCTCACCCGGGGTTCGTTCTGGTGCCTCGATTGACTGCACATATCCCAAAGAGCACCACAGGGCTCGGGCATAGGGACAATTGTGAGCATGGCACAGGATCCTGTCGTGTGCGGTTCTGTTGTGCATAGGGCCACTGTGGGTCAGAGCCGACTCGATGGCACCTAGCACCAACAACAATGTTCCTAAGAGGGCAGTTCTTTGATTATTCTCCAGATGCCCCCAAAGCCCCACGTGGCTAGCCTTTCATAAACATCGGGACATATTAGCCGAACACCTATGACCGCCAGAAGCCATGAACTCCGTGCCCCAAAGCACACATGCTTGCTGGGGAGCCGCCCTGGAACCCCATTCCCACGTTTAAGAACAAACAAACAAGGCCAGTGCCTTAATGCAGTTGCGGATCATGCAAGTAACGAATGAGCAGAAACGAGAAGGAAAAATTCCCAAGTGGAGAACCAGACGGCGATATTCCCGGCGGAGGAACAGCATGTGCGAAGTCCCTGAGCCATGAAGAAAATGAAGCAGGTACATCCATAGTGCTCTTTGCCTGGGGAAAGTAGGGGGCAGGTGAGACTGGGGAGCTGGAACACAGACCCGGAGGAAAAGGGGGCCTGGATTTCTCTCCGTGAAAATGAGATGCTAGCAGAGGTCTTCCATCATTCCAGGGGATGAGCATACTTGAGTGCAGGGTCCCTCTGGTGGTAATGGAGGGGATGAATTAGAAGGAACGAGAAGCTTTTCAAGGAGCTGGTCACCAGGAGGCCGGGGCCAAGTCTGGGCTGCATACGAGGCTTCACTCAAAATGTAGATGGAAACAGATGCTGATGGACAGAAGGTCCCTCTATTGCAAGTCGCTGCCCTGGACAAGACTCAACGACTTCTCAGTTACGGAACTCTGGGTCCTGGGTTATCAACACCCTCCTGAGACCACTAAGTGAAAGTCCTTTGTGTTTCTTTACCCCACAGCTTAAGGCTCCCTCCCCCGCCCCCGCCCCCCACCAGCCATTGGTGCCAATGGTTTTGCTCATCATTCCACCTGCTTTTAAGGACACGCCCAGGTTTCCCAGTGGTGATAGGTTTAGTATCAACTTGGGTGGACCAGGAGTCTCCCTTGATTGATATGTTCTCACATAGTCTGGTCACCTGCATGATGGAATCTTCTGTGAAGCAGCCAAGCGGTTGTGGATGGGGAGGGTAGACCTCCTTAATCTGATAAGATTGAGGGAGGTTTCCTTCAAGGTGTGGCCGATTCTTAGTATACACCGGCAGTGTGCAGAAGCTAGCTCCCTTCTCCTGAAGGATCTGCATCCTGCATCTGCTTCCTCAACCTCCTGTTAGATCGCCTACCGATCCCACGGGCTCCATCAGCCGACTGCTGACCTGGGATTCATTCAGCCCATCTCGGATTCATTCAGCTCAGCATCCACCACCTTGTGGATGTCTTCCTGTGTCCTGTTCATCAGCTCCTACAGCTATAGGAGTCAGGAGAAGCGTCCAGCTGACCTCTGACCCACAGACTTGAGCTGGACTGAACGCATCCATTTCCACAGCTCTAAATCTCTCTCTAGACACATACGTACACGCCCAAGAGGCACTGCTGGTGCTTCTCTAGAGAACCCAGCCGAACACGCCATCTATGCCTGTTCCCTGACTCTCATTAAACCCCACACTCCTTTGCCTGGAAAGGACATTGATGACCACCCCAGTTACTGCCTGAATTTGCATTTGTAGGGATTCCTACTAATAGAAATAAATAATCGGTCCTAAGTTACACAGCTGCTTAGGGTCTGAAGAAGAACTAGGTTCCTTCCACCATAAAATTATTTGTCTTCCAAGCAGTATCTTTGTGAATATCAACACCCAGACCTCAATAAAAAACACTGTTTTGGAGTCAATTCCAACTCCCGGAGAACCATGTGTCACAGAACAGATCTGAGCTTCATCGCAGAGCCAAAAGGTTTGCACCACTCTGGCTACAGGTGAAAAACAATATCAACAGTCATACTAATAACCTGGAAGCAGCAAATGTTACTTGTGATATTGAGGTAGTCAGTTTATTGTGCCAACCTGGTTGATAAACACATGTGGGGTTAATTGAAGGACGGAGGGATAAATGGCTTGGTGAGCCTCGCCTTTCTAGTTCTCAGGTCTCTTGCTTTCTGATGGTCAGACCTTAGCCAGTTCAGCTGCCTTAGCCAGTTCCCTGCTTCAGCTGGCAAGGCTCACTTCCTGCAAGACATCCCTGAGGAGAAGCCACATGGACCTACCCTGATGCAGCCCTGGGTGCTGGAGCAGCCGTGTGGAGACCCCTGCCAGCACTGAGATGCTTACATGTTCACTGATTCGGCTTTCCTCCTGCAGTCAGCATCATTGTGTGTGTTTTGTGAGATGGAGGAGGACTTTGTGGATTGGTGTTGCACATATGGGTTAATGGGCTAATGTTGGACTTGTGGGCTTGGGCTGCACTAGGTTGGGATGTTTTTTTGATGTGCACTTACCCTTCATATAAAACTCTCTCTTATACATATGAGTTCCAATGGATTTGTTTCTCTAAAGTACCCAGACTAACACAGATAATCTAGTTTGTGATGTCACTATGATCACTGTACCTATATCACTGTGATTCAACCACCACGTGACGTAAGTATTATGACCATTCCCATTGTATTCATAAAGGCCCAGAATTGAGAGGTTGCATGACTTGTCCAGATTCCCGCAGCAGCCCTGTTGATGAATTGGGTTATGTGTTTGGCTAGGATCTGAAAGGTCAACAGTTCAAAATCACTAGTTGCTCTGAGGGAGATAGAGGGGGCTTTCTACTCCCCTAAAGAGTAACAGCCTCGGGAACTCACAGGGGCAGTTCTACCCTGTCCTGTGGGTTTGCTACGAATCAGTATAGACTCGGTGGCAGTGAGTTTGTTGAGAGTGGCTAGCTGAGAGCACAGCAGGTCCAGGCCCTATGATTCTTGATCTGATATGTTTCTCTTCCCTCTGTGACCCAGAGGGCAGACCAAGCTACCAATGAGCTGCATTTCACAGCCATGACCTTTAGGTACCTTGGATTCTGTACATCTAAACCCTGCCTGCGCTCAACTACTAACCTGCAGGTTGGAGGTTCAAACCCATCCAGTGGTATAGTAGAAGAAAGTGCTGGCAGCCTGTTTTCATGAAGAAGACAACCAAGACAGCCGAGGTGTCTCTCTGGAACACAAGGGAATTACCATGAGCTGACCTGGACACAATGCCCACTAACAACAACTACCACCGGCATTGTCTGTAGGACCAGGCTCTAGAACTGTGCACTGCTTTGCTTAGCACATCCCCTTCAGTAGATGAGTGACATCTTAATTTAAAAGGATAGGCAACCAGAGATTTTGAATACTTGAGGTTTCGAAATAAACAGCAGGAAAATTAGAGGGAAGTGTGAATAAAGAAAATAAAATGTGAGATTCCAAAACACAAGGGTTTTTTAAAAGTTCATGGAAATATGCATTAGAATAAAAAAAATCATACATAGATTTCATTTTTTGAAGTTGTCAAGAATTCCATCTTTTTTCTATTTTATTTTATTTTTATAAAGCTTTGTTGAGACATAATCCAAATGTCACACACTTCAGTAATTCAATGACATCAAGAAGAGTTGTACAATCGTCACCACAGTTGATTTTGGAACATGTTCTTTCTTGTAATCCTTGTTACTAGCTCCCCATTGATTTCATTTTTTTACATAAAAATAAAGTCTTACTAACTTGTTACACTGTATCTGAACAGGATCTAGATGGACGCACTAAGAAGGACAAGGCATCACCTCTAAAAGAGTCCCTGTCAGAGGAACATGAATTCCACCAAAATTGAAAAGAGACCAAACATCACATTTTTTATGAAGCTTGGGTAGAAGAACGGTGATATCACCAATGTTTGACAAGAAGTTTATGAGGACAGTGGCCCAAAGAAATCAACAGCTTACAAATGGGTAAACTTGAAACTCATCTTGAGGAGATGATGTTGAAGATGACACTCATAATAGCAGAACATCCATATCAATTTGCAAGGAAAACTATAATCCTTATTGTACCCTATTGAAGAAAACCAACAATCAACAATAGAAACACCATTGGCGTCATCTCAATCAATTCCACTTTTGCAATTCTGACTAAAAAATTAAAGTTGAGTCAACTTTCTGCTCAGTGGGTGCCAACACCGTTGCACCCAAATCGGCTGCAGAAAAGAGCAGTGATTTCCATGGAAACTGCAAGCAAGTAGGATTGAGATCCTGAAGCAAGATCCTAAGGAGCTTTCTGGTTCTACAGAAGCTTCTAAGGAGTCTTCTGGTTATATATCTTCAAATAATGATTGCATTTTTTGTGTAGCAAATTGTCATCAGGGAGGTGTATTTTATGGTAAATATTAAAAATAAATCAGCTCTCTAAACATGATCATCAAAAGTATGGCAGCAACTGTATTTGTCTTTCAAGCATGTCTCATCATCATCCCTGAAGTGCGGACACATGTTGAGTTTGACCTGTGCATGTGACCTGCACACATTTGATATGATCAGGAATTATTGCTTTGTGTGATGAATGAAATGTCCCAAGGATAAACGAGAACGGTGATATGGGTTATTGTTTCCAACAGGTGTCCAGGATGATCCACCATAAATCATGAATTATATTTTATTCTCTCATTTTAATATTTTCCTCATAGCTCTCTAGTACTAAGGAGCTGTAACTTGCCCAAGACTTCCACAACCTTAATTCATTGGTATGCCCTTGAAGATAACAGTTGGATAAGAACGATAATTCCTTTTCCCCAACTAAAGCACTCATGAATTGGCTAAGGAAATTGAAGAGAAGTTTTGAGAAAGCAGCCTCATCTAATGAACACATCCCTCCCTCAAGAGCAGCACCAACAGCAAGAACATCCAGTCAAAAGGGGACAGACACTGTGGCCCACACGTTTTAGAGGGTCCCAGAAGCAAGCAAGCAAACAAATAAAGCAAAACCAAACCCATCGCATAAAACCAACTCGTAGTGATTCAAGGGTATCGTAGAACATTCAAGCAAATAAAGACATTTTTCTTTAACAGAAAACAAAAGATCTTGCTGTTCTTAAGGAAGTAGATGTTTGCCTCATATTGAGGGGACTGAGAGAGAGAGGATGTTAGGCTGGGGTCTGGGACCTGTTTACAATTATGTCATGTTCATACCGTCTGTCTGTGGTACAAGGGACAGACTGTGATGGATGCTCACGAGCAAACGCCTCTGTGTTGAGTCCTCCCTTCGTGGTCACTGTGAGTCGTAATGGACTTGATGGCCGTGCACTTGTCTTGGGTACCTGCATTGCCCCTTCTCGCTGCCTTTCCAGAAGCAGCCGACCACAGGCGAGTGGCCAGAGGAAAGGGTAAGACACTGTCCTCACACGGGTCCCGGAAACCTGGCTCTCTCCGAAGTCCATTCCTAGAGCGTGTTTCCCGTCCTCTCTTTCCATGTGCTCTGCAGCACGTGCCCGACCGAGCAGGGAACAGTCAGCTTCTGGCTGCTCTTCCTTTCCCACAGAGAGCAAAATGGAGGGGAGTAGGGCCAGGTGTCCTGCAGGTGGACTGCACAGAACCGGGCATGTGATCGTGCGCAAATCTGCCTTCGAAGCAGCTCAGGAAGCGAGACTCGGTCTCACGTACTTTGGACACGTTGTCAGGAGGCACTGGTCTCTGGAGAAGGACGCCGTGCTCGGTAAAGCAGAGGGGCCGTGTTTTGCCCCATTGTACGTGGGCCCACTGTGCGTCAGACTCCGCTCCGCAGCACGCACAGCCGTACCAGGTGCAAGCTGAGCTCGCAGCGCATGCTGTCCGGCTTCCTCTCAGCACATCCCAGTCGCTCAGATCTACACGTCGCACGGGGCGCCACACCTGTGACATGCGGAGAATTCCGACACAAAGCCACTCCCTGCAACAGGGTGGAGCTGCTCCACTGTGCTCCCGAGGCTACAAGGTCGAAGGGAGAAGGCCGTCAGGACTTCCTTCCACGGAGCAGCTGGTGGGTTGGAAATGGCAACGGTTTGGTGAGCAGCTCTGCAGAGAAGAGTGTGCCCCCAGGACCCAATCACATGGAGCACGTGCTGAGTAACTATCAATAATGTCATGAAAGAGCTATTGTTAAGGAAGACTGAAGAAGAATCGATGTTTCTGAATTGTGATGCTGGCAAAAAATATTGAATTCCCATGGACTAACAAAAGAACTAACACATTTGTGTTGGGAGAAGTACAGCCAGGATGTTCCTTTTTTGGCCATGTTCTCAGGAGAGGTCTCTCCCTGGAAAAGGACATCATGGTTGGTAGAGAGGCAGGGAAAAGAGGAAGCCCCGCGGTGAGATGGGCAGACACAGTGGCTTCAACAACAGGCTCAAGCCTAAAATCACTGTGAGGATGGCGCTGGACCAGGCTCTGTCTTGTTCTAGTGTGCACTGTGCCTGGGTCGCTGTGAGTCTGAACCAACTCGGGGCACGTAACAACAACAACAAAACCACATGGTCACGGAACCTTCACTGGCCCTCCTCAGAACGTTTCTCAGCAGCCCCTCGCGGTTTTTGCACGGGTGCCTTTTTTTTTTTTAACAAGCAAACATTTTTCTTGTGAATCAGGAGGTTTACAGAGCAGATCATCAGTTGTCCACTCAACAATCGGTACACGTTTTGTCTCATCCCATCCATTGTAATCTCCTCAACGTACCATCGTGTATCCCACTCCTACCCTGTGTGTCCTGTTTCCATTTCCCTTTTCTCCTAACCCTCTGGACTTTGTTCTTGGATAAATCCCCTTGTGACCTGAAATGGTGCTTCATTCTAAGGCAGTGGTTCTCCACCTTCCTAATGCCGTGACCCTTTAATACAGTTCCTCATGTTGTGGTGACCCCCCCAACCATAAAATTATGTTCGTTGATACTTCATGACTGTAATTTTGCTACTGTGATGAATCAGGCGACCCCTGTGAAAGGGTCATCCGACCCCACAAAGTGGTCGTGACCCACAGTTGAGAACCGCTGCTCTAAGGAGTGAGTTCCTCCCTGGTGTTCCTGTCTCCTTTACACACCAGCTGCTTCGAAAAATTCACCAATCACTCAGCTGACAGTCCAGACAGGAGGGAGTTCACTCCCAGAACTGGAGGGTGACTAAGGGCCAGAGTCTCAGGGGTTCCATCCGCCTCCATCCAATCAGCAAGCCTGGTCTCTGCTACGATTTGAGTTTTGTCCTGTTTTGCTCTCCCACTCTAACAAGGACTCTTCAATGTGTTCCTTTTCAGAGCAGTTGGTACGGTACCACCTAGTTCTTCAGGGTTGTGGAGCCTGATGCTTGTGCGATGTGATCCATTAGCCGATTGGGTTCATTGTGTCCACGTGTCTTCGATTTTCATCACTTTTCTTGAGGGCAAGAAAAGAACCATTGGACCTTAGATGGCTGCTCACAGGCTTTTAAGACCCCAGTTGCTACTCTCACAAGTCACATGTAGAGCACTGTCTTTGTGAACTATCGTGGGGATGCATGTTTGAGACTCGGGAGTGTCCCGCCTGGCATCAGACATTAATGAAGCAACGACCAAATGCCTTCCAGAGGGGCAGTGGGATTCGGTGGTGGGAATCTCATCTGGCATGCAGGAGCCCGAGTGAAATTCCTGGCAAAGGTAGTCCACGCACTGTCACCACACACCTCTTGGCTTGTGTGTTGCTATGGTTTGTGTGTGTAAGATAGACATACTTCATCCTACATGTTTTGTACATGTCGGCTTAATCCCTGGAGAAGGATGTCGTGTTTGGTGAAATAGAAGGGGGAGCGAACAAGAGGAAGCCCCTCGAGGTGATGGTTTGGCTCAAGCATAGGAACAATTTTGAAGATGGCGCAGGACCAGGAGTGTTTCACTGTGTAGCACGGAAGGTCGCTATGGGTTGGAGCTGACTCAATGGCGTGATGATAAATGGGGTTCAGTGGAGCTTCCAGGCCAAGACAGACTAAAGAAAAGGCTGGCGGTTGACTGTCAGCCAGCAAAACCCCTACGGATTTCAAAGGTCCAACCTACATCTGATCGTGGGGATGGCACAAGACCTGGCAGTGTCTCGTTCTGTTGTGCCTGCGGTCGCCATGGGCCGGGGCCACAGTGGCAACAGGTAATGACAATATGTCTCACACTGTTAGGTATGATGAAGGATTAATGAGGAACGGCGTGTTGTCCCGGCCCTTGGTGACCGTGTGATCATTTGAAGAAGACAGGACCAAGTTACTTGATAAAATTATAATGAATTATTTTAGTAGGTTAATTCATTTTGTTTCAGCTAGGTCCTTCCTCTCATATGTGAGTGTGGACTGCTGTTGAATTCTTATAGTTCTTACTGTGGTTCTGGTTTTCCTCTAGGACGCTGGCTCCTGGCTGTGCCTCTTCAAAGAGCCCAAGGAACAAGAGGGTACATAGAGGAAGAAGATGGGGTGAGGGCGCACGAGAGCTACTCCTGACCCGGCCAGTGGCTCCCTCTGAACAAACCAGGTCAGCTCCCCGATCCTCAATGCTCCATGTCGGGGAAATGGGGAGCAGATCAGGGGAGCAATGCTGTGAGAGTCCCTGTACACACACAGAGGGAGACTACAACTCCCATCCTGCCTTGCACTGAGAAGAGGCCACGTGATCGAGTCTGGCCAATGGAACCTGGGCCACCTCCAGCCCTGGCCATCAAAGGTCCCATGAGCTCTGCTATGTTCTCCTAAAGCCTCTGGGGACGTCTGAGATGGTGGTGACTCACAGTGGAAGGGGTACAGATCCTAAGTTCACTCTTTGAAGGACATTTGGCCGACTGGGCCCACCCAGAGTAGGAGTTGCATGAATGAGATTTAATCTTTATCCTGTTACGCCATCTTGAAATCACTACACCAGTTAGTCTGCCCTGAGAGACATGCTCGTCTGGAGGTGTCTTTGAGGACCTTCCTACCTTGAGAACTTATATTCTTTTCTAATCCTCTTACCTCCTTCCTTCCTGTTGCAAATTAGGCGTGGACAGTTTTTGGATGAGAATGTGATGATGCTCCGGTCACTGACATCTGAGCTGGCCGCTGGTTCTCCTGAGCCTCAGGCACCAGGCTCTGCTCACTCTTGGCTCTGCCCCCAGCGTGGTATCCGACTCTAGGAGTTGTGCCGTCTCCCTGACTGTGCTGTTCCAAAGTAACCGAGAAGTGTCAGGGTGCTTTGCCCCTTCTGCAAGGAGCTTTCACAGGTGATTTCAGATCTACAAGACTGCCGTCAGGCCACAACAAGCACTGTCCCTTTAGCTCCTCTCCTGCTCCCTCGGTCAGCAGGATGCCGAACTCTCAAGACTGGAATGGGCTTCCTTTCACAAAGCGAAGGAGACACCTTGGTGTGGTAGTTATATAATCTGTTGTCAATTTGAGAAGATTAAGAGTGAAGGGGTGGAGTTTAGCCAATCAGGTTGTAACTTGATGACCTCATTCGGAGGCACTAAGGAGATAAAAAGCTCCTTGGGGGCAGGATGCGGGCTCACACCCTGGGAGACATCCCTGTTGGGAAGGCACATGGAGAGAGGCTGTTGGAGCCAGAGATCTGGAGCCTGAGGAGCCACGTGGAGACCCTGCCAGTGCCGAGATCCTTACAGCACCACTGGATGCACAAGGCCTTCCACCCACTGGCCTGTGATCTTCCTGCATTCGGCATCATTGCATGTGTTGCGTGAATCTGAAGAGGACTTTATAGATTGGTATTGGACATATGGGCTAATAATGGCCTTATGAACTTGATCTGGACTGGGCTGGGATGTTTTCTTAATATTCAATTGCTCTTTTACATAACGCTCTTTCTTATACACCTATTTGAGTGTCTCTGGATTTGTTTCTCTAGTCAACCCAGACTCACACTCTTGGTGACTGGGATGTGTCTGCTCCAACCCATGGCCTTGTCAATGGCTGGTACATGGGAAAGCTAGAAACAGAAGAAGAATCAATGCAAAAAAATGGTTCAGCGCTCCACAAAAGGAGCAACTTGTGAGGAGAAAGATGGGGCGTTCTACTCTGTAAACAGTGGCAGGAACCCACAGGGGAGTCACTATGAGCTGGCATTGATGGCGGTGAGAGTACCAGCCCAAAGGTTGACAGTTTGAAACCGCCGACTGATGCCTCAGAAGATAGGTCTGGGTGGTCTGCTTCCAAAAGGTCATAACCTTGAAACCCCAGGAGCCATTGTACTCGGCACACCTGTGGTCGCCATGAGACAGAATCACCTTGACAGCCACTGATAACAACAGCCACAGAAGGAGCACAACCATCTCAGAGGAAACACAGGCAGGCGCCTCCTTAGCAGTGAGGATGCTGAGAGCCGATGGATCGCTCAGCTCAGATGCTTTATTTGGGAACAGTCAATCGCTAACAAAGATGTCCTGGTTGTCAAGGCAAAGAGTCATCAAAAGCCAGGGAAACCCAGGTGAGATGGAGTGACGCACAGTACAGGCAAGGCCACAAGCAACCCAGCCAGGACCGTGACGATGGCGCAGGACCAGGCCACGTTTCCTTCCGCCACACAAAAGATGACCCTGACTTGCGCCAACTCCATGACCACTAACCACAGCAGCAGGTGGGAAAGAGCCCGGGCTGAGACCCAGAGACCTTCGGTATCCCGGAGTGCCAACACGCCATGTCCTAGAACCTGGGCAAAGGTTGGAATCCACCGTGGAGCTCCACTGGAGAAGCATGAGGCTTTCTACTCCCATAAAGAGCCACAGCCTCAGAAACTCACAGGGTCAGTTCTACCCTGTCCTAGCAGGTCGCGACGAGTCAGCGTCGCCTCGATGGCAGTGACTTAGGTTCTGAAGCTGGCAGCAGCCATCCAGGAGTCGACTTGATGGCAGTGATGTTTTAACAATAGAGAAGCCACAGACAAGGGGGCTTCACACAGCTTGCTAAGCGCGGAATGAGAAGATCCTGGCGTTTCCTCCCTCCCTTTGGGAAGGCCCCTCAAATTTGCCTGCTTACCCCGCCCTTCCTAGCTTTGCCTGGGTTTCTCCTTCTCCATTCTGCGTCACTGCTGATTCCCGTGGCTGTTGACAGGCGAGAAAAGGACAAAAACCAGGATAAAGAACAGGTGAAGACACGGAAGATGCAGCCGCCATCCCCTCCTGGCTGGTGAAGACTCAGGCAGGCTGGGATCCTGGGCTGTCCGGAGCCCGGGAGGTGTTTAGTCACATGAGTCCCCTGCAAGGCTGCAGGGCTTCCATCTGTCGTGTAGCCACCAGCGGACACCCCTGTGTGCGTGCCCCCTCTGGAGATGACCGAGCATCAAGCCGGCTCCTGGGATCCTAGCTGGCAGTTGTCCAAACTGGGCGTTTCCATTGATCTCCCAGTGCCCGTATCTGGGGCGATAGCCACTACCCTGTGAATTGTCGCTGCGGGCTCGTTAGGCACCGGTCCCCTCTCCACTTGCCGGGAAAATGTTTCCATGAGAATTAAAACAAAAAAATGATTGAAGATCCCTCCTCATCATTCCTTGCCCTGAGTAATGGGGACATTGACATGAAGGTGCAGTGGTCAGGCAGAGAGCGGGTCGGCTCCCACACAGGAACTTATTAGCTCTGATCCATTTTGCCCAGCTCACTCTGCCCCGCCAGCCAACGCACGCAGTTAAGCAGTTGTCACATGCCTGTGTGCCACTCATCCGGAAGAGTACAATATTGGACTCCGGATAGGGCAAGATATGACAAAATAACGATGTATAAATTACCAAGGGCACATGAGGGAGGGGGGAAAGGGGAGGGAGGCGAAAAAAAAGAGGACCTGATGCAAGGGGCTTAAGTGGAGAGCAAATGCCTTGAGAATGATTGGGGCAGGGAATGTATGGATGTGCTTTATACAATTGATGTATGTATATGTATGGATGGTGATAAGAGTTGTATGAGTCCCTAATAAAATGTAAAAAAAGAAAAGAGGAGAAAAAAATGATTAGGGCAAAGACTGTACAGATGTGCTTTATACAATTGATGTATGTATATGTATGAACTGTGATAAGAATTGTATGAGCCCCAATAAATTGTTAAAAAAATGTAAAAAAAAAAAAGAGTACAATATTGGGGATTTGCACGTGGCTGAACAACGATATAACTGCCTGGGGAACTAGAAACCCTAACTCACCGCCAGGGAGTCTGCTCTGACTCAGAGTTGCCGTGCACAGAGTCTCCCAGTCTGTGCCTCTTGACAGGAGCGGACGACCAAGTTCTCTGCCATCAAGGTGATTCTGTCTGTCTCGTCATGACCCACAGGACAGGGTAGGACTGCCCCTGTGGGTTTCCGAGACTGAAACTCGTTACGGGAGTAGAACACCTTGTCGTTCTCCCTCAGAGCCACTGGTGGTTTTGAACTGCTGACCTGAAGATTCACAGTCCGATGGGGAATCACTGCGGCCCTGTGGGTTTCTGAGGCTGTCGGTCATCATGGGAGTCCCATCATTATCCCTTGCTGTTGGATAGAACAACTGAACTTGGGGTTTAGGGTCCCAGATTGCAACCCACGACAGCGGCAGAAGCCTAAGTGATCGAAATGAGGTTGTCGCCCTCCATGACTAGCGTTGTCCCGGGTCTGAGAGGGGAGCCGCCGGGTGCGAGTGAGAAGGGAAACGGCAGTTAAGATGTTGCATTCCTTAGAAATCACGTGGCTTGCTTCACTGACTCCACGCTGGCCTGTGTCCCTGGCCCAGCCTTTAGTTAACGGCAAGGGGTCAGAGGTGGAGAAGACTTACGTCAGCATTGAATGGGCCAAGAAACATGTCCGTTGCAGAGTCACTGAAAATACACAGCCCCCCATATGCACAGAGGCCTCGCTCCCACATTCCCCACTTCTGTGCATGGTCATTGTCTCAGTTACCGATCATGTGATCCAGCCATACCACTGCTGGGGGTTTGCCCAAGAGAAATGAGCTCTCTGTTTATGCAAAGCCTGTGCTGGGGCAAGAGTGGCTCACTGATCTATCAAATGGTCCCCTTCCCCACCAGAGACCAAGGTTGAGTCCCCAGTCAAAGGCTCATGTCCCCCCACCACCTGTCTCTCAGTGGAGGCGTACATGTCTCAGCAGATTATAGACAAGACAGACTAGGAAGGAAGACCTGGCAATCTACCTCCAGAAATCAGTGAAAAAACTCTGTGGACATAGGGGTCTGACCCACAGCTGATCATGGCAGCATTTGGTACTCTGGGGGTGGGTCACCCTGAACTGAAGGCTGACCCCCACCAACAAGCTTCAGCTTGGCAGTCAAGACCATTCGCGTGGGGTTTCCACGGGCACTCCTGTGCCCTTGCTGTTTCCAGACACCCAGGTTCTGCCCCAAGGAAGCCCTTTGCTCAGCCGTATTATCTTGTCCTTGCGGCAATTCCCTTCATGGGTGGAACCCATGCCTTTGGGTCAAGGCAGCTGCCAGAATAATCTAGAAGCTCGGCATGGGTGTTGCTCCCTGGCCCAGAGCTGCAGGTGACAGAAAGGTGACAGGAAGTGAGGACTCCCGCCTTCAAGCACGTCCACTTTCTGGAACCCGGGAGCTCACCTGACATATCACCCAGGGTTCCCCTTTTTAGCCACTCCTCGTGGACAGAAGGGGAAGGGGGGTTTAGGGAGAGGATTTGGGGGCATTCAGAGACTTGGGAAGAAGGTGGAGAGTCGAGTTCATAGAACAGGTGGAGAGTGACTTGCAGGGCAGGGTGGGCAGTTACTATTAGAAGCGCCCAGGAAGGAGGCCAGCTGCTGCGGCTGCCACTGCAAACACCTGTGTGGTGTAACAAGTCCTGCCCTTGGAAAGCTAGCCCAGGGCCTGGCAATCATTGCCAGGAGTTTCTCCTGCTGCGAGCGTTCTGCCTCCTGGCTCTCACAGACTGGCTTCCTCTCTCCTTTAGGTCTCTGTGCAAATGTGACCTTTTCAATGAGCCTTCAGTGGCCCGTCACACGGTTTGTGCCATCCCAGCCCTCTTGGCCCTGCAAGGCCCAACCCTCCGTGGGGTTGCCTTTTTCATTTTAAGGTCCCCTTGTAGGAGCTCTGGGGGTGTCATGGTTTCCAGTGACTGCGATCCGCAAGATCAGAAGTTCCAAGCCACCAGTCTCTCCTCCTGAGAAAGACGGAGCTTTCTGCTCGCTTACAGAGTTACAGTTTGGGAAACCCACAGGGACAGTTCTCGTCTCTCTTACGTGGTCACTATGAGTCAGCGCCAACTCCGTGGCAGTGAGTTTTACTTTTATTATTTTGGGGGTGGGGTGGGGTGTTGTATGGGAGCCTGGTGGAATAGTGGGTTACCTGCTAGGCTGCTAACACCAAGGTCAATTGCTTGAAACTGTGGTGACCGTGTATTTTAACACAAGACTTGTCGCAAGGTGAATATTGAAATGGACCACCAAACGAACAACAACAACAACAACAACATTCTATCTCAGAAGCAGCGTAGCCAGAACGCTCGTTAGAGGCAAGAAGGGTGAGACTCGGTTTCACCTACCTGGACATGTTGTCAGGAAGGAGAGGCCAGGTCCTGTAGGAGGACATCCCGTTGGGTGAAGTAGAGGGGCCTCGAAATAAAGGATGGCTGGAGTCTGGCTGCCACCAGGGCTCAGACATGAGGCCAACCGTGAGGCCGGCACAGGGCTGGGCGGTGTGTCCTTCTGTCGTTCAAGGATTGCTGGGAGAGGGAACCAAATCGACAGCACCTGTCACCAACCGTCACAGGAGCTGGTCATTAGCGAGGTCTCTCATGTCCACCTCTTCCCAAAGGCTGTTCAGAACCATTGCCCCTGGCATCCCTGGCCTCCGTGGTCCCCTGCACCGCCCACAGAAACTCCTGAAACTGGGGGAAATGGATCACGTGAGGGTGGAGACTGTGCAGTTCCAATGCTGAAGGTCAGGCTGAGCCAAAAGCAGAGCTAGAAGCCAACAGGAGTCAAAGGTCACAGCCAGTCTGCTGCTTCTACCACACCCAGCCAGGGAGGAGAGGTCTGGCCTTCCAGGTGGGATGCGGGGTGGCCTGGTATACCCGCCCCATCCCAGGGACGCAAAGGATGGGGTCTTCAGTCACAGGAGGGCCAAGGATGTCCCCAGGGAAATGAAGACCTGAATCCCAACCTAACCCTGTCCACGGAGCCCTGGTCATGCAGTGGCTGGTCTTGTTGGGCAGCTAACCACCAGGCGGCAGTGGGCACCCGCCAGCTCAGCTGCTCTGAGAGAGAAAGCAAAGGTGTACTGGGGTGGTCTGTGTGTGTGTGTGTGGCCTGTTTGTGTTGTCTTTGTGTGTGTGTGTGTATGTGATACAGGCGTGTCTGTGTGGGTGAGGTGTCTGTGTGTGTATGTGTGCCTCTGTGGTCTGTGTGTGAGGTACTGTGGTCTGTGTGCTGTCTCTGTGGTGTCTGTGTGTCCGTTGGTGAGGCGTGTGCATGTTAGCTGACGGTCCCTTAGGGGTGCTCACGTCCGGGAGGAGGCTAGTGACACCCCCTATCCTCAGATTTCTGGGTGCTCCCCTGCCCTGGAGCCGCACGCCACATCCCGCCGAGCTCTGCCTGTCATCTCTGGCTGAGTGTGACTCTGTTGGCGCAGAGTTGTCAGGTCCCGAAGAAATTAAAAAAAGAAAAGTCCAGATGGTGACATTTGTGGTGAAAAAGAAAGTGTCTTTTTCAGTCAAACTGCCTTCCAATTATTTAAATTTATACATCTTTTAATTATTTATGCTCTGCGTGCTCCCCAGAGGGGAAGCGTCCCGGCCGAGAAGGGGCTCCCTCTCACCGTGGCCTGCGTGACGCCCTTGCTCTCGGCCGGAGAGACGGTAGGATGTGAGGTGGAGGAGGGGCGAAGCAGCCCTGTCCATGAACAGCCCCCCGCTCTGGGGCAAGGACGGTGTTTGCTGTGGCCTAAAATTCATGCAGACCCTCCTAGCCCCTCCCCCGAGTTTTCCTTCTTTGTGGAATGCAGTCCGATGTGATTCCTTCTCAAAGCGTTTGTTTCAGGAGTGGTCTGTTTCTTCAGGGGTCCAGAGCCTGGCGAGGCACCGTACAGGGTGGAGCAAACAATCAAGCACTAGACATCCAGCCGAGAGGTTGCTGGTTCAAATCTCCCTGTGGGCCCCTCTGGAAACAGCTCTGGGGGTCTGGTCCCCAGGAGCCAAAATCCACTCACTAGGGAGGGGTGTTTCATGAAAGAACAACCGGGCCCTGCAGTGTGTGACTCCATGGTCCCTGTGGCGCGACCTCAAGAGATGGGCAGGCATCCTCGGCATCCTGTTTCCCAGCCAACGGGATGAGGGAGGTGATGTGAACAGCTCCATGTCGCAGGCCTGCAGCTGAGCCCAAGGGTCAGTCTGGGTCCACGTGTGACCCCGCCCCTCACCATGCTCACAGCAGGACCAGTCATACAGACAGACAGGCGAGGTACCCTGGGGTTAGAGTGGAGTCTGGGGGTGGAGGTGGTGAGGGTGTCAGGGCCAGTGAGCTTCTAAGAAAGTTGCAGGCACGAACCCGACGAGGAAAAGGTGCCACAAGCCACGGCACGGAGGTCTGAGTAAGGGGCGTGAGTTTGTCGTCAAGGATCTGTGATCGAGCCTAGGGCCTTGTAACAGAAGGCTCCAGAAGGCTGACCCGGTGTGGCAAGGGCCTCGTTGGCTGGCTTACAGAGTCAGACCTCTTCTTAGAGATGCGGGCATGTTCTGAAAGAGACGTCTCAGCTCCCTAGTAACCGAGTCGTTTCTGCTCTAAGAGAAATACACACACACACACACACACACACACACACACACACACACACACACACACTGGGATGGCTTTCATGAATAGAAACGTACTTCCCCACAGTCCAGGGACTAGGAGCATGCCGGAGGCCGTCCTTCTCTGGGTGTGTCAGCTCTCAGGGAAGGCCTGTGACTTGGTCTCTAGGACCCTTCTCCATGCTCCTTGGCATCTCCTCCTGGCACCTGCCCCTGTCTTCCCCCCACCCCTTCCCATTTGATCTAATGTTTCTGTGTCCAGTGAGCTCTTTTGTTCTCTCAAAAGTCACAGGGTTTAAAACACACCCCACACTGGTATGGCCCTGTGTTATTCCGGGATGACGAGAGAACCAAAAGCATTTTATATGAAACATCAATTGAATATTGAGAAAACATCCCAGCTCAGTCCAAGTCAAGTTCATAAGTCTGATTTTAGCCCATATGGCTGACACCAAACTATAAAGTCCTCTTCAGACTCGTGGAGCACATGCAATGATGCCGAATGCAGGAAGATCACAGGCCAGTGGGTGGGAAGTCTTGTGGGTTCAGAGGTGGTGGAAGCATCTCAGCGCTGACATGGGTCTCCACCTGGCTCCTCCAGCTCCAGGGCTCTGGATCCAGTGTAGCTCCATGTGTCTTGTCAGCAGGAAGACAAAGCAGAGGGTCTGTCCGTACTTGGCCTCCAGTGAGCTAATCTATCTCCTTAGCACCTCCAAATGAGGTCATCAAGCTGCAACCTGATTGACAGGCTAGACTCCACCCTTTCACCAGTTGGCTCCAGATTCTGTAACTGTCACTGACCCAGGAGCAGAACAAAGAAGACAGTTTCCAAGTGGGATCCCCATCCACTGGGATCAGGGTTAGGTCCCAAATGCATACTTTGAGGGGACACAGTTCAACCTATAACATAGACATGCTTTTAGAAAAATCACTCTGTTGTCTAGTCGAGGAGAAGCCTAATGGGTGTCTCCCAGCACCCTCTCCTCCTGAGTCACCTACTAAAGTCCCTGCATGGAGGAGAAGGCCACAGGGCTCAGCGTTCCCGGCCATGTGTTTTTCTCAGTCTCTGTCCCTCACACATCAGTGCTGAACAAGGCCCCTGCCCCAGTGGTTCCCTGAATGTGTTTGATTAACTTCCTTCTAAAAAGAGAAAGCATCTTGGGAAGCCCTTGCTTGCCCGACCCCCCCCCCCCCCCCCCCAATGGAGGCCTAGCTGTGTGGATGAGCTACTGCTCTTCTGGAACATAGCACACAGGGTGAGAGAGTCCTTACTTCCACCCAAGACAGCCTTCTCCCTCCTCGCCTAGCTCAGCTCACGCTCAGGCCATCCCCCCCTTAGGATCCCCGCGTTCCGGGTTGAATCGTGTCTCCCAACACATGCGCTGGGCCGTAAGCCCTAGACGAGCAGATGGAATCCTGTTTGGCTCGGGGTTTCTCTGCCGAGTTCAGGAGGCTGTATCAGTGTGATGTGTGTCCTAATCCCCTTTGCTGCTGAGGCATCAAGGGAGTAGACTAGACAGAGCTGCAAGCACGTACTGTGCAAGACAGACAGACAGCATGCAAGGGTCACGAAGGAACTGAAGAACCCAGGAACACCCGGGCTACCGACAAGGGAGGGATCCACATGGCCGAGGCCCTGCTCTGAGGAACTATGTTGCAGAGACCCTGAGTGGCAGCTGCACTTCTGTGATGGCGGCCAGCTAACTCTGATGCCCAGGCTGACGCTGCTACTCCAGCCCCCTGAGCTCCCTTACTCCTTGTAGCTCCCCGACCGCCACCACTGTTTCAACATCTACCCCAGTGCTCAGCCTTGACCTCACACCCACCCCTGCAGCCTCGACCTTATCCCAGAGGGTGTCAGTAGCTGCTCTTCAGCTGGCCAGCCCCCCACCACCACCACCACTGGGAGCAGTGTAGAAAGGGGGAGGGGTACAGTGAAGTCTTCCCCTTCATCTCTCCCTCCGTGGGCCCTGAGTTGCTAGGTGGGCTGCTTCAGGTTGTGAGTGCAGCCTCCTTCAGGTGATGGGAACGTGCCATTGCTATTCACGGGACAGTCTTCCAGAAGCGTTCCCCAAAGGGCCCCATTGTCATAGAGCTGTAAGAGCCCCCCATAGAATAAAATTTCAATTAAAACAAAGAAACATGTAACTCAGACTCTGACCAATTTGTCTAGGAATTGCCAGGCAGGAGCCTAATTTTCCATGTAAACTTTCACACATACAAAAAAATTATCTTAAAAAAAAAAGAGTGAACTGTCGTTTGTTGGCATTCAAGGGGAAAACATTGAACATGAGAAACATGGGCTTTCCATCCAGCCCCTACGTAGCCCAAAGCCATTGCTAACAGGTAGATTCTGGCTCCTGGTGACCTCCAGGTGTGTTATGGAGGCTTTTCTGGGCTTTATTGATTGATTTAACCGTTTTACTGGGAGCACTTACAGCTGCCATGGCGTCCCATAGTTCACTCACGTCAAGCAGGATTGTACGGTTGCTACCACAACCCGTTTCAACACATTTTCTTTCTTCTTGAACTCCTTCGTATCAGTTCAACTTTATCCCCTCACTCCCCCATGCTCTCCCCACTCCGGGACCCTTATGACTATTATTATTTGGCTTCATCTTACACCATCCAATGCATCTGTTCACATACGAATCTGTTGTTACAGCCACCAATGCTATCAGCTATCAGTTCCCTCTCCACCCTTTTCTCCCCCTCGCTTCCTGTTCCCTCAGGGAACATTGCTCCTGCTATTGTTTCCGTATGCTTCTCTATTTTGGCTTTCATGTATTGAATGATCTTAATTATACAAATGAACATATGCAAATCTAACATGATTAATGAGGTAAAACAAGTAAAAACCATCATAGTAAGCATAGGAAATATTTAGAACTAGAGGATAGTTTTGTGTTTCATCAGTGCTATACCACACCCTAGATTTATCATCCCTCCCATGTGGCCCTTCTGAGAGGGACTGGCCAATTGTCTTACAGGTGGGTTTTGGGTCTCCACTACATCCACGCACCTTTCCACTGATTTGGTTGCTTGTATTTGAATTTCTGATACCTTTTCCGGTTGACACCCCATGATAATACAGGCTGGTGTGCTTCTTCCATGTGGGCTTTGTTGCTTCCCTATGGCCACTGTTTGACTTCAAGCCTTTAAGACCCCAGATACTGTATCTTTTGATAGCCTGGCACCATCAGCATTTGCTTATGCACCCGTTCTGTCTTCAGCGATCCTATCAGGAAGGTGAGTATCATACAGTGTCACATTATTCTACCATCTTTACAGAAATAGATTGCCAGAGCTTTCTTCTGAAGCTCCACTGGGAAGGTTTGGACTACTGACTTTAGGTCACTATCTGAGCATACACTCTTCACTTGGCTTACTGACTGGTCAGACTTTGAATAGTTTACAAAAAAAAAAATCCTTGACCTGAAGCGATGCTAGGACATCCGTCCTGAACAGATGTATCCTCTCACTTGACGATACCTCATTTGCTACCATTCTAAGCAGGTCTTGATTGTGAACAGCGTTCTAAGTCCATGTCTGATGGAGTCTTCCGACAGGACAGGTTCAGGACAGCTGTGGTTGTTCAGGGCTATGGAGTCAGTTCCAACCCCTACTGACCCCAGGCACGACCCAGCTGAACAGTCCGCTCTTCTACCTCCCTCGTCGACACCCACCCAAAGGCAGTGCGGCGGGAGGCTCGGTGTGGATGTGTGGAGCAGAAGGCTTTGCAGATGTCCCCCGTGCAGGACGCAGCGCCTGTAGGACTTCACTGCTCTGTGGAGGAGCACTCTCATTTCCTCATCACTTTCTCTACTGTCCGACAGATAAAATGATGAGCGGTTGCTCAGATCCCCCCTCCCCACCCCACCCCACCCCACACAGGTGAATGTGACCCTTTGGAAGATTCCTAGATGCTGAGAGGTCAACATCCTTGGAAACAGCAGTCACGAATGACCTACTGCACGGGGCGAATAGACCATTGGGGGCCTCTTTGAAGTGCTAGAAAGCAAAGACATCACTTTGAAGACTAAGGTGTCTTTGGGGTGCCCGGGGGTTTCCATCACCTCAGGTGCTTGGGAAACATGGACGTTGGACAGGAGAGTCAGAAGAAGGGTGGGTGCATTTGAGCGATCGTATGGACAAAGAATGGTGATATCACAAACTGCCAGAGGGAGGAACAAATTGGTCTGGGAAGGAGTGAGGCTGTGCCTCAGAAGGGAGGTGGGTGGGACTTTGTCTCACTGACTCGGGAGAGATCGGTCGGACAGACTGAGCCCTAGAGAAGGACACGGTGCCTGGTAAAGAAGAGGAGCAGGAGCAAACGAGGAAGACCCTGAACGAGGAGAGACGCATTGGCTCAAGAACGGGCTCCCACCAATCCAAGGAGCGGAGATGGGGACGGCGCAGAGGGGGCAGGCTTTCACTGGGCTGTGCATCCAGGTGCTGGTGTCAGACCTCCCCAGGCCGCCCCAGCTCCAACCCCGTCCTTTCAGGCTGCTTTAAAATCCTTTTTGGCAGGAGGAAGCACCAACTAATCTGTCTGCGGGAAGAACAAGGTGTTGCTGGTATGCGGCATCGCTGGTCTCAATTGCTTCTGGTGGCGGTCTCAATTGCTTCTGGTGGCGCTCCCAGCAGAACGCGTGCTCTGCTTTGTGTCTGCTGCTGCGCTGCCTTCCAAGCCCATGAGCTCTGCTGCCAGTCCAGGCGTGCTCATGCAGATGGGTTTGCTGCAATGGAACACCAGCTTTCTACCACCTGTTCGCTCTTCCATCCAGCCTCAACAGAAAGGACGTGCCATGGTGTGGGACGCACCCATTCTGCCTCTGACTGAGAAGCAAGCCCCCACCTCCTTTGTCGTTCATTCATCCAGCGATCTGCTCGGGTAACTATGTATTCATCTACCGGGTGCTGGCTCCTCATCAGGCCCCGTGACAGCCAGAGAATGACACAAAGGAGTAATCACTTAATAGTGAAAAAGGTGTCAGTTAACAAAAGATGGAGTGCTGGTGGGGCAGTGGTGACGCACTGGGCTGTGATTCCCATGGTTGGCGGTTCGAAACCACCAGCAGCTCCTCGGGAGAGAGGCTGGGCTTGCTACTCCCATCAACATTCACAGCCACCTAAAGCCACAGGGGGTCCCTGTGAGTGAGCATTGACTCCGTGGCAGTGAGCGAGTGAATGACTGCGAAGGAAAGAGTGACTTCTTCCAAATCGTGTGGTTGTTACCACTGTCTTGGACAAACTCCATCCGGGATGTGCCTTAGAAAAGGAGGTTGAGACATCAATCATCTCATGCACTGTGGACACGTGATCAGGAGAGACCGGCCCCCGGAGAAGGACATCGGGCCTGGTCAAATAGAGGGTCAGCGGAAATGAAGGCTCTCAATGAGACAGGCTCAAACAGCCAGGCATGCGAGGATGGTGCGGGGCCAGCGATGCCTCATTCTGCGCTGTGCATTCATTCATTCAGCGCATTAGGCTGCTGTGGGCAGAGCCCATTTGACAACAACTAACAAGAACGACCACACCGTGGACTCTGGAGTCAAGCATTCTATAATGAAAGGAGACGTTTGTTCATTATTAACTGAGCCACTCTCAAAGTGGCTGAAGTGTCTTATCTATCGAACAGAGTGGAAAATAACTGTCCTTATCACATGAGGTTTTTAGGAGCCATTGGTGTTTTAGGTACACTGATAGTGTAGTGGTTACGAATTGGGCTGCTAATCCCAAGATCTGCAGTTCGAAACCACCAGCTGCTCCCAAGGAGAAAAACGAGGCTTTCTACTCCTGTAAAGAGTGACAGTCTGAGAAACCCACAGGGAGCAATTTGACCCTGTTGTAGGGTCACCGTGAGTGAGAATCGCCTCAATGGCAGAGTGTGGTTTGGCCGTGGGGTTTTGAAAGGCTTGGGCTTGGAAGACCGTAAGCATTCACCAAATACATTGATTTCTCACTTTTTCCCTGTGAGCTGGTCGAGAACACCGTGCTGTTGAGCCTATTTTGGCTCATTGTAATCCTGTGGGTTCCAGAGTAGACTTGAACTGTGACATTTGAGAAGCAGACCACCAGGTCGTTCCTCTGAAGCACTTACAGGTGTGCTTTAACTGACCACTTAAGCCACCAGGAACTCCCAGAGCTGACCTCACAGGAAGCTTCGTGTCATCCCTGCAGGTGGTCCAAACAAGGTGAGGTGTCTACCATCACCCACCGAAAGTGCCTCTAGACAGGCTTCAGTATGAAACCTTGCGATGAACCCGATGGGGACCCAGTCCTAGGGGGAAGCTGCCCGGTATCTAAGTCGCAGGACACAAAGTCCCCAGGCCTTGCCATTCAAGCAGTCTCCAGAGGTGCTCTCCAGGTGCTGGAAAGGAGGACTGGGCAGGCTGGGCCATGTGGTCCCCAGATAATCACGATGGAGATGAGGTGTCCAGTCTCCTCTACACAATAATGATGTGGTGATGTGGTGGCAGGAAAGACGGAGGGACTTCCCTGCCCTTCCTGGGTCTGGTCCACCTGCCTAACCCTCTCCGCTCTCTACTCTCCCTTCCTCAAGAGCTCTGACACCTCCCTGAGGACCCAGTCGTGCTCACTGAGGACTAAGCCCGTATGACGGCTCCCGGGGATTGAGAGCTGGTCCACCTTTCTGAGAAATCGTGCTCAGGGCAAACAATCCTTTCCGCCAAATGAGAAACAAGAAATGAGATGGGAAGAAAAAGGAAACGGACCAGGAAAGAGCCAGCATGTTTGACATGAATTTTGCTGGACTTTTACGTTGAATTTACATGGAATCTTACACAAACTGCACGGAGTGGAAATGATGATCACTCTCAGACAGTTGTGGCCATTGCTGCTTGAAGAAGCTGACACACCTGCTCAATGCCCCACAGGTGGTGGTGATGGAGGTCAGGTACCATTAAGTCAGTTCCTGCTCGTCGCCATCCTTGTCACAGCAGAACAAATCCCTGCCTGGTCCTGTGCCAGTCTCACAATGGTCCTGCCGTTTAGCACATTGTTGTAGACGTTCTGCCAACCTATCTTGTAGAGGATTTTCTCTTTTCCGCTGCCCCATACATTACCAAGCACGAAGTCTCACCACCCGCGCTTCCAAGAGGCATTCTTGCTGGACTTCTTCCAAGACGGGTTTTGTTTGCTCTTTTGGCAGTCTGTGGCAGTTCCTAGTTTTCACTAGCACCATAATCCAAATGTATTGATTCTTCTTCAGACTTCCTTATCCAATGTCCAACGTTCCCATGCACAGGATGCCGTTGAAGATACTGTGGTTTGATGGAGGCACAACTTAATCCTCAAAGTAGCATCCTTGCTCCCCAACACTTTAAAGGAGTCTTGTGCTGGAATTTAAAGACTATACTTCATCCTGGGGGAAAGTTAATGAATTCTTGACCAGTGAGGGGGAAAAAAAAGCAAGCTGTCAAACAGATTAACCTGAGTTGTATTTAAATGAATCACCATACAAACAAAATAATACAAACAAATACTGAAAATGTTGGACTCACCTGATACCCCCCATTCATCAAAATAAAATGAACAAAATCTGAATTTTAAAAGGAAAGAGTAAGTTTCTTAGTCACGCTGGCCCCATTTCAAGCACTGAGTAACCACATAGGAAGGTGACGTGCTGCCCCACATGGGATGGTGGCCTTTCAACACAAGAAACTCTGCTGGACAACGTAGAACTACAGGATGGCTTACAAAGTCCAGTTGTCGTTTTTCTCAACAACATTTTTTTGGGAGTTAGTAGAGACAGCATAGCGTTCCATAGTTCAATCACTCAAACAGTATTGTGCTCTTGTTACACAATCAGCTCCAAAATGTTCTTTTCCTTCCAGAACTCCTTGACATCAGATCCCCTTTACTCCCCCACCTTCCACCCCCACTGTAACTCCACCACCACCACCCATCCCCCCAGGAACCCTTATCCTACGTGCTGTCCCTATCGGTTCATCAATCCTGGGTTTCATGTACTGAAACACAGAAAAACATACAACACACATCCAAGAGGGTGACCTCCCAGTTATATAACCCATCTGAGCTAAACCCCAATACGAACAAACAAAAATTACAGAAAATGCTGAAACCCCACTCAAGCCCAACGTGTATCAGAGAGGGATCAACTGGCAAGGTCTCGACCGTTCAAGTCAGGTTTACCTACTTGATCCCCAATGGTCATCGCCCCATGCACTCTGATTGGCAGCCACTTTCTTGGGAACTATCTAGGACCTAAGCCTCCAGTGAACTCCCTCAACCCAAAATCCAGTTTTAACATTTTAGGGAGCACTGTAGCATTTAAAAATAACTGAATGGAGCATTAGAGAAGATTTTAAAAGACAGAGCCAGATGATAAGTAGATAGTTCTTTCAAAGAATGTCTGTTTTAAGTCCTAGTCATGGATTCTCAAAGAAAGACATGGCGTGTCAAGTCTAGCCACCTAGGAGAGAACACTGGGGAGAGGATGAGGAGGCTGGAGAGCCAGGGAGGGAGACATCCAAAACATTGCCCACTGCAGTGATCTTGATAGTAGTGACCATGACAAAGGCAGAATGGGTGGGATACTTCATAGGTGCATGTATCAAACTCACCTGGTGCCTGGGACAATAGTCCTTTAAAAGCAGATAGCAACAATCCTAGTTTACTGTTGGGAACTGAAGCCCACAGAGGCAAAATGGCCTGCCTAAGGTTCCACAAGACTCAAACCAATGTCGTCTTTCAATTCCAGATCTTTCTGTTGCTTCCACTCCACCCTGGTGCCTTCTACAAGGAAAACAATCCCCAGCCCTGGCTCTGCATACTTTCCTGACTGCTACTTCCATGAGCATCGTGTGCATAGCCAAGCAAGACGATGTCCTCAACAACATCAGTCATTTCTCTGCTTGTCATGATGGTGCTGACTGGTCCAGCTGTGAGGATTTTTACTTTCTCTACACTGAGTTTAATCCATACTGAAGGCTATATACTTTGATCTTCATCAGTAGGCACTTCTTTTTTATAATTGTTTTATTAGGGGTTCATATAACTCGTATCACAATCCATACATAAATCAATTGTATAAAGCACATCTGTACATTCATTGCTCTCGTCATTCTCAAAACATTTTTTCTCCACTTAAGCCCTTGGCATCTGGTCCTCATTTTCCCCCCTCCTTCGCCGCTCCCCACTCCCTCATGAGCCCTTGATAATTTATAAATTATTATTTTGTCATATCTTGCCCTGTCCGACGTCTCCTGTCACCCACTTTTCTGTTGTCCATCCCCCAGGGAGGAGGTCACATGTAGAGCCTTGTAATTGGTTCCCTCTTTCCAACCCACTCGCCCTCTACCCTCCCAGTATCGCCACTCACACCCCTGGTCCTGAAGGGACCATCTGCCCTGGATTCCCTGTGTTTCCAGTTCCTATCTGCACCAGTGTACATCCTCTGGTCTAGTTAGACTTGCAAGTAGAATTCGGATCATGGTAGTGGTGGGAGGTGGGTGGGTGGGGAGGGAGGAAGCATTTAGGAACTAGATGAAAGTTGTATTTTTCATTGGTGCTATATCACACCTTGACTTGCTTGTCTTCTCCCCAAGGCCCCTTCTGCAAGGGGATCTCCAGTGGCCGACAAATGGGCTTTGGGCCTCCACTCTGCACTTCCCCCTTCATTCACTATGGTAAGAGTTTTTTGTTCTGATGAGGCCTTATATCTGATCCCTTCGACACCTTGTGATCACACAGGCTGGTGTGCTTCTTACATGTGGGCTGTGTTGCTTCTAAGCCAGATGGCTGCTTGTTTACCTTCAAGTCTTTAAGACCCCAGGCGTTATATCTTTTGATAGCTGGGCACCATCAGCTTTCTTCACCACATTTGCTTATTCACCCACTTTGTCTTCAGCAGTTGTGTCAGAAGGGTGAGCATCATAGAATGCCAATTTAATAAAAGAAAGTATTCTAGCATTGAGGGAGTAGTTGAATGGAGGCCCAATGTCCTTCTGCTACCTTAATACTAAACCTATAAATATATGCACATAGATCTATTTCCCCATCCTCATGTATAAATATATTTGCATAGGTACATGCCTTTATCTAGACCTCTATAAATGCCCTTTGCCTCCCAACTCTTTCCTCTATTTCCCTTGTCCCACTATCATGCTCAATTCCCACCTGGGTTTCAATAGTACCTCATCGTTATATTACCCTTAATCATGCCCTACCAGGCCTCCCACACCCTCCTCACCACGAATTTGGATCACTTGTTGTTCCCTTGTCCCTGGGTTTGTTAACACCACTTCATTTCTCCCCACCTCCTCCTATCCCATGTCCCCCGGAACTGTCAGTCCCGTTGTTTTCTCCTCCAGATTGTTCATCCAGCTTATCTTATTTAGACAGACCTGTGGAGATAATAACATGCACAAAAACAAGACAGAGCAAAACCAAGCAACAATATACAACAAAACAACAACAAACCACTGACAAAGAACAAAACAAAACACAATAAGAAAGAAAAGCTTGTAGTTAGTTCCAGGATGTTTGTTGGCCTTCAGGAGTGTTTTCCAGTCCAGTCTGTTGGGGCACCACGCCCTGGACCCACGGTCCACTTTCAGCATTCCCTGGGGACCTTGCTGCTCCATTCCCTTGCTGTTCCACTGCACTTCCCCAGTGCTTTGCCTTGGTGTGGTGGGATCAGGTCGGGTGCAATTCCCACACTGTGTCTCCGGTGCTGTCCCCTGCAGGGCCATGGGTCAGTGAGCGGCATCATGTCTCATAGTGGGGTTGGCCATGTGGTCCTCTCTGTGGACTGGCTGCTCTAATTGGGGTCATCGTCCTCAAGGCCTGGTGGGCCAGGATGTGCTCCACTCTCTCCTCCTCCCCCTTCCTCTGTTCCCGTGTGCTCCGATCAGATATGTTCCTCTCTCGGAGCTGCAGATTGAATGCCGCCCTTTGAAATAAATTCTTTTGGGGGGAGGGGCAGGCGTCCACTTAGTATTTGGGACCGGGGCCAGCCCCCAGACCTCTCCACTGGTTCCCTACTACATGCCGGCATGTTGCATTCACACCCTGGGGCACTGGGTTGAAGTCTGGCCCATTTTTCCCTGTGGAGATATAAACAATACCCTCCCCTTGGGTGGGTTAGCACCCCTTGCCCCTGCTACCCATTTCTTCCTCATTTTAATCTTTTTTTTTCTCTTCCCACCTCTTCCCCAGTTGTCTATCATGTGCATCCCTGCTAAGTCTTCTTGGCTTTCAGCAAGAAAGCTTGTGTCCCCTGCATATTTCAGGTTGTAAATAAGCCTTTCTTCAACCCCCCTGCTCTGCTCTTCATATAATTCAGTTTCTGGAGCTATCGACTCAGCACGCAGATTGCATACAACCGCAGTGTACATATTTTCTGATTCGAAACTATGCCCCATGCCCTTGTTCTACTCACTGTCTGCCTCTTGGTCTATGCACATGGTCTGCCTGTGCTTCCAAGACATATTTGTTCTTCTGGCAATATCCCTTTGAAGAATCTTCACCATACTAATGGATTCTGTCAACATACTATTGAACAATACCGGAGCAATCATCAGAAGAGGGAAGGAATATCAAGATATGGTGCCAAAAAAAATAGGTGACTCTCAGCCATTTCGAGAAGGATTAAGAACTCATGGTATTGAAGTAAGTAGCCCCAGCTTGGGTAGTGAGACATTGTCTCATGTACTCTGGATATGTTATCGGGTGAGATCCCTCCATGGAGAAAGATATCATGCTGACTAAGGTAAAGGGTTGGTAAAAAAGAGGAGGGTCCACCACAGCGGCTGCAAGCATGGGCGCAAACGCAACAAGGATGCGGCTGAGGCCGCCATGACAATGCTTCTTTCTGCTGTGCACAGGGTCCCTACCAGGCAGAGCCTAAGAACCACATCGTGCACGCGTCTGTCTATGCATGCCTGTTTTGTGTTGTTATGCATGTATGCATGTGTGTGTGACTCTGTGTGTGATTCTCTGGTCATATGACTATCTACAGGAGGCCTTGATAGTCATGAACCAACCTGTCTCGGACACAACGCTGAGTGGATGAACCCCAGAAAGCAAGACGATGTCCTCAACAACATCAGCCGTTTCTCCGCTTGTCATGATGGTGCTGACTGGTCCAGTTGTGAGGATTTTTACTCTCTCTACACTAGGTTTTAATCCATACTGGGAGCTGTATTATTTGATCTAAAAAGCATCTGTAGACAATTACACCTTAAGCCAAAAATGTATCCTGTAGGCTTCTTTAAGCAAAAAGTTGGCCTAATTGGTGAAGAATGAGCATTGTGCTTTGTGAACAATGGTCTGTCGGGAATCAGTGGACAATGCACCTGGAAATGTCAGGCGGGAAGCCTCGGGCCATGGGGCTAGATCCCTGGGGGGAGAAATCATTCAGAAAAGGAGCAGGAGGACATTTGAACCACTTGAAGAATATCATCAAGGTACTGAAATGCGCGTATAGAAATTGTTGGATTTATGAACGCTGGGTGGTGTCTGAAGCCCTGTGGTGTAGTAGTAATGCATTGACTGCTGACCACAAGGTCAGCAGTTTGAATCCATCAGCTGTTCCATGAGAAAAAGAAGAGGCTTTCTACTGCCTGAAAGAGCTACAGTCTCAGAAACTCCACAGGACAGTGCTACCCTGTCTGACAGAGTCGCTATGCGTCAGGATCTACCCAATGGCAGTGAGCTTTGGCGTGAGTGGGTGCTGGGTCCATTGCCGGTGGTTCCAACTCATGGCCACCCTGCAGGACAGAGCTTAACTGCTTGTCTCATGGGGTTTCCTCAGCTGTCATCTTTAGGGCAGCCAACACCCACATCTTTCCCCCGGTGGTTTCCAGCCCCCAATCTTTCAGTTAGACGCCAACCACTTAAACCAACGTGATGCCAGGACCCATCTTTCCACTACAAGGACAAAGTAAAACGGATTGTTTTTACAAAGGGGGGCATCTTGCTTCCATTCCCCTTTATTAAAAGACCCATCAAAGTCTCTTCCTTCCGCAATTGAGAGTGGAGAAAACTGAGCTGGCGTCAGAGGGCCTTTGTTTTCACCAAGCAGAGTTCAGTTCCCAGGACTTGAACAACCCAGTGTAGTCCCATTCCGAGCAGACTCTGACACGTCCTTGCACAAGCTGGGGTGCCCTTTCTCTCTCAGAGCCTCCATCACCGATGCACCCTATGTTAGACAGAGTTCGCTAGAGAAATAAAACCAGGACACTTATGATTTGATAGAGAGAGAGAGAGAGAGAGAGAGAGAGAGAGAGAGAGAGAGAGAGAGAACATAAGAAATAAACAGCTAATTAGTCTATAGAGCAGTACAAATGGCTCAGTGCAACTCACTTCCGTGAGACAGCTAATACACTGGCAGTCCTTCAAGTCTTGAGGACCACCGGGTGCAAGTCAAAGAAGCAGACAGCTAAGTCCTCTGTAGAACAGTTCAGACTATCCCACCACAGGCAACAAACAGCAAGGCAGGTGACCAGCAGTTAGCAAGATGACAGGGTCTGACAGTCCCCAGCATAAGCAGTGTATACTCCAATAGTGTGGCGAAGGAGGTCTTGAAGGAACCTCAAGCTACAGTGACACAGTCCACAGGTTATATGTCACTAACCTGGAGTGTAGCTTGCAAATTGAGGCAGAGAACAAGCTAAGGAAGCCACACACCAGTTTGATCATCAAAGAGCAAGAGACAAGAAAGGCGAGGCTTGCTGAGCCATTTATCTTTCTGCCTTTCCATTAATGCCACATGTGTTCATTGGCCAGGTTGGCACAATAAACCCACCCATCACAGTCCCCAAGCCCCACAGGACTGTGAGCAACAAAACCACCGTGGCCAGTACACTTATCGTAAAGGACAAGCTTTCTGACAGCTCATATGTGGCAGACAGGCCCCGGGATGACTACATCTACAGGAGCTGCTTGGTTATGCCCATCCTAAGAAAAGAATGTTTCTTCATAACTGGCCCTCTCAAATACCTTGGGTCCAAATTATTGCTCAGCCTCAGAAACTCCATTTGCCTGCTGTCAAGTCTCTGTGATTTAAGTCTCTGAACTCCCAGGAATGTACAGCAAGACGGCTGCATTTCAATCCTTCCACCTGCCTGTATGTCCTGGCCCGGCACGTGTGTATTCGGGATGATGAACCCATCGGGTTTGGGCACCATGCTATAATCCTTCAGGGTAATGAAGAAACCAGCCCCAGCTCCGGGCACTAAATCATGGCTCTGCAGATTAACATTCACTTGGTTCACCTTATTTCTTCCACCCCTTCCTCGTGGAGATGGGAGCCAGCTAACTAAACTAGAAATCATTGTATCGTGTCCATATTCCAGAGGTGCCACGGAGCAGCTCAGAGTGAGCGGGCCACCAGCAGGACAAATCCGTTTGAAGCTACACTCATAATAACAACCGTCATCACCGCGGCACAATCCACGGGAGGCCTGTCTGAATCGATACTTTATTTGCGCCTGTCTAAACAGGCACTGGCTCTCCCTCCTCCTCCGGTCAGTTTCCAACTTTCTTCATCAGAAGGTGAGGCAGCTCCCCCAGAGGATCCAGGCGGAGGCGCCCAGTAGGATGCCTGGAGAAGGTGATGCGCCCAGCCTAATTCCCAGGAGCACGGCCGCTGCTTTCAGGAGCATTCATCGCCGGGTCAAGGATGACTTTTGTTTCTGTTTTATTTGATGCAGAAACAGGAAAGGACAACAAAAATCCAATCCGCTGAAGCTCAGAGAACTGATCTGAATGAAAGGCCAAATCACCTTTGCGACTTGTTAGGCGCTTGGGGACTTGGTCTAAAATATCAAACCAAACAGTGATGCAGGATGGCGGCCGTATGTCACAGAAGCCACCCACCCTGAGGGCTGGGAGGGCTGCTGAGAGATCCGGTACTTGCTCCTGCTTCAGGCAAAGGCACAACGGGTCTTTGTCCCTGGGGATGACAGCACAGGGGCTCAGTGAACGCTGGTTGATGGAGGCCAGTGGGAGAGGTGGGTTCATTTTACAGTTGCATACCCATAAACATCAAGGCTCGCTGCAAGAAATGTTAACAACATGCATAGAAGTGCAGCCAGCATGCTCCTTAGAAGTGAGCATGGAGAGACTTCATCTCACATATTTGGACATGTTATCCCAAGGGACAAGTCCCAGAGAAGGACAGCATGCTTGGTAAAGCAGAGGTTCAGTGAGCAAGACCGCATGGGCGGGTCCACGGCTGCCATCATGGGCTCGCACAGAGCAACCATGTGAGTGGGGGAAGGAGCAGGCCCTGCTTTGTTCTTTTGTGCTGACTCCCCAAGAGTCAGAATCAGCTCAACAGCTCCCTGACCACCAGAGGGGTGGCCCTCAAGGAGATGGACTGACCCACTGGCTGCAGCCATGGGCTCCGGCCGAAGGCCTAGCAGTTGGATGGTGCGGGACTGCCTAGTGTTCCCTTCAGCTCTGCCTGTACATGGGGTTGCTATGGGTCGGAACCGAGTCGATGGCCCCTGACACCCATGCCGTGTAGATACCCCCAAGATCCAGCGATCCTTCGGCTCCCTCGGTGAGGGGCTGTGGCCGGCGCTGAGTTTAGGGGACCAACAGAGACGGAAGCTGTGTGCAGAGTGCCCAGCTGAGGACCGGAAGTGGTCTGCATCATCCCCACTGGCTAGGCCTTTGGTTTGGGCGTGCTGGGGCAAAGTCGTGGCAGACAAGTTCATAACTTCAAACTTTTAAATTTTATTGTGCTCGGAGTGCCGTTGGAAAATGCATAATTTGGGGATTTCACACCCGATTAGCTATTTAATGGCTGTCAGGAGAGAGAACTCCGCAGTAATCGGTTTAGCTTTTAGCCCCTAATTATCACGTCACAGTGGGTTTGGGGTGAGATAATTGACAACATGGCACTTAAAGGACCCAGAGTGGGCATTTTTTAAGGCACGGTGAAGTGTGTTATTTCTCCACGTGGACTGTGTTGCTCGGGCCTCCGTTACTGGGCAGGAATCGGGAACTGTGGGTGGGGAGGGCGTACAGCGATTTAAGGTAGGGGCTTCGTTCATTATGCGATGCAGGGAAGCTGAGCTGTGCATAACTTCTCCGGCGTCTCGGTCAGAGGACGTCTTTCAGAACCGCTGCACATCCCTCAGACGGGTCTCCTTCCCAGGGAGGGTAGGGAATTGGGGCTGCTGTCTGGGCTGGGTCCTAGATCACCTCTTCCACAGTATGACCTGGAACACATCCGTGTCGTATTTCTTTGCCTTGGTTTTCCTTCCACGGAGAAAGAGAGCTGTCCTGAGCCCTGATTGTATAACCGTTCCTAACAGGTTAGTCTTGCTGGGATTCACCCACGGCCTTGCAGCCCATTCATGATGAAACTGTCAGAACAATATTACGTGCTGTTGTTCTGCGCAGCTGGGTCGGTTCTGACTCATAGCGACCCAATATACAAGAGAACAGAACCCCATCCTGCCCTGAGCCACCCTCGCGTTCATTCGGAGGTCCACGCCCATGGCTGTCCATCTCCTCCAGCCTCATCTTGTAGGCTAGGAAACCGAACCCATGCTTCCAGTCAGCATGTGGTCCTGCAGAGAGTACCCTCAACAGGCCTCTGCCGGTGTATCTTAGCCCCAGGGTGGCACCCACAGTTTGAGGTTGGCGGTTCAAACCCACCCAGCAGTGCTGCGGAAGAAAGGCGTTGGCTGTAAGAACGATTACAGGTCAGAGACCCTCTGGAGCACGGTTCCACCAGGTGGCGGGTAGGGTCTCCGTGAGAAAGTGGGAGTAGTGGCAAGAGTTCATAGGGTGTCTTCTGTTTGGGTTTGGTATGTTGGGATCATGGGCCACCAGCCTCGCTTTCACTTACTGGACTTTCTTGTAAACAGACCATTCTATGCCCCGCTGATGTCCTTTGGCACCTGGGGTTTCGAGAATGACGGTCTTTTCCCACCTCACCCTTCTTGGCTGGTGGACCCGTTGCCTGATATCCAATTCAGACAAATGGCTTCTTGCCTACCGATCCCTGGACAACCCTTCCCCCTCCATCCCCATGTTTAATCTTTCTGTTCTCAGGGCCCCACGCCTCTGTCCTCCACAGGTTCACAGACATCTCTATATGTTATGTCCCGTACCTTAGACCGGACTTGGAGAGATCGGGACTCTCACAGGGGTTGTCAGGTGCTGTCAGGTTAACTCCAACCCTCTGCCCGACAGAGGGAAGCACTGTCCGGCCCTGAGCCATCCTCCCCACGGTTGTTATGTGTGAGCCCAGAGGTGCAGCCGCTGGATCAAGGCATCTCATCGAGGGTCTTTCTCTTTTTCGCTGCCCCTCTGCTTTACTTGTCTGTGCTGACACGTGCCCGCCGCATGTGAGGTGGAGTCTGGCGAGTCTCGATTCCGGGAGCATAACAGCTGTCCTTCCTCCACCACATGTTCTGTTCATTCTTCCCATGGTCACGGAGGGTCGGCAGTCTCTGCCAACAGTGATAGGAAGAGATCAAGTCCTCTTCAGCCCACCTCCGCTCGGCTTCCTCACACATGAGGGGACGGCAAATACCACGGCTTGGCCAATGCACACCTTAGTCTTCAAAGTCACACATTGGCTCTTGTTCCCTCTCAAGGCTCTTGCATAGCAGGCTTGCCCAGTGCAGCAGATTCTTTGATTTCTTGACTGCTACTTCTGTGGGCGTTGATGAGGGTGGGGGTGGGGGAACCAAATAAAATGAAATCTGCTTTGTCCCTGGGTTGGCCAACACCTCCTCCCTTCCCCTACTGCCCACACTCCCATGTCCTTCCGGGACCATTCGTCCCGTTATTTTCTTCTCACATTGTTTGTCCAGCCTATCTTACCTAGGTGGACCTGCAGATATATTAATATGTGCATAAAATGCGGATGGCTTTGACAGCACCAAAGTGGCACACAAGAACATCGCAACGGCGGCAGCAACACCAACACGCTAACAAACAAAAAAGCCACTGACATGCAAAATTTAAAAGAAGAGAAAAAAACAAAAAGCCAGACAGAAAGAAAGCCTGTTAGTAGTTGGAGGTCTGTTTGTTGGCCTTTAGGAGTGTTTTCCGGATGAGTCCGATGGGGTGCCACATCCTGGCCCCAAAGTCCATGCTTTATATTCCCTTGGGACCTCCTTGCTCTGCTTCCCCCGCCGCTCCATTGCACACCCCCACTGTTTTGCCTCAGTGTGGTGGGGTCAGCTCACTGTGTCTCAGGTGCTGTCCCATGTAGGGCCATGGGTCAGTGCAGGATGTCGCATCTCACCGAGGGGCCGACTCAATGGTCCTCTCTGTACATTGGGCCCTCCGAGCCTGCCTATCATCTCCTGAGCTTGGTGGCCCAGGTGTGCTCCGCTCCGTTCTTCCTCCTTCCTTTGCCTCAGCTTCCTTCTGGGTGTGGTGTGGTAGGTCAGTTCCTTTCCCACACCAGACGATCTATTCTCATTTTCTGTGGCGCTCCCTTCATTGGTGGGGGTCGAGATAATTCTGGTTAGGGCCGGCGTATGGTCTAGTCTCTTTACGGATTCCTCCGCGCATTATGTTGCCCTCCTGGTTTGGTGTGTCATGGTGGGGTCTGTATGCATGTTCCAGTTCTGTGGGGACACAACCAATACTCTCCCCCTGGGTGGGTTAGTGCCCTGTTTCCCTATGCCATCGACTCAGTCTCTCCCCACCCCACTTCTCCCTCCTCCTGCCCCATTTCCCTTCTTTATGTTGGGCTCTCATGTACCTCCCTAGGTGTGGCCTGCCCTCCCTCCAACTCTCTATGTTTCCACCAGTTTACTGCAAGATAGGTGTTTATTCTTCTATTCCTGGCATGCCGATTGTACTTACCTCAGGGGACTCATGTTATACCTGTCCTTTTGAGTTTGGCTTACCTCGCTTAACATGGTTCCTTCCAGCTCTTCCCACGAAACAACAGATTTCATGTGATCATCTGCTTTTCAGTGCTGTATAGTACTCTATTGTGTGTATGTGGCAGAGTTTACTAATCCACTCATCTATCAATGGAAACTTAGGCTGTTTCCAAGCCTTTGCGATTGTGAATTGTGCCGCAATAAACATTTGGAGGGCAGATGACTCGCCGTGCTTTATTTGTTGCTTCCACCGGATATATGCCTAGTAGAGGGATGACTGGGTAATAAGGTAGATGAATTTCCATTTTCTTTAAGTATTGCCAGATTGCTTTCCACAATGGCTATACAAATCTACATAACCACCAGCAGTGGAGAAGGGTTCCTACTTCACCACAGCCACTCCAACACTTGTTGCTCTCTGATTTGCTGATTTGTGCTAGCCTCAGGGGTGTTAGGTGCTATCTCATGGTTGTTTTGATTTGCATTTCTCTTATGGCTAATGACCTGGAACACTTTCTCATATGCTTATTGGCCATATGGGTCTCCTCCCTAGTGAAAGTTCTTTTCAGTTCTTTTGCCCACTTCCTTAGGGGGTTAACTGATTTCCTCTTTTTGCAGGTCATGATGATGTAGATTTTAGTAATGAGCCCTTTGTCCGATGTGTCATACTAAAAATCCTCTCCCACTCTGTGGGTTGTGTTGTCACCCTCTTGGTGAAGTCTTTCGAGGTACACAGGTGCTTTATTCTTATTAAATCCTATTTGTCGATTTACAGTTCACCTGTGTGTGTACCCTTCCCTACTGCAGTGAGCCTATGAGTTCCCTGGGACAGTTCTCTGAGGTTAGTGCCAATTCCCTCCTTGATGGTCCTGATGGTTTAGGGTTTAACTTCTAGGTCTGTGATCCACCTTGAGTTTATTCTTGTGCATGGGGTGAGGTAAACATCTTGTTTCATCTTTCTACATGTGGATATCCATTGTTTCCAGCACTGCTTGTTAAAAAGGGCATCTGCTTCCCACTTGATGGTTTTGGGACCCTTGTGGAAGATCAGTTGTCTATATGCTGATGATTTTATTCTTGGGCTTTCTATTCATTTCCACTGGTCTGAGTGTCTGTCATTGTGCCAGTACCATGCTGTTTTGACCACTGTAGCTGTGTAATAGGCATTAAAATCAGATAAGGCAAGTCCTCCAACTGTGTCCTTCTTCCTGAGGCATTCACTGCTAATTATGGGTTTCTTCCCTATCCATATGAAAATGGTGGTCAGTTTTTTCCAAATCTTTGAAGAAGGTTGATGGTATTTTAATTAGTATAGCATTGAACTTGTAAAGTACTTTAGGTAGGCGGTCTCCTGTTTGTTCTTGGTGGAGGTTGATCCTCTGGCCATAGTGAGTAAGTCAGTATCTTCCGCAGGGTTGGGTGTCTTGAAGCATATTCTTTGAGTCTTTCTTTTTCCTGGAAGACACTTAGCTCACCATCTATCTTAATGGGTAACTTGGCAGGGTACAGGATTCTGGAGGAGGCATTTTTTTCTTTCAGTTTTTGGAA
The DNA here is from genome assembly GCF_050624435.1 of Tenrec ecaudatus. Taxonomy (NCBI): domain Eukaryota; kingdom Metazoa; phylum Chordata; class Mammalia; order Afrosoricida; family Tenrecidae; genus Tenrec; species Tenrec ecaudatus. The sequence goes on along the minus strand of NC_134539.1, from coordinate 4,498,937 downwards.
GATGTAGCTCTATTCTCTCCTCCTCTTCATGTTATGTCCTGATAGGTCTGAGCATATTTTTACCTGCGCTCCTTTGTATGTGACTGTCTTCCTTTCTCTTGCTGCTCTTAAAATTTTCTTTTTCCTCGAAGTTGGATATTTGGTATTCTTCTTGGGGTCTAGTCTAGCTGGCATCCATTCTGCTTCTTGTATGAGTGCCTGGTTCACCTTTGTTAGAGTGGGAAAGTTTTCTTCCAGAAACTCATTTGCTATCTTGGCTGTCTACTTGTGTGTTGTGTTGTGCTCCAGTAGACCGATTATTTGAATATTATTCCTCCTCATAGCATCTGTCATTGATCTCAGGTTATCTTCTGTTTCTTTAATTTTCCTATCTGAGTGTCTTTCTCGCTTGCTTAGGTCTGTTTGAATGTCCACGAGATCACTGATATGGTTCTCTGCCTATTCAAGCCTAATCGTAAATTCTGCGACCTTGTGTGTGGCTTCTGCTATCTCCTCTGTTAGCTCCTGCAGTGCCGTTTGGTGGGTGGACTTCATCCCCTCTATTCTGGACTTCATCTCCTCTATCATTGCATCCTTATTCTGGGTTGCTTCCCTTAGCTCCTGTATTACTGTGAGCAGACTTCTGAAGATTTCCTTCTGTGGCAGATCTGTATCTGTTTCTTCTATGAGAGACGTCAGCTCTGCTACTATGTTTTGTCTCTCTGTTTTATTTTTTTTGTTGGGAATGATGTGGTCTGTTGATTTTTCCTCAATCCTTTCATAGGCTCCATGTTTCTGGAAGGCCAGGGGAACCTTATCTGTGTTACTGTTAAGGATTCTTTCAGGTGACTGCCTATGACCTACCATAAGGATGGTTTAGACTGCTGTGTAGGCAGAGTTCTCCAAAGGCTTAGTGACCCACTGGTGAGATGTTTCAGCGACTGGGGTGGGGTCTGGAGCCTCAGTGAGTGCCCCCAGGCTGCTTTGACCTGGCCTGTCAGGGTACCCTTAGCAGTCCTTTTATTGTTTAGTAATAAAAAAGAAAAATTTAGTAAGTTAAAAAAATTTAATTACAAATTTTGGGGAAGGAAAAAGAAAAAATGAGAAAGAAAGAAGGAGAAGCTATAAAAGAGGAGAGAAAAGAAGTGATAACTGTGGAAGTGAAGGAGAAGATAAAAAGAGATAGAAGTAAAACCTAGAGAAAAGGGGAAGGAAGTAATAGCAATAATTAAAAAGGAGGAAGAAATAAGAGAAAAGAAAACACAGAAAGTAAAAGAAAGAAAAGAGGAAAAACCAGCACGATATATATATATATATATATATATATATTTAAATTTCCCCCTTCTTTTCCCTCCAAGTTCTAGCGATGGCTAATATAAGGCGGAGGTGGGTGAGGCCTCGCTGGCACAGGACATGGTGCTGATCTGGGCTCCAGAGCCAGGCTGTGTGGGGGAAAAATGCTTTTCAGATCAGCAAGCCCTCCCAGGTCCCTGCTGGCCTCTAGAGCTGAGCCTGTGGCCAGAGGCTACTCGGGCGGGATAACCCCACAGGGGTGAGACTCCTGCACCGGCCGGAAAACACTGGGGCTGCAAGGAGTGCTGATTGAGGCACAGGCTGCAGCGCCGCCTCCTATGCCGGCTGGGAAGGGCTGGGGCAGGCTTAGAAGCTGGCTCTGGGGACCCCGCAGTAGTGAGATCAAGCTGGGGCACACAGACGGTTCCGGCAGGGACTGCAAAGCCACGCTCTAGGCTCCCTAGCAGGCTTTTCCCTTGTGCTGCCACCTATGTAAATGGTGCAGGCTCCTCAGCGATGTGATCTGAGCCGGATCAGACAGCAGCGGCTCTGGTGGGCAACAGCGGGCAATGGCGCCTGCCCTCCACCCTGGGAGGATCAGCAGGCTCAGAGTTCGGAGCTGCAGGCCACTGGAAACTCCACAGCGCACCGGGGAGAGCAAAGCTGCTCCAGAAAGAGTGCACGGCCTGTAGCTCTCTCTCCCAGTAGGAAGGAGCGCCCACTGTTGCGCCCAGGGCTGTCAGCACTGGAAGGGGCACCCAGCAGGAGGTGGGTTAAGCGCTCCGGCCACAGGCACAGGGCTCCACAGTCATGCAGGCCAGCCTGAAGTGGCTGCAGCAAAAACGCTGTGTCGGGGATAGGAGCAGGATGGGCTCTGGCTGCAGGCTGACTCCTGCGGGAAGTGCACAGCGCAGTTTCCTGGGCTGGGAGTGTAGCAGGAGCTAAGCTGACAGAGGCGGGCGGCCAGGCAAACTGGGTGCCAGTGGAGAGGTCCCAGACAGCAATGGTGGTGGATGGTCCCCCATGGGGGTCGCCCAGGCAGTCCCCGGTGACCTGCAGGTCAGTTACCCAGGCCTTGGATGAATGGAGGGAAGGATCGCTGTCACGTGGGGAGAAGTGAACTGCGGAAAGGGAAACTTCTCTCCTAGTGGGGTCCCACGAGTGGGCAGCTGCTGTAGGGGGTCCTGTCACCACTACACGTATCTCAGCAGAACAAGCAAGCCACTCTGGGTGCCGGGTCCCAGTCTGAGGATGGAGTGAGGCAATAGCTAGTCTCGGCTGTGGTGTAGTGTTGAAGGCCATTAAGACTCAGCCGGATGTGCTTTATACAATTGATGTATGTATATGTATGGATTGTGATAAGAGTTGTATGAGCCCCTAATAAAATGTTTTTAAAAAAAGACTCAGCCTTGAAATGGCTGAGAAGTCTCATGACCTAAGTGTTTGCTGATTTCTTCTGTGACTTTACACTTTGAACAGACAGACTGTCAAGGACAAGAAAGCAAGCAAGGTCTGGGAAAAACAGGTGCCTTAATTTTCTCAAGGATGTCTGGCTTGGCAGAAGATAGAGTTGCTGTGTGTATCAAATGTGCTTGCTTAACAATGAGATAACTAACCCCGGGTTGTTTCTGCATGGATATAAAGAGTGTGTAGAATAAACTGGGGTGCTTCAGTCCATCAGACTGTTGCCCTCCCAATACTTTCTGTCTCTCTTTTTTCCCCCAAACCTCACTCCCCTTTTCAGGACTGTTTGACTCGTTGGCTGACTCAGACAGTGTAGGCAGCCTAGTGACCCAAGAGGCCCCGGCTCAGGACAAATGCATGGGGTGCGGTGCTGTCCCAAGGGGATATTTCACTCACCAGACTCCTACCACTCAGCTACCTGGACACCAAACCCAACTTGTTCGAAAAAGCTTTCAGAGTATGTGAATCCCCTGGTGTGCCATCTTCCAGAAGTCCCAGCCACTCTTGTAGGAAGGCTTGACCTGCCAGATTTTTCAGTTAATCATTGAATGCAAACTTCAAAGACTATAGTCAAGAGGACTCCCGGGAAGATGGTGATTGAGTGACACATAACAGAGGGACTCTGCAGGATTTAGCCCAGGAGAGTTGCTTAGAGGATATTCAACGCTGCTGGAATGCAGGAGGACCATCAAAAAGATAAGTAGGCACAGACCAACAAGATTTTGAGGGGCTAGGGGCTTTTGGCTTACCATAGTGGAGGCCAGCTGGGGCTTGGCCTTGGCCCTGCCACTGTCTCTGCTTCTTCGAATAGCCTACAGCTATTTGGGGAACATTTGAAACCCGTAGGGGGGCTTGGTCTCAACACAGCCACAGTTTGCTGCAGCCTGCCTAGGGGCAGGGACTGGACTCTTACAGCTCAACGGGAAGGGATCAGGATTTAGCTACATTGTTACATTTGTTTCCACCTCTTCTCTCTATCCCCCCACAGCCTTGGAGAACTTCCTAGAGACTTTTTCTCAACATAGCCACAGTTTGCCCCCTCCGCCTCCTGGGGTGGACATGAAATCCTTGGAGCTCCATGGGAAGGGATAGGGACTCAGCTACATTGCTCCTTTTGTTTCCCTCTCTTCTCGATATCTCTGCACAGTCTCAGTGGGCTTACTTTTTAACTGTTTCTCCTCTTTGTGTCTTCTCTGTTTTCTTACACTGCACTGCTGACCACTAGATCACTCCCCTTAGCCTAGGGCATTTTGCACCATGCCCAGCTAAGTGAGCTCCACCCTGTGCAGATAGCCCAACGCTGGGGAAATCTTTGCCAACCTCCACCAGGGGATACTCTGCCAATCTTCTTATCGGGGAATTCCTACCTGTGTGCCTGGGGGGCTATGGCAGCTCAGCCAACACTCATTAATGTTCCAAGCTGTGGCAGGAACCTCTGCACAACCTCCACAACACAAAAACAGGCAACCCATCAGCCTTCTGGGGCACTCCCCTGAGAGGGAAGCCACAAGAGGATACAGTGGTAGGTTAATTCCATAGGGAAATTAGCTGTAGCTATTCGAAGAAGCATTACTACAAATCTCCCAGAGAGAGCCAGTGATCTTCAACTCCCTGGAAAATGGCACCTGCTCCTCTAAAACAACGCAATGCAAACAGCCTCAACGAAAAAACAGAAGAAACAAAAGGCAATAGCAGAAGATGTTCCTTACATAACAACATGCATAGAAGAAGCAGACATTGAGCTGCCACAGAAAGAAATTTTCAGAATGTTGCTTGGAGTCATACAGGATATGAGGGAAACAATACAGAAAATGGATGAAATGATAGAGGAGATAAAGGCCATACACTAAAGGGAAATACAAGAGCTTAGGGAGGAGATAACAAAAACCAGTAGCAGAAACACAGACGTTGAGAATCGACTGGAGGAAGCAGAGAACCGCATTAGTGACTTGGAGGACAGCCAAGCAGACAGACAAACGTGAACAAATATCTAATAACATCATTGGAGAATCTGAAGAAAACCTAAGAGCTCTGTCTGATGCAATAAAGCAGAACAACATTAGAATTATTAGCTTACCAGAGGAAGACACAACAAAAAAGTCATCTGCAACAATAGTGAGAAAATTTTTGGAGGAAAATCCCCCAGCTTAATGAATGACAACCAGGCAACCATTCGGGAGACCAAAAGAACATCAGCTAGACCGAATCCCAAGAAGAGGTCACCAAGGCACATAAATTGCTAAACTATCCAACGTTGAGGCAAAGGAGATAATCATGAGAGCAGCTAAGGAAAACAAGCAGTCACATATAAAGGTTCCCAATTAAGAATGTGTTCAGACCTATCAGCATAAACTATGAAGAAGAGGAAAGAGTGGAGTAACATATTCCAAAAATTGAGGGGAAACAATGCAAACCCAAGAATATTCTACCCAGACAAATTATCGATCAAGATAGATGGAGAAGTAAGAGTTTTCCCAGACAAGGAAAACCTCAAAGAATACCTTAGAAGAAACCCAGCCCTACAAAAAATGCTTGCCGATCCAGTATGGGCAGAAAAACAACACTTACCAAGCATAAATAAGAGATCGCCCCTTAGAACAACCTCACTCAGAAGGCAACAAAGAGAAAACGGACCCCAAGATAGCATTGGGATAAGGATGGAAAGGAGTCCAGAGTGATACACACACACACACACACACACACACACAACACACTAATGAGAAAGGAAAGTAGGAAAACACCCAACACAAAAGGTATAAGATGACATCACAGAGTCCACAGATAGAGATAATACACCTGAATATCAATGGCTTGAATTTACGCATTAAAGGACTGAGAGTAGCAGACCTGCATAGGAAACACAACCCATCAATCTGCTGCCTACAACATATCTCAAGGCCACAGACAAGAATAGGCTGAGAATGAAAGGCTGGAGAAAGACATATCAAGCAAACAGTAATTCAAAAAAAAGAAGGGCTTGCAATCCTAATCTCGTATAAAATTGACCTCAAAGTGCAAACCATAAAAAGAGATAAGGAGGGACACTATATAATGCTCAAGGGAATGGTGGACAATCAACCAAACACTCCAAAAGATGAAAAAGGAAATCACAGCCACAACAATTATAGTAGGTAACTTCAATACACCACTCTCTGAGAAAGAGGTATTACAGGAAAAGAAACTCAACACGGAGGCTAGAGATCTAAACATTACAATTAGACAATTTGACCTGATAGATATTTACAGAGCTTATCATCCAAATACCAAAAAAATCACATTCTTCTCAATTTCATATGGCACATATTTGATTATAGACCACATGCTGGGGCATAAGGCTAATCTACATAAATTTAAGCACATTGATATCAGACAGACCTGTCTCTCTGACCACTGTGCCATAAGGCTGGAAATCAACAAAAGGAAGACAAAGAAAAAGAGAGCAAACAATTGGAAGATGAATAACTCTCTACTGCAAAAGGAGTGCGTACTCGCGCAGAACAGAGACGAAATTAGGAAATTTCTAGAAACCAATGAGAATGAGCACATGATGTACCCAAACTTATGGGACACAGCAAAGGCAGTTATGAGAGGAAGTTTCATAGCAGTACATGCACACCTGAGAAAGGAACAGAAACTAATGATTGATACGCTGGCACAAATTTTACAACAACTAGAGCAGAGTCAGCAGGACAATCCAACTAATAGCAAAAGAAAATAAATTACAAAAAAATCAGGGCTGAGGTTCAGGAGAGGGAAAATAAGAAAGCTATGGGAAAAAACTAATGCTGCTAAAAGTTGGTTCTTTGAAAAGATCAACAGAATTGACAGACTTCTGGCAAACCTAACCAAAGAAAAGAGGGAACAAATTTCAATAGCAAGAATAAGGGATGTAAGAGGGGACATTACAACAGACCCTAATGAAATCAAAAGGATAATTACACAGTACTATGAATGATTGTACTCCAATGAATTCAACATTTGGAAGACATGAACAAATTATTGGGTAAACAATCCCTCCCTAGACTATCCTCGATGGACATCAAGAATCACAACAGACCCATAGCAATAGAAGAAATAGACAAGGTTATCAAGGGATTACCAACAACAAAATCCCCTGGTCCAGATGGCTTCCCTGGAGAATTCTACCAAACATTTAGGGAATAATAACTAACACCAAACCTACACAAACTCTTCCAGAACATAGAAAAAGACGGCAAACTCCTGAACTCCTTCTGTGAAGCTAGTATAACTCTGATACCCAAACTGGGCAAGGATCCCACAAGAATTGAGAACTAGAGACCAATATCCCTAATGAACCTCAATGCAAAAATCCTTAACAAAATACAAGCCAAGAGAATACAAAAGTATATAAAACAAATAATTCACCAAGACCAAGTGGGATTCATACCAAGAATGCAGGGATGGTTCAACATATGAAAGACCATTAGTATTATTCATCACACTGACATGAAAACTAGAAGAACTATGATAATATTGATAGATGCAAAAAAGCATTCGACAACATCCAACACCAATTCCTGTTTAAGATACTTGAGAACATAGGAATGGAAGGAAAATTCCTCAAGACAATACAAGCTATATATGAAAAACCAACAGCCAAGGTGGTAGTCAATGGAGAAAAGAGTAACACAATTCCACTGAAAAAGGGGACCAGGCAAGGATGCCCCATGTCCCCACTCTTATTTAATATCGTGCTGGGGGTTTTAGCTAACAGCATAAGGCAAAGAAAAGACATCAGAGGTATTCATCTGGGGAAGGAAGAGGTAAAACCATCATTATTTGCAGATGATATGATTTTATATATGGAAAATCCCAAAATTTCCACAAAGGGAGTACTAGAAGCAATAGAGCAGTTTGGCAGAGTGGCAGGATACAAGATCAACAAACAGAAGTCCATCGGACGGTTATACACATCGGATAAGACCACAAAAGAGGAGATAAAAAAGGTGGTATCCTTCACAATAGCCACACACAAATTGAAATATCTAGGGGTATACTTGACGAGAAGAACAAAAGATCTATATGGGGAAACTACAGAACACTATTACAAGAAACCAAGAGCGACCTCAACAAAGGGAAGAATATCCCATGCTCGTGCATTGGAAGACTCAATATAGTCTAGATGTCAGTTCTGCCAAAGGCACTATATAAATTTAATGCAATCTCGATACAATCACCCTCATCTTTCTTCAAATAAATGGAAAAACTGATCACCAACTTCATATAGAGAGGGAAGAAGCCCAGAATTATCAGATAATTCCTCAAGAAGAAGGACACCGTGGGAGGGCTTGCGTTACCTGACTTTAGCACATACTATACAGCCACAGTTGTCAAAACCACATGGTACTGGTACAATGACAGATACTCAAACCAAAGGAAAAGAACTGAAAACCCAGAAATAAAATCATCAGCATATAGACAACTGATCTTTGATAAGGGCCCAAAAATATCCAATGGGAAACAGATGCTCTTTTTAACAAGTGGTGCTGGGAAAAAAATGTATATTTACCTGCAGAAAAATGAAGCAAGACCCTTATCTCACTCCATGCACAAGAATAAACTCAAGGTGGATCACAGACCTTGAAGTTAAACCCCAAACTATTAGGGCCATCAATGAAGGAATTGGGACCAACTTGAAATGTTTGGCACAGGGAATACATAGACCATCAGAAATAGGGAAGGACACAAACACAGAGGAGGCACAAATTAACAAATGGGATATACTGAAGATAAAACACCTGTGTAGATCAAAAGAATTCACCGAGAGTCCACGGACTGGGAAAACATCTTTAGCAATGACACATCAGACAAAGGCCTTATTACTAAAATCTACAATACTCTGCTAGCTTCCAAAAAAACAACAACTAATTGCCCATTGAAGAGGTGGGCACAGGACCTGTACAGAAGCTTCACAGGTGCAGAAATCTGAATGGCCAACAAACATATGAGACAATGTTCCTGATCTTTAGCCACAATAGAAATGCAAATTAAAACAACAATGAGGTACCATCTAACACCCTCAAAGATATCCCAATTCAAAAAATCAGAAAGCAACAAGTATTGGAGGGGCTGTGGGCAGTCAGGAACTCTCATCCACTGCTGGTGGACCTGTAGGTATGTACAGTCACTCTGGAAATCGATCTGGTGATATCTAAAACTGATGGAAATCAAGTTACCATATGACCCATCAATCCCCCTACTGGGCATCTACCCAGAAGAAGCAAGAAACAAACCAAGGCCAGACATCTGTGCTCCAATGTTCATTATGGCACAGTTCACAATTGGAAGGAGTTGGAAACAACCCAAATTTCCATCAACTGATGAGTGGATTTAAAAGCTGTGGTAAATACATCCAATGGAATACTATGCATCGCTATAAAGCAGTGATGAACGTGTGAAGCACATCGCTGCATGGGAAGAACTGGAGGAACTCATGCTAAGCAAAGTAAGCCAAACACAAAAGGAGAAGTACAACATGAGTCCGCTGAGGTAAGCTTTAAAAAATGCAAAAGTGGCATAGGGAAAAAGCTGCGGTATACAAATATGCCTGGGGTGAGGACCAGGCAATATGACAGGGACCAGACCAAGTACAGGGATACACATGGTAGACAACTATAAAGGAGGCGGGGACAGGAAAAATAACAATAATAATAAAGAAATGGGTAGCGGGGGCACAGGGCACTAATCCACCCAAGGGGAGGGTATCTCCACAGGGAAAGAGGGACCAGATTTCAAGCCAGAGCGCCAAGATGTGAATGCAACATGCCGGTGTGGAGTAGGCAACCAGTGGAGAGGTCTGGGTGGGGGGGGGGCAGCGCCAATTCCAACTACTATGTGAACATCTTCCCCCAGAAAAATTTATTTCATAGGACACCATTGAATCTGCAGCTCCAGGAGAGGGACATATCTGATCAGAGCACACAGGAGCAGATGAACAGGGATGAGGAGAGAGTAGAGAACATCCTGGCCCACCAGGCTTTGAGGATGATGTTCCCAATTAGAGCAGCCAGTCCACAGAGAGGACCACATGGCCAACCCCACTATGAAACATGACGCCCCTCACTGACCCATAGCCCTACAGGGGGCAACACTGAAGACACAGTGTGGGAATTGCACCTGATCTGATCCCACCACACCAAGGAAAAACACTAAGGGGGTGCAACAGAACAGCAAGGGAACGAGCGGTGAGGTCCCCAGGGAATGCTGAAGGTGGACTTTGGGGCCAGGGCGTGGTGTCCCAAAATACTGGACTAGAAAACACTCCTAAAAGCCAACAGTCCTTGAACTAACTACAAGGTTTTCTTTCTCATGTTTTGTTTTTTGTCATTGGTTTGTTGTTGTTTTGTTGTATATTGTTGCTTGCTTTTGCTCTGTCTTGTTTTTGTGCATGTTATCTCTGCAGGTCTGTATAAATAAGATAGACTGGATGAAAAATCTGGAGGAGAAAACAATGGGATTGACAATTCTGGGGGGACATGGGATAGGGAGAGGTGGGGGGAAAGGTAATGGTGTTAACAAACCCAGGGACAAGGGAACAACAAGTGATCCAAATTGGTGGTGAGGTGGGTTTGGGAGGCCTGGTAGGGCATAATCAAGGGTAATGTAATGAAGAGGTATTGCTGAAACCCTGGTGGGGACTAAGCATGACAGTGGGACAGGAAGAAAGTCAAGGGAAATAGAGGAAAGAGCTGGGAGGCAAAGGGCATTTATAGAGGTCTAGATAAAGACATGTATATATACAAATATATGTATACATAAGGATGGGGAAATAGATCTTTCTGCATATAATAGGTTTAGTATTAAGTAGCAGATGGACATTGGGCCTCCACTCAAGTACTCTCTCAATGCAATAATACTTTCTTCTATTAAATTGGTATTCTGTGATGCTCACCTTCCCAACACAACCACTGAAGACAAAGCGGGTGAATAGCAAATGTGGTGAAGAAAGCTGATGGTGCCCGGCTATCAAAAGATATAGCGTCTGGGGTCTTAAAGGCTTGAAGGTAAACAAGCGGCCATCTAGCTCAGAAGCAACAAAGCCCACATGGGAGAAGCACACCAGCCTATGTGATCAAGAGGTGTCGAAGGGATCAGGTATCAGGCATCATCAGAACAAAAAAAATCGTTTTAAAATCATTTTATTAGGGGTTCATACAGCTCTTACCACAATCCATACATACATCAATTGTGTAGAGCACATTTGTACATTCATTGCCCTCATCATTCTCAAAACATTTGCTCTCCACTTAAGCCCCCGGCATCAGCTCCTCATTTTTCATAGTGAATGAGGGGTGGAGCTCAGAGTGGAGACCCAAAGCCCATTTGTTGGCCACTGGACATTCCCTTACAGAAGGGTCTCAAGGAGGAGATGAGACAGTGTGCGATGTAGCACCGATGAAAAATACAACTTTCCTCTAGTTCCTAAATGCTTCCTCCATCCCCACCCCTCCAGATCCCCCAGATATCATGATCCCAATTCTATCTTGCAAGTCTGGCTAGACCAGAGGATGTAGAGTGGTATAGATGGGAACTGGAAACACAGGGAATCCAGGGCGGATGGTCCCTTCAGTACCATTGGTGTGAGTGGAGATAACTGGGAGGGTGGAGAGAGGGTGGGTTGGAAAGGGGGAACTGATTACAAGGATCTACATGTGACCCCCTCCCTGGGGGACAGAAAACAGAAAAGTGGGTGAAAGGAGACATCGGACAGGGCAAGATATAACAAAATAATAATTTATAAATTATCAAGAGTTCATGAGGGATGGGGGAGCGGGGAGGGTGGGGGGAAATGAGGAGCTGATGCCAGGGGCTTAAGTGGAGAGCAAATGTTTTGATAATGATGAGGGCAATGAATGTACAAATGTGCTTTACACAATTGATGTATGTATGGATTGTGATAAGAGTTGTATGAGCCCCTAATAAAATGATTTTAAAAAAAGACAATAGGCAAAGGCAGAACACCGCTGAACTTAATCCTGTTTGGAAGGAGGTTTGGACTCTGGAGCAGTTCACAGGGAGGGAAAGTCTGATCTGGAGCAGGAACTCCCTCCTCACCACATTCCCTGGGGACACGGAAACCAGCCAGCCAGCACAGCCCACAGGGCCCCTGCTCCTACAGGCAAGGTGTGACTAATTGTGATCCCATGTAAGACAGAATAGAGCCCTGTCTGGTGCTACCCCAAGCTCATAATAGTTGCTGTTTTTAAGCACATTGTTGTAGCCTCTTTGTTAATGCATCGGCTCTTTGTCACTGCCCCTCTACTTTACCCAACATGATGTCTTCTCCAGGGACTGGCCTCTCCTGACAGCACATCCTAAGTACGTGAGATAAGTCTTTCCATCCTCCATTCTCAGGAGCGCCCTGGCCGGACTTCCTCCAAGACAGAGCTGCTGTTCTTTGGGCAGTCTGGGGTACTTGCACTATGATTCACCAGCACCAAGTTCAAATGCACCGATCTTTCTTCGGTCTTCCTTGTTCTGTGTCCACCTTCCACATGCCCATGGGGTGAGTGGAAATCCTGTGGCTTGGGCCAGGTGCATTTAGGCCTCAAAGTGACATCCTGCCTCTTCAACACTTGAAAGGAGTCCTGAAGAGCAGATTTGCCCAATGTGATACGTTGTTTCATTTCGTGACCTCGGCTTCCATGAGCAGCCTGTCACTTTGTCCTACCACAGTGTCGGGTATGTTGCTGGGATGCTGGAAGCTACAGTCTTTCAAATACCAGATCTGCCCAAGGGCTGCTGTCTTGTGTGAAACAAAGAGTTTCTCCTCTGGTGTCTTCCCAGGCACGTGCTGGGGGGAGAAATCCAGGTCACAGCCCACCATTGGACGCTGGGGGGCCCTGCCAAGGACCTATGGGGGCCTCAAGGCGCTCACTCATGGCCTGCCTGATTGCAGACGCTGCATCCCAGGTGAGGAATTGCCAAGGCCGTTGACAGCTTTCAGACGGATGAAGGATTCCAGCCACAGAGGTTTAATGTGCTCCTGAGTTGCTCCAGCAGCAAACGAAATACCAATTCCTCCTTTTTTCAGAACAATCCCTTCTTTTATTTCTCCCCAGGCAGGCCCCAGGCAGTCTTCTCCTCCCCGCGAGACCGTGCTCTGATGGAACCGTAGATCACCCGGGCTTGCTCCCAGGTGGAACAGCCGAATGCAGGTGCATTCTGGGGCTTTGGGGCTGAGGGAGTGGGCTCTGGCGTCGGTTCTGATTTGTTGCAGGAAACACTCCTGCTGTCGGTGCTCAGTCCCCCAATGCAACGCGGGTCCTTTGAAGATGGATCCGATGTGTTAATTTCACATCGGTTACAGACAGATGTGCTGTGGATGTAACCTCACTTTTTCAAGAAATGAAGTGAGGCCTATCTTCCAGTGATGGGGCAGGAACAACCTGACAGTACTTGTGGGTTTTCCTGGTTTTTGTTTTTCAGGGGTGGGGTGGGGTGGGGTGGGGCAGAAAGTTAGGACTTTCCTAATGTGGTCCTAAAGGGTCGGCTATTGGACCTGGGGCCCAGAACACCCCACTGGGGAACTTCAAGAGGGGGCGGTGAGGACAGAAAGGGCTGGAGGGGAAGCAGCTGGCACTGCATCCTGGCCCTTAGACATGACATCATAAACAGTAGCCCCTCTATCTGCCAATGGGGAGAGCCCCCGTCGGGACACAGTGCGGGCACCTGCCCCTGGGAGCTTCCTCTGGACAGGCTTCCTCTCTCCTACCGACCCTTGAAGCTGGAGCCAAACTAACCCCTCCCTCCCCATGCTCAACTTTCATTCAGAGGACCCTACCCGCTGCCTCACAGCCACTCTAGAGGGCCGAGTAGAACTGCCCCATGGGATTCCCAAGGCTGTCAATCTTACAGGAGCAGACAGCTCATCTTTCTCCCTGGGAGCAGCTGGTGGAGTCGAGGTGATGACGTGGCGGTGGACAGCCCAACATGGAACCCACCACACCACCGGGGATTTCTTAGCCACTTGATAGGCAGATTTCTAAGGTAAGGAGTGCCCCCAGTGGGGCACACACTCCTGAAAACAATCAACTCTATGAGATTCAAAAGGTTGGTGTGGCCCAGGGAGAGGGCTCAGAAGGAGGGAGGGGTTGTGGAGAAGGGCAGGTGAGGAGGAGACCCAGGGGGAACTTCACAGAACCCTGTTACATTGTGCGGATTGAGAGCCACGTCACAAAGGCAACACATGTGTGACCTGTGGACTGGAAAATGGATTTGCGCTCGTGGTGTTTCACCCAAATTGCAGTGATCAGTTGAAGCAGAATGAAGAGCAGATGCCACTGAAGAAGGGGGTGAGGATGAAGGCTGCTGTGTTAGAAGGTCCTCGGGACATAGACCCAGGACATCGATGCCCCAGAGCGGAGTGGGTTGGTGACATTGCTGGGGTGCAGTCCCGGGGTGGCTTATTAGACAGTTGCTGTGAGGTGTCATGGAGTAGACTCTGACCCATAGCGTCCCGATGTGTCACAGAACAAACTTTGCCTGGTGCTGTTAGCCTAGACAGACTAGAGAAATAAATTTGTAGACACTCCTATGTGTATAAGAAAGAGGTTTACAGATAAGAGCAATTGAATATTGAGAAAACATCCCAGTCCAGTCCAGATCAAGTCCATAAGTCCAATATTAGCCCATATGTCTGATACCAATCTATAAAGTCCTCTTCAGACTCATAGAAATACATGCAATGATGCCAAAAGCAGGAGGATCACAGGTCAGTGGGTTGGAAGTCTTGTGGATCCATTGTAAGCATCTCAGCGCGGGCAGGGGTCTCTACGTGGCTTCTCCAGCTCCAGGGCCAAGTGCCTTGTGTCTTGTCAGTAGAATGTCTCTCAGGGAAGGAGCCGAGAGAGAAAGTCTGTCTCCTGCCTCCAAGGAGGAAATCCAGGAATTCCCAGAATCCTCGAGAGAAGGCCATGTCCACACTGTGGCCTCATTGGCTATGATTTGCTGGCAGACTAGACCCCACCCCTTCACTCTTAATCCTATCCAGTCCCAAATTGACACCAATTGTCACGATGCTTGAAGGCCGTGTTGCAGCCACTGTGTCAACTCATCTCATTCGGAGCCTTCCTCTTTGTCACTGCCCCTGTACCTTGCCAAGCATGATGTCCTTCTCCAGGACCCAGTCTCTCCTGACAACATGCCCCAAGTATGTGAGACCAAGCCTGCCGTGCTTGCTTTTAAGGAGCCTTCTGAGACAGATTGGCTCATTCTTCTGGTGGTCCACAGTCCTGTCGTTCTGTTTCCATAGCTTAGTTTAGAGGCGCGGACTCTTCTATGAAGAAGTGAACGGTGCTGGTAAAATGCAACGTGTGTCACTTGCAATGAAGAACCTGGTGGCTTGCAAGTAGCACCCAGTCCCTGGATCCCATTTTAGACCAGCGGCAAAGTCACACCAGGGCAGGGTGTGTCCTGTGGCATGGATTATCCATTGATTGACCTCGTCCCTGGATGGGCCCAGTCCATGGACAGATTGCCCCGTGACTATCTAGAGGATTCTTATCTGAATGACTAGCTTCTCTCTCTCTCTCTCTCTCCCCCCCCACCCCCGTGTGACAATACACACAACAAACATGTCCCAAATCAGCCACATCTGCATGTGTAATTCAACACCATGGGTGGCATTCTTTGTGGAGTTCAGCCATTCACGTCATCCTTTCCCCAACCCTTCTACAAGCTCTCCACACCGGAAGCAGAAACTGCCTCTTCCCCACTCCCTCCTTCCCACCTCCCAGGGCTCCAACCCAACTCCCTGCTGTGGAGTCAACAGAGTCCAGCTGCCCCTGTGGATTCTGCAGCCATAAATCTTTCCAGGAGAGACAGCCTTGCCTTTCTCCCGAGAAGCAGCCAGTGGGATTGAAATGTCCTCCTTGTGGCCAGCAGACGTATTTACAATGCGCCACACCCCCGAGGTCCTTCTCCCACTCCTGATGGCCACGGATGACCTCTGGCTTCTGCATACGTGTCACTCCACATCAGTGAGATCAGGCAGTGTTTGTCCTGTAGGACTGGCATGGTCCGCTCAGCATCATGGCTTCATGGTCTGCCACACTGTGGCGGGCATCAGACTTTGTGTCTCCTTGTGGCTGAGTGTGAGTGTTATATATTGCTATATATTGATCCATCCTCAATGGGAAGTCATTTAGGGGGGTTCTGCCTTTGGGCATGTGAGGAGAGTGCGTCCATGAGCATTGGTGCATGGAATTTGGGGTGCTTCTGGCTCCCCTTCCTTCTGGGCACACGTCTGTCACTTGAGGGTAGTGACTGCCATATAATGCAATAGGTAGAATACTCCTCCTTCAGGCTCCCTCAACAGGCTGCCCTCATGGGCGTAGGGGCGAGGGTTGGGGATTATTGAACTAGACTAGTCTGGGTAAGGGGAAGGGTTGAACCCAACCTATCAATTTCGTCTTTGCCTGATGACACTTTCTTGGTGTCTTAAGCCTTTCTGTCTAAGACAGAGAGAGACCGAGCAGAGACGAATCCTCTTTGGCCCTTCTCCTTCTGCTGGAGCAGGGCTTGATCTTGCACCTGTTTCCTCCATCTCTTCTTGTGTCGCCTGATGGTCCAAGGAGCTCTCAGCAAGGCACTGGCGGTGGATTCATTCAGCTGACTTTGGACTTTGCATTCACCAGCCTGAGCTGCCTGCTGCCTCCATGAGTCAGGAGAAGCCTGACTTGAACCAAACTGGACTTTCTTTTATCTACAACTGTGCGAGCCATTTCTTGGTCCATCACTGGTCGTCCCTCTTTGGAGAACCCAACCTTCAACAGTGGGGTTGTAGGGTGATGCGGAGGAAGACACTCTGGGGTGTCCGTGGACCTGTGCTTTGAAACACTAGGCTCAAGAGATCAGCATTTCAAGCTGAGTTCAACTCCATCTGTGATTCTGCGCTCGTCGCTGTTTCCCTCTGGGTCTCAAAACAATGCCATTGAGTCTATTCCAACTCATGACCACCCCGAAGTGTCCGTGCAGAACTGTGTTCTAGGCTTTCCATGGCTGCAAACTTTCCACCCACAGTGCGGAGTCGAGCAGGTTAAACATTTGTACCACCCCAGAGCTCCCTATGCACCTCAGCATCCTATCTCCCAAACTGGGGGAGAGACCGGGACGGTGTCCAAGTGTCCCTCAGCTCCGTGGACCTGGTTTGCTCAGTCAGACTATCTTCAGTTTCTCTTTCTTCCTGACTAGACCCCAGCTGTCCATCCACCGTATTGTCTGTCCATCCTTGTACTGTGCTGGCTTGTGCGTTGCTGTGATGCTGGAAGCTACACCACTGGTTTCTCAAATACCAGCAGAGTAGAGACAGGTTTCTGCAGAACTTCCAGGCTGAGACAAGGTAGGAAGAAAGGCCTGGTGATCTGATTCCAAAAATCAGCCCGTGACAACACTATGGGCCACAGGGCATCACCGGAGCTTTTGATTCTCTTACTTTGGATTCACAGCCAAAGTGTCACCAACTTGGACCAGTCGCAGGAGCAGCGCATCGTGGTTGGCATGGTGGAGGGCCAGGAAGGGAGGGACCCTCGTGGAGATGGAGCACTGAGTGGCTGTAACTACGGGCTCAAATATGCCAAGGATGATGACGATGGGGGGGAACCAGGAAACATCAGTCACCAAGAATCAAGGCTGAACCACAAGCAGCCTGTGCCCTAAGCTGGTTTGGAACACGGGAAGCAGGTTCAGCTGCGGTTGAGGCCCAGAGGCAGATGCAGAGAAGCTCATGACATGACTCACACAGAAGGTAAGTGCCCCCCGTGTCCTGACGTCATGGGAATAGCAAGGTGAGTTTAGCACTAGGATCATGAGGATCCAGGTAAGTGGCAAGGGGGAGGGGCTCATTTCACAACTCTGCCAGGTATCCAGAAAGGCGCTGGCCACGTTCAATGCCATGCGTGATCGTTAGCTCACCCAGCTGTGTCATGACAAGAACCAATCCCGATGAGAGCCGCCCTAAGAGGGATTTGGTGAAGTCACTGAGAGTGAGAGTAGGGAGCTAGGCTAAAGCGGACAAGGGCACCCTGTTAGGTAAAGCAGGGGAGCAGCAGGAGCGAGGCAGGCTTTCAAGGAGACGGGTAGACACAGCGGCTGCAACAACAGGCTCCAGCCTAGGAACAATTGCGAGGATGATGCAGGACCGGGCAGTGCTTTGTTCTGTGGTACCTGAGCTCGTTATGGGTCAGAACCTACTTGATGGCAGCTAACAACAACAACAACAGGCTATGACTGGTGCTTCATGGGTATTACTTCTGCCCCCTGGCCTCTCGCTTTCAAAGTGAAACCTCGCGTCCCGCATTCCCTGAAAGACAGCAGAGCGCAGGCAGCCCGAGGGCCGGTGAGCATCCCGCCAGCAGGCATTGAGGAAGCGGGACAGCACCTGTTGGCCGAGGGAGAAGTTATTGTGGACATCAAGGTAAGATTGGAGCCTTGGGGACACAATCTTTAGCGCTGCCAGGCCGCTGACCCAAAGCTTGGTGCTTCAAGCCCACCAGCCACACCACAAGAGAGACTCCTACCAACATGATCCTGTAAAAGTGACAGAGAATGCCCTGTGGGGCAGTTCTACAGGGACACACGGTAGCTTTGCATCAGCCTCCACAGCGCCCGCAGGCAGGGATGGACTCCAGGTAAACGCAGCAGTTCCCGGCCGCGGTGCAAATGTGACAGCAGAGATGGCTGGCGCGACTGGAAGGAGCAGCAATTTCATTTCTGCAGTTGTAAGACCCACTGGCGGTGGGCGGTGCATAAAGAGAAATGACCAACAGCGATTACAGCAGGAATGAGTGGCCGGGTCAACAATCTTTTCTCTCTTGCCTGCTGGGAGTCTCAACAAGCTGTACAGACACAGCATGACTACGGACCAGGACTGTGGAGCCCTCGGATGGACGCTGAGACCCCAAGAGACCACCCACCCACGCTGAGGGGTGGTGTTTCAAAAAGTGGGGAAAGATCCCACTATCCTCTAGTGCTTTCTGCTTCCCAGAAGGGTGAAGCCCCCTCATCTAACGGTAGCCAGGAGGACCATCGGGGACAGACCCTCTGTGTCTTTCCCTCGAATGCTGTGATTCTACAAATCTGGGTCCCAGAAATAGCCACAGATGGAGAGGCCACCCAACCGTGGGCTCGCAAAGACACGTGGGAGAACTCTCCCAGGTCCAATTCTGTGGTTTCCAGACATGCCAAGGGCTGTGCCGGGTCCCGCGACCCATCGCTTGCCTCACCGTTCAAACACAGACGCGCTGCGAAGGGCGGCAGCGGAGCAGGTCTGGAATTGTGTGCTGTGACGTGTCAGGTTTGAGAGCAGGTTTTAAGAGGACAGACACACTTCTTCAGAGGAGGAAAGGAGAGTTGGAGGACAACTTGGCCCAGGTCAGCCTCGACCCTAGGCCAGTCGAAGCAGCTGCATTTGGCCCACTTCCCTGGGTGTCTGTTCTCATGGAAGCCACCCCTACGGCGTGGGCTGCTGCACGACTCTCAGATGGGGTGAAGGGGGAGATGGGCGAATGGACTTCTACGGTCCGCAGGGTGAAGCCGTTTTCCCAGTCTACAGAGGAGGACAAGTCCAAACGCGTGGCTATGAAACCACAGCATGTAACACTGGCCGGCCCCACTCTGCCCAGCACCCACCTCGACCCAACAAAATGTCCATGGGAAGTTATCGCTTCTGCAGAGATCCTCCGTCTAGGTCAACACTCTGCTCCTGCCCTTCCTCCAAAGCATTCGTTGACACCAGGTCACACACCCAGTCTGGGTCCCCTCAAGGCACCCCAGCGGTGTTCCTGGTAAATGTTCTTTGGGTTTGGGAAACAAGAAAAAAATGATCAGAGCTGTAGGGTAGACGGGGGAAGGTTCCCAATGACATGGTCCTAGGGAGCCCCTTGTACCCTTAAAGAATGAGCGGGGCCATGGTGATGATAGAAAAATATACACATCTGTATTTCCACTTCCACCGCCACCTCCTTCTCCGTATCTCTGTCCTCCAACCACTTCCTTCAGCGGGACCACTCTCAGTGTTGTCTATAGTCTTCACAATGAGCCGTCAGACGCGCCTGTCTCCCTCCTTCCCATTCAGCCCTGCCTGGAACTCCAGTGACCTTCACGAGCACAGCGCCTCTCTGCTCCTGCAAATAAATAAATAACGCAAATGAAAGATATCGGAAGGACAGTGCAGCCTTCTGAGTGCATCATTGCAGGTAGCGCTAATAATATCTGGCATCTAGAGCAGACTCGGGATGGGCCAAGATTTGTGCTAAGCACTTTGCACAAGTGCTTTCCTTTAAACACACAGAAAATGAGGCCAGGAGGCCACGTAACTTGCTTAAGTTCACCGAGCTGGGAAGTGGCGGATCCAGGAATCGCTAATCTAGGACACAGTGGCTCCAGAGGCTCGCTCCAAGTGCCATATTTCCCTGAAGGAAAGGCCAACCAAATGTCAAGATGGCTGCGTTCGGAGCCTGATTTACAGAACAGAGGGGCTGCTTTTGTGGGCCCTGCCAACCAAGCCCTTTGATGTCAAGAGCTCAGGTCTGCTGTTGGAGTCAAAGGGGACTCCTGGTTACCTCACGTGTGCAGAGTAGAACTGCCCAGTAGGGTTGCCAAGGTTGGGGCCTTTGGGAGGCAGGTCAGCAGCCGTCTCGTGTCTCAGTGGGCTCAAGCAGACAGGCCTTCAGTTACAATAAAAGCAAACAAACACAAACCTCACTGCGATGGAGTTGTTTCAACCCACATGCTTTCCAGGGCGGTACCTCTCCCTGGCGGGTGGCAATTCCACCCCTGGACCTCGGAGGTCCCCTTTGTGTGGTTAGAGGTTAAGAATGCATCCAGGTCTCTCGGAAACAAGGGAGCAGAGCAGACGACACAATCACTCACAGAGGATCCCCGCCAGCGTGGCCCAACCGTGCGCCCTAGGGAATTCCCTTCTGCAGGCTTCGTGGCAGGTGGTGCTCCTGGAGACCAGTGAGGTGGACAAAACCAGTGTCGTTGGCACGGTCCCCATTTTAAAGGCGAGGAAACTGAGGCCCTTGCCCAGCCGAGTGATCCACCACCCCCTTGACTGTCTACCTCTTTGGTCCGTTGTTGTTGTTGTGTCCTATCAAGTCGGTTCCATCTCATAGTGACCCATGCACAGAGCGAAAGACTCCCTGGTCCTCGCCGCTCTCCCCGCTGCTGGGAGGGAGGAGCCCATCGCTGCACACACTGCGACCCTCCATCTCTCGAGGCTCTTTCTGAAGGGCGTATGGTCTTAGGTCCTTCTCTGTCCATATTTGCAAGGTAGAAATAAGTCTGAGGAAGCTGTTTAAAGAGAACATGGGACCGCTGCCTGGTTTACAATCAGGAAAGGTGTTGCTTGCTTTCCCCATCCTTGTTCAGTGTGTGCGCTGGGCAAACGATCTGAGAAGAGCAGAGCCGCAGGATGGATGCTGGTTATTGGTGACCACGGATGGTACAGCCTTGCTGGCTCAAAGCCAGGAGAGCTTGGAGCCCTGACTGACGAAGATCAAAGACTGCAGCCTTCTGTGAGCATCACAGCTCTATGGAAAGAAAACAAAATCTTCACACTGGACAGCTCGTGACAAATGGGGAAGGGACGGAGGCTCTGATCCACATTCGGGGCTCATGGAAGCAGCAGCCAAGAAACCAGATGACTTCTTGCACGGGACAAATCTGCGACAAGAGATCTCCTTACAGTGCCGGTATTTTCAGTTGCCCCATATGCGTGTGAAAGCGGAACAGTAAATAAAGAGGACCACAGCAGACTGGATGCACGTGAATTATGGTGTTGTGGAGGAGAGGGGGTGGGGGGAGGGGTACTGCAAGGGCTGTGGGCTGCCAAAGCAGCAGCAGCAACACCAAGACCTGCCTCTGAGAATTACAGCCAGAATGTTCCTTACAGAGGAGGATGACAAGACTCTGTCTCACACCCTCTGGACATGTTTCAGAAGACCAGCCCTAGAAAAGGGCGCCATGCTTAGACAAGCAGAGGGGCATCCTCGAGGAGATGGATCGATACAGTGGCTGCAGCGATGGGGTCTGGCATAGTCACTGTGAGGATGGTACAGGATGGGTGGTGCTTGTGTGTTGTACGCAGGGTCCTATGGTTGGAACCCATTAGACAGCCCTCGGCAACACACACATTCACATACATGTGCAATAGACCATAGAGGGGCAGCTAGAAAAACACGACATAGATCTCAGGACTGAATTATTGAACATGAGAACCGAGGACCACAACTTCAGGGAAGGTCTGGGTCAATTGGCAAAACAGACTTCATTAAGACCATGCTCTTTGCCATCTTCTCTTGAGCAGCCCCCGGGGTCTTAGAACGTCACAGGAAGCCGTCTAAGAAGCAGCTGTTGGTCTCTTCCAGCCTAGAGCCTAGGAGAACAAAGAGAAGCAAAACCTCAAGAAACCATGATCCCCAGGAGCCCCAGCTTCTTCTCCGCAGAGACCAGAGAGCTGGGTGAGCTCAGACACCTCTCCATCCGCCACTGTGACCGAGACGACCGTCAGAGGTACTGATAAGAATTGGTTTACACAAATGTGGGACAAAATTCAAATCCCAGAAGGTGAAGAAAAGAGCAGAAAGCATCTAGTCTTTATTCATTTATCTTTATGAGTCAGAAAGGGACAAGGAATTCCCAAGCCAGTGGTCCCAAGACAGACTTCTAACTCCACTGAAGGCACTCCTGGGAGCCAACTTCCTATCCAATTGTGACGGGCCAACAAATCAATGTGAAGGGTTTGCTCCTCTGAGCGACCAGCTAGATGAGGCCAATGGAGCAGCGGGTGTCTCAAAGCAGGGCAGGACGGGGAAGGTGACTGAGGGGCTGGGAATGAGAGCCAGGGTGGAAGTGGGGCGAGCGCTGACGTGGTGCAGAGAGCAACGCCAATGGCCAGGAACAATTTGTGTCAGAAGGACCGATTGGGCAAACTGATCTGCTCTGTACCCTCCCACCTAAAGCACATCGAAACCTTGGGAAGACCGCTCGAAGGGTGAAGAGCCAACGGTGGCCCCCGACCAGGCCCTTACTCCTTCCTTGAGGGGAATGAAGCGTGCGGTGAAGGTGAGCTTCCAGCTGAGTTTGATCGATGAGGGGCTGAGCAGGGACCTTCCAGATGGTGGCATAATAGGTTAGTCATTGGGCTGCTAACTTCAAAGTCAACAGTTCAAAGCCACAAGCTGCTCTGTGGGAGAAAGCTGAGGCTTTCTACTCCCTATAAAGAGTTGCAGCCTTGGAAGCTCACAGGGCAGTTCTACCCTGTGCTGTAGGATCACTGTGAGTCAAAATGGACTGGGTGGCAGTGAGTTCATTTGGGTTTGGTTTTTATATGAGGAAGCTTCACAAGGTTTCATGGAAAATGTCCATGATCTTTTAATTCCATTTTCCCCACAAACGTTTTGAAGCACCCTCCCCACCCCACATGCCCTGAGTTCATCTCTGAAGGATGCTGTTGGCAGAGTAGTTGAGTGCTCACTTGCTCATCACAAGGTTGGTGTTTCAAACTCACCAGCCGCTCCCTGGGATCAAGCCGAGGCAGGCTGCTTCAGTAAATATGCACAGCCTACTGAGCCCCATTGGCTGTTCTAGTCTGCTCTCATGGTTGCTATGCGTCAGGATCCACCTGGCAGCAATGGGTTGGTGTGGTGTGTATTCCGCTTTCTGCAACGCGGCAGCCGGGGTGGGAGGCTCCAACACAGCTTGCTGCACCCATTACCTGCGAGCTGCTGTAAACAGTTGTGTGCTTGGCTTTTATTCTTGATCTTTTCTAATACATGCTCATAAGAATATTCTCTCTTCCTATCCTGTCAAGACTCCCTGTGGCAAAGATAAGGTGTAGCTGCAATCTGCTCTTCCTGGAATAGCCTTGCCCATGTTCGCTGTTCTGTCTCAACCACAGTCATGTGGGAAGAAACCGCGTTCATTGATGGAAAAACCAGAAAAGCCAATGGACCGTGAGTCGGCTGCTTGGAAACCCACGGCAAAAGCAGGAGGTTCTGCTCTGCCCGAGCCTGTCGTCAGCTCAGCCCACCTTACCTCCCTTCGCCACCCTGGAGTACAAGCTGACTCAGAGACACCCCACAGATCGGGGTGGACCTGCCCCGGTGGGCTTCCAACACTAAGACTCTTGACTCACAGTTTCCACCAGGGAACAGACACACTGCACCCAAGACTCACCAGCTAGGAGGAGGTGCCAAAGTGAGCTAGTAAGTCCCAGCCAGCAAGGAGGGACCTTCCACGGCATAACCCAATAAAACTCTCAGAAAGCCTCTTCAGGAAAAGTCCCTATATATTTTGATCCTATAGTGATTCAGAGACTCAAACTCTGGACAAAGTAGAGGCATTAAAGATGTGCTAAAAACAAATCCAGAAAGAAACAGCAGCAGATAGCTACTGAGCGCTGTAGGAGAGAATCCTCCGGCACAAATACGTTTCACCTCCAGGGGGCGCCCTTTGCATCACAGTGGAAGTGGAGACCTGCCAAGCTGCCAGGCTGGTGCCCTTTTGTACGTGGAGCTCTGGTGGCCTAGTGGGCTGAGCATTAGATCGCTAACCACAAGGTCAGCAGTTTGAGACCACTAGGCCCTCCTCAAGACCAAGGCAAGATTTTCTACTCCTGTAGAGAGTGACAGTCTCAAACTCTGAGCCAGCATCAACTCGCCGACAATGAATTGTGTTTGCCACCTTATTTGATTCTCACAGAAGTTCAGGGAAGCAGTCCATTTGAAGATGTAGAAGTGAAAGGATCCAGGTTTCAATTCTGGCTCCACCAACAGAGGATAAGTCAAAAAGTGTTGCTACACACGTTCCTGTTTGTGTGTCTGAGTTTATTCCAAACACAGTGAGTGACAATGGGCCGTGAAATCAGTGGGCACCTTTGGACAAGTTCTCTCAGGAATATATTTGTTTGAGTCTCACTACTCAAAAATGATGTAAAACTGCCCCCGTGAGTTCCCATGACTGTAACTTTCTGGGAGTAGAAAGCCCTGTCTTTCTCCCTTGGATAGGCTGGTGGTTTTGAACTGCTGACCTCGCAGTTAGGAGGTCAACGGGTCGCCACTTTACCACCAGGGCTCCTCTTAGTCTTACTTGGGTGTACTCATAATGTAAAATTAAAGATCCAGTCAACACAATGGGATGCTGGGCCAACCAATGCCAGGCTGAGAAGTCCGCTCAGAGGGTCACAGCGCCAGTCCTGTGGAAGTCTAAAGGGATGACGCTGAACAAGAAGAGATGTTAGAAAGGAGTCTGGTCAAGCAAGGAAGCACCGTCAGGGAAAAGATCATGCAGAATCTCTCCACAAAGACTGAAACCACATTGAGCCTGGTGTGGTTGAGTCCACGACCCCGTAGGACAGAGAGGAAAGGCTCCATGGGACGACCAAGCTGGCATCTTCGCAGCAGCACATCGCCACATCCTTCTCCCACCGGCGGCTGGTGACTTAGAACTGTGACCCTTTTGAGTAGAAGCTCCCCACCCCACCCCTAGAAATCCTCCAGGAACCGTGGGGACCGTTTCCTCTTTGTCGTCTCTGGTTATTGTGACTTAGAAAGCTAACACCCAAAGCAGTCCCTGAGATGCTTCATGTCTAGCCCCCTGTGAGCCTTGGACCAGTGCGCAGGTGATCTACCAAACTTCTGACGGGGCCACCCCTGCCACCACAGCACTGGGCAAGCGGCAAGGTGGAGATGGCTGTGGGTGCGCCTCCTGTCCTTTGGATGTTTGAGGCCATTCTTGGTGTCCTGGATTGGAGGCTCCTACCAAATGTTCTGTTGGGGTCTGACCCCTGCACCTATAACCTCACCTGCCCCCTCCATTTGGGGAGAGTGGTTTGTTTGTATGGAATCATTGAGGGCAGACTGGAGGGAGCAGGCTCTCCCCCTCACCCCTTCTGAGCAGTGTCTGATCAAAAGGGGCACAGAGGGACTCCCTACCAGCTAACCAACGCCAAGGAGCCCCAGGCCAGCTCACAAGAGCCCAGGCCCCGATTTGCACGTTTGCCCCCAAAGCTCTGAGAAGATATATTTCTCTTCTTTGACGTCACCGAGGTATTGCATTTTTCTCAGGGTTGGTGGTGGTCGCGTTGGGTACCATCCAGTTGGCCCGGACTCTGAGTAACCACTTATATAAGAGAGGGGAGCCCCCCGTCCTGCGCCATCCTCACAGTGTCCGTATGTTTGAGCCCCCTGTCCCACCACTGTGCCAGTCCATCGGGTTGAGGGCCTTCCTGTGTGTCAGCTGCCCCTCCACTTGACCGAGCATCATGTCTGCCTGCAAGGGCGGTCTCTCTTGATAGCACGCCCCAGGTACATGAGACACAGTCTCCCCATCCGTGCCTCTCAGGAGCACAGTGACTGCACTCTGCCAACACAGATCCGCTGGTCCCTTTGCCAAGTCCACCATGCTTTCAGTGTTCTACTCCACCGCCGTCGTTCCAGTGCACCCACCCCTCTTCCGTCCTCCTCATTGAACATCCAACTTTGGCAGGCACAGGGGCAGCTGGGTAACTAAGACGGTGGGGTTTGGAGGACACAGCTCCCCCAGGGCAAACACGCTCCTGTTAGTAATAAGCCATGTTGCCACGCTCTGTCACAGGTGTTAGGTTTCTGTTCTCTAGCACATGGTCCCCTGGCAGCACAGTCTGCCCAGCCCCGCAGGAGAGCCAGCAGCCTCTCGGGGCACAGGCAGCAGAGCAGAACAAGGGAGGAGTGGCGCCGGGCCTCCGAACATCATCCACCTCCAGGAAGCAGAAGCAGCAGGGACACATCACCAGCAGTGAGCGAGCTCAGACATGATCTTGAGGAACAAGGCCTGGGCACGGTGATGAAGGAGGGGGAGTTGTGGACCTCCACACTAGAGGCTGGCTGGAGCATGGACCCACTGGCTCCTTCCGAGTCAGGGGGGAACCAATGTAGGTTTGCTGATGCAGTGGGCACTAAGCTGTATGGCGGCTCCCAAACTCTGGATGAGGCTGAATTCTGTCCCTAGAACCGCCCCTCTGTGGCCACCTGGCAGGCAAAGGCCAGCCACCTCTCCTGACAGGTGTAGGCATCGGGGCACAGTCATCTGACAAGCCCCTCTGAACGCGGTTTGTTCTAGGTTTGACCCTCTCTGAGCAGTGGTGATTTTAAGCGCAGAGGCTTGAGAGATCAGAGCCCCCTTAGAGAACCTCTTTTTCTGCTGCCTGGGTGGTGCACATAGTTCACAGGCTCGGCTTCCAAGCAAAAGGTTGAAGGTGCCTCAGAAGAAAGTCCTGGCTCTCTGCTTCCTTAAGATCAGCTGTGGACGACACAGAGGAGCACGGTTCTAGGGTTACACACATGGGGGGGGGGGGAGGGGTGTCTCTGGGCCCGAGGAGACATCGGGGCAAGTGGGTTTTCTTTGTATGTTTTCTGCTAAGAGACTCCTCAGCCAGGACCTGCCACAGTAAAGATGGCATTGAGCATGTCCTTCCATGCTTGTGATCTCCATGGGATTCTGGGATCCGAGCGGTCCCTGTGGACACTGGTAGCTTTATTTCCTCTCTCCCTGAAGCCCAGTCCAGCCAGTCTCAGGGGCATGACAGACATCTCTCTGTCCCGCCCACTGCTGGGGAGCAGCTGCCTGGACCTCTGTGACCCAGCACACTGCTGTGACCATGGGGTGTCACACCCTGGAGGGGTGTGTGTGTGTGTGTGTGTGTGTGTGTGTGTGTGTATGTTGTTACTCAGGTCACCAGAGCCCGGACACCCTCCGGAAGGCACCGGTGCAGCTTTCCCTGTGAGGACCCAGCCAGCCCCGGCGGCTGTGAATCTCAGTCCTGGCGGCCCTCAGGAGAGCCCCACTGTGACACAACGAAATGAGTTCGAGGAGAGAAGGCGGCGGGGAGAGAAAATGGATTTCTGGCCTCCCGCCGAAGTCGATTTCATTTCTACTGTCTGGCCGCTCCTCCCCTCCTCTGGCAGCCCGCAAGGCTCTGGAGCTTTGTCCAGAGGCAGAGCCAAGGCCGAGTCCCACCAGGGTCACTGCACAGGCCTGGCCAGCTTCCTTCCTGGCCGTCTGTGCCAGCCTTGAACCCTAAGCCCTTCCTCTCCACAGGCCTTTCTGGAGGAATGCGGGGTGAGATGGAGGCCCGCAGGCAAGTGGGGGGTGAGGGGGTGAAAAGGAAGCGAGGCAACCCCCAGGGAACCCACAGACGCTGCTGTCTCAGAGACCTCATCACAGGCCCAGCAGAGGTGGGCAACTGGCCAGAGCCCCCTGGACAGCCTGCTTGGAGGCAGAGGTCAGCAGCCTCTGAGCAGCTTCTGAAGAGGCTGCAGTAGTTAGCTGCCACTTGGAAGTGGCCCCAGGCTCAGGTGACCCCTGTATGATGGAGCAGCATGGTCCCAGCCTGGCACCATAGGAAAGACCATTAGTCAGTGGGCGTCCAAGGCTGTGGCCACTGTGCATTCTGAGCACCTTCCCACCTAGGGGTGCATCTTCCCACACTTGACAGAGCTGCATGACATTGCATGGGTGCGGCTTCCTCCCAAAGTTCTTCCTGGATGGCCCCAGGGCTACCCCTCTCCATCTCCCAGTGCCACTTTGGGCCTGCCCAGAACAGAGCTTTCGTACCAAAAGGTGTCCCTACTCCAGGTGCCCAGAAGGTCAGGAATTCCATCTAAAGCACCTTTAAACCCCAAGAGCCCATCACGGATGATGAGAGGAGGGAGAGGCCATATTTACGGGGAAGGAAACCAGGACCCAGTGGCTCCACAGGGCAAGGCCTGGGGTAGAGCAAAGAGCTCATGGTCAGTGATATCGAACAGTGGATGGCTTGAACCCACCCAAAGGTGCCCAGGGAGAAAGGCCTGGTGCAGCTGAGAAGACCTAGAGAGCATGGTCCTACAGCGTAACATGCAGGCAGTCCCACAACTTAACACATAGTCAGTCTGAGAATGTAACATGCGGTCAGGCCTGCAATGTAACACGTGATCAGTCCTACAACTTAGCATGCAGCCAGTCCTACAACTTAACACATTGTCAGTCCTACAACGTAACACGCAGTCAGTCCTATGATGTCACACGCAGTCAGTCCTTCAACTTAAGACGCAGTCAGTCCTACGACCTGCGATGTAACACATGGTCAGCCCAAGAGTATAACACCTGGACCACGGGTTGGTGCAGGGAGCTGGGACTGAAAGACAAGGTCTCCATGGTGACCATCATGGATGGACACATGAACGTCCACACTTCCTGGACCTGCCTATAAATAGAAGCCAGCCTGGAAACGTGGTAGTTGCTTGGTGCTGCCGAGTCAGTGCCAGCTCCTAGCACCTGGCGCACTGCCGAATGAAACACTGTCTGGTCCCGCGCCGTCCTCACGGTTGTTCTGATGTTTGTCCCTCTTTTCCGTGCCTCGGAGGAGCTGGAAAAAGTCCAGGGCACTTCTGGGCCAGCCTATGAGGCACAATGTTCTCATCTGAAAAATCTGCTTGGAGATGAAATGTCTGAATCCGCCAGAAGGACACTCACCGGAGTCCAGCACCGAGGATCAGTTTCGCCGTGAGACTATTTCTCTTTTTTGGCCAAGAATGCCGCTCTTCTGCAGGAGTTTGCACAGATCGGGAGACAATGGACCAAATGATGAGCTGGACTGAAAGAAACCCAAGTGGCCAGATTTTTTTCTGAGAGGCAACAGGCAGCCTTGTCTTCCCCACAATGGAGTCAAGACCCTCATGCCCGATCGCAGGCAGTGGGGAGACTCTTGACTTGGAAGCGTGGTGGAAAGGCTCGAGGACCTGCGATCGGATTCAGGTTAAACTCGTTCGTGCTCTTTGGGGTTCGGCGTCATGCTCCATAGCAGCATCTTTGAAATGAGAACCTTGTGTTTGAGGGAACCGACGACGGACAGAACCAAGCCAAACCCCCTCCCACTGCCTTCCAGCCAGTTAGCCCTGGTGGTTTACTGTTTACACCCTGGCTGGTTAACTGCAAGGTCAACAGTGAAAACCTCCCGGGAGAAGGTGAGGCTCTCTACCCCTATAAAGAGTTCTCCAAACTCTCCAAATTCCTGCCATCCAGGGACGCTGACTCAACCCTGTAGGACAGGGAGGAGCTGCCCCTGGGGGTTTTCAAGACTCTAAGTGTTTACAGGAAGAGAAAGCCCTGGGTTTCTCCCAAGGAGCAGCTGGTGGTTGCGACCTTTCGGATAGCAGCAAATGCGCCACCACTCTGCCACTGTGAAGAGCTCGGCCTTGGGAACCGCGGGAGCTGGACTGCCCTGTCCTCCAGGGTTGCCATGAGTCGGAACTAACTCAGTAAGCAGGGCCTTTGACTTTCGTCTTTCAAGTAGGCCTCAGCAGACTTGTCTGTCCGGTTTCCGAGTCTTTCTTCATGGGAGCAGATGGCCTCATTTTTGCACCTGTGGAGGGGCTGCAGGGTTTGATCCAGCAACCTGCAGATCAACAGCCCCACGCCTGACCCACTGCACCACCAGCACTCCTTTGGTTTGGAGGGCAGGTGGCGTGAAGACAAAGGGGAAGTGCGGATGGTGAAAACGTGCTGATTTCAACCCCCTGGGCCATAAGCCTGCCGACTGACTGTCTCTGTGTGTTAAGGAACAAATGACTGAGCCATTTAGGAAGGTAGGTCTTCGTGACTTAGTATTGCCAAATCAGAAAGTCCATAAGGGGGATTTTCAGGAACAGGGATTTATTTTCTCACAGTTGAGAAGATTGAAGTCGTCTTAGCTTGTTCCAGCGCCGAGCAGCTGCCGGCATCCTCAGTGTCCTCTGCCTTCCTCTTTGCCCTCCGTGTGTCTCTGGGTCCCTTGGGGAGGTTGATTGCTGTTGAGTGGGCGATGGGGCCCCCATGGGTTACAGAGTGGACCTGCCCCATAGAGTGTTCTTGGCTGTCATCAGGTCGATGCTGCTTGGTACTGCTGGGTAGATTCCCACTGTCAACCTTTAGGACCATAGAGTGCAGGGTACGACGTCCTTTGAACATGTTGTCAGGAGAGACCAATCCCGGGAGATGGACATCGTGCTTGGTAAAGTAGAGGGGCAACAAAGGAGAGAGAAAGGCCCTGGACATGATGGATGGACACGGCGCTGCCGCGATGAACGCAAACATCAGAACAACCGTGAGGACGCCGGGTTTCCAGGAGATGGATGGACACGGCGCCTGCTACCAGGCTTCGAGCCTAAGACCCATTGCGAGGATGGCACAGGACCAGTCCAAGGGTTTCCTTCTGAAGGACATTGGTCACTGTGAGTCAGAACCGGGCCCACGGCACCTGACGGCACCAGCCTTCAGAAGAGCGAACAAGCGTAGATGAAATACAACCAGAATTCTTAGAGGCGAGCGTGGTGAGACTTTGGCTCACTTACCATGGACACAGCATCAGGGAAGACCATTCCTTTGGTGGGGGGGTGCGCGGGATACCTTAATACCTTGGTGGGTCAGGTGGAAGTCCAGCGAAAATCCGGGCTCCTCTATGAGACAAACTGACCTCACACTTGCGACGGCTGTGAGGATGGCAAGGACCTGGTCACCTCTCGTTCTGCAGTCACCTGGTCGCCAAGAGCTGACTCCACATCCTCCAGCGACAGTACATCCAACGTGCATAGAAGTAATTACAAATCGCCTTCATCTGCATTACTGGACTTCGTGTTGCCAGCTTTGAAATAAATATCCCAGCATACCGTGAGGGCGATAATACGTGTCCTTGAAGCACCGTGTCCTGTCACAAGCTGGATCCCTGCCAACAAGAATAGCATGCCTTACACAGCAGTGGATGGGGCGTTCAGCCTCACAGCCACACCAAATTCTCACCTCCCACGCATGGTCCGACCTCAAGGTGATTTCCTGTGTGTTCTACAAGCCTAACCACACGGGGCGGGAGGCCCCAAAGGCCCGGGACCATTCCCTGTGTCTGTGCAATCCTATTAATCCCAGGACCCTGTGCAAGTGAATGAGTAAGCATGTCCCTGGGCCTCTGAGATGGGGAGATTCGGGGTCCATGAGATGCTTTTCTGTCCTTCTTTTCTCTCTTCCCCTTGGGCTTCCTTCTCTCCCCTGCTTGATCCAGGAGCCGAACTGCTCCCCCCACCCCACCCTGCCCTGCATTTCACATTTCGATGGTAAAAAAAAGAACAACAAAAAAACGATGGGGAGTGGGGGAGTAATATGGGGAACTTGCCATTCTTCTCACGTTGAAGGGAGGGCGAGAAAGGGGGGCAGAAGGAGAGGGAGCACAGGGAGGGGAGGAGAGGGAGGCAGGGGCAGGGGGGGAGACTGCAGCACAGCATGACATCCATTCCCAGATGCAGCAGAGGTTTCCTGCCAGCAGGAAGCCCTGGGGTGACTCCCTAGCAAACAGACTGCGGTTCAGATCCTCACAGAGGAGCTTGGAAGAAAGGGCAGGCTATCGGCCTCCAGAACAAGGCACTGGAGATTCATGGAGCACACTTGTCCTCCAGCAAGTCCCAGTTCGTCCACACGCCTTTCACCATCCGCCCAACCAAACCTCCCTGCCATTGAGCCCATTCGGACTCCTGGGTATCCCATGGGAAGGGTAGGACCGCCCCGTGGGTTTCTGGGACGGTTCCTCTTTGTGGGAGTAGAACACATCCCCCAGAGTGGCTGGTGAATTAGAACTGCTGATCACATGGTCAGCAGCCAGAATCACAACGACCAGCCTACCACATGCCCACTGTCCACCAGGCTCAACTGTCCGCAGCCTGGTTTCTCCGGGGGAGCGCCAGGATCAGCTCTGTTAAACCTGGGAGCCTGGCTGCTCCCTCTCTGTTGGTGAGTTGGACTCTCCGATGGGATCTTTAGGAAGGGAAGGGCTGGGAGATGGCAGGTGTTTGTGGAAAGTACCAGAAAGGAAATGAGAATGGGTATAAGGACAGTTGTTACCCATGCTTTAAAGGGTTCTACATCAAAGCGAAGTGTAGTCATGACATTAGCCGATTTCCATAATTCAGCCACTTAGTTGAAGGCAGTGTCCCAAGGCCATGCTGTCCTCAGGGGTTCCTGGAGCCCACTGCACCAGGAAGACTCAGTGCATAATTGTAAGGGAAGCAAAGGGTCACTCTCAGCCTGTACTCCCAGGATGCCATCAACGTGTAAAAGTCATCATGTGTCAAGAAGCCCTTGAGTGGTGTAAAGAAGGGTTAAATGTTCTACTGCAGTCAGTCCAAAGGCTGGCAGTTCAAACCCACCCAGAGGTGTCTCAGAAGACTGGCCTGGCAGCCTGCTGCCAATAGGCCCCAGCCCTGAAAATACTGTGAGGCATTCCTACTACCCATATGGGTCTCAATGTCAACCTAGGGCCTGGCTCAGCAGACAACTGTCCTAAAGGCAGGTGGCCCCTCATTGCTCACTCCAGAGGCATGCCAATACTTACCACAAACCTGCAAGATGTCCTCAAGCTTTGGCTTCTCCTCAAATGTAGAATCGACCCTGTGCACAGCAAGTCCACAGTCTCCCACACTCTCCCCACGATAGCGTTCCTCGTCTGGGAACACCACACAAACGAACTCGTGTTTCATTCTGATGAACTCCTCACAAGCACATGTTATGGTTGGTACGGTCCAAAGGAATCCGTGTGTGTGTATGTGTGTGTTTCTCTCATTCTCATTAAAAAAATAAAAATTCCCTTAAGATCGTGAAAGTCTGCTGGAAGGAGTGTTTTTAGAATGTGCTGGTGTTTGAGTCTCGGAGCCACTAATGGCTTTAAAGTGAGTCTTTGGACACTTTCGAATAAGTGGCATTGTTACCGACATCTGACTAGGCATTACGTGTACTCAGAGTCTCCAAGTTTTCTGTCTGGCTTGTCAATGCTTCCATACCTACTGATGAGGAAGGTTTGAAAAGGAGAATGATTTCAGGGTGAGAACAGAGAGAGACTCCCCCTTGTTTTTAAGTACATTTATATAAGCGTGCAGTGATAGGTTTATGTGGGATTAGTAAAGTCACAGTTTGATTGGAGGGCAAAGAGATAAATGGCTCAGGAAGGCCTGGCCCCCTCTCTCTTGCTATCTAGTGATTGGACTAGCATGTGGCTGCTTTAGCTAGTTCTCTGCCTCAACTTGTAATCTACACTACCTGTGGGACAGCCAACCCATGGATCGTGTTTCCAGAGCTTAAGTTTCCTTGGAGACCTGCTTCACAATGTTGCTGGTGTGTGCATCACTTGAGCTTGAAACTGATGGATCCTGTCATCTTTCATTGCTTGAGTTCGATATCCCATCCGGGTCTGCTTCAATAAGCTCCTGAGCTGCTGACTGCTGGTGACATGCCCTGGCCTGCAGGCAGACTCTGCCTGTATTGCCTGAGGGAAGACTCAACTGTCTGCTTCCTGGACCCTGGACCCAGCAGCCCATGTGAGTTTAAAGACTTCCAGTATATTAACTGTTCCACCGAAGTGAGTTGAACCCTCTGTACTGCTGTGTGGACTAATTAGCTGTTGTCATCCTTCGTGCTATATAAATCTATCTATCTATCTATCTATCTATCTATCTATCTATCTATCTATATCTATCTATCTATCTATCTATCTATCTATCTATCTATCTATCTATCTAATCATAAGTGCCCTGGTTTTGTTAGATGCCTTCCATTCGGTTCCGACTCACAGCAACACTCTGTGCAACGGCCCTGGGCCACGCTCACAATGTCTTTCGAGGCCATTGCTGCAGCCCTATGCCAACCCATCTCATCAGGGGTCTCCCTCGTGTGCGCTGACATGACCACGCATGATCCCAGGATTGAGAACCAAGGATTATTCTTTCCTACTAACATGGCCACGAGCCCTGGCAGCACAGCGGGATACACGGGAGTTCGGTAGTTCAAAGACATCAGGCTCTCCTAGGACGTCTGGTCCTGTAAAGAGTTACTGTCTCAGAACCATGCCCCCCCTTCCCATCTCAGTGCAGGTCTACTCTGTGCTGCTGGGTCAGCGGTGTTGAATGGACTCGATGGCAGTGTGTTTGGTCTGAGTTTAGTAATGTGTCCGCAGTAAGAGAGACGAAGTCTCACCATCCTCTAGTCTAAGGATCCTTCAAGCTGTGCTTCTTCCCACGCCGATTTGCTCAAGTCCCTGGTGGCACGTGGCACGTGGCTTCATCCTTGCCCACAGCATTGTCCAAAGGCACCCATGATTCTCCTTCGGCCTTCCTTATTCCTCATGCAGTGCTCACCGGCATTCACAGTGACTGAAATGCCAGGGCTCAGCAGGCACATCTCACTCCTCAAAGTGGTATCTTTGCTCTTGGGCTCTTTAGCAAAGTCTTCATCTATTTGTCCAGTGTAATATGTCACCCGGCTTCTTCCGTTTTTTAAGAGAAACTAAAATTCACTATGTATTTTTTTCATGCAACATACATCTGTGTTTTGCTCTGTTGTGCACGGGGTTCCTATGATTTGAGACCAACTTGGCGATACCTCATGCCATGCAATGTCTCCTGCGGCTTCCCTGCTCTCAGGCGAGCTCCAGCTGACGTTGGCAATCATCTCTTGTTGGTCCCCAGGGGTCCTGATGGAGGCCAGTGGTCAGTGTTTGGCTACCATTGTTAAAAAACCCAGTGGTTCCTTGGAGGGAAGGTCTGGGGATCCACTGCCAAGGGGTCACGACCATAGAAAGGATCTACTGTGTCACATGGGCCACTTGCTCTGGACCTGGCTCCATGCCAGGTGTGGTGCCAACAGTTCAGGCGCTCACCTGCTGAGGTCGAAAGTGAGAGTCTGCCCCGGGAGCCTCGGCAGGAAGGACTGGTGGTCTGCTTTCAGAAACACAGGCCCCGACAAGCCTCCCAACACAGCTCTACTGTGACTGCCGCGGGTGCTCATGAATCATGAATTGGAATCTACGCACAGGCCGCTGTGTGAGTATATGTGTGTGTGTGTGTTATGTGTATGTGCGTGTATATGTGTGTGATGTGTGTGTATGTGTATGATGTGTGTATGTGTGTATATGTGTGTATGTGTATGATGTGTGTATGTGTGTGATAGGGGTATGTGTGTGATATGTGTATGTGTATGATGTTTGTCTGGATCTGTGTGTATATGTCTGTGTATGTATGTGATGTGTATGTGTGTACATGTGTGTGAGCCGTGTGAGTATATATGTGTGTGTTATGTGTATGTGCGTGTATATGTGTGTGATGTGTGTATGTGCATGATATGTGTATGTGTATGACGTTTGTCTGTATCTGTGTGTATATGTCTGTGTATGTGTGTGTACATGTGTGTGTGGGCGTCTGAGTTTGGGATTTTTCTCTCTCTTCAGAATTTTATTGGCATCCGGCTGACATATTATACTTTTCAATAGCTCAAGCACATCTAGAAGTGCTGTACAATCATCAACCCATCAGTTGTAGAACATTTTCTTCACTCTTGTACTTGTCATTATTGGCTCCTTCTCCCCACCACCCCCACCCCACCTGCAACCCCTGCTCTCTCTCCAGAGTTTGGTATCCCTTGTCAAGCACCTGTTGATCAGTGTCCAGGCAGATCCCGAGGGCAAGGAGCTCTTCCAGGTGGGATTCAGGGAGATATGTGGGTGCACAGGGCTCTATGAAGGCAGGGGCTGAGCAAGAAGCGGGGGGCTTGCTGCTCCTGCTCAGCCTGCAATGGGGAAGGTTATCTGATTGATCTTCTATGTTTGCTTTTGTGGGCGGGTCAGGGGTCTCCAAGTATGCTGCTCTGTTCCACTTGATCGTCCAGGTCAGGAGCCCTGGTGGGGCAGTGACTAAGTGCTAGGCTGCTAACTGAAAGGTTGGTGGTTCAAACCCACCAGCCGCTCCTCCATGAGAGAAAAAGGTAGTTCTTTGTCCCCTCGAAGATAACCACCTTGAGAACCCGCAGTGCAGTCAGTGTCCTCTCAAAGGCAATGGCCTTGGTTGGGGACGTGATGACTTACTTGGTGCTCCGTTTTACCCCTCTGGGTTCAGGTATCCATTGCTTTGCCAACACAGAACTCCCAGACAACATCCATGATCGAGGGGTTGATTTGGAAGGGAACAGTTGTAACCCAGTGAGAAATGCTCAGGGCTGCCTCCTTCATCAGGGCCGGGTACAAAGGTCTGTGAGTCGCCTAATAAATGCCTGAAGGACACACCACGATGCTGTAAGTCTCAGCCCGAAGGCATTCCGCACAAGCTCTCTGAGGTAGCAAACCCAGTTCCCTAAGAAGTGCCCGGAGGTACCCCACTCCACAAGCCCGCCTCCTGTACAAAAGAATGCACCCCAACTTGCTCCACGGGACGGGCAGTCCATCCTCATGCTGAGCTCCGACACCCGCTTCGGCTGCGGCTCCTCCGATGTTGCAGCTGTCTTCTGGATGCAGCAGGTTCACCGCATAGGGATCTCAGGGTCCAGGGGACATGCTCCGCTCCTGGCTCTTACCGGTGATGACATCCCTCCTCCTGCTTCTCAGCAGGCTCCTTTTATACACAGCGGGATAGCGCGACAGGGATTCCTGTTCACAATCACTCACAGGTGAATCCTATCAGTATCTTTTCCCCACCTTCTTACCTGACCCATGCAGAGACAGGTAGATTGGTGGGGGCCAGAGACTTTAGCTGGAAAGGCCACACTAAAGAATCCACTGCCCCTGCAGGGAATACCACTCAATACAAGGGTGCCCGGCAGTGAGGACCCATGAGCAGTGGTTAAGCCCTCAGCTTCCAGCTCACAGGTTGGCCGTTCAAACCTGCCCAGTGACTCATTAGGAGAGGCGCCTGGCCATCTGCTTCTAGGAAGATTCAAGCCTAGAAAAACCTATGGGGGAGGGGAAGGCAGTTCTACTCTGCCCCATGGGGTCTCTGGGTTGGGCCTCTTCTCCACAGCCCCCAACAGCAACAAGGACACAGGGACCACACAGCGTCCTCTCTCGACAGGATGCCTCTTCTGCTGAGCTCCACGAGGATGGTCCGACGTTCAAGTGACTGATGGTGTTTGTCTCGCAGGACCACAGCCCATTGGGGTTAGGACAACAGGAAGCTATTCTCTCAGAGCTCTGGGCCCAGAGGGAGGCTCAGAACCCCGGCATCCGTCTAGACCCACTCTCTCCAGGGCTCTAGCAGGGAAACAGTTCCGAGGTCCTCTGGCTTCCAGTCTCTCTCAGTTACAAGCTTTCCTTGCCTTGTGACAGCATCTCTCCAATTCCTCCTGGACAAGCCACACCACCTCCTCCTCTTCCTTCTGTGTCCCCTCTCAGTGGGGCCTCAGTCATTAGACACCCCCCCCCCCGCCGCCCTTGGAAAGGAGTTGAGGTAAAATGCACAGAGCTAATAGTAGACCCAGTTATCTCAAAATGCAGCTGCCTGCAAAATGCACAGAGGATCATGAGTTGTGAACTAACCAGAGGCACCAACCAAAGCCACCCCGCTGCTGTGGAGTCCAGTCAGACTCACAGCCACACCGTGGAGGGACAGAACTGCCCCGTGTTCCCAGGACTGCGGCTCTATACAGAAGCAGACTTCCACAGCATTCTCCTGATGAGCAGAGGGTGGGTTTGAACCGCCAATCTTTCTTTTCACAGCTGAGAGCCTGACTACGGTGCCACCAGGGCCCCATGGACGTAGCACGTCATGTTCATGGGGCTCCATGTCAGATCGCAGTATTGACAACAGCACGCATGATTCCAGACCTGCCCTGGAATTTTACTCTGGCTCATGGTTTACTAGCTACAAGAGCAGAGGGTTCAAGCCCGTCAGCTACTTAGTGCAAGAAAGATGAAGCCGTCTGCTCCCGTGCAAGTTCACAGTCCCAGAAGCCCTGTGGTGTAGCCCCACTCTGTCCTGCAGGGTGGATACAAGACTCGATGGCGTGGAGTTTGGGTTCGGGTTTGACTCGGTAAGCATTTGGTTGCCAATCTAAACAAAGGTTGACAGTTCAGCTCTACCAGCTACTTCACAGGAGAAACATTTTTTAGAAGAGGCCGTCTTCTTCTCCCAGAGCGATCGACACTCTTAGTAACCCTAGAGAGCAGTTCTACTGTGTCTTGTCGGGCCACTGGAGCCTCGAGACTACATGCTGGACTACTAACCATAAGGTCAAAGGTCAAAGCCAGCAGTCGCTCCACGGGAGAGTCACAGCCTCAGAAACCCTCAGGGGCAGCTCTACCCCGTCTTCCAGGGTCACTGTGAGCCAGCATGGCCTTGGTGGCCGTGAAGAGGAGTCAGGGTCATCTCCATGGAGTGGGGGCGGGGGCGGTAGTAGAAGTTTGCTTTCTAATGGCACATGGCACTGGGTGTCCCAGCCTTAAAGCAAGCTGGGGGAGTTTTTAATGTACATGTAGATCGGGAGTGTTATACAAGTCAACGAACAAAATAAAACTTCCCGCTAATGCCCATAGAATGGGCCAGATATTAAAAGTGGAAATCAAGTCGAAATGAAAGCAATAACTAAATGGAATGGTCCCATTCGAATCGGAAGATGGCCCTGCAGAGGGTTTGCCGCCAGACCTCCCCGAGTCGTCACTCAGTCCAACCACAGAGCTGCCAGGGCACCATGGCTCATGCTCCTCGGAGAAGTGCCAGGCCTTCCCTCCAGCAACGTGTGCAGTAAACAGCCTGCCAGCACCATCACCCTCTGCTCCCCGTGGTGGTGGCCACAGAGCCTGCTCCTACTGTACACGGTATTCCAAACGGAGGCACGACCTTGAGCTTGGAGAGCCACTCACCCGCGACTCGGTGACAAGAGTCAAATTGTGGTGTCACAGGAGCAGCACACTGATTGTTCAATGCGGGAAGGGTCCGAGCCATGCAGGTGTGCATGTGATAGACAATGAGTCCATGCCAGGCATCTGCATACGGGCTTCTTGGAGGGACTTTGGTGGTATAGTGGTTACGCCTCGGGCTGCTAGTCACAAGGTTAGCAGTTCAAAACCACCATCCGCTACACAGGAGAAAGATAAGGCTTCTTACCCCCATAAAGAGTTAAAGTCTCAGAAACCCGCCTGTCCTCTAGGGTCACTGAGTTGGAATCAACTTGGCAGTGAGTTTGGTTTGCGTTTTGGACATGCTTCTTAGAGGTGAAGATGGCGAGGCTTGGTCTTGGTTACTTGGGACCCGCCAGCAACACAGGCCGGTGGCTCGGGGAGACCACAGTGGCTGGGGGAGACCATGGTGGCTGGAGGAGCGGAAGGTCAGAGACATCCAGGGATCCCCTCGTGGAGATGGACGACATCCAGGCTCAGATGCACCAAGGAGGGAGGAGATGGCAACCTCTGTTCTGATGTTGCAGGTGTCAGGAGAGGATCCCAAACAGCACACACTTCAACACATGTCTCTGAGCAGTGGGGGGCTGCCCACATGCTCTCTCAGTAATGTACTTCCCTCTCTCTTGGGATACCTTTTAAAAAAGGAGACTCAACCAAACTTTTTCTGAGGAGATCTTCTGGGCCGGTAAAATTCAAGGCAGAGAGGGCAGCTCAGTAGGTTATGGAGACTTTTTTGTGTTCCAAAGAAGGACTCTTACACGTTTTCTTCAAGGGACTCAGGAAGGTCCTTACAGGGGCTGGTGGAGGGAATGAAAACCTGCACTGGTGAGCTAAAAGCCAGGGAAAACAAGATAGTGTGGTTTGGTTTGCTTTTTCCCCCATTGCACGCTCTTTCTGCAAGGTTAGCAAGGGCTGTCCCAGGAGGATTTCACTGGGAAACCTTTCCCTGACCCCCTCCAGTCCTGGATCATGCCCTTTTAAGTGTCTCTTTCTTCTACAAACTCAAAGAATGTTGAACGGGAACTCGGTTTTTTAGTCTCCCGTGGGTGAGTCCTGAGGGCGTAGTCGGTACGCATTGGGCGGTAATCTGCAAGGTTGGCCGTTTGAAACCACCAGCCTGCTCCTCCGGAGAAAGACGGGTTTTCTACTCCTATGGACACCCAGTCTTGGAAGCTTGCAGGGGCAGCTTTACCCTGTTCTGTAGAGTCAGCATCCACTCGATGGCGGTGAATTTAGGGAGGGCAACAAAACCACTGTTTTGACTTGGTGTGGAATTCTTCAGAGAACAGCTAGAGAGATGGAGCTCCACCCCCCCCCCCACCCTTTAGCTGTGGCTTATGCAAATGAAGGCTGGGTCCAGAAACAATTGCTTCAAGCAGCTTGATGTTTCTGCTTCCTGAAGGAGCCAATACTCCTTGGCTGTCCTGTCTGACCACCCCTCATACAGAAGGCGGCCATGATGGGGAGCTGACTCAGCACAATTGGCAGCCAGGATGGAGAGATGGGGGTTCCACCTGGCAGACTGCCTGCAATGCATCATGGGAGCGCCACGACTCAGTCCCTGAGCTCGGAGCAGGTGCACTGCAAGCTTGAAGTGGCAGCAGGGTCCTCAGATCTCACTTCACCTACTGGATCCACAGTCACCTACTTCTGTGAAACACGAGCCAGGCCTGTGATCCTCCTGTCCCAGAAGGATCCGGATGCTTAAATGAACTGGTGGTGAGAAGATTGCTCTGAGCCTTCTCCATGGTGCTGGAAGAAGTTTGATGATCTTAATTATTCCTTCCGAAATGGCACTCCAACATTTAAATTGGATTAATCTCATAATTATCTGCGGGTCAAGAGAGGGAAAATCTTAATGGCAGGGCACCTGGGTACCAAATAAATATTGACGCTTGCTCATTTCTCTTCCAGCGCCGTGAAGGGTAAGTGACTGAGCTTCCAACACAAACATGGGGAGAGATAGCAAGATAATTAAGAAACTAAATCTCTCTCTCTCTTCTTTCTACTACCAGGAGGTTACTCAGATGGCCCTGCATTTTGCCTTTTATTTTGGAGAAATCATCTTTTTGTTGTTGTTGTTTTGTGGCCACAGGAATAAATGTTTATTGTGGAGAAGTCAGACATAGTAAATACCCGAGGAGATGAAAATTAAAGTCACCTGGAATTCCATTAGCCAGAGATGACCTCGTTAAGCATCAGCTACAGCTGGGTAACTTTTTTTCCTGGCGTGTACATTAATTTTATTGTGTGTTGTGTGTAATAAAACAAATCATTGTATTTTGCTTATGTGCACAAATTTGCTTGTATTAACAATAGGCTGGGGGAGACTTCCTGGGTTCATCTGAGAACCTGTGCAACTGCACTATTATTGTTGTTCTTTTACAATCATTTTATCGGGGCTCTTACAGCTCTTGTAAATCCCTACATCCACTGTGTCAAGCACATTGGTACATTTGGACATATGTTGCCATCATCCTTTTCAAAGCATTTTCTCTCTAGTTGAGCTCTTGGGATCTGCTCCTCGTGTAATATTAGGTATAACAGAAGCACACTGCGTTCTCTCCTCCGTCTGTGCGACGGTTGCCAGGTGCCGTCGAGTCGGCTCTGACCCATGACGACCTCATGCACAACAGAGGGGAAGACTACACGGTCCCGCCCGTCTCACAAGTGTTCTTAGGCTTCAGCCCATTGCTGCAGCCACTGAGACAATCCATCCTGCCCAGGACTTTCTTTTCTCACTGCCCCTCCACCTCACCGAGCACGCTGTCCTGCTCCAGGGACTGGTCCCTCCTGGCAGCACGTCCAAAGTCCGCGAGATGAAGTCCCACCATCCCTGCCCCTAAGGAGCGCTCGGGTGGTACTTCTTCCAAGGGAGAGCTGTTTGCTCTGTTGGCAGTCCGTGGTACTTCACATTCCTCACCAAGACCGTGATTCAAACGCAATCATTCTTCTCCAGTCTTCCACACTCAGTGTCCCACGTTCACATGCATAAATGACCCTAGCGACTTACAAGTTTTTATCAATGAAAGTAGGATCATTTTAGGAGTCCTTCCATAGATACTTTTTTCATTTAGAACAAATTTCTCAATGTGAAATTAATGGACAAAGAATTTTTATCATAGAGTTTGTATATACATTTTTAAGCATATATAGATTTTATAAGCATTGAGACAAGCTGCCAAATTAAACTACAAAATAAATACTAATTAATATTCCAGTTAGCCCTGAAACCAAAACAAACCCCCTAAAACTCACTGCTGTCAAGTCAATTCCCACTCCTAGAACCCTCTAGTACCCTCTACTACTCCTAGAACCCGCTCCTAGAACCCTCTAGTACCCTCTACTACTCCTAGAACCCGCTCCTAGAACCCTCTAGTACCCTCTACTACTCCTAGAACCTGCTCCTAGAGCCCTCTAGTACCCTCTACTACTCCTAGAACCCGCTCCTAGAACCCTCTAGTACCCTCTACTACTCCTAGAACCCGCTCCTAGAACCCTCTAGTACCCTCTACTACTCCTAGAACCTGCTCCTAGAACCCTCTAGTACCCTCTACTACTCCTAGAACCCACTCCTAGAACCCTCTAGTACCCTCTACTACTCCTAGAACCTGCTCCTAGAGCCCTCTAGTACCCTCTACTACTCCTAGAACCTGCTCCTAGAGCCCTCTAGTACCCTCTACTACTCCTAGAACCCGCTCCTAGAACCCTCTAGTACCCTCTACTACTCCTAGAACCCGCTCCTAGAACCCTCTAGTACCCTCTACTACTCCTAGAACCTGCTCCTAGAACCCTCTAGTACCCTCTACTACTCCTAGAACCCACTCCTAGAACCCTCTAGTACCCTCTACTACTCCTAGAACCCGCTCCTAGAACCCTCTAGTACCCTCTACTACTCCTAGAACCCGCTCCTAGAACCCTCTAGTACCCTCTACTACTCCTAGAACCTGCTCCTAGAGCCCTCTAGTACCCTCTACTACTCCTAGAACCCGCTCCTAGAACCCTCTAGTACCCTCTACTACTCCTAGAACCCGCTCCTAGAACCCTCTAGTACCCTCTACTACTCCTAGAACCTGCTCCTAGAACCCTCTAGTACCCTCTACTACTCCTAGAACCCACTCCTAGAACCCTCTAGTACCCTCTACTACTCCTAGAACCTGCTCCTAGAGCCCTCTAGTACCCTCTACTACTCCTAGAACCTGCTCCTAGAGCCCTCTAGTACCCTCTACTACTCCTAGAACCTGCTCCTAGAACCCTCTAGTACCCTCTACTACTCCTAGAACCCACTCCTAGAACCCTCTAGTACCCTCT
This sequence comes from Tenrec ecaudatus, assembly GCF_050624435.1. Lineage (NCBI taxonomy): Eukaryota > Metazoa > Chordata > Mammalia > Afrosoricida > Tenrecidae > Tenrec > Tenrec ecaudatus. The sequence goes on along the minus strand of NC_134539.1, from coordinate 4,455,172 downwards.
ACTACTCCTAGAACCTGCTCCTAGAGCCCTCTAGTACCCTCTACTACTCCTAGAACCTGCTCCTAGAGCCCTCTAGTACCCTCTACTACTCCTAGAACCTGCTCCTAGAACCCTCTAGTACCCTCTACTACTCCTAGAACCCACTCCTAGAACCCTCTAGTACCCTCTACTACTCCTAGAACCCAATTATGCGCCAGCACTTGCTCTGGTGCTGCAGCTTAACCCCCTGCACCACAGGCAGGCGCGGCGGGTTCAAAGGCAGCGCCCCTCCATGCACTTTTCAAATCATCATCAGATATTTAAATTTGTTCTTTGAACATGGCCAGGCTATTTTCTTAAGACAAAGAATTTTCTTAATTCTTCTTCCTATTGTGATGGTCACTTTGTAGGTTTGTTTTGGGTTTTAAATCATCATGACCCTTTTTATACTTGAAAGAATTGTCCTAGATCAGATTACAGATGTTCACTAAAAAATATAAAAAGGAAAGACTTGTAGAACAGAGGTGAACAGCGTTGAAAACATTTCCCATTGTTCCATGCACCTGTGTAACCCCGCTCTCTCGACTATGGGCTGGGCACAGTGACCCACCTCGCAGAATAGAATATACATCTGTCAAAAAAAAAGAAAGAAAGAAAACCCTCACAACTTGGGTTAGGTGATGATACATGGAGTAAAGATTGAAGTTGTTAAGGCTTTCATCTTGCTTGGATCCACAATCACTGCTCATGGAAGTAGCAGTGAAGAAATCAATAGACAAGTTGTATTGGGTCAATCTACTGCACAAGGCTGCTATCTTTTCCCCCTTCCCTCCCCCACCCTCCCTCCCTCATGAACCCTTGATAATTTATAAATTATCATTTTTTCATGTCCTTCACTGACTCTGTCTCCCTTCACCTGCTTCTCTGTTGTTCGTCCCCCTGGGAGGGGGTTATAGGTCAATCATTATGATCAATCTCCCCTTTATCCCCCCACCTCCCCCATCCCCTCCTGGTATCAATACTCTCATTATTGGTCCTGAGGGGTTATCAGTCCTGGATTCCCTGTGTTTCCAGCTCTTATCTGTGCCAGTGTACACGCTCTGGTCTAGCCGGATTTGTAAGGTAGACTTAGGGTCACGATAGTGGGGTGGGTGGGGGGGTAGAAGCATTAAAGAACTAGAGGAAAGTTGTGTGTTTCATCAGTGCTATCTGGCACCCTAACTGGCTCATTTCTTCCTTGTGGCCCTTCTGTGAGAGGAGGACATGATCTCTTGCAAAGTCTTGAAACGCAAGGAGATTATTTCAAGGACCAAGATGTGCCTCCCCAAGGCATGGCATTTTCAGTTGTCTCATATGCTTGTGAACATTGGCCGTTGATGAGGAAAGACTGAGAAGAACTTTTGACTGGTGGTGCTGGAGAAGAATGCTGGCAGTGCCATGGAGGCCCAGCAGGACCAACAGATCTGTCCTGGGAGAAGCATCTCCGAGAGCACTCCTTGGAAGAGAGGATAGCAAGACTTTGTCACACGTGCTCTGGACAGGTCATCAGAGGGACACCGTGCTGGGTAAAGAAGGCCCTCAACAAGATGGGTGGACACGGTGGCTACAACCAGGGCTCAAGCGTAACCATTGTGAGCATGGCCCAGGGCTTGCCAATGTTGACTTCTTTTGTACAGGGGGGACCACTGGAAAGCACCAGACAACAGCAACGACCTTGCCCTCTTGATTATGGGCTGCATATACTAACCCTCCTCTTATCAATAGATATGTTCCCCTCAGGGGTTGTCACTTCTGAGATAAGGTTATAAGAAGATTCTGGCTCCACCCTGCTTATCCCCTCACACTGTATTCTCTCTCTCTCTCTCTCTCTCTCTCTCTCTCTCTCTCTCTCTCTCTCTCTCTCTCTCTCTCTCTCTCAGCAGCTGCAGAGCTGTGGTGAGACTGTATAGCAAGGGTCTGCATCCAACCGCCAGCCATGTGTGTGATCCTGAATGCGGGTTCTTCCCCACCCCAGGCCTTGCAAGGACTCATGTGCTGGGTGACCATCTCCTGAGAGATCTCAACTCAGAGGCACCCCACTACAAAGCGCCCAGCCTTTTGACCCCAGAAACTCAGAACTGATCCATGTGGGTTTGAAGAGCGAGGCAGTGGTGGCCAGGAGTTAGAATGATCACCTTCTGGGAGTGAGAGACCCAGGTGGATTCCCAGTCAATGCTCCTGAGACGCCACCACCCATCTCCCAGCGGAGCTTACGTGTTGCTGAGATGCTGAACAGACTTCAGCAGGGCTTTCAGTCTAGGAGGGACTAGGAAGAAAGGCCGAGAGACCACTTCCCAAAACCATCCAGTGAAGACCCCACGGGCCACAATGAACTGAGTTGAAAGCAATCTTGTGGTTGGCCCAGGACCGAGCAGCTGTTTCTTTCCCTGCTTGCTGCACATGAAGAGGACGTGAAACATTTACTGATGAAGCCAAAGACTCCAGTACAGATTAGACTTGGAGGAAGCCGGTCAGCACTCTCAAGGTCAATGGAGAAACTGTGGGTCTAAGTAAAACTGATTGATCTGACAGGCAAAGACCATTCTCTAATTGCTCTTTCACAGAACATTCCCTTGGACCTGTTGTCAGGAGGGAGCAGTCCCTGGAGAAGGTCATCATGCTTGGTAAAGTGGAGGGACAGCAGTGACAAAGAGGGTGACCCTCAAGGAGATGGACAGACGGACACAGTGGCTGCCACAAGGGCTCACCGTAGCTCTGATGGTGAGAATCTTGCGGGACAGATCGTGTGTTGTTCATTTTACTTAGACCCACAGTCAGTGTTCACAAAAACAGCAGGCCAGAAATCAAATGACCTTCTGCCTTCGGCAAACTTGCTGCCCGAAGCGTCTCCCACGTGTTAAAGAGCAGGGCCCATGGCAGAATTCTCAATCACCGAATTCGCATGTGAACGTTGGACAGGAAGGAAAGGAGACAGAAGACTTGCTGCGCTTGAGTTGTGGTGTCCCCTCGGAATATTGGATACGCCGTGGACAGCCAGAAAAATGAGCAGATCTGTGTGGGAACACTACAGCTAGAGTCTCCCATGGAAGCAAGAATGGCAAGACTTCATCTATTCACTTTGGACTCTTTAGTAGTAGGCCCTCCCTGGGGAAGGACATCATGCTTGGCGAAGTGGGGTGGGGGGGAGCAGAAAAGAGAATGACGCTCAAGGATGACTCTCAAGAGGATGACTGAGACAGCGGGGGCAACGCTGGACTCAAACACAGCAGTGGCTGCGAATATGGTGCAGGACCTGGCAGCGCGTCCTTCTGTCGTAGGCTGGGCGGCTGTGGTCGGAACCGACCTGAAGGTGCCTGACAGCAGCAATAATAAAGACCTGAGAGACCCATTGCCATTGCATGGATTGTGACACAGACACCCTACAGGACGGAGGAGACCTCCCCCACAGGGCTTGCAAAGGCTGTAAGCTTTACAGAAGCCGACGGCTACCCCTCTCACAGAGTGACCAGTGAGCTTGACCTGCCAGCCTTTCAATTAGCAGTCGAGCGATTGACCACTGCATTTCGGAGCCTCCTTACAAACCAGTGATTCTCAAGCTTTAGCATCAGGACCCCCACCCCCACCCCCTCCCCGTGGGCAGTAGACGCTCAGACTCCAGGGCCCCACGCCAGAATTTCTGACTCGGTAGGGATGGAGCAGAACCTGAGGGGTTGACATCCGACAAGTTCCCAGAAGATGCTGCTGATGCTGATTGGAGGCCCCGCTTGAAGAGCCACCGGCTTTCATCCCTAGGCCTTGTTGATGGCCACGGGCTCAGTAGCAACCTACACACTCTGCTCCTTGGGAGACGAAGGCCTCTAGATTACATGGTCTTCGAGGGAGGAAGCCAGCATTAGTCTTAGTCATGCATGTTAGCCGTTTCCTCTTGGGCCACAGCCTACAGCAAGCAATGCAGTTGAATCCCCATCCCAGAGCTCTCTCACAGCTGCAAATCCCCGAGGTCAAAATTCTACGACAGCTTACGTTTTACAAATCAATATTGTCCTTTCTATTCTATTCTACTTCTGCACTCTTCCGTTTCTGTCCTCCTCCTCTCTCACCCTCTTCTCCTCCTCCTCCCTGTCCGTCTCCCTCCTCTTCCTCCTCATCCTTTCACACTGTATGACACCCGCCAGGCTGTTTGCTGAGCTTGACGGAGGTCCGCAGCGGTCAGTGTGAGAATGCTGTGTCAGGGAGAGGATGAAGGGGTCTTGTCCAGTGGGCTACGTGGGCGGGTTTGTGCGGGTGGAGACACTCGTGGTTGAAATGCTGCTGCTGGTATCCATAGAGTTGATTCCACCTCATGCCGGTCTCTCGACAACAGATCAAAACAATGCCAGGTCCTGCCCTCTGACAGGCAGGTTTTCTTTGTCCCAACATGGCACCTGTAAAAATATTTGGGTGGGGTTTAGCCTGTCAATCAGGTCACCACTTGATGACCTCCTTTGGAAAATGGCTCTTTGGAGGCTGGCCCCTCCTCTGTCTCCCTGGTGGTCCTGGTGGTCCGACCAGCATGCAGCCTGAGCTAGCTGCCCTGCCTCCCCATGTGTGCTGCGATACCCTGGGGCTGAGCCAGCCTGTGCACCATGGTGGACCGAGTTGCTGTGCCGTGCTGTTCCACGCCGAGGCACCACCCCACCTTGCTGTGTCTGCTGCCGGTGAGCTGACTCCGCTTGTCTTGCCACCACTCCCGACGCCACATCTTCCGCAGCCACTTCCCATCCACGGCATGCCTGGCCTCTGCTACATCTCACTACGTCATCTTCCCACGGTCGGCTTCCTTGGCCCAGTGAGTTGGACCAAACTCTCTGGACTGCTGTGCGTGGACTAATTTGCTGTTATATCCTTTTCACTAGATAAACTTACACACACACACACACACACACACACGCACGCACGCACACACGCATACACCCGGGAGAAAAGAAAACGGAATTGTTTTTCAAAGGTAAGTATTTAAAAAAATTTTTTTTTACAAAACAACCTTATCACCTTCAAAGCACTCTCTATTACATTTAATACATTTGTCAAATCTGCGATTCCATTCTTGGAAACATTGTTCAAACTCATCTGTTTGGATGGCTGACAGCTCTCCATTTCTTTTTCTTCACCTCCTCTGGCGTCAAATCGCTGTCCTTTCATGGTCTACTACATTCTCAGAAACAAAAGGACATCACACGGAGCAAGATCGGGTGAGTAAGGTGTGTGGGGCAAGAGAGATGTACTGTTTTTTGCCCAAAGTTGGCGCACTGAGATGGCTGCGTAAGCAGGTACATTGTTGTGGTGGTAAAACCAGCCTCCGCCGAGATGTACTGTTTTTTGCCCAAAGTTGGCGCACTGAGATGGCTGCGTAAGCAGGTACATTGTTGTGGTGGTAAAACCAGCCTCCGCCGCCCCCATCTGCTACAAATCAAGTCTTTTTGTTGCACACTGTTACTCAATCTTTTCAGAAGCTCTAAATAGAAAGCTTGATGAACAGTCTGACCTGGTGGAATGAACTCCAAATGCACTATCCCCTCACATCGAAAAACAAACGAACAACATCTTGATCTTCAATTTCACTTGAGAAACATTTTTGGGCAAGGTGACGATGGCATCTTCCACTGGCTGGATTAGTGTTTGCTTTCAGGGTTGTAAGAATAGCACTGTGTCTCCTCATTGCCAGTAATCACCTTGAGGAAAAGTCTGGGTCACTTCAGAGGTCTTCTTTCAAAGCCTGGCGTGTTTCCACTGACACTCTTTTTCCTGGTCAGTCAGAACCTAAGGCACAAATGTGGCAGCGGCCCTTCTCACTCCCAAGCCTTCCATTAAAAGTCACTGAACTGAGCTCCCAGGTAGTCCACATAACTTCCCTATCTCTTCAGCGGTCCCTCATCAGTCTTCAAGCACAAGTGCACAAATTTGGTTGACATTTTTGTCCTTGTGGGAAGTTGACGGATGTCCAGAACAAGGTTTGTCATCAATCGACATTTCACCTTTTTTAAAATGAGAAAACCACGCATACACTTGAGTTTTCCCCACAACGCTGTCCTTGTAAGCTGTGTTGAGCATCACAGTAGTTTCTGCGGAATTTTTTCCCCGAGCAGGAAACAAAATTTCACAGCTGCATGCTGTTCTCTTAAATCGGCCATCATGAAAAACGAGGTTAGAGTAAAACTGCCTTTAGGAAAATACTCACTGTGAGCAGGGAGAACCTTCCCAGGCGATGCCACTGGGTGCACAAACTCGGAGCGAGTTGCTGGATGGTCCCCTAGCAGGAAACAATGCATAGTATGAAAGCTCCACCCAGTGGAGTTTTTTCTGTTTGTGGGGGTACCCCTCTCGTGCGTATATATACATAATCATACATGTCCTGCTTTTGCTCCTCTAGAGAAGCCTGCCTAATACATGTCCCATCACGACAATCCTCAGGATGTCTGAGTCAGTCACGGCAGCTACTGTGACAGTCCCTCCCAGCCAGGGTGGCCTCCTCCCCACTGGCCCTCTGCTCGTCCAAACGGGAGGTCCTCCTCCAGCAATGAATCCTCCCGAAGGCGTGTGAAGAGCAAGCGATTCACAGTATCCTGTGAAACACATCACCAGGCCTTTCTTCCTGGTCTGTTTTAGCCTGGAAGCTCTGCTGAAACCTGTCCACCCCAGGTGACCGTGCTGGTATTTGACACACCAGGAAAACAGCTGCCCGCATCATCGGACCACACAGGGCACCCCCGGACAGCCAAGAAGCAGGCAGGTGACCGGCGGTGATGTGATTAGAAGGGTAGTGATTGAATTCATCAGCCTGAATGGCACCACCCACCCACAATGGCACCACCCACTCAGTCACTCACACAGCCGAGTATGGCAGACTGCCTCTCCCGGCTTCGCCTGTCTTACAGCACTGACTGTCCCTAGTCACGTCATTTCTAAGCGGATGAACACGTTACAGAGAACGAAAACACACACACACACAATATGTCTCAGAAGCAGTCTCTCTGAGCTCAGCTGAAGACGGAACAGCTAATTGACGGCTCTCCCTCTTTGTACCCAGAGCTTACCACGTGGGTTGGACAGCCTGGGAAAGACTTAGGGGAGCAGCTTTCTGCAGAGCATGCAGAACAGGGCGTCTGCTTGTGAAGGAAGGCTCGGGAGGGCACGGCATCGGGGTTCACTTGGAAACACGGACACCTCTCTCCTGGCTATGTAGAAGGCAGGTGGGTGGTTGCCCTGAAACCATCCTCTCACCCACAGGCTCCTCACAGCTCAGTGACCTTGAGCAGTGTCCTTGCCCTTGTGTGGGAACTTAGTGACCAGAAACGTCCATCTTGCTGATGAAATGACTGGGAGATACGTGTGTAAATATATGTGTAAATAATTCATGTGCTTGCATGTATGCATATATGCGCATGTGAATAGATGTGTATGTGTCTATATAAACTTTATGTAGACAATCTGTATGCAGGGAAATGAACCCAAATGCCGTATCCACATGGGGGCTGCTTGGTGGACTCTCGGCGCAGCTGTGGGGTGAATGGTCCACCCGAAGCTGCCACAGAGCATCATCCCCAACATAATCATGGTTTGCAAAATAGAACATCTTCCAGGTGACCAACGGATGGAGAGGAAAATATAGATACGGATCAAAGGCTGGACCCCAAAATGCTGCTGTAGCCCCGCCAAACTCACTTCCTTTGAGTCTACTCCGACTCACAGCAGAGGGCAGGGAGGGACTGCCCCGGGGGGTGGGGGGTCTCTGAGATTGTCACTCACTCCTTATGGAGTAGAAGGCTCATCCTTCTCCTCGGGGGCAGCAGGTGGTTTAGAACTTCTGACTCTGCAGTTGGCAGCCCAGCAATGCCAGCTAGTCAAGAGACTGGGAGTGGTGTTGAGCATGTGGACTTGCCTGTCTGTTCTCTGCCTCCTCCTCCCTCCCCTCCCCCACATTCCTCGGAGAAGAGCTCCCCAAGAGAGCTGGGCCCCTAGAGCACCGGGTAAAAGCTCAGGTGGTGGCCTCCTTGAAGCAAATGGTTCAGCACTTGGGTGCTCACTGACAGGTTGGAGGTTCAAGATGACCCAGAGGTGCCTCAGAAAAAAGGCCTGGCAATCGCCACCACCACCCCCCCCCCCCCGCCGCCAAAAGCAGCCCTTAAACTACATCAGGAGCACAGCTATCACCTGACACGTGGGAAAAGAGGAAATGCCCCCACTGCACCCCAAAAAAGGCCCATTTACTCTCTCGTCAAGAGCCTTCCTTGGTTTCTTTGCCCCTCAACTTCACCAAGCAGGATGTCCTGCTCCCGGCCAGGCCCACCTGCTAACACATCTGAACGACATGAGAGGAAGCCCGCCATCCTCACCTCTGAGGAGCCTTCACCGTGTGCTTCCTTCAAGACACAGGTGCGGATCCTTCTCAACATTCCTGGGCAGTCCCGCCATCCGAGTGAACCCAAACCACACACGTGCGCTGAGCGGCTTCCCGAGAGGGCCATGGGCTTGCCCTCCTTTCCAGGGGCTTCAGCTTCGGTTAGGGGAAGGCTTGGGCGGGATGCTGTCAGCATCCTGCTGGGGAGCGAGATTTCCATCGGAAGACCTTTGCGGCTTTGTCAAGGGATGATTTCCACAAGAGCCACCAGGTGGCATTGTCTACTGTGGGACTGTGCTCTGACGCGGGAGAAGAGGCCTCAGAGCAAGGAGAGGAAAGCTGGCCCAGTTCTTACTACAATTTTGAAGATCCTGGTTCCCTCCCTCCTCCTGCAGCCTCAGCCTCCTCCACGTGCACGTGGCCTGGTTGGGGTGAGCACTGTGATTCAAGGAAGTGGTCGAGAAGGAGTCTCGGCTCGTGGTGCTGTTCTGGAAATGCCCCAGTGAGTGCCTGAAATGGACTGGTGTCTCCCTTCTCTCGGTCTGCAGGCTGCACGTCCAGGGTGGGGCTTTGGGCAGAGGACTCCCTGTGCTCTGTGCTGGCAGCTGCGTGTCCCCGGGTTCCTTGGCGGCCCTTAGACGGCGTTCACATGGCCACGCCTTCTCCTCAGGCTCCCATCTCTGTCTCATCCGCCCTGTTTATCCTTCTTCCTGACTGGTTAGATTTACAACCTCGGGCCCAAGAGCGAATGGACAAAGTGATGGTGTTACTTGGCTCCAAGGTAATTCGGGCGAGAAAAGACTCTTTCTAAGTCGGATGGTGACATCCACCAGTACAGGGACTCCAGCACACATTTGGAGGGGCGGTGGGGGGAGGGGCGGGAGCAGGGGGGGGGGCGTGCATTCCCTCAATAGCAGCCCGCAAGAGCTACAGGACGGGGCTTCAGAAAGCGTGTGGGGATTTTTTGTTACCTTTTAATGCCATTTTCTCCACACACTTTTCGAAGCCCTCGCATGCAGGCAGGCAGTCCCTGGGTTATGAGCAAGGCCTGTGCTTAAGGGAGTCTTTAAGAATTTCTAAAGCATTCAGAACAGGTGCAAGCAAGTGGTTCTCATTTACCCCGGCTTCAGTAGGATCAAAGAGGAGTCCTGGTGGCGTAGTGGTCCTGCTTTGGGCCGCTAACCATAAGGTCAGCAGTTCGAAACCAGCAGCTTCTCTGTAGGAGAAAGTAAAAAAAGCCTGTAAAAAGTTACAGGCTCAGAAACTCACAGGGCCAGCTCTCTGTCCTACAGGGTCCCTGAGAGTCAGCATTGCCTCCATAGCACTGGTTTGGTTTTTGGTTTTGTGTTTTCAATTCTGGTTGGGTGTCTCAGTAGGCTAAGCATTGGGCTGCCCACCTCGGAGTCGGCAGCCAGAAACCCCCAGCCGCTCCACAGGAGACAGACACGACTTTCTACTCCTCTGGCCAAGGGAAGCCTTGTCACCAAGGGCTCAGTAGAAAGTAAATGTTCAGAAAATGATGACGGCAACCTATGTACAAACATGCTTGGTGCAATTGGTGTATGGAATGTTCTACGAGCTGTAAGAGTCCCCAATAAAATGACTTAATAAGAAAGCATGCCTTTTCCATGAATTAAAAGATGTGCTCGCAGCAGGTGCAGGGGCCTGTGATCAAGGACTTGTGTGTGGGGACTGTTTCATGGGTCTCAGAATTGGGGGAATTTAGGTCACTCAAGAGGACACGCAGGAGCTGTCTGTAACTCAGATGTTTGCCCCCGGGGACGCTAGCTCGGATGCGATGAAGAGCACAGGGGGAACTTGGGTGAGAAAGAAGACTAGCGCTCGGGCCGCTGCGATGCCAGGTTTGCTGCCTGTTGTTATGGCCAGGGCAACCCAGACCACCGCCAGGATCAATGCCACCCCAGGGATGAAAGATTCCATGGCTGCGTTCCCTTCATCAGGGGTGCAGGATGGACTGCAGGACGTGACGGCCAGTTCCCACCCATGGTGCCAGAGAGTTGGGCAAAAGGAACAAATTCTGAACAAGTGCCTACAAGAGCAAATGGATGCCTATTGGATGCCTAGTGGATTGAGAAGCCTTAGGCAGTCACCTTAGCCTTTTGGATCTCCATAAGTCCTAGTGGCCTAGTGGTTACACACTGGGCGCATAACTGCAAGGTCAGCAGTTCAAACCCACCGGCTGCTCTGTGCGGGGAAAGATGGGGCTTTCTACTCTTACAAAGAGTTACAGTCACGGAAACTCTCAGGGGCAGCTCTACATCAGTTCAGCGGTGTGACTTTGGCTTTGTTTGATGAAGTATACACTGTCTGTCGTGTCTGAGTAGAGACTGAGATGAAATTTGGCCCAGGCACCGTGTCTTGATCATCTACTGATTGGTTAGACAATAGTAGCACTGCGATGCTAGGAATTGCCTACAAATCCTTCTCGGAAGGAACGTTACCCAAAGGCTCCTTGGAGGCGAGGATGGCAAGACGTTGGCTCACTGGCTGTGGGTACATCATCAGGGAGGACCCATCCCCAGAAAAGGACATCACACTTGGTAAAGGATCGAAGACAAACAGAGAAGGCCACTCTGAGGTGGAAGGACGTAGTGGACACGTCCATGGACTCAAACAATGACCCTGGAGATGGTGAGAGGGGGCAGCCTTTCACGCTGTTGTCCATCAGGTCGCTGTGCGTGGGAGCCGACACGACGGCAACTAAGGACCACCACCTCCTCCGGGCTGCTCTCCTTGCGGGAAGACCCCACGCTGCCATGACGCTGCAAATCTTACGTTGATGCATCAAGAATCAGACGGTTTTATGTCCCCGCCAGCATGGTAGAAGATAGAGCCAATCAAAATCGATTATAGTCAGCAAGGAGAACAAAGCTCATCTGTGAGAAAACCCATGGCCACGGAGTCAATTCCATGTTGTAGTGACCAATCTAGGGATTCCAAGACTGGGAACAGACAGCCTGGTCTTTCTCCTTGGGGTCAACTCAGGGGTTTAAACCACTGTCCTTGTAACTAGCAGCTCAATGTCTAATCCACAGTGCCACCCGGGTCCCTAATCTATAACAACATCACAGAACAACAAACTCAAACTCACTGCAAACACCCTGTAGGACAGCGGAGTACTGGCCCTGTGGGTTTCCAGGACTGAAACTCTTAGGGGCATAGAACGACTCATCTTCCCTCTGAAGAGCAGATCATAGTTTCAAACTGCTGACCTTGAGACTGCCAACACGATACATAACCTCTACACTGCCAAGGGAGCCAATGAAACAATAGGGTAAAATTTAATCCCACAAAGTGAGAAAAAAAAAAACTAGCCCAAAGAAATCCATGAAACAAAACTAACTATAACCTAGGAATTAAATTAATCAGGAAGGGGAGCAGTGGGGGTGGGAGAGAGATTCACTATCCTGGAGTAGAGTCGGACACAGAGTGACCCTTTAGGACCCAGTAGAACTGCCCTGTGACTGTGACTTTTTATGGGAGTAGAAAGCCTCAACTTTCTCCCACAGAACTAGGTTAGATATTCTAATTAGGAGACCAGAGGAAATAAATAGTAATTGGTTCAGTTTCTCTACCAGGAGACAAATCTCTCCAAACCCAAATCATACCATGTGTGGGAGACATCAAAAAGAAACTACCAGTAAAAAGTTTATTTGTTTGTTTGTTTGCTTGTTTCTTTTTCTGGAATGAGCCAAGATTCATCAGGTGACTACACACTAAAAAGGAGGAATGAATGGTGCTATTATTTGTGTAACAAAAGGATAGGACAGAATATATGGAAGAAATATTGCCTGAAAGTAAGGGCATTTTGCATGGTCAAAACATCTCATGTAGTGGTGGTAGATACATAATTCATCTACAGAACCATAGCTTCCCAGGGAGATTGGAGGAGGCACTGTCAGCCTGGGTGGTTTTCAGGGACGATTAGAACTCTTGGACCTGGGCAAACCCAGGCTTTTTACTCCCGAGTAGGAGTTATAGACTTGCAAACTCACAGAGGCAGTTCTGCCGCATTCTCTAAGGTAATGATGAGTCGGCATAGACCCGATGGCAGTGAGTGAGTGAACTGTGGATTAATATACTCTGCTAGTCAGACTGCCCCCACTGGCTCACAGTCTGCTCCGCCCTATCGACATGACATCAGCCATGGCGCCTCCATCTTCCCGACAGCGAAGGACGTTGTCAGGTGCCATGGAGTCAGGGCCAACCCACAGTGACAGCAGAGTGAAATACCGCCTGGCCCTAGGCCACCCTCACTCCACACTGGTTCTTCAGCTTAACCCATTGTTGCAGTCACTGGGGCAGTCCATCTCCTGGAGGACCCTCCTCTCACTTTCCCTAGCATGACCGCCGTCTCCAAGGACTAGTCTCTCCTGACAAGCTGCCCAAAGTATCTAAGACAAAGTCTCACCACCCTTGACTCTCAGAAGCACTCTGGCTTTACTTCTGAGACAGTTTGTCCTTTTAGCCGCCAACAGTCCTTTCAACATTCTTCTCCGGGACACAATTCAAATGCATTGATTCTTCTTTGGTCTTCCCTATTCAATGTCCAACTTTCACACGCCTAGAAAGCAGCTGAAAATACCATGGCTCGGGTCAGGTGCACCTTAGTCCTCAAAGTAACATCCTTGCTTTTCAGCACTCTAGAGAGGACTTGTGCAGCAGATTTACTTAATGCAATGCATCATTTTGATCTCTTGACAGCTGCTTCCATGAGCATTGATGTGGACCCAAGCAAGACAAAAAAGTTTTCATAATTTCAACTTTTTCTCCATTTATCACAATGTTACCTTGTGGGCCAGTGGTGAGGACTTGGGTCTTCTTTATACCGAGTGTCATCCACACTGAAGGCTGCTGTCCTTGATCTTCATCAGCAAGTGCCTCACATCCTCCTCGCTTTCAGCCAGCAGGGTTGTGTCATCTGCATATCGCAGGTTGTTACTAAGCCATCCTCTATCCCTGATGCCACATTCTGCTTCATAGAATCCAGCTTCTCGGATTATTTCCTCAGAACATACATCAAATAAGTATAGTGAGCGGACACACACATTTCCTGATTTTAAACCATGCCGTATTCTCTTGTTCTGCTCACACAACTCCTCAGGCTCCAACTATGAGTTCCTATGGAGCACATGACGTGTTCTAGAATGCCCACTCTTCCTAAGTGGGCAGCCACGTCCTTCTTTGTTGTCTTGTCTTAGCTTGAACACTCCCCTGAACCTGTTCACATTGGGTGACCCTGCTTGCCTTTGAGACACCCATGACGTAGCTTCTGGCATCAAAGCAACGCGCAAGCCACCACAGTCGGACAGACTGACAGACAATGGTGGGCAGTGATGTATAGGACACTTGGAAACCTACAAGCCCACACAGATACTAGGAATGAGGGTGGGGGCCAGGGAGAGGGAGCCTGCTTCATCTGAAGGTGGAAAAGGAGGATGACTGGAACCCAGGGGGGAAGTAAGAGAAATCACATCAGGAAGGAGCGCAACCCGGGTCAGGAAACACGACGTGTAGAAATTGTTGAATGGGAAACGAATCTTCCCTGTAAGTGTTCGCCCAGACCACGATGAAGTATTCAAAAATACAAGGCCCAGTCCTTACCCAGCTCCAGCCCGTTTCCAGGAGAGAGGCATGTGCACTCAGCCTCGGCAGTTCTCCAGTCTTGGCAGTTCTTGAATCGTTCATGAGAAACCAGAACAAGCCCGGACCTTTCCTTTCCACTTTTCAAATGTAGAAGAGGAGCTCGGGTGTAACTAAAGCACACAGCCGACGTCTCTGTGCCCTGCCTCCTGCCCTTGGACCTCCGTTCAAGACTCCTGCTTCAGGCCACATCTCCGTACTGGGATGACTGTGTTTTCCCTTGCAAACTAGAGCCAATTCACTAGGATATAATGGATTATTAAATCTTGTTGAATGGATCATTGAATGAATGGATTGAAGCAATCTCTTCCTCCAAGGATTTTTTTAGTCTAACCAGGAGAGAGAGAGAGAGAGAGAGAGAGAGAGAGAGAGAGAGAGAGAGAGAGAGAGAGAGAGAGAGAGAGAGAATCTGTGATAAAAAGACAACGAGATCAGGTTACAAAATGGATTAAGTTTGGAATGTGCTGGGAGCTGAGAAGACTGGGCCTGAAAGCAAACTTGGATTCTTCTTCCCACGACTTACTTATTTTTATATAAAAATATCCCTCAATGGGTGGCGGGTATGCTTAAATACGAGGAGATTGATTCACACGGTGGCGTGCTAGACCAAATTTACGTAGATGTATTGCAGTTACATACGATTCGCGAGGGGGACAGAGAAAGTGTTCTGCTTCCGTGAAGAGGGACAGTCTTAGAAAGGCACAGGGGCAGTTCTGCTCTGTCCTATAGGGTCGCTATGAGTCAGCAGTGACTCGTTGACAAAAAAAGCCCAAACTCATGGCCATCGAGTTGATGCTGACTCATGGAGACCCTGAAGCACAGGGCAGACTGTCCCTGTGAGTTTCTGAGACCGGAATTCTTTACAAGAGTCGAAAGGCCAGTCTATCTCCTGACTTGATGGCAGTGAGTGGTATCTTACCATTTGTAAACGCACCAAGTGAGACTGCCTAGAATTTTAGGATTAGGCACAAGTGTTCAGAAGTGTGTGTCTTTCTCCTACAGACTGGTGGTTTCAAACTGCTGACCTTGAGGTTAGCAGCCCAAGGCATAGTCACTGATAAAACTCCCCTCCCCATAGAGGAGTGGTTCGCAACCTTCCTCATGCCACGGCCCTTTGATACAGCTCCTCATGTGGTGGTGACCCCCCCCAAACATAAAATTATTTTGTTGCTACTTCATCACTGTAATTTTGCTACTGTTATGAATCAGGTAACCCCTGTGAACGGGTCGTTTGATCCCCAAAGGGGTCGTGACCCACAGTTGAGAACCGCTGTCATAGAGGGAGCTATGACTGGATTTTGAAGATTTCCCATAGAAACTTCTTCCTTCAGCCATGAGTCTGGCAAAGGCAAAGCAGTCCCCTCCCTGGATGGAGTGAGTCCCTGGATCGCAGGGAATGTGTAGTGGTCTGAGGGGACAGTTGCCAGAAGAAGTATGTTCCAGGAAAGTCACACAGCATGAAGGGCTGGACTAGATGTCCTTTGATGCTGCTTCGAACCAGGACACATCCTGAGGCTCAGACTGTACAGGTGACCATCCTCTGGTTAGTCACTCACTCATTAGTAAGAACTAGGCTAAGATCAAGAAATGAGCTATGTCATCACTTTGAGGTTCTCAAGCTAACTGAGAAGCCCATTCCAACCTTTGAAAGTTCTCAAAATGTAAAGGAAGCCCACCTGCTCTGGGGGTTCCCCAAAAGGCAGTATCGGGGGAGGAAAACCTAAGGTCAACTTTAGACTGGTGGTGGCGATCATTGGAGCAACATCAATGTCCAGGGAACTGGACCGTTCTGATCCACGGTGCTGTCATTGACTGATGATGTCTCGGAACTAGACTGGCAAGCGTTTCTCCTAGGGCACATTGGGTGGGTTCCAACAACCCTGCTCTCATTAGCCAACAAGCCCATCAACCATTTGTACCTCCCTGGGCCTCCCAGGGCCTGGTCAGCGCCCATGAATGGGGATTCCAGAACGCTCCATGGAGCTCGTGTGGGTCCCAGAGCAAGGGACTGCTGAGGGGTTTAAACTCAGGAAGGGTGTGGGTCAGCGCTGCCTTCCTCTCACCAGACGTATCCAATCCGTGTACTAAGAGGAGGCTCCAGCAATGGGATGCTGTGAAGGACAGCTGCGCCGGGCGGGGCTGGAGGAAGGCACACGAGGAACCTGTGGCAGGCACACGAGGAACCTGTGGCAGGCACACGAGGAACCTGTGGCAGGCACGGGGCACGGTGCTGCTTGCTGAAACTCATGAGGCCTTAAGGTACTTGCTGGGGAAGAGCCAGACCTCCAGCCTTCAGTTTGCATCGCGACTCATCGCCAACGTAAAGTAAAATAAAAAAAAAAACCAACCCAGAACTAGACCACGAGATAACCGACTGATGAGCAAAGAAGTTGTCAAGGGGCCGCCATGCTTGGCTCCACAATCAACAGTTGGGGAAGCAGCAGTCAAGGGGTCAGAGGGCGCGCTACACGGGGCCTCTTTAGAGTCTAGAAAAAGAAGGGTCCTGCTTTGAGGACTCAAACCTGCCTGGCCCAACCCATGGTCTTCACAACTGCCTCAAAGGCATGTGGAAGCTGGACATTCACCAAGGACGGATGACAAAGAATGGATGCGTTTGAATTATAGTGCTGGGGAGGAATATTTAAAATCCTGTGGACTGCCCCCCCCACCAAAAAGAACACCCCAAACAGAGCCGTGCTGGCACAAGCCCAGCCGGCCTGCCTCTTGGAAATGAGGAGGGTGAGAATTTGTGTGGGGCACTGGGACAAGTGACCACGAGGCAGCAATTCCTAGAGAAGGACGTCGTGCTGAGTCAAGTGAAGGGGCAGCTATGTCACAGCTTGGAGGCTCTCGGTCCAGCCGAGAAGCCCATGCCTAGAGGAAGAGTCTCCATCAGAGGGATTGGCGCGGTGGCCGCCACCGTGGGCTCACGCCCAGCAACAGCTGCGCCGGCCACGTTGACGGAGCGCAGTGTCGCATTCTGCGCTGCACAGGCGTCACCAGGAGATGGAACCAACTTGATGGCTCCTGACGACCGCAACCCAACTCCTGCCCCCCGTCTTAGGAAGCACCCACAAGCTCTTAGCTTGAAAGCTCTCCGTTCCACTGTGCTCCATGCCTGGGCCATCACCCCGTCACTGGCCTCTTGTGCATGTAGCAAAAGGCGCTCTCCTACGGGAGGGAGTTGCAGGGTGGGGGGGGCAGGCAAACAGGGAAGCAGACCCTCCTGCCTGCTTTCCGCACGGCCTGTTTCCAGCTTCCGAAGAGCATGAAATGCAATTAACACTGCTACGAACCCCCCAGTTGTTCATCAGAGGTCGCTCTGTGCTGGAGCTGCCTGCCCGGCACGCAGCTGTTGCTGGCTAATGAGAAGCCCCACTTGGCCTGGATTGAGTCTGTGTCGCTGACATACATCTGCCTTTGGGGTTGATGCAGTAAAGGGCAAGCCCCCCCAATCCTGTGCTGCCACCCCTCACCCCGTTACAGTATGTGCCTCACTTTTCCTTCTGCAATTGCCTTCTCTCTAATTTGAGCCCCCCTGGACCCCCTCCCCCGGGGTTCTGCTCTATCAGACAGTCTTATTCCTGCGAAAGCTGGGGTTTGTCCCATTGAACGCACCGTAAGGAGATGAAGCTGAGCTGAAACTGATCAGCTCTGTTCCCCTCATTCTGATGTACCCCGCCCCTTGGTCGGGTTCACCAGCTTGAAATCTTTGGCACGGCTTCAGGCCATGTCTCTGGTCGAGGGCCTCGTTCAAGTTGATGTGCCGGTTACTCTGTTTTCGTTACAGATGATACGGGGGCATTGCCAACTGCCACAAAGTCAAATGCAGGCGTTAAATTTGATAGCTATTTGCCCTCCCGGGGCCATAAAAATATAGACGCAAAAGCAATTTAAGGAGGTCTCTTTTAAATTTGTGGCTGGAACCAAAGGAGGGACTGGGTTGGGTTTCCTGGGTTTTGCATCTGCCCCTGTGCTGCAGTGGAGGTGTGTCCACAGAGGAGCCTCCCCCACTGCCCCTGAGGCACGGGTGTACAGCACAGGGAGGCTGCAGACAGGCGGAGGCTCCTTGGCTGCTGTAACATGCAGGGAGGATGGGGCTTCCGGGCCAAGGAAGAGCTTGCCGACTGTCGTGGACTAGACTGCGTCTCCCCAAAACATGTATTGGCGTGGTCATGATGTTCAGTTGTCAGGCAGCTACGTAATGATGCAATTGGGCAGCTCTGTAACAAGATACCTCGTCAATTATGCAGTGCTATCATTTGGAAGGTATAGGATGGTGAGATTTGGCAGTTATGCAATGATGTAAAAATCCCCATCATGTGCTCTGATATGTCAGCGAATGGGTTCTGGTGGCATTGTGGCTATGTCCCAGGCTGCTAGCCATAAGGTCAGCAGTTCAAAGCCACCAGTAGCTCCAAGGGAGGAAGATGAGGCTTTCTGCTCCTGTAAAGAGTTACAGTCTCGGAAACCCCCAGGAACAGAGTATCCAAGGAACAAGGTCAGCACAGGCTCACTGGTGCTCCTCATTAGTATGTAGTGGGCAGGTTTACGTATTCGTTGTGACCTGGATGTGGCACAGTGCACTTCCCACCGGGCTGCTTACCGAAAGATCAGCATTTCGAAAGCACCAGCCGGTCCATGGAAGAAAGATGGGGCTTTCTGCTCCCTGAAAGAGTTGTCATAAGCAACGCAAAGCATACCAGCGATGCCACGAAGGCAAAAGGGTAGTGACTTCTGTGTTCCACCCAAGGTTTGTGTCTTTGGGGAATAGGCACCAGCCATGCCTGGATGGTCCCGAATAACTATTTCCTGAGAGCTGAGTCCTGGTCATGTCCTGGTTGGGCAGTGAGACCTCAGGAGAGACCCTTTGGCACTCTCTGCGATGGAGATCCCAGTTCACTTCCCAGCCAATGCATCACACACACATCCGTCTGTCACTGGAGACGTGGATGTTGTTCAGAGGAACTTCCAGACTCAGAGAGACTAGGGGGAAAGACCTGGCTATCTAATTTAGAAAATCAGCTGGTGGAAACAGCACAGTATGGGTCACGGACATGTAGTCTGCCACTGATGGTGGGGGGGGGGGGTGGGGTGGCCCAAGGACAAGCAGCCTGTGACTGGTTGTCCTGGAGTTGCCCTGATCCGGGACTGGCTCGATGGCTGTCACCAACCACTGCCTTACCAGGCTGTGAGCTGCAGGGCTCAGGTTAAATGCAGACAGAATTCCTGGCCCATTTCTCCGCGAGGCAGATACCTGGAAGCAGACTCAGGAAACAATGGTCCTGGTGTCCCTGAGGTCCTGAGGGGAGGGGGGTCACAAGAGCCCCACCCCGTAAATGCTCCCCATGGAGTCAGGAGGTGTGTGCGGGGAAATTGGCTGAGGTTAGAGCCGAGCCTGCATCCAGGACGCCACGCAGGCACCTGTGGGTCTCCGGAAGTGGCGACCTTGGTGTTTACAAAGGACAGAGATGGACAGCTGTGTGTTGGGTGGAGTTTGTTTTCAAAACCTATTACCTGATGTAAGAGGAGCAACAGAATAGATCTTTCAGACTGACCATTTGGCCCTGCTGAGGGAGCTGTGTGGGGTAACTCCAGGTGAGAGGCCTTGGGAAGGACTCTCCTGTCATCCCCTGGGTCCCAAGCCATTTCCTTCCTCTTCAGCCAGGTGAGAGGTTGAGCTGCCCTCTGGGCATCCAGCAGGGTGACACTGGCCCACCTGGCACCCGTGTGTACCCGGAAGACAAAATAGAGTCTTTGGAGGAGTGGCTCCAGGCATCCTTTGGGGTCGTGGCTTGCATCCCCAGGGATCAGGGGAGGCGACACACTTGGTGGCACAATCTGAAAAGTAAAGCAGAACACGCACTGTCATCCGTCAGCTTCTCTCATTGGCTTGGAAGACAGGAATGGGTGTGGCTGCTCCTCTGCCCCATGTTTCTGGCTAGCTGACCCTCTTTCATGATCTGTGTCGCTGCTTTGGCCGATTGTCCACCCTGTGCGCCTTGTTCTTGGTCATTTCCTAAGGTCTGATGGTCAGATGAGGCTTTGAATGTCAGGACCCACAGCACAGAGGAAGAAGGTTAGAAGTGATGGCAATGGCGTCTTAAAATGTTCTCAGTGTGAGTTTATAATAGTCTCTGTCTTCACAAGTAACGTTCTATATCTCCAATAAAATACCGTTGCAACATTGTAACCTTTACCCAAGATCACTTCATACATGTTAATAATACTCTATTCTTGCAATAAAATACCACTATAATGTCATATTTCCCAGGAGCACTTTATATTTATTTTAATATTCTGTCTGTAATAAAACATATTTATCAAAAATGTCATTATTATACAGTATCACTTTATGCTTATACCAGTAACAATAGAGTAATCATTATACAATATCACTTTGTATGCATTTATAATATTCTAGGTTTTCAATAAGCTATCATTGGCTACAATGTAATTATTATGCACTATCCCTTTCTATGTACTTATAATATTCGATGCCTTCAATAAAATACTCAGCAACAGCATAATTATTAAATGGTCCTACTTTATATGTATTTATAATATCCTAAGTTTCAAATAAAATATCATGCACTACCATGGAATTGTTACATAGTATTATTTTAAATGTATTTATAATAGTAATGCTTTAAATATGAGCCCTAGACTCAGCTGTTTGAACCCCCAGCACTCTGAGAGAGAAAGATGAGACTTTCTCCTCCCGTGAAAATGTACGCTCGTGGAAAACCCACCGGGGCAGTTCTGCCCTGTCCCAGGAGGTCGCTGGGAGTCAGAATGGACTTGATGGCAGGGAGGTTGGTTGGGCTTTAAATCAAATACCATGATCCTTACACAGTATTGATTTATATCTACTTATAATAGGCTCTGATTTAAATCAGGGTCCTGGTGGCATTGTGGTTACAGATTGGTCTGCTCACCACAAAGTCAGCCATGTGGCACGACCAGCTGCCCCCCAGGAGGAGACGGGGCTTTCTACTCCTCCAACGAATCGCAGCCTTGAACCCACAGGGGCCATTCTGCCCGGTCCTGTAGGGTTGCAGAAGTCGGAATGGATGCAGCAGCAGCGAGTTTGCATTTCTGGTGGCAGCGTGGGTGCTTTGAATCCATCAGCCTCTAACGGAGAAAACCACACTGCCGGCTCCCTTACGCTTTGACCATCTCAGAAACCTCCAGGGCAGTATCCCTGTCCTACAGGGTCACTGTGAGTCAGACGTGACTGGATTTCCGTGGATTTGCTGGCTTAGTTTGTTCTGGTGTAATTTTTCCCACGTGGTCTTACCTGATAATCTTCTTGGAGCTCATGCACTTGGAAGACCCCATTTCTTCGTCTCCTTGGGAACTCAAGGTCTATTTGCCTACCTAGTCTCTCAAAAGAGAGGTTAGTTTGACCTTTCCTGCTCATTTCTCCCCTACCAATTCCCCCTTGAATCTCTGGACACTTACCCAAGAGCCGGGTGCTCAAGAATAGAGAGAGTCATGGTCCACTCCATTGGCTAGAATAGTAGACAAGGAGACTTAATGGCATAGTGGGTTATGAATTGGACTGATGACCAGAAGGTCAACTGTTCTAAACCACGAGCAGATCCTTCCTAAGCTGCAGTGATCTATTGGACTCCTACATTCGTTAGAAGGCAAGGGGGGTACTACTGCCTCTTGGCCAGGAAGGTGTTCACAATGGCTTCTTCTGGTCTCTAGTCTGAAAGCATGAAGGGAACATCGCAGGCACGTACTACAGACCCATCTCGCTACAACCACCATAAAATATTAGTTCTAGTGGTTGTAATGAGAACATTGAAAACAAATAATAAAGGTTGGTCATTTGCAAATATGGCCTTGTGATAAAAAGTATGTCAGAGATTCATGGTAGAATTTTGCAAGACCAACAATTAATGCATTGCAAACATCTTTTATCAACAGCATAAATGGTGATGATAAATGTGGGCCTCACCAGAGGGAATATCACAGGAATCAAACGGACACCTGCGGGAAGAGAAGGTGGAGAAACTCAAAATCATCAGTCAGTACAAGACCGGAGTCGACTGTGGGGAAGACCGTCAACTGCTTCTGTGTAAGTTCAAGTTGATGCTGAATAAATTAAAACAAGCCCATGAGAGCCAAAGTATGACCTTGCGTAGATCCCTCCTGAGTTTAGAGACCATCTCAAGACCATATTAACGCATTGAACCCTAATGGCCAAAGGTAGATGGCTTGTGAGATGACCCCAAGGATGTCCTCCATGAGGAAACCAGGTCATTAAAAAGACAGGGGGAGGTGAGGGAGGGGGCGGCAGGAAAAGCTAAATGAGTTTTGGAAGAGTATCTGAAACTCGCTCTGGATTATGGAAGGAAGTAAACAGAAGGAAGTAAGACATACAGAACTGGATGAAAGACTTCAAAGAGCAGCTCACAAAGACAAAGCAAAGCTTTGTAACAACCCGTGCAAAAAGACCCAGAGTTAGAAAACCAAAAGAGAAGAGCACACTCGGTATTTCTCAGGCTGAAAGAACCGAGGGGAAAGAAAAATCAAGCCTCTAGTTGCAATACTGAAGGATTCTATGGGCAAGCTATTGAACCACCATGCAAGAAGCATCAAAAGAGGATGGAAGAATATGCGACGTCACTGCACCCAAAAAAAATGGTTTACATTCAACCATTTCAAGAGATAGCATGTAATCAAGAACTAATGATATTGAAGGAATAACTGCTAGCTGGGCTGAAGTCACTGGTGAAAAAGACAAATATTATAGAATACCAATTGAGATTTTTCAACAAAGAAATTCAACACTAGAAGCACTCACTAGTCTATGCCGTGAAATTTGGAATATAGCTGTCAGGTCAGCTGGAAGTGATCCAGGTGCATGCCTATTCCAAAGATTGGTGATGCAATAAACTGTGGTGCGACTGAACAATATCATCAACATTAATATGCAAGAGAAAGTCTGCTAAAATAATTCAGATACTGTGGCAGTGGTACATAGACCAGAATTGCCAGAAATTCAGGCCTGATTCAGAAGGGGCCATGGAACCAGGGATGTCATTGCTGATTTCAGATGGAACCTGACTGAAAGCAGAAAGACATTTATCTGTTTTGTTGATTATGCAGAGAATCAATTACATTGCTTTAGTAAATTATAGTAAATTCTCATAAAGAATGAGAATTCCAAAATATTTAAATTTTTGGATAAAGAAGCAGTTCATATACCTAGAGGCAGGCATACAAGCAGAACAGGAGCGTAAGTGTTTGTGGCAGGGTTGTATCTTTCGCCATACTTATTCCATCTGCCTGCTGAGCAAATTTCCTCAGGAAATGGGCACTTAGGAAGGACTACAGCATCAGGACCGGTGGAAGGCTCATGAGCACCCTGCACTATGCAGATGAGACAGCCCAGCTCACTGATGGTGAGGAAGACTTGACACACTCACTGCTAAAGAGTAAAGATGGCAGGCTCAGTGTGAATAACATCTCCATGCAAATAAAACGAAAGTCTTCCCAAGCGGACCAGTAAGCAACTCGGAATCACAGAGAAAAGACTGGACTTGTGGAGGCTTACATTGTATGTAGATCTACAACCCACACCCACGGAAGCAGCGGTAAAGGACATGCTGTACTGGGGAAATCTGCTGCAAAAGGCCTCATTGAATTAAGACAGAGCAAATATTACTCTTTGAGGTGATGATATTTCAATCACCTAATATGTGTATGGACAGGAGCCCTGGTGGCATCGCGGTGATGCACTGGGCTGTGATTGGCCAGGTCAGCGGTTGGAAACCACCAGCAGCTCCTGAGGAGAAAGGTGGGGTTTTCTACTCCATGAAGAGTCACAGTCTCTGAAAGTCACAGGGCGGTCCTACCCTGTCCTTTAGGGTCGCTGGGAGTCAGCATCAGCTCAGTGGCGGCGGGTGCGGTAATATGCATGTGAAAGCTGGAACAGGAATAAGGAAGCCCAGATGAAGAACTCAGGCTTTTAAATGACAGGGTTGGTAAAAAAAAAAAATGCTGAACACATAATGAACTTCCAAAAGAATGAACAAAAGTCTGTCTTGGAAGAACGATAGTCAGAAGGCTCATTCTACAGCAAGAAAGGTGAGGCTTCGTCTCGTACTTCGGACATGCTGTCAGGAAGGACCAGGCCCTAGAGAAGACCATCATGAAAATGGCTGTTTCTGCTTGGATTCTCTGCACCAAGGAAAGCCCAGAAGCAGACCAGCAGTGCTGACAAAGGTGACGAACTGGTATCTTAGCAGGCAGACTTTGCTTTCGGCACAGGACATGGAGAGCAATAGGAGGAATTTCTGTCCCATTGTGCTTACCCGCCAAAGTGCCACTCATCGGAAGATGATGATTACTGGTTGGTTCCTGTTAAATCGCTCTTAAGATTGGGAACAGAAAACACTATGGCTTTAGAGTATGATTTTTCACCCTGGGACTAATCCTCAACTATTATAAGTTTCCGTCTATTCCTCCGGCCCTTTCTGATGGAGCGACTGTTGACTTTACCATTCTTTGTTGGGTGCAGAATCCCTGCAGGTTCAAACTTGTGAACTCTAACGCTTCAATTAGGGCTGAACTTCCTCCCCCCCAAACCTCCCTTTAGGACTCTCGTTCCCTTTCCTGCCTTTCTGCACTAAGAAAGGGAACCTGCGAGACACAAGCAGTGCACTGTGCCTCCTGGACCCTGTCAGAGATGGCTCGCCAGCCTCAGTGGTGATGACAATCCCCCAGGAAGCGGATTTAAACAGCGGAAGAGCAACTTCACTCCCAAAGGCTCTAGGTGTCCACTGTGAAGATGTTGGCTTCTCGGTGGAATCCATTTCCTCTTCCCCCCCCTGAGTAGTTAGACCATATCGCAGCTTCCACTGCCCAGGGGTGTGACTGAGCACTAACCACCCAGTGGGATATGACATGCCTTGGGCCTCCTCCGAGCCTTCATGGTGGCTGCTATCTTCCTGAGCACATTGCTGAGGCTCCCGTGTCAGGCCATCTCATTGGGTTCCCTTCATGTTCCGCGGCCCTCAGATGTGCCCATCACGATGACGTCGACCCTGGCGAGTGGTGGTCACCAGCTGGGCTGCGAACGGCAGGGTCAGCAGGACATGAGAACTAGCTTCCCTTCTAAGGAGCACCGAGGCTGTGCTTGGTCTGTGCTTCCAGAAGTCTACCGTGTTTCCAATAGCCTTCGCCAACACCACAGTTCAAAGTTCCCATCATTAGGCGTCTGCATCTAATTTGGGGCTGCATGACAGAGAAGAACTGACTGGATGAAGAAGAAGCGTGGGGTGTTGTCCAGCACTGAATATGCAGTGGATTGGGAAGATAATAGTTGAACAATTATGCTCACCGTGGAGTGCAGCAAAATGCTGAGAGCATGCACAAAGCCACAGATACGTTTTCATTTCCAACTCAGCCATAAGATATGTTGGCAGATACAAAAAAATTGCATTAAAAAGAGCGGCTTTCCCCAGTTCATACAGAGAATGCTTTAAAGGGCCAGTCTTCAAATCCAGGGTGACTTCAAAGTACCCACATGCTCTTGACTTATGTTTCTATTGTGCTTGTCACTACGGAGCTGAGGCCAACTGCACAGCAGAACAAAATGTTGACTGAACCTGCCCTTTGTTCCTGAGCTTTGTTGTTATGAGAGGACCTCAAGTTGATTCTAACTCTTGGAGACTGTGCAACAGACTGAAACACTGCCTCGTCAGGCACCATCCTCCTCACCTTTACCAGAGTGCAGTCCATTGCAGCACCGCTGTGCCAATTCACTGCCTTGAGGGCCTTCCCCGCACTTGCTGACCCTCTACGTTATCAAGCAGGATGTCCTTCTGCAGGGACGGCCCCTCCTGATGACATGCCCAGAGAACGTGAGAGTCTTGACCGCTGAGCCGTGTGGATTCACAGTTGCAGCTCTGGCCAGTCCTGTGCTGCCAGCCCCCCTCAGGGAGGGTCCTGTTGCTTTGCTGCCCCCACTTGACCGGCCTTGCTCTCCTTGTCTGGCAGTCACTCTTTCCCAACGAGGGGTGCCACGCAGTGCGTTGAGGGTTGCGGTCTTCCCATGACCATGACCGCTTCTCGTGAACATTCCAGTGCCAAGATTGACATGTCTCGCCTTTACGAATCCCACGGTCAGTATGCTTTCCACCATTGGAGTAGTGTAAGGAAATTCTGCTTCTGTTTTCTGACCCGAGCTCGCCACCAGTGACTCACTTCCAACTCATGGCCTCCCTCCTAACTCCCCCACCCCCACCCACCCACACACCGTACAACAGAAGGACGCTCTGCCCGGCCCTGCGCCTTCCTCACAGCCCAGTCATGCTGGAGCCTGTGGCTGCAGCTGCAGTGTCAGCCCACCTCCCCGGGGGTCTTCCTAACTAAATAATACACAAAAAATTGGAATGGGATGCCTTCCATTTCCAGTTGGACACCAAACTATTGTTGCATTAAGGGCCTCCACGGGCCACCAGACAGTAGAGTGAGGTTTATTTTCACTTCTCTGGTGGGGAGGCCAGGTGATTCACTTAGAGTAACCGAGTTCTTAGCTCTTTGAAAATAGAGCGCTTTGTTTTACTTAGAGTGGGTGGGACAATGGCTTTTCCACCGTCGCTGAAGAGTCTGTTTCTGGTTATTCACTTGATACCTAACACTTTAAAACTGAAAAGTGATATGTTGGCTTCAGCTCGTTAACAACGGCATCCACAATAAATATATGGGAGCCTGACAGATATCCTTTTTCAGTAACTGCTATAAAAACAAGCCTAATAGACTCAAAATTCTCATGAAAAAAAATTAATCATCGCGGATTAAGAGGAAGCATTTCATGATTTCCACAGGCATTCTTTCAAAAGTACCTGGCCGTGCTGGCGTTTTCTTAGTGATAGAAGGAAATATGAACTACAATTTATCTCAGGGCTGGTGAAGCAAAAATGAGGAGAGAAAAGGGGCACAGAGAGCCCCACCCTACTGCACACACACACACACACACACACACACACACACACACACCCCGAGACACAGTGAGGAGAGAAAAGGGGCACAGAGAGCCCCACCCTACTGCACACACACACACACACACATACACACCCCGAGACACAGTGAGAAAGGACTCAGCCCTTGCATTGCGGAGACACAAGAAGCCTGGCTTGTCTGAGATGCTGTGGTAGAAAGCTGAGAACAGGTAATTATCCTTTGGAGAAGGTAAGTGTTCTCCCAGGCCACACATGGAGAGGGAAACAGCGTCTCCACAATGGAGCCGGTGCTTGATAAGAAATATTCTGCTTGGGGAGGGAGAAGAAAGGGGATACCTTTCATCAGCGCTTTCACCCTCTCCCCCACTGCTCACACACCTTTCTCGTCACCCCCAGAGAATGGCATTTTAGCTTTCGTAAGATTTCTGGAATGGTTCGTGAGCTTTTCTGATTAGAAAAGCTGAGCCAAAGGTAGATTCCAAATGGGCGACTATGCACTTAACGTACCGAGTGTCTTCAAAGTCGCTTGGACTTTCTTTTCCAAGCATTCCACTCCTGAGTTAGAAAGGAGAAGTCTGGAAGAAATGACCGCTGAAGGCAATGTCAGTTGTAGTTTTGTTGGACAGGTTTTCGTCCATAGTCGTGGAAACGTCTACAATCTACCTCTCCTGGCCAAGGTGGGGGTCAAACGTGAAGTCTCTGGGGGTTGTGGTCAGGGTCAAAACCAACATCTTGAGCTTACACAAGTTCACGTTGATGGAGGTCTCTGTGCTCCAGTGGCATCATACAGCGTCGCTCCCAGGACTCCTCGGTATAAAACAGTCAGATGGGACAAGGGGAGCATCCTTGTCAACAACACTGTCAAAATTCTGGACTAGAACAAGGACAAGAGTGGAAACCCCAGTTTAAAATAAAATAAGACAAATAGAGTCTCTGATTTGAGTGCACAAGTGATGCTCATGGTTAACATGCTCGGTTGCTCTTCTCAAGGCTGAAGGTTAAGTCCACCCAGAGGTGCCTCAGAAGAAAGACCTGGCAGTTTGCTTCCTCAAAAATCCAGTTATAAATGTGTTTATATATATAATTTTAATTATATATATCATTTTAATTATCTATATATAATTTTTAAATCCTCTGGTGCAGAAATCTGTCTTGGAAGAGTCTGCCTTAGACCAACCTCACAACTGTTGCCATGTTTGAGGCCCTGGGTGAAGTCTTTGTGTCCATCTCTGTCCCTGCGGTCCATCTCTTTTTCCTTGACCCTCTATTTGGCTCAGCACAATGTCCTCCTCCCCTCCAGGGACTGATCTCCCCTGATCACATGTCCAAATTACTTGAAATTCCCACAATGCTTCTTAGCAGCAAGGTTAGGGAGACTCCTCACGACCTTTGGAGGTCATACAGGAGAGGCCAGACCCTGGAAGAGGGCATTGGGCTTGGTCAAGAAGGGGGTCAGTGAAAAACAGGAAGCCCTCCCACGCGATGGCGTGAACCATGGCCACGGTTCATAATGAGCTGAAGCACGGCCGGTGTGAAGATGGCCCCGTGCTGCCAGTGTGTGTGTGTGTGTCGCACATAAGTGCATCGGAACCACCTGACCACACCTACATCAACAGCAGCATGGTGGGGTGGAGCATGAGTGGAGTGGACGGCAACTGGTTGTTACACCAAGTTCATGTCTTCGTTTCCCACCATGCCCATGGTCAAATAAGATGTGAACAGCATGGGGGTGCTGTGGACAGGATATAGAAGCTCTGTGCGGCCTTGGGGGGCTTTGGGGGGCAATGGGTTTAGTTCATAGCCCAAGCAGTTCATCTCCAGGGAGGAAAGATGAGGCTGGCCGCTTCATAAAACTAGACAGCCTCGGAAATCCCAACCAGGGGCGTTACTGAGTTAGACTGCACTCAAAGGACACAACAACAATAACCAACGGAGTTTACGTAGTAAAGATGCAAATACAAGTAATTCTCTGCTTTCCTTGGTTCCATCCTGAAAATGCTCAGCCGGTGCGGGGGGGTGGGCACTACACTTATTTTTATAGGCCAGCATAGAGGCTTTGTCCTTTATACTCCTTCTGGGGGTGGAGTGATGAAAATGAGAGAAATGGATTTCCACTGTGCTTACACACGCATTCAAGTCCCATGACACCATGCCCAGAACGCATAGGACGTAGCTGGCACCTTCTATTTTATTTATTTCTTGACTTCATTCAAACAAAAATGCTGGTTGGAGACCATTGTCTTGCTTAGCCACCCACCAATGGTTTGAAACCCAAACTTTGGGACCCCAGGGGCAGTAGACAATGCTGTCAGTTCTGACTCCAAGCAGCCCTATTCCCACAGAGCCCAACACCTCCTGGTCCAGTGCCCTTGTTTCTGGGTGTGAGCCCAGGGTTGCAACCATGTGTCCATCTCTGTCCCTGAGGGTCGACCTCTTTGTCGCTGACCCTCTGCCTGACCCAGCACGATGTCCTTCTCCCGGGACTGATCACATGTCCAAATTACACGGGGGCTCGCCATCCTTGCTTCTAAAGTGCATTCTACGGAGTAGTAGAAATAGGATTCTAAATTGGGGGCCATAAGGAATTGGGTTTGAAACTTCATTGCATCCTTGAGCTGGAGTACACCGAATGTGACTCAATTTTCTCACCCGGGAACCCAGAAAACCAGTTGAGGTTACAGGGTGGCTTTGAGAAGAGCTGTGGTGGAAGGCGCCGGCATTCAGTGGGATCTGCATCAATGTCTCCTCTCCCTTGGACGCACAGACCACACCACGTGCTCCACGTGGTCTCCCAGAAGATGACTCCAGGGGCAGGGCGAGCGCTCCCCAGCTCCCATATTCACGACTTCTCGTTGTCCGTTGCCACAGAACCAGCTCCAGCACCTGATGGCCAAGCGCTGCCCATCCCATGCAGCCCTTGCGATCCAGCCTAGGGGGGTTCCTTTCCTAGCACGACATCAGACAACATTCCCTTGTGGCCCACACGGGATTCGTTGGCTCCTGTTTGGAAGTAGATTGCCAGTCTGAGAGCTCTACCGAAGCCTCGCCCGCCATGGGGACCCTGCTTCTATTTGAACAGTGCGCACCTCTGTCCTGCCGAGCATCAAAGCGACACACAGACCGATATCTTGCTCTGTTGCTGTTGGGTGCCATTGGGTTGGCCACTGCAGAATGCAGCCTTGCCCGGTCTTGTGCCAGCCTCACATTGCTATGTATAATGAAGCCCACTGCTGCCGCCGCTGTGCCCATCTCCTGGGTGCTCTTTCTCTTTGTTTCCCTGCCCCTCCGCTTCACCCGGCATGAGGTCCTTCTCCTGGGACTGGCTTAGAGCACAGTAGGTTACAGAAAACCTTGAAGCATCGCAACCGCAAAGGGACAGGGGGCAGTGGTAGAGGGCTGAGTCCCAGAGGCCTTGGTGGGCAAGTCTGTGCCCGAGGGGCGGGTAGAAACAGGCCCACACATGCCGGCCATGGATTCAAGCCCGATTTCTAAGGCTTCGGAGTGAGGAATGCAGGAACGGGGTCCCACCCCACCGGCCTCCCCTCAGTTTGTTTATCCGCAGACGGCCCGGACAATGAGGGGGTAGAGAGAAGGCGGGGAGCTCCCTTCAGCTGCACCTGTGTGGACGCATTCGTTAATGTCTCCTTGAACTGTTCTACATGTTTCCTTTACCCCGAGCCGGCTTAGCGGCGGCTTCCTCACACGCTCCCTTAATCCCGGCCCCATAAATCCTTTACCAGCCTCTCCCTGCCTTGTCCTATCCGTCCATCAAGAGGCCCGTGGCGTACCTTGGCACGTACAGGTCTTCGCTTCCACCAGGCCCACTCACCAGGAACCCTGCCCCTGCTGTGTGCTTGGCGCCCAGTCTCTGCCACCCCTGAATGGGTGGGGGGGTGGGGGTGGGGGCGGAGCTCATGTGCATGTGTGCCCTGTTGAGTGGTGACAGTTAAAGAGAGGCAGGGGGGAGGATGTGAGAGTGGCGTGCAGAACCACCGTCCCTGAGGACAGGGCTGGGTGGGCGAGAGCTCCCGAAGGATCGTGAATGACCGCTTTTTCCGACTCTGCCGTCTTCGTCCAAGGTGATTTCCAAACTCCCGTGGAAAAGTCCCGCCAACTTTCCATTCCACGTTCCCACGAACTCACTTGGGATGCAGGAGTTCCGCGAGTGGGTGCAAACGGTGAACCCGATCAATGGCTCCCCACAATGTTGGAGCTTCCCTTTCGCCCGGAGGCACCTCGGAAGAAAGGACTGGTGATTGAGTTTTGTTGTGCTTAAAAAAAAAAATCAGCCGCTGACAACCCCACGGAACAAGATCCGGCTCTGATGGGCCTAGGGTTCCCCTTGAGTCAGAGTGGACTCCATGGGAACTGGTATTCTTCGTGAACGAGATGGAATTAGTCAGCAATGGAGTCTAGGCTCCGAGTCTCCAAATAAAACACTAGCGAGACCAGCCCGTCCCATCTCGACCATGGCGAGTGGGCATGAAAACATGAGAAGCTGTGTGTGGTGCAATTCCATAACCAGTGTTCCTGGAAGCCGCAGTCGAGCGTTCAAAGGATGCATTGCATTGGGCAAATCTGCCCCAGGCCTCTAGAGAAAGCAAGGATGTGCCTCTGAGGACCCAGGTGTGCCTGACCCACGCCGTGGTGTGGCCAGTCCCCCTCTGCTTGGGGGAGCAGACAGTGAGCGTGGGGGCTGTGGGAGAATGGATGTCGTGGAAGGATGCCAGCTAAGAACGGCTACACCACACACTGCCGGACGGACAAACAGATCTGTCCTGGAGGGACAACCAGAGTGACCCTGAGAAATAAGGTTGGTGAGACTTCACAGCGTGAACGTTGAGCAGACCTGTTCCTTCAGGGGGCCAGTGTGCTGGGGAAATCAGGGGGTCAGTAGAAAAATGGAGGGCCTTCACCAGGATGGAGTGACAGCTAAAGCCCTGGGCTCCAACCCAGCAGCGCTGGTGAAAATGCACTGGACCAGACAATGTTTGGCTCTGATGCAGGGAGTCGCGAAGGGGTCGGTGCCAACTCCATGGCAGTATTGAGTCCGTTTAACACAGGGCTACTATGAGTCAGAACGGCGAGAAGGCTCCCAACAACAACAAGGACCCCAAATGAAAGAGATCCCCCCTTACAATTCCAGGGCAGCTGCACACCTGCAGGGCACAAAGCCAGAGTTCAGCTTTCCCAGGCCCACTGTGTGGGGTCTTCACTCCCACCCTTTCCCTAGCAGACCTGATCATCCGACCAGCTGGGGGTCCCCACAGGGCCGAAAGCCTAAGACAAGGGCTACCCAAGGGACCAGTCATCCACTAAGTGTGAGGGGCCTCCTTCCTGACCTGCAAAAATGTATTCTTTGTCGACTCTTGTCCCCCTCTGGCCCTACTCACCTTTTGTTGTGCCTTTGTTTGGGTCTGGCTTGGTTCCCCTGCCCCCAGTGACTCTGTCTTTTAACCGTGTCCTTGAGGCCCCTCTGGGTAGTGGATCTGTGAGAAGATGCCCCCGTCCGATCTTCTGCCCTCCTCCTTACGCAGGACCTGGCAGGGGGAGCCAGAAAGGAGGCTTGTTCACAAATATTCTGTAGACAACGTGGACGCTGAGTGGGCCTGGCCTCCTATTTCCACGCTGCCATCATTTCTCCTTCTCCTTCATTTAAAAACAAAAACTCCAGCAAATGGAACCGGGGGGCGGGGCGGGGGTGAGATTAAAGAGTCTTTCCCACACTAAGCCCAGCTGGGAAGACCTTGTCCACCCTCTGCTCAACCTGCAGGGACTTGCACTTGACGCTGCTTTTGTCTCTTGTCTTCCAGAGGGGATGAAGCAAGGGACTCAGATGCACTCCTTAACTCTTTCAAGGTAAACAGGTTCAGTGAAGCTTCCAGACTAAGAACTGACTACACAGAAGGAATAGTCTGTTGCCGCTAAAGGATTTGCCACTGAAAACCTTAAGCGTACTGTGTTAGGCCAGTTGACTAGAGAGACAATTCAGTGACACTCATGTATGTGTAAAAATACATTCCAGCCCAGTCCAACTCAAGTCTACAAGTGTGATATGAGTCCATAAGTCCCTTTTCTGACTCACGCAGGTACATGAAATGATGCAGAATTCAGGAAGGTCACAGTCTGGTGGGTGCAGAGTCTCACAGATCCAAGGGTTTGCCACCAGCAACCAGGCTCAGCCAGCAGGAAGATGAAGAAAGAGGGAGAAAGAGAAGTTCCCAGGACCCTCCTTAAGAGAAGGCCACACCCACAAGGAGGCGCCATGGGGCTAGACTCCACCCCTACGCTCTTATAGATCTCCAACTTGACAGGAAATTATGTAATAGGCACACATACACTGTGGAAACTGTTGGGTGACTCCTCCCCTGGGTTCCATGGGAGGCACCCACTAGTGGGACAGAGTCGTGTGTGCAGAGTGATGATGCTGTTTTCCTCACGTCCCGCCCCATGAAGTGGCGCCATCTTCCATGGCAGGGTCAAAGTCAGAAGGAGGGCATGCCGTTCAGCCATCAGCCTCAGTAAGGGATGGAGCTGAGACTACATATCAAGTGCAACGAACGCATCAACTGGGGAGGGGCAGCAAGGCTCGGGGACCCAGGAGGGTCAGGCTGTCGATGGGCGGGCACTCTAAGGTCAGGCTGTGCAGGGAGCATGCACACGGCCTTTCGACTCAGGGCTTTCTCCACACCTCTTCCCAGGCAGGCTGAGCTGTCCACACAGCAAACACTGCAGATGAGAACAACCGAAAATAAGACACGGAAACCAGCCCTGTGTGAAGCAGAGTGGAATCGGGCTCCGTGGGGCTGGCTCGATGGAGCTTCCGGCTGGACTCGACCCTCCAGCCTGTGGGTGAGCCGCTGGGCGAGTTAACAGTGTGTCCCTCCCAGGGAAATAAGGACCTCAGAGGGATCCCAGAGGGCGGGGAGGAAAACACACAGAGCTAAATATGCCTGGTGGTGTGGAGAGTCTTTGGAAGAGACGGGCGGGGGGCGGGGGGGGCGAGGATAGCATCCCAGCGATCTTGAGGTCTCAGAGCGTGGACCTGCTGCTCCTGGTAGGAAGAGCACAACCCAGGCCGCTCCAAGTGGGGCAGTGTGTGTGTGTGTGTGTGTGTGTCAGATACCCAATAGGTACAGCCTTGACCAGCAGTGGGTCCCCCAGCCACGGTGGAGTCACTTGCCAAGGCGAAGCATCCTCAGACAAGCTGTGTAATGGCGGTCGGTGGTGGTGGATGCACAGGAGACCCCTCCTCTGGCTTCCTGAAGAAGTGGCTTCTGGGAGAATCAGAAGACTGGCGGAGCAGAGATGGCAGGCAGGATGGGCCAGTCGTGAGGCCTTCAGGCTGGACTTGAGTGTCTGCCATCCCCTAAGAAGACGGTGGGTCACTCTGCTGCTAACCAGGAGTGGGCACTGGAAGCACTGGCAATACTTCAGGAGAAGGGGTGACAGCGAGCAGCCATACAGGTGACCTCAGAACCGACAGGGACAGGCTGCTCCGGTCTGCAGGGGTGCTCTGAGTGGGCACTGGCACAAGGGCAGTGGGGAGTGGGCACATTAAGGAGCAGAGTCTCGGTGGGTGTGGTTTCTAGATTGGTGTGTGGATATGTGTGTGACTCTATGTGTGTTTTTTTGTGTGAATGTGTACGTATAGGTCTGCGTGAGACCTGTAAGTCAGTGAGCACAAAGTACGTGAGTACATGTGATGTGAATGGGATGTGGGTGTGGGGGTGGGTGAGTGTGAAGGTGTGTCTGTGTGAGAGTGCGTGCCTGTGGGCATA
Source organism: Tenrec ecaudatus (assembly GCF_050624435.1). Taxonomy (NCBI): domain Eukaryota; kingdom Metazoa; phylum Chordata; class Mammalia; order Afrosoricida; family Tenrecidae; genus Tenrec; species Tenrec ecaudatus. Next base: position 4,420,388 of record NC_134539.1, on the reverse strand, counting down.
AATGTTTGGGAGTGTGTGTGACTGTGTGATTGTGTGTGGTGTATGTGAGTGCATGTGATGGATATAGGGAGAGTGTATTCATATGTGAGTACGTGCCTATGTACCTATGTGGGCATGCACAGAGGGTGAATGTGTATAAATGTGTATAATGTATGTGAGTTTTGGTGTACAGGTATGTTTCTGTGTCAGTGTGTGAGTGTGTATGTGTGTGCTAAGGTGAATGTGTGTGGTGCAGATGTCTGTGGACATATCTGTGTGAGTGTGCATGCTTACATCTGTTCTTAGTGTGTGTGTGTGTGGTGTATGCGAGTGTGTGGTGTGCATGTGCCTGTGTGAGGGGGTTGTGCATATGTGTGTGTCAGCGTGAATGTGTGTGCATGGTGTGGACGCCTGTGTGTGTGGTATGACAAGTGTGCACGCGGTGCGGATGAGTGTGGGAGTGCCTATGAATGTGTGCATGTACCTGTGTGGATGCATATCTGCGTGAGGGAGTGTGTGTCCATGTGAGTGTATGTGGTGTGTGTGTGTGTGTTTCCTGCCAATGGTATGCAGAAGCACTCCCTTCATGGCTGTTTCTCACTGGGTGACATCACAGTTATAGCTCGATATCGGTGGGAACACTTCCACCATGGAAATTGGGATCTCATTTTCCTAATGATCCAGAACCAAGGCCCTGGAAGCAGCAGTCAAGAAACCAAAGGATGTCTCCTTGCCCGGGGCAGCTCTGCCGCCAAAGACCTATTTCAAGGGTAATGAGCAAAGATGGCAATTTGAGGGCCGGGGTGAGCCTGGCTGAGACCATGGCGTTTTTCCAGTGGCCCCAGAGGCACACAACCACTGCATGGTGGACACGGCAGACCCAGAAGAACCAAAGCCTTTGCGCGCGGGCACAGACGCTTGAGTCCATCAGGAACTTCCCGGAGAACCCGCACAGCTGTTTGGAAGCATCAAATATGGCGAGGCAAAGATGGCAGTTTGAACCTGTCATCTGAAAGGACCAGCCCTGGAGAAGGGCACCATGCTCGCTCAAGGAGGTAAGCCCCGAATAGGAGGACCGTCAACAAGATGGACCGACACAGTCACTGCATAGGAGGGCTGAAACGCCCTGAGGACAGAGGGGATGCTGCATCACCAGGCAGTGGAAGACAGCAGCCACAGGCAGTCCACGGGAGGGCTCCCGCCACGCCCTGCTGCGGGCACCTGTCCATGCCCCAAAGGAGAGTGACCAGCCCCCACCGACCACTCCTACCAGGACAAGCTTCCCCAGGATTGGGGAGAGAGCCTTTCCCACCAGCCCAGGCCACCGGTTGACTCGTGGGCCTCAAGCCCAGGTGCTTCCTGACTTTCCGGGGTGACTTGTCCACACAGGCAATTGGCGCAAGCTCTGGTGACTGGCGACCGAGAAGGAACGCCCTTTGCAAAGAGGGGGAGGGGGAGGGAGGAGAAGACTTAAATCAGCCTGGGCGCTTAGGACCTGCCAGACTTAATCCCTTCTCCTCCCTCCCCTGACAGGGCTAATGAGCAGATGATGGGGGTTCACACCTCACCTGTGCTGCTCTCAGGACTTGAGAGAGCAAGAGTGCTCTCTGTCCATCAGGCCATGTAATCCTCCGCCAAGACGAGGGAGGAGCCGCAGCCATGTGTTACGCTGTGGAGACAGGAGCTGGGACGGATCGAATGACGTCTGAACCACCCAGCTGGGAAGGAAGAGCTTGCTCAGATCCAAGCCTCGCCCTCTTCCGTGCCCAGCACACTTGGCCTTCCCATGGGCCCTGAACCTGGAGCGACCCACGTATAAACAGAGCCAGCCTTTGGGCTATGAGTGTTTGGTTTCCAAATTCAGGTCAATCACCAGTTCAGGTAAACAGGAGCAAATTGATGTGTGTGTGTGTGTGTGTGTGTGTGTGTGTGTGTGTGTACTTTATATCAATGAATAATTGTATGTTGAGAAAACACCCAGATAAAGTCCTTGATATTAGTCCATATGTCCAGGACTGGTCCATAAATTCTTCTTTAGAAAGATATGCAATGTTACCAAATGCAGGAAGATCACAGGCCAGTGGGTGGAAAGTCTTGTGGATCCAGTGGCGGTGGAAGCATCTCAATGCTGAGGTGAGTCTCCACGTGACTGCTCCAGCATTCTGAGTGTCTCAACAGCACCAAGGGGAAGGCAGAGAGATCAGCGCATTTTTTCAGTAGGTGCCCACCCACCTCAAGCTCTCAATCTTTAGACGACTGAGTCTGGCCCCTCTCTCAGATTCGGGCCCAGTCATCAGAAAGTCACAACTTCAAAATCCAACTGCCGTTCACGTGGATGCAGGAAGAGCTCGAGAGAACGTCAGGTTTCTGACCCAGGTTCTCTTGGAGGCGATTCTGACCATGGTGGCTCCAGGTGCTGCGGGGAGACTCTCCTCCCCACGATGCTCATGTCTGTGACCTTTCAGAGCAGATTGACAGCCTTTTCTTCCAAGGCACCTCTGGGAAGGCGCGAAGCACCCACCTTTTGGTTCTCTTTTGGTGGCACTCTGTGCCACCCAGTGACTTCAATGGCTGAGAGTGTCAGTTCGTTTGCATATTCATCTTGGTGCCCATCAGTGCTTCAACTGAGAGGCATAATGCCCACACATGGACTCTGTGGCAGTCACCTAGTCTGGTGTCAATTGAAGGATGAAGAGTGTAGGGGTGGAGTCTAGGCTGTCAATCTGGAGATAGCCAATGAGACTTCTGTGTGGGCATGGCCTTCTCCTGAGAATTCTGGGAAATCTGGTACTTCCTTCGTGGAGGCGGAAGACACCCCTCTCTCTGCTACTCCCTGGAAGACATTGCAGAAGACAAGCCACATGGACGCAACCAGACTTCAGAAGACAGAGAAGCCACAGAGAGACCCCTGCCAGTGCTGAGATGCTTACACTGCCACTGGATCCAAAGACTTTCTACCCACTGGCTTGTGATCATCCTGCATTTGGCTTCATTGCATGTGTTTCGTGAGTCTTAAGAGAACTTTGTAGATTGGTATCAGACTTATGGCCTTGGACTGGGTTGGGATGTTTTCTCAATGTTTAATCCCTCTTGTATATAAACCTCTCCTTTTTATACATATACGTGTTTATAAATTTTGTTTCTCTAGTCTACCCAGACTAACATAACTCTCAGCATTCAATATCTGGCAGGAGGGCATGTGGGCCAGCAGCAGACAATCAGTGGTGAGCCGTGGGCTCTGAGCGGGTGTCTAGCCCGGCCACCTCAGTGGCTTAATTTCTAATGGCTGGCCCACACATTCCTGTATTTTCTCAGGTCTCCTAGCACGCTGAAACCCAGAAAGCAAATCCAAAGTTGCAATGGGTGTTGCTATGGAGGCTTGTATTTTGTGTATAGAACCCCAAAAGACTTGCCAGCCTCCAAGATCCTGCCTGAGACGGAGCTCCGTTTTTCTGTACCCCCACCCCACCCTGCTTCCCTCCCACCCACAATGATTTGAGAGAAATGAACTGGGCGCAGGATGTGAGTGGCTCCATTTGATCCCTCTCCGCGTGCCCCTGCCCTCTCAAAGGGGAGCACAATCGCCCCCTTTTGCAACACACGGATGGCGCTGTCACGTCCGCAAACGCGGTACAGTTTCACGCCTTGTCCATCTTGCGCTACTAAGTAGGAACTCCCAAGAAGCAGCTCCGTTTTCGGAGAACGCAGGTGTTTGATGCCGTGCCAGGGACGACATTAAAAAATAAATAAATAAATTACAGGGCCTTCGTGGCGCACCCAGGAGGCAGAGCCTCTTGGCATTAGCCAATAGATCTACCGTGTAGCAGAACAAAGCTGCGCCGACTTGACACTGTAATGCAGTGGCTTCTTCAATCACAGACCTAATCAGGCAGATAACCTCTTCTGAAGGCATCTGAATAATCTGCTAACCACATTTTGTCTTTCCAATTTTTTTTTTGCTGTAACTGCATTTTTTTATCAACCGCGAAGTGCAGGGTTACACATTTCTTCCCTCCGAAACCTCCCCTCCTCTCAAAAAAAGCCAAACAAAAAGACTCCTCAGCCGTGTGGGATGCCACTTGAAGGGCCTCTCCTGAGAGGCAAGGGGAGGAGAACAGCACGCATTTTAAGTCTGCAGTTCCCAGCGAAAGGAAAGGAAGGCATTTGCAAGCCACTGAAATTGTGCGTAAAAAGGCTCAGAGGAGAAAAGCAAATTGGTGGAGTGTAATCCTAATTAAGATGGACTGGGTCAGAGGGATCTAACCTCGCCATTCACACTTGGCTCATGTGGCCACCGTGGGAAGCATACATTTCCACGGAAGGTATCGCAGAGGCAACACATAGGACGTGACGACAGCACCATCTTCTAGAGCAGCGGTTCTCAACCTTCCTCGTGCCTCGACCCTCTGATACACTTCCTCATGTGGTGGTGACCCCCCACCATAAAATGATTTTCATTGCTGCTTCATAGCCATAGTTTTACTACTGTTATGAATCGGGCAACCTCTGTGAAAGGCTTGTTTGACCCCCAAAGGGGTTGCGACCCACAGGTTGAGAACTGCTGTTCTAGACCGACCTGGAGTCCCTGGGTGGTAGGTATAGGTGATCAAAGTGTTCAGAGATCATGAAAAAGTTGGTGGTTTGAGGCCAAGCAGCGTTACCTCCCATCTTATTCTCTGACTCTCCATATCCCTCGGTACCACAGAATGAGCATCCCCTGGTCTTGCTGAATCTCAGACTTGTACTGGAGCTCCTTGTTGTACCCATTGTGCCCATCCATCTTGTCATGGATCCTCCTCGCTGCCCTCCCACGTTGGCAAGCATGAGGTTCTTTCCCCAGGGACTGGTCTTTCCTGACCACATGTCCAAAGGACGTGAGATGGAGTCTCGCCATCCCTGCTTCAAGCATTCTGGATGCCCTTGATCTAAGACAGAGCTGTTGGTCGGCCCTTGACACCCCTGTGACTTACAGCTGCATGGTCCCTCACACCTGGGATCAGCATGGGTTGAGGTCTAGGTGTCAGTAGCTAGGCTGCAGAGCACCTAACCCAGGCAGGCGCTCCGTGGTGAAGAGTCGTCAACAGCACGGGGACGTTGGCTGGAAGGACTCCCCTGGGGGTGCAGCTGGAATCATTCAGAACCAACTGGGTTGAACACAGGATGGTAACTTTCAGCCCAATCTCTGTGACAGAAAGGAGCGTCCAGAAGCAAACCCTCAGGCTTCCAATTGTCGGCTCCAAATGTTATGTTGTAGCTAAGTGGTCCTGATGAGGCCATGAACACCTGTGTTCTCGGTAGAGACGACGCAAGGGCTGGCGAGCTTTCACCAGATACTCTGTGGCGTTGTCATCAGATGCCCTTGAGTGGGCTCTGACTCATAATGACCTCATGTCGCACGGGACAAAGCACTGCCCAGCCCTGCGCCAGCCTCACAATGGTAGCCCATTGTTGCAGCCAGTGTCCACCCGTCTCATTGAAAGTCTTCCTCTTCTTCATGGGCCTTCTACTGGACCAAGCATGATGACCTTTTCCTGGGATGACCTGTCCGAAGACGCTCGATCAAGCCATCAAAACCAGGGGCCATTGAAAGTTGACTCATCTCATAGCCCCCAGCCCCGCCCCATGTGTCAGACTGGCCCTGTGCCCAGGGGGTTTCCAAAGGCCGCTTTCCCCAGGCTCCCTCGCCTTTCTTCCTAGGGGCCTCTGCAGGCCTCAAACTGCCAACGTTTCAGCGAGCAGCCCAGCGCAGTCGCCATTTGCACCACCTAGAGACACCATAAAGTCAGGAAAAAACCAAGCTCCCTGCCATCTAGTCAATTCTGACTCAGAGGGACCCTACAGGTCAGGGTGGAGCTGCCCCTGTGAGTTTCCCAGACTGTAACTCTCTACGGGCATAGAGAACCTCTTTCTCCCTCAGAGAGGCGGGAGGTTTCAAACTGCTGATCTTGGGGTCAGCAGCCCAACACATAAACACTGTGCCACCAGGATTCCTTGAAAGAGCCATTCCTCTTCCTCCAAAGATCCCCTAACCCAGTGGTTCTCAACCCGTGGGTCGCGACCTCTTTCACAGGGCCGAGCGACCCTTTCACAGTAGCAAATTTTCAGTTATGAAGTCGCAACAAAAGCAATGTTCCGGTTGGGGGTCACCTCAACATGAGGGACTGTATTGAAGGGTGGCGGCCTGAGGAAGGTTGGGAACCCCTGTCTTAACCACATAGCCTCCCCCCCCCCACTGCAGCCCTGGGCCTCGGTGCTCCACAGCTCCTTACACTACAGCTGCAGTCCTCACGGAAGCTAAGGCTTGCTTTGAGACAGTTCCCGATCCACTGGGATAAGCTCAGACACAATGGAAGGAAGAGCAACGGGACTGGGAGCCCTCGGGCATCGAGTAGCTGGGCAAGAGCTAGCTAGCTATCTCTCTCTCTCTCTCTCTCTATCTATCTACCTACCATCTATTTATCATCTGTCTATCTAGCTATCTGTCTATCATCTCTCTCTCTCTATCTATCATCTATCTATCTATCTCTCTATCATCTATCTATCTATCTCTCTTTCATCTCTCTATCTATCTATCTATCTCTCTATCTATCATCTGTCTATCTATCTATCTAGCTATCATCTGTCTATCTAGCTATCGATCTCTCTATCATCTATCTCTCTACCTATCATCTGTCTATCTATCTAGCTATCATCTGTCTACCTATCATCTGTCTATCTATCTAGCTATCAATCTCTCTATCTATCTATCATCTATCTATCATCTGTCTATCTATCTATCATCTGTCTACCTATCTATCTATCTATCTATCTATCTATCTATCTATCTATCTATCATCTGTCTATCTATCATCTATCTATCATCTATCTATCTATCTATCTATCTATCTATCTATCTATCTATCTCTATGAGTTGCCTTATCTAGCCAACTAGCTAGCTGTCAAACTCTCTATTTGTCCACACATCCCTATGAGTTGGCGTTGATTTCATGGTGTGAGTTTGGGTTGGGTAGTGAATTTGTTCCACAGTCATGAAGGAGCCAATTGCTGGGGGAAAACTTCACCTCCTTCTGCTGTCCCTCCCCATCTGGTGAATGCATTCTCTGCACAGGACATGTTTAGATCCGCTCCTCATGGAAGACTATGCAAGTAGGTGCCCTGGGCCTGGGATGCTCCAACATGATGTCATAGCACAAGTCATTCCAAGGACCCATGCACGGTGCCTATTGGTCTCGGTCTCTCTCTAAATGGATTGAGTTTGTTTACATGGAAAAGACCCAAAGCAACAGCTGGGAACGCACGTGGCCAGAGCACCCATTTGGCCTGGCTGTCTGCCCATGTGCCCCGCCCTCTACCATGGAGCCCCCTGCCATCTGTCTCCCCCCCACCAGCTCTCAGACAGGGCAGGCTTAGGCCGCCACTATGGGCCACAATGCACCCAGCCAACAGGGCTCTCCCATCACAGCCTTTGCTTGCGGCCGCTTCCCGCCCACCTCTCTGCGTGGGAGAGGACTGCCCACACTTCATGGTTTCAAGATGCCGCACCAGCTCCTCCTGTTTGGAGCCCCTGCACCTCTGACCTCTTCACCTGGCTGGGCACAGAGAGAGGAGTGCCCACTCTCGTAACACTGCAGGGGTGATTGGGTTCCTTGGGGTTCACCACAGGAGCCATTGCCAAGTGTGTGCCAGCACATTCTATGTCCACAGGCTGCTGACAGATGTGATCCACAAAGAGGGGGGGTTGTTGTTCTTATCAAGCCAGTTGTAGAAATGTGGTAGAAGACAAAGCAAGCAAGCCTGTCGCTGAGTTGTCCTTGTTGCCATCAGGTCACCTGCGTGTCTGAGCAGAATGGCCTCTCAAAGCTGATTATCTCAGCCATCGCCAGGCCTCTCTTCCAGGTGCCTTCGGGCAGGTCCACTCCTCCAGCCCAATAGCACACGGAGTCCCCCACCCTTGTTATCAGTCTCTGACTGAAGGATGTGGCAAGTAGCACTTCCCAGACTGATTTGACTTCAGAAGTCTTTTTCTTAGAGTTCCTTATGGGATTAAAGACCTCAGGAAGGCACTCTGGGAGGTGATTGGATCTAAGCTGTCCTGTCCCCCTTTGGCAGTTCCACCCAGTACAGAGGATTTTGTGATGATTCACCCGAATGACTTCACTCTCCCCTAGGGGAGCTGGCCTTGTAAAGCCGTCTGCTACTGCATCACACAAGGGCTCCCCCGAACAAGGAGGGCGAGGCGGCGGGTGTGAAGATGCATGTCCACAGCCCAAGCATGCCCTGCCTGCCCTGTGGCAGCCACTGTCAACCCAGCTCAGTGAGTCTTCCTCTTTTCTGCTCCCCAAATGGGATGTCTTTCTCCAAGGGCTGCTCTCCCCTGGGTTACAGCCCTACACTTTATGCATCTTCAAGCTGACATAAAATAATCTAGAGCTGCCACAACTACGAGTCCGGATAAAAGTCCAAAGCGCGTGAGATGACGTCTTGCCATCTTTGCTTCTAAGGAGCATTCTGGCTCTACTTCTTCCAGAACAGAATTGGTTGGTCGTCTGGCAGTCCATGACTCCGTCAGTCTTCTTCACCAGCACTATCATTCAAATGCATTGACTCTCCTCCAGGCTCCTTTATTCAATGTCCAATTTCCAAAGGCATATGTGGCAACTGCCAATACCATGGCTTGGGTCAGGCACGCTGTAGACGTCAAAGGAGCGTCCTTGGTCTTCAACCTTGGGTGGAAATAGCAACGGTGCCCCGTCTGTCTAACTTCAGTGGGGATGACAGCCGTCACCGTCAGCACACGCTGATGCCTATGAGGTGAAGGTCAGACACGACTCCACCTTTACAGGCCTCCCACACCTTTCTGGGTCTGATAACCCATCACAGTGATCAGAGAAGGCCCAGATCATAGACACAGTGAGGTGGTTGGCTTTTTACTTATTTGGATATAAAATTACTTCTTCATGTAAAGTTCTATCTTTTTTTCTTTTTAAAAGTCATTTTAGTGGGGGCTCTTACAGCTCTGATAACAATCCATACGTCAATTATATCAAGCATATTTGTATATATGTTGCCATCATTGTTTTCTAAACATTTTCTTTCTATTTCAGCCCTTGGCATCAGCATCTCTTTTTTCCCTCCTTCCCTTAACCCCCCCATCCTCGTGAACCCTTGATCAATTATAAATCATTATTTTCTGTCCTAGATTCCGTGTGTTGAGAGCTCTCATCTGTACCAGTGTACATGCTCTGGTCTAGCTGGGTTTGTAAGGCAGAACTGGGATCATGATAGTGGTGGGAGGAAACATTAAAGAACTAGAGAAATGTCTGTTGCCTTGATGCTATACTGCACCCTGGCTGGCTCGTCTCTTCCTTGTGACCCTTCTGTGAGGGGATGTCTAATTATCTACAGATCAGTTTGGGGGCTCCACTCCGGCTCCCAGGGTGGTTTATTAAGAAACAGAATACAACTTAGAATCAGGGTCCACAGTTGTGTTAGGCCGGGTTAGAGACAAATCCAAGGACATTCATGTATGTGTAAGAAAGAGTTTTCTATCAAGAAGTAATTATATATCAAGAAATCATCCCACAGGACAGGTTTTGGTGTGCTGGCCAGGGAGGGATCTGCACTTGGAAGCCTTGATCCAGGAAGGTCCCTCCTGGCACCAACCCCCACACTTTGGGTGAACAGAGCACAAGCCAATGGGAGAAGAAACTGTGTAGGGCAACGACTCATGGGTTTCGGCTCAAGGTGGAAATGTGTTCACACAGACTCCGCATACTGACAGCGTCTAGAGGGCTGTGGCATTGGGGAAATTTACGATGTTATCTGTGCATTCGCCTTATACCCAGGGGATGATTAGCAATGCTGTACTTTATTGTTTCTGTGGGTTTTTGTTTTCCTGACTTTAACTTGTATTTTTGGTTTTTTGTTTGTTTGTCTGTCTGTTCATTTGTTTGCTGGCTGGCTTGTTGCTGCTTTTGGTGTAGTTGGTCTTTTGAAGTTTGATTTTTTCATATTACGGCTGCCAAAGCACACCTGAGTCAGGCATATCCCATGGACTTAACTCTAGCCCCAATCCAAGAACAGTTAGTTCTGATAACTTGGCCCTGCTCCATACTCACCTTCATGAAAGGATCACTGAAGATAAGGGTGCTACAGAAAGGTGGGGTGAAGACAGCAGATGGTGTCCAGCTATCAATCGGAATAGTGTCTGGGTTCTTAAAGGCTTATATCGAAACAATCAGCCATCTAAGTGAGGAGTCAACTAAGTCCGCATGAAAGAAGCACACCAGCTTGTGTGATCCAAAGATGAAATAACAAAATCCAAATACGGTGAAGGGGAAAGTATCAGAGCTAAAATAATGAATACCCAATTGTTAGAAGGCTGCAGAGGGCAGCATGAAGCCCCCAATCCATCCGAAGAGCAGTTAGTCAGATGAAGCTGCAGGCAGATCCCCACTAGCCACGGGCAAGGGGCTGGAACAACCTTACTATCAGACAGAGGCGCTGGATTGAACTTGACTCAACCTGAATTTGTCCTAGGTGCAAGTATATCTTGTGTGTTCCATGACAAAATTTCTTCCCTGGTTTTTAAAATATTGATGGTGGGCTTTTCTTTCTTACTCATTATTTGTATTTTATCTTTATAGTATTATTTTATCCTTACCATTTTATTTTGATTTCCTGTCTATGGTTTCTATTGGGCTTCCCAGTTCGTGAAGCACAGGAGTGGATGCAGCGAGAGAATAACTGATGCTGAGCTGTATGGGGGAGGTGAGAGCGGGACTGGGAGATGGTGGGGGGGGGGTTGGGGATTTCTGGAGTACACAGTAAAGGTGGGAGAGGGGAGGAAGTACTAGAATTGATTGTGATTGTACAACTCATTTTAAAGGCTATTTACCATGGGGTGGGGCGTGGGCAGAGAATGTTCTAAAATTGATTGTGGTTGTACAATTCTTCTTGATATGAATGATATGATATGTGGACTATGTGCTAATAAAACTGTAAAAATAAAATGCAACCATACCAAACTCACTGCCTTGAAGTCAATTCTGATTCCTAGTGCCCTATCAGACAGGGTAGACCTGCCCCTGTGGGTTTATGAGACTGTAACTCTTTTGGGGAATAGAAAGCCTCATCTTTCCCCCTCAGACTGGCTGGTGGTTCCAAACTGCTGACCTTGTGGTTAGCAGCCCCATTTGTAGCCACTATGCCACTAGGGCATCTATCAAAGATGATCCTATATTTTAGTCAATTATACGTGCCTATGGTTCAAGTATCTCTCTATGGACTATTGGAGCTGTGTCATCTACCCACCCTGGCTCTATACCCTGGAGTGGGTTCTCTGGTTTACTTAACTACAGGCAGAATCAGACGGGTGGTCCCAGGAGGACAACTTGAAGGATGAATAAGAACAGACCAGGTGACCGACTCCTTCTGGCCTTTGCAGTGCAGAAGCAGAGGTCAAGGTGACTCCCAGCCAATGAGGAGAGCTCAATGATCCCTCCAGACTTGGGAATCAGGTCCAACTTCAATAGGTAAGAACCACACAGTGCAAGCCTCTATCCACTGCAATGCTTACAAGGGCATTTGGTGAAAAAAGTACCAACTGGAATAAAAGTCCAAGATCACAATAGAAGGGAAGGCGGGGGAAGAAAGAAGGACAGATTTTACAACCACAAAAAAGATCAGACTTTCTGGTCTGATGAAGACCGGTGAGAGGGACCCCAAGCCATCAATTACTCTTCAAGCCTGGGACTGAACCCATCCCCAGGGTCAAGTGGCTTCCAAACAGCCAAATCCACTGTCACAGATCCCAATGCTATGTGGTGTCTCTCAGGCAGAAAAGCCTCATCTTTTCCCCATGGAGCGACTGGTGGATTTGCCCGTTTGGTTAACATTCCAACCTTTGGGTTAACAGTCCAGGTCTCCCAAGGCTGCTCCATCCCAACAGCAGACACGCCAGCAAAGGGAACCATAACACCGGGGAGAAAGGTACGATCAACCAGACAGACCAGCAGGCCAGCATCTGCTCTAAAACCCAGCTCAGACGGCTGGAGGGAATGGGAAAGAAGCAGGATGGAAACATGGGACTCAGGTAGGACGATGGAAGCCACTGAGACCCTGTCACAAAACCATCAAGGACAAATTGTTGCCTGGAAAACAAATTTGCTCTGCAAACTTTCACCCAACTAGGTTTTTAAAAAATATGACATATGCCAGAGAAAGAGAGAGAGAGAGAGATCAAGCACTTAATAAGCACATTCTGATATCCCTACATCCCCAAGAACTGCTCCAGCTGCACCATACACCCCTTTGTAAAAAGGCCCCCTTTCACCAACTCTCAAATCAGAAAGACTCAAGTGGGCACCGTTCAGAAGGACTTTGTCATCAGCAGTGGGCACTCCATCGCTCAGGGGAGACCCTCACCACCGCCGCCCACTGACTCCCCATCTTGCTCTCTACCTGTGCTGTGTTCCCTCTCTCCCTCCCGCCCGCCTCACTCAGAACAGGAGTCCTCATCCCACCCCACACAGTCCCACAAGAGCTTCCCCTCTACTCCCCTGGTCCACCCCACTCCTCTCTGGCCGCAGGGGCACCCATGTCCTTCCTCGGCTCATTCTCATTTCTGACCCATGCATTTGCCCCAGTTAGGTCCCGCCCCACCCCCACCAAGTATTATCTTTCCACCTGCCCCTTTCTGCCTTCCTTCAAGAGTCTGGGGGAAATCAGCTTCTCTCCAGTGGCTTCTCTGACCCCAAGGCACAGCACAGCATTTGGGTCTACTTCCCTGTTGTACTTGAATCCTACTCAGTGCTCTGTGCTTGCTTCCTTCTGTCCTGTCACATCACCTGGGGTCTGCAGGAGCAAGGGCTGCGTCTACAGAAAGCATCCAGCAGAGGGTCTGGTGCTCCATGGTCGAATGAGTAGAATAAACTTGTACAGGTGCATGGTTCACAGACATGGTTATCTGCTGGCCTAAAGGTGGGAGGCTCAAATCCCCCCAGAGATGTTTCAATGAAAGGCCTGGCACCCAAAAAAGAAAGAAAGAAATCCACTGCCATCAGGTCACCTCCAGCGCATAGCAAGCCGACAGAAGGGAGTAGAATTGCCCTCTCGGGTTTCCAAGGCTATGGATCTATTGTTGTTCTTGTTTGTTGTTACAAGATCATAGAGAGCATTATTAGACAAAAGGAACACAATGTGAAGCCCTTCTTTTTTAAAATGGTTTTACCGGCATGTATTTCACGTATCCTATAAGTTAATCATTTAATTATATTACGAAGATGTGTACAATCATCACCACAATCAATTTTGGCACATTTTCTTCTCATACTCACTGTCGTTAGCTCCCCATTTTCCTCCACCCGCCCCTGCCGTGCCCCTAGGGAATTGTTCATCCAGTTATTGTCTCTAAAGACTTACCTACCCTGGATTTTGTATACAGAAAAATCACAGGAAGCAAACAAACAAAAACAAGCCGCCATCTCAATGAGGCATCAACTAAGTCCACCTGGAAGAAGCACACCAGCCTGTGTGATCCAGGATTGCAAATAATAAAATCCAAATCCAAAGGAGGGAATCGTATCAGAGCTTAAATTGTAAACACCCAGTTTGCAGAAGGCTGTGGATGACAATGGAAGGCCAAAATCCATTTGTCAGGATTAACCCTCTGATGAATCTGCACTGAACAACACAGGGCCGTGAGAGGCCTTGCCTTTGAACAGAGAGCGTGGTCAAGTGGACTATGGCAGATGTGTTTCAGCTAAACTGTAGCACCTTACCCTTTGATTTCAAGCCTATACATCTGGATGGAAATAGACTGCCACATCTTTGTCCCAGAGAGAGGAGGCCAGAAGAGACGAACCACCAGTGTCTGGTAGAGGGGGCTGTGCTTTAACCACTATGCCACTAAGGCTCCTCCTATTAATCTGCTTGCCCCAAATCAGCCAGTGGAAATGCCCTAGCAATGCTGACCCATGTGGGGCCACCAGGAGTCGGGGTCAACGCTGTGATCAGTGGGTTTGTTTCAGTCCATTTTCCTGAGCCCTGACCTTGAAGGGTAGCCTTGGGTGGCCATGCATAGAAATCTTAATCACATTTCATAACCCGGCTCTGTCCGTGATTTTCCTGTCCTGGTGGACGCTTGTCAGACCATAGGCTTGGGGAACATCCCCAAAACACACTGCTGTCGAGGTAATTCTGACTCGTTGGGATGCTGACCACAAGGTCAGCAGCTTGAAGCCACCAGCCACTCTGCCAGAGAGAGATGAGGCTCTCTGTTCCCGTAAAGAGCTGCTGCCTTGGAAACCCTCCGGGGAAGCTCCTCTCTGATTTATCAGGTCCCAGGGAGGATGGGGAGCCATAGGGTCCAAGAAAGATGGAAGAGGGGAAACGCCCGTCTGCCCCTCTGGACGTGGTCTGGGAAATATAGAAGGACCCCCGGGCAGAAGGACTGGCTTCCCACTTGCCTGCCTTCCAGGTCTAGGGGACCTACGTTCCCATTGCTATTGTTGCTGTTTCTGGCAGCCATCCTGTCCGTGCTGCGTCACAGTGACCCCTTTGGGTTTCTGAGACTGGAACTGTTTACAGTCTTTCTCCCCTGGAGCTGATGGTGGTTTTGAACTGCCGACCGCACAGATCGCAGTCCAACACGTAACCATGGCACCACCAGGGTTATTGATGTTAGGTGCCGTCAAGTCAGGTCTGGCTCATGGTGACCCTACAGAACCCAACTGAACAAAGCACTGCTTGGTCCTGTGCCAGCCTCACACCTGGTGTTAGGTGGGAGCCCATTGCTGCAGCCCCTGTGCCTCCATGGGCCACCGGGAATCTCAGAGGAATAGACCTGCCTCCTCCTCCTGGCTCAGTCCGTTTCCCTGTTGTTGAATGTGTTAGATTGCCGCAGGGGTGATGGAGAGACTTAAAGACAAGGTGCCCTCCCTCCTACTCATCATCTCAGGGTGCCTGGTACCCAGACTTGCCGGAGGTGCGTTGATAGGAAGGACTACCAGGCACTCTCCAATTCATTCCGACTCATCGGTTTCCAGGTGCCTAGGAGCAGAACTGGGTTCCTTGGGGTTTTCAATGGCTGGTTTTTGTGTTTTTTTTGGCAACCTCATCAGACCTATCTTTCTTCTCAGGCATCTCTCATCTCAGGGCCAGCGAGTCCATTCTGACTCATGGAGGCCCGACAGGACAGAGCAGAACTGCCCCTGTGGGCTTCTGCGACTGTCCGTCTTCACGGGAGTAGAAAACCTCATCTTTCTCCTGCCAGGCATCCCCCAACCGTCTTCGTGCTCCAACGTTTCGATTGTCAGCCGAGTATGTAAACTCTGGACTCCCAGTATGGGGGCAGTGAAGCACCATTGTCCCCTTTGGATGACACTTCATTAACAATGAAGTTGAAGGCATTCATTTACAAGATGCTGACCATACGTGCCCCCACTGACCGCCCTATGTCATGCGGGTCTTCAATCATGAGTCTCTCTACCTATGAGCTGGCCACCTCTGGATGACAGCAGGGTTGGCCTCGGGGCTCCACGTCCACCTGGGACTTTGGCAAATAGCAGGAAGAAGCAGCTCGTCCCCAGTGTATGAAACCTAACAGCGGGCATCACTGGAAGAGCCAGTAACGGATGCCTGCCTGACACAAGAGCTTTAGAGAAACGCACGTACCGTGTCCCATGCTTAATTCCTGGATTTAATTCACTGCTGCCAGAGACTGAACTCCCAATGCACCGTTCAGATTTCTCATGCCCAGATAAGAATTATGGGGCAGGGTGATAGGGTTGTGGGCATGCAGAGCTGCAGGCTGACCCCCAGAGCAGATGGGCAGGCTTGAGTTCTTCTGCAAAGAGCCTGTAAGCAGTGGCTGGGGAGCCATAGCTCAGAGGAGGCGGGCCTTTGGGGAAGACCCTGCTTGCCACACTGGACCTCACCGCCCTTCCCCCCATGACCCACGCTAAGCGCCACTTAATGCCAACACATTCACTAAAGCACGTGTGTGTCGGGTCTGGGCAACTAATAAATCCTTGGAGTAAAACTCATTGGCACTCCGAGCTGTGTCATCAGCGATGCTACACCGCCCTGCTCTCAGGCCTCTGCTGGGTCTGCGGGGAGCGTTTCCTGTCTCTTCTTCCATCGGAGACGCACAAGAGGGCCGGAGGCCGTGAGCCATAGCTGGGACACATGCACACTACTGATCCTCCATCTCCTTTCTCACCTTCCTCCTAAGACATCGGTTACGCCAACTGTCTGGGCAGAGGAGAAGGCCGGAGAGCGGCCACTGTAAAGATGGCAAGCGGAAAAGCCCCCCAGCAATTCTGCTCTCACACATGGGGCGGCCTGTCATGAGCCAGGACCCCGCTCTATCGCAGCGGGTTCGGTCTTTTATTTTTTGGTTTGGTTTTGGGTAGATTATTTCCATTTCTTTTCTTTTTCACAGCACTGTATTATTTCTTCCTCCCAACACAGTGATGTTTTCAAGAGCAGCTGTGGAGGCGTTGGGGGTTGCGTACTGGGCTGCTAACCACTAGGCAGGCCACTGGAACTCAACAGCCGCTCGGAAGGAGAGAGATGAGGCTTTCTGCTCCCATAAAACTTTCTGGGCTCCGAAATCCACAGGGGCGGTTCCACTGTGTCCAGAAGCTAGCGGAGTCAGAGCAGACTCGATGGCACTGAGTTTGGGGTGGTGGGGTGGGTGGGGTGTGGGTTTTCTTGGGTGCTTTCCTCTCTCTCCCACCCTGGCCTGCCTATCTCATAGTTACAGATTCAGCATCTGTAAAAGGCTTGCACACTTCCTGCTTTTGTTGCCCACACTTAGAACTGTAAGTTTTGCTGTTTTGCTTCATTTGTTTGTGTGTTAGTGGATGGGGGCATTTCATCTCAGAAAGTCTTCCAGGACTCCTTCACATCATCTCTTTCCCTGTGGGTTACCGAGACTCTCATCACTCCCGGGTTGACAGACACAGGATCTTCAGCCTGGCACACAGGTCCCTCTAAGTCTGACCTCTGTCTGTCTCCCCAGTCTGATGAGATTGGATCAGCCAATCAGCCGTAAGAGGATTGGGCATGGGATAAAACATTCTACTCGGTCACAGCTTCGTCTGCTGGGAGTGGGGTTATCCGGGGCTTGGCCCCTGACACTGTCTATCTTACAGGAGTGGCCACGGTACCAGCACCAAGAAAGGCCGGGAGCAGAGCCTGCACCGGGAACCTCCTAGACTCAGAGAAAGATAGATACCAAGACACAAGGAACTCCAGGCCTACAGATGCTGAATGGAGACAAGAATTTTCCTCCCACACTGTGAGCAGACAGACAGACAGACAGAAAACCTTCTCCTAATGCTGGAATCCTGTTAGGTGTCCTCAAGCTCTAATTCTTCTTGAAGATGAACCACAGAGCAGAACGCTGCCTGGGCCTGCCCCACCCTGCTCAGAGCTCACTGTCGCAGGCACCTGCTCGAGGGCCTTCCTCTTTTTTGTTGCCCCTGCACTTTACCGAGCATGATGTCCTTCTCCAGGGGCTGCTCTCTAAGGGGCTGTGGTAGTTACATAATCTGGTGTCCATTTAAGGATGAGAGTGCAGGGGTAGAGTGTAGCCTGTCAATCAGGATACAGCCAATGAGGCCTCTGTCTGGGCATGGCCTTCCTCTGAGGATTCTGGGAATTCCTGTATTTCCATCTTGGAGGCAGGAAAAACATTCTCTCTGCTCACTTCCTGGGAGATTCTCTCTCTACACTGACTCCCTGAGAGACGCTCTACTGACAAGACACATGGTCCTACTTTGACAGAACCCTTTCCCTGGGAACTGGAGGAGCCACATGGAGAGCCCTGCCAGTGCTGAGGGGCTTCTACTGCCACTGCATCCACAGACTTCCCACCCACTGGCTTGTGATCTTCCTGCATTCGGCATCATTGGATGTGTTGTGTGAGTCTGAAGAGGAATTAATAGATTGGTATTGGACATATGGGCTAATATCGGACTTGTGGACTTGATCTGGACTGGGCCGGGATGTTTTCTCAATATTCAAAATGCTCTTGTACGTGAAGCTCTTTCTTGTACACATTTGAGTGTCTACGCATTTGTTTCTCTGGTCAACCCGAACTGACACAGGAGCCTTTTGGCTGTGCTTGTTCAGTGGGCGGTCCAAGGTCCGTTCAACATTCTTCTCCAGCACCACAACCCAGAGCCAGCTTTTCTTCTTCAGTGGTCCATAGTCAATGTGCAACTTGCACACCCATAAGAACTGATAAAAATACCATGGCTTAGGTCAAGTGCACCTTAGTCACCAAGGTGGCATATTTGATCTCATTGGTTGGTACTATTTTTTGGTTGCTGTTTTGTGGGTGGGCTGGGGGGTGAGGTAAGGGAGTAAGTAACATGTTGCTTAAACAGCAGTGAATACAAAGAGCATGTGGAATGCAAAGCTGAGTCTTGGGTGTCTGCTGCTCATAGAAGTCAGCACTGGTCACACAGTGTGACGCAAGATGTGTATTTAAAACATCAACCCCCTCCCACAGCGGTCTCCGCACCTACGTGAGAATCCGAAGGACAAAGCACAGTGCCGATGCTGCATCCCCAGCTCCTGCCAACGGGCCTTTGCTGGAGAGTGGCACAAGGTCACGTGTTCGGCTGCTAACTGAACGGTCAGCAGTCGGAACCCCCAACCACTTGGCAGGAGAAAGACATTGCAGGCAATTCCCCTAAAGACGACAGCTTCGGACCCACCCCCCCTGGACCCCCTCCCCCCGGGGCAGTTCACTGTCCTAGGAGGTTGCAGCCAGTTGGGATGCAGTGATTGGCAGCAGGTTTGGGTCTTATGGGTCTGGTACCTGAAGGGACCCATTTTATGGGGCAGCCGAGCCCCTGTGAAGCAGCATGCCACGAGTGCTTACTGAGAGCACACCGGCCGTCTTCCCAGTCACTTTTCACCCGTTGGTGTGACTCCACGTTTCCCTGTGGGAGAACGTAAAGTGAACCGGCCGCTCGGGTGCAGAAGGGCACCGCGTGCCCTCTAAGAGAAGCAGGGAGGATCCGTTGGGCAAAGGAGACTAGGGAAGTGACCCTCACCGACAATATCAGGAAGGGGGGGGGACCCAAAAAACCTAAAACCTTGGAGTTAAAGGAATGAGATTCCTGCTGGACATGACATCCTTGCTCTTGGGCAAGTCACTCTGCTTCATGCCCAGCAGCACACGACGGGGGAGGGAACAGAACCTTCTCTCCCCAGACGCTCAGGAAAGCGTGTGCATGGAGAGGATTCATGATGGACAACTCCGACTCTCCTGCAGCAGTAAACGTTACAAGAAGCCAATAAAGGAGAGTGGACAGCACTCCCTTTTGCTCCCTTGACCCGTCTCACAGTCTAGGTGGAAGGCGGCTTGTTCCAGCTGACTGAGCCCAGTCTACCCTGCTACAGCCAGCCCTGCCTGCATTGGGTCATCTCACTCCTGGGTCACTCTGCACCCACTCCAATCACTCCCAGCCAACCAGTCGGGGCGGCCTGGAGTGGCCCTGTGTCTCTCAGTGTGCTGGGACCTGGATATTGTAAATTCTCTCTGCTCTCTGTCTTCTGCATGAGTCTCACTGCCTTGTGCCCCACCTGACAAGCCATCCAGGCCCCTTACAGCTCCTTTGCATCAAACTGATCACAGAAGAGCTTCGGCACTGGTCACTGGCTATCTGCGCGGAGCAGGTCAGAAGCAGTGCGTGTGGGCCTGGACTAAGCCAAGACTAGACCTTTGGTAGCGTGTCAGCGCTTGTGTGAGGACATGGCCGTAGGGAGACAGTCTTGTGTTGGCGGGTGGTTTTCACTTCTCTCACCGTCACCTCCCCATCACACACAGCTCAGCTGCCCTTCAGCCCAATGCCCTGAACTGCAGACCCCCATGTCATCACCATGTTACTAACATGCGTCTGGAGAGCTCCCGGGTCCTTTTTCTCCTGTCCATGACTACCGTCCTCCCAGGGGCGCCTGGTGTGAACAGAAGCACGGTCATCGGCAGGTCAGGCACTGTCTGGCTTGGCCATCTACTGGCTATGCACTCTCCCCGCTGGCCACCCTGCTTCCCAGCCCGCCACGCTTATTTCTGTGAGCTCGGGAACTTAGGCCCTGTTTTTTCCCAGGGATTGTGTTTCAGGGGCTCACTGGTTAATCTCCAATGGCTGCATGGATTCATGCTCCAGGGTTGAGTAATTTTTCTTTCCAAACCTTCGCATTAAAATTGGTTCCGTTTGTCTGCAACCAATTCTTGCATTTTTCTCATCCTAATCACCTCCTCTCACTACCTGCACCCCAAGGCACCCTAATTTGTAAGGGGTGGGGAAGTCAGACCAGCCTCCCTGTCCGGGGCTTGACTCGTCATTCCCAATGTTCTGAGTAGCTGAAGCGGTTTGGGAAGTGAGATTCCACCTTCCCAAGGAGCTCGCCTTGGAACTAAATCCCACTGCTGTTGAAGGAAGGTCCACTCACAGAGAGCAGACCGGAGCCAAGGCGGTCAACCGCGATGGAAGCAGAGTGCAGCAACATTCCCGCGCCAAGCAGCTGGTGAGGGGAAGCTATTAAGTGCATTGTTCAGAACATCCTCCCAAGAACTCGTACACGCTTGGAGGACACCTAGCTCTCTTCAGCCATCGCAGTAAACAAGCAAACCAAAGCTAACAAATCCATCACCCCCAATCATAGTGGCTAAGGCATTGCCCAAGTCCTATTGAGGGGGGCGGGCCTTCGTCAGGAATATCCCTGCCACTGGCCCATCCAGAAGGCAGAGAACAACTCCGGAGAAAGACACTCGAGAGACTAGACCCTGGAGTGCAACCGAGTCTCCATTGTCATCTGACCTAGGCTTGTGTTGACTGGGTGGCTTTTCCCATTCCAGATCTCAAGTTCCGTATGCATAGATGGAATAATAATGGAAGCCGTCTCACAGGGTTGAGCTTAAGAATCAAGGGAGATAGTGCATATTAAAGCAGCTAGCACAGACCCTCACAGAGTAAGTCATCAAGATTAATTACTAAGATTATAAAGTGTGTTAGGCAGGCTTCTCTAGAGGAACAAAACCTAGACATGGATAGATAGATAGGTAGGTAGATAGATAGATAGATAGATAGATAGATAGATAGATAGATTTATACAATGAGAAGGATTATAACAGCTAATTAGCCCACACAGAAGTACCGAGGGTTCAGTTCAACTCCCTTCCATGGAACAGTTAATCTATTGGAAGTCCTTCAACTCACGAGGGCTGCCAGGTCCAAGGTCAAGGAAGCAGACAGCAGAGTCCTCTCTCTGACAAGGCAAGCAGAAAGCAGCAGGGTGGGTCACCAAAAGTCAGTAGCTCGGGAGCTTAGCAAAGCAGGACCGGATGAGATATCAAATGCAAACAATGCAAGGTGACAGAATCCACCAGCCCTCAAGCGATGTATGTACCAACAGTGTGGGGAAGCAGGTCTCAAAGGAGTCTCAAGCTCTAGCAACATGATCTATGGGTTGGCCTGGCCCACAGGTAGCGTGTAGCACACAGGTTGAGGCAGAGAACTAGCTAAAGCCAGAGCATGTTCCAACACCCTCCAATCACCAGAGAGCAAGAGAGAGGGGGCGGGCCTTGCAGAGCCATTTATCTCTTTGCCCTCCAATCAAACTGTCACCTGAGTAATCCCACATGTGCCTATTGGCCAGGTTGACACAATAAAAACTAGCTATCCCATAAAGCATCTAATTTATCAGAACATGGTACTATCCAGTAGGACAGACTATGAAAAATAGTGGGATCCACTGAGGCCCCAAGACGGTCAACAACTTGGCTAAAATCACACATCACCATTCTGAGTTCATGGTCCCATCGTGAACAACTACTTAGTGGTCATCCCATTTAGTGTGTAGTAGTCCTAGAGGGTTTAAGTGGATGAGACAATAATTCCCAAGAGTCCAGGGGCCTAGAAAAGCAAGTCAAGAAGTACGAGGGCCAGGTTTCCAGGTCAGACACACACGGGTTTATTCTAAACAAAATATGTTAAAGACATCTCGGCGGCCAGTGAGCAGCTGCTGACCAGTCCTTTCAGTCACACTCTAGCCTTGGGCTCCTTAGGGAACACACCTAAGGAAAACTGAGGTCTAATCAAAACAAGGGCTTCCAAGGGAATCTGCTGGGCCTGTCAGGTGCATGGCAGGGAGGTGGGCTTAGAAGGGTATGACCACTGGCTTTGGGGTCTGCAAAGGGGTCATCTTATTAGGTGTTCTCCAAGGACACACGATGATCATGGGTCTTATTATGATGACATTTTAAGAAAATTGAATGTTGCATCGGGGAGGAAAAAAAGCCAGCACCAAGGGACTTTTTGTTTGTTTAACAAGACAACAATACACCCACTCAGTCTTCAAAGGTAGCAAAGGCTGTCCTGTGAGATTTTAATCTGGAAGGCTCAACCCATCTACCCCAGAGGCCTGATCTTGTGCCTTACGATTTTTTTCTGCTCCTCAAATTCAAAAGAAACAAAAAAGCTGAAGGAGCATAGGTTGACTGGCTTACAAATGCCTGCAGGTGCATTGAATTAATTTGAAGGCGTGATTCTAGCCAAGGTCTCTTAACTCACACCAAACCGCCTTGGCCTACAAGCGTCTGGTAAGGTGGGGGAGATACTGGTCGGATTCACTGGTGAGTGACTGCAAACAGGAGTCCTTGGATGCCATCCTGCTGGTGTCCTCTGAGCCCTCAGAGAAGCAGGAGGAGGGATCTCATCACTGGCAAGAGCCAGCAGTGGAGCGAGTCCTCTGGACCGGAGATCCCCATGCAGTGATTCCCCTGGATCCCGAGGGCAGCTAAGACATCATCAGAGAGCAGCAGCAGGACCGGGAGTCAGAGCGTGGCACCGAGCGATGGACTCCCCAAACGTAAGAACAATTGCAAGGATGGTGCCGGGCTGGACGCTGTTGTTTTGTTCTGTCATATACCGGGTCGCTGCATTCTCCTGAGTACCTAGCAACAACAACACTTTCATGGAGGACCAGAGCGCTGTGAGAGCCTTGTGGGCGCTTCAGTTTCTCTGGAGCTTTAGTCCAAAGGTTCTGGGTTGGGGGTGGCACTTCCCTGGGTGCAATCTGCAGGTTGTAAGTCTATGTGACACTGACCCAGATCGCAGTTAAAATGACAAGAGTCCAGCATCCTTCCTGTGGCTCAGTTTGCTTCACTAGTCCGCACTATCGCCAGGACAATCTTTCTGGTCCTCCTCAACTTGGCCCACTGATTGTAAGATAATGAGAATGCCCCCAGCACCTGAGCGGGTGTAACATGATGCACAGGATGCAGGCATGGAAGCAGTCTTTCTCCCTGAAGCAGCATCCCCATTCATCATGTGGACAAGACGCCTGATCCGATGCATTCCTCCCCGTTAACATGCAAATACCAGGGGGCCCGTGGGGCCATCTACCACGGAGACTATGCCAGCCAAGCTCCCATAGCTCATGGGACTGTGTTAAACCAAAAAGTCCTACGACCCCAACCCTAGAAATGGAGTGAAGTTTAATTAATAGACCACTTGCCAATAGAGGTAACACTTCAGTTAGGGAATTCAAGAGGTTCCCAGGAATCCTGCGGGGAAAGGTACCAATCATCACGGCCGGTGAGTGTGAGCGTGCCCCCGAGAGGAGGGTGGCCCTTTTCCTAAGAGGGCTGTGATTTCCACAGTGTTGTGGCCAGTCATTGATAGGTGATGAAACACTTCCAGTTCGGCAAGCTCTCCTGAGACAAGTAAGGCATTGTTCAACCCAGTTCAATGAGATGGTTTCATGGGTAATGGAATGATGGGCTCCATCCCGGCACCTGCAAACAATCATAGTAAAGTAAAATGCCCTGAAGAGGAAGGGATTGTCAAAGACTCCCATGCCCCATGGTGGGAGCGTTGTCATGGACACGGACCAGAGGAGAACTGATTAACCATTTGTCAGTCCAGGGTCAGGAAGGATTTCATGCAGCATGGTCTTGGAGGACAAGTACAACAATTACTGACTTGCCCTAAAACACCGTTAGAGACTCAAGATGAGAAGAAACAGCTACAAACGTCTGTTAGGAGATGGACGGATGTGGTGGCTGCAACCATGGGCTCGAGCCTAACGATTGTGGAGAGTGCAGGTCCAGGCTGCAGGGTTCTGCTCTGCCAAAACGGACTTGATGGCGCCAAACAGCATCATTCTCATCCTGCCAGAGAGCTTCTGTTTCTCAAAATGATTCTCCCTCTCATCCTCTCATTGAGTCAAAAAGAACTACATATAGGTAATTCTTCAGAAGAGCCCAGTGTTTTTGCCAGTTAGCTAGGATATTCTTTGACTTCAAGGAGATTTTGGTAGACCAGCTGCCTCAAAACTCAATGTCCAAAGAACATCTCAGAGTGATAGTTCGGATGGTGGGTTACCGTACTTGCATGGAAGCCAGGTTCCACCAGAGCTAAAACTCCATTTGGTTGTCTAGCCTTTCATATCTCTCTCTCCCTCTCTCTGTCTCTCTCTCTCTGTCTCTCTCTGTCTCTCTCTCTCTCTCTCTCTCTCTCTCTCTCTCTCTCTCTCACACACACACACACACACACACACACACACACACACACACACACACACCACTGCTGAAAGGCGTCCATCCACGCTTCACATTGCCCACATTGTTCGTGCTTGGCTGAGTTTGACAACTGAGTGCTTGCCTCCATTCCCAGCGGCCCCTGCGGCCACGACAACCAAGCCCTGATTTTTCCTCCTTCTCCTTCTCCTTCTCCTCCCCGGCCCCACAGTCCACCACTCCCGCACAAGTGAAATAGTCACCGTCATGAGAACCTCTTGTATTAGACAAACAAGAAAACAAAACAAGGAGAAAGGGGGACCCTGGGGGGGGTGTCACCGTGACCACAGAGCTGTGACTAATGTTGGAATTGAGCAAGAAGTCAGCTCTGGTTTCAGAAGCCTGCCCTCGGAGGCTGGGAAGCTTGTGCTACTAACGCTCATGATGAATGACTGGAGGAGCGGGCTGGGGTCTCCTTTCCCCTCTTCCCTGTGGTGTCAGGTTCAGCCTGCTGGTGGTGGGAGCAAGCAGGCTGGAAGTGGACCGTGTCTCCTTGACTGATGGAGACAAACTCTTCTCCCAGGTCCTGTCACCTGAGAATGGCCGAGCGGTGGCTTTGAGTTTCCCTGGAAAGGGAGAAGGAGTTATCAATCATTCCTTACATTTCCACCGGACCCATCCTCAAAAGGCCATGCAAGGTGAACACCCACCCCTTGGCAATGAGAGAGCCTCTCCGTGTTTACTGGATTCGTTATGTGTGTACTACGTGCTTCAGCGCAGTCTGGGAAGAAAGGCTGGAAGGATGGTACAAGGAATTCCTAAAACCCTCTGCCCACATTCAACAGGGGTTCACAGTTTACTCCAGCTACGTTATCGTTTGCTTCCCTGCGTTCTGGGTGTGTTGTTGTTAGGTGCCCCCGAGTTGGTTCCCACACAGAGGGACTCTGTGTAGGACAGAAGGAAGCCCTGCCCGGTCCTGCATCATCCTCACGATTGTATTTATATCGGAGCCCGTGAGGCAGTCACGGGGGCAGGCCGTCTCTTCGAGGGCCGTCCTCCATCTCGCTGCCCCTCTGCTTTACCAAGCATGAGGCCCTTCTCCAGGGACCGCTCTCTCCTGAGAACACGTCCGGAGTATCATCCTTGCTTCTAAGGATGTCCGTCTTTAGGGGAGATGAAAGTGGGGTGTGGATCATGTATGCACGAGGCCAGGTGAACTGTGCCTGTGCTGTGTAGGTAGTGTGTATGTAGAATTTCTTAAACCATTTGGAAAGAAGTTACCTACTTCGTACTCGTGACCCTTAACTCCCCCAGGGTGATTGCCCAACAATCAAGAATATTCATCTCCTCAGTCACAGGACAATGGCCAGAATGAGGGCGTTTACTGTCATCGTGTCAATGCTGTAATTGCTCCAACACCATCTTTTCATTTTGATCCCCAGGTCCAGATTGCAATCGGGGGCCTTACTGCTCTTGGTTATTGGCTTCCCTTCATCCCTCTGAAGCTGCAAACGTGCCTCCATCTTGATCTGCATTGCATGACCTTAGCCAAGTTTGCTGTCCTTACTGAACCCGAGCGTGTTCTTGCCTCAATTTCAGACTCTTTCCCGTGTGTCTTGTGTTGGTCAGTCCTCGAAGAGCCCCTGGACAGGCAAGCATGGGCATGTCTCTCTGAGAGCACAGAGCCTCCAGCTAGCCCAGAGGCCCACCTCCCTGTCTGGAAAGTCTTCCCAACACCCCAGGCACCAGCCAATGTCCTCAGCAGGTTACTTAGTACTGAGAGCCAAATTTGCCCCAGACAAAAGGCTTTCTACGGAGTAACGGGGGAAGCAATCAGCTACAAACCAATAGGTTGGCAGTTCAAATCCAGCACGCAGGTCCTCAGGAGAAAAGCCCGATGGTCCAAACTGGTGGTGGTTGATGGTGGCCAAGGACATGCTGTGGGACAGGAAGGGACAGGAAAGAAGACAAATGGAAATGGGGACAATGCGGGAGAAGGTTCCTCCACTGAAGGACTGGAAACCCATCTCAGGAAACAAAAAGCACATGTTGAATGAAAGCAACTGTGCTCTGTAAATGCTCACCCAAAGTCTAATTTTTTTAAAGAAAAAAAAAACATGCTGTAAGGAAATTCTACTCTGTCACATGGGTAGCTGAGTTGACAATGGCTCAGTGTCACCAGCAACAACAACACAGTGATGGCATGCACCAGTGTGTATTGACAACACTTGGTCAGGGCAAGCCTCCTTCAGTTGCTTTGGTTCTGTGGCCCTGGCCCAGTTGGCTGGGGTCGGGGGGGGGGGGGGGCGGGGAGGCCAAGGAGACCTACTGAAACTGGACCATGATGGGGTCCCTCTGCCTTCCTTAGCAGCGCAGCCACCATCCTACCTCATTTAGATGATGGCCAACCAACTGGCTGCGGTTATTGTCCATCAATTCTTGGTAGTGCACGTGGTCAGGCAGTTGGCCCCTATTACTTAGAAGGCTGGTGGCTCAAACTCACTCAGAGGCATCAATGTCATAGCCATGAAAACGCTGCCTAGTGTGTTTTCTGCCCCGCGGACTTCCCCTGCAAAGAAGCCACCTCAACAGGGTCTAAACACAGCAAAGACTTTCACAGGCCTACTTGGGCAAGATTCAAGAGGGCCAAAGTGATTCCAAAGAATTGAAATTTATTCCTAAAACAAATTCAAACAGCAGTCAAAGGGGTGCAGTAAAACCCAGAATATGAAATTCAGACTTTTTCTAAATCCAACCCCCAAATTTTAAAAACCAGTTTCAAAAGAAGAAGCAAACCCAAACCCACTACCATCCAGCCAGTTCCAACTCATAGCAGAGAAGCAGGCCGATAAGACCCATCAGTACCACGATGCCCGCTCATCAGACCAAGGACTTCCAGACAGACCATTACATCATCTCGTCTTCCCACCTGTAGAGACTAGAGAAAGCAGAGTCGCCATCCCCTGAGTACATACGAGCTTTGTCTCCATGTGGCCTGATTTGGGGTCCTATACTATCTCAAGCTCCTTCCCCATGAAGCAGCGACAATAGGAAGTCAATGTGTAACAGTTATTTGGGGTTGGCCCAAACAGACATCTATTTTAAGGACATATATTGGGTTTATCCAAATGTTTCTTCCAAAACATTTGGGACTTGAATACATCATCAGATTTTTCCAATGTCCTACTCCCTCTTTCTTGTGAGGATCATTTAATCCAGATGCTTCTGATTCGCTTATTCAGAAAACACCAGTGTTTGGGTTTTGTTTTATTTTTTCCCCCATAAGAGATATATAACATCTGACAAGTGAGGGTTCCTTTGCTTTTTTTACTCTTTCCTTTTCAAAACCTGGAAATCTTTCTGGGCCAATTGCAAATTCACTCAGACACTGAGGGCTTGAGGCCAGGTGAACGCTTGATGTCCATGAATGTCGAATAGGTCCTAACATTGCCTCCACCTGGTGAGGACTTGGCCCTTACAGACGCTGGGGAAAGAAAATGATTTCTTGATTCAACGAATTCTGAGTTCCAAGGAGAACGAAAAAGTTGAGCAAAAGCAGCGAATGATGAAGCACTGACTGTCATCACGTGGCAAAGGCGAGCAATCAGACTCCTTGTACGTTTTGGATCAACCATGGCTGTTATTTCAGAAGCTCGGGGGCCACTTGCTTGATTCCCAGAAACCGAATACTAGAATTTCAGAGGGCTCAGCTAAACCTTTTGTCAAATGTTCATGATCATAAAATTCCAGAAAGTGGGGCTGGGAGAAGCTCCACTGGATCAGACACAGCCTCGTGCTTTTCTGTAGCGAATGATTTTGACGCCGGTTCCATGGCTCCACCGGGTTTCCTGGAATTCAGTAGTGGGTTACACGGCCGTGCGAAGGAGAACACAATCTTTTCCGTTTTGTTTGCTTTTCTCTTCCATTGTCTCAGGCAAACGCGATGTTTCATGATCTTACCCAAAGGGCTTGACTGTGACCCCCTGGGGTAGTTAGGTTTGGGTTCAACTTTGCTGGGCCAGGGATCTCAGCAGTTCTGACGGGAAGATCTTCCTCATGATGTGATCTAGCACGAAGTGATTCATTTCGAGGTGGGAGCTTCTGTAAGCAGCCCAACAGTTGTGAGAAGAGCCGAACAGAGTGGAACGCCTTCCCCGGGGTTGATGATGTTGCCTCGGGCATTACAGGTAGGCTGTGGTCCACGTCTTCACTACTCTCTGGTCTGGATCCTACAGCTGGCTCACTGACCATCCCGTTCTCGGCACTCAAGCTGATAGCCCGCCAGCTTACTTGTCAATCCTAGGAGCCACTAGACCTGACACACCAGGACTAGAACCCACTTGTCCCAATAAACAAAGCCTCCTACATCCAAAGCATCATGAATCTGGAGAGTGAGGACTCAGTCACTGCCATCGAGTTGATGCCGACTCATCATGACCCTGTAGGGCAGGGTAGAACAGCCCCTGTGAGTTTTCAAGGCAGTAACGTTTGAAGGGCGTGGAAAGCCACGTCTTTCTCCTGGAGAGTGGCTGGTGGCTTCCACATGCCGGCTTTGTGGTTACCAGCGTTAGACATAACCGCTACAGCAGCAGGGCTCCTGAAGAGCCAAGAGATGCACTAACATTCCAAGGGAGCTGCGTCCACTCTTCATTATTGAACGTCCACTTGTCCTGAGCTTATCATTTCTGCAACTTTGATGCCCTTGATGATTCGTGATAGCCCCCAAGACACCAACCTCATTGCCAACTCCTGGAGACCCACTAGGACAGAGCAGAGTGGCCCGTGTGAGTTAATATGAGGCTGTAGATGTTTATAGGTGCAGAAAGCCTCATGTTTCTGCCATGGAGTGGCAGGGGGTTTTGATCTGCTGAACTTATGGTTAGCAGCCCAACTCACAACCCATGTTGCCACCGGGGTTTCGGTATGATAAGTCTAGAGATGTGAAAATCGGCGCCATATTGTCTTCTTTAGGCTATAACAGAGCAAGTCTTTCTCCTAAAAACCTGTCCATTCACTGCCTAATGAGAGAAAATCAGCCCCTCTCACCCAACACCCTTACACACTGCTCATTCCTCACCTATGATTAAAAACTCATCGGTCAGGAAATCAAATGATGCATCTCATTGGCTACGTCTGCTGCACACAGCTGATTTAAAGCATTGAAGAATGAGGAGATCACATTGAGGACACAGGTACCCCCCACCCAAGCCATGGTCTTTTCAATCACCTCGTGTGGTGTGAAGGTTGGGCAATGAGTAGGGAGGAAGGAAAAAGGATGACTTGAATAATAGTGTTGGAAAGGACAATTCAAAGTACTTTGAGGGCCAGGAGAACAAGCACATAGAGAGGCTTAGAGCAGGGGTTCTCAACCTTCCTCAAGCCAGGAGGGACCCTTTCATACAGTTCCTCATGTGGTGGTGACCCCCAACCATAAAATGATTTTTGTTGCTACTTCCTAACTGTAATTTTGCTACTGTTATGAACCGGGCAACCCTTATGAAAGGGTCAGTCGACCCCCAAAGGGGTTGCAACCCACAGGTTGAGAAGCCCTGGTTTAGAGGGTCTTTAGTGAGAATACTCCTTAACAGGGAGTACGGTGAGATTTCTGCCTGCTTATATCAGACATGGAATCTGGAAAGACCTGTTACTAAAATGGGCATCAAGGTTTGGGAAAGTAGATGTTCAGTGAAAGCGAGAGGGACCATCCATGACCTGGAGCTGTCCAGTAGCCATGACAGTGGACTCAAACCCAGCTCATCACAAAGATGGCGCCGGACCCAGCAACTTCTTATTCTGTTATACATAAGGTCACCGTGAGTCGGAGCTGACCGGACAAACTACTAACAATAACATGGCCCGACTAGTAAAATAATAAGTATTTTTCATGACTACCTACTCTAATCAAACATTAGTTGTTTGAATTCCTTGAGAGGATTATTCATCTCAAAATCCCAGTAATGGTTATTTAAAAGTTTTTCAGTACATGTTTATTAGATAAGACTATTTATTTCCTATGAACTAACACTCAATAAGCATGCATCAGGTACTGAATTGTGCTCCATCACATAGTGAGCAACATGATTCCTAAACACACAGAGTTACATTCCAAGCACATTAGACAAACAAAGACGTACAAACACACTTTCTGTGCTTTATTATCTACAAACGTTTTCTGTAGAGGGCCGGGCAGTAAATCGTTTAGACTTTGAAGACCACAAGCAGTCTCTGTCACATGTTTGACTTGACACGTCTTCAAAAATCTAAAAACCATTCTTTCCCTGCAGGTCCTACAAAAAATAAAATTAAAGGCCAGGAGTCATATTTGCCGTGGCAGTCAGGTGCGACATCTACTGACACAATGCAGTCCAAGAAGACTGTCTGTGATGACGCAAACGTTTGCCTCGCTCTTCAATATGGGAGCCGCTAGCCAGGTGGACAAATGGAACTTAGCTCCTGTTGGGTGGAAAATGATATGCTGCTGGAGACAAGGAAGGAAGTCGGGAATGAGGGACCAAGGTGTGGGGTAGGTCTACTATTGTAGAGATTGTAGTGACCAGGAGTCTTAGTAGTTTGAAAATGTAGACCTTTCAATCACCAGCTCAACACAAAACCCACTCTGCTACCAGGGCTTGGTCTTCTAAAGAAATAAAACGATTGACACTCATATGTATAAAGAAATACAATAAATAAATTTATACTGTGAAAGAAAGTTATATGAAGAAAGCAGCACACACAGCCACAGATTAGCAAGCCCAACCCAGCTCAAATCTGTGGGTCAGATGCTAAGCTTGAAGTCCTTTCAAACTTAGTCCTTTGCTTGCACTGGGAAACCAGGAAACCAGAGGCCATACTAGGATGCAGGAGGTAAGAAGACCATTGATTAGTAGAGGCTGAATAGAGAAGATGCAATATTGGTAGGCAACATGGCAGGCTGCTGGCCCAAGTCTCCTGAAACCAGATGCAGGATCCAGGCTAGCAGGAATAAAAAGAGAGAACATGTTCCCAGAGTCTACCTACAGATATGAAGTAAGCTACACCTTCAAGAAGACATCATCAGGCTGTGATCTACGTAAGGGGCTGTTTGCAGTTGTTTACATTCTGTTAGATCAAGGGAAAGACCTTACTGCCAAACTACTTGTGGGGGAAGCCAGCCCCCACAACTAATCATGGGTTCAGTAAGCACAATTGTATGGTCGAGATATATAAAGATTATAATAAAGTCATAAAGAAAAGGGAGAGATGGGAGAGATAGAAAGAGTAAAAATTAAAATAAAGAAGTCAGACACATTTCCTGGTAGCATGCTCACCTCGGCTCCTCTTGGTAGAACAAGGCATGAGAGAACACAGGAGAGAGAGGTTTATTGCTCACCAAGGCCCATCTCTTTTTGGGGACGTTCAAGCCCCCCACCATACATCACAGGAAAGGGCCCTACCATAGGTAATGCAGTAATGAGAGGGGGACGGTCCAGGGGTATACTCGCAATAGGAAGGGGAGGGATTGGGGATCCACATATGACAAGATGGGCAGGTCCTAGATTCAAGATGGCGTTCCAACCTTGATTGCTCCAGAGCCTGTAGACTTTATTTAGCTGAAGCTTTCAGGGGAAGCAATTCACTGTCCCTACCAGCAGGGAGTGAGCCCCACCTATTGTGGGGCAAACAATGGTGTCTGTTTGCTCTGGATGGCTGGTGTCTTCGGGGAGATAACTTGACAATCATTTACCATTAGTTGCAAGCAGTGTCCTAGGTCTAACATATATATTTGGGGGAGTCGAGCTTTGGAACATTCGTTTTGTATCCTACAACTACTGAGGATCCTGGTCCACCCAAGTTGACACAAATCTATCTTGGAGGAAGAATATAGCCAGTTGTGTTAGTCTGAGTACTTTAGAGAAACAAATCCACAGAAACTCGTGTATAAGAGAGTTTTATATAAAGGTTAAGTGCACATCAAGAAAACATCCCAACCCAGTGCGGCCCAAGCCCACAAGGCCAACATTAACCCATATGCCTGATACCAATCCACAAAGTCCTCCTCCATCTCACAAAACACACTATGATGCCTACGTCAGGAGGAAAGCTGAGTCAGTGAATGTGTAAGCATCTCAGCGCTGGCAGGGGTCTCCACACGGCTACTCCAGCACCCAGGGCTGCATTGGGGTAGGTCCATGTGACTTCTCCTTGGGGTGCTGTGCAGAAAGTGAGCCTTGCCAGCTGAAGCAGGGAACTGGCCAAGGCAGCTGTACCGTGGTCCGACCATCAGAAAGCAAGAGATTTGAGAACTCAAAAGGCGAGGCTCACTGCGCCATTTATCCCTCCGCCCTTCAATTGACCCCATATGTGTTTATCGGCCAGGTTGGCACAATAAACTAACTACCTCACCAGTGCTCCTTAGAAGTGATGGTAGGACCTCATCTCACTTATTTTGGACACCTCGTCAGGAGCGGCCAGTTGCTGGAGAAGGACTCCCTGGTCGCTGTGCTGAACTATCTCCACCATCACTTGCACCCTGGCCGCACTTCCTCCGAGAGAGATTCAGCCATTCCTCCTCCTTGTTCGGACGCTTCCTGCTTCCCTCAATATTTTGCCCTTATTTCAACTCAAGCCTTGACTTTCAACCTCAGCTCTTCAGCTTGGGAAATGCTGAGCGTGTTGTTCCTTCATGGCGTTGCGCATTCCGTTATGATACTTTGTCTTCTACCATAGAAGACTCGCTAATGTTAGTAAATCTACGTTACACCCGGTAACTCTGTGGCCACAAGTCCCTTAGTGGTTTAGTAGCTGCTTGCCAAAAGGTTGGTGGTTCCCATCCACCAAGAAGCTCCTCCGAGGAAAGACCTGGTGCTCTCTTTCTGAAACAAATAGAAAGGGTGGTTGAGAAGATGGTGCCACTCGGAGAATGGAACGAATGCCACGGAATTGTTCATGTCGAAATTGTGGGCGTGGGTGAAACCCTTATGGAGCCCGTTTGAGTCCAATGTCTGCTCAGGGGTTGCCATGAGCTGGAACTGGCTCAAGGTCAACAGCCTTGCTACTGTTGTTCTTCGCTACTGGCTGTCAGCACCGGATGATCGCTTTGGCAGAAGCAGACTGCAGTACAGAGTACCTGGCACTTAGCCGCACCTTTCAGTCCTGTGGCAAATGAACTCCTAGAGAGGGCTCCTCTCGATCTGAGAAGGGCGTGGCTTCGGCAGTGTCTGTCGCACTGGAGCGCTGCTGCCAAGCCGTGGCATCCATCGCTTGACTCCAAGCCGTGGCATCGATCGCTTGACTCCTGCACTCATTCAAGTGCTTTCAGTGGAACTTTCAAGGAACCTGAGGGAGAAAATAGTCACCATCTCTTTCTATCCAAGAAACCTCCCCATTAACGTCCCATGATGACAAAGCAACCTGGGGGCCGGCTGACCACCCAGGAGAGAGGAAGGCCAACATGGAGTGTCAGAGCAAGCCGTGCCTCCGGGCCATCTGGAGATGAGGAGGAAAGCGATACCTTTTGGACTCAGTGAAGGATAATAATATGAGGAAGTTAGAGTGGTCACTCACTGAAGTGTGAGGGCACAGTCAAGTTCAAGTAAACCTCAGACGTGGGTGGGTGGGAAAGCGGGCTGATGCATTGGCCAGGCAGTCAAATTCTTCCTCACCCACATCCTGCAGAGGAAATCGAGTTATAAAACAATCCATGGGCTGTGGCTCTCAGCCTGAAGAGGATGCATTTTGCCAGACTCCACCTAGTCCCACCGGTTTTGTGGCTCTTCTGTTTGTCTCTCAATTTGTAACTTTAGTACGAGTTGGGCCCTTGTCTAAGCGTGCGGGCGTTCCTCTATTTCACAGATTTAGACAGGTGTCACTTAGTGACATTTACTTACTTTGTTTTCTTACTTATTGGTGTTTCTTGTGCTAAAAATAAACACAGTGTATTGAGTAAACACGTACCACTTCAACTTATTTGTGTAACCCAATGACATCTGTGACGTCCTTCGAGTTGTACCACCCCCTCGAGCATTGTCCCCAATGGTTTCGCCATCATCGGCACAAACGCACTGCCCCACCCCCACCCCAAGCTTCCCATCCATCCTTTGGACTCAATGTTGTCGATTTGATCCCCCACAAGGTCTTTATAAGAATACAATCCTTAGACTTTCTCTCCTAAGTAATTCCTTTTATTTTTTTCAAGAGTATTTTATTTTGATGAAAATGGGATTGTATATTATGTATCATTCTGTAACTTGCTTTGAGTATGGCTTGGAAATATTTTCATATTAGTGTATACATATATACATCTATGTCATTCTTTTAAACTGCTACATGCGATTCCATAATATGGACTTAATAGTTTACTTAACCATTTCCTAATTAAATGGTTGATATATATAGATATATATAGGTATATATATCTATATACACCATTTTATTAGGGGCTCTTATAGAAATGCATACATCAGTTGTATTAAGCACATTTGTATTTATGTTGCCATCATCATTTTCAAAACATTTTCTTTCTACTTGAGCCCTTGGTATCAGCTCCTCTTTTTTCCCCTCCCTTACCATCCCACACTAGTGAACCCTTGATAAATTATGAATTATTTTTATTTTCATATCTCACACTGTCCCCCCGGTTCTGTTGTTTGCCACCCTGAGAGGTGAGAGGGTTTTCATGAATGATTTTGATCGGTTCCCCCTTTCTCCCCCTATTCTCATTGCTGTTCCCGAGGTGTTTATCTGACCTGATCTGTTTGTGTGTGGAGAGCTCTTATCTGTACCACTGTACATGCTCTGGTCTAGCCAGAATTGCAAGGTAAAACTGGGGTCATGATAGTGTTGGGGAGGAGACATTAAAGTACTAGAGGACAGTTGTGTGTTTCATGGGTGCTATGCTGCACCCTGGCTGGCTCATCTCTTCCTTGTGGCCCTTCTGGGAGGGATGTCCAATTGTCTACAGATGGGCTTTGGGTTTCCATTCCAAACCCCTCATCCATATGGTTGTTTGTTTGTGGTCTTCTAATGCCCGATACCTGATCCCATTGACACCTCATGATCACACAGGTTGGTGTGCTTCTTCCATGTGAGCTGTGTTGCTCCTCAGCTAGATGATCACTTGTTTATCTTCAAGCCTTTAAGATCCCAGATGCTATATCTTCTAATACAGTGGTTCTCAACCTTCCTGATGCTGTGACCCTTTAATACAGTTCCTCATGTTATGGTGACTTCTCCACACCAACCATAAAATTATTTGCATTGCTACTTCATAACTGTCATTTTGATACTCTTATGAATTGGGTGACCCCTGTGAAAGGTCGTTTGACCATCAAAGGGGTCATGACCCACAGGTTAAGAACCATTGTTCTAATAGCTTGGTACCATCAGCTTTCTTCACTACATTAGCTTATGGACCCATTTTGTATTCAGCAATCAAGTTGGGAAAGTGAGCTAGGTTATTAGAACAAAGTTTCTTGCATTGATGGGGTACTCGAGTAGAGGCCTAATGTCTATCTGCTACCTTAATACTTAACCTATAAATATACATACATAGGCCTATATCCCTATAATTATATATGAATATATTTACATATGTACATGCCTAGGTTTATACCTCTCTTAATGTCTTTTGCCTCCCAGTTCTTTCCTCTATTTCCTTTTACTTTCCTCTTGTCCCACTGTCATGTTCAACCTTCATTCGGCTCTCAGTCATTCCTCTTGACTACATTGCATTGATCAACCCCCTCCAGGCGTTCTATGCCCTCCTTGCCATCGATTTTAGATCTCTTGTCCTTCCCTTGTCCCTGGGTTTGTTGGCTCCCGGCTCCCTTTCCCCCACCTCCTGGATGAGTTTCTTAAATGAGAAGTGGCTTCAGGGGATAGTTTTGTTCAAGGTTTAAAGAACTGTCATTGCTGTGGTATTCTCAAGTCTTATTGCGCTGAGTGGCATATTGTCCTGGGGGAGGATGGCCACCATAAGCATCACTTAGGAGTAATTGTCCATCCAGCCTAGATACTTCTTGTGGGCCCAGCGAATCAGAAAGAATGCAATTACAAGGTGGCTTCCTGTCTGAGCCACGCCTCTCCTTTCTGATGTGCATATCT
Source organism: Tenrec ecaudatus (assembly GCF_050624435.1). NCBI lineage: Eukaryota > Metazoa > Chordata > Mammalia > Afrosoricida > Tenrecidae > Tenrec > Tenrec ecaudatus. The sequence continues at coordinate 4,383,784 of NC_134539.1, read as the reverse complement.
ACCTGGAACAAATCAAATGCAAGGTCAAGTTTCTCCTTGTGTTATGACTTGAAAGAGACCCTGATGGCTCATTGGTTAAGCACTCAGCTGCTAACCGAAAACCGAATGATCCAACCCCACAGTTGTGCCACATGACATAGCTGTCTTAATCTTCCATCAAGACGACAACAGTGGAAACCCAAAATCCAAGCACAGGATCCCCCACTGGATCATAGTCCAAGAGGGTGAACTGCATCAGATCGTCAGTGATGGCAGATCCAGTTAGATTAAAATGTAACTCCTTATCTGTTGATTTCCCAGGTGACACCGTATCCATTGAGCTCCCTTTTGACCCACTTTAAAGTTGTTTCCATTTTTAATATTTTCTACTTTCTTTTCAGTGAAGGGTTTTCTTTGTTTTGTTTTGTCAGTGGTGGGGTTTTGCTGTTTGCTTCCTGTTTGTGTTTTTCATGATTTTCTGTATATGAAATTCAGGGTAAGTAAATCGATAGAGACAGTAACTGGATTACTAATTGCATAGGGTCAGGTCGGGGAAGGATGGGGAAAGTAGAGAGCTAACAACAACGAGTACAAAAAGAAAATGATCTGAAATTGGTTGTGGTGATGATTGCACAAGTCTTCAACATATGCGTGAGTGATTACATTGTCTAACATGTGAATCACATGCCAATAAGGCTATTTTATAAAGGCGACAACCTTGGAAATCCAATGGGACAGTGTAAGGTTATTATGAGTTAGAATGGACACAAAGGCAGCAGGGTTGGGTCTGAATTAAATTGTGACCTCCAAATATTAAATCCTTAACCCCATAGCACTTCGTCAGCACTTGCTGGTGAAGATCAAGGATTTCGGCCTTCCGTGTGGATGACAACTGACTCTAAAGAAGACCAAAATCCTCACAATGGGACTATTAGGTAGCATCATGATAAACAGGGAAAGGTTGAAGTTGTCGCACGTTTTGTCTTGCTTGGATCCACAATCAATGCTCGTGGAGGCAGCAGTCACAAAATCAAAAGATGCGTTGCACTGGCTTCCTCGGCACAAGACCCCTTAGAGGCCTGAAACGTGGGTACTTCTGCTGCACCTCTTGAGGACTGAAAAGTGAGGGCGGTACTTTGAGGACTAAGGTGCACTTGACCCAAGTCGTGGTCCTTTCAATTGCCTCACAAGCACATGAAAGCTGGACACTGATGGAAGAAACATCAATGTATTTGAACTGAGATGCTGGTGACGGATAGTGAAAGTACCAGGACTGCAAAAAGGACGAAGAGATCTGTCTTGGAAGAAGCATGGTCAGAGCGCCCCTTAGAGACAAGGATGGTGAGCCTTCATCTCTCCTACTTTGGACATGCCGTCAAGAGAGACCAGTCCCTGGAGAAGGACGTCATGTTTGATTAAGTGGAAGGGGTCGGAAACAGAGGAAGGGTCCTCAAGGAGATAGAAAGGTCAACGGGAATATGGCAGGGCGCCAACAGAGCTCCAAGTTGGTGACCCACATGGAGGCAATGATGATGGAGTCCAACCTGTCAATCAGGTGGTAACCTGGCAATGTCTCCATGGGGGTGTGGTGCAAGACTGGATAGAACAGAGGTTGTACACTGGTGCATACAGGAGCTGGAGGCACAGGGAATCCAGGGTGGATGATACCTTCAGGACCAGGGGTGTGAGGGGCGATGCTGGGAGAGTAGAGGGTGAGTGGGTTGGAAAGGAGGAACCGATTACAATGATCTACATGTGATCTCCTCCCTGGGGAACGGACAACAGAAAAGGGGGTGAAGGGAGACACCGGATAGGGCAAGATATGACAAAATAATAATTTATAAATTATCAAGGGCTCATGAGGGAGGAGGTAGCGGGGAGGGAGGGGAAAAAAGAGGACCTGGTGCAAAGGGCTTAAGTGGAGAGGCAAAGCTTTGAAAATGATGAGGGCAAAGAATGTATGGATGTGCTTTATACAATTGATGTATGTATATGTATGGATTGTGATAAGAGTTGTATGAGCCCCTAATAAAAAAATTTTTTTAAGAAAAAAAAAGACAGACACTGGGAACCTCTGTCTCTGGCCCTTTGCCCTCCTGCTGGCTTGGAAGCTGTATCTGCCATCATTTTCAAAACATTTTCTTTCTACTTGAGCCCTTGGTATCAGCTTTTCATTTTCCCCTTCCCTCCCCACACTCCCTCCCTCATGAACCCTTGATAATCTATAAATTATTACTATTATTATTATTATTTCATGTCTTACACTGACTGATGTCTCTACCTACTTTTCTGTTGTCCATCCCCCTGGGAGGGGGTTCTATGTAGATCACTCCCCCCACCGTCCCCTTCCCCTTCTGGTATGGTTACTCTCACTATTGATCCTGAGGGCTTTATCTGTCCTGGATTCCCGGTGTTCACGGTACAGAGAAGAGTTGGGAACACGGGGGTGGGGGGGATTTTTGTTAACCCCATTGGAAAGCTGGATCATTAATAAGGAAAAATTGGTGCCTTTGAATTGTGGGGCTGATGAAGGATAGGAAGACACCACAGGCTTCTCAAGAAAGAACAAGCCTTTGGAAGACGTACAGTCAGAATTCCCCTCGGACGTGAGGACAGCCAGACTACATCTCTGTGGCACTCGATGTCACACTCCACGGGGCGTTTGCCAAAGAGACTCAGGAGGGTCCTGGCTTCCATGTTCCTGCCCAGTGAGTGGTAGAAACCATTGTGACTGCCCAGTCCATATGAAAAGACATTGAGTCCCTGAAAGAGCCGGATTAGCGCCTCCTTCCCTTTCAGGCGGAGCCCTGGTGGTGTAGGGATTACCCGTTGTGCAGTGTGCAATCCAAGGGCCCAGCCGTAGGAACCACCTGTCTCTCACAGGAAAAAGATGAGGCTTTCACTCCCGTGAAGAGTTACAGTCTTGGAAACCCACAGGCCAGTTCTACCCTGTCCTGTCGGGCCACTGAGTCAGTGTGGACTCAGTGGCAGCGAGTTCGCTTTTAGCTTTGGTCCTTTTAAGGCAGCCCGAGCAGACTGAGCAAGCCAAGACCCCCATGGCTGGTAAGAAGTCGGCTCTGGGTGGAATTTCCCTACTAGTCCACACTGTGTGCAGGCCGCTTGGGGGAAGGAGGGAGTTAGCCGCTTCACTTCATCCACCACCCCTCTGTCTCGTTTTTCCTGCCCAGTGTACAGCTTTGTGTCTCGGTGCAAGGAGCTTGGGAAGCTCAGTAGGAAACGTGCCTGGCTGCTCAGTGAGAAGCGGGCAGTCGGAACCCACCAGCTGATCCAAGGGGGAGACGTGGAGGTCTGTTTTGGTGATGGCCATGGCCTTCGAAGCCCCATAGGGGGCGGGTCTGCGCTGTCCCACGGGGTTGCTAGGAGGTGGCGTGGACCCGAAGGCCATGCATGCATATGGCAGCTGTGGGCTGTGGCGGGCTTCCTGAGTGAGCACCATCACAAGACAATGACTTTGAAAAACAGACTTATTTTAAATGCCGGTGGTCCAGCCTCACAACCACACAGCACAGTGTCCCCCTGACGGCGATGGTGGAATCAGATGGAGCCTGAAGTCGGAAGAACTGAGCATGTGAAAGTTGGGCAGGAGGTGCAGGGTGGGAGGCAGAGAAGAGAAGGAGTAAGAGTGGAGGGAAGACTTGGGACGCAGAAGGCGGAATGCTGGGAGTTAGGACAGCCTCCGACAACACAGGTTTGTTGTCATTGGTATTGTTGTTTGCCAGCAAGTCAGTTCCAACCCATAGCGCCCCGGTGGGCAACAGGACGAACCCTGCTCGGTCCTGTGCCATCCCCATGCCATGATTCTCATGTCGGAGCCCATGGCTGCAGCCACTGTGCCCGTCCATCTTGTGGAGGGCCTTTCTCTTTTTCGCTGGCCCTCTGCGTGATCAAGCACGACGTGGTTCTCCTAGGACTGGCCCAGAGTATGTGAATGGAAGGCTCCCCACCCTTGCCTCTAAGGAGCAGTCTGGCTGTACTTCTTCCATGACAGACCCGTTGGTTCTTTAGGAAGTCCGTGGTATAGGATGACTTTGAAGGAACCTTGTGGGCCACCATGCGGTCTTCTTGGAATGAGAGGGCTTCTAAGATACATGTGACCTCCTCCCTGGGAGATGGACGGCAGGGAAGGGGAAGAATGGAGACTCCAGGTAGGGCAAGATATGACAAAATAACAATCTATAAATTATCAAGGGCTCATGAGGGAGGGGGGAGCGGGGAGGGAGGAGAAAAAAAAGAGGACCTGATGCAAAGGGCTTAAGTGGAGAGCAAATGCTTTGAGAATGATTGGGGCAGGGAATGTGCAGATGTGCTTTATACAATTGATGTATGTATATGTATGGATTGTGATAAGGGTTGTATGAGTCCCTAATAAAATGTAAAAAAAGAAAAGAGGAGAAAAAAAGAAAATGATTAGGGCAAAGAATGTACAGATGTGCTTTATATAATTGATGTATGTATATGTATGGATTGTGATAAGAGTTGTATGAGCCCCTAATAAAATGTTTTTTAAAAAAAGATGCCAGGCAGTGCTAGGAAAGTTCACTGTCATATCTAAGAGACTCATAAATAATACAGATTCCTCAAAATGGGAAGCACCGATCTCCAATGACCCCTAGAATCAGCTCCTCAGTATGGGTTTGGGTGGTGGTAGTGCGGTGTCTTCAAGTTGGTCCCACTCATAGCGACCTGCATCCAGCAGCATGAAACACTGTCCGGTCCTGCGCCATCCTCACCGTCCTTGCTGTGATGGCCACCGCGTCTGTCCATCCCCACAAGTGCTGGGAGCAGAGACCACTGTTCATCGCAGCACGGTGGGGGCAGCTAAAAGATGGCAGCAAACTAAGCGCCCACCAACAGATGACTGGATGGTCAACATGCGGTCCCTGGACGGTGGGCACTGGGCTTCTTTTAAGGGTGCTGGAGCAATCTGAAAAGGGATGTGGTTGCCCGACCTGATGACTGTCACCCATGTCACTGAATGGTGAGTGCCAATGCTGTTGTGGCAAGTGTTTGCCCATGCATGATGGCACTATAAATCATTGTGATACCAAACCCAGATGCACTGCCATTGACTTCATCGGTCACTCACAGTGACCCTATGGGACGGGGTAGGGCTGCCTCCATGGGCTCTCCAAGGCTGTCACTATGTACCGGTGTGGAAAGCCTCATCTTTCTCCCACAGACCAGCTGGTGACTCTGAACCACTGACCTTATGCTTAGCATCCCAAGAAATGGCTTGAGAAGCCACCTAGCTGCTTCCCTGTTCTCTCTGGGCTCAGCCACCCAGAGGGGCTCATTCCAGAGAATCTCTTTCCTTCCACAAAGCAGCAAGGCTGTGATGACTGAGCATCCTTGGAGGGGGGGGGTGTATGGGGAGCACCAAGATTCAGCCACTCAGCCAGGGAGAAGACCCTCACTCAGGTGGCCCTGTCCCACCCAATAGAAGGACATGACCAGAAGCCCACTCAACCACATCCCCATGCTGGTTCCTGCACATCCGGCCTCCATTCCTTGCCCTTTTGAGGACCCCCTGTGCTCCAGCCCTCCCCAGGGCTCCCGATACTCTCCACAACCCCACATCACTCGACGTTCAAGTCCAGGTCTCTTCTGCTGACCATCCACAAGGACCTACTGGGAGCAAAAATATCCTGAGCCGTGCTAGGCTCCCACCAGGCTGCATTTTGTTTATCGTGGTAAGAACGCACAGAACAAAACATTCACCAGACTTGCCTTGCTGCTCAAAGCACCCAGGAGCCACACACACACCCTCCCTCGCCGGCTTCAGCCCGGGCCCTTTATTTGTGCTTCCCACTCCTTTCCTTCAAGACGTGCGGGCGACACGAAGCCATTCTCTGGACGTCCGAGAGGACCTCTAGTGGCGAAGAGCGTTGCAGCAGGCTGTCCCTCCGCCTCTGTAGTCCCCGCTCCTCTCCGAATCTCATCCTCTGCCAGGTGACAGGTACACTGCAGCAAACGCTCCTCCGATATCCAAGGGCCAAATGGGAAGGTGCGACATGCTCTGGCCCCCAGGGCTGTGTAACCGAAGGACATCCGGGAGGTTGATTTTTTATGATGCCAGCTGCCCTTGACCCCGCGTGTCAGAGTAGAACTGGGCTCCCTGCAGTTTCCAATGGCTAGTTTTTCAGGAGATTGCCAGGCCTTTCTTCCTAGGAGCTTCAGCTAGACTTGAACGGCCCACCTTCCGGTAAACGGGCAATGCATTAACCATTTGCACATATTACGGACTTCCTTGCTTCCATCATGCACACAGCGCTCTCACTGGCTACACAGTGCCCAAGAGGGAAGCCTTTGGACTTCCCAGACCGCTCTCAGGAGAATCACTGTGTGGGCGAGAGCCTCTGGTAGTCTGTTCGGAAGCCTGCCTGGCACGTTTGCCCAGAGGCACGTCGGAGTCGCCGTGGATGGTCACAGCAGGACCGTCACGTCAGGTGGATGGCCGAGGCGCCTTCTAAGGAGGGCAGGGGGGATTCTGCAGGGTGCCGCTTGCGCAGAGGGTGTTTGCTGAGGTTTCTTCAGAGCCCAGGACGTCCACCCCACCCTTTCTTTGGGGTGGTACCCGGTTTTCTTTCTAAATACAGATAGAAAAATAGCTACAGGCTTTAAAGTACCCATCAGTCATGATCCAGTGCGCCCCACGTCCTTCCAGCCCATGTGTGTAGAGTCGGCGTGTGCTCGGCGGGGTTCAAGGGTGGGTTTTCCGAAGCGGATCAGCAGGCGGCCCTTCCAACAGCATATTTCAAACAACAAACGGACGGAAATCGCTGCCGTGGAGTTGATTGCAACGCGTCCTTGTTGGGTGTCCTCAAGTCGGTTCCGACCAATAACGACCTTAGGACATTAGGAAAACACATCCCAGGCTTGAGCCCATCGCGTCCATCCTGTCGTTGAGGAGCTTCCTCTGTTTCCTCTCTACGTTCCCACGCATGGGGTCCTTCTGCAGGGACTGGTCTCTCCTGACACCTGTCCAAAGTATGTCAGCTGCAGCCTCTCCATCCTTGCCGCTAAGGAGCACCTGGCTGGACTTCTTCCAAGACAGAGCATGGCCCTTGAGCTGTCCGTGGTGTTTTCACGGGGGTCTTCTTTCACACCCCAATTCAGACACTTCAAGTTTTCTCCGATCTTCCTTAGTCAACCTCTAGCTGTCACATGCAGATGGGACGATTGAAGACACCATGGTCAGGCGCACCTTAGTCCTCAAAGCCACCTCCTGGCTTTGCAGCGCTCGAAAGAGGTCTTGTGCCACAGATGGACCCTCTGCAACACTTCTTTTGACTTTAACCGCTGCCCCGTGAGCATCGACTGCGGATCCAAGTAAAACAAAATCTCCGACACCTTCAAAGATGGCACTAAACTTCAAAGTCATAGCACTCCTACGCACGGTTTCTGCGTCGGTAAATCTTTAAGGCCGCAGATCACCTGGGCTTTCTGCCTCTGAGCAGCTGGTCGATTTGGCACAACCTTGGGGTGAGTGGTCCAACACTTGTCCGACAGCACCTAGGTGGGCTCACACCCCCAACCTGGCACACCTCCTCCAGCCGATCATCTAACCGTTTGTGTCACCCAGGGGCCCACAGGATTGGTGTTGTTGGGTGCCATCAAGTCAGTTCAGACTCACAGCGACCCAATGCAGAACCGAAGGAAGGCCGGCCGGGGCCCGCACAGTCTTCACGGCTGTGGTGATGTCTGAGCCCAGGGTGACAGCCACCGTGCCAATCTATCTTGTTGAGGGGCTTCCTCATTCTCTCGGACCCTCCACACTGCTGAGCATGATGCTCTCTTCCAGGGCCTTGTCTCTCCTGGTAATGCGTCCAATGCAGGGCCACCAGGATGCAGAATCAGCCAGACAACAAGTGCTTTGGGTTTCAGTGAGGTGGCACGGCATGGCAGGGCATGGCAGCTCTTCTTGAATTGCTGAGACGGGGATGCGCGGGAGATCCTGGGGGAGCTCACATGATGCTCTTGGGAGGATGTCGGTATTCAGAGCATGGTCAACCGTGTACTGCCGAGATGTCTCTTTCGTCATGCGCCATGCTGCTTTCAGAGGGTGCCTGGTCCCCATCCAGGCCCTCCCAGAGAGAACTTCACAGGTGAGCTGCTGGGACTGAATACCTTCTTTCCCCATCCCCCCAAGACATGGCCTATTATTTCCTCTGCAGCTCTCGACAATACCCCTTAAGCGTGGGTAATTGTTTGTTTGAGTTCAATACATGCCACACACAAGGTTAATGGGATTGTTCCAGCCGTCTGAGCCCCATGATGAAATTTGATTTCTTCTTCTCCGCGCTCCATGTTCCCACTGTAAGCTGCCCATTAAAAGCTTGTCACATCTCTGCGATTTGCATGGTCCTCAATTATAGCCTGAGTAGGTTCATGCTTCAGGGCCGTCCAACAGGTGTATAATTGCCTTGTGCTTTGTAATGTCGTCCAAGGAATGTCCTGATGCATTTTCCCAACCACTCTCGGCCACCGCTCAAACGGTTTTGCTATGAATCCAAAGGCTCGTGTTGAGGGTGATTTCTTCTGTAGAAGCAAAAACATCTGATACTTTATAACTGGTTATTCCATTCTTGAACTCCCTGTCAAAAATATGCTGAACACACACACACACACACTCTTACTCTCTAAGCTGAAAACCAAGCCAAGTGCAGTGCCACCGTGAAACGGAGGTACCTTGTGGGCATCGCAGGGGAGGTTGGAGAGAAATGGAAGCTAATAACCAAACAAGAACAAAGAAAATGCCCTTGAATTGATTGTGGTCATGAGTGCGCCTCTTCCTAATGTGACTGAACTATTGATTGTATGGTTTGTGAATTTTAAACCAATGAACCCGTTTGAAAAACGATGTACAGTCTCAACATCCCACGTGGGCAGGGCCACCGTACCCTACAGAGTCGCTGTGAGTCAGAATCGACTCAATGGCGGTGAGAGTATTTGTGTATATGTGTGTGCACACTCACACGTGCACGAACATGTGCATGTCCATGTACATCCACAGGGGCAGTGGTGGGAAGACACGAAGAAAGATGTTAAAGGAATCATCTCCGGGGTCTGGGGAGCATGATGGACATGGCCCTCTGCTTTGATCTAGTGCATAATTTCTTACAGCAGAATATAACGTTTTAAGTCAGAGCATGGCAGAGAACAAATTTACACCAAGGGGTGGGGGGCTGTTGCCAAAGACAGTGGCTGGGTTGGGTGGGTCAGACCCCAGGTGATAAAGAAATCTTCAGGTAATTGTGTGGAACTCACGTCAGGGATAGCCCAGGTGCTATCCTGGTAAAACCCAAGTGAGATTGGAGTGCAGGAGGGCAAGCTTACAAACACTGTCTGGATTTGCAAAAGAGGGGGGACGGGTGAATCTTAGAAGGGAGATCTGGTGTCATAGTGCTTACTCTCCAGGCTGGAATCCCAAAGGTGGTCAGTTTGAAACCACTCATTGCTCATGGGAGGATGGCAGGGCTTTCAACTCCTGTAAAACATTTCAGCTTCCTCAAAAGATACAGTGTCTGGGGTCTTCAAGGCTAAAGCTAAACAAGTGGCCATCTAGCAGAGGTGCCACAAGTCCGCATGGAAGAAGCACACCAGCCTGTGCGATCAAGAGATGCCGATGGAATCAGGTAACAGGCACCAGAAGGCCCAAAACAAACAAACAAACAAACAAAAAAACATATTGTTGAGAACGAGGGGAGTCAGAGCAGAGACCCCCAAGCCCATATGTAGAAAATAGGACATCCCCTCATAGAAGGACCACAAGGAAGGGATGGGTCAACCAGAGTGCAGTATAGCACCCATGAAACACACAATAGTCCTCTGGTTCCTTGAGACATCCTCACCCCCCACTATCATAACCCCAGTCCTGCCTTTCACTATGGGCTAGACCAGAGCAAGTGCACTGGTGCAGATAAGAGCGCACGACACAGGGAATCCAGGACAGATAAATGCCTCAGGAACAGCAATGAGTGAACAGAAAAGCCACAGAGTCGTGGGCTGTGGTCTCAACATACACCAGGAACCTTCCTGACTTCAACTCACCTAGAGCTTCCCGCACTGACAGAACTGGGGCCTGCCACCTAGTCCATTCCAATTGACAGCAACCCTATAGGACCAGGTAGAGCTGCCCCTGTGGGTTTCCAAGACTGTCACCCACCCTGCAGAATAGAGGAGTCTTTGGGATGGTGACAGAGGTGGCCTAAGGGAAGTCATGATGCAGGTCCCTCTGTGAGAAACTCTCTCCTGATGCCCCAGGTTGGCTCCTCTTTACTCAGGTCAGCTCTTTGGGGGGACTTCCTTGGCCACCATGCTGGCTGAGGTAACCCCTCTCCTAGAACTCACTGGTCTCCTTTCAATTGTTGCAAAATTCTTCCTTATTTGGAAGTGAGTTCTGACCTTCTCTAACTCTCCTTAGAAGTCCTGGTGGCATAGTGGTGACACTTTGGGTGGTGATCCTCAAGGTCAACAGTTCAAAACTACTCGGGAGAAGGATGGGGCTTTCTACTCCCATAAAAAGTTACAGTCTCAGAAACCCACCAGGACAGGGCTACCCTGTCCTCTGGGGTCGTTGTGAGTTGACATCGACTCAGTGGCAGTGAGATGACTCTGCTTACATCAGCTCTGGCATCTTAGAGGAAGTCCAACATGTGAAGGGGTTGGATGGGACCAATGGTTCATGCAGTCAGCTGCTAAGTAAAGGGCGGACAGTCCACACTGCACAAGGATAGCTCTACCTTGTCTTATAGGGTCGTTATGAGTTGGAATCAACTTGATGGCAGTGAGTTGTTTTTTTAATTTGGAATCAACCAGAGAAAACGGAATGACAGCAAAAAAAAATGTCACAGGGGGGACAGGCTATGTGGCCCAATCCCTATTTTCAAAGAGAAAACATGGAGAAGTGAGAGGGCTTCCCCAGAAATCCAGATTCCTAACTTCTCTGGAGAGACTGGCCAGACAACACCGAAGGCCTGCATTCCTGGGCATCACCAGCTGTCATCAGCGGTCGGTGTGGAGTCATGGTGGCCCATTCAGAGAGGCCATGCGTTCTCCACGTGATCACAGACCCCGCCCGCCGCAGCCCGCTGCTCCTCTGACTGTGGGGTGGGTTATCAGCTGTCACGTCAGCATCACGCTGGCCCACGTCTCCTTCCCGTGGAGGGCTGCGTCTCCCAGCCTGCACTGCTGGCCGGTGGAGGCAAGTAAAAGACAGCTGGAGAAAGCCACATGGCAGAAAGTTTCGAGAAGCTGATGGGTTTCATATGCCTCCATCTGAAAGGACTATTGTTTCTAGGCTTCCACCCCCGTCTCTGAAGCTGGAATATTTATATCATTTCACATTTATATCATGTTACTGCCCCTGCCACAGTTCAATAACAATAAAACACTTGGAATCTATTTAGACATTTGATTTGCTTCTTCTGAGACTGCTTACTTCTAACAAACTACCTCGTGGAGCCCCTCCCCACCCCCACCCTGTCCCTCACGCACACCCCCTGGACCAGACTGCTTCACACTCAGGGAGCCCCCTCCCCCTGGCCCTCATCCCTGGAAGATGACAAGCCGGTGGATGACTCCATTGTAAATCTGTGTGCATTGGATCCGCAAAGGGAGAAGAAAACTTCGGAGAAGGCGGGGCACAAAATTGGGCAGGGCCTGAGGGTGCATGAAGAAAGAGGGGGGAGGAGGAGGCGGGGAGCGCTAGCAATGAGGACTATAACCGGCTCGAGGGGAGCCAATGGCAGAATTGCAGGCGAGCGGATACATGGGCTGGTGTGAGATATGGCTAGCCCTCATCATCTGTAACATAGCAATAAGGGCTCCTGGGAGGTCGGGTGGGGGAGGGAAGGGATAGCGGGGAGCTGATGGTGGTAGCGTTTGTATAATTACGTCTAAGCCATTTGAAACACGGATTGTTACAATATCTGCAATAGCTCCCAATAAAAAGATTAAGAATAAAACAAGAAGAATGGACGCCAAGCCTAGTTGTTAGAGACTAAAGAGATCGTGGGTACTTTGTTTTATTAATTCCATGTAATAAGATCTCATCTTACATTTTATCATCGAGAAGGGTAGGAGGAAACTTCGACTCCATCATACGGAAAATTCATTTGTGATCAAGAGGAGGGCGGATTGCACTGCAACCCAGAATAGCACCAACGCCTCCACAGCGTTTCTTTGTTGGGGTTTTTGCCGTCGATGGGATACGCATGTACTCAGCAGAAGTGTGCAACAACTGAGCCTTTGAAGGCTAATAAAATGTTTTTTTTTCTTTTGGAAATCATTTTATCAGGGGCTCATACAACTCTTATCACCATCCATCCATCCATCCATCCATCCATCCATCCATCCATCCATCCATCCATCCATTATGTCAAGCACAATTGTACATCTGTTGCCCTCATCATTCTCAAAACGTTTTCTTTCTACTTGCGCCCTTGGTATCAGCTCCTCATTTTCCCCTCCTTCCCCACCCCCTCTCTCACGAATCCTTGATAATTTATAAATCATCATTGTCATGTCTTACACTGTCCAACGTCTCCCTTCACCCACTTTTCTGATTTCCTTCCCCAAGGAGGAGGTTATATGTAGATCCTTGTGATTGGTTCCTCCTTTCTCCCCCACCTTCCCTCCACCCTCCTGGTATCACTACTCTCATTATTTGTCCTGAGGGGTTTATCTTTCTTGGATTCCCTGTGTTTCCAGTTCCTATTTGTATCACCGTATATCCTCTGGTCTAGCTGGATTTGTAAGGTATAATTGGGATCACGATAGTTGGCAGGGGTGGCGGGGGGTGGGGGGGCGGAGTAAGCATTAAAGAACTAGAGGAAAGTTACACGTTTCAGTGGTGCTATACTGCGCCCTGACTGGCTCGTCTCCTCCCCCAAATTCTTCTGTAAGGGGATGTCCAGTTGCTTACAGATGGGCTATGGGTCTCCACTCCACACTGCCCTTCATTCACAATGATAGGAATTTTTGAACTCGCCTTTTGTGGCAACTGGAAATCATCCTGGCTGAGGGGGAAATGGCTGATAGATAGCTGGGAGCACTGGAGAAGAAAGTTTTGGAGATTCAGCAGGACTTTGAGCTCTGGTATATTCTAAAGGATTTGCACTTTCTCTTCCCTTGTCTACGGACGTCGCTCAAGACAACTAAACTGTGGGTCACTGAAGTGAACATCCTCCAGGTGACGTGGATAGGACTGAACACTAATCCTAGAATGATCGAGGGAAAGCTAAACAAAGAGGGGCGATGTAATTATTTCCCATCTCCTGTCATAACGTAAGTCTCAGACAGCCCTGCTATGACCGATCCATGCGTGCGCAGCTTGGCAGGCCCTGCAACAATCATTATGTCGTCTGCATTGGGACTGAAAACAAGGCTGGCAGTTAAACCACCCCCACGCCCACCGCCATCTCTAATCTTAGGGTCCTTGGCTCAAATCCATCATCCTCCAGAGAAAGATGAGGCTGTCTGCTCCCGTACAGATGTCCACTTTGGGTATCTTCAAGAAGGTCTGCTCTGTCCTCTCGGGTCACTATGAGTCTGGATTGACTCAAGGACGGTGGGTTTGATCTCTGTTGCTGTTATTTTGTTTTCGATGCAAGTCCCCTCCCACTTCCTGACTTCGAATCCCAAAATTTTTTTTTTAGAAGTGAAAGGGAAATGAAAATGATGGAGACCGAGCGACTCCTAAGGAATACGAGGGTTTGACTGGTGCGTTAACGATGACTATTACAAGTTCATAGGAACCCTGGTGGTGCAGTGGGTCTTGAGTTTGGTTGTTAATAACAAGGTCAGCAGTTCAAAGCCAACAACTGCCCCATGGGAGAAACATGCTGCTTTCTGTTCCCATAAAAGAGTGACAGGCTCAGAAACCCACAGGGGCAGTTCTACCCTCTCCTGTAGGGTTGCTATGAGACCAAATTGGCTGGATGGCCATGAGTTTGGTTTTTCGAGTACAATCTTACACAGGTACTTGATGCCACAGTCCAGAGGAATTGTACGTATGAAGAACTAACCTGGAAGTTTCAAACTGCTGATGTTGTAGTTAGCAGCCCAATACCCACTACTCCACCGGGCCTTCTTTGTGTGTATCAAGAAGTCAGGGCCCAGGTCCATCGGGAAGTGTATGTATAAAAAATAACATATTCAACATATTAAAACTGTGATTGTCGCAAATCACAGCAACCAGAAGGTCATGTCTGGTTTCACCAGACCTAGAGGAACTTGCAATTTGTTACTTTTTTCTTGAATAACCTCTCAGCTGAAATCTAAATAGGCAGGTAGTCATCGACTGGGCTCTGATTCACGCGACCCTCTGTACATCAGAAAGAAGTGCTTTGGGTCCCACGTTGTCTCCACTGTCACCAGAACGTTCGCGTCCACTGTCACCACGATTGTGAAAACCCATGCCAGCTGTGGTGAGGGTGGCTCGGGACTGGCCACAAGTCCATCCCTGAGGGAGGGAGATCCTGACATTTTTTGGTTAATTGCTATTATTTGTGTGAGAGTTGTTGTTTTATGTGTTTGGGGTTGAATTGTTTTCCATATAATACACTTTCTCCATAAAACCAAAATTAAAACTCACTGCCATCAAGCTGATAGCCCCTTGGAGTTTCTGAGACTGTAAATCTTTACAGGAACAGAAAGCCTCATCTTTCACCTGCAGAGTGGCTAGTAATTTCGAACTGCCGACCTTGCAGTTAACAGTCCAACTGGAAACCCACTACTCCACCGGGGCGGTAAAGCACTGCCAAATCCTTTGGAGTTTTTCAAACATCTTAGCCATCTCCTGGCAATAATGGAAAAATGTCTTGTTCTGTTTTGTTTATGAATCAGTGACTACATAAATGCAAGCCTCCTCCTCCTCCCTCCTCCCCACCCTCCATTCATTTCTTCCTCCTTCTCTTTCCTCTTTCTCCTCCTTTTTTCCTTCGCCTCCTTCATGGTCCTCACCTGAAAGTGTGGAAGTCCGTTTCTACGTTGCTTTCCCTCCTTTTGCAGCCACTCAGGCCAGTGTTTCCATCGGAGGAGGAAGAAAACTGGAGGGTGCGGAAGACGTCCTTAATGAGTACCTTCCGATGTCTTTCCCAAATGACCCGAAACCCCGCAGCCAGCACCATCGAGACCTTGTGTCACAACCATGCCCAGAGGGACATTGCCCTGGAAAAGGGTCTGAATTCAGGGGCCATGCCCATCCACGTGCTTGTTTCTCATGCACGCCTTTGCATGTGGAGACCAGATCGCCGGGCTCTTTGAGGTGCCTGCAGCCTGACTTTCCAGACCAACCACAGTGAGAACCGTAGGGAGCCCAGTCTTCACATGAGCCTCCCCGGCCCTCCACGGCCTTCCTTGCAGGTGAGCACCTCTGAGGTGTGTGTTTCTTTCCACGCTTTCACCCAGGTCCTCCCTGCCGCTGCCGCGTCAGAAGTAACCAAAGAAACTGGATCACGTCAGTGCGCTGAGAAACCGGGACCAGCCCTGCCTCCCCTCTCGCCCCACCGGGAAGTCGGACCCTCTGTCACCTGCGGTCTTACAGCATGTCCTAGCCCCACCTGGAAGTGCCGAGGAGAATGGGTTTGTCTCCCAAGTCAAGGACTGATCCAAAAGGCTGCTCTGTTCACAGTGGGGAAGAAAGGGTGACAGACAGTACTCCTTGATGGGGGGTTCCTGCAGGATGAGCGCAGCATTGACGTCGTGCCTCAGTTTGCAAGGACCGAGCGAGGGCAGGGAACCGGGGACAGGGACAGAGGGCGGGTGGTTGTTGGGGGTCTAGAGGGAGCTGACTGGCATGCTTGCTCGTGTTTGGCCTCGGGGCTCAGTTGCATACCACCCACCGTGGTTAAACAGAAAGGTCTGCATTCTGATGACAGTTTGCCAGCTGAGTCGGCCTCGAGCAGCAGCAACTCAGGGACCACGGGGCAGCCTTGCTCTCAAAGGTGGCTGTGGACATGCTCGGCCCGGTGAGCTTTTCTTCCGGCTGCACGCTGAGCTCCTTTCGGGGAGCCCAGGGTGGCCTGGGAGCGCTCCGGGCCGCTCAGTGAAGCTGGGTGAGATGGTAAACCATGAACCCAAGGAGGAGGATGATGGCAAAGAAGTTTCCAGATTCCTCCAGCTTCTCAGCCACTGTGCCCACATTCACGTCACGTTTCTCTGCAGAGCGCGTCTTGCTTTTCTGTGATGGGGCGATGGGCTGCCATGTGCTCCCAAGAATTTTCCCCCCACCGAGACTGCAAGAGGGGAGCATGAGGTCCGGGGCCATGTGTACTCACCGTTCCCCCCACGAGGAGATGTCCCATTCTTTAGGAGGGGGCTGTTAGGATTTTCTAGTCGTTACTGTGATGAGCCTGGTCCTTTGAGTTGAGAGCAAGCAAGGCTGTCTTCTCTATGCAGTATACAGACACAGCAGACATATGCTAACCCCAAGGGGCACTGTGGAAGACAGAATGGGTGTCTCCACGGCAATCTGTGAGAACGCATGCATGCCAGGTCAACAGCGCAATCCCCGGTGCAATGGTCAGGTTCATGGGTCAGCGGGGCTAGGCGATGGTACCAGTTACTCAAGCAGACACTAACCTAAGGGTGTGTGGAAACGTTTTGGAGCTCTGACCCACCGCTGCAGTCAACTGACTCTCAAGAGAGGAGGTTTTCTTAATAAGGTGGTGGGTCCGATCTACTCATTGGAAACACTTTAAGAGCAAAGCAGAAGTTTATCTGAGAAAGAAAGAAAGTCCTCCTGTGCCAGCAACTCAGTTCCTGCTGACGCATTCCCAGCCTGCCCCTCTTGTCCACCTCACCTACAGATCTGGGACTCACCGAGTGGTGCCCCACACCTTCTCCGCAGTAACTCAGCATAAGCACAAAATGCATGCATGGCTGGACGGACGGACGGATGGATGGATGGATGGATGACTGAACTGATATTTGAGTGGACACCCTATTCCTATTTTGTGTAGTTCCTGGGTGGCACAAATGGTTAAGCACTTGACTACTAATCGAAACCTTGGCAGTTC
Source organism: Tenrec ecaudatus (assembly GCF_050624435.1). Lineage (NCBI taxonomy): Eukaryota > Metazoa > Chordata > Mammalia > Afrosoricida > Tenrecidae > Tenrec > Tenrec ecaudatus. The sequence continues at coordinate 4,366,763 of NC_134539.1, read as the reverse complement.
AAACCCACCCACATATGTCTCAGAAGACAGGCCTGGTGATCTGCTTCCCAAAGACCACAGCTCTGAAAACCCTACAGAGTGCCCTTCTGGATCCTGTGGTCTCTAGAGTCAAAATCAACCCGGTGACCTGGACCAATCACCTTCCTATCCCACAGGTCCTGTTTCTCCGCTAGAACCCTAATGGATATGCCACACATCCCAACAGGACTGGGGATGTGAAAACCCTACAACATAACCAGAGTTTCCCACAGTGCAACAGTGAAGGACCTCAACATGACAATCAAGCCAATTTCTAGAACGCACAGAGCCACGCTAATGGCTACGCTATTGCTCGCTGCTATTAATTGATTCTCGCTTATAGCGACACTAGAAGACAAAATAAAATGCCTCTTTGGGTTTCCAAGACTTTACATCTTTATAGGAATAGACAGCCTCATCTTTCTCCCTCTAAGTGGCTGGTAGGTTCAAACTCGTGACCTTATAATTAGCATCTCAATGCATAACCCATTATGTCACCAAAGTTTCTCAGTTACTGTTAGCACAGGGGAACACGTGGGCTGGCTTCATATTTATGCATTCTTATGTATTCATGTACTCTCTGTCTGGGAGAGGGACAGAGAGAGTGGGTGGTTCTTGCTTGCTTCTTTTATACCCCGTCTCTACTTTCCTCCTTTGATTATGAAGCAGGAACTTCAGTCTTATGCCAGCTTTTTGCTGCTTTTCCATTGCATGATCTCTGCAGGCACTGTAGCAATTCTTATTTTCTGTTTCCCCAGGAGCCAGGGGATCACTTGGGATGAGGTGGGGACACTGGGGGATACACAGAGAGCATGAGATTAAATAGGAGACCCTGCTGGAAGCTGGGCTCCGGGCTCACAGATTCTATGAACCTGCAGTTTTCAGCAACCCACCTGAATGTCGGCATGATGCTTTTGACTGACTGTAAGAAGTGGCTCCTTTTTAGGCAGCTGCGTTCTCCAATCGTGTGTGATAGTGTGTCCTTGTCGGAGACATCTATCGTTATGCTAATCTTCAAGGGCTGCACCCCACCCCCACGTTCAGTCAACCAATCAACAAGCATCTGTCCACTTCCCAATCCACACAGAGCCCAGAACTCAAATCCCAGCCCTGCTACCTAACCTCCCATGGTGGGGAAGACGGCGTATCCTTCTGACCTTGAGCTTGGTTCCCTCAGAGGCCATCTCCAAGGGCTAGAAGCAAAGCTTATAAGACACCAACATGTGTGACTGTTTTCACTGCTGCAGAGCCCCCTCCAAACTCATGGAGACCCTCCTGCACAGAGGTGGGCACATGGCCATGCCTAGAGAGTCCACTGGCTGATTTCCAGAAGTAGATCACCAGGCCTTTCTTTCTAGGCCATCTCCATCTGGAAGTTCCTTGGAAGCGTGGTCAGCATCACAGTGTCCACCAAGAGACAACTGGTGGCTGTACATGAAGGGCATTGACTGGCCACACCTCCAAAACCCAAAACAAAACCCAATGCCATCCAGTCCAAGTCGACTCCTAGCGACCCTGCAGGACAGAATAGAACTGCCGCCTGAGTCTCCAAGGCTGTAGATCTCAATTGGGGTGGAAAGCCCCATCTTTCAGGTGGAGTTGAACGACTGGTCTTGTGGTTAGTAGAACCGTGCTCCCTAGGAACAACCCTTGTCCACTGAACTAGAGGGGTTGAGGGATGAATACGTCAGCTCTATCATTCCCTGGTGGCATATTGGTTACACGCTAGGCTGCCATCTGCAAGGCCAGGAGTTTGAAACCACCAGCCGCTCCATGGGAGAATAACAGGCTTCCTACTCTGGCAAGCTGTTTCAGTCTCGGAAACGCACAAGGGTAGTTCTACCTGTCCATCAGCTCCGTGGCCATGAGATGTTTGAAGATGACATGATTCAGCTATGCACATTCCAAACATGGTGGCAAATATTCTCTTAAGTGGATTAAGCTCCACTTCCACCACGTGCTTCATTGAATTCCTTGTGTTTGTTTTGTTCCACGTCACATTCTCATTTCCCTGGGCTACTTCTGGAGAAACCCCTCGTAAACTACTCACTCTCTCACCCATTTTCCTTGGCCCCCAGTCAACACCCAGGGAAGGACCCATTAGGAAACCCAAGGATGCACTGCATCAGGCAGTCTGCTGAAGAAATGACCTTGACCCCAACCATATTCTCGACCACTCTCCACAAGAAAAAGCCTTTAGGCTGGGCATCTCTTTTCATAGCCAGCACACATCTGCACTATCTTAGTGCAGAGAACCACTCCGCAGGAGAAAGATGGGCATTCTGTCCCTGCCAAGATTTACAGCCTGGAGAGCTATGAGTCAGCATCAACTCAATGGCAGTGGGTTTGGCCGATCTCATTACAGATTTTGGTAAGAACTCACTAATATTTGAATGGATTTTTAAAAGAACTTAAAACCATGAATCACAGTCTCTAGGGAGCTGTGCATTTGGGGTATATGCTGTCTTAGCACTTGTGGTTCTGGAACCCTGCCCTGGAATTGTCTTGTCATTTTGCTCTGTGCACTACTCCAGAAGCCCTGGTGGTGTCGTGGGTTACACATAACCCCGAGGTTAGCAGTTCTAAACCACCAGCTACCCTGCAGCAGAAAGACGAGTTGTTATACTCCCATAAAGAGCTACAGTCTCAGGAACCCACAGAGGCAACCTCACCTTACCCTACATGGTCTCTACACGTCAGAACAGACTCAGGGGCAGTGAGTTTGGGTTGGGTTGGGTTGGTCTGACTGGGTTGGGTTGGGTTTGGGTGCTACTCTAAACGTGGCTGCACAAATGATACGCTCCACCCCCAGAAAAGAAAGCATGCTCGATGATGAAAAGAACAGTGGACCCTCGTTGAGTCCATCGCTCAACGGCAATGGCTTTAGCAGCGCTTCCTCACCACCAGGAAGGCGCCCAGGCAGCCCTGTGGGTTAAGAGCCCCCACAAGGTCAGGGGCTCACATCCCGCAGCTGCTCCACAGGAGGAAGGCATGGCTGTCTGCTGCAGAGAGCCTCACCGTCTCAGATGCCCCCACAAGGCCACTCAAGTCACGGCCCACCCCAGGCCATAGGCTTGGTTTTGTTTGATTCACCACCAGCCAAGCCCCCTGGTCGGCACAGAATTTGAGCTCCTCTACTTACCTAAAGAGGAGCTCCCAAAAAAGGAGCTCTGGCGGACTAGTGGTTACATGTTCAACTGCAACCTGCAAAGTTTGCAGTTCAAAACCACCGGCGGCTCTGTGGGAGAAAGATGCGACTTTCCACCCCGTAATCAGTTACAGTCTCAGAAATTCACAGGGCAGATCTTCCCTGTCCTATAAGGTAGCTCTGAGTCAATATAGACTCAATGAAAGTTTTCATTACCAACCTAAAGGTTAACGGTTCAGGCCCACCAACAGGACAGCAGAAGAAAGGCCTGGCAATCTGTCCCCATAAAGGTCACAGCCAAGAAAACCACCGGGAAGCCATTCTGCTCTGTAGCATCTGAGTCGAAATCTACTCAACAGCAACTCACCTGGGTTTGTTTCTAGCATCCACCACCAGCAAGAGCCAAGACCTCCTTCATGTCTCTTGTTCAAAGAAGGCACCTGGTGGCACAGTGCTTAAATCTACCAGCTACTTTGTCGTGGGGAGATGTGGCTGCCTGTGCTTGCGAATGTGAAAGCACCGGACATCCTATGGGGTGGTTCGACTCTTGTTCTGTGGGCGGGCTGTGAGTCAGAATCAACTCAATGGCGATGATCCTTCTGGAAATGTGTGTACCCCTCAGTCTCTAGCTGGTGTGGACCTGCCCCCAGATTTGCAGTGCCCAACAGTTACTACAGGGCATGAAGTGGCAAAGGGACCCTCAAAAATAAAACCCTAACATTCAGATGTTTGTGCTTGTGTATCTGAAAGAAGGTCATGTACAGTGTATACAACCTACCCCCTTATCACCACTCTCTCCAACAGTGGTTTCGGTGGTGGTCAGATGCCATTGAGTCAGCTCTGACTCATAAAAGACCGTATGCACAACAGACAAAACAGCGCCCCGCCCTGTGGCATCGATGCAGCCCGTAACCAGTCCATCTTGTTGAGGGCCTGCCTCTTTTTCACCAAGCAGGAGCTCCTCCAGGGTCTGGTCTCTCCACACAACATGTCCAAGGCACTTGAGACCAAGTCTGGCCGTCTTTGCTTCCAAGCAGCACTCTGACTGTACTTCTTATAAGACAGATCTGTTCGTTCTTTTGGTAGTCCATGGTACTTCCAATATTCTAGAATATTCTTCACCAACATCATAGTTCAAAAGCATCCGTTTGTTTTTTTTTTTGCCTTCCTCCTTTGGTTTCTACCTAGTATTAATTAATATTGCCAATACTATGCTTCACGTGTTGCTTTTTTTTTTTTACCTAGATGATCTTACTTACTCATAGCTGCTATTATTGTTAAGGAGTGCTGGTGATACAGTTGGTCAAGCACTGGGCTAACTACAAGGCCAGAAGTTTGAACCCACCATCCACTCCTTGGGGGAAGGGAGAGGCAGTGTGCTTCAATAAGATTTGCAGCCTCAGAAAACTTAAGGAGCAGTGAGCCCCTCCTCATGGGGTCGGTGTGAGTCAGAATTGACTTGGGAGCAGTGAGTTGCTTGTTGTCATAGGTGCCCTTGAGCTGACAGCCGCACACAGCAGGAGGAAGCTTTGCCTGGAGCTGGCCTGTCGTCAGGATGGTTGGGATGCTCACCTCTGTCCTTCTCCTGGGTTGTCATTCACCCTCCACTTCAGCAAACAGCCATTGTGTCAAATGACAGGGTTTCCCAAGCACCTTGTCCAAAGGAAGTCAATGGAAATGTAGCGTTGTCAAGAACTTAGATCACATGTCCTAATCCGTAACCTGCTCTAACTTCAAAGACCACGGAGTCACGGTGGCATAATGGTTACATGATGGGTTGCAGAGCCCAAGATCAGCTATCCGAAGCCACCAACGGCTCTGCAGGAGAAAGACAAGGCTTTCTATGTCCATGAACATGGAAGTCACAGAAACCCATGGGGCAGGTCTACTGTGTCCTGTAGGTCACTTGAGTTGGGATCAATTCGATGGCAGTTGAGAACTTCAAAGATCTGGTGTCCTGCCCATGCACGGCATTGCTAGTTGTCGCATTTCCTCGACATTTGGTCAAGAGCATCTCAGGTGCACCTGCGTATGTCACAAATGGAGACTATGCAAATAGCACCGCAGGGAGAAGAAGCCCACTGACAGTGAGAGGCACAGAGGGAACTGCAGAGAGGGGGAAACTCACACGTAGGCATCACTCAATCCCAACAATGTTTTCCTTGGTGGAGGAAAGAAAGAAGGGAAGACGGGAAGGACGGAGGGAGGGCGGAAGGGAAGGGAGGAAAGATGGAAGAGATGGGAAGGCAAGGGAGAAGAACAGATGGATCCCTAGTATTTTCCTGGAACCGAAACACGTGGAAACATAAATCAGATGAAAAGTCGTTTCTGTAGTGCAGGCATGGTGCTGTGTGAAATTAGCAGCCCACGCTTCTCGCCTCCATCCTGCCTGCACCCGCCAAGCCCCCAAATGAAGTTCACAGCCCTCCTGCAGAAGCGATGCCGTTGCCTAGGAAATCCTGCAATGCGAGGGCAGCGTGGGTCTGCTTTGCTCTGGGAGTCAGGCCTGCATGAGACACAGTTATAAATTGATTTTGTATACTTCTCAGGCCAACTTCCTGGGATTAGGAGTTTCTCGAATGCTTCCATTCTCTTCCAGCTTCTCAGAGGTTCACAGTTACAACCCAAGTGCAGCCTCTGCAGAGCAATCCCATAATTCAGAAGCTGGGTAATAGGCGAAAGATGCTAATCTCAATTGAGAGAAGTTCATAAAATAAAAATAAAAATAAAAAACACGCATCCCGACCCCCCTTTGGGTAGCAGGAGTCCTGCATCATGAATATTTATGGTGGAACATGGAAGTAGGGGGGATACCGACGCAGCAGGGGATGATCTACCCAACAGCTGGGGATCATTTGGGTGTTAAAATGAAGTTTTAAGGGACACCATTTCGATAAAAATCATCTTTGAAAAGAATTATGCTTGTGCTCCAACTGACGTGTGTGTAGAGCAACTTGGAGCTGGCCTTGCTTTGGGAACATCTGCTTGCTTTTAAACTTTCCTCATCTTGCACCATGAAGCTGGATCCAGTTTCAGAATCCCCCATGTTTTTTGTGTGGGGGTGACCCAGGGAAAGGGGCTTATGAAAATGTTTAAAAGGAAAACATTGTGTGTGCATGGCACGAGCAGGCTTTTCACAAAGCATTAGCTTGGGCGCGGCGGCCATGCGGGCTGTGGTTAAGGGTGAAACCCAGGAGCCCGTACGTCACTCCCTCCATGCTGTGTGGCCTTGGGCGAGTCCCCTCGCCTTTCTGTGCTTCCGTTTCCCCATCTCCCATCAGGGAGGGCGTCCTTCCACGGCTGTCAGGGAGATTAAATGAGTACCTTGGTACCTAATAAGCACTGTCTTCCTTTCAGCTGTCACCATCGTTATTGGAGTGATTCTCACGACATTGGAATGTTCAGGTACTCGGTATGAAATTGGGATTATAAGCTTAGCTCCGGCCGTTTGTGAAAGGACTGAACGAGAGCATGAACATCGGGCCACCTCAATGCGGTGTGGAGAGGGAGGGAACTGCCGGAGGTAGAGTTCCTGGTTCGGCAAAAGTCGCTTCTGTCATCGGGGCTCATCCCTGGGCGTTTCCGCAGTAAATGGGACCATTCTCCAACAAAAGTAAGCAGTTAGGTGTTTGTAATGGTGCTGCGTCTTCCTGACGTTATTATTAGCTTCATAGTAAGAACTGACTTCCTGTGCATTGCCAGAGAGATTTAATCCTCTGGTGTAGGCTGAGTCCTCATGGCCCAACAGCTAAGCGCTTGACTGCCTACCCCTAAGAGCCTCCTCTTGCTGGAGATCTGCTGCTGTGTGGGTTCCAGGTCACAGCCTGGGACCCACAATGGAGCGATGTGTCTTCAGGGGGGACACGTGGAGTCGCCATGAGTCTGAACGGACTCCAGGCCACTTAACAACAATAGAAATATTACCTAGATAAGAAGTGATTTTAAATCCACCCAGTAGCTTCCTGGAGGAAAAAAAGGAGGGGGAAAAAAGACCTGGAAATTCCTTCCCCTCATGATGACAGCGTAGGAAACAGGATGGGACAGGTCCGCTTTCCCACGTGAAGTCACAATGAATGGATTCCAACTCAAGGACACCCAACAGCCACAGAAAAACATCAGTGGATCTCCCCTCCCTCTTTAAGTGGAGGATCTCAGGTCCTGGTTTTGTTCATTCATCCTTGGCTCCATTGACAGAAAGAAACATAAGGAACCAGGCACGAATCCACCAAAGACACCATCTTCCTTGGTGCCGACGGCGGGTCTATTGGCTGGTGTTGTTTTTGTTGGAACTTTAATTGTCCCGTTCCACTCTGGGCAAGCTCCACCGGTTGCCTGAGAAGGGAATCAGCTCCACAGACTCCTTTTCGGGAACAGCTGGGAAGGAGGTTCCATGGTGTTTTGAAGTCTAGGTTCCCACAAGAAAGAGAATCCCACCTTGCCCCAAGAAAAGTCACTTGCAAAGGCCAGGGGTTTGATCCCACCAACATCCTTGGGGGAGAGAGATGTGGCCGTCTGCTTCTGGAACGATGGTTGCCTTGGAAACCCTGTGGGACAGTTGCACTCAGTCCGATAGGATGGCTGGGAGTCAAAATCAACTCAATGTCAAACCAAATTCTGACGTGATCTGTTAATGTAATAAATCACCCAAAAAAGTTGAAGACATTTTTAAGAAAAATGTAGCTAGTCTTCTTGTCTTTCACATGTTAAGACCATTCTGTATGTGTATCATGCACTTGACAGCTCAGTTTGAAGGGGGTGAAATTAAGCAGCATTTTCCTTGGCATCTGCTAGATGTAAGCTCTAAATCAGGAGGCCACAGCACGTGCTTCCTCTGTTGAAATTGTAACTTGGCGACGGAGATGCTCTCGTCTTCTTCAGAACAGCCTCGCATGTGTCACTATCCCTTACTAACACACAACCACATTTTAACGCTTTTGTGTGTGAGGTCTTGACGACAAAGCGAAGGTGTCACAATAGAGCCGGTCAACCAAACCTCCCCAAGAAGGATCAGTTCTTCTGCATATGTGGCCATTAGCAATGGCATTTGTTGATGACGCTTTACAAAATATAAACTGTCCTCACTATATATATATAGTTATATATATATATAATATTTTCAAAGCAATACTTTGGTGAATAGGATCCCAAACTCATTCCTTTTCATTCCCAGAGCTTGGGAAATTCCCACAAAAGCTGTTGCTAAGTTCCATTGAGTTGGCTGTGAATCGCAGCGACTTGATGCTCTGCAAAAGAAAGCATTGCCTGGTCCTGCACCATCCTCACCTCGCCATCGTTGTCATGGTTGAGCTCATGGCTGAAGCCGCAGTGTCAACCATCTTGTCTAGGGCCTTCCTCTTTTTCTCTGGCCTTCCACTTCACCAGCCATGGCGTCCTCTTCTGGGGACTGGTCTCTTCTGATAACATGCCCGTATGCTTCCAAGGAGAATTCTGCTTGTACTTCTTCCAAAATAGTTTTATTTGTTCTTCTAGCAATGCACAGAACTCTCAATATTCTCTACTAAAACCATATGAAAAAATGCACCACTATGTCTGTGGCTGTCCTTATTAACTGTCCAGTTTTCACGTGAATATGAGGTGGCTGAAATGCCATTGGCTGGGGCAGGCACACTTCCATTCTCAAAGCACCTCTTTGCCCTTCCATACTTCAAACGCACTTTAGAGAAGAAACGGCTGTAAGTATTGGTTCATAATTGGAACGTAAAACATATGAGGAACAAATTTTGGAAAATTGGAATTGAGGAATTGACCATTCCTCAAAAATGAAATGGAGCACGTAAAGATAGATATGGGCAACAGAAATGTGAGTGAAAATAGACATCGGACACTGTAAGCTATGACAAAATAATAATACTTTATAAATTATCAAGAGTTCATCAGGGAGAGGGGAGCAGAGAGGGAGGGGGGAAATGAGGAGCTGATACTAAGGGCTCAAGTAGAAAACAAATGTTTTGAGAATGATGATGGCAACAAATGTACAAATGTGATGACACAATGGGTGGATGTATGGATTGTGATAAAAGTTGTACAAGCCCCCAATAAAATGATTTTAGAAAAAGAGAGCCCACAACACAGGGAATCCAGGATAGATAAATCCCTCAGGGTGAACAATGAGAGTAGAGATATCAAGAGGATTAGGGGAGAGTAGGGGGAGAAAGGGGGAATCAATCACAAGGATCAACCTATAACCCCCTCCAAGGGGGACGAACAACAGAAAAGTGGGTGAGGGGAGACATGGGGTGATGTAAGATATGAAAATAATAATCTACAACTTATCAAGCATTCGTGAGGGAGGGTGAGGAGGAAGGGGGAATAAATGGGGAGTTGATATCAGGAGCTCAAGTGGAAAGAGAATGTTTTGAAAATGATGATGGCAGCATATGTGCAAAGGTGTTTGACACACTGGATGAATGTATGGATTGGATTGTGATAAGAGACGTAAGAAACCCCAATAAAAGTATTTAATAATGCATAAATAAATGAAAGAGGCAGGGGAAAAAGAGATAGATATCCTAGTCACTAGTGAACTGAAAAGAACTGGGGTTGGCCTTTCTGAACCCAGTCACCATAAGAGTTATTATGCGGGGAATGACACGTTCAAGAAGAAGGACCTTGCATTCATCTAATGCCGTCTATAATGAGAGAATATTTATATGCCTACAAGGAAATCCAATCAATACAACTCTTATCCACGTGTATGCGCCAACCAATAAAGCTTATGGTGAAGAAATTGAAGAATTCTACCAACATCCTCAGCCTGAAGTTGATCCAACACTCAATCAATATGCACTGCTAATTATTGACAATTGGAATTCAAAAGTTGGAAGGTTAAAATGTAAGGCCTTACCCTTTGATCTCGCTTTTGACCTAGTTGTTTGAGGTTTTTTTTTTTTTTTTTAAGTGAAGTGGAAATACCAGTGGATCAAGCTTCCGGTGACTCCTCTTTGACCAACCAGGTACCGTGATAGTCTTGCCATCGTGTGGAGTGACTTGGAAGTGGGTTATTACAGAGACGGTTCAGTTAAAATTTAACACCTTATCATTTGATCTCCCTTTTGACACATTTTACATTTGTTCTCCTAATATTTTCTTTTTGACTAAGGCTTTTCCTCTGTTTTGCTTTATTACTGTTATTAGCATATTTTATTTAGGTATGTTTTTCTGTTAATGATATCCAGGATAGGTAAATCTATAGACACAGTTACCAGATTAATGGTTCTTTAGGATTATGGCAGGGGAGGTGGGACAAATAGGGAGCTACTATTAATGAATACAAGAAAGAAAATGTTCTAAAATTGATTGTGATGATGATCACACACCTCTTCCTAATATGATATGTGGATTACATGCCAATAGCACTGTTAAAATATATTTTAAAGAAATAATAAAGGAAATCCTTCAGGCTCAAGGAAGAAGAAAAAATATTAAGAAGAGAAATACAGCCTTGTATTTCCAACAGAAGTTGGAAAATACAGCTGTGGTGATAGAAAGGAAGATGGAGCTCACATGACAGAATTTTTTGAGACCAAGAAAAGTGCAGCCACTGTAAGGCATGCATGTACACACACACATGTACATATATGCCCATGCATGCACACATATGCCCACACATGCACAGTAAATACATGGAATCCATTTCAAATCGATTCTTTAAGTGACTAAATCTTCAGCAAAACTGTCCTCAAACTTGCAACTTTCAGACCAGGAAAAGCAGGTTAAAGACAAATAGCCCACACATTAAACTGAAGGGAAACTGGAAGTTGATGATCCCTCACTGTCTTCCTTTCTTCTTCCACTGCTTTGGGAGATGGATTTCCCCTCTCTGGACTCAGAGTCCAACAGCTGGGATGGGGCCATTCCTGCCCCAGCTGGGTCAGGGTCCCTCGTGCAGCTGTACACATCTGTGCCTGAGGCCCCGCATGTTAACTGCTCCACAGCCCCGTCCCACCAGGGTGAACTCTGGGGGTCCACGCCCCCACTTCCTATGTCCCTTCTGGAGTTGGTCATTCTTCATCTGGCTCCTACAATTAGCCATTTCTCTCCAAGGCTAATAGAGTTCCCCTTGGTAGATCATTTACACCTAACAACAATAACAACAACAGGAAGAAAAGATTAAAGAATTATAAAGAGATAGGAGATAAAGGTGTAGGATTAAAAAGCGATAGCAAGGAGCACTGTAGAATGGCAAAGATATAGGAAGGAGAGGGGTCAAATGATACAGCTACGGGTAGAAGAGTTACAAAGAGCGTCAGCTTTTCTGGGGTTGGCGCTGCAAGCCTTCGTGACTCACACCTGCGGAGGAGGAATCTAGCCACCTGACTTCCAAAGAAAACCTCACGTTGGCAGTTTTGAGGCAGAGGGGCAGATAGAGATGTTCATCTCCTAGAGATGCCAGTTGAACCCGCATCCTTCCACTTACTAGGCCATTCTGTGCTGGGCATGCGCTGAGTATCAACAGGCACCATCTTCCATCTTCTGTTTGAACAAGGCTTCCAGCCAATGGAGACTTCTCTGAGAAACTTCTGCTGTCTTCATTCCATTGAGAAAGACGGTGGCCTGGGGAACACCCACATCCTAAGGGGGTCCCTCCTGGGGAGCCTGGGGTGCACAGGGCAAAGGGAGCTAACCCAGGCATGTTTTCTGTCCACCAAGAACTGTTTTTGCCTCATTAACAAAAAAAAGGGGGGGATAGGAATTTGATAGGCATTATGTCATGGTTTCAGACGGATGACTGTCATTCATCTTTCGGACTGAGACTCTATCTTTCGGGAGGCATGGTGCTGTGGTCCCCAGTCACCAAACTGCTCCAGGTTCCCACACAGGGCGCCCCCGGTGCATGGCGGCATCTCTGGGCTCCAGTTGCCTGGACCAGTCATTATTTTTCATGGGTTTAAAATGAACTTGTAGGTCAGGAAAGAATCCAAGCCCATGTCCTCCTTGCTGATCCCCTCAGACCAGTATTTAGACCCCAGGGTTAAGGACTCTCAAGGGTTCTCAAGGCTGTGAGCCTTCACTTTCATTTTACTTGATTGCTTTAGAATATTTGATTGCACTTATTTATGTTGGTTCTTAAAGAAACATGCTCTCCGTAGTCGCCCAGTCCATCTCGGTGAATGAAATCAGCTATGCTACCGCCTCCTGCCTCCTGCCGTCTACAATGTCCTGTCCCTCCCCGCTCCCTTCCCCGACATCCCACGCCTCACCAAAGAGACGCACTTGGAAAGCCACCACATGGAGGGGGAGGGGGATGAGTCCATGAAATGTTAGACCATTTTAAAGTCGATAATTCCGTACAGCCCTCAGAATGATGTCATAGGTATCCAAATGGCCCTTGCAGAAAAAGGGTTCCCCATCCACCACTGTTCTAGAAGAAACCTCGCTCTCGGTGCCCTCAGAACTCCGACTGCCACAGCTACACGGGGGGGGGGGGGGGGGGCATGGCTCCCCTGGGGCTCCCGGAGCCCTGATGTCTGAAGAGAGCAACACCAAGCTGCCCTCCCCTTCCAGAAGCCATGGTTTCCATCAGCTGTCCTCTCTGAACCCCAATGTCTGCCCTGTCCCCCTCCCTGCCTCCTCGGGCCCGCCAGGTGCCCCACTGCTGATGGTCTGCCTTGGGCAGTCACTGAGCCGGTCACTGAGGGACTCCGGGACGTGTGGGCGGGGAAGTGAGAGATGGTTCTTGCTCCCTCAGGATTTGGGAAGAACCTCATGTCCACCCCAAGGTGGACAGACAGGACCGAGTGATCACGACTAATCTGTGTGCACACGTGGAGAGCGTTTTTGGCAAAACACACGCAGATACTGATCATGCTTGCCAGGAGGTATGTGTTTTATATACTGAACGCCCTCTCTGCTGGGACGGGCTGTAACCAGTCAGAACTACACAATCGTGTACGCCCCACCGGTTTCCCTATTGCCTTTTTAAATGTTATGATCATCGTTCTGATTGTCGCTCCTCCGATATCCAGCTCTCTAAATATTTACCCAGTACTCTACCTGACTTTAAATCTTAACATTCCGCTGTCTATCTTAACTCGTTCACAAACACTGAACAAAGAAACCGGTTCTGAAGATGGCGAGATAGCATCTGCTTGACACGCCGAGCCTGGGTTACATATTAAACAAGCCGCAGCCCCTTCGAGCCAAGAACTCTGAGAAGTGCCAAGCGGGTGACCTTCCGACCAAGGTCGCACCCATGAAACGGTTGGAAAGCCGCCCTGCTTGCACATGGAGTCAGACAAGAGGATGAAATACGAAAGGAATCCGTCCTCCCTAATTCAAATATCCTGCCCAGGAGGCGCACGGGGTTATCCTCTCAGAAACACCATTAATGATTCCGTAGGGGCCCTGGGAGCCCTCGGAGAGAGTCCTGTGGGGAATCTGGCCGCCTGTCTGAGCTCATCATATGAAAAAGCAGACTTCTCAACACAGCTGGCCAACGGGTCTCTTCAAAGGAGATTGTCCAGAGGACCGAGATGTCCCCTCCAGCGGTGAGGTCAGCATCTTCCGCTCTCCCCAGCCTACAATATTTCTCCCCCCTTGTAGTTATTTATGACCCTCCAGTCGTTATGAGAGCCACAGCCATGCAGAGGCCTGCACAGTGTCTCAGAAAGGGCCAACGCGTCAACCACACCTCTGCTAGAGAAGACAAAGGGACCCGGGTGGAGGCTTCCAGCGAGAGGAGAAAAGAGGCAGGTGACTGATTGACGTGACCCTGGGTCTGAGGACCATGCTAGGCAGGGGACCCATCTGGTGGGGCATATCACCTCTGTCCTGACCGAGGTGATGGAGAGGAGGGTTTGACTTCGCCCTGCCTGGGGTCACCGCACACTGGTTTTGTAAAGGGCGGTGGTGGAGGTCTGCAGCGTCAGCCCAGATGCATAGCAACTCTAGGCACCAACAGCATGACACGCTGCCGCGTCCTGCGCCATCCTGGCCGCCGCGGCTAAGTTGGTGCCCTTGGTGAGGTCACTGTGTCCATCCATCTCCTTGAGCGTCTTTCTCTTTGCGCCTTGGCCAAGCATCACGTCCTATTTCCAGGGACTTGTCTCTCCTGATGACGTGGCCAGAGTAGATGAGATGAAGTCTCGCCATCTTTTCTTCTCAGGAACCTTCTGGCTGTACTTCCTGGTGTTTTTGTAAACGGAAGTGAAAATAGCCATCCAGAATGAAAGCATGTATCCAAAATAATAACTCCTCTTCTCAGGCCAGATCCGAAGGGATGGGCTCTTAAATTAGAAGCGTGTCGAGCAATGTGTCAAGTGTGGGCGCATAACCTGGGGAGCCGTCACCACCATGACTTGTATTACTCTCCGCCACGGGGCTGATTCCAACTCACAGCCCCTCAGCCCCTTGATGTCCTTCACAGGCACACCAGGCTCCGGAAAGCAGCAACAGCAAAGAAAACCACTCACGCCCACCCTGTGGACTCAGACTCACAGCAACCCGGGAAGACAGCATAGAACTGCCCCTACGGTTTCCTGAGATGGCACATCTTTACTAGGGCAGGGATTTCTCCTATGGAGCAGCTGCTGGTTTTGAACTGCTGACCTTGTGTTTCACAGCCCGGCTTGTAGCCCACGACAACAGCAGGGCTCCCTGGACTTCTATCAGTTGTTGGAAATGGACCGCGTGACCAGCTCCCCCAGGGGCCTTGCTTAGTCTTGTTAGTGCTTAGGAAGAGGCAGCGGAAGATCCACCCAAGGTGAGGTCATCAGAAAACGATGAGGCTGAACCCCGAACCCACATTCTAAACCCTGAGTTCTGCAGGGTCCAGTAATCCTCTCGGTGGAACTGCTGCCTCTTCCTGCGCCTTCTTCTTTCTGCGGCCTTGGCTCCGTGACTTCCTCTCCTTCCCTGTAGGCCTTGTGGTTAGTGCACTGGTGTTGGTTCCAAAGGACAGTGCTGCCGCGTACAG
Source organism: Tenrec ecaudatus (assembly GCF_050624435.1). NCBI lineage: Eukaryota > Metazoa > Chordata > Mammalia > Afrosoricida > Tenrecidae > Tenrec > Tenrec ecaudatus. The sequence continues at coordinate 4,351,662 of NC_134539.1, read as the reverse complement.
TAAGAGGAATCGCTCGCCACCACGGCTGTGCTTGAAGCTGGCCCTGCAGCCATGTTCTCACCGAGGGTCCTCCGACCCTCCTTCTCTGAGCATGATGGACATCTGTCTGATGGCGTGTCCAGAGTAGAGGAGATGGAGTCCACCCTCCCTTCTAAGGCACATTCTGTCAGCACTTCTTCCAAGACAGCTGTGCTTGCTCTTCTGGTTGTCTATGATGTACCCGGTCCTCACGGCCGGCCCGTAATTCAAGCGCATCCACCCCCTTTGACTGCTCCACTTTATTTCCCCCAGGGACTCTTCATCGTCGGCCTCCGACTCTAGGTCTTCCCAGTCCCTTTGCTCTTTCTTCCTCTCCTCGGCCCCTCTGTTTATTGTCACTCGATTCCTTCTGGAAAGTTCCTCCTGCTCTCACACACGGGCCACCAGCACCCTGGGGTGGGCTCCCCATTAGCTCTCCAGCCCTACCCTTAGTGTGGCGAAGAGCTGATGTAGTCAGTCAGGATTGCGCTGACATCCTGGGACTGGTCTTCCCACCAGGTCTGCGGCCCCTCCTGGAGCTCCTGGAACCATGTCCTCATCTTTGAAATAAGGTCATGCCCATCGCACCTCGGTCAGCAAGGTCTACATGCCATCTAACATTCACTCTCTCCCACTCTTCCGGAGTCTCAGAGCCCTGACTTTTAGCTGGGTAGGTCATGGCCACGGGGGATATTGGTAGTCCAGGAGAAGCTCGCCTTCCAGATGGGCCCTCAGGCTTAGTTCCCAGTGACTGCACTGGAGGATTAGATGTAGTTATGATGCTGGACAAGTTTCAGTGGAGCTTCCAGCCTAAGGGGGACTAAGAAGTAACGGTGGTGACTTCTGAAAAGCTGCCCATTACTACCCAATGTATCATAAGGATCTGGCCCATGACCACTCATAGGAAGGCAAGAGACCAGGCAGCAGTTTGTTCTGTGGTTCATGGGGTGTCTGTGTTAGGCTGGATTCTCCGGGGAAGCTAAGTGGGTGGCATTGTGCATGTGCACATGTCTATGGGACGAGAGTAATGGCAAGAACAGGGGGGTAAGTCCAGTCTGGTTCAAGTCCGTAGGTCAGAGGTCAGCTGGAGGCTCCTCCTGACTCCTGTAGCTACAGAGGCTGATGGACAGAAAGCAGGAGGACCACAGGATGGGGAATGCCAGTTTCTTCCTGGTTTGGCAGTTAAGGCCTCGCCATTGCTCGTGATGTGACCTAACACACGTGATCAGCACCGTGATGGCTTCTGCCGTGAGCACCCCATCACCTGGAAGAAGATTTCAGTGAGATGCAACCTCCTTACTCGGATCACAACCACGATGCCAGCTACCGTAGCATACAACCACGCGAGAGTGTGTGTGGTGGGTGTACGTCTTGTCAGGTGCTGTCGAAAGTTGGAGCAGACTTGCCATTTCATAAACACTGTTCTTCAACTTAAACTCTTCCAGAAACGTGAAGGGACATTCACTCTAACTGGGGTCACCCCGGTGCCCCCAACCCGCACAGCGCACCCACGTGCGTGCGCGCGCACACGCGCACACACACACACACACGCACTTGGAGTGGCCCCACTGTGGAGGAGCTGCATGCACTCCCGCAGAGGATGGCTCCAGCGGGGCGCAAAGGGAGGGTGGCTCTGGGAGAAACAGATTCCCAAGGCAGGCGGTTCAGCCCAAAGCTCATTAGCACTGCACCGCCCCCCAGGGGACTCACGGGGATGGGAGCAGACAGAATTGTGGGCCACAGAAAACAGATTGCAGACAATTAGATCCATGTCTGATCCCGTTCCCAGCACTCTTAGCTTCACCTCGGCCTGCCTTTGGAGCCGTGTTTCTCTGCAAAGAGCAAGCCTGTGTGGCTTTGGACAGCACAGTTCGTTGGAAATGAAGTGGCTCTGGGTTGACACCCAAAAGCCCGGCCACAATGAGGCCGGATGACATTTGCCAGCAGCAGAGTATCAGCTTTCTGAGTCCTTCCGGAGTGGAGCGGGCACAGTCCTGGTGAAAGTCAGCTGGCTTGGCAGGGAAGCCTCATTTGCAAAGGCAGAGCGGGGAGGGGGGTGCTGGGGGAATAAGGCTGCAGATAGAGCAGGTGTTTGCCATGGTTACCAACCTCCAGTTCTAGGTGCAGCTGCCTCGAAGGAACCTGGAGATGCTGTGGATGCAGTTTCCCTCACTTCCACCCGCACTGCTCTTTTCAGTGGCTGCCCAGTGGGTTCCTGCACGGCCACCTTAGGACAGAAGACAACATCGGGACAGAGCTCTGTGCCATCTGCAGACTGTGGGTCTGCGTGTGTTCATTGTGGTAGCCGCTGTGCCCATCTATCTCCTGGGAGGGTTCTTCCCTTCTTCTTTGTTGGTGCTACCAGCCATGACATCCCATAGCATTCTTTCCTAGAGACTGGTCCTTCCTGATCATGTGCCCAAAGTAAGCCAGCTCCTGCCTCGCCTTCTCTGCTTCTAGGTGTCTTGTGGTACTATCCCTTCTGAGATTGCTTCATTCAATCCTTAGGCAGTGAAGAGTAGAATCTGCATTCTTCACCAGTGCCACAATTCAAAGGCGTCTATTCTGCTCCTGCCTTCCCTTTTCATTGTTCCACTTCTGTGTGCAGATGAGGTGATTGAAGAGACCATGCCTTGGGACAGCTGCACTTAAGGACGTTAAATAGGTCGGATGTGGGAGGTTTGCCCAATGCAACATGAGAGGGGTTCAAAAGGTGCATGGGGGAAACTCCACCACCTCTTCCTTCCATTTTCCTGATAACCCTTTGAAGCCCCTTGCCCACTGCTGGGTTTCTGGGAGGCTCCCGTAGACATGGACTGCTGAGCTAAGTAGAGTCAAAGAATTGACAACATCTTTTATTGCTTCCATTCATTAGGGCGTTGCTTATCGGCCCAGTTGTCAGGATGAATGGAGACCACCCGAGGCAGAGATAATCTGAATCCCTTGGAGTCTGAGTCAGGATGTGTCCAACATCCCATGGTTTGAGAGTCACCGAGGTGGCTCTTCCCAAGAGGCTTCCCCAGACCACCCAACCTTGACCTGCCATGGACTACAACCAGGGGCTGGGTTCACCTTGTTCTACAAACGCTCTTGGGTGACTCCCGCTGAGCCTAGGTCCTTCCCCTCTTCTTAACTTCACTTCTTTAAAATAATTACCATATTTTGGCTATAGGGCTGTCAAAGGAACATACATCTCTCTCCAGGCCTGTTGTTGCCAAAAACCACTTGAAGGATAGCCCAATAATGCATTTTTAAGATGACATGAAATTCTGCTTCTTTAAGCAAAAGTAAAATGTAGGGAGAAAAGAAAATCAGCCAAGCTGGCCAATTCCTGGGAAGCGGCAGTACTGTAGTAACTGAAGGATTGGGGGTTTGAGCAAAAGGGGAGTGCATGGGTGTCTTGAGCTGCCATCATTGCATGTCATCAAGATGACGCCAACATATTCCATGATGCTCACCTTCCCAGCATGATCACTGAACACAAAGCAGGTGCATAAGCAAATGTGGTGAAGAAAGCTGAAGGTGCCCAGCTATCAAAAGATATAGCGTCTGGCGTCTTAAAGACTTGAAGGTAAACAAGCAACCATCTAGCTCAGAAGCAACAAAGCCCACATGGAAGATGCACACCAGCCTGTGTGATCACGAGGTGTCGAAGGGATCAGGTATCAGGCATCAAAGAACAAAAAGTCGTATCATTGTGAATGAGGGGGAATGTGGAATAGAGACGCGAAGCCCAACTATAAGTAATTGGACACCCTTACAGAAGAGTCTCAGGGAGGAGACAAGCCAGTCAGGATGCAGTATGGCACCGATGAAACATACAACTTTCCCCTAGTTCTTTAATGCTTCCTCCCCTCCACACCCACCCCACACCCACTATCATGATCCCAATTCTACCCTTACAAATCCGGCTAAATCAGAAGATGTACACTGGTACAGATAAGAGCTGGAAACACAGAGAATCCAGGACAGGTAAACCCCTCAGGATCAATAATGAGAGTAGCGATACCAGGAGGGTAAGGGAAGGTAGGGGGAGAAACTGGAACCTGATCATAGTCATCTACATATAACCCCCTCCCTGGGGGATGGGCAACAGAAAAGTGGGTGAAGGGAGACATAGGTCAGTGTAAGACATAAAAAATAATAATAATTTATTATTTATCAAGGATTTGTGAAGGAGTGGGGGTGGGGGAGGAAGGGGGAAAATAAGCATATACCAAGGGCTCAAGTAGAAAGAAAATGTTTCGGAAATCATGATGGCAGCAAATGTACAAACGTGCTCGACACAATGGATGGATGTGTGGGTTCTGGTAAGAGCTGTATGAACCCTCAATAAATAAAATGATTTTTTTAAGGCGGTGACGCCAAGGCGCCTGGATTGTCTAGGACCGAGTAGAACTTCCCCAGAGGGGTTCCTAGGCTGCATGTCAGCTTTATGGGACAGGTTCCCGGGCTTTCTCCTGCGGGGCCACTGGGTGGCTGGGAGCCACGCCACAACCTTTCATTTAGCGCCAGTTGAACCCTTCTCCAGCTGGCCCCAAAGCGCAGACCCAGGATGTATAAGTGTGCACAGCCACTCCCTGTGAGTCTGTCAGGCAGGCTGCTACTGCTCCCCTGTTGCTGTCGCGGTTTGGGGCCTTCGATTTGTTCTGACCCATAGTGACCCTACGCACAAGAGAACGAAACACCGCCCGGCCCTGCACCATCCTTACGACTGTTGCTATGCCTGCGCCCACCGGAGCAGCCGCTGTGTCGGTCCAGCCTGTCGAGGGCCTTCCTCTCTTTCACTGCCCTTCCACTTTACCAAGCATGATGGCCTTCCCCAGGAACTGGTCTCTCCTGATGGCCTGTCCCCCTAGAGGAGACCTTCACAAACACACAGATAGTGATGCTTGGGAATTAGGACTATGGTATCTCACTTTAATAGTTGCTTCTGGTCAACCAGAAGCCCTGGTAGCACAGGGGTCACTCTGCTAACTGAAAGATTGGGTGCTTGAAGCCATTAGCCACTCTGTGGGAGACAGGCGTGGCAGTCAGCTTCCTTAAAGACCTGCAGCCCAGGAAACCCTGTGGGGCAGTTGGCCTCGGTCCTGTAGGATATGGCTATACATTGGAATGGACGCCATGGCCGTAGGCTTGGCTTGGCAATTTCTCCTCCCTGCACCCCGTCATTTAAATGCTCCAATTGGCTCCCTAACATCATGTTTCAGGATTACTGCTCCTGGCTTCCAGATTTGCAACTTTGTATTTTATTTGCTTAGAAACAAATCTGGCCAGAGATCCCTCCTCTCAGGTGCCGTGTTTCTAGGGCCACCTCAATCCCTATCACCATCATCCAATTACATCTAACCCACTGGCTTCCGGGTCACTGATTCATTTAGGATTCCATAAGCACTTGCTGGGTGACAACGTATGTATTGACCAAATGTTCGAGTTAGGCATATGCCGATCCCTAGAGACTCCTGTTCTCTGCGAGCTTGATTCCTAGCGGTAGAAACGGGTCATGAGCAAGGCAATAAACGCATGGACAATGTCAAATAAATGCCGCAAAATAAAATAAGCAAGGGACAGGGGGAGGGTGAGAGAGAGAAAAGTAGGGAGGGAAAGAAGGAAGGGAGAGAGGAAGGGAGGGAGGGAGGGATTTGGAAAAAAGAAGAAAGGCAGACTAGGAGGAAAGGAAGGGGAGAGAAGGACAAAGAGAAGACTATAGGAGGGCACGGTTCTCAACATTTAGCTCCAGCATTAGCACCTTCTGCGAAGCTTGTAGGAATGCAAAATCCTAGAACCTATTCAAGACTTTCTTGGGGCCCAGAACCCTATCTTTGGTCAAGCCTGCTGGGGGCTCTTGCAGGCCATGGTGCATGTGAAGGGTTAGCACACTCAGCCCCTAGACAAAAGGTTGGAGGTTCAAGTTCACTCAGACGTGTGCTTTGGAAGACAGACCTGGCAAGCTACCTCAGAAAAAGCAGCTATTGAAAAATCTGTGCAGTGTGACCATCTAGCTTAGAAACAAGAAATCCCACATGGAAGAAGCACACCAGCCTGTGTGATCATGAGGTGTCGAAGGGATCAGGTACCAGGCATCAAAGAACAAAATACCATATCATTGTAAATGAGGGGAGTGCAGATTGGGGGCCCAAAGCCCATCTGTAGGCAACTGGACATTCCCTTACAGAAGGAAGGAGATGAGCCAGTTGGGGCAGTGTAGCAACACTGAAACATACAACTTTCCTCTAATTCGTAACTACTTCCTACCCTCCCCCCACTATCATGATCCCAATTCTACCTTACAAATCTGACCAGACCAGAGGATGTACAGTGGTTCAGATAGGAACTGGAAACACAGGGAATTCAGGATGGATGATCCCTTCGGGACCAGAGAGTGGTGATGCCGGGTGGAGAGAAGGTGGAGTAGAAAGAGGGACCGATTACAAGGTTCTACATATAACCTCCTCCCTGGGGGACTGACAACAGAAAAGTGAGTGAAGAGAGACATCAGACAGCATAAAATATGGCAAAATAATAATAATAATTTACAAATTATCAAGGGCTCATGAGGGAGGGGGAACTGGGAAGGGGGAAAATGAGGAGCTGATACCAAGGGCTCAAGTAGGAAGAAAATATTTTGAGAATGATGAGGGCAACAAATGTACAAATATGCTTGACATAATGGATGGATGTATGGATTGTGATTAAAGTTGTACAAGCCCCCAGTAAAATGATTTAAAATGTTTTTAAAGACCATGGGGGGATTATAAATTTATAAATTATCAAGGGTTCATGTGGGAGGGAGGGGGGGAATGAGCAGATATAAAGGACTCAAGTAGAAAGAAAATGCTTTGAAAATGATGATGGCAAGATATGTACAAATGTGCTCAACACAATGCATGGATGGATGGCTTGTGATAGGAGCTGTAAGAGCCCCCAATAAAATGATTTTAAAAAGGAAAATCTGTGACGTGGAGTTCTACCTAACGTGAGCTCACCATGACTGGCGGCCAAGTAGACAATGACCCTGCCGATGCCCCACTGAGGATACTGGATTCTGATGCATGATAAAATTTGAGAGCCATTGTTACAACCAAGAACCTTGAGCAGAGACTCGCCCTAGCAGACATACCAGCTCCAAAACCCCTATCTGGGTGGAATCCTAAAGGTCGTTTGAGCCAGACGTGGCTAGTCCCCCATACGGGTCACTGAAGTCCTTATGTCACGCTCATCAAACACGCTCGTATTATATGTTCCCATCAGCGCTGGCTCGGTGGGTGGAGGAGCCCACACTTCATTTGATGCACCACTGTCGCCATCTTGAAATCCTTAATTCATTCCTCTGTGCACTTGCCTGTTGTGAGTAGAGTCCAGTTGACCAGTGAAGTAATCCCATGAGCGGGGGGTTCTGGGAAACCTGGGTGGCTGTGTGTCCTTTCTGCCCAGGTCACATCTGCAATGACCCCTGGGGACCCAGAATCCTGAGGGTCCCACTGGGTCTGGGGACTCCGTGACACTCAGAGCGGGTTCAAGGGAAGCAGAAGTACACAGGGCTGGAAAGACCCTGCTTCTCTTCAGACCAGAACGTGTTTCAAACACAGCAGGGAGCCCACAGTGTTCTAAAGACCACTGACATTGAACCTTGCCCTTGCCACGTCAGCCAAGCTCAAACCAAACCAGTTGTCAAGTTGACCTCGGCTCATGGGGACCCCACCTGTGTCAGAGGGAAACTGCAGTCCATCAGGTTGTCAGTGGCTGGTTTGTTTAGAAAATAGATCCTGGGCCGTTCTTCCCAAGCAGCATGGGGTGGCCTTGACCTCCAGCTTTCAGTTAGCAGCTGAGTGCTGAACTAGCCCATCACCTGTGCCCCAGCTGATGGCAGCTGAAGGGACAGAGAGGACAGTTCTGAGTCCCGTTCCTCTCTGTCCTTCCTGACTCACTAGTAAAGCAAAGGTGGGAGAATCGGTAGAACGAGGGACGATCAAGAAGGAAATTCAAAGAACTGAATATGGCCTGTGGAGGGGTCCCAGGGGACGGGCAAGAATAAAGCAACACGCATGCGCAAACCATGAGATGCATCGTGTGGTTTCAATGTTTCTACCCATGTGGAAAGGGCTCTTGCTTTTTTGTTTTGTTGTTGTTTTTTTTATTAACTTAGAGCAGCACTGAATTGCAAAAACAAATTACCACATCAAGCGGAGAAAATAGGCCACAGAAGAAGGGGAAACCCCCACCAACTTTCTTACCTTGGACGCTTGGATGGCCATTTTCCTTCCTGCCCCTGGAACAGTCTCAGTTTGCACAGGGCCCCACCAGCCAGACCCTGCTTCCCATTTGAAATCTGCTTCTGGAGAGGGAAGGTGGCGTCTTCATGCAGATGTGAGCGTTGTGTTTCTCTGAGCCCAGCGGGTCATTAAGCCAGGCAGGACTGCGGTCAGAGGGGGCAGCTGCGTCTGTCACCATGAGGGAGGGACAGAGCCTCGGCCAGGTCGGGAGATATTTTTTTTTTCTCTCCAGCTCACACCTACTCCGTGCCACCAAACGGCTTCAGTGGGAACCGAGAGGCAGATGGGGTTCCTAGACAACGTTGATCCTTGAAAGAATCGGCCTGCCTTCTGTGAGGCCCTCAGATCACGGGTCCCAGCAGGAGCAGGATGCGAAGATGCCAGAAGGCAGACGCTTGCCTGAAGAGTAAAGCCAGGATGAGGACAAGCAAGCGGCTACTGTTACCGCTGCCTACACTCCCCGTGCCACCCGAGAGGGGCCCTTGAGTTGGCTCCCCTCCACTCCAGTCCTGAGCCCAGGCACGGCACAGTAAAGCCATGTGCCAGCTGGTGCCATCTTCCCGGCCCTGGGAATGCACGACTCCGTCTTGGCATCCATGGGTGCTGTGCGTGCCCTCCCCAGTAGGAAGCCCTGGTGAACTAGCTCTGCCGTGCAGCGGAGAGTCCGCTGCTCTGGTAAGCATCAAATTAATATGCGCGCTCCAGCACCGCAGGCTAAGCCTCGGGCTGCTGGCCAGAAAGCCCGTGTTGGAACCGATTACCGGTACACCCCGGAAAGCCCAGGTGGCGGCATTGCTCTATCGTCTAGTCTATGTGAGTTGGTGTAGACTCAAGAGCAACTGCTGCTGTTGTTGTCAGGTGTCGAGTCAGACCCTGCTCACCGCGATCCTACACACAGTACAGCAAACTGTGGCCCCGCCCTGCGCCATCCGCACACTTGTCCTAGGGGGGAGCCCCTGCCACTGTGTCAGTCCATCTTGTTAGGGGCCTTCCTCTTTGGGGCTGTGCCTCCATTTCATCAAGCACGATGTCCTTCTCCAGGGACTGGTCGCTGCTGATCACGTAAGACCAAGTCTTGCCGTCCTTGCCTCAGCATCGTGGCTGTGCTGCTTCCGAGACAGATCCGGGTGCTTTCAATGTTCTCCGCAGTTCAAGTGCATCGACTCTTCTTCACTGCGCCTTATGCATTGCCCAACGAGACCATGGGAAGGACGGTGGCTGGGTCCGACATACCCCAGTCCTCGAAAGAACATCCTTCCTTGCCAACACTCTTATGGAGGTCTTGGTGGGCCGACTTGCCTGATGCGTTAGGTAAACCGGGAGCAGGGGGTTTGCTTTAGTTTGTTTCCACGTAGGGAATTCACCCGGCAGCACCGTCCTACACACGCTATGATCCACGGCTCTCACGGGCTCACTTTCCGAAGCATCACCAGCTCTTTTCCCTAATCTGGGAGCCCCACTGAGACCTATCCACCACGGTGCCCCTGCTGATATTGGAAATGCCACCAGCTCAGCATCCCGCTTCACGCCGCACAAGCCACCGAGCCACTGCAGACCGGCAGGGGGTGTTGAACACTCAGTTTAACGGGGCTTTCAAGGGGACTGCAACTGCAGTAACATCACGTGTTTGGAAAAGACCCCTGTTAGTGTGCAGTGGTTTGAGAGATGGGCTGTGAACCACCAAGTCAGCAGTTCCAACCCACCAGCTGCTCCTTGGGAGAAAGACGAGGTTTTCTACTCCTGTAAAGAGTTACAGTCTTGGAAACCCACAGGGGCCAGGTGGACCCTGGCCTATTGGGTCGCTGTGAGTTAGAATGGACTCAGTGGCAGGGAGTTTGTTTTTGAAAGGTGGGAAGGCCCAGGCTTACCTAGACCTTCTACTACAAACCCAAGTTACACCTCCTTTCAATAGCAATGTCCTCCCTGTCTTCGAATCCGCTTCCCGTGTGTATTGCACCCCTTCAGCAAACACCCAGTGGGGCAAAACCTTGATGGTGCCGGCGCAGACGTGTTCAATACTGACCACTGCCCGGGGACCTCCCATTCAAAGACCTGGCATGTGTCACCTCGCAGGCTCAGACCTGTCGCTCCAGCCACTCCGTTGATGGCAATCTGGGATTGCTCACACGCAGGGCATCAGGGGAGGCACAAAGACGCCTTTGAGGAACGCGGGCAGGCTTGCGAGGCAGAGCACGCCAAGACCCCGGGCTTACCGTTCTCTCCCACTCATTCCTTATTAAGACGTTCCTTCGTCACCGGGCATTCCTGGGGTCCCAGCTGGTTTCAGTCCTGTTGCCGAGCCATTGTTTGAAAGAAGAGGCTTAGGACCAGAATCCTCAGCTCCCCACCGACACCATTAGCTCCGGAGATGGATTTTTACAAGTTGTCTGAGCGCCGGGCCCAGGGGGCACGGTGTTCTATGAGGTGAAAACATGAGACGCGGATTCCTTTTTCGGCCTCACGCTCACGCAAGAAGTGCCTTTTATTGAGAAGGCATGTGTGGGAAATGTTCTGGAGGAGTTCAAAGGTAGACTTTCTCCCCGCTTCGCTGCAAAAGAATGAGCTAGCGCTTGGACAAGGGGCGGGCGAAGCGTGTTGAGCAGATAGAATGTGCATGGCTAGGAGAGCCCAGACGCCATCAAGGAGCAGCCTGGCCCACCTTGCCGGCCTTACCTGCTCTCGGCTTCCTTCTCGCCACGACGTGTGGACCAGAGGAGGGTTTTCAAACGGTACCCTGGGGTGCTCTTAGCGAAGTGGTGGTGAGTGTCATGGGCATAAGGACTCACCTGGGATTCGGCTCCCAGCCTAGAGCCCTACGCCCCACTGCCGGGAATCCTGACTCCGTCAGTGGGGTTGGGGAAATCTAGAAACTCAGGGATCTCCATTATGAACAAGCTCTTTGCCGGTTCCAAAACTAGGATTAGGCCGGGGGGAGGGGTGGAGTGGGGACGGGGCATGTTTCAGGTGTTTTGAGCTTGGGGAAGAAGATAGAAAAAGTCTTACTCCCTCCCCCACAGCATCCAAGAAGATCAGCTCAGCAGTCATCCTCCGCAGAGTATGCACCGCAGGCTGCACACTCACCAGACAGTTGGAGGTTCAAGTCCACCAGAAGTGCCTTGGAAGATCTGGTGCCCAGTGATTTACTCCCCCCGAAAGCAGCCCCTGGAAGCCCTCAGGGAGAGGCTCTACTCTGACACCCATGATGCGCCGTGAGTCAGAGTCAATGGGAGGGCAACTGGTTAAAAGCTCCTTTGATGAGAGACTCCCTGCTAGTGACAAGGTTTGCAAGCCCCAGAGCTGAGTGCTCACGAATAGTCTGTGAGACGCCAGCATCTTGGTGGGGAGCCATTCCCTGGAGAAGGACAGCATGTCTGGTCACGTAGAGGGTGGACAAAGACAAGAAGACCCTCGGCAAGATGGCTTGGCAGAGTGGCTGCAACGGTGGGCTCCATCAGACCCACCCTGTGAAGATGGCACGGACGGGCAGTGCTCTGGTGTGTTCTCCCTGCGGTTATGGTGAGTCAGAACCGTCTTGGCCACACCTGATGGCGGCGGCAGCGGCGTCTAAGACAGAGCTTCCTAAACCGTGCGTCCAGAGGCAGCATGACGGGGAGTCACTGAGTGGAAGGATGGCAGCAGAAGGTTTCTGAACACACAATGACCAAAGATTAATTAAAAGATCAAGCGTGGATACTGTTGGTATTGGGGTTTATCTGTGTGGTCTTTTGTCCTTGTCGGTAGCCTTCTGGAATCTTTGTTGTGTGCTTTTCCTGTGCGTCTCAGTATGTGAAACGCAGGACAGGAGGATTTGTAGAGAAACATCTAGAATAAGGGTTCCCAGGGAGTACTGTCAGGAAGGTGGCGGGTGGGGGGGGGGGGAAGCTGATATCAAGGCATTCGAGAAGGAAGAGCATATTCTGAAGCTGATTTGGGTAGCAATTGCACAATCGTGCTGGATGAGATTAAACTATGGGATGGTATGATGTCTAGATTAAAAAAAGAAAAACCCAAACTCACTGCCATCCAGTCATTGAACCTCCTGTGGATTTCTGAGCCTGTAACTGTCTACCGGAGTAGAAAGCCCAGTCTTTCTACCAAGGAGCTGCTGGTGGTTTCAAACTACCAACCATGCAGCCCAATGCATAATCACTACACCACCAGATTAGCGCCCTAATAAAACAATTGAGGGGGAGGGAACGGGGGAATCATACGTGCAATGAATCCCAGGTGGTTCAGGCAGTGCTTGCCCATGTGGCAAACTTCTCGGTAGAAAAGAATCCCTGAGAATAAAATGTTTAAGAAGCTCTGATTTAGGACACAGGACACCCAAGGAAAGGAGACTGATCCTGGAGGAGGTAGGTGCAAGCCGTGTGACCTGCTCCCAGTCTCTCAGCAGAAAACCCCCTTAATGCGCATGGGCTTCTGAAATGATGCGCTCCCCTCAGATCCAAGGGCACACATCACACAATTCCTGGCCCACTCAGAAGGGGAAACCAGAGGCATCTGTGTAGAAAAGTCATGTCAAAGACTTGCTAGGCTAGCAAATGATTCCTAGGGTGGTTGCTCCGTATGCATGTCTAATTTCCAGTGCCGGAGCAGAAACACTCGCCGGCTGAGGGGGCCTCCTACTCCCCCTCTTTCCAAAGCGACCATCTTTAAAGGGACTCTCAGTGTCATTCCCAGGGTCCCTGCTCACAGCAGGCCATCTCCCAGTGTGTCCCTGCCCCTCACACCAGGAGCTCACGGGCGCGCTTCGGGAATGAAGAGTCCTGGTGATGCTCCTGGGTACACATCGGACTGCTAACCTCGAAGTCGGTGGTTCAAGTCCATCCACTGTCCGATGAGAGAAGATGAGGCAGCCTGCTCCCATAAACACGAAGTGGCTTGGAACCCCTAAATAAAGTCACTATGAGCTGGAATCGACTCACGGGAGTGGGTTTTTGCATGACGTCAACAGACTTTAAATGAATGAACGAAACAAGTGGTCTTCATCCACAAGCTCAGCTCTACAGAGCCTGGGGAAGCATTGTCTGTCATAGAGTTCCTGCAGAAATAAGCCACGTTTCCAAGGTGACGAAGAGAACTGACCATTTTTAATCTCACTGAAGACCATCAGAATAAAACCGCTCTCTCCAAATACCAACCAGGCAGAACTTATAAGCCACTGGATTAGCTGAGCCCTTTCTTTATCTTAAGAAGTCTGAGATGATTTTAGACCTATTACTTTCCATGGATTACAATTACCGCTATAGAAAATCCCAAATCCCATGCTACGGCATCAAGTCGATTCTGGCTCATAAACTCTCACTCACAGAGGCAGCTCACATGAGCCCAGGAGGACAGAACAGAAGTGCTCCTTTGTGCTGGCCAGGCTGCAGCCTCACTTTCCCCCCAGGGAATGGCTAGTGAGTTTGAACCACTGATCTTTCGCCTAGAAGCCACCTCTTAACCCACTGTGTCAGCAAGGCTGGTTTCCAAATGAATCAGGCACTCTCGCTGCCACTGAGTCCATTCTGACCCATCGTGACCCGATTCTGAGACTAACTCAACACCTCTTCTTTCTCCCTCGGAGCTGCGGGTGGTTTCAAACTGCTCACCTTGTGGTTAGCAGCCCGACTTGTAACCACTGTGCCACCAGGAAGGACCCTCATTTATTGGGGACTCAAATGGACTCTAGGCCTCACAAGTAAGACATTCATTTTTTTAATTCTAAAAGTAAGGAAATATGCAATTTAAAAAAAAACAAAACCGAACCATGGCACTGAGATTTTCCATGTCAAAAACGCCCATGATCCAATGCAGCAGTCTCCACATCTTCTCTTCACGAAGACTTCTAAAACGCTGTCTGTCATGATTCGCCTTTTAAAAACTCTTTTAATGAAACCGATCTACAAATAAATGAGATAAGATGAAAGATCACCGGAACTCGAAGATACCCACCAGGTCACGTTGAGACTAGAATTATACACTGATCAGCAAGCCCCCAGGGAAACCCCCACTGGCGGGTCTCTCCACCCTCCCCTTGCCTTTCTGAATGTCTGGCTTCCACGTTTGATGAGTGCAAACCCTCAGCCCAAGAGGCCAAGCTCATCGTCCATGAGGTGCTGCTGCGAAGAGTGAGAGATGCTGGCCTCAATCCCTTGGCACAGCGCACCGGAGTCTGACCACCCACGCTTGCAGGATATAGTAACTGGAGATGCTCAGTGACCTCACGAAGCATTCCTACTGGGAATCTCTTTAAATAACCAGCGACGTTAATAACTCGCATTGACATTTCAATTTCAGCTCACTGAAAAACCTTCAGCGCTCAGTGAACTTTGAGGACTTCACGGGACCTATAATTGGATGGAAGATGCTTTGTGGCATTTTGTGTATTCATGGCCAGTGTGATGCGAATGCACACCCACTCATATGCAATCTATGCACGCACACATACACACAAATGGGTAAGTCAAGGCTTGTGCTGCAAAACCATGTTGTTGTTGCTGCTGTTGCTGCTGTTGCTGGTAGGTGCCATTGAGTCAATTCTGACCCATAGCGACCCGACGTTCAACCCAAGGTTAAACAAAGCCTAGTCCCTCACCATGATCACAGCTGTTTTATGCCTGAGCCCGTCGTTGCTTTAAAATCATAGAAACCTTCGTTAAACAAGAACATCAAAATGTGAAGCAGCAGTATCCTCCAGCGAGGGCCATATGCTTCTGAGAGTGGATTTCCATCTCCCTAACCCTTCTGTGTTCCTGGATCTACACCAACTCAAAACGGAGACTTCGGCATCCTGAAGGGACTCAAACCGTGTCCCTCTTCAGCATTCTTGAGTTTGGGGGAACAAAAGGAATGTGAACGGGCAAGATCCCGGCTGTAAGGTGGATGAGCTGCAGGATCCCAACAAAATTCACCTAGCACAGCCCGTGGTGCTCTCAAAGAGTGCGCAGCTGCATCCCTGTGATGAAAAACGATCGTTGGTACAACATCCCTGGGCTGTTTCTCACAATGCAGTCGTCGGATCACTCAATGCTTCTCCCCAAGGAGCGCCCACGATGGTCTCGTGTCTTTGGACAAAATCCATCAAGATGAGTCCTTTGGGATCCCAAAGCACAGTCCCCATCCCCTTCTGAGCTGGCCTCTCTGCCTTGAATTGAACTGGGGCCCAGCAGATCCCCTCAGAAACCATTGTTTTGATTGGACCTGGCTCTGTGGAGGGTATCGGTAAACCCAAGACTCGTCCCAGCTTATGGTTCATTCCATAAAACCATCTTCCTTAGTGGACGCAAAGACCCGCTGTCTGCGGCAGGTGATTTTAATGTGATGCTTTTTTGAAGGGAGATGTTCGTATCTTTTTTTAAGGTCCCTGAAGAGACCAGGAGAAGCGCACGACGGAGAGGACATGTCTGCAGCAACCCTCTGTCCCGGGGTGAGCAGGAGCAGGTTTGGTTTCGTTTAAACCCATGCGTGTATCACCTGGAGCCAGAGTGCTATTGCTTGTAAACTTACCTGCATGTGCTAAGGTACATGCATTACCAGTTGATGCAAAATAGGCCCCGGGGATGCAGTGAGAAGGGCAAGCCACCAGCTTCTCCGTGGCAGAAAAATATGGGCGTCTGCTTTTGAAAAGGTTTCCAGCCTTGGAAGTGCCATGGGGGAGTTCTGCTGAGTCCTGTAGGCTCAAGAGGAATCAGAATCTCGACTTGTTGGTAGTGGACTTGTCGGTGGTGCAAGTGGCCTTTGCTCATCTGCTAACAGAAGGTTTAGCGGTTCAAACCCAGTGGTCCCTGGAAGAAAATGCCTGGCAATCTGCTTCTGCAGAGATTAGAATCAAGAGTACCCTAAGGAGCGGTCCTTCTCTGTGGCACATGGGCTCGCCATGAGTCGGAATCAGCCGGAGAACAGCTACCAACCCTGTCCCTCTGCTCTGTTTCATGTGCTCAGCATCCACACCCAGAGGATTTGCATTTTTCCTCTTTTTTTGTTGTTCATTTGTTCTACCAACACTCAGATATCCACCTGACATGAGCGTCACGGAGCCGGATAAGATATATAGACCTTACCCCCCAAAATACACTTCAAATAATCACATCTCAAAAAGAACAACTGAGACTAGACTTCCATTCCATCCAGCAAGCCCCCTGCTGGATATTACCCAAAGGAATTAAGAGGCCTAACATGAACAGACGTGTGCACACACGAGGTCTTCACAGCCCTGTTCACAATAGCAGGGAGACGGAAACAGCCTAAAGGCCCGTCAGCAGAAAAATGGATTTTAAAAAACTCTGGTCCATGTGCCCAGTGGAATACTGGGCATCGCTGATGAACCCTGAGAAGATGACAAGGCTCCTCAATGCGGACAGGCCTGGAGAACTTTAGGCTGAGGGAAGTTAGCCACTCACAAAAGGACCAATACGATCAGAAGCCACCGCTACTAGGAAAAGAAAAGAAAGATCAAGACTTTCATATCAAACAGACGCTAAAGCTTGCTAACGTGGGGAAGATCAGGGAAGGAGGGGAAAGCACGGGGCCAGATGGTTGGAGGATGTTGATGGAAGTTGGTGATCCACAGAGGGTGAAGGGGAATCAAGGAGAAGGTGGAGGGGAAGGGGGCTTTGTTAATGGTTTAGACTCTGGAATATGGAAATGACAATGGTAACCAATATCTAAGTTAGAACACTAACAAGAGAACGCATCTTGATCCCACGAAAAATAATAAAAATAAGTACAAAGGAAGAGACAAAAGGAACAACTGCTGGTGCAAAGGTCAATTCCACAACCAAATCAGACAGACAGACAACCCCAGGTTTCCCACTTGGCTGCATCCAGGCTTCCCTGATGTCTGTCCTCTCTCCCACTGCCACCCACACAAAACAGAGCCGAGTCCACCCCATGAGATGATCCACAAGGGGCCAGGAGCGGCCTAGCTGGAGTGTCTGGTGCAGGTGGAGCTCACCACATTTCTCAGCAAGCCAGGCTTCCAAGGAACCCTTCCATTGGCCCATGTCTACAGCCAGACTAGCGCCTGTCCTGGATGCTAAAACTTTACTGGACAAATATTTTCAGTTCCTCAATATGTTCCACACCAACAACTCCCTCCTTCCCTTTCCCAGCATTGTCATTTTACTTCCCCCGAAATGATCCCGGTGCATGGGGACCCCGTGTGTGTCGAGGCGGTACCGTGCCTCAGTGGGGTTTTCAATAGCTAGGGTTTTCTAAAGTAGAGCACCAGGACTTGCTCAGTGAGGTCTCAATAGACATGCAATCGGCTATCTTAATGGATCACCAGTGGCCAGCAGATGTGCTTATGTTAGTATTCTTTTGGCTGCAAGTACCAGGCTCCATTTCTGGTTAAGCCGAGGCGCTGGAATGTACTGGCACCGCAGGAAGTGTTGAACAGCTAAGCGAGACTTTCCTAGGGCCTCCTCCATCACCCAGATGCTCTCTAAGGGTCTGGTTCCCTCCTCACTTGACCCCAAGACACCCTGGGCTCCTGACCATCCCTATCCTTGGACCACAGCTCCAGGAGCAAGGTCTAATCCAAGCACTTTGGGATAGGTCCCGACACAGAGGTCCAGCCTGGGGCCGATCAATGAAACCAGAGAGAAGTGAACGGTTGTTAACCAAAAGGGCGCTTCTGCCGATCGGAGTTGTCTTCCAACTCCTTAACTTCTTCAAGGAGCTAACGTTTCTTAGTTGACTGCTTTGCTTCTTTTCTCAGGCATATTCTGAGTAAGAAACAACAACGCAAGGGGCGCCTGGGGAAGCGCGTAAAAGACGAAGAAGGGAAAAATCCATCAACCTAACACGTTACGTCATCACAACACACATTGTGGCCCAGACTGCATCCTGTGGATGCAGAAAACCCGGGAAGAGGAAGAGTCACTGAGAAGCACAAATGGATCAACATTCCAGACTCCAAGAAACAGGCCGAGCTTATTCTGAAGATGCTAACTAGAGCATGGCTGACGAGCTGGATGCTGTCACGCCCATTCGCACCCCCTGAGACTGCGAAGAACTGCCTGCGAGGGTTTCCCAGGAGATGGTCTTGATGGGAGCCGATGGCCAGGTCTTTCTTCCGTGGGGCCACTAGGCGAGTTCAAACAAGTGACCTTTCAATTAGCAACCCAGGAACCCTGGGAACCGGAGCACGCTGTTCGGTTAAACAATCCGCACAGAGATGTCTCAGGATTGATGCCACGGGAAATTTCTATTCTCTGACAAAGGGAAATCAACTTTCTCTGCCAACGGATTAAAAACAGACAAACGCAAAGTTTCACCCCAAAGGCCCAGGGTGAGGAGGCAGCGGGGACCCGAGCGGGCAGTGCCGAGGAGCCCCAGGTGAGGAATTGGCCTCTTCAGAAAGCAGCCCGTCTGACTGTGGGGAGCTGTGGGGAGCGCCTGCTCGGTGAGCGGGGTTTTGAGTTACACGAGAAGACGCTGTACCCAGCGAAAGCCCGGAGTCTGCTGAGAAACCTCAAATGGAAAATGTAACGAGAGTGTCTTGCTCAGAAATACCCGTGGCTGATGAAAACTGAAATCAGTATTGATAGATTTGGCTCTCCCGTTTTTGCTGAGTTGAATGAACTGAGTTGGTAGGCGAAGTATTTTAGCTCTTCATCCTCAGCGTGCCAACATAGGGCTTTTTTCAACACGCCTGTAGCCGCACATGTGGCAAGCATTTGTTATTTACAACACGCAGGCAGGAAGCACTCGGCCGATGAGAGAACTCTTCCCGAAAGATCTTTTCCAAATGGGACCTTATGCTGTATGTGTTAAATGCAGTCCCACACAGTCAGAAAGTTTTTTAGCCCCAGATTTTATTTCTGATTAAAAAAAAAAAAACTACATTTTTTTTTTTGTAGGCAGCACGTGATGTAAAATCTGGCGGCGAATAACTGTAGGCCAGGCTTCTGTGTTTCCTTGTTTCTTTCTGTGTTCTGGGAAGGTTTACGAACAGTGTGTGTGTGGGTTTGTGTGCCATGAGAGATGGGGCAAGGAGGAAGCTGCAGAGAGCCCACGAGGCTGAGATGGGGATGGAGCAGCCATTTGGGGTTCCATCCATGTTCTCATTGGGCCTTGCAGAGAGCCGGCATGGCATCGTTGGAGCTTTGCAAACATTCCGTGCTTCATCGGAGGCATGCCAGTGCTGCGATGGGAAGGTTTCCGTTGAAGGTGATGAAGTGCAGGCTGCTGGTGAGGAAGAGGACAATGCTGAGGTCCACGTCAAACCAGTGTCCTTTGGCTTGATGGGAGCTGCTGGTTTGCCGTCTGACCACGTCCAAATATAGCTCCATCCTATTCTGAGAAACCTTACGAGTCGCATGGTCTGTATATAAAAGGTGGATATTTCCTCTTTTAAAAAAGAAGTTTGTGTTCCAAAGCATTTCACCGAAGGATTCTTTTTCAGCGGTATTCTCCTAGAATATAATTCATAATGGGACAGAAATCTTGTATGCATTTCTCTCTAAATCATTTTTAATTGGTCAACAATTTTAGACAGAGAAATTTTTTTTTAGGTTGAGAAATTATTCTTAGGGAAAAGTTTCCATAAGCGTTGGAGGAGCCCGTCTTCAGGGTCAGTAGCCTACTCGAGCCCTGGCCCCAGCTCCCCTGCAGCCAAAAGAACTAGAAGACGCCCAGCTACCACCACTTCCTGCTTTTGATCAAGGTCACAATACCTCAATCCTGATGGAACGGGAGGAAACCTTGGAACAGCTCAGATTCTTACAAAACCCAGACTTGGCAGGCCGGTTGGGACCAGAGGGCACCTGAGACCATTGCCCCGAGGTACTCTTCAAACCTTGAACCCAAAAGGCTTTCACCACTGGTGACAACCAGATTGCCGTAGGAAATAAAGCTTATTCCCTGTGAATGGGGGGCTCCACTAAAACATATATCTCTGAGATCCAAAGGTCAACAATGACTCCAAGGCAAAGAAGAGGAGGTAACGGGGCCGGGAAACTTGAGCAAGGAAATGGAACAACTAGAAAAGAAGTCAAGAGAAGGCAGGCAGTTTGGGCAAAAAAACAGTGTCATGGGCTACTTGTATAGACATTGCCAAATGGGAATCTATTTTTTCTGTGAAACTTCTCACTATAAAATAAAACATTTTTGAGACAAGTGAATCCTGGCTTTATGCGTAGAGTCACAGAGAATCAATAAACCACTGCACTTCAAAAATAAAAATAGGAGAGAGTTGGAAAAGTTGCATCCTTTCAGGTGACTTGAGAACGTATTTTGCTCAGGAGTCTCCACTTCAATGTGAAAGTCATCCTTCATGTAACGCCTACAACACAATCCATCTCGAAACACTTACACTATGCTGAAGCTGATCCACAGCCATCATCGTCCAGTCACTGTCAACAGCATGGCAGGTGCACAAAGGCCAGCGTCGACTGTAACAGTCAGCGTAGCTCAACGCCTTTTCAAAATCCTCCTACGTGTCAGACACCTCTCTTGCATCAGCCTGGCCACCAGCTCCTCGAGCAGGGCTGGAGCCAGAGCCGGCATTCAGTGGATATTTGTAGAGGCTTCCAGCGCTGTACGTCTTAATAATGGTTCATAAATGCCTCATAGGACCTGAGGAATCCCAGGACAGCGAAGACTATCATCAGGGTGGATATTCAAGTCCACCCAGAGGCACCTTGGGAAAGAGACCTGGAGGTCTACTTCTGAAAAAGTCAGCTCTTGAATGCTCGATAGAGAGCTCACTAATGGTGACCAGCATGGTAGGGAAGGTTTTGTGTCATCTTAACTGGGCCAGGATTCTCAGTGGGTTGGGAGCTAATACCTAGAACCGACTCGAGGCAATGAGATTGCTTTTTAACCTCCCATGGCCTTCCTAATGCCATATAATCACAGCACTTGACTGTAAACCTTCATGATGGGGTCAGATTAGGGTCAAATGCCACAGCCTCTCTCAAGTCACAGCCTGTATGCCATTAATTTCCTCGAGAGTATGGCTTGCTTCCAATATAAGTGGATGCCGGAGGTAAGTGTGCTTGTGTTTTACTGGGTCTGGATCCTGCATTTTGGCTCACTGACCTTTGGTCCTTTGCATCTGACCAACACCTGCCACACTGCCTGCCAGTCCTAGGAGTCTTCAACAGCCTGTCACATCATTTGTATTTACTCACCTCTGTGGCCGCCACCCTGACCTGCTGGTCTTGGAAGCATTCGCCTATGCATCCACCAACCTGCGCCCTTCCTGCCAGCCTTGGGTTTCTCAGTCCCCACAACTAGGTGAGTCAAGAGAAGAGTCCAGCCTAACATCTGAACCATGGACTTGGAACTTGTTCAGACTTGGGCTTGCTTGCATCTGCAAATGTGTGAGCCATTTTCTTGATACAAATTATTCTATATCCATACACATATACATTTCACTGGTCTTGCTTCTCTGGAGGATTATCCAAGACACCAGGACAGGAGGGAGGACAAAGTTTAGGAAACACTGAGTCTCTGTTTATGGTGATTAGAAACTATACAATAGATACTGGCGATGTTAGTATCACATCATTAAAGTAATTGATGTCACTAAACTGTACACATGTTGCTGTTCTTATTGTTAGAGACCAGTGGGATAGTTAGGACCATGGTAACCTGATGTCCAACAGAACAAGATCTTGCCCTGCCCTGCACCCTCCTCACAATCATTGCTACATGTACGCCCATTGCTGCAACCATGGTGGCAATCCTTCTGGGTGAGGGGCTGCCTCTTCCGCACCGGCCCTTTTCCTTAGAAACAAAGGAGCATTCTGGCTGTACTCCCCACGCGGACTTGTTCGTTCTTCTGGCATATTCAAAATCCTGCACCAGCACTCTAGTTCAAAGTCATCAATAGTCATTGTCTGGCGCTCGCATGTATTCATCAGGCTTCCTTATTGCTGCCTGTTTCCGCATGCAGAGGAAGAGCTTGCGAACACCATGCTTTGGGTCAGGTTGCGTTAGTCATCGATTCTCTCTCTCTCTCTCTCTCTCACTTTCAAGAGGTCTCTTGCCACAGATTTGCCCAATGCAATAGGACATTCGACTTCCTGATGGCTGCTCCTGGCGGTTGATTGTGGATCTAACTAAAATGAGATCCTTGACAACATCAGTCCTTTCTCTGTTGATCATGATGTTGCTACCAGTAAGGCTGTGAGAATTTGGGTTTTCTTTTTATGATCCATCCCAAAGGTCGTTGCCTTCGACCTTCATCAGCAAGTGCATCGAATCTGCTTTACTTTCAGAAAACAAGGTTGCATCATCAACATCCTGCAGGTTGTTAGCGAGCCTTCGTCCGATCCCGATGCTGCATTCTTCTGCGTACAGTCCAGTTTCTCAAATTCTTCGTTCAGCATAGACTGAATAAGTGTGATGATAGGCTACAACCCTGAGACACACCTTTGCTGATTTTTTAACCTTGCAGTATCATCTTGTCCTGTTCAGACGACTGCCTCCTGGCCTGTGTACAGATTCCCCATGGGAACAGTGAACTGGTAGGGATTCCTGCTCTTTACAATGTACCCATAATTTGTTATGATCCACATAGAGTCAAACGTCTTTTCTTAGTTGATAAAACACAAGTAAACATCTTTCTTGTATGCTGTGCTCATGGGAAATACTCAATAGTACACATGAGGAACTAATTGTGAACTCAATGATGCCACTAAATTATACATATAAGCAACATCCTCCTGCAAAGCCTGTATTGTATATTTTAATGATTATTTTAAAATAATGCATGAGTATTATTAAAAATTTAAAATCTGTGATACTCTGTTCTACTCTCACACACCTCACAACCATCTAACTAATTCCGACTCACAGTGAGCGTAGTGGACAGGATAGAACTGCTTCTGTGCATTTCTGAGACTGTAACTCTTTACAGCAGTACAAAGCCTCTTCTTTATCCCTAGGAGCTGGCTGGTGGTTTTGAACTGCTGACCTTGCAGTTAGAAGCCCAACGCATAACCACTATGCCACCGGGGAACCTTACACTGACACAAATGGACTCAGATCAGATGAATGGTTAGAAAAAAAACTCAAAGGGCCCCGCTTTATTTGAAAGGGGTTGTTCATTTGATAACTGATGATAAGAAATGATGTGTTTAAGCCTTTTCCAAAAGAATAAAAAAAAAACCCTGGCTAGAAATGAGAACTAAGGGGTCGTCAAGCTGAGGGGAGTTATGTTTAAGATGTCAGGATTTAAATGGAGCCCTTGGAGCACCAAGGTTAAGCTGTACTAGGATGACTGTCCACTGAAAGCTGGCCAGTTCAAACCCATTAGCTGCTCTGTGGCAGACAGATGAGTCAGCGCGCTGACATCGGCCGCCTCGGAAGCCTGTGGAGCCGTTCCCTAGGGTTGCCGTGAGTCAGAACTGACCGGATGGCAGTGGGTCGGGTTGGTGTGGGTGTGCTTAAGAGAAAAAAAGTGAAGAATCAGCAAGGAAAGGAAAGGGACTATGTTTTCGGTGTCATTTAACTGAATCGAGTTGCACATGGCCCATAGGCTTTTGAAGCCCTTCAGAAGCATGAAGCCGACATTTCTGTGTGGAACGAATGGGCTGCTATCTCACCACCAACTCACTTTCTGTGAGGCCTGTTCAACAGCCAGACTTTCAGAGCAAAAGGAGGGTCGTTTTGTTTTTGTCAGAGAGTTTTGAAGGACAGTCAAGGGATCTACCATCCTGGACAGATTTGTTCCACCGGCTGCTCAGTCCTTCCCACCAGCCAACTGGCTTGGCTTACCGAGACGGGAGGGTGGACGGCAACGTTATTTTACTCGCTGGCGAATCCACAGGCATGCAGATTTTCGTAAGTGAAGAATCACAGGGACGTTCCAGCCTCGATGAGTCTTGGGCTGGTCTACATTTGGGCTCGATATCCTCTTCCAGGGAGCCATTTCCCCTTGAACCCCAATGGGTCTTGTAGACTGAACCAATCAGATTGCCAATAATTTACATTGGGTCCACTTGGTCACTACAAGTCAGAATGGACTCGGTGGCAGAGAGGTGAGGTGCCTCCAGACCATTGGCTATTGAACACTCATGTGTGTGTGTGTGTGTGTGTGTGTGTGTGTGTGTGTGCGTGTGTGTGTGTGTGTGACTGAGGATTGTTCTGTTTTGAGTGCAGCATTAGCAGAAGGTACATTCTGCAGTTTCAACAGCTCTTGTCTTGTCTCTTTCACCCACTGCAAAATGGCCTTGACATGCTCTTTCATGCTGACGTTTCAAGTTCCGGGGTCATTTGGCAACAGTCCCATTTGAGAGGCAAGCATTTATATTTAAAACACAGAACCCCACTGATAAGGGTTTGAGGGTACTTTTTTATTTAAGCTCTCAGTCTATAATGAGTGTGGCCCCTCAGTTGCCATTTTTCTCTCCTGGGCTCCGTCTTGTTTCTCCCTCGTTGCAGAGAATTGCAGCTCTTTGGTACTCGTTTCCTGAAGAAGATTACTTTTCAGTATCAGACTTCACCCACAAGCCGATTCCCAGCCAAGGACTGCAAATCGACATCATGGCTGAACAGCCAAGCAGGGTAACTTTCCAGGCAGTGTGGGTTGTAGAGGTGATAGATAGATGACGACGATGATGATAGATAGATAGATAGATAGATAGATAGATAGATAGATAGATAGATAGATAGATAGATAGATAGATAGATAATGGATGCATAGTAGATAGATAAAGAGACAGAGATAATAGATGATGTCTAGATAGATGATAGATAGGTAGATAGATAGATAGATAGATAGATAGATAGATAGATAGATAGATAGATAGAGACAGAGGGTGGGTAGATAAAGAGATAGATTTGGTAGACTGATAAAGGGTAGATGGATAGATAAATACATAGAAGACTAGATAGATGGATAGATAGTCTGCCTGGTAGAGGGACAGATACATATATATCTAAGTAGGTAGACATATAGATAGGAAAGAGTGAAAGACTTTGTTGAGCTTCTTTTTGGCATGTTGATGACTTCTTGGACATGAGTATTTCACTTGACTGGCTGTCATTATTTTAGAAAGAAATAT
The DNA here is from genome assembly GCF_050624435.1 of Tenrec ecaudatus. Lineage (NCBI taxonomy): Eukaryota > Metazoa > Chordata > Mammalia > Afrosoricida > Tenrecidae > Tenrec > Tenrec ecaudatus. Next base: position 4,326,365 of record NC_134539.1, on the reverse strand, counting down.
TTAGTTAGAACAATGAAGCAACTTCCCCACCAGAATTTAGGGGTCATCCCGCCCCACCACCACCCCCACCCCAGAAAAGGAAGAAAGCAAGATCCATGGGGTAGAGCGAGTCCATGTCAGAAAAGGACAGGGGGGTGTTCTAAAAGCTCTGGGAGATTCCACTTCATCACAAGGGATTGTTGGATGTAGCACGACTTGGGCATGACTCGGGCACTAAGTATAAAGCCAAACATGTTGAAGGGCCACCAAATTAAGGTGAGAAGACAAAAGATAACAGGATCCTTGGATTCCGAGCACCCGAAAATGTGTTAGCCAACTGCTCAGATTGCTATTCAGTCCCCATGGCATTACATTTCCTTTCCGGTAAGTAAGCATCATCTCTAGTTCACAGTATTGTTGACCAGACAGGTAGGTACACACAAAATGAGTGAGAATTTTCTCAAATGGTGCTCAGAAGCCAAGGACAACATGGGCACAGGACCAAGCAGTGCTTTGTTCTGTTGTAAATAGGGTTTCTCTGAGTTGAAACATACTGCCCCCCTGTCCCCTGACACACACACAACAACACACTTATTTTGATATAAGGAGGTTCTGTATCTTAGACAACCTCAAGTTTTACTCTGTGTCCATGGAGAAGCCTCTCCATGGGACGTGGGGTCGTTATGGTAACCAAAGCCCTGCGAGGAGAAGAGGCAAACTCGGTCCTCCACGCTCAGCACCACACCCATCTTACAGAGGGTTGATACTGGGCCTGCCTGAATTGTGACGTGGGGGTCTGATGGAGTTGAGCTTGATTGACACCTCCATCCACAGTGCTGTGTGATGTCCCATGTTCAGGGGCTCCATCTCTTCCTGGAGTACCTGGTGTACCAGATGCTGGTTTTAAAGAGGGTATAATATTCTGCTACAGATGCTACTGCCTTATCCTGAGCCCTAGCAGCTTTCCATAAATTCTACATGGCATCTTCTCCCAACACACAGCTACCGGGGGGGTTGGTCAAAAAGGATTGCTATAGTGGAAGTTACATAATCTGTTGTCAATTTGAGACTTGAGAGTGAAGGGGTGGAGTTTAGCCTGTCAATCAGGTCACAGCTTGATGGCCTCATTTTGAAGTACTAAGGAAGTAAATACCGTCTATACTCAAATATAAGCCGACCCAAGTATAAGCCGAGGTACCTAATTATTACTTGGGAAACCAGAAAAACTGATTGACTTGAGTATAAGCCTAGGGTGGAAAATGCAGAAGCTATTGGTGAGTTTCAATAATCAAAACAAATTAAAATAAAATTACTAAAAATTGAGACATCAGTGGGGTAATGTATTTAAATATTTATTTTAAATAAAAAACATAAATAAAAGGACAGCAAGTCATTTAACATTAGTAAACCAGCACAGTAAGTGGAAAATAGGTTCAACAAAAACAATAAGGTATCAACAATGATACCTTAAGCGTACTATTCCCTGAACTCAATCAGCAACCAAGCTAAAATGTAAAGAGTTAAAATCCTTCAATACTGGATTCCTCATCGTCATCTGTATCCCAATGCAGAGCTTCAGCTGGTGTGAGGTCATCATAGACTCTGTCCTAGCTGGGGTACCACTGACCTGTGTATAAGCCGAACCCCAGTATTTCAGCGCATTTTTTGTCCGGAAAACTCGGTTTATTCACAAGTATATACAGGAGTTCACTGGAGGCGGGACACACACTCACATTACAGACGATGAGCCTGATAGAGCGACGCTGATGCAGCCAGAGCTTTGGGGCCAGAGGAGCCACGTGGAGACCCCTGCCAGCACTGAGATGCTTACAATGCCACTGGATCCACAAGACGTTCCACTCATTGGCCTGTGATTGTCCTGCATTTGGTGTTATTGCATGTATTTTGTGAGTCTGAAGAGGACTTTATGGACTGGTATTGGACATATAGGCTAATATCGGACTTAGGGACTTGATCTGGACCGGGCTGGGATGTTTTCTCAATATTCAACTACTCTTGTATATAAAGTTCTTTCTTATACACATACGATTGTCTATGAATCACAACTATCAAACCATAGCCACCTTTATTCAACAAAAATATCAGAACATGAAGCTGCTGTTTCCTGACATAGCCTCCATCTAGGTCCATATCCTTCTGAGGGCGGTGTTTCCAACTCTCTAACCCTTTCTGGCTGTGAACCTCAAGGTCAGTAGTTTGAAACCCCCAGCTGCTGATGTGAGAAAGACACGGCTCTCTGCTCGCATAAAAATCTACAATCTCAGAAACCCAAAGGGGTAGTTCTACGCTGTCCTTTGGTGTCTGAACGATCCGAGTGGACTCAGCGGAGGTGGATAACACCTCTCCAAAGAACTCTGTGCTCCAACAAAAAGGAGTTGGGTGGGGGGAGGGGTGCCAAGATCAGGGCTGTAAAATGGGGTATGTGTCCCCAACAGATTCTCTTTGAACAACCCTTGCTACCCTCGAAGAGGGAGCAGATCCGTTGTTGTGACAGAAAAATAAACAAGTGCCTCAGGAAATTTTTGCTGACCCTTTTTCTCACAATCCAGTTTTCAACGTTCTTCAAACTTCTCCCTCACACGCCCTCACGGTCAGCGTATGTCCTTCAAGGAAATCTAACAAGATCCTCCTCTCGAAATCTCCCCTAAACAGCCACCCTAACCTCCACGCTGACCTTTCTGCCTGGAATTGAACTGGGGCAGCAGATGTCCTTGGTCGGCACAGTGCTGATTGCACCCCTGTTGAAGGCACCCCAAGGAGACTCAGACAAGCTGTGACGGATGGTGAGAACGGGCCTGCAGCTGTCGATTGAAGGCACGACCATGGCGAAGCACATTTTGTTCAGAAGGAGCCTGTCTTATGAACTGAAGCCCCAGCAGTGATGCTGTCTTACCTAGTACCATGCGGTCTACTCCCTTTAATGACCCAAGAGGCAGCCTGAACTTGCTGCATCACCTCTTTCTGCTCCAGGTTCCACTTAAGGCCAGCACACACACACACACACGCGCGCGCGCGCGCGCCCCAGCCCAACCCCCAACCTGACCTAGAAAATGACTCAGAGCACTATTTCCAGATGTAGACCTACTGGGCATGGTCCATCTTTCTTGATGATTCAAGTGATCCTGGTTTGGCCCTGACTACTGCACCCTCACACTCTGGAATGCACGTGGGTGACAACGGTCCTCAGGGTGCTCCGTTCATCTGCTCCTCTGATTCTAATAACAAGATGCCGCCGGTCTTGGGTCAACCTTTCGTTCGGTAGAATGTTCCGGTCCATTATGCTCCGTTCACTTGAGGCTGTTTGGGGTAGGAGAACCAGATGGCCCAAGGACGAGACTCCAAACATATCTTCCGGTCCTTGTCGTGTGCATACAAACGGATGGGGAGAGAAAAGAGTCTCTTCGTCGGTCCTTTCACACGCACCCTGAACTTAAGGGAAGAGAGAGAACATCTGAGACCACCCAGATGCTACTGGGACAGCCACTTAATGGAACTGAAAAAGTCCACTCTAGCCCCCTGGCTCATTTGACGTCTGTGAGTGACAGATGGGCAGATTCGCTGGGAATAGGACTGAGACCATCATACTGCCAAGCACTTCAAGAGCAGCACCAGTCCCTGGGATTGTACTGTGATTCATGGGATGGTTTTTATTGTCCATCATAGAGAGCAGGCATGGACAGACTCAGAGGCCTTCAACTAGCCTTCTTAGATATGAAAGCAGATTTCAATGGAGCTTCCCGACTAACAGGGACTAGGAAGAAAGGCCCAGTGATCTACTGCTGAGAAATCACCCCATGAAAATGCTATGGATCACAGTGGTCATATCTGCAGTCCATCGTACGACAGTACAGGACTGGGCAGGAATGATTTCCCCTGGCATGGGGTCACCTGGAGTCCAGGATCTAGTCCATGGCAGCTCATAGACGCGGAACAGTGTACACACATGCACAGAAAAGTCAAAAAAAATCTGTGAGCGTTGCTTTCACCCAATGCGCACTTCGTTGTGGAGAGTTGGAGCTAGACTCGCCGGATGTCAGGGCTAGACCGGTACCAGCTGGAAGCTGGCACTTCAAATCTACCCAGAAGCGCCTCAAAGAGTGCCTGCCAACAGGTCACACCTTATCCCCGCACTGAAGCAGGCCTATCCGGGGCTTCCTTGACCAAGAAGCCAATGGCCCGGAACCAGTCTCCTCCCCTCCTTACACCTTCCAGAAAGGCTCCCCAGAAACACGGGCTATGACACTCACCCTCCCGTCTGTCACACCAAGATGGATGGATGGTTGACAAGCTGACTCCAGGTGTCCCTGAAAGAGAAAGAAAACAGCAGGCTCCAAAGAGTTTGCACAGAGATGGCTCCCCGAGAGAGAACTGAAGGTTCTACCTGGCCAGCTCACAACAGTGATAACAATGACAATATCACATCTGAGACATGGGAAGGGAACCTCAGATCGGCAGAGACCTGTCCGCCTCATGCTCCCTCCTGGCCACGCTCTTCCCAAGCCCCAGCAAACCTTTTCATCTCTGGCCAGCTGCCCAGAGGGACCCATGAAAATCGGCCAGACAGATGCTCAAATCAGCTCCATGCAGCCCAGAGTGCAAGCATACATCCGGGCCTGTGCACTCCGCCTGGCACCTGAAGGCTGCACTTGGGGGTCCCTGCAGGACCCTCAGAACCCAACAGATCCTCGGAAAGGGGGTACACCCAGGACCCCCCCATTCAGAGAAACTCTGGTGCTCCAGAGGCTCGTGAGAGTACCACGAAGCTTCAAGGTGAAGAAAACAGCCGGACCTGGGACCGCCTCACAGACACCAACTGATGCTTAGGAGAGACAGGAGACATCTTGACTTTCATAAGGCGCCCATCCTGGTCCTTTAATTCAACCTTGTATTGTGAAGTGGGTCACCCACTACTTAACCGTCCGACAATGCACACTGCGGTCCCCACAACCCACTATGGTCTCACCTCAAATGCCCCTGGTGCAAAGACAGACAAAGCCAGCCATTTGCCACTGGCCATTTTTGTTTTGAGCTTGTGTTTGGTTTTGTTTGGTTGGGGTGGGGGGGTCGCGGAGGGGAGCAAGGTGGCTATCCACCATCTGAGGTCAGGTCGCCATCAAATCATAAATGGCCCGTTGCATTCATTCCTAGTCAAGGAATCGGATGAAGGCTTCAGAGCAGGTCGTCTGTGTTCAATGATTCCTACGCGTTTTGTTTCATCGCCTCGACTGCAGTCCTCGCCACGTGCCACCACTTCCTCCCTGTGGTTCCTCTGTCCTTGCCTCGCTCTTTCCTACCCTTCTGAGGCTTGTCCTTGGGCTCGGCTGCCCTTAGTGTCACCACTAAGGTGTCACTGTCCCCTCTTACAGACTTGTCTGGTTGAAAACTGAGCCAAGGGGCTGAGTTCCATTGCAGATGCAAAGGGTGACGCAGGCCTTGATCTCAGGGTTTCTCCAAGCAATCTGTCTGCTCTTTGTGATGGTTTTGAGATGTGGTCAGCATTTTCCTCCCACTCTACCCAAGACCCTCTAACGTGCCTTTTCTTTTCTTGTTTTAAAACATTATTATGATTACTGGTCACTTAGAGAGTCCGATGATAACGTGAGGATATGAATTAGGAAACAGCTAGTTTGTCTCCTTTCCTTGTGCTTCTCTGATGTCTGCTTCCATGCGAAGGACCCCTGGTCGTGAAGTCCACTCAGCGTTGCACTGCTAGCCACAGGCCAGCAGACCAAACCTGTCAGCCGCTCCTTGGGAGAAGGAAGGGCAGTCTCTCCTGTCAAGATTCATCGTCTCACGATCATTATGAGTCGGAATCCACCCGATGGCAGTGGGGTTTGGACTCAAAATCTCGGAGAAAGGGAAAGGGCGAGGTATGGGAAAATTGAAAAAAGTTATTATCTTCTTAGGGTGAGGGGAGTTCTGAGTGGGTAGCAGAGGCAGTGGGCCCGGGTCAGTCACCCACATCCTTGAGATGCAAGCTCTGCAGAGGAGAATGAGCTGAGGGCCAAGGGCCTGTCATGATTCTTGAGCTCCGTCAGCGCCCTCTCCAAGCTCCTCTACAACCAAGTTCCCCCAGTCTCTCGGCCCAGGCCAAGATCCCCAACGAAGGAACCAAACACCCCTCTCTGCATACCCTTGGACCCTGCTTAGTGGTCACCATCAGCACCCATCGTGAGGCCATGCCTGATGTAAACTAGTGGCTAGTGCGTCCGGCCCCGAAAGGCAGCCTACCCCAGGGCTATCAGAGTGGATCTGTGCTCCACAGGGTTTTCCATGGCTGGGGGTCCAGAAATAGATCATCAGACCTTTCTTCCAAGGCAGCTCTCAGTGGACTTGAACCACCAACCTTTCAGTTAGCAGCCAAGCAAATGATCTCATTGACACCACCTACAGACTCCCTGCCTGCAATAGGCCCTGAATCAAGCCTTCTTCAGTAGCCAATACACGGATGAACAGGGTCAAAGGGAAATGCTCAGGGGCCAATGGGTACTTTATAGACACTTTATGGTTGCACTGTGGTTGTGGCAGGGAGTCTATTAGGGCATTGTTTAAAAGAAGGCAAACTGGTTTTCCTACAGAAAACCGATCCATCCCCGTTTTGAAAAAGAACAAGAGGAGGAATTTCCAGTTGCCACACATTTCCTAAACATAGGAAAAATGCCCCCCAATGTCAATGTCAGCCAAGGACTGTAAAGAGTTGTTAACCATCAGGGGCGAAGCAAATGCCCAGGAACCTGGGACCAAGGAGTCTTAACGTATCATGGAACCAGGGCTTTACGGAGCATTCCCTGAAAGAGCCTTAGGTTGAGGGCAGGAACGTGGGTCCCTGGGTTTGCTGTAACTCTGGGCCAGGCCAACAATCCCCTTGACATTCGAGGCCTTCCGGGACCCATCTGTCCGCGATGAATTGGACTAGATGACACCGAGACACTTCCAGTTCTAGAATCCCCTTGTGTCCAAACTGCGTCCAAATTGCAATCACCCCAAACTTCACACACACACTCCCCTCAAATTCACATCCTCAAAAATTCTTTGATCTCTCTGGAGACTCAACTGCACCAAGCCACACAAGACTGTGTAGATGTCCCAACTGCGGCCCGAGAAGACACCTCCTCCTGGTCCTGGATCTCCTCGTTTCCTCCTCTTGGTCCTCAGCTGTCCTCACAAGGCCGGCGAACCTCTGTGACACTGTCAACTGCCTCCCAGCCCCCCATTAACATGAGGCCTAGCCAGGGGATGACGGGGCAGGGGGCAAAGGAATGAACTTCCAGGATTGTCTGTCCTGCCCTTTATAAAGCTACTAGTAAAAAGTTCAGGAATCGAAACCAGATGCCTGCGTGCACCTTGCCTTGGGATGTATGTATGATGCAGATGAAACAGTCACATCTCTTCCTGGCTGCTTTGGCCTCTCTGTTCCCCCACCTGGCCATGTGGTATGCACCTGCGGCTCATTGCCCAGGCTTTCGATTACAACAGGGACACTTATATCAGGTTCCAGGATGGCCGTGGCCTTTCATCCCAGGTGAGATGAGTATGCATCAGGGGGCTCTATTCCCCCCTCGCCTTTATAGTTCCCCTGGCTTCCTCGAGCACTCCAGCTAATATTTCATGTGGACAAACAAGCCCCCAAGTCCCTTGCCATCTCCCAAACATTTTTCTTGGCCAACTGGTCTCCGCCCCCTCCCCACCCCTCACCCCATTCTGTGTTGCTAGTTGAAGTTCTGTGAGGGGAGGGGACAGGGACTAGGTCGGGAGCTTCCTCCCATGGTAAGACTGCTCACCGCCTTGGACAGCGGGCGCTGGGCTGGAAGAATTCCTTGGAGCCTGTAGACCGGGGGAAATTGCAGCTTTCCAGTCAATGTCTCTTACCACCCACACCCAAAACAACAAAAAATGCTTATTAAGCAAAACACACCATCCGATGTGTGGGAATGAGCACGGCTGGGGCCTCTGTGATCTTAGAGACCTGAATCCACACAGCTAACTACATCAAGGCAACAGAGAAAAGAGCTCCGGGTTCCAGGGCCAGGTTTGTTGAACCAAAAGGTAAGGTTCGATTTGACAAATGATATGAAGCAAGGGCAGATATTTGAAAGTCAAGACGGTTTAGAGACTCGACAATGAAGATTATATACTTTCAAAGCCATGGAGCAAAAGGAACCCTGGTCTTAGAGTTTAAATCCACAATCCATTATTAAGCTCCTACTACAGAATGCCCAGAACAATGTCATAGACCACAGCAGAACGGCCTGCCCCTGGGTGTGTCCGAGAAGGTAAATCTTTACTTGGAAACCCTGTGGGGACAGTCCTACTCCGTCTTGTCGGGTTGCTGTGAGTCGGAATCGACTCCATGAACATGAGTTTGGTTTTGGTGGAGTTGCCTATGTGCTAGACCACCAACTGTCTGTCAGTGTGTAGCACTGTGGTGGCGTGGGTCTGGCTGTGATGCGGGGCAGTCTGCCACAAACACCAGAGGGTTTCGGCACGTGGCCAGGTGTCAGCAGAACTCCCAGACAATGACAGACCAGGAAGAAAGGTATGGCCATCTACTTCCAAATGTCAGCCAGTGAGAAGGCGGTGCATGACAACAGAACATCGGTCAATGCACTCAAACAGGTCAATGGTCTTGAATCCCAGGAGGGTCAAGTCAAGGCCATTCTTTGTTCTGCCACACATGGTGTGAGTGTGAGTTGGAACCAATTTGGTGACAAATAACAACAAATCCCGAACAAGACTAAGGAGCACTGTGATGTGCATCTGGAGGATGGGGATCAGCGCAGAAAAGGTCTTGATTGGAGAGAGATGATCACATGACCAAATGGCTCCTTCTGTTTGCTCACAATCAAGGCTCAAGACCAAACGCAGGTCTGACTGCAGTGGGAAGGCGGGCAGCTGCGGGATGCTGTCTGAAATGGCTCAAGGAAGGCTTCATGGGCGTGGAGACGAGGTTTCCGCAGGCAGGTCTGGAGCATGGCAGCCATCCATGGTGAGGGAGCAACATAAGCTATGACATGCTCTTGGGGGCATAGCTCAGTATAACTGGAGCAGGTCTGTCCTGGAGCAAAGTCTGTGCACCTACCTGAGCAGGTAGGCTGGACCTACCTGGTTGCTGTTGTGGTTGGGTACCACCAAGGGACCCTGTAGGACAAAGCAGCGCTGCCCCCAGATTGGGCATGAGAAAAACAGCACCTGAGCCCAGGAAAGCATCCCCCAAATGTCACATCCTGGGCATGACACATCCCCCAAAGAATCACCCACTTCAACTTTATGAGGTTCTGCAACTGCAGGCTTCAGCCCACCTCTGCCTCCTGCGTCCTATACCTACATTGATGTCACATGGGGAAAACAATGCAGGGAATGGTGGGGACTCATCCAGAGCCTCGGAGCTCAGGAATGAGGAGGCCAACGCTGGAAGCCAGAGCGATCTGCTTCATCTGATCGTCACCACTGTGAAGGGACATCTTCTCGTGGGGACGATGGCGCCTGGATGGAGACCCACGAAGAGGGAAGGGCCATCTTGCCCGGATGCACCTGGGGTGTGGACAGTGAGTGGGAGGACCCTTTGTACAGCTAAAGAATCTGGCTGAATCCAGTCAAGCCAAAATTTGGAAATTGCTTAAATTGTTCCTTTTAAGACAGTGGTTCTCAACCTTCCTCATGCCACGGCCCTTAATACAGTTCCTCATGTGGTGGTGACCCCCAACCATTACATTATTTTTGTTGCTATTTCATCAATGTAATGTTGCTACTGTGATGAATCGGGCGACCCCTGTGAAAGGGTCGTTCGACCCCCAAAGGGGTCGCAACCCACAGTTTGAGAACCGCTGCTTTAAGAGATGATATAGACCTGACCTAAGGAGAGCAGGGGCTCGTCACCCTCCCCATGACCCCGGAAACTAAATAATAATCAGAATAGCTTATCTCCACAGTGAATGTCTCAGTGCTCACTCTGTTGCCGTCTGGGACTAGCCTATTCTGTGTCCTGGGGACCACCGTGTGCCCTGGAGGGTCCAGAGCAGCACCCCTGACCTCTCCCCACCAGCTGCCGATTGTACCCCCTGCAGTGGTAGCAACCAGAAAGCGCCCCAGGCACCCACCCCAGGTTGAGAACCACTGCCAGGAAAATGACACTCCTAATAACTGCCAACGGTCCAGCCAGCGCAGCCTGCTCACAGAAGCACTGCTGAGCGGGGACAGGAAGTGACAGGCAAATGACAGAGACATGTGAAGTCAGCACCCCGCTCCGGGGAGACGGGAGATGGTGGACTGAAGTATGCAGAACATGAGCCAGCATGCGGGGGTCAGGGCGGCATAAGCCTCCCAGACGAGTGACTTTGATATTAACCCCCCACCCTCATGCCCGCCTGCCGTGTCTGTTCCTGTGTGTGAGGCTAAGATGGGTCTCGCCAGCTTCGCTCTGATTGGCTGGCTCTGATTGCCCTATTCGTCTGCTCACTTCCAATCCCTCTCATGTCAGAGCTCTCTGACAGCTCACGACCCAGCCATCATCCCAACTCCATCAAGCAGGATAATGGAGACTGGCTTCGAGTGTCCATCCTCCGCACAGCCTGAGCAGCAGATTCTGAAAGTAGAAGGCGCAGTAGGCGGTACCAACTTGGGCAATGGGTGCCAGGATACCCTGCTCTCACTCATCCTCCGTGGAAGACATAGTCCTTTCCTATTGTTTTAGATCGCTTTTCATCAACTTAAACCTTTCCCGCGCAGCTCCCCCACCCAAGCACCCAGGTGGAGTTCCAATTGATGGCTGCCCTATCCCCATCATTATCCCAATCTTGATCGTGCAGCCCCCACCCCCCACCCCCAGTGATGGCAGAAGCTTCTGAGGCCACCAGTTGACTTCTTGACCCGACCCAGTCATGTGGTGGTTGTCACAGGGAGGCCAAATGCGAAGCAGAAGTTTGTCCGAGATTAGCGCGGCCTCCTTTCGACGTGCTGAGGGTTACAGAGCACCGAAGGGGTCCCCGGGGGCCCATCTGTCTTCCCAAACCCTGTGAACTGGGTTTTCCAATCAGGTGCCTCATCTTGAGAAGCCATCCCACATTCCGAGCAAAATCCGTTTAATGTCCCCACATAAAAAGGTCCCAGAGCCAGGTGGAAGATCATATAGGAGCGCACACCGTGGAACTAAAAAGGTTTGCATGCTGCTGGAAGGAGTTTAGGGGGAGATTTATTGCAGCTACACGGCTTAGGTACAAAAGCCCGGCCCCACTGATGAGCTTGGCGGAAGCGGCCAGGGCGCAGGAGGTTATTGACAGCAAAATCACGAGACGCTTTGCCTTTGAGAAATAAGATAGTCTTCATCCAGAAACTCTTATGAGTCCCAAGGAGGGGGGAGAGGGCAGAAGGACAAAGAAAACAAACCTTCTGCCAGGCTCGCTCCTTTGCTCGTGTGCGCAGTGTGTGCACATTTCTGACTTCTTCTTGAAAACCAGGCTAAACAGGTGTTACCTGATGATTTAGTCTCCCTTCCCCCCAGAATGGGTGCCCAATCCTCACCCCTGTATCTGTGGATATAATCCTACGTGAGAACGGACCTTTCTCTGTTCCATGAATGAAGATATTAAATGAGCGCGTTTCTAACCTGGGGAGCCGGGGCGGTGCAGAGGGTTACTCCATTGGACTGCAAACCACACCGTTGGCAGGTCAACCCACCAGGTGCTCTGCGAGAGAGGTGGGGCTGGCTGCTTCTGGGGAGAGGTAGGGCCATGGGAACTCTAGTCTGGCTTACAGGGTGCCATGAGTCGGACCCCACGCAGCGGCAATGGGATTGGGATTTTTGTTTTCTGGCTTGAATGACTCTGAGATAGAAAGAGAGCACGTTAGACCCAGAGAAAAGCAAGCACAGGTCAGGGAGAGACAGATACCCAGGAGAGACTGGCTTGATTGACAAGCTTGCTAGAGACGCAGAGTCGAGGGTCAGTCTCCACAGGGAGCAGAGGACCTTACCCTGTAGCTAGGACCCTGGGCTGCAGCTGCCTGTCCCCTGGACTTGAGAAAGCGAATCTCTGGTCATGAAAACCTCCCTCTTCGCGATTCTGTTTTCCCAGCACTGGCTAAGACAGAGGAGCATGTTTATAGAAATAAAGGGGGGTGAGAAGCAGCACAGGTACGACGAAAGAGGAGACTCTCCAGCGAGCACGTTCTTCCTGGCCTTCCGTTTCAACTCCCAGATAGCGAGGCTCCTTTTGGTTGCGCGCAAGGTTAGCAGATCAAAACCACCAGCCACACCATACAGGAAAAATAAGGCTCTGTACCCCAATAAAGAGTTACAGTCTCTGAGACCCACAAGGGCAGTTCTACTCTGTCCTACAGGACCACCGGGAGTCAGAATCCACTCGCTGACAGTGAGCGGGGATTGGTGTGGCTTTGTTCTTTCTCGATGACAAAGGGCCCTGTGACCAGGGACCTCACAGGAAAGAGGATACCCCAATGGAATGCTAAGGAGGCAGCTTGAAGTGACTCAGACTTGGGGTATCACTCTCAAAGGCACCCTCACTGTCATCCAGTCACAGTGGCCCTACAGCTCAGGGTACAGTTGCCCCTTTGAGTTTCTAAGACTGTAACCCTTTGTGGGAATAGAAAGTTATTTTTGAACTACCGACCTTGCAGTTAGCAGCCCAACACAGAACCCCAACTCCGCCATTGGGGTTCCCCTTAGTATTTACTGAAAAAAATTCAAAGTCACTGCCACTGAGTCGGTGCCAACTCACAGAGGCCGTATAGGACAAGATGGAACTGCGCCTGTGAGCTTCTGAGACTGTGACTCTTGACAGGAGTAGAGAGTCTCATCATTCTCCACCAGAAGAACAACTAGTTGTTGGCTTCAAACCAACAACATTTTGGTCGACAGCCCATGCTTAACCCACTGAGCCACCATGGATCATCTAAGCCCAACAGCCCCACTGCCATGGGGCTAATTCATGCTCATAGCAACCTTCACAGGGATTCCAAGGTTACTAATCTTTATGACAGCTGACTCATCTTCCTCCCTCAGAGGAGCTAATGGGTTTGAACTGCCAACCTTGCAGTTAGCAGCCCAATGTCTAACCTACGTAGCCACAGGGTTTTATATGTATATACATGATTTAGATTAGATTTCTTAGATTTTTATATTTTATTTTATATCTATTAATATTTGATATATATTTATTTTATATAACACATAAATGCTATATGTTATATATTATATTTATTATAAAGATAACATTGTAATATAACTGTGTGTCATATTTTATAACAAGTCTATTAAAATATCTATCTATTGTATACATCATAAATTATATATATATACAACTCTCAGCAATACCCCATCTTTGAGTCAATGCTGACTCATAGTGACCCCTGTGGATTTCTAACACTGTAACTGCCCACAGAAGTAGAAAGCCCGGTCTTTCTACCACAGAAATGCTGGTGGTTTCTGACTGCCAACCATGGGATCGCAGCCCAACACGTAACCACTACTATATTATATATTATAGATAGATATGCTTCATTTGTGTATACACACATGCCGTGCATGTGTGCTCGTATGTGTGTGTGTGCATGGTCTTTAACAGCACTGCCAGGGTATCAGTTTTGCCTCACGGTGATCCCACATCATTCCTTTGTGACTGCAGATGTTCGATGGAAGAGACGCCTGCAGCTTTCTCCTGGGAGAGACTGGCGGTGTGAAACACAGGTTCGCAGTTCACTACTTACCCCAGGGTGATGCCATACATGTGTCAGTTTGCACACATGCCCGCACGCGCACACACACACACACACACACAACAGACATGGAACCACGCGTTCACTTTTGCACAATAACACCCACCCCCTATATTTCTTTGTCAGCCACTCCCTTTCTTGCTGCTATGCCAGTTTTTTGGTGGGAGGGGAAATTTTGTCAAAATTAATTAGCATGCATAAATTAACCTAACATGTTCACAAACATACCTCCCAAAAGAAGGGCATGGTTGGCACTCAGAGCGGGAGGTGGGTATTACTTGTATGAGAATAGGGCATCTGTCTGCCTCCTTACGTCACTGGTTTTGCTCATCTGGAGAATGCAGGCTAACTGGGAAAAAACAGCCTCACGGCCATCAAATCAGTGCCGACTCATAGCGACCCTGCAGGACAGGGCAGAACCACCCCCATGCGCTTCCAGACTGTCACGCTTTATGGAGTAGAAAGCGCTGCCTATCTCCAGCAAAGCAATTGGTGATTTGAACTGTTAACGTTGCGGATCTGAAGCCCACAGTGTAACCATGACACCACCCGGGCTCTCTGAGGCTAACTAGGTGGAATCAAACGATGGATGGATCACAGCCATGGGCAGGTGTGGAACCCGTGTCCTCCCAGACTCACTGCCGTTGAGCATGGGACTCATCCTGTACTGCCACACACTACTTCAGAACACACAGCCCAAAGCCTCGGGGGCTAGAACTGTGAGTTTACGGCTTGGGTGTCTGTGGTCAGTTGGAGGTCAACTGGTAGTTGGGTGGGGACACAGGACTTCCATAAGCCTCTCATCTCCTAGAAGGTTTTCCCAGGTAAGGCTCAGGCCAGTCACTAAGCATCCAGAGTGAGGAAACTTCAACCCTCAGGCCCTTTCTGAACCTCCGCGTGCCTTACACCTGCTAACAGCCCACTGACCCTCAGCTCTGACGTGTGGAGCTGAATCTTCCAGCTCACAAGAGCCAGCGGGTACACATTCTGGAACGTTGTGAGTCCGTTGTTCAACTTCTAGCTCACCAACTTAAAAGTCAGCAAATGCTACATAGCTGGATGAGCCGTGGTTTCACATTGGGCTGCTAACAGCAAGGTCAACAGCTCAAAACCACCAGCAGATTCCAAGGAGAAAGACGAGGCTTTCTTGTCCCTTCGACGGAGCCTAGGAGACCCACAGTAGCAGTTCGACCCTGTCCTATAGGGCCGCTGTGAGTCGGCATTAACTAGAGGGCAGTGACTCAGAGCTTGGTGTTTTGGAAAGCTGGTTTACCACAGGCCCAAAGCAGGCCGCCTGGGCTCAGCCGAACCACCCCCTCGGAGCTGCGTCCGTAAGTGAGCTGGAGAGAGAGCGGCGTTTGAGAGGGGGAGAATGTGAGCTCCGTGTTTCAGCGGATCTCAGGCCTGAGCGAGTCCGGGAGACTGAGTTCTTCTTCAGGCCTTACTAAGAATGGGAAGGGACCGATCACTTTTCGCTGTGACTCCAGTCTTATATCTCTGTGCCTCAGGTCACATGGAGTCCCCTACTAATGCCTATCCTGGCACCCCCCGCCGGTCATACAGAGACATGTGATCCTGGATACTGGGGGAGTGCTTCAAGATTTTTCAATATCTGAGCTTCATAAAAAGCAGGTGCCTGCTCCTCTGGCCTGAACATCCAAAAGCTCTCGGGCAGGACCTCAACCAGAGCAGAGATGGAGAGCTGCAGCATCAGACTCACCTGCATCATCAGACCCACCTGCCTCCTGAGTGCTGGCAGGTAGCCGCGCTGTACCGCTTCCTGGCTGTCGCTCTGGGAACTGGGCTATTGACCAAGTCGCAGGGTGGTCTGCAGGGATAAGGGCAAGCTAGGGGACTCTCGCCATGATGGAGTCAGGGTCTGCCTCCTTATGAAAACCTGCATGTTCTGTATTAGCTTGTTCCTCTAACAACTTAACACAGCCCACTGCACAGTCTACAGGAAGTTGTCCTAAAATGATGACCGGCTCAGCACTGGGCTATGCTCCCTTCTCTGGCACATGGGCTGCTACGGTTGGAGCTGCCCAGATGGCGCTGATAGCCTTCTCCTGGGAGGCCCTGGGTGATGCAAGCGGGTACCCTATGGGAGCCGACCAAAAGACGGGAGGTTGGGTTGGGTTTTCCAGCAGTTTTATTGGCACTTAGTTTACATATCATACAATTGAGTCGTTCAAGCCTTCGATCATTTCGAGGGGGAGGGTACAATCGCCACCACATCTGTCCTAGAGCATTCCCTCCCCCCGCCCCTGTGGTTGAACCACCTTTCAAAGGAGTTGTGCAATCACGATCAATTCTAGTGCCCCCTCCTCCCACTCGCCTTCAGCATTTACTCCCGCAACCCCCCTTCCCTCCCTGGTGCGCCCCCCTTCACCTCTGCCTTCCCTACAAGACTTGTGTCAGTTACTATCATTACACATCGCTCCTCCTGTGCTCACAAGGCTGCAGGTTTGAGTGCATGCAGAGGTTCTTAAACACAAAGGTCTAGTTGTGTTATCTATCTATATATTACATATTATTTATTTTTTCTTTTCTGTTTCATTGGCATCAAGTCGATGCCAACTCACGTTGATCCTACAGGAAAGGGTGGAACTGCATCTGCGAGTTTCTGACACTGTCACTCCTTACAAGAGTGTGTGTGTGTGTGTGTGTGTGTATCAAACCCACTGCCATTGAATTGATTTCGACTCATAGTAATGCTATACATACATGTACGCATATGTATGTACAGATACAATGCTACACACACATACAGATATGTGTTCATGCACATATGTGTCTCAGGACATTGAAAAGCTATAGCGTTCAGGTATGGAGTTACCCTAACTCAGACTAGACTTGACAGCATTCGGTCTGTCCCTCTATACTTAGTTGGGTCAGTTGGGGAAGGAGATGTGGTGTGGCAGAGACACATGGGACACATCGTGACCCGGTGCAGTGGGCACTGCTGTCCTCTTGGATAGACTGCAGCCTTGGTGCCCTGGAGGCCTGGTGAGTTACCCACGGGCTGCTCACCTGTCAGTTGCTCTAGGAGAGAAAGAGGAGGCTTTCTGCTCGTGTGAGGAGCTACAGACTGGGAAACCCAACGGGGCAGATGTAGTCTGTCTCACAGTCTCTGGGAGTTGGAATCAGCTCGCTGACAGGGAGTGAGTCACACCACACATTCCTATTTGGAAGCCTCCAAGGATCATGCAGTAAGGGAGACAGTTTTGCTTTGAGTCGCTGAGTACCTGACAGCAGCACTTTGGTGCATGCATCACCCCTACATACGACCTTGCTGACCTGGAAGCCAGGGTTGACACTGTCCTCGATCTAGTGGTTGGGAGCCAGGGACCTCACCCAGAGGACCACAGATGAGCTGGAGATGCAGCCCCGAGCGAGTCACTGGGAAGGCGCCACGGGACCCAGGGGGTCTGCTTGCCCCCAGTCAGGAGATGCATGCCAAGTAATCCCCAAACCCCAGGAGCCTGAAACACCAAGGTTACTTTTTCTGTCACGTTACCCTTCTTAAATCCACAGGGGCTCTCTCCTGGGCCTGGTCGCTCAGAGACGCAGACTAACAGGGCAGCCGCCATCTCCAAGCTTGCCTGTGACCAAGAGGGAGGGACCGTGGGAGAGCATGCCCTGACTCTTCTGACACGTCTCACCTCCCCCCGCGCTGCACCGCAGCAGCAGCCAATGGCTCCCTCTAACTTCAGAGCTTGCTGTCGCCATTTACTGCAAGGGGGGTTCACACCAGCATAGCTTTATTCCTCTATCGTCCTACAAGCCAGAAACCCCAGATCAGTATCACTTGGCTCAAGCCAAAGAGCCTTGGTGACACAGCGGTCAAAATCTTGACGGCTAACCAAGAGGTCAGTGGTTTGAGGCCATCCACTCCCACAAAGATGACAGCTTGGCGAGCCCTCTGGGGCAGTCAGTTCTCCTCTGCCCTATGGGGTCACCGCGCATCACAATCAGTCCGACAGCACCGGCTTGGTTTGGAGCTGACAGCAAGGTGTTGACCGAGCTGCGTTCATGCTGGAGGTACTGGGGGAGAGATTCTGACTTGACTCTCCAGCAGGTTGGGAGTTGCCAGTTACCCTTGGCTTATGGCGGCATCGCTCTAACTCTGAAGATCAGCATCTGCCAATCTCTCTCTGCTCCATCTTCTGTGGCCTGTGCGTGTGGGCGCACACTCTGCCTCTTTCTTATGAGTGTAATCTTACATGATTACACTGAGGGATCCCCAGATGATCTAAGACTAATTCCCCATCTTCAAATCCTTTACTTGATCACCTCTGCAAAGACCCCTTTACCAAACAGGGTCCCCCTGACAAGTTCCAGGGATTAAGACTCAGTATCTTCTGGTGTCACTTTTCAGCCTACTCCACGAATCACAGATCCCGCAGGAAAGAGCCAGGACACTGTGTTTATCAACAGCCTTCATGAAATGCCTCTCCCAGTCTAGTCTCTTCTCCAACCAGGCATCTCCATGAAGTGCGCAAGAAGCTGAGATCTGGCTGGACTCTGGGTTGGCATTCATTCCGTTTCACTTGGAGCCAGACATGCACAGCCAGAGAATCTGAATCAAGGTTCTCAGAATAACTAATAGACCAAACATGACTTCTCTAAAGTGTTGAAAAGCAAGGATGTCGCTTTGAAGACCAAGGTGGGCCTGACCCAAGCCTGGTATTTTCAATGGCCTCTTATGCATGTCAACGTTGGACACTGAATAAAACAGACTGAAGAAGAACTGACCAATGTGAATTGTGGTGCTGGAGAAGAACATTGAAAGTACCGTGGACTGTCAGAAGCACAAGCACATCTGTCTTGGAAGCAAGGATGCTAAGGACTTGTTCGACACACGTTGGCCAAGTTGTTAGGAGACACCAGTCCTGGGGTAAAAAGACTTGGTGAAGTCACGGGGTGGCACAAAAAAGAGAAAACCCCTCAGGGAGATGGACTGACACAGTGGCTGCAGCAACAGGTTCAATCACATGCACCATTGTGAGGATGGTGCTGGACGGGACAGTGTGGCATCCTGCGGTCCGTATGGTTGTTATGAGCCAGCACCAACCTGGTGGTACCCAACAGCAACAGCGTAGCCTGGACACTAGGATAGGTCCTTGTAAAGGCACAGGGAAGCCTAGAGAGAAGGTGTGGTCAGCAAGGGAGAATCAATGACCCTCTATAGGAAGGAGGCCCGGCCCAGGCAACTGAGGGGCCCAGCCACTAACTAGCCAAAAGGCTATTGTCTCAAACCTACCCAACAGCTCGGTGGAAGAAAACACCAGGTGATCTCCTCCATAAGGATTGTCGTCAAGAAACCCTTTGGGGGAGGCGGCTCTCTCATAGGAGGCAACAAGTCAACTGGAGGGCATCACAGCAGTAGGTTCAAAGTACCACTCAATTACCATTTGAGACCCCGGTTTTTAGCTGCCTTGCTTAAACACAGAATCCAGAGCCCCGCGCATGGCGGTGACCACGGCTGTTCTTCCAGAAGCTACCAGAACACTCAACACTCAAACCCTAGCGCCTAACACTCTAGGTCAGCGGTTCTCCACCTTCCTCACACCGCTACCCTTTCACACTGTCATTTTGCTACTGCTATGAATCATAATGTAAATATCTGATATGGAGGGTGTATTTTCATTGTTACAAATTGAACATAATTAAAGCATAGTGATGAATCACAAAACAATAAGTAATTACATATTGTGAAATATTTATGTGTTTTCCTATGGTCTTAGGCAACCCCGATGAAAGGGTGGTTTGACTCCCCAAGGGGTCTCGACCGACAGGTTGAGAATCACTGCTCTAGGTTATTTCTAAAACATTTATGACGACCTTTCTCCTCACCACAACCTCCAAAGGAGGCCTTCTCAACCCAGGGACGATTGATGCCTGATGAGGTCTTATCGTAGAGCTGCCCTGGGCATTTTAGGGTGTTTAACCTCTGTAGGCCTCTGTCCACTGAATGCCTGAAACACCCACACATAGTTGTAAAAGCCAACAATGTCTACAAACGAGGCTACCTGTCCTTTGGAGAGCAGAAGGAAGCCCCAGTCGAGAAGCACCTCCCTTGAAGACAGTACACTGGCAGCAACTCCGTTCACAGGTGTAGCTTAAAAGAGAAGACAGTAAACAACAACAACCAAACATATCTCTGTGCTATACATACACACACATATATATTTTTTATTCCTATTGGTTTTTCCATACTCTGGTGGCTTTCCCATACTCTTCTCTAGTGAGTCAAGGTGAATTTCAAATCTTTTCTATCCCTCCCCCCCACCCACTTCTTGGAAGAGAAAAACCATAAACAAGAACTTGAAAAGCCTGTTGAGGCCAACTGTTCCAAACAGGCTGTGTCTGAAATATCACTGTTTTCCATCAGGAGATAGAGAAAGTGTGCCGTTTACTGTAATCATTGGTAGAGGAGACCATTTCCAGGTAAATCACCACGGGGTATTTTGTATACAGACTTGAGTGGTCCCAGGTATCGATGGAAGCCCAATTCTTCCAGTGCACACGCCCCACCGGATGAGTCAGGGCAGTTCCACTTTAACTCCAGCTGGAAATCTGAAAGTTCTTTTGGCTACACATAGCCCATAATGGCCCTGAGAAGCGACTGCAAATGTTTGGCTCAGTCGTTCACGTGGAAGTATGTTCAGAACTACTTCAGCCTCCAGTCGATTATGGAATTGGCAGCAGTGTTATGAATACAGATAAGAATGTGGAGATTGAGGGAGAGAGTGGAAACAAGAGATTTGACTTTGCCAAGGTGAGAGATGTTATCTTGAGGAGGGGCGGTTGGGGGGGTGGCTTTGGCGGTGGCCCACAGCGCGGGAAGACCTTTGTCCTCTGGCTTCCCTCATGAAGAGACATTTCCATACGGGTCAAAACTTTCCTATCGTGTTTCTCCCATTCCTCGCCCAAGTCCTGTGTTAGGATGTTCTGAAGATGCCCAAAAGATAGCAGACCAGGGGAGCAGTGAGGCTGCAGGTATCTCAGTGCTCTTTCAGTATGCAAAGGGCCCCCACAAAAATAGAATCCAATTTAAAATAGAAAAGGGTTGGAAAGGGGGAACCGATTACAAGGATCTACATGTGACCTCCTCCCAGGGGGACGGACAGCAGAAAAGTGAGTGAAGGGAGACGTCGGACAGGGCAAGATATGACAAAATAATAATTTATAAATGATCAAGGGCTCATGAGGGAGTGGGGACTGGGGAGGGATGGGGGAAAATGAGGAGCTGATGCCAGGGGCTTAGGTGGAGAGCAAATGTTTGGAGAATGATGAGGGCAATGAATGTACAAATGTGTTTTTACACAATTGATGTATGTATGGATTGTGATAATAGTTGTATGAGCCCCTAATAAAATGACTAAAAATAATAATAAAATAAAATAGAAAAGAGCTAACATACTTGGGCACAGGAATGCTTGAAGAGAGGGGTGAAATACTCCATAGATCTTAAATTCTCTCCCCACCCCTCCCCACCACCACCCCAACTAACTACCAGTTTGTCAATACTAGTAGTATCAGGCATAGCCCAGAGGTATCAGAGAAGCTTCAGACTAAGACAGACTAGAAAGCGCTTTAGGGAACAAAAGAGGCTCCATCTCAAGTACCATTTAAAGATACAAAGACAATGCCAAGACACAGACCCTTCGTCCGATGCCAGAGGCCATCAACATGAAGTTGAACTGGCATCCAAAGGTTCACAATGGAGACTTCAGATCAATGGGGAGGTGTGGGGGGAACGGGACTGGAAATAAGGAAACGTTGCAAAAGCATGATTGGTGGCAGAGCAATACATCACAGTGACAGGTGGGACCACTGAAGCAGGAACAGGGGACCATGATTGCAACACGGGCATCATTAGATAGAAGGGCTTACAAAATTGGTCCAAGGTCTTCCGACCAAGACAGCCAGGAAGAAGCTAGCTGATAGGATATGACTCATGACTACAGAATCCCCTGTACCATCTCCAATATTGTGATGTCTACCAAGGACACGCCCAGGCAAGTCCCCAAGAGAGAGACTGCCCCTCCCTGGGCTGACCAGAAAAGGGTGCAAGCAATCTACTCTCCAAGGCACTGTGCCCGAGGGCAAGATGATCTATATCCTTGGTTAATGATCAGGAAGCACTCAATGGAGGACTCTGCGCATGGGTTTGGGGCTGTCAGCAGCATCCACAGCCTTCTGTACCACAGTGCTCGGAATTTAACCTTGAACACAAAGGAAAGACTAGGCGGTCTACTTTTGACGATTCGCTCATGGAAATCCCACAGATGACAGCAGAATCCTGTCTGGTGTCCTGCGGGCAGGTGGCCACCCTGGGTTGGAAGGCAATTGAAATACCCCTGGCTACAACCACGGATGCAGCATGTGAACAGTCACGAGGATGGTACTAGACAGGGCAGCGTTTCCTTTTGTTGTGCATGGGGTCGCCATGAGTTGGAGTTGATACAATGGCCACGAACACCCACAATAAGGTGTTAGGCTAGGTGGGAAACTAAAGACGTAGCTGGAGTGCGAAGCTTGGGAGGGTTGGAGATCATTTGTGATTCAACCAAACTGGAAAAGTGATACCTAATCTTTTGACACAACCACCACTGTAATACACATCAACTGTGCGTCCTTCCAGAATGTCCCATATTTCTCTGAGCTCCAGTCTCTTTGTCTGCACAGGGACTATAAGGGGAATCTTGTGTGGGCTACAGGAGATCATGGGTGTGAGCTGCCTAGCAGGCTGTCTGACACAGAGGCATTTCTCTGTAAGACTCCTTCCGCCTCCAAGGTCATATTCAGAAAGAGAAAGTCAAGAAAGATGCATCCTTTTGCTTTTGCTCTACAATGTCTTCTTTCTCTTCCAAGGACATCACGGTCAGACTTTGGATCAAGCCAATGGAAGACCTCCACTGGGGCCACTTGTAAGCCTCAGTAAAGCATCTGGCTCCTTTCTACTGCAGCAGGGACGGGCGGGAGACCATGCAGTGTCCAGACTGGGTTCATCAACCCAGAGAAGCAGAAGCAGCAAAGACACCAGGTCAGAGGCAGAGGACTTGACCTCTGAGGAGGACACATCAAAGACAAGGGGGGTTGAGAAAAAGCGCAAGTGAGCTTGAACCTCTATGTAGCCAGAAAGAGTGAGCAAGCTCCTCAGGCAACCAGCTACACATTCTAGGCAATGACCCCTTTATCTAGTACTTAACTTTGGAAACTGCACACAACTGAAGCCACCAAAAAAGAACCAAAGACTCATCACCAACGAATGGATACTGACTCCTAGTGACCCAGTAAGACAGGTTAGAACTGCCCCTGTGAGTTTCCGAGGCTGTAACTGGTTGACAGATATAGAATGCTTAGCCTATCGCCTGAGAAGCAATTGGTGGTTTCAAACTGCTGGGTTGCAGGTAGCGGCCCAGTGTGTAACCACTCAGCCACAGGCTTCATAATTTTCAATAAGAAAATTGAGATCAAGAGAAGGGTCATGAGCTGCCCAAAGTCACGGGGCCTCCAAAGCAGATCAGTTGCAACCAGGACGCTGTCTATTCACCTGTGCGCAATGGAACTGGAGGAGGGAGGGAGGAGACTGCAAGCTTCAAGGAAGCATCAAGGGCTAAAGCAGGGTTTCCTGGAGCCTCCCCACCCCCATCCCACCCCACCCCACCCCACCCAGTTCGCGCCATAGGTAGGTACCTCCCCAGCATATAAGACCATGACGGAACTTGAGCCAGGTTTCCTGGAGATTGCTGACTCACTATTAAAATTCTGGTTCTTCTATATTAATAGTCTCAACCACCGTTTGTCGTGGCAGCAGGAAAAAATCCTGAATACTGACTGTTCCATTTACTAAGTGCATGGTAATTAGAGGAAGCTACCAAGCCTCCTGACAAGCTTGACTGAAAGCAGAGAATTGCAGGAAGATGTTTACCTGTATGTTATGGGCTATGCCAAGGCATTCCACTGTGTGTATGATAACAATGTATGGAAAGCATTGAGAAGAATGGGAATCCGGAACACTCAATTGTGCTCATGTGGAACCTGTACTTAGATCCAGAGGCAATTGTTCAGACGGAACGAGGGGATCGTGCCTGGTATAAAATCAGGAGAAGTGTGTGTCAGGGTTACGTCCTTTCAGAACACCTATTCCATTGTTATGCTGAGCAAATGACTTGAGAAGCTGGACTACATGAAGAAGGACAGAGCGTCAGGATGGGAGAAAAGCTCACTGAAAAAGGTAATATGCAGATAGCGTAACCTTGCTTGCTGAAAGCTGAGGGGTTGAAGCACTAATTAATGACAATCAAAGAGAACCGACTTTCGTACAGATTATACCTCCGTCTAAAGACAATTCCTCACATCTGGACCAATAAGCAACATCATGATAAATGGGAGGGAAATATTGACGTCTCAAGGATTTCATGTTCATGGGAACCACAATCAAGCTCCTGGAAGTACAGTCAAGATATTAAAGTGGGTATCTCGTTGGGGAAAATGGCTTCACAAGACCTCTTTAGAGTTAAAAAAGCAAGGACTAAGGTGTCACTGACCCAAGCCATAGCCTTTGATGCGCCCTCGTGTTCATGCAAAAGCTGGACAAGGAGCAGAGAAGAATGGATGCCTTCCAATGGTGACGTTAGTGGAGAATCTGGACCGCACTATGGACCATAAGAAAAACGCACCAGTACGACTTGGAAGAGAGGATGATGAGATTTCATCTCATGTACTTTGAGCATGTTATCAGGAGGGACCAGTCCCTGAAGAAGGACAGCGTGCTTGGGAAAGGATCTCTTTTAGACAAAAAATGGATTGAAAAATAAAAGGATAGAAAAAATACATGAAGCTAATGGTGATCAAAAGAGATCAAGCATAACAATATTAATTTCTAATAAAATAAATTTTAAGGCAGAAACAGCATAAGAGATCATGAAGGATATTATATAACAATTAAAAGGCCAACTGTTAAGAGGACATGCCCATGATAAATGTATCTCCACCCGATGTGGAAGATTACATAAATACATAAATTGAAGCGTAGCAGAAAAATTGAAGTCTAATGGAAGTGAGGAGAGAGATAGACAACTCAATGACAGCAGTAGGAGGTTGCTAACGCAGAAAGCAACCAGAAAGAAACACAACGAAACAAGCGACCTCACATACGGGCCACCTCACCCAACAGCAGGACAGTGAGCAGTCTAGTCCAGCACACGGGGACATGCTCCAGGTTTGACCGTACGGCTCATCTCGAGGCAAATCTCAGAAACTTAAAAACATCAAAACACTGCAATGCATCTTCTCAGATCACTCAATAAAACCAGCAAAGTCAACAACAGGAAGACCCAGCGTGGGGAAAAATCCAATACATGGGCACTGAATAACACTCTACTTAAAAACCACTGGGCACCAGAGGGCAGTAAACATGAAATGAAACAATTCCTTGGAGCTGGAGGCACAGGGAATCCAGGGTGGATGATCCCTTCAGGACCAGGGGTGTGAGGGGCGATGCTGGGAGAGTGGAGGGTGAGTGGGTTGGAAAGGGGGAACCGATTACAAGGATCTACATGTGACCTCCTCCCTGGGGGACAGACAACAGAAAGGGGGTGAATGGAGACGTCAGACAGGGCAAGATATGACAAAATAACAATCTATAAATTACCAAGGGCTCATGAGGGAGGGGGGAGTGGGGAGGGAGGGGGAAAAAAGAGGACCCGATGCAAAGGGCTTAAGTGGAGAGCAAATGCTTTGAGAATGATTGGGGCAGGGAATGTACGGATGTGCTTTATACAATTGATGTATGTATATGTATGGATTGTGATAAGAGTTGTATGAGCCCCTCATAAAATGCTTCTTAAAATAAAAATAAATAAATAAATGCCAAAAAAAAAAAAAAAGAAAGAACCACCCATAAAGTATCTTGATGTTGGTCATGAGGGAATGAGTTAAAATGGCAGTGTAAGCCCTGAGGGGGATGCTGTAGATACCAATCTTAAAGTATGTTCTGCTTGTAATAGATATTGACTGCCGCATAAAAAAGAATGCAAACACAAAGCACAATATGCCAAAACCTTTGGGACACAGCAAAAGCAGTGCTCAGTGGAGGGGCACCTTTGTGTGTGATTGAAGTAGAGGGTCAGGGTCAGCATCAGAGGATGAACACCGCGGGTTCCGACATGGCCGCCGTGTGTCACGCGGCACGTGGGGCTGCTCTGAGTTAGACCCGGCAACCGAGGACTGTCACGGCACGCGCCTCCTGCGTCTTCTTATCCCCGCAAGGCGGGAGGCGGGTGAATAAATGACGGCTCCAGACTCTCTTTGCCACTCACAGACTCGTTGCTGTTTTTAATTCCTTCATGCCAACACAGTTAAGGGATTAAAATGTTTAAAACGTTTTGTGGGAAGAAAGGAGCATATTGACGATTTAATGGCGTTCCATCAACAACAAAAAATGACGCCTTCTTTCAGGGCTGCTCAAATGGCTGCAGGGAGGTACTCCATCCTGCCGAGTCTCAGAAAAGGGGAGGGGGGTCCCGTGATCCTAGCGCAGAGGCTGCGGTCCGCAGAGAAAGAGAGCCCCCAGGGACTGAGAAGGGAGAGTGGCCGGAGAGAGGCAGCTGCGGAGGCCACGGGGTTAACAAGGAAGGCAAACGGACTGCCTTGCACAGGACACACTGGCGAACATCAAAGACTCGCTCATTAATCACCGCTCAAGATTGCCCTTTGAGCAGCTTCAAACGCAGAGACGCAGAGACGAAGGGCTAACAGCCTTCACACCGACCGACCGGGAAGGGGAGACCCTTGCCTCTGGGGGCACAAAATCCAAACAGGGTCCCCAGAAGAGCATGGGCTCCAGGGACAAAAGACGTGGAGGCAAGACTGGGGCCACGACTACTCCTTATCGTCCTCACCGGCTCCCCTTCTGTCCTTGAGACCCATCTCAAAAAGAGAAAACAAACACTTCACTCTCCCTTCAGAGCAGACTTGCTGGGAAGCCTTCTATGACACTTGTCAAGGTCACGTTGAGGCTAGCTGCCCGCTGTGGAGTTGACTCCCACTCACAGCAAGCCCGGGATGTTGGAGAAAATGAGATGTCGTGTGGGTCTACCCTCCGTATGGTAGGCGTAAGAATCCCAATGGGTTGCTCTTCGGTGGCAGGAGTCGATGCCCATGCGCAGGGCCCGTGGGGTGGAGTGAAACCCCCCTGTAGCACAACACCTTCTCACACTGCGGAGTGTGCAGTCTGAGCCAGAGGAGGCCCCGGCCCAGGGGGTTAAGCTGCGCTGTTAACAGAAAGGTCAGTGGCTGAGCTCCACCAGCGGCTCCACAACAGGAGGACGTGGCCCTGCTTCCTTAAAGAGGTATCGTCTTCGAAGCCCTGTGGAGCAATTTCACTCCGTCCTGCAAGCTCACGAGGAATCGGAAATGACTCGAGGGCAGTGGATCCGCCTGAGCCAGCTCCTGTGGAAAGGGTTTCGCGGCAATATCGCCCTTCATTCAAAACAGATCTCCAGGACGGGTGCCATCGTTGTCCCTGATTTGCACCCCAGAAAAGGGAGTCTCCGAGGTCCCAGAAGGTTTGCCTGGGTCACACAATCACAAGGTACCGGAAGCAGGATTTGAACCCAGCGCCAGCACCACGAGAGTGACCACAGCAGAGGAGGGTTTCAAATCTTGCCGACGGTTATGCATGGATCTTGGAAAAAGCCACAAAGGAGGATTTGGAATTTCTGTTGTGAGGCCCCAACGGAGATCTCACATGTTTTCCAGAGGGGTGTGGTCTGGAGGTGCATTGCTTGACATCTCAGTCTCTCCTGGTGCCCCTTTTCCCTGTTCTCCAAAACATGCTGCATTGAAGCTGAGGCTCCAGGTATGGGAGGGACACCTGGATGGGCCCAACCTATTGCAGCCACTGTCCTAAGGCCCCGGAGAAGCTAACCCTGGAGAACATTCTCTCTCCCATGCCCAGCTTCGTCCTGAGTGGCTCCACAGAGCAGTAGCATTTCCTCCAAATATCAAAAGGCAAGGCGATCGGGGAATGTGTCAAAGAGGCAGCAGGTCAAACCACCGGAGGGATGGAGAAAATGCACGGCTGTGCTCCTGCTCTCTCTGTTTCTGCTCTCGGAGCTGAGCCCAAGCAGGGAACGCCTCCGCTTGGAGACTTGAGTGTCTGTCAAGACCCCATTGTTTCCCATAGGGAGCCATGGCATCTGAGGAGGGGCCGCTGAGCTGGAGCCATGGGGGGGGGGGAGGGAGTTGGAAAGGCAGATACCTTCACTTTATCCTGGATGGTGGGCTGAGGTGCAAACGTTTTTCATTGCAAAGGGGGCTCATTTTCTTTTTCTGAAAAGAGGACTATAAGCCAAATAAGTTTGGGAACCAATGTTCCACGCAGTCATTTTTTAACATGATAAAGTTTTATCTTTAATTGAAAGTCTAATACCATATTTTTATGCAAATAACACACATTTCTACTTTTTATAAATGTCCAATCATGCCCTTCCCAGGCATTTTAATAAGTGTGATAGACTTACTTTTATGGTAGGGTAAAAATAGTCATAATAAGCACAGTGTGCTTACAAAAATACCTCAACAAGGGAGAACAGGGATGGCCAAGACACATGGAATGCACACATTCTTTGCATAAAATGCTTTGCATAAAAATAACTGGATGCACTCAACTGATGACGGGAAGATGGAGGGTCAAGTCCACCCAGTTACCTGAAGAGAAAGGCCCCATAATTTAGCTCCAACAAAAATCAGCCACTGAAAATTCCAGTGGGTTACAGTTGGACACGGCTGCACAAGAAGGTTGCCATAAGCCAGAGTCTTCTCCATGGGACTGGGTTTTTATGAGTGGTCTGGCCCAAGCCAGCATCTCTCCAATCACCTCTATACCTTCAAAAGCAGGACAATGAGAAAGGTAGACTGCAGGAGAATCGACACTTTGAATTATGATCTTGGAAAAGAATACTGAATATGGACTTCCAGAAGCAACTTTGGATGTGCTGTCAAGAGGAGCCATCCCTGGAGAAGGACATCAGATGGGTAAAGTAGAGGGGTGGTACAAAACAGGAAGGCCCTCCACAAGGCAGGGGTGGCTGCAACAGTGGACTACAACATGGTGATGACTGGGAGCACCATGCAGCGCCAGGCTGTCTTTCATTTTGTCAATCATGGGGTCTAGGGTTGCTATGGGTTGTAATGGTTCAACCTGATGGTTCCCAGTAACGAGATATAAGCTCATTTCAAAATGTATGACACTATCCCATCACACCAAGGCAAAACACTAAGGGCAAGTAACAGAACAGCAAGGGGAGCAAAGCAATGAAGTCCCCAGAAAAGACCTAAAATAGACTGTGGGGTCAGAGCATGGCACCCCATCAGACTCAACCAGAAAACATTCTTAAAGGTCAACAAACAGATCTGGAACTATTTATAGGCTTTCCTTTTTTATTGTCATTTTGTTGTTGTTTTGTTTTGTTTTCTGATGTTGCTTTGTTTTGCTCTGTTTTGTTTTTTGTGCATATTATTATCTCTGCAGATCTACCTAGATAAAATAGGCTGGACAAACACTCTGGAGGAGAACTCCTGGGGGACATGGGAGAGGGAAAGGCTGAGGGAAGGAAGTGGGTGTTAACAACTCCAGGGACAAGAGAACAACAAAGGGTCCAAGATCGATGGCAAGGAGGGTGTAGGAGGTCTGGTAGGGCTTGATTAAGGGCAATGTAACCGAGAGAAATTACTGAAACCTAAATGAAGACTGAATATGATAGTGGGACAAGGGAAAGTAAAAGGAAATAGAGGAAAGAACTAGGAAGCAAAGGACATTTACAGAGGTCTAAAAACAGACATGTGCATATGTAAATATATTTATATGTGACAATGGGGAAATAGGACATATGCACATATTTATGGGTTTAGTGTTAAGGTAGCATAGGGACATTAAGTCTATATTCAAGTACTCCCTCAATGCAAGAACACTTTGTTCTTTTAAACTGGCATTCTATGATGCTCATCTTCCCAACATAATTGCTGAAAACAAAGCGGGTGCATAAGCAAATGTGGTGAAGAAAGTTGATGGTGCCCAGCTATCAAAAGATATAGCTTCTGGGGTCTTAAAGGCTTGAAGATAAGCAAGCTGCCATCTAGCTGAGAAGCAACAAGGTCCACATAAAGAAGCACACCCGCCTGTGTGACCACGAGATGTCGGTGGAATCAGGTATCAGGCATCAAAGACCCAGAAGAAAAAAATCATATCATTGTAAATGAGGGGGAGTGTGAAGTGGAGACCCAAAGCCCATCTGTAGACAATTGGACACCCCCTTACAGAAGGGTCTCTGGGAGGAGACAAGCCAGTCAGGGTGCAGTATAGCACCGATGAAACATCTAACTTTCCTCTAGTTCTTTAATGCTACCTCCCCCCACTATCATGATCCCAACTCTACCTTACATATCTGGCTAGACCAGAGGATGTACACTGGTACAGATCAGAGCTGGAAACACAGGGCATCCGGACAGATGAACCCCTCAGGACTAATATTGAGAGTAGCCATACCAGGAGGGTAAGGAGAAGGTAGGGGGAGAAAGAGGGAACCGATCACAATGATCTATATATAACCCCCTCCTAGGGGGAAGGAAAACAGAACAGTGGGTAGAGACATTGGTCAGTGTAAGACATGAAAAAATACTAATTTATAAATTGTCAAGGGTTCATGAGGGAGGGAGGGTGGGTCAGGGAGGGGGAAAAATGAGAAGCAGAAACCAAGGGCTCAAGTAGAAAGAAAATGTTTTGAGAATGATGATGGCAGCAAATGTACAAATGTGCTTGACACAATGAATGGATGGATGGATTGTGATCAGAGTTGTATGAGCCCCTTTTGCATTTTTAAGCTTGCCTCAGGGAACTCATGATGTCCTTTTGTGCTTGGCTTACTTCACTTAGCACAATTTCCTCCAGTTCTTCCCATGCGGCGACCTGTTTCCAACCTGCTTCATACGTTCATCGCTGCTTTTTAGCGATGCGTAGTACTCCATTGTATGTATGTACCACCGTTTTTTAATCCATTTGTCAGTTGATGGAAATTTGGGTTTTTTCCAACTCCTTGCAACTGTGAACTGTGCTGCGATGAACATTGGAGCACAGATGTCTGGCCTTGGTTTGTTTCTTGCCTCTTCTGGGTATATGCCCAGTAGGGGGATTGCTGGGTCCTATGGTAGCTCAATTTCCATCTGTTTTAGATATCTCCAGATTGATTTCCATAGTGACTGTACATACTTACAGGCCCACCAGCAGTGGATGAGAGTTCCTATCTCCCCACAGTCCCTCCAACATTGTTGTTTTTTGTTTTTTTGAATTGGGCTATCTTTGAGGATGTTAGGTGATATCTCATCATTTGTTTTAATTTGCATTTCTCTTAAGGCTAATGATCAGGAACATTTTCTCATATGTTTATTGGCCATTCGAATTTTTTTCCCTTGTGAGACTTCTGTTCAGGTCCTTTGCCCACCTCCTCAGTGGGCAATTAGTTTTTTTTTTTCTTTTTGGAAGCTAGCAGAGTATTGTAGATTTTAGTAATGAGGCCTTTGTCTGATGTGTCATTGCTAAAGATGCTTTCCCAGTCCTTGGACTCTCATTACTCTCTTAGTGAATTCTTTCAATATATACAGGTGTCTTTTCTTCAGTATATCCCATTTGTCAATCTGTGCCTCCTCTGTGTTTGTGTCCTTCCCTGTTTCTGATAGCCTATGGATTCCCTGCGCCAAAGTTCTCAGATTTGTACCAATTCCCTCATTGATGGCCCTAATAGTTTGGGGTTTTACTTCAAGGTCTGTGATTCACCTTGCGTTTATTCTTGTGCATGGAATGAGGTAAGGGCCTTGCTTCATTTTTCTGCAGGTAAATATCCTTTTTTCCAGCACCACTTGTCGAAGAGGGCATCCACTTCTGATTTGATATTTTGGGGGCACTTATCAAAGATCAGTTGTCTGTATGATGATCTTATTTCTACGTTTTCAGTTCTTTTCCAGTGGTTTGAGTATCTGTCATTATACCAATACCATGCAGTTTTGACCACTGTGGCTGTATAGTATGTGCTAAAGGCAGGTAAAGCAAACCCTCCCACGGTGTCCTTCTTCTTGAGGAGTTCTCTGATAATTCTGGCCTTCTTCCCTCTCTATATGAAGTTGATAGTCAGTTTTTTCAGTTTTTTTGAAGGATGATAGTATTTGTATTGGGATAGCATTAAAATTATATAGTGCCTTCTGGCAGAACTGACATCTTTACTATATTGAGTCTTCCAATCCACGAGCATGGGATATTCTTCCATTAGTTGAGGTCACTCTTGGTTTCTTGTAATAGTGTTCTGTAGTTTTCTTCCTACAAATCTTTTGGGTTTTTTTAGTCAGGTATATCCCTAGATATTTCAATTTGTGCTTGGCTATTGTGAAGGATACCACCTTTTTGATCTCCTCTTCTGTGGTCTCGTCCAATGTGTATAGCCAAGACTGCTGTATTTTGTTATTGTTGTTTTTCTTTTTTTATTGCTTTGAGATTTTTATGTGGGAGGACATGTCAAAGATTATCCACCTTTGTTTTAATTGAGTAGTACTTCTTTTTGGGGGGAGGCTGTAATTTTTTTCAGAAAAATATTTTAATGTTGTTGAGAATATAACACACACCAATTCAGTGAATATATACAATGTCTAATTTCGTGACATTGGTTACATTCTTTTTTTTCTTAAGAGGTGTGTCTTGGTGGTATTACCTCTGGTTTTATACTTGTAAAAGGCGGATTTTTCTAAGTAAAATCCCACTCAGGATTTGCCTCTGCTCTTGGCGGTGTTTTCCTCAATGGCAGCCGCTCAAACGAACGGGGCTTCACCGAGATGATGGTCCTTCTGCAGCCTCCCTTGCGATGGACAAGATGCTCTTTCAGAATGATCTTCCAGGGTCTTCACCTAGCCCTCCTCAACGCCCACCAGCCTCTGCTCGCCTGGGCTTTCAGAGTGGGCTTGTGGAATGATGTTCTTGGGAAGCCAGCAGGTTTCCACTTGTCATTTCAAACAGTGAGGCTTTTGCCTTGCTTCTGGCCAAGGGGTCGGGTGACACTGCAGAGCCCAAGCTGCTGACTACTGTGATGCTCTGGTCCTGGAGCAGGGTGGTGATGTCCCACGTCCGCCTTGCTGACTTCTTCCACGAGTCTCTCCTAGGCTTCCCTTCAAAAGCGGTGGCTCGCCACCAAGGGGGATAATTCAAAAGCCTTCTCTTTCTAGCCCTATTCATTCTCTAGCGGAGCCAGAATTTTTACCATCACAGGTTCTAATTTCCACTTTTAACAAGCTCCATCGCCTCTCTGAATCCAGCAGCATTCAACAGAAAAGCCCACAGGTTGTTGGCAGACTCCGCACATGCTTAGAGGGGCCAAGACAGACCCTGGGCCCCACGGCCTGACGCTGAATTTACAGCCTCGCACTGGGAGGTAGCTAAAGAAGAGCAAGGGGGGGGGGCAAGTGAGCTGTGGAGCCTCTTGAAGTGTATTTCTGTGTAAACTGATACACCACGGCTTGAGAGGAAGACATTTCTGAAGTGTTAGCCCCACAGGTGCTTCCTGTGGGGCAGAAGCCTGCAGACCAGCACCTACCCAGAGGCACCTCCTTTCCCCATTGCCCTCTTCCCTGCTCCCACAAAGGAGAGACTTGGACCTGTGATCCGGAAGTGCTTGTGAAACCCAGACGTGGCATCACACCAGAGTCCAGAAGGTTACCCTTGAGGTTAAATAAAGACCCTTTGAGACCGCATCTCATGGTACCCCAAGCGCCAACCACACCTAAGCCCCTGCCATCAGGTTGATTCTCCCTCATGGTGACCCCTGGGTTCCCCAGTAGAACTGAGCTCCACAGGGGCTCTTCTTGAGTGTGTGCATTAAACAGCATCCTTGGTGGTGCAGTGGCTAAATCGCTAGACTGCAACTTAGAACATTGCTGCTTTGAACATTCCAGCCAAGAAACCCCATGGGGCAGTGAATCCTTAAGTGTGGGTGCTTGTGTTATATATCACCTGGAATGGAATGGAATGCATTTCATTTTATCCTTTAACTAGATAACATCTGTGCTTATGCTGAGGGAGTTCTGGGCTGTGATCTGAAAGGTAAGCAGTTCGAAACCGCCAGCCCCTCTGAGGGAGAAATATAGGGATTTCTACTCCCCTAAAGAGTTAGCATTTCAGAAACTCACAAGGCAGTTCTACCCTGTCTTGTATGGTTGTTATGAGTTGGCATCAACTCGATGGAAGTGAGTGCTTATACTTTTAATATAACCAATTATCTATGCATAGATATATATTTCAATTGATCCCTTGAAGTATTAAATGTGTGTGTATATACTGAGCATCTATAATAGTATATATTTCAGGTGATTCTTTAAATCATTACCTGTGTACTTTTACTATGCATTATAATCAACTATCTATAGCTGTAGATGGTATGTTTCAGTTGATGCTTTAAGTGTTTTAAATATATTAAATGTGTGCACATACATTAATATATAGTCATTATCCACAATCCACTGCCTTCACAAGCACCCTGAATCAAAGCGACCCTGTAGGACAGAGTAACCCTGCCCCTTGGGTTTTCTGAGGCTGGAAAGCCTTACAGAAGCAGAAAGCCTGACCTCGCCCGTGCACCCCTAGAACTCCAAAACTCAAAATCACTGCCATCTGGTCGATTCCAACTCATGCGGCCCTACAGGACAGGGCAGAACCCTATGGGCTCCCAAGACACTAACCCTTGAGGGGCCTAGGAAGCCCGGTCTTTCTCCTGAGGGGCAGATGGTAGTTTCCCACCGCTGACCTTGAGGTCCGCAGCCCAGTGTGTGCCCACCACACCCCCAGAAGCCTCTGTAATCACTGAGCGCTTAGCTTGTGTATGTCGCTCACACAGTGCCACACTGGACGAATCACGTTCCACAGAGCCCTGTCTCAATGGCAGGGCTCACTGGTTCCTGGGCACTCCGGGGGAAGCGAAGGGGCAAATTCCAGGACACTTGAGTCAGGATGTCGGAAGGAGGCATGCGGAAGACCTTCTGTGCCAGCCTCCCTTTCCCCGGGGTCCTGATTCGGAGGGTCCTGGGCAGCAGGATCATGTGAGCAGCAGTCACCTAAGTGATGGACTAGGCCCTTAGATGCCCTGGTCGGCATGCAGGTCCTATTTCCAGAGGGTCCCCAAGGACGCACTCACTCTGCAGAGACTGATGCCCACCGGCATGGGCACTCTTACACATGCTGCCGTTGCTAGCTGCCCTCAAGTCAGCCCTGACTCGGCGCGGACCCGCGCACTACAGAACCCAACACACCTGGCCCCTCGCCACGCTCACTGCTGCTGCTGTGTTCATGCCACTGTGGCAATCCACCTCCTTGGTGGGTGGGGGGAGGCGCTTACTCTGTTTCCTTTCTCCCCAATGCTCCCCATCCTGCCTTCTCAGGGGCCTCCTGTCACCGAGAGCCACAACATAACACACCATTGGGGATATTCACAGGCGTGCCTGCATACATCCCACACAGTCTAACCCCGCGGGTCTCAGCCTGTGGGTCGCTTAATACCATCGGAAAAAACCTATTTCTGATGGTTGGGGGTCACCACCACATGCGGATTAGGGAGGTTGAGAACCACTGGTCTAACCTCTGCGAGTGCAGATGCTCCTGTCAGGAGTGGCCTCATGGTGGTTTTGACTCTTTGCAACCTCGTGGGACAGAGCAGAGCTGCCCTGAGGGCTCTGAAAGCTGCTGGTGGCGGGTTTCGGGGACCCGACTGCCAGGGCTTTCTCCCACCCCGAGACTTAGTGGATTAGAACCACCAGACTTTGGGTGAGCAGCCAAGTGCTTTACCATTGGGCCATGAAGGCCCCCCACATGTACACAACAGATGTCCCAGAAAGAGTGCACATGTGTGGTTTTTCCTACTTTTCCTCTATAAACGCATCTATGAAAATATGGGCAGACCTTGGTTCGTTAACATTTTTCAGGGTTTAAACTGAAACTGCCACCCAAAGCTAAAAGCAGAGGTGAATGGCTGTCTGGTCCATACCCTCCCCACCCCACTCGTATCAGTTTTCATTGGCCATCAGATAAGCCTGAGCAGGCTGGCGTGGATACAGCCCAGGTCTGCAGGTGAGAAGAATGCAGAGGGATTTTGTGGCAGGTTGTTACAGGAAAGGGGGCCTGAGGAATGTCACTCGCTCTGTGTCAAAGCAGTTCAATGAAGGGATCGATTGTCGGGGCACCTTCATTTGGGCAGCCTGGTGGAGCTGGAGCCCGTAAATCTCCATGAAGGAATGGCATGGCTCTGCTCAGCAGTGCCCTAGGAAGCAGCTTGCTTGCTTGCTTGCTTGCTTGCTTGCTTGCTTGCTTGCCTCTCTAACTGGGGTGTTGAGCACACTTAGACCCGGGACGACCTTCACAGCTCAAATGACAGGCAGAGAGGTGGGTTTTGTCCTTTGTTCATGGAAGGCCAGACAAGGCCTTCCTAGGACAATTAGCTAGCCCATCTTCCAGATTGTTCCCTCTGCCCCGCCCCCAGGCCTGTGTCCATCTGGACTGGTCAACGGGTGTTCTGATGCTGTTCGCAGCCAAGCCATGGGCTCTCTGACTGCTGAAATACTGCCATCCCCATGTGTGGAAGCAGGTCATCAGGAAGAAGTTGCTTCATGGTCAGGACACGTTGAAGAAAACCAATCCAGGTGGATTGGAAGATCTTTCTAATTGTGCATCTTCCACAAACGCACTGAGGTGATTTTTCCCTCCCCGGGTTGTTAAGGTTTCATTTGTTTAATTCAAATACATACAGTATTCATAGATGGATAAATGGATGGATGGATGAATGAATGAATGAATGAATGAATGAGCTGATAGGTAGTAAGTTGGTAGGTGGATGGATGGATGGATGGGCTGATAGATGGATAGGTGGATGGATAGATGGATGGATGGATGGATGGATGGATGGATGGATGGATGGATGGATGGATGGATGGGCTGATAGATGGATAGGTGGATGGATAGATGGATGGATGGATGGATGGATGGTCTGAAAGGTAGGTAGAGAGAAGATAGATAAGTAAAGTAAATTCAAACTTATGGTGACCTTACGTGCAATAGAACAAATAATTGCCTGGTCCTACATCATTCTCACGATGCCTGGCACCTTTAAGCCCATAACTCTATCCACTGTGTGACTTCATCTCACCAAGAATCTGCCGCATCCCCACCGGCACTCAGAGTCAACAACATGGCACCCTGCTCCAGGGTTTGCTTTCTCCTGACCAAGCGGCCAAAGCAACTGAGTCAGGCCACCGTCTGTCGTGCTCCCTAGGGTTTGCAGTGGGAGTTGATCATCACACTTTCTTCCTAGTCTGTCTTAGCCAAGAAGCACCATAGAACCCGTTCACTGGGATGACCCTGCTGGTACTTATTCAAAGTATTGGTGGTGTAGCTTCCAGCATCCTAGCAACGTGCAAGCGACTACAGTAGGATGCACCAGCAGGTGGTAGTCCTGGGCTCTAGGCCAGCTTACTTTGAAATGATATCAAAACTGCAAACTGAAAGGACGGAAGTCATTCATTTTTGAAGCTACTTATCTTTATGAACCCACTTCCACCATGCTGTGCAATCCAAACCAACGCACACATAAGGTTACAGCACTCTATCCTGTGAGCCTCCACTTGCTACAGTCATCAAAGGGTAAGTTCACCGGGTGACCCTCCAACAAGTCAA
Organism: Tenrec ecaudatus; assembly: GCF_050624435.1. Lineage (NCBI taxonomy): Eukaryota > Metazoa > Chordata > Mammalia > Afrosoricida > Tenrecidae > Tenrec > Tenrec ecaudatus. Next base: position 4,288,870 of record NC_134539.1, on the reverse strand, counting down.
GGTTAACGTCTGAGATTGTTAAAGTATACTGTGCCAACCTGGCCGATAAACACAGGTGGGGTTAATTGAAGGGCAGAGGGATAAATGGCTCAATGAGTCTCACCTTTCTAGTTCTCTAGTCTCTTGCTCTCTGATGGTCGGCTCAGGATGCAGCTGCCTTAGCCAGTTTCCTGCTTCAGCCGGCAAGGCTCACTTCCTGCAAGACATCCCCGAGGAGAAGCCACATGGACCTACCCCGATGCAGCCCTGGGTGCTGGAGCACCCATGTGGAGATCCCTGCCAGCGGTGAGATGCTGACACATTCACTGACTCGACTTTCCTCCTGCAGTTGACATCAAAGTGTGTTTTGTGAGATGGAGGAGGACTTTGTGGATTGGTGTCGGACATATGGGTTAATGTTGGACTTGTGGGCTTGGGCAGCACTGGGTTGGGATGTTTTCTTGATGTGCACTTACCCTTTATATAAAACTCTCTCTTATACATGAGTTTCTGTGGGTTTGTTTCTCTAAAGTACCCAGACTAACATGTCTGATTTTGTAAAGGCAACGACGTGCCCTCGTGAAATGCCACATGGGTGGTCCTTGTATCAGCTCTGAGGTTGGCTCCCTTGTCCCTTGCCTCACTCTTCCATGGCTCAATATCTCAGGCTACACACCCTAAGATGCTTTAAGCCACCTCTTCCACTTGTATCACTATCCTCAGGCCGTATGGGTCGTTCAGGTCCTTAAATGGTGCAAAGGTTAGCCCCTGACAACCTGAAAGTTACTGGTTTGAAGCCATTTAGCAATACCGTGGAAGAAAACACTTGGCAATCTATCTTGGAAGAAGTGCCTCCAGGACGTTCCTTAGAAATGAGGATGGAAAAATCTCACCCCATGGACTTTGGACACTTAGGAGGGGCCAGGCCCTGAAGACAGACGTGCTTGTAAAATGGGCATTCAGCGAAAAGGAGGGAGATTTACTGTGAGATGGATGGGGGAAGGGGTGGGGTCCATCAATGGGCTGAAACGTAACCGTCATTGAGGGGACAGCATAGGACCAGGCAATGTTCCCTTCTGCTGTGTACAGAACAGGGTCACGATGAGTCAGTGCCAATTTGATGCTACCTAACAACCACCAGCTTCTGTGTTAATCCGGGTTGACCAAAGAAACAAATTCATAGACACTCATATGTGTATAAGACAGAGCTTCATATAAAGAGCAGCTGTACATTGAGAGAACATCCCAGACCAGTCCAGATCAAGTCCATAAGTCCAGTATTAGTCCATATGTCCGATACCAGTCTATAAAGTCCTCTTCAGACTCACCCACCACATGCAATTATGCCGAATGCAGGAAGATCACTGGCCAGTGGGTGGAAAGTTTTGTGGATCCAGTGGTGGTGGAAGCATCTCAGTTCTGGCAGGGGTCTCCACGTGGCTCCTCCAGGCCCAGGGCTCTGGCTCCATCAGTGTAGCTCCATGTGGCTTGTCAACAGGAATGTTTCCCAGAGAGAGTGTGTGTCCCACCTCCAAGGAGGAAGACAGGAGTTCCCAGAATCCTCAGGAGAAGGTCAGGCCCATACAGAGGCCTCATTGGCTGTGACCTGATTGACAGGCTAGACTTCACCCCTTTGCAAGTTGACAGATTATGTAACTGTGTCAGCTTCTGTCAAGATTACAACCCAGAAAACCCGCTAGGGCTTGTCCACTCTGCAGCCCATGGGTGCCCCAGGGTTGGAATGGAATCATCAATAGTCAGTCTGTGTTTGGGGGTCGGGGGGGGCATTGAAAGGTCATTGACACTGTAGATTGTGAGCTCTTTGAATCGTGCCTGTTACAGGTTGAATGGTGTCCCCGAAACATGGTATAGACATCTTCAATGCTGTACCTATTCCCTCAGGACAAGGTGTGAAACCAGGCCCTCTCCTTTCTTGCGTTAATGAGACCATCCAGAGAAGGATGGGCCTTCAACCTCATTCTGAAGGGTGTCTTATCAAAAGGTCGGAGGAGACTCGGCCCTGGGGCAGAAGACAGACACCAGGTGAAGACCTGTCTGCAAGCCAAGGATCTCAGAAGGAAAAGACATGCCAGCATCACAAGATTTGGGCTCTTAGGTTCCAGAACCACAAAAGAACCCATTTCTGTTCTTCAAAGTCACATGCATGTGATATCTCTTGTTAGGGCAGCACAAGGAAGCCAAGACCAGACCTCGCTTGTCTGAACGCAAGGTCAGGTCAGCCCCCAGTCTACTGTGTATGACTTTCAGGGCGGGGGGGGCGGGGGGAGGAGGCACAGCAGACACAGGTGCGAGCCACTCCCGGTGAGCAGGGCAGTGGTCAGAGCGTTTATTAAAACACTGTGGGCAGAGCTCAGCTCTGATGGCCATTCAAGAAGGCGGAAGCAAGTGGTCTCTCGTGCTCCGGTGCCCCCGCAGCTGCACCATCATCTGTCTCTGCTGCCCTGGAGCTGCCCTCCACCCTTGACAGCAGGGAGAGGAAGCTGGAGTGTGACAGGGCTTCTGGAATAGTCCGTGAGGCAGGACACCGGAGGGAAGGAAGGCCTTCTTACCTGTTCCAAGCCGCAGAGTGTCATCTCTCAAAACCCCCAGGGATTCCAGAGCCTGAGGAGAGCGAGAGAATTTGTTTGGGAACAGGGAGCTTCGTTAGGCTAGAAAGGTGTCCATCGCAGTCCTCAAACATTGCTGTCCAAACTCCTTTACAACTGGGCACCTGCTGGCAGGCCCCTGGTCCCCAGCCCTTCGCTGGTGCTGCCTTCCGGCCCTCGCCTGCCTGACCCAACAGCTGGGTAACTTGGCTCTGGGCATTTATGACTCTATTTTGGACAAATCTCCAGCGCTTTCTTTTGGCTTTACCCAACTCAACTCTGCAACTCAAAATTTGTTTTAAATTTTACGGTCTGCGTTCCGGCCTCCCCCCACCCCACCCCCTTTCTCCTTCTCTCTCCCTCCTTCTCATTCCCCCGCTCCCAGCTGTAGCTTTGGGGTTTGCGTCGGTTTTCTTGAGGCAGAAGCCAAGGCTGCAAAGCTGCAAAGCGAAGGAAGTCTGCAGAAGGGAAGGGGCTCCGCCGAGGGGTGGGGTCGGGAAGGTCATCTTACTAAGTCCCTTGGATCCCCTCAAAACAAGTGCAAACCTAATACTAGATAAATATTGAAGCGCCGAGCAGAGTCGGGGTATTCAATACACACTGCCTGTGAATGGAGGTATTCGGGAAGGCTTAGGCCCCGCCTGAATTCCCATGAAATTTGTAAATATTTCTTTCATTTGTTCTCCATTTACAATTAGTTTCGGTCAAGCTGATCAAAGCCGGAAGAAGGCTGTTGCATGTGAACCTCCATCCCTCACAATGACATCCACAAAGCAGAATGAAATATGGAATATCGGGTTTCTGCGGATGTATGAACTTGTAAAAAATCTGAAAGAAGAGGAGGTTTTTCACACTGAGTAATGTGAAACATTTGGTGCGGATGGTGGGCCTCTGAAGAGGGCAAGAGAGAGCCCAAAGACATCAACTAAGCAACAGCAGTGGGTGCCGCGACAGCCAGTGTCCCTCCTGGTATGCAGGGGGCCAGGAGCCAGGTCCCCACCTTCTCCAGTCTCCAGGCAAAGGAGTCCCCCTTCCCCGGGGCCAGGGATGGGTCAACAGATCCAGCTAGGGAAACCAGCTGCTGCTGCTTCTTCTTCTTCTTCTTCTTCTTCTTCTTCTTCTTCTTCTTCTTCTTCTTCTTCTTCTTCTTCTTCTCCTCCTTCTCCTCCTCCTCCCCTTCCTCCTCCTCCTTCTTCTTCTCCTCCTCCTCCTCTTCCTCCTCCTTTTTTCCCCCAATTCCACTTATTTTCTTATTTGTTGCTGCTGAGACTCTACACAGCACAACATACAGCCATTGAACAAGTTCTACATGTCTTGAAGGAAGTATGACTGGAGTGCCCATTGGGAGGAAGGACAGTGAGACTGTCTCGTGTACTGTGGACAAGATGGAGTGTCCCGTGGCTGCCATGCAGGGTGCAAGCACAAGAGCAGCTGTGGGGCAGGCGCAGAACCGGCGGTGCTTCACTCTGCAGTGCACTGGGCACTCAGCAACAGCAGTGCAAGTCTGTGACACTGATGACTTTTGTCAAATAATGCACGCATTCTCGCCCCCTGTGACAGTTACAAAATTTCATGTCAACGTGATAAATGAGCGTGGGGTGGAGTCTCGCTTGTCAATCAGGTCACAGCCTGATGATGCCGCCTTGTGGCCGTGGCCTTCTCATTCAGGTTCTGGGAACTTCCTTTCTTTCTCCCTGGAAGTGGGCCGCGCTCTCTCGGCTTCACTTCCCTGCTGTTGAGTCCAGCAGAGATCTCTGGAGCCATGTAGACACCCGCACCGGCGCTGAGATGCTTCCACCGCCACTGGATCCACAAGATCTTTCACCCGCTGACCTGTGATCTTCCTGCATGTTGCGTTATTGCAAGTGCTGTGTGAGTCTGAAGATGAATTTATGGGCTGGTATTGGACTTATGGGCTATTATCGGACTATGAATTTGATCTGGACTGTGCTGGGATGTTTCCTTGATATGTAATTACCCGTTGATAGAAAATCCTCTCTTACACACATGAGTGTCTCTGGATGTTTGTCTCTAGTCAGCCTGGACTGACACACCTTCCTTTTCCAATTGTCCCACCCCGCATGAACATAAACTCACTGCCACCTGAGGTGCCTGACTAACGCTTCCAGTAATGATTGTCACACTTGTGTGTCCTTGGGGTGTGTCCTTGGGGTTGTGTGCCCTTGAGGTGGTTGTGAGCCATCACAACCCTGCGAACAACAGGAGGGGACACGTACCCTCCTGCACGCCCCTCACGATGGTCGCTCTGTTTGAGCCTGCGGTTGAGGCCCTGTGTCTGTTAATCCATTACATTGAGACGGTTCCTCTCTTTTGCGTATGCACTACTTTCCCAAGCAGGAGGTCCCCTTCTGATGACATATGCAGAGCACAGGAGATGAAGTCCTGCCATCCTCGATTCAAAGGAGCATTCTGGCTGTACTCCTCCAAGACTGTAGTATTGTCTTTGCTATTTTATACACAAAGTCATCAGAGCACAGAGACGTGAGCAGGTACAAGATCAGTCAGTCAGTAGATAGCAGATGTTAGACTTGCAGCCAGGGGTCCTAATGTCAAGGCCATGGTCATTCCCATGAGCTGTACACAGAGACACACTGCCTTTACTGGTGGGATACCAGTTCCTACCTGGCACTTGACCTCAGCGGCAAGGCTCTCTGCCGCCTCCTGAGTGGAACATGAGTGGCACAGAGGTTAGTGCCTGTGTCAGGCAGGGCCCTCTAGAGAAACAAAACCAGGACACTGCCACCTCGCCTCTGAAGCTACCTGTGACTGGTCTCCTGGCTTATTTCACTGGCTCGCTCCCTCACTCTCTCATTCTCTCGTTTCTTCTAAAGATGTTCTCCTCCCATAAGGCCCAGATGAGCATGAGCTTGCTCTCCTGTTGTGACAGATAAGGAGGGTTTTAATTGCTTCCTATGTTTTTCCCAGCTGCAAGCCCATTAGGGGGTCTGCGAGGTGGGGGGGGGGGTGTGAGGGGCGCTGGGGCTTCAGTAGTTCACATTCCTTCTCCTCAGGAAGATTATTCCTAAGGACACAGGCAACATCTCCTCCCTACAAGGAAGCTCTGAGCAGCCACCACTGCTGCCAGGACAATGGAGGACCCCAGGGAACTTCCATAACATCTGAAGGAAGAGAGGAAGGAAGGAAGGAAGGAAGGAAGGAAGGAAGGAAGGAAGGAAGGAAGGAAGGAAGGAAGGAAGGAAGGAAGGACGGGCCCGACAGTCGATGAGGACCACGGGTTTCCAGCCACGAGCAGATGGTATCACGGAGTGCTCTTAAGAACACACGAAAGCCCCTCCTCCTCCCAGCCCACGCTTCCCCTCAACCACCCAAAACCAAAGAAACAAACTCATAGTCGTGGGGTCGAGGCCGACTAGAATGACCCTGTAGGACTGGGTAGAGCTGCCCCTGTGGATTCCCAAGGCTGTAACTCTTTGGGGGCAGCGAGCCTCCTCTGTCTCCCTCAGTATCTGGGGGTTTTGAGCTGCCGACCTTGCTGTGCCACCAACACTCCCTGCCTCGCCCCAGGGACCACACTTCACCCCTCCCCAATCGCCTCTTGATTGCCGTGGGAAATTGTCACCAATTCAGCCATTCGGCTGGTTCTCCAGGACCGCTTTGATCACATGGACTCCATCCTTTGGGTCCTCCAGCCCACCTCACCCCCCTCTCCTGGAGACTCCGCCCCAGGGATGCGTACTCGCTGCCCCCACAGTCCCACCCAGGCCTTCAGATTGCTACTGTCACTCCGATCCCACACAGATGGTTCTGGAAAGCACATAATATTCAAGATACTCTTGGCTGGTGAAGCTCCACTGTTATTGGGGCTTGGGTCTGCAGTTTAAAGGGCAACGGTTCGGGGGTTCCCCAGCCTCCAAGAAAGTCTGACATATCCGAGCACCAAAACACCCCGAGAAAAGCTAGAATCAACTATCATGAGTTGGGGAAAGTTCAGGAAGATTAGGGCACAAAGGAGAGAGGGAGGTGACAATGGTGTCACTCTGAGGGGTGAGTGCCCGGTGACATTGTCAGGGGAGGGGACACCAACGTGACGGTGCAATGTCTCAGCAAGAATGCTTTATTTTTTGAATGAAAACATCCCTGTCGTTATAACAGCAGACATTTTTGGTGGGCCCAGTTTCCGGTTATTAATAGCGCTACCAGGTATACGCTCTCTGCGTTTTCACTCTTCAAGCCTCTAATGCGCTCCCATCAGAGCTGCCATTTTCACACGGTTGCAGTGATGCTTCCAACATGATGGGATGGGTCTGCGTAACGCACAAGCTGGTGCTTCCTATCCTCAGTTACTAACCTCGCTGCTCCGAGGTTGTTACATTGTCTGGTGCCTTCGCTACACTGTTGCTGCACTCGTATCCATGACGTCCCAGGGGATGAAGTGGTCCCTGCAGGAAAGCAGGAGAAAAGTCCGTACCCACTTCTGCTCCGTGACTGCTCGTGTCGTAAAGCATACTGTCGTAATTCCACGTAGACAGACTCGATGCACCAGTGCCGTCGTGCGTGTACCAGATGCCACATGGGGACCAACTTTGACCCACACAGACGACGCTGTGACTGAAGGTGGCCGTCAGCATGGCTGGGAGGCTGTGAGGTCGAGCTAGCGAGGAGGCCCATGCAGGCACGTGGGGGCCGGGGGGGTGACACTGTGAGTTGCCACACTGGGCGACACCGACCCTAGTGGTGTCACTAGAGAGGAGGTGTCGGCAATAAGCGAAACCCAAGCTCTGTGCTGCCGTCGTTGTGAGGAGGGGACGTCAGGTCAGTTGCGACTCACAGCGACCGACCGTGCGTAAACGGAAGGAAGCGCTGCCTGTCCTGCGCATGCTCGAGCCCACTGTCGCAGCCGCTCCCAGTCCATCTCGTCCAGGGCCGTCCTCTTCCTCACTGCCCCTCTGCTTTACCACGCACGGTGCCCTTCTCCAGGGACGGGTCTGTCCTAATAGTGTGTCAAAGGACGTGAGATGACGTCCCACCAGCCCAGCTTCCCCGGCAGAGGTCTGGCTCATGTGATCTTTAGGGGGTGCGTGATGCTTTTGAGCTCCTTGGCCCCCGCCATGATTCAAATGCGTGAACTCTTCTTCAGTCTCAGTGGGTAGCAGGGGATGGAAAATACCGTGGCTCGCCAGACACACCTTCAGTCCTCCTTGCTTTCCAACACTTTAAGGGGTCTTCTCCCTTCTTCTTCGTGCCCCCCACCCTCCTCACACAGCCTTTGTAGCCCTCACCCTGATTGTGAATTCCATGTTATGTAGAGGGAAAATCGGTCTCCTGGGCAGAAAATGGGGGTCCTAGAGAAGTCACCTTTGACCTGGAGGTCTCAGGGTGGCTCCAAGCGTGCTTCCAGAGGGAGCGGCCAAACAGCAGGGACAAGGGTGTGCCTGGATGTGCCATCAGTTCACATGCGCCCCTGAGAGCAAGGAAAGGCTGGCCTGGCTTGTGCTTACTGAGTAATCTGTACTCAATTATTCCACATGAATTTAATGCTATCTTTGATGCTCACTACAGATTAGTAAGTAAGCACAAGTCAACCCGTGCTTCCCTTGTTCACCAGGTCCCCCGTCCTGGGTGCATTTGCCAAGAGGCTTCGATTCTGCAGGAAGGGGTTGTGGGACTGGGGGAGAGACAGATGCCAGTCCCAAGAGGCAGTAGCTTTCATATGCTGAAGACGTGTGTAACCATTCATCAGAGATGAGTGGGTGAGCACAGCTCCGTGCCTGCTTCTCTTGCTGACTGGGTAATGCGACACTGGCTGCTGAGTCAAAGGTCGCAGGTTCAAGCAACTGTGCTGTTGCTGGACGGTACCTTTGAGCCATTTCGGCCCCACAGTGGTCATATGCACAGCAGGACCAAACACGGCCTCGGCCTCGGCCACCCTCACAGTTGTTCGCAGACTTGAATCACTGATGCAGCCGCTGTGCCAAGCCATTTCCTGGAGGACTTTCTTCTCTTTCCAGACCCTCCATCCAACGGAGGTGTCTCCAGGGACAGTGTCCCCTGACGACATGTCCAAAGGATGTAGATGAAGTCGTGCCATTCTGGACCCTAAGGAACACTGGCTACACTTCTTCCAAGACAGATCGGTTTGTCCTCCGGGCAGTGTACGGTGTTTTCAAGATTCTTCTCCAGCACCACGACTCAGGCGCATTAACTGGCGGTGTCGCTATGGGAACGGAATGACCGCTGGCCAAGAGAAACCGCTTCTTGAGACTCCCCCCAGGTGGCATGTCTGCCATACAACAGGAACACACCTCCGAGTTCAAGTCCTCCTGGTGGTACCTCGGAAGGAAGGACTGCCCATCGGCTCCCTAAAGAGCTGCTGTCCCGTGGGGACCCCGCTTGTTTCAGAGGAGACCTGCACTCCAGGAGGCCCTCACGGCGGTGACCTTTTGGGGCAGTGATCAGCCCTCTTTCTGCCGTTCCCAGATACTTTGGCAAGGTCTAGAAGCGCTCCAAAGCGAGCCCCTCTATCCAAGGTCAGCTAGGAGAGGGGCTGACACAGTGCTGCAAGGACGGGTTCAAACACAGTCACAATTGTGATGACGGCGCAGGACTGGGAGCTGTGTCCTTCCGTTTCACCCAGGATACAAGCTATGAGTCAGAACCCACTCCACAGCCCCGCGGGGGGAGGGGGGGACAACAACAAAATTAATGTGTGTGTGGTATGACGTAAGAGTCCAATTCTATTTATTTCCCCAGTGGGTAGCTACTTGCCTCGGGGTTATTTATTTTTAGATACTTTTTTTCTCATCCCTAAAGCAATTGTAGTAAAGATTCAAGTGGATTCTGTTTCTAGTCTCTCTGTTGAGTGATATCTTTTCTACCCGTACACAATAAACAAGGGAGCCCGGTGCTGTCGTGGTTACGACCTGGGCTGCGATCCTGGGCGTCGGCAGTTTGAAACCACCAGGTGCTTCAGGGGGGAAAAGATAGGGGGGCTTTCTACTCCCATCTCAGAACCTCACAGGCACCATTCTGCCCCGTCCTGTAGGGTCGCTGCAAGTCACCATCCACTCGGTGACAAGTGAGTTTGTTATGTGCCCCCTGTGATTTTTCTGTTATCTCCCGCTTTGTGCTCTCATCGACATATTGCTTCTCTGTGTCCTCTCATCTGCTCTTCCTCGCCTGCCATCTCCCGCCCCTCGCTCTCTGTCCATTAAGCTCTTCACCCGCGATGATGCTTTTCCATTTTAAGGTTTCCACTTGCAGTTTTCTTTCTCTTTTTTTTGTTTCCTATTCTTTCCCAACCTTCTCCTTACTTTTTCTTTGAACTATCACAGGCACTGACCGCAGCTACTTTAATGTGCATGTCTGTTAACTTTAATGACTAGGCTCCCGGTGGGTTCTGCTCTAAGTGCATTCTTTTAAACCTTCGTTTCTGGACCAGTCTTACGATCCAGGAGCAGCTCCGTGGCAGGGAGTGTGGTCCGGCGCTTGGGACATGGTGTAGAAAAAAGCTCTTCAGATAGGATGATACTTTGGATAATGTTATGATTGTCCTAAAGGATTTCATTTTGCAGGTAATGTGCATGCAGTTGATGGAGGAGCCAAAGCAAAAAAATCTAACTCACTGCCAAAGAGTCCCATCCCACTCACGGCCTCAGAGCGACCTGATGAGACGGGCTAGAACTGCCTCTGAGTTTCTGAGACTCGAACATTTTCCAAGAGTAGAAAGTTTCCTCCTTCTACCAGACGGCCTTAATCTATTGCCAATGGGGTTGGCTTGAGATTTAATCCTGTAAAGGCTTACTCTTTTGGGGGTCCCAACTGAAAGCCTGCGGTGTTTACCAGGACACTGCCTTCTTTTGGAAGCTCTATGAGACTGCAGAAGGTTCTGCTCCATTCCCAGATCCCAACCATCGCTTCTAATTTCAGAATCTGCTCCTGCCTTGAGATGAACTCCCAAACTCCGAGTGCACTGCTCTTGAGACCCTAAACATGCACTCTGGATGTTTCCACTATCTATGGTTGATATTTTTGCTAGTTTTTTTGTAGGGTAAATATGAAATATCCTCGCCTACCATTAAAGAAAGCAAAATATAGTGACTTCAGTGTTTGGTTTGGTTTGGTTAAACCCTACTGTAAATGCCACCTTTTTCCAATGTAATTGTCCGTGGTAGGAGGTATGAACCACCTCAGGAGAAAGGTGGGGTGTTCTGCTTCTGAAAAGAGTGGCAGTCTTGGAAACTGGAAGGGGCAGTTCTACCCTGTCCTAGAGGGTCGCTCTGAGGCAGCATTGACTTGATGGCTGTATGCGTGAGCGGGACATGCAAAGACCTTCTGGTGGTGTGATGGCTACGCACTGGGCTGTGACCTGCACAATCCACAGTTCAACAGTCCCAGCCGCTCCATGGGAAAAAGACAGCGCCCTCTACTCTCTCAACCAGTTACAGTCTCAGAAACTCGTGGAGGCAGTTCTACCCTGTCCTGTAGAGTCCCATTGAGATGGCCGGCACTTGATGGCAGTGAGTTTGGTTTTGTGTTTGGAGGTATAGCGAAAGGTGGCTGATTTTATTCAACTCCATTTTATGTCCAGAAACATGGCCCAAATCACTTAGTAATTATGATCCCTATCTGTCAATGTATAGACAGATGGATAGACAGACTGCACGAACAGACAGCCTGTCTTAGAAGCAGCACAGCCAGAATGTTCCTTTGAGGAGAAGATGGATGAGACTTCCTTTTGCTTAATTTAAATACAGTGTCAGCAGTGGAGGGACCAGGGACCAGTCCTGGAGAATGATGTGTGCTTGATGCTATAGAAGGCTGGCAACAAAGGGGAAGACTCTCGGCAGGATTGAGTGACCCCCTGGTTGCAGCAATGGGCTCCGTCGTGGCAGTGACTGTCAGCTGGTACAGCCCTGGACAACCCGCCATTGTGCTGTGCTTGGGGTTGCTATGACAACATTTGTAGACGGAGAGGAGCTCTAGTGAACACTGCTGATTTATGCGATCTGTGAAGTTCAGCTCCATGCTTCCCTTCAACCCTTCTGTGTTTGATTTCTTTTCCTTGCCTTCCCTGTTGTTTCTCCTTTTCCTTGTCTCACTGAAACGTCTGCTACAGTGTTGAAAGGAAGTGGTGCAAGGAGGCATCCTTGTCTTATTTGCATGAAAGATATTCCTTTCAAGTGTTTTCCATCCAGTCTGATGTTTGATGAAGGTAATGTATATACCCACTAATAATAATAATAAATAAATTGTTAAATAGATTTTCTTATATTCCCAGTTGGCTGACTGTGTGTGTAGAAATCTCAGTTGGCTCAGGAGTATAGCAGCCATTTGGTGTCTCCGCTTGGTCAGTGTGTGAGTGTTTGCAGAGTCCCAGGGTAACGGTCCATTCCTTGTGTAGAGGGAGTACATCACTACTCTCTCCTTTGGGCTGTTTACTGTTGGTGTTAGGTGCTGTCAAGTCAGCCCTGGTTCCTAGCAGCCCTGTGTTCAACAGAACAGAGCACTATCCAGCCCGGCCGTCCCACCACTGTGACGTTAGAGCCCTTTATGGCAGCCACTATATCTACCTGTCCCACGGAGGGCCTGCCTCTTTTTCTCTGCCCCTCTATTTTGACAGGCATGATGTCTCTTTCCAGGGACCACTCTGTCCTGGCAACATGTCCAAAGTGTGAGACACAGAGTCTCACCAACCCTTCTGATTGCTCTTCTTCCGATTGGGACAGCTTGGTTTGCTCTCCTGGAAGTTTCTGGTACTTTCAGTGCATTCAGTAGGGGCCACAGAGGAAACTTTACAGCTCGGTACCTAAAGCACTCAGCTGCTAATGGAAGGTCGGTGGCTTGAACCCACCAGTGTGGTTCTGCAGAGGAAAGACCTGGCGATCTTCTCCCATCAAGATCAGACCTCAGGTCATTCCAGAGCAACAGTGCCATCAGCGGATTGCTTTTCTCCACACTCCTTTCAGGGTTTCTGCTCACTTTATGCCAGAAAGCCCTTTTTAGGGTCTCTTCCCCATTCTAACCGACTTCTGGATCAACAGAACATCAGACCATAATCCTTCATGTGAATGCTTTTTTCCTATATTTGAACCATGCCCAGTCTTCCTCGCGGCATCCCAAATAGACTCGATCTCTCTAACTTTTCTTCATGCCTGGTATTTATTAGTCTCCCTGAAAGTGTCCAAGATTCCTCCTCATTACTCTTCAGCCCCACTTCCACCTTGAACAGCCTCTAGCAGCCTGACCGACCTCTTGTACGAGGGGAGGCTGACATCAAGATTGCCTGCTCCTCGCATGTCCCGGGCTCTGATTTCTCTCTTTAACCCACTACCAAAGCACTCTTCACGTGCAACTCGTGTTGACCTCTGCATAGTGTTGCGACGGGGAGGAGAAGAGGTCCTCTGAGAGCTGGCACTTGACCTCACTTCTCCCCTCGTGTCTCCATCGCTAAACATTTAGTCCCGCTCGTTTTCGGGATGTGAGCGAGCAATCCTGTCCAATCCCCTCTTACCGGCAAACAGGACCCATCGAGAAGATACTGACCTTTCTAAACCGCTCACACCCTTGTTGTGTAGTGTCAAGTCAGGGGTCAGCACTTTCAGGATGCTAGTCAACAGACAGCCCTTCATTTACATGGGGCACCCCACCGTCTAAGTCAAGACTTGCGGTGTCCCTGACTCATGGTGGCACCACGAACAAGGAAAGCAAGCGCTGCCTGATCCTGTGCCACCCTCACGATCCGCCGCAGAAGAGAGCGCTGTGGTCTCTCGTGTTGTCGTGTCTGGAAGTCCATCGCTAGGCCTTTCTTCCAAGTCTGTCCTTGTCTGAAGCTCCCCCGAAACCTTATGCATCATGGCAACACACAAGCGTGAAGCCCTTCAGCAACCTGGCAGTACACGTCCGCTGAGAGGTGGCGGGAGCTACACATGCACATTGTGTGAAATCTACATAGACGACGTGAATGATGCCCCTGCATTGTCATGTGACCTTGTGTGAGGCCACTGCCCACACGGCATGCCAGCTGCGGGAAGATTGCAGAATAAAACCACTAAGACATGTGAGCCACGACATTTCCATCAGATCTGTCCCATGCGTGAGAAGGAGAGTCTAGCAGGTGACTTCACAGTCTTTGTGGCATCTGTGAGAGAGCTAGGTCAAGTGGACTGTCCTGCTCCATCACCATAGAAACTACACGACAGGGACAGGGGACAGATGAGAACAGAATTCTACGCTGGGGGCCTAACTAAAACATGACTTTTTTAAAGGCTCTAGTACATTTTATTTTCCTGCAGACAAAATATGTAGCTTCTGAAATCCAAAACTCCTGGCTCCATCATTTGCCAGCTGTTTGAGCTACGATTCCTCCATTTCCTCATCTGGAAAATAAAAACGGGACTAAAAATTGTACCTACAGCACAAACCCACAACACAATGCAGAGACTCTAGGCAATCAGTGAAGTGTACTTAACACTACTAGCAGATCTAAAAAATTCTAAAACTCGATAATTTCTTTAAAAGAACAAACATGTAGGATCAGGAACATTGGAATTTATTGTTTAATGGGTCTGAGGGTACCATTGTCTGGAACGATTTAAGTAAGAGATGATGGTGTTCACATTATCCATTTGGTCACTCCGTGGTGTTTCTAACACCATGGGTCTGAAACGAGGAAACTGCAGAGGTTGGAAATGGAACGTACATGCACCTTGTCCTTAAGGACCCCCCAACTGTCTGGCCACTGAGCGTCCGCTCAGTACAACTTATTATAAAGGGTGGTCATCTTTATTCTGGGGCATGGCACTGGTTCTATGCCCCCCCCACCTCTGTCAGGGTGCCGTACTGTGGGGGTGTCCAGCTGGTTGTGCTGATAGGGCTGTGCCAACAGGGTTGAAAATACCAACAGACCCCCCTGCGGTAGACAGGTTTCAATGGAGCTCATTGAGTAAGACAGGAAAGGAAGGCTTAGTAATCTGCTTTCAACACGGGGCACATGTGGATCCCCAGGGAAGATGGTCTGATATGGTGCTAGAAGGTTACCCCCCACCCTAGGCTGAAAGCCACTCAAAATACACAGGGACCCCAACCACGGACTCAAGAAGACCAGCCGTCATGAAGATGTGAAGGACTAGGCAACATTCCGCACCAACGTTCATCCTGTTATGTATAGGATCACGACACCCCAACGAATAGCAACTTCTGTGAAACCTTCCTCCGGCCGGTGACACCCGGCTTCTGTGTGTGCTGATTGTCCCGTCAGTCATGGGCGGTGAGCCTATGACAAGGGCTGATCTAGAGAAGAACAGAAGAGCCAAGAAGACCGTCACAGCTTTTCTATCGTCCCCCTGCTTTCTGGGTGTTTCATACATAGGTCCTGCTGACCACAAGACCAGGGAGTGAGTGGCTTAGTCTGTCCAAAGAAGATATAAACATGTTTTTCCGTGGAGTCAGTGCTGACTCAACGCAGCCCCACAGGCAGCAGAGTAAACCTGCTGCACGTGGCTCTGTGGCTGCCATCCTTATAGAAGTGGATCTCCGCGCTCTTCTTCCGCTGCATCTCCAGGTAGGCTTGACGTACCACCACTCAAGTCAATAGAGAACTGCAAACTCTGTGAGCCACCCAAGTCCGCCCGCCACTAAGTCTTCCCCCATGGGCGATTGCTAGGACGAAGCAGCTTGGATGTCACTGCCAACGGGAAGAGGACACTAAGTCCGCTCCCAGATCCTGCTCCCTTCCATTTCCCTGCTGCTGATCAAAGAATAAGAAAGAGGTCTGTGTCTCAGGCTCACCCTTGTCCAACAGGCCTGAGCCCATGCAGGCTGTGGAGCCCAGAGGATACGTTGATGGAAAACATCAATCCCGTCAACATCCAAACCCTCATCGTCCCATCCGCACCGGACTCCTCGAAAGGAGCATAACTCAAGGCTGCCCGTAAGCCTGGCCCAAGAAAGCGTCAGGAGAGCAAAGCTGTGTTCACTTGCATGTGGTTTCCAGGTGATAAATTAAGCCACGAAGTTAACCTTCACTAAGGAGCGATAAACATTAGTCCACCGCCAAACCCATCCAAGTAGAAGATACATTACCTTTGGACCTAATCCTATCACGAGGTACCAATTACATCTTGACCCTTGGGATCGGCTCCATGAAGGAGAGCAGGCGAACTGCCTTCCGACCAAACCATTAGGCAGCTTTCAAAGCCCGTAGGTTGGTGTTCGCCCCACTCCCTGCCGCCAAAGACAGCATCCCAAGGATGGGAAAACCATCAGTCATTTGGGTTGGAAAGAGTTTCATCTAAAGCAAAACAGATGTCTGACAAATATGGCTGTGTTTAAAAATACCAGTAATCAGTCCATTCAATCAAAACGAATTCCTCCTTATTAACATCGTCTTAACATACCAAAGTCTGAAATACTCCACGGGTCAGTGGGCAGGTGCCTCGGTTGCTCCTTCAAAGCCATTC
This sequence comes from Tenrec ecaudatus, assembly GCF_050624435.1. Lineage (NCBI taxonomy): Eukaryota > Metazoa > Chordata > Mammalia > Afrosoricida > Tenrecidae > Tenrec > Tenrec ecaudatus. The sequence continues at coordinate 4,272,846 of NC_134539.1, read as the reverse complement.
TCCTTTAATGCCTGCACTGTCAACAGGAGAAGCACATCTAACCTACCACCATCACCAAGATGACACATTCCATTCAACCCTCGTGTTGTTGCCTGTGTCGTCAACAGGTAGCCATTCTACTCAACTGCATTCCACCGTGGGCGGTTCTTGTCTCCATGGGCTCCCACTGTGCCGTCGCTGTTGACGGCCCTCAGATTAGTACTGTCTCATAGCGACCTCACGCACAACGGAGAGAAACGCCGCCTGGTCCTACACTGTCCTGGCAGGTCTTGGCCATGTTGAGCCTCTTGGGACAGCACTGTGTCCATCTCCTTGAAGGTGTCCTCTTGTTCTGCTTTTTGAAGCATGAAGTCCTTCTCCGAGGGCTGATACGGACACATGATAGCTACATGAGCTACAGCCTCACCCTCCTTGCTTCTAAGGAGAGTCTGGCTGCACTCCTTCTGGCATAGATGTGATTGTTCTTCTGGTAGTCTGGGCTATCTTTGAATAGTCTTGGCCAACACCCCAATTCAAAGGAATTGATCCTTCTGCAGTCTTCCTTATCCATGGCCCAGCTTTCCCACGGGTATTCGTGGATTGAGAACACTGTGGTTTGGACCAGGAGCACCTTAGGCTTCAGAGAGATGCCTTTGCTGTTTAGCAAAAACCTGAAAGAGACCTTTTGTAGTTGATTTGTCCCAAGCAAGACATCGTTTGAGGTCTTGACTGCTTCTTCCATCGATGTTGACTGTGGACCCACGAGCAAGGAAATCCTTCACAACATCAGCATTGCCTACATCGATCCTGATGTTGCTCATCAGCCCCTCCTCTCTAGTCCCCTGCTTTAGCTGTCCCGACGACAGGTCAACTCAGCATTGTCTCTAACGAACTCAGCATGTCACTCTCTGTCTTAGTTACCTAGTCCTGGCACGACCGAAGTACCCAAAGTGGGTGTCTTTAAAGAACAGAAGTATGTTGTCTCACAGCTCAGGAGGCGAGGAGTCCAAATTGGGTCTCCAGCCTTGCAGATTCCTTCGGTGAGCCGCTCTCTGTTTCTGGCGACTACTGGTGCTCCTTGGCAGTCTTTGGGTTGTCGGGGATCCTCACACATGCTCTGTCTTCCCTCGTGTGTCTGCGGTCTAAATAAGAACAGTGCCTAAGGAAGACTGAAGAAGAATCGGTGTGTCTGAGTGGTGGTGCTGGCGAAGAATGCTGCACATGCCCTGGACGGCTACAAGTACAGCCAGAACGCTCCTGGTGAGACGTGATCTCACCTACTGTGGACATGCTGTCAGGAGAGACCAGTCCCTGGAGAAGGACGTCATGGCTGGTACAGTAGATGGACGGCAACAAGAAGGCCCTCGGAGAGACGGATTGCCACAGTGATTGCAACACTGGGCTGTAACATAAGAACAATCATGAGGAGCACACAGGGCTGGGCCGGGTTTTGATCTGTTGTACGTAAGGTTGCTGTGTGTGGGAACAGACTGGGGAGCGTCTAACAATAGCAACAACCTAGGAATGTCCTTGACAATATAGCAAAAGAAAATGTCTCTATCCAAACTGGGTCTTATTTACAGGTACAGGGTTAGGACTTCAACACCTGCTTTGTTAGGCACACCATTCACTTGCTGATAACCTCTCACCTGCTTCTTCTCCTGAATCCCTGATTTCAGTTAAAGGCCCAGCCCATCTCCCCCATCATTTTCTTCTACTCCATATGCATACTCATTATCTTATCTTCCTCTCTCTTCCCACTGCCCCTCCTCATTCAAAAATACTCACTGCTTGGACCTGGATTATTGACCTCGGTTACAGGAGCCCTGGTGGCACAGTGGTTATGTGTTGGACTGCTAACAGCAAGGTCAACAGTTTGAAACCACCAGCCGCTCTGCAGGAGAAAGACGGGGCTTTTGACTCTGGTAAAGAGTTAGTCTCAGAAACTCAGCAGGGGCAGCTCTGCCCTGTCCTATAGGGTTGCTGTGAGGAGGCATCTGTTCAGTGGCTGTGAGTTTGGATTGATTTGGTTTGGTTTGGTTTTTCATGCCTCTGATGGTCTCTGCACTCACGTCCCCTGTAGCTCAGTTAACCTTCCTGATGTTTAGTTACTCATTTGTCATGTCATCCACTCCTTAAGAGTCCAGATCTCCCATGTTCCCACTTAATCCAACATAACTTCCCAACCTGAAATCCCCCTGCCCCCTTTCATGTACTCCACTTCCCAGCCAAAGAGCACTGTCTCTGTCTCTCCACTTGAGGCATTTATCTGTCCCTGTTGATCCCGCCTCCCAGGCGGCCTGGCTGACCACAAATCTCCATGTCTTAGTCATATCCCCTCTCAAGACTCCCTCCTAAAGCCGCCTCCTGCAGGACACTTCTTGGATAAGAGAGGAAGCAATCTCCCCTGCTGTGAATCTCTTCCACACAAGACATTTACCAGTTGCTTCCTTAAATTCTAATTATGTTTGTCCATGGTCTGTCGCTCCCACCAGACTCTAAGCTTTTATGGGTAAAGGAGCATAATTTAAATGATGATGTCTTCTCCTCCAGTTCCATGCACTTCCCGTAGAAGAGGTCCCATATGTATTTTTGATTGAGTAAATAAGTCAGCTAGCAACAAATTATATATTAAGGATCAGGTCTTAGACACGTGGGCCAACAATGCTCAAGACACCTTTGGTTAGGAGCAGCCTTGAAGCACATCTGCGAGGGGAGGCAATCCTTCACCAGCTACAGGTTTCGCTCTGCACCAGCGGCTCGACTGCATTGTAGTGTGGGCTCTAGGAAGCACCCACCTCCACCTCCACCACCTCTCTCCTTCTCTCCTCTCCTCCTTCCCTACTCTCTATTTTTCTTTCCTTTTCTCCTCCTCTTGGGGTTGTTGTTCTCTCTCCTCCTCCTCCTTTTCCCTCACAGTCCCCTCCTTCCTATAAGGAGAACTCTCATGCAGGAAACTGACAAAACCCCAGCAGTGCTCCCCGCGTGGCCGTGGAGTTGGTGAGGAGGCAGTACAACATCCCGAAGGAGAGACCTGATGTTCCCAGGACCTTCTAGAAACTGCATGAGGACCTAGACCTCGCTTCCAGGAATGCCCAGGACCCCACAGCACGTCACTTGTGAGCACACTTCCCTTGGCTGCCCCTCGCAGGCACTGTGTTTCTGTGCCGATTGGAGGTCTGCGGCTGCTCTGCTTCCAGCCCGTCTACTGCAGCCATAGTCCAACAGCGCGTGCTCTCTCCGTGTCGTCTCTGTGTCCACTGTGGTCACCCTCCCGATGCTGCAGACTCCTCCTCTCGCTGAGGCCCACTTCACAGACGGCAGCGTGGCGTCAGCGTCCCCGGTGCACTTTATGACCGCGCTCTGAAACCCCACCGCCATATGCCAGAGGTCTGCCTCTATTGGTTGTGGACAAAGCCCAGAGCTCCTGGAGCCAGAGGAAAAGGCTCTGTCTCTTCTCCCTTTCACGGCGGAGTGGCGCAAAGGGTTCACGTGCTCAGCTGCTCACCCAAAGATTGGAGGTTCAAGCCCACCTAGAATAAAGGCCTGGCAATGGACTTCCCCCCACCCAGCCACCTCTCCCCAAAGCCCCAAAAGCTCAGTCACTGTGAATCACTGAGCACAGTTCTGCTCTGACACACACGGGGTCCTCACGAATCAGCATCAACTCCATGTCTGTGGCAGTGACATCATCTCCTGTCAACTTGAGTGAAGGGGTAGAGTCCAGTCTGCCAATCAGGTCGCAGCTTGATGACCTCACTTGGAGGTGCAATGGAAATAAATAGCTCACTGGAGGCCAGACCCACTCTCTCTGCTTCACCTTCCTGTTGACAAACCACACGGAGCCACGCTGATGGCAGCGAGAGTCCTGGTGCCGAAGGAGCCACGTGGAGACCGCACCAGCGCTGAGATGCTTCCACCACCACCGGATCCACCACTAGCCCATGATCTACCTGCATTCAGTGTCATTACATGGCTGTGAGAGTCTAAAGAGGAATTTATGGACTAGTATCAGACATATGGGCCAATATCGGACTTTTGGACTGGGCTGGGACATTTTCTTAATATAAAATTGCTCTTTTGTATTCAAAGCTCTGTCTTACACACATATGTGTGTCTATGCATTGGCTTCTCTGGTCAACCTGGATTAGCACAATGCCTAAAGTCTGCTGTGGTGGTGGTGACTTTATTAAAATAGTCACTTTATCGAGGGTGTTTGGAGCCAACCCTGTGCTCTCCCGAGCTCTGCCTACAGACCGGAGAAGGAGGAAGTGAAATGGGCCTCTTTGCACCCGGCAGGCTGTCTGTGTAGAGGCATTCTGTGGCCCGTGGCGTTGGCTTGCTTTTGCACAAACGTGGCCAGAGAGAGAGGGGTTGGTTCAGACGTCTCTGTTACGGAGGGAAAGGATAGTTGGGTGTGGGAAAGGGCTGGTCCGAGCTCATATTTATGTCCAACACTAGCCCCACATTGCACTGCTTGGTCCGAATGAGAATATGCTCCATGCAAGCAAACATGGCCCTGAGAAGCAGCCACCTGTTCAAACAACTAGAAGTCATTTAAAATCATCCCCACTGCCCCCATTGGGTTTTCTTGCCCCTCCTCCACTCCCCCCAAATGTTTCTCACCTTGCAAGGAGACAAAACAATTGGGTGCAATCTGCAGGTATTCCCCCCACTTCCGACGTATCCACGGGACAATGAGGAGCATCGACAACTATCCTGCTCAGGGGTTTGCGCCGTCTTATCGTTAGTAATGTGCGCCGCGTGCAGTGTTGCAGCACCCAGTGACTCCCTGACGTCAGCGTGAGACTACACGTAAAGGGGGATTTATAAAGCTACTTGCAATAGAAGGCAGCAATGATGACAACATTAGGCAACATGCGTTACTGGACTCATGTCAGAACTGGCTTCCGGGAGCATGGGAAGTTGAAGACTCCCTGTATTCCCCTGGCTGTACCCCTGTGTGGTGGAAGTGTGGTCTGCATAAACTGTGGGTCCCTGCCTGGGGGCCAGATGGGCCAGCACCTCCTTTTCTGATCACCCCCACTTAAGCTCTTCTCCGTCCGTGAATGGGGGACCAAGCTCCAGCCAGCAGCGGGGACACAGAGCAGAAGCCATTCTGACTTCATCACCCTCTCAGAGGCACATGCCTGAGGACTCCCCTGCTTTGGGTCTCCCTAGAGTCTCCCATTTCCTTTGGAAAACCGGACGGAAGCTGGCCCCCTGCCGGGAACGTGTCAGAGGCGACAACGGCCTACTTCCCTTTCAGCCCCTGAACCCACCGTCCAACACTGCTATCTGCTGTCATCAAGCTGGCTCCCGTGCCTGGCAGCCTCGCCCGCTGCGTCATGAGATGCTGCCCGGCCCTGCGCCATCTTCCAAGTGGGTGGCTGGCTTGAGCACCCCGGGCTGCTGTCCGTAGAGAATGTCCTGCCACGCCCCATAGGGTTTTTGTGTCTTGTTTCTCCCATTCCTGATCTTTCTGTTGTTGTTAGTCTTTTGAGGCAATGTCTGCCGAACAACTTAATTTTCACTTCGACGATTGATACGCATTTTACTTTGCGACCTGAGTTATCGCCCCCCCCGATGGGCCAACACACTTTCCACTTCCTCTTGGGGGCCCCCATGTCCCCTTGGCCTTCTCTCCTGCCCTTCCCTGCCTTCTGAGCTCAGTTTGGGGTCAGCAATGCCCTGTCGTCTCTCAGGGTGCACTGTCCTGAGGAGGCCATTCGGCACGGTGTTGCTGCTCAGTTCAGCGACAGTCTCCTGATGGCCTGAGGGTTGACTCTTGCCAGGGAGCAGGGCTGCCAACCATGAGGTCAGCAGTTTGAAACCACTAGCTGCTCCTTGGTGGGAAAACAATGCTCTCTTCTCCCGTCAAGAGTTACAGTCTGGGAAACCCCCGGTGTGTGGGGGGCAGCGGGGGGAGAGGGAGCAGTTCTACTCTGTCCTGTAGGGTCTCTATGGATTGGAGTCGACTCAATGGCAGTGAGTGTGAATGGAGTCGTTTCCAGAGGCCGCTCGCCTAGCCTGGGTCAGTCTGGAAGTGCCCGGAGTCATGTCCACCCTGGGTGACCCTCTTGTTCTTAAACGACTGGTGACGCTCTTCCGGCATCACAGCCACACGCCAGCCACCACACCACGACAAACCAACAGGCATAGGATGGTCTAATGGTGTGGTGGTGGTGGTGGTGGTTGGGTGCCATCGAGTTCCAATCCATGTCGACCCTGCGCACACCAGAAGGAAACACTGCCCAGTCCGTGCCGTGCTCACCATGGCTCCCAGACTTGAGCGCTCGGCTGTGGCCATGGTGTCCAGCCATCTGTGGAGGACCTTCCTCTCTCTCACTGCCTACTAGTCCCGTCACAAGACCCAACCCCCTGTCATTGATTCAGTGCTTGCTCAGCGGTCCCCCGAGGGCTTCTGAGACTGCAGCTGTCGGTGGGAGAAGAACGGGGAGCTTTCTCCGGCGATCTGTGGGTGCTTTCAGACCGCGGACAATGCAGAAGGAGGACCAGCTGACAGCCACTACCCACCAGGGCCCTCCCTGTCAGAAGGCGGTCAGGCCAATGCCTTTTCTCTTGCTGACCGATGTGGGGAAAGTGGGCTCCTTGCAGACAACCCTGTTGCCAACCCTCTCTGCTCAGAAAAGAGAAACTTCTTTCTCACTAGTCCAATCGCCCATCTAGACTGGCTACTGCCAGGCTGACAAACTGGAGCCAGCGCCCACTTGAGAAAGCAAAGAACAGGGGTTCCAGGGCTCTCTGGGGATGCGAACCTCCAGAGACAAGACAAAGCAGGCATCCCTGTCCAATTGGAATTCTGGTCAGTGCTCTGAGTCTGGGACGTAGCCACAATGGCCGGTGCCACGCTCCAGGGTTCACGTGGCGCCTCAGTCTCTCACACTGCTCCATCTGCCAGTGAAAGCGCGGCAGACCACCATCCCCTGCCCCTTCGGCCCCAGGAAGTACGTGTCATATATACCGGTTGGATTAAACTGACTTGACTTGTGGGCGCAGACCACGTATGAACAGAGCTAGCTGGGGCATTTCAATCCCAGACCTTTATGTCCCAAACTGAAAATCTTTTTATTAAAAATTGTAAATCAAAAGCAGGCCTGGACATCACACTGAAATATCGCGGACAACAGTGCATCCTGCCAAACCACCTAGCCCCCCGCCCCCCGAATCGGTCCATGTAAATCAGAGCTGTGACACTGGGCTGGGGGGTCCTGGACGGTCTCCTCTTATCTCGGGGTCATATTAAATCTGCATTTATTAAGAAGACGTCACTTTGCAGGCCCTTCAGGCCGAGGGCCAGCTTGTAGGCGGTGGAAGGGGAGGTTATGAGTTCGTAAAAGCCTTTTTTTTTTTTTTTGGACAACACGAACAAATGATAACCATTTGTGAGACTTTTCCACATTTTTACAATATTTAAAAATGTGTTCAGATATCCAGAACTGATCCCACAATTTGATTTATTCACAAGTCCCCCAAAGTGCTTAATCAGTCCAAGATGGTGCAATGAAAGCTATGCTTATTACCACTATTGGGTTGGTAATTCTCCAAGATGAAATCATACTTTTCAGGTTATAAATATACATTTTATTGTTGATTTTATGCTGCATTTTGAAATACTGCTTCTCTGCTTTCATATTTCCAGGGCTGTACAAGGGCCTCATAAATCAGCCCCCAACTGGAGGAATGCTAATTGATATCAGGTGATTTCACCATGCGGGATCTGCGTGTGTTTCACGAAGCCCCATTCTTGCGGAGTGCACTCCAAGCCAAGTCGTGGAAGGAATTTGTCTTCCAAGGGTAATTAAATAAGTATCCACACATTAGAAATGTTCAATATCCGAGGGGCAGTGGGAGGCAGGGGGCGGGGGGAAGCTGGGGGAGCTACTTCGCCCCAGTGGCACACTCCAGAAGAGACGGCTGTCCATGCACTGAGCTTGGCCACAGCACTGAGGCCTCTCAGCATTGCCACCTCTACGATAGTCTGAATGGTCGTTCCAGTCTGCCTTCCAATCCAACACGGCACACCGGCAACCTGGGGATGGGCAGGTGCCACAGGGAAGCCACAGAAGCGTAACGTGCCTTTTCAAAGCCATGGTGAGCTTCAGATGTGGGATCGATGCCAGTGGGTTGTTCCCAGCCTCTCAATAGAGAGAGGCCATCCCAGTCCGTAACAGAAAGCGTCTTTATTTACACACTAAGTTTCACACAGTCCAAGTTCAAGCAATTGAATACATTCCAACTGTATTTCGAATAATGGTCGCTATAGAAAACCTTCGCCCATCACAAATCAGGAAATGGGCGCGCTTGCTGGCAGCGAGCAGGGCCTGCCTCCCACGCGAACTCGGGCCGTGGCGGAGCGCTGACCGTTAGTGCTGTGTCTTCTGTATCTGTTGACCGCGTCGCCCATCTGTCTCGGTCTTATCTCGTTTGTACCTTTCAGATCTTGTTTACATTTGAATCCTGTTTATGTGTTTACCATTTTGTTTACCTGCTCTGTACCAGGGGTTCTCAACCTTCCTCATGTGTGACCCTGTCATGCCGTTCCTCAGGTGGTGGTGACCCCCCAACCATAACATGATTTTCATTGCTACTTCATCACGGTAACTTTTCTACTATTATGAATCAGACGACCCCTGTGAAAGGGCCGTTGGAACCCCAGAGGGGTCGCACGACCCGCCGTTTGAGACCCGCTGCTCTATGTGCTGGTCCAGGTGTCCGTCCACATGGGCATGGGCACACCAGCCAGGATCCTCCCCAGAGACGCCACGCAAGACAGAAATCACTTTGGAGTCATTGCATAGTCAGATCTTCTAAAATGGGGGTGCCCTGGTGGCACGGGGGTGCATGTATTGGGCTGCTAACGGCAAGGTCAGCAGTTTGAATTCCCCAGCTGCTCCACAAGAAAGAGATGAGGCTGTCAGCTCCCATAAAGAGTGACAGTCTCAGACACCTGCAGAGCAGTGCAACTCAGACCTGTGGAGTCACTAGGGGTTGGAATTGATGTGGTGGCTGTGAGAGATTTTTAGATCTCTTAAAAAAATAAATGAAACTAGAGCACATTCTCTACAATATGTTGCTATTACAAGAAGAAACATAGAGCATACTAATAGCTGGCATCATGCATTGCCTGTATACTCACTGCCATTGAGCCAATGGTGGTAGGTACTGTGGTGATGCGTTGGGCTGCTGACCACAGGTCAGCAGTTCAAAACCACCTACCGCTCCATAGGAAAATGCTGAGGCTTTCTACTCTCATAAAGAGTGACAGCCTCAGAGACCCACAGGGGCAGTCCTATGGTTGCATGCATAGTGCCAGCTGATTAGAAATATGCATGACATTTATAAGCCAAACCAAGCTTTTATTTTGAAAATGCCTGGTATCCATTAGCATTGTAATACGGGTAATGTAGCTATGATATCTGGGTGCTACACAGCAGTCCTGGAGATGCCGTGGTTAAAGCACTTGACTGGTAGCAGGAAACATGGCAGTTTGAAGCCCCCAGCTGCTCCTGGGAGAAAGACGTGGCAGTCTGGCTTCCATAAAGATTACGAACTTGGAAATTCTATAGGGCAGTTCTGCTCGATCCTGTAGTGTCATGATGAATTGGACTCCAAGGCAGCAAGAGTGGCTTATTTGGTTTGAGCATGAGTGTGTGTGTGTGTAAAATCTCACTTCCATCTAATCAATTGCAACGCACAGGACAACTATGGGACAGAGCAGAACCTCCCCATGGGTTTCTGAGACCTTCACTGGAGTAGAAAGCCTTATCTTTCTCCCTCGGAGCTGCTGGTGGTTTCGAACTACTGACCTTGAGGTTAGAAGCCCAATGTGTAACCACTATGCCATTAGGATGCCTGTATATATAATAGTCAATATACAAGAGGGTTCAAAGGAAAAATCAGAATTGTGCTGGGTAGAGCAGAGCTTTCATAGCATGCATTTTTCCTGGTAGGTGAGCATCAAGCCACTCTGAGTCAGTGCACCCACGGGTGTGCCTGGGAGGTTCTCTGGGGTCACAGTGGATATTTTGTAAAAGCTGTTTCACTCGAACCTCATTTTTTGCGGTGGCTGATTTAAGAGAACAGCATGCGGCTGTGAAAATTTTTTTCCTGCTCAGAAAAAAATGTTGCTGAAACTGTTATGACATTGAACACAGCTTACAAGGACAGTACTATAGGAAACCTCAAATGTCCGAGTGGTTTTCTCATTTCCAAAAAGGTGAAATGTCGATTGATGACAAACCTCATTCTGGACGTCCGTCAACTTCCTAAACGGATGAAAGTGTTGATGCCTAGTACATTTGGAGTTTGTTCCACCAGATCAGACTGTTAATAAAGCTTTCTATTTATAGGTTCTGAAAAGACAGTGTGAAACAAAAAAGGCCTGATTTGTGGCAGATGAGGGACTGGTTTTGCCACCATGAGAATGCACCTGCTTGCGCAACCATCTCAGTGCTCCAGTTTGTGGCAAAAGATAGCATGCCTCTCTGGCCCCGTGCACCTTACTCGCCTGACCTTGCTCGCTGCAACTTCTTTTTTTTTCTGCAAATGCGGAGGAATAAGATAGGACAGCGACTTGAAGACGTAGACGAAGTGAAGAAAAATGAGGGAGGTGCTGTCAGCCATCCAAACAGATGAGTTTGAAAACAAGTGTATTAAGTTTAATGGAGAGTACTTTTTTTGATTCTTGGTGATAAGGTTGTTTTGTAAAAAAAAAAAAAAAAAAAAACTATTAAATGCATAGCTCTGGGGGGGGGGAATCCGTTTTTTAGATGGGGGTACCCCTCATCTGTTGTTGTTAGGATTGCGGTTGCCGGGTGTCACTGAGTTGGTTATGATGCAGAGCGCCCCTACAGATAACAGGAGGAAGCACTGCCCAACCCTGTGCCAATCATTGCTAATGTTAGAATCCACAGAGGCAGCCTTCGGGCGAGATAGAGAGTAGATGTTGGTTTGACCTCTCCCTCATCGTAGTTTTCCTTCTGTGTCTGGCCAGAGATCTGATAAAGCCACGCTGTTTACTCAATTGTTTCTGGGGGAAATGTGGGAAGTATGAACATAGAAAGTTTGTAAGCCCACTTGCTTTCAGCCATTAAAATTTGATCTTTAGATGGGTTTAGGCCATGCCTGCAAAGAAAGCTTTGAAAAGATAAGCCCCACCCAGTGCTTTGGAGTACTCAGGAACCAATGGTCTTTAACAGAAGCTGGAAAAAATCTTGAACGATAAAGAAAACTCCCCTCTAGGACTGAATGTTAAAGGGAGACTGTGAGCAGGCTGAGATGCTCACTGGTGACCACCTAGATCTACTTGTTGAGTGGAAGTGGGAAAAATGCAGCAATAAAGAGACAGGTTGAGTTTGGGCACTGACACATGTGGTCTTGGTTTACAGGAAAAAGGAGAACATGAGAGCAGATTGACTGGTCTAAAGTTCATGACCTAGCACGAGAGGGCTAGGCTTGTTGAGTATTGGTGAGAGCCCATGGTCTGAAGGCAAGGCAACCAATGGGTACCCTGTGGAAGCTGAGTGAGGCAGCCCACATTGAGTTGACCAGAACCTGACCAGCTGGAGATTTTTGAGCCTGTGAACTGGTGCATATTGTTGCTGACTTTATGGATGGGCTTTCTGAATTTGACTTTGCTTATAGATGCAGACTTCACAAGGTTCCAACTGGAAAATGAAGATTCTTCATGTCGAAAAATATGATTGTCTCCTCAGAGCACTGGGTTGATGTAAGTGGGCAGTATATAAATTGGATAACCAAAATTGGGGGGATAAAGGCAGTGGTTGGCTTACAAACTTTCATAGGTGGGGCAACATATTCACAGGATTATAGGATTACGGTGTAGGTGTTACTTAATTGCAATTGTGAGGCTAAAGAATGATGTAAGGGTGCCAAGTTGGCAAGGGGTGGACTGAGTTAGTTTATTGGCCAATAAACAACCTGGCCAATAAACACATGTGGGGTTAATTGAAGGGCAGAGAGATAAATGGCTTGGTGAGCCTCGCCTTTTAGTTCTCAGGTCTTTTGTTTTGTGATGGTCAGACCAGGGTGCAGCTGCCTTAGCCAGTTCCCTGCTTTGTCTGGCAGGGCTCACTTCCTGCAAGACATCCCCAAGTAGAAGCCACATGGACCTACCCTGATACAGCTCTGGGTGCTGGAGCAGCCATGTGGAGACCCCTGCCAGCGCTGAGATGCTTACATGTTCACTGATTCGGCTTTCCTCCTGCAGTCGGCATCATTGTGTGTGTTTTATGAGATGGAGGAGGACTTTATGGATTGGTGTCAGACATATGGGTTAATGTTGATCTTGTGGGTTTGGGCAGCACTGGGTTGGGATGTTTTCTTGATGTGCACTTACCCTTTATATAAAATTCTCTCTTATACATGAGTTTCTGTGGATTTGTTTCTCTAAAGTACCCAGACTAACACATCCTCTTTTTATTTGACCCTCAATATAGTTATGTATCTGTGTTAGGCCGGTTGAATAGAAAGAAATCGAAGGACACACACATATGTATGAGAAAGGGCTTTACATCAAAGAGTAGTTGTATATTAAGAAAACATCCCAGTCTGGTCCAGATCAAGTCCATAAGTCCTATATTGGCCCATAAGTCAAATACTCATCCATAAATCCTTCTTCAGACTTACACAGCACATGCAATGATGCACGATGCAAGAAGATCACAGACCAGTGGTGTGGATCCAGTGGACATGGATCCATCTCCGGGACTCTGGGTGCCCTGAGCATGGCTTGAAGTGGCTTGTCAACAGGAAGATGAAGGCAGAGAGAGAGAGGAAATTTCTGGAAGTCTCATGATAAGGCCACGCCCGCAGGAGGCATCATTGGACTTTGACCTGACTGGCAGGCTAGACTCCACCCCTACACTTATTTATCAAGCGAACATGAAATTCTGTAACTACCTCGGTATCCATGTACTGAAAAAGCACACGTTTCAAAAGGCACTGGAATCAATATATTAATCACCTGGTTATCCTAAATAATCTGTATACAAAGGCAAAAACTGTGGGAATGAATTTTAAGACCACCCCACCAAAAATAGACAACCGATAGGATGCAGAAATTCCTGAACAAAATCATGAATGTCCCATACAAGTAAAATGTTGCTGAAGGTAATCAAAAACAGTTACACGAGTACAGTGACAGGGGGCTGCCAGAAATTCAACCCAGATTCAGAAGAGGACCTGCAACGAGGGGTAGCATCCCTAGAGTCAGGTGAGTCTTTCTCAAAAGCAGAGCACACCAAAAGATGTCTACTTACGCTTAGGTGACTCCCCAAAGAATTCAGCTGTGTGGATCATAGTGCACTATGCATAACATTGCAAAGAAGGGGAACTTCAAAACACTTCACTGTGCTCATGTAGGACCTGTACCAAGAGGATATCACGTGGTCCATAATCAGGAAAGGTGTATGTCAGTGTGGTATGTGCTTTCACCATACCTTTGCAATCTGTATGCCCGAAAACTAATCTGAGAAGCTGGACCACTGGGATTGAAGAAGGCTCCAAGGAGAAAAGAAACCCTGATATTCACTTCAGCAAGACAAACCTTGAAATCACCAGGTTGGGTGAAATATGTCAGTTGTAAAATAACAAATACCATGTGTCCTCATCACTGATGTGAAATAAACTAACAAGCAGAAACCAAACACGATTCCTGGCTAAAAATGACAGGAAGGGGGCGTGTAGGCGAAGTTGTTTCTTGGGGATTATTAAGTTATGGTCATGGTGATGGGGTAGTTAGGGAAAGGCTGACAGTAAAGGCTGCACAACGGGAGAGTGTCACCAATTTCACGGGAATGGGTGACCAGTGGGTAGTTGGACGTTTGACTGAGAACATTTGTGCTGCGGCAAAAGGGGGGCGGGAGCAAAGGTTAGAAAACCACGCGCAATGGCTCCCACTCAACTCCACAGAGAATGAGTGCAAAGTAGGTGTGCACACAGGTGTGCTTCCCTGCATTTGCACAGGGCCAGGCGTGCAGACTGAGAGGGCGTGTGATGTGCATAGAAGGTGATGTCCCCGATACAGTGCTTTCCTAGCATATTTTCCCATAGAATGGGACAGAGGTCCATTCTGCCCAGTGTAGCTGTAGCCGCCTGACATCCAGCAGTGTGCGCAAGAAGAAGCATGCTTCCCTACCTCCAGAGGACATGTGAAGCAGAGACAGCAATTCAATGCCCACTGCACGCCAGTCTCTGTTTTGCCAATGCTCCCCTAAGTCCGTTGTGGGAGGAGGTACCACCACCATATTCATAAGTTACGAAGAACTTGCCAAAAGTCATCCTGGTCCATCTGACTCCAAAGCCCAGACTCATCATCCAACTTCCTTTTGTAGTTCAGAGCATGAAGAGCCAAAGAAATAAGGTATGGTCTAGGATCACAGGCCAAGTAGTGGCGGTGATGCGACTGGACCCATTGGCTCTGGTCCAGTGCTTTCCAAAGAAAATTCTATGCCTCTACAGCTGCAAGACCAAGCCAACAGGTTAATATGGGACTATAACGCACTCCAAAGCAAAATGATCAAATAAACCATACGACATGACCAGCATGTCAGGCATGATGGCATAAATATGTGTGCCTACAGGTGTGTATGTGTGTGTTATGTTTGTGTACATTATCCACTTTATGTCAGCTGTCAGTGTGACGAGGAGGGGCAGGTAGCAACTTAAAGAATAATGGTTTGGATTTTTTGAGGGGGGTTGTATTTTGTTCTTGTTGTTTTATTTTTTTACATTTCCATTACTTAAAGATAATTGTTTCCCAGAGAAAAAGGTTTTGAGTTTGGGTTTTTTCCCTTGAAAAGCATTCCTCCCTGCGCTGCATCAGTAAATAAAAGAGCTGCAATGCAGCTGGAATTCAGAAAGGGACTTAGACTGGAGAAAGGCAAGCATTCTTAGACAAAACAAATAATTTCATGAGTGGAAACTTAGCATCACTGAAGAATTGCATATCATCCCTGAAGAGGAATCATCGGCATTTTTTTTTCACTTTTTAGAGAATTCCTTTAGTGTTAAATCTACATGCCCCCTTTTCAGTCTTTTTTTTTTTTTTGGCAGAGTAGTTATGAATTGGGCTGCTAACTACAAGGTCACCGGTTCAAAATCACCAGCCACTTCATGAACTTTCTACTCCTATTCAGAGCGAAAGTCTCGGGGTTGGAGTCAAGATGGCATCCAGGTAGAATCACCAGATAACCAGGAAATTAAGGGATAAAGGAGGCCAATACTGAGAGGCTGGGTGTTAAAAAAATAGATTCAGTGCACCAGGGTCTGGTTCAGACCTCCTCACGTGATTTCCACCCACAAAACAACTTGAGGACTCACCAAAATTCTCTAAGCTCCTTGCATCTCTCTGCGGGCTCCACTAAACCTTTGCCAGGTCCAGCAGTACAGTGTTCACCATTCCTTCCTGCACCTAAAGTACAAGACCAGCAGCTAGCAGTAATTTCCCCAGGCTGCTGTCTAAAAGTGGTCATAATCCCTGGCTTTCAGAGAGCCTCTGAGAACTAGCCATAAGACCTTACACTGGAGCTCCCCTCTCTGCTATCCAACCTGCTCCAGCACTCCAGGAATGGGGTGACTATATCAGCCACCCGCTCTCCCCTCTCCCCAGCTCCACACCTGCCGGTGGGGGTTACAATGGATAATTAGATGATATTTTGCAGCAATTTAAGAGCCACTGGGATATTTACCTGTGGGCGAACGCAGTTCCCCAGAGCACAACTGGAAGGCTGTGCAGGATGGTGACAAGAGTGACACAGGAGTGCAGAAGGGGGAAATTCAGTACCAGTCAGGCCCAAACCCACTATGCTAATCCAAACTGGTTGGATTAGCTTTGAATGTAAGCAGCCAGAACTCTGTCCCTTAGCATAACATTAACATAACAACTCTAATATCTGGGACACAGTCTAAGACGTTAACATAACAAAATGAGAAAAACATACAGATTCTAAGAGCTAACAGCCCAAACAAAAAAATGGTCCTACCAGTTCTGGGCTCTGCAAAGAGTCTTTAAAAGGATGCAAATTGTGGCCAAACAGTCCAGACCAGGCCTGGGCTTCAGTCCTGCCCCAACCAGACCAGTGGCAAACCTACAGTCACTTGCCTCAGCCCAAACATCAAGGCCCCCCCACTGCCAGCAATGACTGAGTGGTCATGGCACCCTGCCTACATGGCAGTCTGATCGACCACCATAGTGGGCCACCGGTAGTCCTAGGAAACACTCTTTCCAGTCACACAGAGAAAGAGTTCAGGGCCCCTTGGTCTCCAGAAACATGGCACCCAGCTCCAAAATGACACACAAACAGCAACATAACTCAACACCCTCCACAAGAAAACTAGAAAAACAAAACACAGCAGCGAAGGAAGTTGTCAACCTTACAACACTCATAGAAGAATCAGACATTGATCAGCCATAAAAAAAAAAAATCTTCAGCATGCTGCTTGGAGTAATGCAGGATATGGGGTAAACAATGCAGAATAAGCATGCAGTGATAGAGGAAATGAAGTCCACGATAGAGGGGACGAAGTCCACGATAGAGGGGATGAAGCCCATGCACCAAAGGGAAATACAAGAACTATTGGATCAGGTAATAGAAGCAAAACACAAGATCATGGACCTCACCAACAGACTAGATGAGGCAGAGAATCATACCAGCGACCTGGAGGACATTCAGGCACATTTCAACACACAGGAAATACAAACTAGATAATCAAAGAGGTGGAAGAAAACCTTCAGTCAATGACAGCTGCTATGAAGAGGAACAAGACACAACGAAGAAACCAACAGCGAAGACACAAGACACAACGAAGAAACCAACAGCTAAATTAGCTAAGGAATTTCTAGAAGCAAACTTTCCACCTTAATGAGAATCAGACACTCATACAGTAAGCAGAAAGGACACCAATTATACTAAACCCTAGGAAGAACTCGCCAAGACACATAATAGTTAAATTACCCAACTTCAAGAGAAAATTGTAAGAGCAGCAAGAGAAAAAAAAAAGGCAGTCACATACAAACTACGACCTATCAGCAGATACCGTGAAGAGCAGGAGAGAGTGGAGTAATATCTTCCAAAAGCTGAAAGAAATAAAACACCAGCCCAATAATCCTCTGCTCTGCCAAATTATCTATTCAGATAGACAGCAAGGTAAAAGTCTTTCAGGACAAGGGAAAACTCAAAAAATTCACCATAAGACACTCAACTCTGTGGAATATTCTCACCAACTCACAATGGTCAGAAGACACACATCCACCAAGCACAAGCAGGAGACCACCAAATAGCGCAATTCCACCCAGAAGTCAATGCTGAAAGCAATTACCAAGATAACATTGCCCCAGAGAGAAAAGGCAAGAATGAAGCTCCCCACACAAACACAGCACACTGATAGTAATGGAGATGGAACAACACCCAACACAAGAATTACAAGATGACAGCAATGACGCCACTGAAGGTGATTATAATTCTGAATGGCAACAGCCTCAACTCTCCCCTTAAAAGATGAAGCTTAGCAGACTGACGCAGAAAACCTGACCCATCAAGAGACACATTTTAAGCTCGCAGGCAAAAACACACTCAGAATAAAAGGCTGGGGGGAAATATACCAGGTAAACAGCAACTTTTAAAAAGCAGGGGTTGAAATCCTAATCTCCGACAAAATTGACAACAGATGTACACATAACAAGAGACAAGGATGGGCACTATGTAGTGCTCAAAGGACAAGTAGACAATGAATCAGTGAGCATAATAAATACACATGCATCTAACGAGAGGCCCATGAAATTTGTCAAACAAACTATTCAAAAGATGACAACAGAAATCACACTGAAATCATAATAGGTCACTTTAATACACCACTATCAGAGAAAGATTAATCACTGGGAAGGAAGCTCATCAAGGAGGCTACAGAGCTAAACACTACAATTAGGCGACTGGACCGGATAGACATATATAGAGATTTCCATGCAAACACACACACACACAATTCTTTTCAAGTGCACATGGCTCATTTCTGAAAACAGATCACCTTCTGGGGCACAAGTTGAGCCTAAGTAAACTCAAACACATAGGGATTGCTCAGGCATCCCTTTGGGACCACCATGCCATAAAGCTGGAGATCAACAAAGGGCAACCAGAAAACAATAGCAAACAATTGGAGGATGAATATCAATCTTCTGAGACACAAATGGGTACTGGCACAGATTAGAGAGGAAATTAGGAAATTTCTAGAAGTGAGTGAGAATGAGAATACAACCTATCAAACACTATGGGAGATAGCAAAAGCAGTTATCAGAGGAGTTTGATAACAATTAGTGCAGATATGAAATAGGAAGAGAGAGTGATGACTAACACACTATCACAAAACCTCCAGCAACTAGCACAGAGTCAACAGAACAACCCCTCCAATAGTAAATGAAAAGAAATAATAAAAATCGGGGCAGATGTGTGATCACAAGGCGTCGAAGAGATCAGGTATCAGGCATCAAAGAAGAAAAAAAACATATCATTGTGTGTTCCCCTTCCCAATATGATCACTGAAGACAAATGGGTGCATAAGCAAATGTGGAGAAGAAGGCTGATGGTGCCTGGCTATCAAGAGATATAGCATCTGGGGTCTTAAAGGATTGAAAATAACTAAGTGGCCATCTAGCTGGGAAACAACAAAGACCACATGGAAGAAGCACACCAGCCTGTGTGATCAGAAGGTGTCGAAGGGATCAAAGAACAAAAATCATATCATTGTGAATGAGTGGGAATGCAGAGTGGGGACCAAAAGCCCACCTGTGGGCAATTGGACACCCCCTTACAGAAGGGTCGCGGGGAGGAGATGAGCCAGTCAGGGTGCAATGTAGCAACAATGAAACATACAACTTTCCTTTGTTCTTAAATGCTTCGTGGGGTAGAAAGGGGGAACCAATTACAAGGATCTACATATAACCTCCTCCCTGGGGGACAGACAACAGAAAAGTGGGTGAAGGGAGACATCGGATGGTGTAAGATATGGCAAAATAATAATAATTTATAAATTATCAAAGGTCATGAGGGAGGGGGAAGCAAGGAGGGAGGGGGGGAAATGAGGAGCTAATACCAAGGGCTCAAGTAGAAAGCAAATGTTTTGAGAAGGATGAGGGCAACAAATGTACAAATGTGCTTGACACAATGGATGGATGTGTGGATTGTGATAAGAGTTGTACGAGCCCCAAATAAAATGATTTTCTTTTAATCAGGGCAGAGTTAAATGATTGGGAAAACAAGAGAATAGTATGAAAATCAATGCAGCGAAAAGCTGGTTCTTTGAAAGGATCAACAGAATCGACAAGCCACTGACAAGCCTAAGCAAGGAAAGGAAGGAGCAAACATTAATAGCCAGGATGAGGGATGAAGCCAGGGAAATCACAATAAATCCCAACAAAATTAAAAAGGAAAATCACAAAGTACTATGAAAGTCTGTATTCTAATGAATTCAACAACATGGAAGATGTGGACAAATACTTGGGAAAACAACCCCTCACTAGATTATACCAGATAAAGGTCAAGAACCTCAACAGACCCATAGCAAAAGAAGACATAGATATGGTTATCAGGCAACTACCAGTGGACAAGGCTCCTGAACCAGATGACTTCACAGGAGAATTCTACCAAGCATTCAGGTAAGAGCTGACACACATTTTCCATAATTATTCTACAGAATATAAGCAGCCGGCAAATTCATTCTATGAAGCTAGTATAACTTTGGTACCCAAAAAGGGCAAGGCTCCCACAGGAATAGAGAACTACAGACCAATGTTTCTAATGAACATACATGAAAAAATCCTTAGCAAAGTAATGACCAGTAGAATACAAAGTATCTAAAACATATCATCCATCGTGATCTGGTGGGATTCAGTCCAGGGATCCAGGGATGGTTCAACATCTGAAAATCCATAAATATTAATCACCACATTGATTTTCAAAAGGATAAGATTCACATTATAATATCGATGGATGCAAAAACAACAACAACAAAAAAGCATTTGGCAACATCCAACACCTATTCCTAATTTAGGCTCTCCAGAAGATAGCAATGGAAAGAAATTCCTCACGTTCATAACATTTCCACTGAAAAGGGGCACCAGACAAGGGTGCATTTGCAGACAACATGATTCTATACATTGAAAGTCCCAAAATCTCCACAAGAGTACTGGCAGCAGTAGAGGAATATGGAAAAGCGTCAGGATACAAGACCAACAAACAGAGGTGTATTGGTTTGCAATATACATCGGACAAGACCATTGAAGAGGAGGTCAAGGATAGCCAAGAACAAGCTGAAATATCTAGGAGTGTATTGAACAACAACAATAAAAAGACACAAGGAAAACTACAGGACCCTACTACCAGAAACCAAAAATGACCTCCATAAATGGAAGAACAGCCCATGTTTGTAGATTAGAAGACTTAATGTAGTAAAGATGTTCATCTTACTCAAGGCACTATATAAGTTTAACGCTATTCCAATTCAAATACCAGCAACCTTCTTCAAATAATTGGAAAAACTGACCACCAATTTCATACTATACAGCCACATTGGTCAAAACAGCATGGTACTGTAGTAATGACAGATACTCAGAACAATGGAAAAGAACAGAAAACCGATAAATAAAGCCATCATCATACAGACAACTGATCTTTGACAAGGGCCCAAAAAGCATCAAGTGGGAGGTGGCTGCCCTCTTTAG
Organism: Tenrec ecaudatus; assembly: GCF_050624435.1. Lineage (NCBI taxonomy): Eukaryota > Metazoa > Chordata > Mammalia > Afrosoricida > Tenrecidae > Tenrec > Tenrec ecaudatus. Next base: position 4,252,109 of record NC_134539.1, on the reverse strand, counting down.
CAAGTGGTGCTGGAAACAATGCATATCGCTTGTAGAAAAATGAAACAAGATCCTTACCTCACCCTATGCACAAGAACAAACACAAGCTGAATCACTGACCTAGAAGTAAAACCCCAAACTATCAGGACCACCAACGAAGAAATCAGGACAAACCTAAGAACCTTGGCTCAGGGAATGCACAGGCTAACTGCAATAGGGTAGGGTACACACAGAGATTAACCTGAAATCGAAAAGTGAGATATACTAAGGATAAAAACGCCTGTGCGCATTGAAAGACTTCACCAAGAGAGTAACAAGAGAACCCACAGACTGGGAGAGGATTTTTAGCAATGACACAACAACCATAGGGCATATTACTAAAATCTACAACACCCTCCTAGCCTGCAGAAAGAAGAAAACAGTTAACCCCTGAGAAAGTGGGCAAAATACCTGAACAGGAGTTTCACTAGGGAAGAGACATGAATGGCCAATGAACGTATGATGAAATGCTTCCAATCGTTAGCCATCAGAGAAATGCAAATTAAAACAACCATGATGCCACCTAACACCCTTGAGGCTAGCCCAATCAGAAAATCAGAGAGCAATAAATGTTGGAGGGCATGTGGTGAGATTGGAACTCTTCTCCACTGCTGGTGGTCTTGTAGATATGGACTGCTTCTGTGGAAAGCAATCTGGTAATATTTAAAGCAAATGGAGTTTTGATATCTTATGACCCAGCTACCCCTCTACTGGGCATATACCAAGAAAAGGTAAGAAATAGATCATGGCCAGTTGTCTGTGCCCCAAGGTTTATTGCAACAACCTAATTGGAAACAACCTAAATTTCCATCAATACATAACGTGTATTAGAAAACCCTGGCACATACACCCAATGGAGTGCCACGCCTCACTAAAAAGCACTGATGACGGCATGAAGTGCGTGGCCTCCTGGGAAGAGTTGGAGGAAATGATGCTAAGTGAAGTTAGCCAATCACAAAAAGACAAGTACAACGTGAGTCCACTGAGGTAAGTATAATCAGCACAGTCGGTATAGAAGAAAAAGCCACTGATCTCACACTATACAGGTTGAGGTACAGACAGTCGGGTGAAACAGGCCAAATCAAAGGAAATACAAGTCATTCCAACATAAAGAAGGTGAAAGGGGGGCGTAGAGTGAGAAAAGGAGGGAAAGGGTTGGGGGAGACTATGAGATTTGGGGAGCAGGGCACTAACCCACCCAGAGGGAGAGTATTGGTTGTGTCTCCACAGAGTTGGGAGTGTGCATGCAAACCTCATCACAGCCTGCCAAACTTTTAGGGCAACCTAACCACATGGAACAATCCATGAACAGAGTGGGCTACAGGGCTGGCTCCAAACAGAGCCAAACTGACCCCCTCCCTAGATGTAAGTGCTTCAGAGGATAACTCTAAACATACAAGTTGGGGAGAGGGGCCGGCCTGCCATGCCCACACAGAAGCAAACCAAGAAGGATAAAGAGAGTGGGGTTCTAGAACCCATATCAGTACACCGAGCCCTAAGGGCGACATCCCTGCACTGATCTGCTAAAGGCAGAGAGAGGACTCGGGACATGATGAGCCCTGGCTGGAGCGTATGGCAACAGAGGACAATACTGGGGACACACGGCGGGGAGTGAATCCAGTCTCAACCCTCCGCAGTGGGGCAACGGGAGCAAGCCAAGCCACAAAGACCCTGAGCCGCCCCCCAAAATAGACTTCAGGCTAGGAAGGGGAGTTTCCGGAATCCCCCAGGACCAGTGGGGAGAGAATCATAAATGTCAGCGGACAGACCTGTAATTATCTATGCCTTTTCATTTGTTTTTGGTTTGGTTTTTGCTAGTTATTATTTTTCTTTATATATTTTTTCTATTTCTATTCAATCTTTTGTTTTCTTTTGGTATTGTCTAGGATATTGTTGGTTTGCCTACCTATATAAGGTAGGCATGGGAAGCAAGCCCAAGGAGAAAGCATGTGAACAGACGGTTCTGGAGGGACGTAGGGGGAGGAGGAGGTGGGGAAAGGAGCAGTGAGCAAACAATACCATGGACAAGGAGCAGGGAACAACTAGGGAATTAAAATCAACTATGAGGAGGACGCAGAGATCCTGGTGGTATCGGAGCAACAGCAATCTAGAGGAGAAGAATAAGTAAGAGGCAGTAAAAGGGGAAGCATGATGTGGGGCAGGAGGAAGGTAAAAGGAAACAGGAAAGATCTAGGAAGCAAAGCTATGGATAGAGGTACAAACATAGGTGTGCACTTATAAATATATTAATTCATAAAAATAGAGGTATTGGCCCATATACATATATTTATTTGGCAATACACTGATGTGGTGGATGCACTTCGGACCTCTGACCAAGCCCTCCCTCAATGCAAGAACACTTTGTTCTAACAATCTGGTATTCTGTGATGCTCACCCTCCCAGCACTATGGCTGTTGACAAAATGGGTGCCCAAGCAAATGTGGTGAAGAAAGCTAATGGCGTCCAGCTTTCAAAAGATTGTAGCAACTGGAGTCTTAAATGCTTGAAGTTAAATGAGCGGCCATCTAGCAGAGAAGCAACAAGCCCGCATGGAAGAAGCACACCAGCCTGCGCAATCATGAGGTGTCGATGGGATAAGGTAACAGGCATCCGAAAACCCAAAACAAACAAACATATTGTTGAGAACAAGGAGACCAGGAGGGAGGGAGCATAAAAGAGGCGCTGAAGCCAAGGGCTCAAATAGAATGTAAATGTTTAGAAAATAATGATGGAAGCATATGTACAAATGTGCTTGATAGAACTCATGTATGGATTGTTATAAGATCTGTAAGACCCCACAATAAAATGATCTTTAAAAAAACTATTCTTAATCTAAAATATTATCATTAGAATTCAAATAAAGGAATATATTCAGCTGTGCGCGCGCACACACACACAGAGTTACAGTCTCAGAAACTCACGGGGGCAGTTCTACCCTGTCCTGTATGGCTGCTCTGAGTCAGAATCCACTTGATGGCAGTGAGAAGGCAGTGGTGGTGATTTCAGGTAAGCAATGGATTGCTAGCCACAAGGTTGTAGGTTCAAACCGCCCCCCACCCCATTGCTCTGAGGAAGAAAAGTGAGGCTGTCTGCTCCCATAAAGATTTACAAACCTCAGAAACGCTATATAGGGTTGTTATGAGTGGGAATCAACTCAATGGCAGTGGGTTGGGCTCTTATGCCCATACCAGATCAATCATACTCTCTATCCCATGCATTTATTGGCTTGATATAAAAAGGCTTCATCACTTTTCAACATCATGACTATTATGACTACATTTTACCATCTCAGCCACACATTGAATTAGAAGGCGGGGACCCCAGACCAAAACAAAAACAAAGTAATCAAAGGGACTCACAGTCATAGCAAATGACATTAAAGGCTGTTGACTTAGCTCATTCCCATTCATATCACCGTCTAATGGCATCATCCCTACGCCATGGAACCAGTCAGGATCCTAGGGTTTACAGGATCTCCATTCCAGAGTCATGCGAGAACTGAGGACCCTCTGATCCAGTGGGTGGACCAACTCTGAGGCCTCTGAGGTCTTGACCTGGAACCTCGAGATGAAGATGACAGACAAGATACACACTGAAAGAGTGTGGGGATTAACAAGGGCTTTTTCAGGGGTCACGTATGGAGGACGGCTCACAACCCGATCGTCTAGACGAGGGGTCCTCAAACTTTTAAAACAGGGGGCCAGTTCACTCTCCCTCAAGCCCGTTGGAGGACCGGACTATAGTTTTTGTTTTGTTTTTTAAAAAGCTATGAACAAATTCCTATGCACACTGCACATACCTTATTTTGAAGTAAAAAAAACAAACGTGGCAAAAACACCTAGCGGGCCAGATAAATGTCCTCGGTGGGCCGCATGTGGCCCACGGGCCATAGTTTGAGGGTGCCTGGGGTTCTTCTAACTGCAGAGAAGACTGGGAATCTTAGCTGCATTCCCTTTCCATTGTGATGCTAAATTCTTCTAGACCTTGAGGTCTTTCTATTTTCTGTTTTCCCAACTGGAACACATTTCTCACCCACAATCTGCATTCAAGTCCCTGCTCAAATATTACTGATCACAAAAGACTTCTTTGTCCACATCTTCTACTGGCTCCCCACCCACCTTGTCTGTCCCTATCACTTTGCTACACCCTTCCTCATATCTGAACTTGTTTCTCTAGACCAGTGGTTCTCAACCTTCCTCATGCCTCAACCCTTTATTACAATTCTTCATGTGGTGGTGACCCCTATCATAAAATTATTTTCGTTGCTACTTCAGAACTGTAATTTTCCTACTGTCATGAATCATAATGTAAAGATCTGATATGCAGGATGTATTTTCATTGTTACAAATTGAACATAATTAAAATACAGCGATTAATCACCAAAACAATATGTAATTATATATTGTTAAATATTTATTTCTAATTACAAGTAAATGAAATTTTGTCTTGAAACATGGTGTAGCATGGTTAACAGTCTTCAAGCTGGGCATTCTTATGTGGGCGTGTCTGCATGTGGGCAGACCCTCCTGGAGGTGGATAGATGAGCTAGAGGAGCGGTGTCTCGGTTCCTAAGACCATCAGAAATATGTGTTTTCCAATGGTCTTAGGTGACCCCTGTGAAAGGGTCATTCGACCTCCAAAGGGATCGCCACCCACAGGTTGAGAGCCGCTGCTCTATCTGCTTCTTTGTACGCTGTCCCTCTTTGCCAGCAAAATGGAGCCTCCATGGGCTCCCCTGACTTGTCCGTACTTGTCCTCAGCTCCTATTAGGGAGGCAGGTACGGAGCAGGACTCTAGAAAAGGGATTTTGTTGAACAAATAAAGGAAACACTTTCAATGTTCAATGTCTAGATGCAGACTCGGTGTCCAGCCACTAACATGGTTTGCCAGCATGTGTGGCAAGGACAGACAGACGGTTCAGTTCCCTGGTAGGAGGAGGACCCATGACAGCAGACACAACAAGGATGGACTGGAGACTAACGAGGAGCAGGTAGAACACCTTACTTACAGCCGAAGGGCTCGTTGTCGAAAGCAATCCCTGGGAAGGCTGTGTCCTCGCCCCCCCCCCCCACCGCCCCCATACCTTAGACAGCTGCACGCTGTTAGTAAAGGCAGAGACGGGCCAACAAAACCAAGCCAGGCTGAACTAGGACATTCGGGAAGATGAAATTTTAATAAAATGTCACTTTTGGCCTCAATAGGGGAATCCATAGCCAACTGTTGACACAACAATGTGGCTTTGGAAACAATCTCTCTCCTCACAATCACCCCGGCCTGCTCTCACCTCCTGTGTCTCCAAACATCTGTTCCTCTAAGGGTGAGCAAAGCATGCTGTAAGACTGTGGAAATGCGGCCATTGTGGGATCGTGGGGGAGGGGATTTGGGGAAGAACAAAGCTGGGAAAGGACAACCCTGATGTTAGCCAGGCTTGGATCCCTGGTGCCTCGTGCTGAGCCTGGCACACAGTGGACGCTGTTTGTTGACTCAATACTGACTAATAATAATCCTGTAATCCTAGCTGTTGAGCACTGGGAGGGGCCTTACAAATCATCTCAATTTACAGGCGAAGGGACGGAGGCCCAGAGAAAATAAACAACCGCTCCAAGTTCAAGTTGACTCCAAGGTCAAGATCTGACTATTAGCATCGAACTTGTGTGCCCCACTCCACACGATTCTGTACTGCTTCCTAGAATACAGCCACGGTCTCACCCAGACCCTCATGGGACCTCACAACCCCACTCCAAATGAGCTGTCATCAAATTCGTCTTCCCCCAGGAACAAGGAGACCCAAAGAGATCACTGACCTGCTCAGCTGGCCAACCAAAGGCTGGGGCTCCAACCCACACTTGGGTTCCACGGGAGGAAGACTTGGCAATCTGCTCCGATAAGGATGACATGTGGGAAACCCCCCGAGGCCCTCCTTATCCCACACGAGGCTGCCACACGTTGGAATTGGTTCTGCACTGAAGCCTGTTCCATAGCACAGCCACATGCAAGCTTCCACTGACAGGCAAATGGTGGTTCTCATGACTTACATTGGCCAGGAACCAAACCTAGGTCTCCCAGCGGAAGACCTACCACTGAACCACCACTGGCCTCCCCATCCCACAGTAGAGTCCTTGATCATCCTCCCGAATGTTGTCTCTTTTTTTTAATCATTTTATTTGGGGCTCATACAACTCTTATCACAATCCATACAGACATCAGTTGGGTAAAGCACATTTGTACATTCATTGCCCTCATCATTCTCAGAACATTTGCTCTCCACTTAAGCCCCTGGCATCAGGTCCTCATTTTTCCCCTCTCTCCCTGCTCCCCCCTCCCTCATGAACCCTTGATAATTTATAAATTACTATTTTGTCAAATCTTTCCCTATCCGACATCTCCCTTCACCCACTTTTCTGTTGTCCATCCCCCAGGGAGGAGGTCACATGTAGATCCTTATAATCAGTTCCCCCTTTCCAAGCCACCCTCCCTCTATGCTCCCAGTACCGCCACTCACACCACTGGTCCTGAAGGAGTCCCTATGTTTCCAGTTCCTATCTGTTCCAGTGTACATCCTGTGGTCTAGTCAGACTTGCAAGGTAGAATTGGGATCATGATAGTGGGGGGGGGGGGAGGAAGCATTTAGGAACGAGAAGAAAGTTGTATTTTTTATTGTTGCTACATCACACCCTGACTGGCTCGTCTCCTCCCCAAGACCCCTCTGTATGGGGAACTCCAGTGGCCAACAAATGGGCTTTGGGTTTCCACTTTGCATTGCCCCCCTCATTCACTATGGTAAGATTTTTTGTTCTGATATCTGATACCTGACCCCTTCGACACCTTGTGATCACACAGGCTGGTGTGCTTCTTCCATGTGGGCTTTGTTGCTTCTGAGCTAGATGGCCGCTTGTTTACCTTCAAGCCTTTAAGACCCCAGACACTATATCTTTTGACAGCCAGGCACCATCAGCTTTCTTTGCCACATTTGCTTATTCACCTGCTTTGCCTTCAGTGGTTGTGTGGGGAAGGTGAGCATCATAGAATGCCAATTTAATAGAACAAAGTGTTCTTGCGTTGAGGGAGTACTGGAGTGTGAGGGAGTACTGGAGTGTGAGGGAGTACTGGAGTGTGAGGGAGTACTTGAGTGTGAGGGAGTACTGGAGTGTGAGGGAGTACTGGAGTGTGAGGGAGTACTTGAGTGGAGGCCCAATGTCCTTCTGCTGCCTTAATACTATGTTGCTTTCTTTTCCTTCCTTCCTTTCCCATCTCATTTTCAGGCAACCTACAGCATTGGTTGTAGGACTTACAGCTACTATAACTCATGCTCTTGGGATGCCCTGCCCCAAGTCCTTGCCTCAGGCTCTGCTTTTGTGACAAATATCTAAACTGAAAGCAGTAAATAATGATACTGAGCCAGCTCTAGAGCTTTCAGCACTTCCAAAGAGGCTGACCAGAGCAATGGTTGTGTGTCCCAAGCGTTGACTCTGGTAAAAGGTCTGGGTGTCTTGTGTGGGCCACATGCTTGCTAGCTGCTGAGACTCAAAAGCAGAGTAAGTCATGTCCTCTGCATGTCTAAAACCCGTGGGACAGGATTTGTGTTCTGGAATATTCTCTAGCTCTCGCTGAAATACAAAGATCCACCTCCATTTGATATTTTTGATCTACAAGTCTTCCAGTAATTGCCAACAATCCAGTTCTTGTCCTGCTTCAGACCATCCCATTCACTTTACGACCCGGCATCCCAGGGCTCCAATTTACATGTGATTCATATAACATCTGTTTAATTTTAAAGTTTATATGGCAGCTTTTCGAAATCCCAGGGAGTTTTCCCATTTCTCTCTCCTCTCCAACACCAAGGGGATGGAAAAAATTAATTTCCTGTGTAAAAATGCGAGATGACAGAAGGTCCAGAGGTTAAACCTATTTACAAAGAAAATCGTTGCCAATGTTTGGGAACGCTGGCTTTTATTGGAAAACGTCAGTGATCGACCCGGCTCCCAGTGTCTTATGGCATCTTGTTATGACAGAGTTTTGATCTCTAAACAGTAAGCTGAAAGAACGCAGCTCATATTTGATTCTCCCCAGCGTGCAGTGAACAGTTGGCTAATGGGCTGATCCACTGGCTTCACGGAGCGGCCACCCTGGGAAATGTCCTATTTACCCTTCCTCTGGGGTTGTCTAGGAACCTCCAAGCCCAGAGCTTCAGCTTGGCCCCCGCAGCCTCTGCCCCCCTGAGGCTTCCGCCGGTTGGTGCTCTTGCTCAGCGTGGCCCATTAAAGCGTTCACATGCTCACCAAACGCCGGGTGTCGAGGGAGGAGGGCAGGGTGGTGTCCCCTCTGATGAGGGACACGGACTGAGGTCGTACTCCTTCTTCCCACGTCCTAGGCAGATGGCAGCTCCGTTCTTTCTCACTCGAGGCCAACAAAGCACCTTCCCATTTGGACCTTGCTCTGGGTTTAGGGATTCTTTTTTTTTTTAATGAAATCATTTTATTGGGGGCTTGTACAATTCTTATCACAATCCACACAGACATCCTTTGTATCAAGCACGTTTGTACATTTGTTTCCCTCTTCGTTCTCAAAACATTTGACTTCTTGAGCCCTTGGTATCAGCTCCTCATTTTTCCCCTCCTTTCCCGCTCCCCACTTCCCCATGAACTCTTGATAATTTATAAATTATTATTACTTTGTCATAGCTTACACTTGCCTTCCTTCACCCACTTCCTTCAATGTCTTCCTTCCCACTTCTCCACTGTCCATCCCCCAGGGAGGAGGTTATATGTAGATCCTTATAATCTTTTCCCCCTTTCTCCCTTACCTTCCCTCCACCCTCCTGGTATCATCACTCTCAGCACTGGTCCTGAAGGGTTCATCTGTCCTGGATTCCCTGTGTTTCCCATTCCTATCTGTGCCAGTGTACATCCTCCAGTCCAGCTAGATATGTAAGGTAGAATTGGGATCATTGTAGTGGTGGGGTGGAAGCCTTCAAGAACTAGAGGAAAGTTGTATGTTTCATCGTTGCTACACTGCACCCTGACTGACTCATCTCCTCCCTGTGACCCTTCTGTAAGGGGGTGTCCAATTGTCCACAGATGGGTCCTGGGTTCCCACTCCACACTCTCCCTCCTTCACAATGATACATTTTTTTTGTTCTGGGTCTTTGGTGCCTGATACCTGATCCTTATGATGCCACGTGATCTCACAGGCTGGTGTGCTTCTTCTATGTGGGCTTTGTTGTTTCTCAGTTAGATGGCCGCTTGTTTATCTTCAAGACACAGTTGCTGAAGACAAAGTTGGTGCATAAGCAAATGTGATGAAGAAAGCTGATAATGCCTAGCTACCAAAAGATAGAGAGTCTGGGGTACAATCGGCATTATTTTCAGTGCCAGAAGCCCTGGAAGCACCACAGTTAAGGAATCAACTGCTAACGGAAGTGGAAGGGCCACAGGTGTCTGCAAGGCCAACTGTGGCTCTGCCCTTGCATTTGGGTAGCTCAGTTCCACTTGCTACGTCCCTCTGATGTCACACCTGCTAGAGGCCAGCCTTGGAAATCCAGCGACCGGGCACAGAGCCACCTCTGTTTGTCAATGTTATAAAAGTCCCTATTTCTTTCTGAGAGTGGGGATGGGGGTGGGCACAAAGACAGAAGCCTGCACTGCCACCTCCCAGGGTGTTACCCCAGAGGGGCAGCAGAAAAGAGGAAGCCCCCCAACGAGATGGATGGACAAAATAGCCACAGCAATGGGTTCAAACAGCGAAGATGGTGAGGATGGCACATGGTGAGGATGATCGGGCAGCTCTTCCTTCTGCAGCACGTGGGATCACTGGGAGCCTCCACCAACTGCAGGGCACATAACAAGAAAGAAGTTCTCTGGAAAAAAAAAAACAAAAGTAGTTGTTTTGTAATTTAAGCACGAAAATGGTAGCATCTAAGACTGCTGTGGGAATATTCCAACCTTGGTGAAGTGACGTTTGAGTGCCTTTACTACGTACGATAATATCATTACAGCAGGGTTTCGTCTGGGTGAGAACTGTCGGGCAGGACTGAAAGCAGATGGGAGCCCTCAGAGACCCAGTGCCACCCCCAACTCTTGCTAACGGGATGAGCCAAGGCCAAGTCACAAAGTCCCCCTCAGCATGCTTCCTCCTGTCTAGAACACAAGGACAGTCTCCCCTCGCCCGTCTTCCATGGACTCGATAACTGGAAGTATAGGGCGGCACCATGCTCCGTGTGCAATGAAGCCTGATTCTCGCCCTCTCGGGCCCCAGATGTGTGCTGGGCCACCAACAGCCATCTTTCGTTCCCGGAGAAGCAAAGGTCATTTTCCTGAGTTCTGAGGTCATACTATGGACAAGCATCAATGCCTTCTCAAGCCCCTGCTTTCTGGAAATGAACCAACTCCTTCAAATGAACTCTCACTTGTCTATATATATATGCTTCTTCCAGGAGATCAAAGGGGTAAACGGTCTGGTGAAACACGCAAGACTCCCCACCCGCCCCTGTGTCCCATGGAAAGGAACCTCGCCCCACCCTGCGACAGCCTCACGGTTGTTCTTACGCGTGAGTGCATTGTTGCAGCCCAAGTCAACCATCTCCACGAGGGCCTGCCTCTTTTTGGATGCCCCTCCACTTTACTAAGCCCAAGGACCTTCTCCAGGGACTGCTCTCTCCTGATAGTATATCCAAAGCACTTAGGGACTGAGAACGTGTATCAAAATCAGCGTGATCATTCCCAGCTTGTTTTTCTTTCCCAATTTTTATTGTTTAATAAAACTGTGTTATTCCACTGTACAGGTGGCTTTTCATGTGTGCCACCAACCTCATCTTCATCCGTACTTCGATCGATTCTAATCTCTGGCCGTTATGTAAGTTGTTGTTTATCGGGTTCTGACCCAGAGCGCCCCGCGTGCAACAGCAGGGAACACTGCCCGGTCCTGCGCTCTGTTGGAGCCCCTGGTAGGAGTCAAGGTGTCGATCCATTGTGGATGTTTGTGAATAAATCCCAAGGTGCGACTGAATTGCGGGTGCTACAACAAGGAAGACGTGAATGTTGCCGTTGGAAAACCCTTAGCAAGGCTCCACCAGTGGCTATCCCCCCAGCAGTTCTTGAGAGCACCTACCTGGAGGACAGAGTTTGATTCCCCCCACCCCACCCACCAGGCTCATCCTTCTGAAATGCTGATGTTGTACATCTGCGTGTGAGTCCCACGCCCCCAGGTTATTAGAGTTTGGGGGCTGTGAGGTAGCATCCTAGCAGGAGGCACCGATTAGCAGCTAATCGGTTCTTTGTCTTCCCCAGAATTACTCACACGTGGGGCTCGGACCTGGGGGGTGGGGTGGGGTAGGGGCAGAGGATTAGCATCTGGAGCCTAGCCAGAGTTTGAGCAGGGAAGCAAGCAAGAGCTGTCTGCTGATGCTACATCGCAGGGCTGTGAAGAAGGCTGTGGGGTCCCTTCTGACTCACAGCAGTCCATGTGACTGAACTGAATGGACCCCTTGAGTCTCCCCGGGGGTCATCTTTCCAGTACCTGGTCACCAGGCCCATCTCCTGTGGGACCCCCAGGTGAGTTCAAAGCACTGACCTTTCCGTTCACATTGGGGCTCTTGACCCCTCTGCGCACGCAGAACTGCAGACTCGTGGCTACCCCGAAGAACTGAGTAGAACTGCCCCGTTGGGTTTGCAAGGCAGTTGTGGACCCAATTAGCCAGGCCTTTTTCCACCAGCACAAGCCTTTCAGGCGGCAGCAGAGGGCTATACCGGGCACCACTGGGACGCCTGTTTTCCTACACAGAGCTATACAGCCTGCCCAGAACCTCAGGGCTGGAGCTCAGGAGCATGGCCTGGTCTTTTCTTCAGGCAGTTCACTGCACCGCTGCATTGACCCTGCCTTGGGGGGTTTTGTTGGTTTGCTTTTTCATGAACTTGGGGTGGAGCGCCTGGGGGGCGTTGTGGATTGAACTGTGGCCCTGAAAAGATATGTGGTGGCGTCCTCACCAGCATGACCACGGAGCGTTCCGTGGCGTTGACGTCCTTTGATTTCTTGATCACAAGTTCACGCCTGTCTTAAAACATGTTGCTGCGTGCTGCGGGAATGCCCGACCCCTTGCTATTTCACGCTTGCGCGGGTTTGAGGTAGATGCGCACCGCGGGGAAACCACAATGCTCAGCCCTGAACTCTCAGTCTGAGGACCTGCAGGTGCCTGGCCCGTGTTCAATCTCCAATCCAAGGAAACTGGAGTGGGAAATGCATTTCTAAACGACCCGGATTGGGTGGGCGGTCCGAACCCTGAACCACGGCTCTACCCCATGGTTCTGGGGGAGGCCCGAATGTCCCATCCCTTCTTTGCAGTACTCGGGCCTGGCTGAGGCGACCAGTGAGGAGAGAAAGAAAAGACGGTGAAATGTGACCAGGTGGCTTCCTTGGCTCTCCCTATGCGGCTCCGAGTCTCCTAAGAGAGTTTAAGAGATGAGTTACTTTCATGTAGGGTGGGGGGTGGCACCTCAAGGGGCCCATGAGCTCACCAAACAGCCAAGAGAGTGGGGACAACAATGGAGGACAGTGGCCAAATGACACCCCCAACCACTCACTGGCTCTTCCCAAACGGGGCGTGCCATGACTCGAACCCACTCTCCCCCAGACAAGTCGAATTTTCAAAGGTACCACTTTGACCTGCAAGCTCTCAATTGGCAAAGGGTAGAAACTCAGTCATGATTTTAAACTCAGAGTAGGCTCAGCACACAGTGGTGGGGGTCACAGAGAGACCCATTGCTCACCAGTGTCCAAGGAACACTGTCCCCATGGTCACCGGTGTCCGAGGACAAGAGATGGTACCAACAGGATCACAGCTGAGAGATGCACAACGTGGCCCCTCCACACAGTGGAACAGCCCTCAGCCATCAAGAGAAAGGGGGTCTTACGCAGCCCCCCACCTGGGTGGACCTGGGAAGCAGGATCTTGAGCGAAGATCTTCTCAAATGAGCACCTGGGGGTTGGTCTTCGTTCAGTGAGATGGCCAGCACCAGCAAGGGTGTAGAAATCAAAGCTTATTCTTGGTTGCGGGGGGGTGGGGGGGAAGTAGGGAAGGACCAATATGTATGGTCAGCATTCATGATGGTGGGAAGGGGGCCAGCAACGATGGGTGATGGTCGTACAACGTGATGAAAACAGATCGAGGAGTCGCACGTCTGGGAAAAGGTGAATGGGTAGATGCTGTGATCGACATGCCTGCAGGTGTATTTGGCTAAGGAGTGGTCCAGTCACCTAGTCGGCTCGATCCGTAGCTAAGTAGCTAGGTAGACGGACAGACAGAGACACACAAATGATGGGGCTTCAAAAAGTTCATGGAAACCTATTCTCTTTTCATTCCATTTTTCCTTAACTTTTTTTTAAGTCGACATGTCTGTGTGTGCAACACACAGCCATCAAGTCAATTCCAACTCTGAGTCACCCTGAAAAGTGCTTCCCAGGCTGTAGATCTTTATGGGGGTGGATAGGCTCATCTTTCACCTGCTGAGTGGCCGGTGAATTTGAACCACCGACCTTGTAGTTGGCAGTCAAATGCTTACCAGATAGCACCCCTAAGAGTCCTTGTGTGTGTGCATAAATGTATATATTGATGTACACATGTATGTGTAGCTATATTAAAGATATAAACTTATATAAATATGTAGATAAATGTATATGTGTGTATATATACATTTCTCTACATATGTTTACAATTTGTTTAATCTGCGGGCTATATAGGCTAAAAGCCTACCAGTCTGTGACCCAGGATTTCCAGAAATGGTCCACTTTCCACAGTGAAAATCTGGGAACCCTAATCTTAAGAGTGAAAATGGTGATGTGCAACTGGGGCCCAAGGGGTGACAGCTTTGGTTAATGTTTTAAAGTGCAGGTCTGAGTCTGATGCTGGCAGAGTGGCAGGGAGCCAGACAGAGCAAGGCTAGCATTGAAGAGGTAACCCAGATGGGCGGGTGGGGCTGGGCTGAAGACCCATCTTCCCTGGAAATCATTTCCCTTTAATTTCCCCCCATAAAAGTCCAGGTGTGCCTTCCGCTTCATTACCCGTCAAAGAGGAGACTCCCCCATGAATGATCTCCATGCCTTTGGTCACCATCTGTGCCCCCAAAGCCAGCTTCCAGCAGGCCTGCACTTGTCAGCACCGTCAAGACGGAAGCATTCTCCTTAATAAATGCAGGGAATCTTGCCAGATCTCCTTCTGTGGGCTCAGATAGATGGGGTTCGGTCCTCTGGAGAGTCGACAGCTAAGGCAGAGCGGTGCGGATGGAACTATAGGTATAGGGAAAAATGGGCAACAGCATCCATGAACCAAGGACAGATGAGCAGTAGTTGAATCATAATTCCACCGTGATCCACAGGGTTGAGGAACACAGAAGAACTGATGCGCTCAAACTGTGGGGTTGGTGAAGGATGCTGAGTAATCGCCGAAAGAATGAGCAGATCACTCTTCCAAGCTCCTCAACCGGAGGTTTCCTTAAAACAAGGACAGAACCAGAAGCTTCAACTCCTTGACTTTGGACCCATCACCAGGGCGGCCGAATCGCAAGAAAAGGACATCACATTTGGTGGGTTAGAGGGTCCGAGGATGTGAAGGGAAACCCTCAGTGAGGCGGGTTCGAAACAACCACAAGCCCTGACTCGAACTTAGCAACGACCAGAAGATGGCTCAAGACCAGAGCACACACGTTAAGGTCGTACATAAGGTCGCCATGGGTTGAGGCCGACTTGATGACAACCACCAACAAGAGCTAGAACAAAGTGAAAGAAGTAGGGGAGATGTGCCCCAAGGGGTCTTCAGGAGGGTGCTCTGTGACCTGCGTGGACAAAGGATTCCTGGGACCACTGCCAGCTAGCTCACTGTCCTCATCCGGGATCCACAGCAGTATCCTGCCGAGTGTGACTAAGCTCCTTAGTCGGCTGGGGCATCAAACCAGGCAAATGTAGGTGAAGCTGGCCTGAAACTAGGAATGCTAGACAAACATAAGGGATCATAAGGACCTGGTGGACAGTACGACAGGACACGTATACAGAACACTCATGCCAGAGAAAAGTCCCAAGAGAACCTGGTCATCAGGCAGCAGAGCCACTGGGCTGTGCCCTTCCCCATCACTGGCCCAGAGTAAACACCAAGCTTTTGCCTGCTTCTGGTAGAGATGCTGCAGGTCCTGGAGGGAATGTCTCCCAATCTTTGGCTGTTCCATGTCCAATCCCAGTCTTACTATAAGCCTATTCTTAAAGGCAGCAGCGATCCCACCTGCTCTCTAGAGTCTCCGTGTGTGTCCAGTTATTATGGGATGGGTTAGATGCCAACACAGGCACACCTCATCTCATTGGGCTTCCCAGATCCTGCTTGTTCTATAAAGGGAAGCTTGGTGGGTATCCTGTGTCCAGCAAACCTGTCAGTGCCATTCTGTCCACAGCCCTGTCTTAATGGTCACAAAACTTCAAACATTTCCCTAAAGCTGCTGCATATTGTTGGTGTTGTCGGTAAGTGCCGTGGGGTCAGAATAGCAACTCTATACCCAACGGGACAAAATACTGCCTGGTCCTGTGTCACCTCACAATTGTTTGTATGTGTGAGCCCGCGGTTGCAGCCCGTGTCCCTCCAATCGATGGAGGGTCTTCCTCTGTGTCGGGACCCTCTGCCTTATCGAGCATGATGTCCCTCTCCAGGGACTGGTCTCTCTTGGTAACTCTTCCTAAGCAGGCGAGGCGAAGTCTCCCGTCCTCATTTCAAGGAGCACTCTGGATGTGGCCCTCCCGAGTCAGATCTGTTTGTTCTCCTCGTAGTCCTCGTCCGTGGTACTTGTATTGTTCTGTCAATTCCATCATGCAAATGTGCCATGCTTCTCCGGTTGTCCGCCTTCACTGTCCCATTTTTCCATCCACGTGAGGCAATTGGAAAGACCATGGCTTGGGTCAGGTTTACCTTGGTCCTCAGCAGATTGACCCGATGTAATATGTCGTTTGATTTCTTGACTGCTGCTTTCATGAACATTGATTGTGGCGCCAAGCCTGATGGCCCAAGCCACTTCCATCTTGCCTCCATTTATCATGATGGTACCTATTGGTCGAGCTGTGGGGATTTTTGTGTTCTTCACATTGAGTTGTCATCCACACTGAAGGCTGTAGTCTTTGATCTTCATCCGCAAGTGCTTCAAGTCCTCCTCGCTTTCGGCAAGCGAGGCTGTGTCACCTGCATGATCGCAGGTTCTTAATCAGAAGCCTTCCCCCAATCCTGGTGCCACATTCCCTTCAGGTAGCCCAGCTCCTCCGACCATCTGCTCAGCATACAGATCGAATAAGTACGATGAAAGGAAACTTTTCTTGATTTAAAACCATACAGTATCCTCTTGGTCTAACCAAATGACTGCCTCGTAGTCTGTGGTCAGCTTCTGCATAAGGACAATGAAACCTTCCGTAATTTCCATTTTTCTCAATGTCATATGCAGTTTATTATGATCCACACTGTCTCATGCCTTTGCATAATCAATAAAACACAAGCAAACTTCTTTTTGATATTCTCTGATTTCAGTCAAGATCCATCAGACATCAGCAATGATATCCCGCATTCGATACCCTCTTCTGAATACGGCTTATGTTTCTGTCTGCAACTGTTTTTTAAATTATCAACAGCAAAAATCTTACTTGTAAAAAAAAATCTTACTTGTATGAAACACGAATGATACCGTTTGATGATTTCCACATCTTGTTGGGTCACCTTTCTTCAGAATGGGCATAAATATGGATTATTTTTCCCATCGTTTGGACTGGTAACTGCTCTAAATTCCTTGGCATGGGCTAATGTGTGCTTCCAGAGCTACATCTGTTTGTTGGAACACTTCCATTGGTGTTCCAGCAATCCCTGGACCCTTGTCTTTGGCTAGCACCTCTGGTGCAGCTTAGACATCTTCTTGGTCATGTGCCACTTCTGAACGTGGTTGAATGAGCACCAATTCTTTTTGATACAGTGCCTGTGGATTTCTTCGATCTTCCTTTGATACTTCCTGTGTGAGTCTGGGTGGACTAGAGAAACAAATTCATAGACACTCATATGTGTGTAAGAAAGAGCTTATACACATTGTACATTGAGAAAACATCCCAGCCCAGATCAAGTCCTTAAGTCCAATATTAGTGCCTAAGTCCGATACCAGTCTGTAAAGTCCTCTTCAGATTCATGCAATACATGCAATGACACCAAGTGCAGGAAGATCACAGGGCAGCGTATAGAAAATCTTGTGGATCCCGTGGTGGCAGAAGCATCTCAGCACTGGTGTGGGTCTCCACGTGTCTCCTCCAGCTCCAGTGTAGCTTCATGTGGCTTGTCAACAGGAATGTGTAGCAGAGAGACAGAGTGAGTGTCCTGCCTGCAGGGAGGAAGATCAAAGTTCCCAGAATCCTCTGGAGAAGGTCATACCCACACAGAGGTCTTTTTGGCTGTGACCTGATTGACAGGCTAGACTCCACCCCTTTGCAAGTTGACAGGAGATTATGTAACTGCCACACTGCCTTTCCATATCTTTCCCACGACTCAATCAGTGTTGCCACCGGAGGCTGGATTTTTTTCCCTTCCATTCTCACGGCTGGAGAAAGGATGAGCGTGCGCTCCCCGTTTGGTTTTCTAGCTAAGGCTTCACTTGGTCTTCCGAAGCTGCCTTTTGAAGTTTTCTATTCCGCTCACTTACGTCATCCTTTCTTCCTTTGACTTTAGCCACTCTACCTTCAGGAGCAGGCTTCAGTCTCTTCTGATGTGCACCTGGGCCTTTTCTTTCTCTCCTGTCTTTGTAATGGCATTTTGCTCTCTGGGAGTATGATGCTCGAGATGTCTACCATCATTAATGTTCCGCGTGCCAACTCTCACCTCAGTCTCCTAGGACTTGGCCTTCGGCACCTCATGCTGCTCATGGTGACTCTTTTCCTCTCCTTTGTGAAGTGAGAGAAGCCAGATGCTGCCCCACGTCATTTTCTCCTTTATCCACCCTTATTGTTTAGATTCACATAAAATCTTCTCTCGCGGATTGCTGCCCCATTTTACAGATTTGAACACTGAGTTCTTGTCCCAAGGCTCAAGCAGTGGTCAGAGCCAGTAAGTGGAAGCACCAGACCCCTGACTCATAGCCAGGGAATGTCCCACCCCAGTTGGCCCTGAAGAGGAGTGCGTCTCTTGAAGCATGGGTGTGTGCTAAAACTGAGCCCCGCGGCCTCAACGCTGGTCTGCAAGGGAGGTGAGCGAACAAGCCAGCAGGAAGACCTCTGGGGAGGAGCTGGAGGATACGTAGAAAGGATATCTACACCAGTCGTGGGAAGAGATGCAAGAGTGTGGCCTGGATCCTGCCAGCAAGGATGTCACCCACTGGCCAACACTAAGCACATGAGGAGAGCCTCCATCACACTGAACTTGATGAACGCCTGTGCTCCACGGGTCCCTGGGGCTTCACATCCTACCAAGCTCTCCTGTGAAGAAGAATACAGACACAGCAAAGCCCCTTGGAAGAAAGGAAACCATCTGTGCAGAAAGGAGTGGAGACAGAAGCATCAAAGGAGGTGGCGTTGCAGTTGCCTTTGAGAGAGCCGTCAGCATACCAGCAGCTTCAAACCTGGTCAAGTGGCTTAAGGAAACTTGAGAAGTCCGACAGTGGGGTCTCAGAAGGCAAGACCCCCAGAGGCAGCACAAGCACTTGCCCTCAGCCCGGAAATGCACACGCTTTCTCCTCCGTCTGTCTGTACACCTTATCAGGTTGGGAAATCAGACCTCTGGGGAGAGAGAGAGAGAGAGAGAGAGAGAGAGAGAGAGAGAGAGAGAGAGAGAGAGAGAGAGAGAGTGTGTGTGTGTGTGTGTGTGTGTGTGTGTGTGTGTGTGTGTGTGTGTGTGTGACCGGCTTAGTCTACCTCATGTGTGCACAGAGCGTCTCTCTGCTGACTTGGAGAAAGTCAACCAAACCGAAGAAGGGGCACGGAGCTGAGCTTCGTGGTGGGTGAGAGCGAGACAAAAGGAAGATGCACAACAAGGGTCGGTTCAGGATTTGCCTAGTATCTGTTGGTTTCTAGAGGAACGTCCTGGGGTTCAGGAACTCTTCGGAGAGACTTGCCTTCCCCTCTACGCGTCCAGCGAGGCACAAGGGCGGTGCCCTTGGGGAAGGGGCTGGGCTGCCAACTGGCAGGTTGGAGGTTTGGCAGCGCCAACGCAGGGGGCCATGAGAGCGTGTGGCTAGAAGGTCAAGCCTGGGGACCTGGAAGGGCAGCTCTGCACTGACGCACTTGAGGGAAGGGACTGGACGCTAACTGGTTTTGTTTTGTTTTTTAAGGCCTGGTTGTGCAGTGTTGCTCTCAGTTGACACCGACTCAATGGCAGTGAGTTTTGTTCATTGTGTTTTTAGTTTCAATGATGGCATAGTTGGTAACATGTTCAGCGGCTAACTGCAAAGTCAGCAGTTCAAAACCACCAGGTGCTCCTTGGGAGGAAGAGGAGGCTTTCTAGCCCTGTAAAGAGTGACAGCCTCAGAAACCCAGAAGAGCAGCTCTCCTCTGTCCTATAGGGTGCCTAGGAGTCAGGATCGACTTCATGTCGGTGTGTTTGTTTTGTTTTGTGTGTGCTGCCTGTGCCGCCTTCCCACAGGTTTTCTTCGGTGTCTCGGGTGAGAAAGAACCCAGCCGAGCGTCACCCCGAGCTCACACCAGCTCAGCTTTGAGAGGTGTCCTTCATATGTTCTAGAACCTTGCACTCACCACAACACCCATCTGTCAGTTGGTCGTATGGGGGCAGTTTACATGTTGTAGGTTACCCTAGACTGCCAGGAGACAAACAGCCTTGTCTAAGAAGACGTAGAGCCAGAACACTTCGTAGAAGGGAAGACTGTCTTGAGTACTTTGGACACATCTTCAGGAGAGACCAGTCCCTTGGAGAATGCCAGAAGGGCAGCAAAAAGGAGGGGGGCCGTCCCCAAGATCAGTGGTCCTCAGCCTTCCTCACGCCGCAACCCTTTCATACAGTTCCTCAGGTGGTGGTGACCCCCAACCATAAACTTATTTTTGTTGCTACTTCATCACTGTCATTTTGCTACTGTGATGAATCGGGTGACCCAGTGAAAGGGTCATTCGACCCCCAAAGGGGTCGCGACCCACAGGTGGAGAACTGCTGCCCGAGATGGGTTGACCGAGTGGCTGCAGCACAGGACTAGTGCGTGGCAACAATGGCAAAGATGGCGCAGGGTCCAGCAGGGCCTCCTTCTCTTGTCCACAAGGTCGCCGTGAGTCCAAACCACCTCAAAAGCACCTAGCAGCAATAACAGAGCCTTCCCCAGCACTCAGGATAAGATTAACAGCTCGTGATCGTCGGTGGAAAGTGGAGCAGGGTGGGTTCATTAAATGCAAACCCACTGCCATCAAGTCTGTTGCCACGCCTCGTGACCCTGGGTAAGGCTTCCGAGTCTGCAAACGGGCAGCTTCATGCTTCTCCCGCGGAGCAGCCGAGGGGTTTGAACCTTCAACCTTGCCGTCAGCACACCTAAGGCCTCTCCCACAGGGACCACAGGAGAGTCCTTGAGATAAACAGAAGCCACCGAGGACTAGCACACGTGGTAAAGTTCTTCGGGCTGCCGAGGAGACATCCACATTTGGCCTGGGGCCCTTAGAGAAAGGGCAGTATGTGAAGGCACAGCTGACTGGACCCCATGCTCCGTGAACTACTTTTCTGAGGTCGAAAATGAGTTCTTGCTGTAGCGGCCATGATGGTGCACGCAACTGGATGGCCTTGGAAGAGACCGGCGAGAAACGACTCGAACAGGAAATGCCGTAGTGGGACGATGGCAGCCTCCTCTCTGTCTCTGTTTTGTCTGCGCGCTGTGTTTGCGCCATTGTTTGTATCTGTTCTCTCAGTTCTATGTTTGCTTTTATCTCCAGTCTCAGGTTAAACAAAAGGTTTTCATGTAAACTAAGCAGAATGTTAAACAACACATGTTAAGCTACACGTGTTCTGGTGCTCAGCATTCAGAATCCAGCCATATTATTTGACACTCCATGATCTAAGCCCAGGAACCGCAGGGGTGGCGGCACAGTGGCCCCGTGCTCAGCCGCGAACCGAAAAGTCTATAGTTTGAACCCATCCACAGCCCAGGGGCAGAAAGATGCGGCGGTGGGTTTCCATAACGGTGACACCCTTGGAAAACCTCAAGAGCAGTTCTACCCTGTCGTAGAGGTCGTGGTGGGTCAAAATCAACTGAATTTCGTTTTTCTATGTGGGTGCATTTCATTCTTGTGTTGCACACGTCCCACTTTCCACACCTCCATTTCCTAGTATTATCGTCACGTGCTAGCTAAAAACTGGAGCATATTGTTGTTGTTGTTGTTGTTCTTGTTGCTAGGTGCCATTGAGTCATCTCTGAGCCATAGCGACCGTCTGCAGGACAGAAGGAAACCCTGCCCGGTCCTGAGCCGTCCTCACAGCAGTTCCCGTGCCTGAGCCCATTGCTGCAGCCACTGTGTCCATCCACCTGGTTGAGGACCTTCTTCAGCTGCCACCTCTGTCTGTCACTTTGCTGTACGGTGGGATGCTGGAAGCTTTGTCACTGGAATTTCCAATGCCAGCAGGGTCCCCCAAAGTGAACAGGTTTCAGCTTCCAGACTAAGAACAGACGAAGAGGAAGGAGGAATCAATGGCCCCCTTGAGAGGGACTGGCCGCTGACAGCCCGATGCGTCTCTCAGGAAAACTAGAGCGTGGTGACAAAGTCACCATCTTATCATCTATGCCTCTCTCATGGTCAAGCACCTGTGGCATTTGAACTCTACCTGCCAAGTGATGCAGGTGAAGCCTCTTTGCTTGTTTCCTTTAAGAGCGCTCTGAAGTTCAAGGAGGTGAGTCTCTCTCAGCTGCCAGGTTAAGACAACCTTGAAGGAGGTTGCCAAAAACATGCAGAGCGAAGTCTCTGTTTTCAAAAAAAATACATGCGCTGTAAATAAAAATAGACATGGTCTTGAACACCCGACACGGGGCCGCATGGACCACGGGCCCACCCGGATGACGAGGGGCTCGGTGATGTCTGAACAGTTCACCTTCGTGGTTTGGCCCACTCTCCTCAGTGAGCACGCATGCGTTCTGAATAAAGGAAAAGTAGACGGCTAGGGAAGGAAAGCGGAGGGAGGACTTGCTTTGACTACACCCGTCCCAAAATTCTCCAGTAAAATGACAATAAATGAATTTTATACAGACATCAACCCATTAGGATAAACAAAATTTTGGAAGTTAGAAAACAGATGGCCGAGGTAATTGACTTAGCAGAGCCCAGAAAAATGAACCCTCCACTAAGGGCGGAGAGAGCCATGGGAAACCCAAATGACCCCTCAGAACACCCCCGTCCCTCCATCAGAGGGAGGTGAAGGTCAACCCCGGAAAGGATTTGTGCAAGTCTGTTGACGGGGTAATTAGATTCTCCCCCCCCGCCCCCCGCAGCCCCCTTCGTCACTTCACGAGGCCAGGCAACTGCCCGTCCCTCCCCACAGCCCAGCCATCACACTGGAAAGTTATTCTCCGAGAAGATACTGCAGAAGGTTCTGGATATCAGATTCAGGTGAAGGTGAGGGTACTGAACCATGCCGAAAAGAAAAGGATGTAAGGCCCCTCCCAAACGCCACCGCCCCTCCCCGCCAGCCCGTCCCCTGCTCATTTCCCATGGTGCCATCACCAGATCACTTGTCTTCAAAGCGGGACATGAGAACAGCCTTCTCGGGTACAACAGGACCGTCCAAACAACAGAGTCAGAGAAACGGCCCCGTCAGCGCACATGCACTGGCTGCAGCCACGCCTTCCCAGCGCTCTGGGCTGTGGCAGGCACCTAGAGAGTAATGCCACTGTTCACACCGAGCTCACTGCCACCCAGCCGGTGCCCACGCAGAGCGACGCACAGGCGGCCCAGGGTGGAACTGACCCTGTGGGTTTCTGAGCCTGTCATTCTTGACGGGAGCAGAAGACCCCTTCTTTTGCCCAAGGAGCGGCTGGTGGTTTCGAACTGCTGACCTCTCTGTTGGCAGCCCAGCACAAAACCACTGTGCCAGGGGGGCTCCTGTGTGCATACCCACACGGAAGAGAGCACAAATCAAAATCCCGTGAAGTATAGATGGGTGAGAATACCAGCTGGGAATGTGGAGTGTGTGTGTGTGTGTGTGTGTGTGTGTGTGTGTGTGTGTGTATACATAGGGTGAAACTTGTTGCCATCAAGTTAATACCAACCCAGGGTGACTCTGGGAGACAGACTGGCACTGTCCCCGTGGGGTTTCTGAGGCGCTGAATCTTGGTGGACGTAGACTGTCACACAGTGCTTTGCCAGAGTGACAAGGACGTTCAAGCCCGTTACATATGTCTGTGTACCGGGGGGACCAAGGGAGGACAAATCCGCACTCTCTCTCTTGTGGGAAGTGGCAAAATAAATGTGTCGTTTTGAGACCTGGAGGTCAGCGCTTACAGGATGGACCAGGTGATTAGACAGTGGTGAGCTCTCAGGAGACAGGGTTGATGGGACAGGGAGGATTTGTATCATCAGCAGAAGCTCTTTGGGACAATTTGACTTTTTCAACTCTGTGAAAACTACAGCATAAGGCTCTGTGGAAATCTCAATGAGCTAAAAAAAATGCAGGCCACTGTCTTGAGACATGACACCACGAGGTCGCCTTATGAACGTGTCCGTGTATCTTTTTAAAAAGGAAAAACAATTTTTTTCTGTGACAGATTCAGTTGTGTCCCCTCAAAACAGGTTCGACCATGATTCTCACTAGTACGAGATCATCCTCCAACCTGTGAGCTGGTGTAACGATCGCATTTGTCGTGAATCCTCACCTCTGTGATGTCCCTGGAGGCAGTGATGCCCGTGAAGCAGGACACAGCCCACACGATCCAGGTGTACTTGGAGTCTCTCCTTTCCGATGTATAAAAGGGATTATACAAGCAAGCAAAGATAAGAGACCCCCACCATTCAGAAAGAAGAGCTGAGAGTGGGGCATGCCCCAGGGTCCCTGTGCTAAGAACCTGCTAGACCCAGGAGAAGATAAAATAAAATGTTAACACGGGCGCGACATGCTGTTCAGCCTCACTAGTCAATGGTTTTTCAATTATAAAGGACAATCCCATCAGATTGAAACAGTGTTTTGAAGGTAGTAGCCGATGTTATTAGGGGTGAGAAATCAGGCATTCTCGTCGACTGCTATTAGAAATTGGACTTGGCGAGCTTTTTGGCAATATGTATGAAGAGCCATAAAAAATATTCATACATGCGAATCAAAAATACCCCTTCCAGAAATCTATCCCAAGCAAGTGAGAGATTAGAAAAAGATTTATGTTCAAAAATATTTATCACCCAGTTACAAGCCCACAATAGGGAAAAGGTTCTGTAAATTATAGCACTGCCCTGTAATGGAATATCATGTACAAATTAAAAGCCATATTTTAAATATTATTTAATAGTGTAGGTAAATGTTTATGATAAAAACACATGGTAAAAATTATACGTAGTAATGATTCCAATTCTGTAACATAGACATAGCGCAAACTTTGCAATATGGTCGGATGTTCTCATATATTCTCTCTGTGTGTTTTAAAATACTGGAAAGAAATACAGGAAAATTAATAGTAGTTCCCAAAGAAGGCCAAACCCACTGCCTCTCGTTGACCCTGACTCATAGCGACCCTGTATGGGGTTCCCAATGCTGGAAATCGTCCCAGGAGCAGATGGCTGCCTCTTCCTCCCAAGGAGAGGCTCTGGGTTCACCTCGCAGTGCTTCCCCAGAGTGCCCGCAGTGCCTTTAACAGTGGTTCACCCAACCGCCTCGGCATCAGAGTGGGTGATGTGCTAAGCTGTAAAACACAAGGCCAACTGTTGAAACCCACTAGTTGAAATAGGAGGCCGTCTGCCTCCGTACATGTTTAAATTCTCAGAGCCCCAAAGGGGCCATGCTCCTCTCTGTAACCACTTGTTATGAGTGGATTCACTCAGTCGTGGAGGGAGGGAGACCCCAGGTAAAAGAAGTCTGAGTGAACTTTTACTTTCCTTTAAGTTTTTTAATTCTCAAAAAAAATGTTTATGCTGTTTTTGTTCTAAGATGCTGTCAAGTCAATCGCTTCTCGGCCTTTTGGCTAAGATCAAGTGTGATGCTGCCAAGTC
Source organism: Tenrec ecaudatus (assembly GCF_050624435.1). Lineage (NCBI taxonomy): Eukaryota > Metazoa > Chordata > Mammalia > Afrosoricida > Tenrecidae > Tenrec > Tenrec ecaudatus. The sequence goes on along the minus strand of NC_134539.1, from coordinate 4,226,936 downwards.
AGTTCCAATCCGCAGTGAGCCTGTACGTGCACGACAGACTAGAGCACTGCTTGGCCCGACTCCATCCTCACAATTGTTGCCTTTGAGCCACTGTTGCAGCCAGTGTGTTGGCCCATCTTGTGTAAGTTTTCTACGTTATCTTGAAGCCTCTAAGACCCAACTCTTCAGCTCGTGGCCACTTCCTAGGTGAAGGACGGAATGCGATGAGAATCAGTCTCAAGGAAACAATCCATTCAAAGGATTAATGAGCCACAGGAACCATAGCCCCCGTGACCTTGAGACCAGAAGAACTAGATGGTGCCCACCACTCTGACCAGGACCACAGAAGGCCCTGGATCGCATGGGAGAGACAGGTGGAACAGAAGTCAAAATCATGAAAAAGACCAGACTTACTGGTCTGATAGAAAGTGGTGAGATCCTCACGACTGGACACCCACTAAATCTGAGATTGAGCCCTCCACCCCCCTAGGGGTCCCCTTGCATCCCGGCAGCAATAGAAAGGCCTAACAAGTGAACAGTAGCATGAGGGACATGTGCTCTTTGTGCAACCAGCCAGACAAGCCCAAAGGAGCAGCAGGAAGGACAAACAGTCCGGGAGAGGAGAGGGGAGCAGAGGGGGAGGGGGAGGGGAAGAAGGGAGGGGGAGCACTCCCTCTGAGGGCTGTCTACCCTGGGCCCACAATGAGTCACGGGCAAGAGCAGGGCTGGCGACCTGTATTTGTAACTGCCCTTCGGCAAACCCTAGTTAAGCAACGAACTGCTCGTGCCGCTGTTCCTGCCTCTGGCACGACAGGACTCAGAACACTGAGGTCTTGGTTTCCACCAGGATGCTGGGGGCTCGGATTCTCCATGGAACCATCCTGCTCGGGCTACTAGAGCCAAGTGGTGAGACTTGGCACGCGTGTGGCAACAGGCAGTTTTTCCAGCGGCACGAGGACACATATCTCACCGGCCCTCCCAGGCTGGGCTAAGTGAGGGGACAAGCCTCTCATGTCAAGTAAGGAGCGCGGCTTTGGCAGCCAGACCCATGGCTGCAGGCCAGAAGCTGCGAGAGCCAACAGAGCCCCATCGGCAAGCTTCGTGGGGGGCTGATCACACAAATGGCAGATAACGAAATGTGTCTGTGGACTGTGTCTTTAATTTGGGTGATGGTTTGTGCCTTCTGCATCACCCCCAAGAGCCCCGAGAGCCGCACACAGCCACGGCATCCCGACTCGTAGCACAGTCGAACGCAGGGTGTGCACAGGGCTCCCAAGCCTGTGCTCTCGGAACACCAGACCCTTCTTCCCAGGCACCTCTGGGTGACAGCCAAGAACAGCCTGTTGGGGAATCTGTAGTTTAGGTTCCGTCCCACAAGAGAACCTTAGAATGGGGCCCTTCCCTCTGCCTACTTCAGAATAAATGGATCTGAAACATGAGCGAAGACTACCAAGCCAAAAGCCCAAGCCCCTGCCATCAAGTCAAGTCTGACTGACACAGGACAGGTTCCAGGACCGCTTGTGATCGTGTACATCACATTCGCCCATAGAGTATGCCCATAGCACCCATTGCATCCACGGCGTCCGCTGGGATCCACTCCTGGGAAGCCTAGGGCAGGGTGGAAATGCCTCAGGATTTCCAAGGCTGTGAATCCATCCAGTAGTGGGTCGCTCTGTCTTTTCCCCGAGGAGCCGTGGGTCTAAACTGCTAGCCTCTGGGGGAGTAGTCAAGAACTTCACCGCCGTGTCCCCAGGGGCTCCTTCGCTGAGAATACAAAGGAACTTCCAAAACACAAAAACAAAACCAAGAGTGGACACGGAAAGGTGCACAGCTAGGAGGTTGTGACTTCGCTCCCTGATGCGGAGGACTACAGTCCCCGAGGAACCTTCACGGCCAGCGAGCGGAGGGGCTCCCTTGTCCGGATGGGCGTGAGTCCTGGGCAAAGACCGCTCCAGAATCTGCATGGCTCTTCCTTATTTGTCACTGCAGCTGATTACTCACCATCATGACTGACGTTCCTCGGACCACCGAGCAAAACAAGGACTTCACTCTCCCAGTGCCCTCAGCAGACCAGGGATAGACCCTCGAAGCCAGCATTGCCACCAGCTAGCCCTCCTGACCCATCAGCGCATACAAGTCACCTATGAGAGCGTCACCCTCCCAGCCTGCCAGGTGAGCTGGGATATCTGAAAACACTGAATCCTGAGCCCAGTACACTGGAACAGCGTCCCCGGTTCTCTCAGTGAATAACGCGAACTCCTACAGGACAGAGGGGTTCGCGGTCTGCTCCCCCAAATGAAGAAGGGGACTTCTTACAGCAATAGCACCTCCTGTCCCAGATCAGCTGCCTGAGAAGATGGGTGTTGGGTGCAGCGGCCTGGCACCTCCACCCTCCATCCTGTGCTCTCAGGTGGTTGGGCCACTTCACATCCCAGGTATTTCCAACTCTCTTTCCTTGAAGACTAAGCAACACCTATTGTGATTTCCCCTCAAAATCAGACCCATCTGCAGGTGTAATTTTTGAATTGGGTATAATCTGTCGATCTTACTGTGCTTCTTTGCACACATATGTTGGGAAGTGAAACTGTGGAGGCAAGAACATCCTAAGAGGACCAAGGTGGGATTTGTCATCAGAGAGAGAGGGGAGAGAGAGAAGCCAGGTGGGAGAGAGAAGAGAGAGGATGAGGAGTGGATTGGAGAAGAGAGAGAAGCACGGGGGTGGGCTGGAGAGGAAACAAAGAAGAGAGAGAAAGAAAAGACACAGGAGCGAGAGAGCGACTAAGGAATAGCTCCACACAGCCCAAGGAGGGGGAAAGCCTGCATCACCCCTCCCTGCCCTCGCCAACCACCAGCTCTTGTCAAGAGGCCCTCGCAGGCTCTCACACATGAAACACAACTCCGGCCTGTTTAGTTAATTATGAAAACCGACATGGAAACCATTATGCCCCTGTGTAAATTTATTCGCCAGGTGCTGTCCACCCACTGCCCTCCTGGTCACAAGCTGACAAGAGCAGCAGGGGGAGAGGAGGGGATTCCTAAAGAGCAGGTCTGCTGGGGGCCATCATACTGTTCCAGACAGAGCCAGGTGGGGAAAACACGGCCTGGCCCCCCGCCCGACGGAGCTGGGATCGTAAAGGTAACTGCCTGGTAAGGCTACGGCAGAACCCTGGAGTCAGCAGGGAGTGTTTGGGGGTGGGGGGCAGAGGGTCAGCGAAAGCGAGGGGACTCCTCAGTGAGCCCCACTGACAAGCCCCCACAAGCATGGGCTCAAACAGATCAATGATCCTGAAAGGACGATGCAGGACAGGGCGACGTGCCCTCCTATGACAAGTGAGGCCACCAGAGTCAGAGAGACTGGGTGCAACTGACGGAGTTTCCCTCAGGCCCCATCTCTCTGCGCATGAAATGAGTGGGTGGGTTCTCTGCCTGAAGTTCCATCCTTTATGAGGAGGTTTCCTCAGCACTATCTCTGAGGGCCACTCCTGAGTGGGGTGAGCGTGCTGGTATCTGGTTTGGGCTCACACCAACATTTTGTGCCAGCCCATTGGGGACTGAACGGGGTGCCTTCCCCTGCAGTTATCTAATCATGGTGTACCCCCGTGAAGAGAAACATCAGTACACCGTTGTGCGTGACCTGGGGCTGGTGCTACCACCTCGGTCCAGGCGGCTTCTTGGGTCCTCTGGGTTCCCATAAGCCAACGCTACAGCCAACGCATCTGTGGCAGTGACATCATCTCCTGTCAACTTGTGAAGGGGTGGCGTCTAGCCTGTCAATCAGGTCGCAGTTAGATGAGCTCCTTTGGAAGTGCCATGGAGATAAGTAGCTGACTGGAGGCTGGATACATACAGACTCTCTGCTTCGTCTTCTTGCTGACAAGACACCTGGAGCCAAGCTAGAGCCCTGCAGAACCACGCCAGCGCTGAGATGCTTCCACCGCCACCGGATCCGCAAAACTTTCCATCCACTTGCCACTGGATCCACAAAACCTTCCACTCACTGGCCTGTGATCTTCCTGCATTTGGGGTCATGGCATGTGTTTCATGAGTCTGAGGAGGAATTTATAGATTGGTATTGGATATATGGGCTATTATCAGACTTATGGACGTGATCTGGACTGGGCTGGGATGTTTTCTCAATATTCAACTGCTCTTGTATAGAAAGCTCTTTCTTATACATGTATGAGTGTCTATGAATTTGTTTCTCTAGTCACCCCTCACTAACACAATGTCCTCTTCCTTCACGGGGCCTCTGGCGAGCTCACAACAGAGAGGTGGCTACTCAGTTACTTAAGTAAGAGAGTCTGCCTCAGGGCTTCACAACTTGCCAGCTGTTGCTTTTATCTACATTGTTGTTGTTGTTGTTGTTGTTAGCTGTCATTGAGTTGGTCCCCAACTTATGACACCTCTGCACACAGCGGTAGAAGAGATCCTGCTCAATCCCTTTCAGATCCGACAGCTGTGACCCATCAAATTTTCACTGACTGGATTTTGGAAGAAAATCACCAGGCCTTTCTTCCTTGTCCATCCTAAATCACTGAAGCCTAATCAGCGTCTTATCAGCATGCAAGTCCCCCACTGACAGATGGGTGGAGGCTGGATGTGAGGTGCACTGGCTTGGCATTGAACCCTGGTCACCCTCACGGGATGAGAAAATTCCACCGCAGAACCCCCACTGCCTCACTACAACTGCAACTAACAGACACACACAACTGACAGTTGCCTGTTCAGTGTGCGACATGCCTGATGAGATAAGAGAGAGTTCTGCCCAGCCAGAGGCAAGCATGGCTGCCGTCTCTCGTCTGCTGGACTGGACAGACACCAGGGAGTTCAAAGACCACAGTGAGAGGGGATCTGAGCAATTTGCTAACTTCAACCAGTGATTCTACCTGTTGTGTCCAGAGAGGGGACAAAGATGGGAGAAGGAGCCAACAGCGGCTGGTGGAAGAACTAGCTTTTCTGGCATTCCCATCAATTGGGTTCCAAGTCATAGTGACCCCAGAGGACCGGGTGGAACTACCCTGTGGGATTCCGAAAGTGTGACTCTTCATGGGAGCAGAAAGGCTCTTCTTTCTCCCCTGGGGCCACTGGTGGTTTCAAACTGCTGGCCTTGCGGATAGCAGCCCGACTCATAACCGCTATGCTAGCGGGGCTCCTTCTGAGTGTGGTTCACAGAAAGCAGAACCCGAGAAGGAGCCAAAATGAGACTAGCAACATGAGCCTGTCCGTGCGGACCTAGGTTGGAAAAATACTCGAGTGTTGAGCTCAGGAAATGGCTCCACTGCCCGTGGACATGTGAAAGCAGACCCTTAGCAAATACGTTGACCTTGGTTTACACATTCTGTTCCTCATTCCCAAATCCCCACCTCCCCGCTCCGCCCACGGGGGCCCAGGGAACACACAGACAGGGCTGTATGTGCCACTGAGCAATGCCTGCCAAGGAGTGGACATTGGAATCCAGACACTCCCAGAGTTCAACCCATTATGAGAGCTAAGAAAAACTTGGAAATTAGTCCAGCGTGGAAGCGTGGAGGTGGCTTACAGAGCTGTGCACTTTCTCCTGTGGGTTTAACTTGTAGGGATTTGGGAGGCAAAGCCACTCTCGGTTGTATCAACAGCAACGACAAGAGCAGCGGTCAAGTCCGTGAGCGTTGGAGAAACAGGTCAGACTGGTGTTTCACTGTAGGTCTCTACCCAGAGAAAGAGCAGAGAAAGAGGAGGGGCATGCCACGAGAAAGACGGGGTTTAGGCTCAAGATGCCTGACATTCTCACACGCGCTGCTAGCTTGGAGCTCCTCTGCCAGTGTCTGAGCCCTGTCCATCCAGCAGAGCCGTTTTCAAGAGAGGTAAGTTGAGATCACCTTTCTTCTGCGAGCCTTTGACACCTTTGAGAAACAACTCTGGTGAAGGGTCCCCAGTTGAAAACCCTATGTCTCTTCATCAGACCGAGTGCACCCCAACGAAACGAAAGCTAAAAGCCGAGATGTGGCTTCTGACGCATGAGTGAGTGGCTGCTGGAGGTGACAGCCAGGGGAGACATGAGACAGTCGACTCCCCCCAAAGATTTAAAGTCTCAGAAGCTCATTGGGGCAGTTCTGCTCTAATGGGGTTGCTATGCGTCGGAAAAGAACTGGATAGCAGGGAGTTTGGGGCTGGGGTTGGGGTTGGGGATTGGTGGGGTGTGACCCTATGGTTGCTTGTTGGATTTCCGGAGACGGCCCTTCTCCTCATCCTCCTTTCAGAGACCGAGGGTCCGCTCCCATCACTCGGCACTGGTCACCTGCATCAGCCTCTTTCCCACAGTCCTCCATACCGTGGCCGGCCTCGAACGGGTCCCCGTGGTCTGACCTAGCTTCGTACCAAAGGGCTGGGGCTCGGGAGGGGCAGAACCAAAGTCATGCCCGTGGTCAAGGCTTCCAGCTCGTGGTAATCTCATGTGTGGAACACCCATGAGTCGTGTCACCCTCCTTTCTCAACAACTCACTGCCAGTAAGCCGAGGCCAGCTCTTCACTGTTCTGTTGTTGTTAAGTGCCATCAGGTGGGTTCCAGCTCCTAGCAAGCCCCTGGACAACAGCAGGAAGCGCCGTCCAGTGCTGCACCGTCCTCGCTTGTCATGTTTAGTCCCCCTGTTATAGCCACTGTGCCAATCCATCTCGTTGAAGGTCCTCCTCTCTTCCACTGATGTCCTTTCCAGGGGCTGGTCATCTCTGATCACATGTCCAAAATACATGCGATGAAGTCTTGCCAGCCTTATCACTAACGAGCCTCCTGGCTGTACTTCTTCCAAGACAGAGAAGTCTTTTCTTTGGGCAGTCCACGGTCCTTTCCATGGCCTTTGCCAGCACCATCGTTCAAATGTATCCATACGTTTTAAGATTTATTTTAATTGAGAGTTAATCCATACATCATATCATCAGGCAGCATGGTACACTTGCTACCACAATCCGTTTCCAGACCTTCCTTTCCGTCCTGGCCCCCCCCACCACTATACCCCCTCTCCCCAAAACCTCTATCGGGCATATGGGCTAATATCAGACTTATGGACTTGATCTGGACTGGACCAAGATATTGTCCTTCTCAGATATAAAACCCTCTCTTATATACATGAGTGTTTATGATTTTGTTTCCCTATTCAACATGGTATGTTTTCCTGCTTACGATAGCCCGCATCTCTTGACAGAGACAGTAGTAACTGGATTCGCAATTACCCAGCGATGGGACAGGGCAGTTGGCGGGAAGTGCAGAGGGAGGAACCACGGCTACAGGGAATGTCCTTTAATTGCGGTGGCGGTGGCACACCCTTCTGAATGCGGCCGAACCACTGCGCTGCATGCTACATGAATCATCTTCCAATAAAACTTAGTTTCTTCCTTTTTCCTCTTTTTTTTTCAGTGATAACATCCAAGCGAGCTGAACAAACTGGACAGCAAACGGTTTTCTTTCACCTGCGAGATATTTCTCCACATCTGCCTCCAGCGGGCTCACGCTGCTCCAGAAACACAGCGAAACCCGCCCTTTCTTTCCGGGAGGACGTCTGTCACTTTTTACTTCGTGTGGGTAAGATGATGATAAATGGGAGTTGCTGCCTTGTCTCTAGCTCCTTCTACCACCCCTCCCCTTTTTCCCTCTCGCTTTTCACGGGAAGGAATAGAGCTCGCTTTGACTCTCTGCCCACGGCCTCTCTCGAAGGCCAAGCCGCCCCACCCCCACCCCACAGTCCAGTCTGGTATTCCCAGCAGGAATCCAATGGGCCATAAAATGTTTCAGAAAGATATTCTCTTACTCCACGGAGTGCCGATCAAGTTCTCCTAAACAGAAACCCACTGGATTTTATCCCAAACGGAGACCCGCCCCGGGATGGAGTGGGTCCCTGGTCCAGCCCACGGTTACCTGAGCCCTCAGCCTTAAGTCACCCCCATCACCGCCAATGAGCGAGAGTGCGCCAGGGGGCGAGGGGATCAAAGCGGAGCACCTGGCGAGTGGCACATGGTGCAGATTAATATAGCGGCTCTCGCCAGGGCATGAGTTGGCGGGGCTAGGCTGTCATGAACACACCAAAGAGGGGGGAAAGAGAAAGGGGGGACTGCTGTGGGGTCAGATGACTGATATCCTACCCCCTCCACTCCCTGGTGCAGCGCTGGTCCCTGGCCCTCGCTCAGCTGTTGACGCAAGGCGGTGAGACTTTATTCGGTTTCAAACTCCTTTTGTCTCAAATTGACATCGCAGACTTGGGACTTGCGGGCGGCACACGTGCAAAAGGCAGCGGAAGTGCCGGGATCCTGCAAGCCCCTTTGATTGCTACATTGCCTATCTTGTGTGAGCTACCAGCTCAGCCGCTGCCAAGCACTCGGGCCTCTGGTCTCGGCTTGGAAAGCACCTTGGAAAGACTGCAGGGCAGGATGGACGCAGATGAGGATTCCACATGGCCTGCGGGATGACAGCCCCGAGCACATGCACCCCACCACCACCACCCCCAACCCCGGCGAAGCTGATCTCTGAGCGCCCTGGGTTTTAAGAAGGCGAATGTCTGAGGACGGATAAACCAAAACGAAACTCACAGTCACGGAGCCAATGACAGCTCCTACTGACCCCACTGCGAATTACCGAGATCGCGTCCATTTACGGGAGTAGAAAGCCCATCTTTCTCCCATGGAGCTGCTGGTGGTTTTGAACTGCTGACCATGCAGATCGCAGCCCAACACGTAGCCACTCCCCCACCATGGAAAAAACGGAATGAAGAGACGGCGACAATTTCCCACGCTCCCTTTTGAAGTCTCCTCATGTGTCAGTGGTACTCTAGAGAAATAAGACCAAAAGGGGGGAGGAGGCCCTTGGGACCCCTATTTTGCATTTTTAATAGTTTTATTGACTAAGAGTTCACATTATCATGCACTCCCACAGTTTAATCACATTTAAGAGTTGTCTGGTGATCCCCACAGCCAGTTCTAGAACATGTTCTTCCTCCTGGTACTCATTATGAGCTCCCCACTTCCCTCCAGCCTCCCCTCCTGTACCCCCAGAAGCCATGAATCCCATTACCGTCTCTATAGATTTACCTAGCCTGGATTTTAAACACTGGAAACCATGTCAAAAACAAAAACAGTTTTAAAAAGAGACCAATAACAAAATAAACCAGAAGGGGCTTAACAATCAAATTTAAAAAGTAGGAAATATTAAAACTAGAACAAATATAAAATGGAGACCCCTCTTATTGCAGTACTTTGGGACTGCCTGGAAGCCAAGCCTGCACCCAGCGGCGCCCAGTGGAGTGTCCCTCTGGAAGTTGGCTGTCAAGTCTTGTGGCTTTGTTTTAATAAGTGAGAGGCAAAGCCTGTGGACGTGGTGAGCCCAAAGGAAGGCAGCCGAAGTGCCAGTGTGACCGTCGAGGCAGGAAACCTGACCAGGTGTTGATAATACCCTGGAAACATTCCCAGTGATAAAAATCAGATAACTTGTATTAGTGGAGACCAGATCGTGCGGCAAGAGCCCAGCCAGGGCTGATATAGCAAAGGATTTTAAATCACCGATTCTTTATGGCCAGGTGCTTTGGCCACGTGTATGTTGCTTACAGCGGGAGAAACGTTGGGGCTTTCCGCTCCCGTCAAGTACTACAATCTCAGAAAGTCACTGGACAGTTCTAGCCTGTCCTGCAGGGACGCTGCGAGTCGGCCCGGACTCCATAGCCCTGCCGGGTGAGTTTGTTGCTTAGATGTGTGTGATCTTCTCAGGACAGTGCTGCTACGTGCACACAGAATAAACATGCTATCTGTCGCTCAGCCTGGCGTGACTCGTGTGTTTCCGTGATGCTGGAGGCGAGGCCGTTAGCGTTTCAAATACCAGTAGGGTCACCCGTGGTGGACTTCCAGAGGAGAAAGAAGAAAGGCCAGGCAATCCGCTTCTGAAAACTAACCAAAGAAAACCCTGTGAATTACAACAGAATGTTGACCAATACGGTGCTGGAGGCTGAGGCCCCCTATTGAAAGGCATTGGAAGCTCCCAGTGACTGCAGCCATGGATTCAAGCAGACGGATCAATGCCCGTGAAGGTGGGGCAGAGCTAGACACACTTCCTTCTGCTGTACACGGCGTCACTCTGAGTCAGTGCAACTAACCGTGACCAAACCGCGGCGTCATGTGGCGTGATGCTCTACATCCTCCTCCCATGTGGATCTCACAAGTGCTCTCTCTAAGGCAGGCAAGACCAAACCCAGCCCCAAGCCACTGTCACGGAGTCCATTCTGGCTCACCGTGACTCCTAGACTACAGCTGCTCCATAGGGTTTCCAAGACTGCAAATCTTCGTGGGAGAAGACAGCCTCGGCTTCCGCCTTGGGAACAAGCAGCTAGTGGGTTGGAACTTCCAACTTTGCCGTCAGAAGCCCAAGGTCTAACCCACCACGCCAACAGGACTTCTTGGTAGAAAAGGCAGATTTGATCATCCCCAACTTTCAGAGGTCAAAGCTACATCTCAAGGAAATGAAATGATCCCTCTCCCAAGCCCTCATTGGTATGAAATATTAGAACTCACTAGAACTTGGGGTGTGTCACTTAACAAGCTCAGCCTAAGACCCCTAACCACATGGAGGTCAACACTCATTGAAAGCTGTACACTTGCTCTGCTCTGCTCCACCCAGTCTCTAGAAATTTTGGGATTTAAGACCAGGCATAGCATAGTACACAGAGACAATGTTCTACTGTCTACGTGGGTGAGTAAAGACTGAGGTCTTAAAAGTTTGCTATTGGCCACCTCAGAGGCAACCATGGGCCTCTCCCTTCCAAGAGAAAGGGAGAACAAACAAGATCAGAGACTCAAAGGAAACAACTCTTCAAAGGACTAATTAACCACTTGAATCACAGCCTCCATGATCCAGAGACCCAAAGAATTAGATGGTGCCCGGCTACCACGGACAATACCTCTAATCAGGATCAAACTGTAAGGTCCTGGAGGGAGGGGCTGCGGTTGTAGAACAAAATTCAAAACAGAAAGACGGTCAGACTTATCCAAGAGAGACTGCCGAATGGGGGACCCTTCAAGCCTGGAACTGCACGCACCCACAGGGATCAACGTTCAGCAATGACAGACAGGGCTACGAAGTGAATCCCATCAGGGAGGAATTTAGAAGGAAGCTTCCAAACGTTGGTGGAAGTATTCCACTCTCTTTAATTCCATTTCCCCACTTCCCTTTTAAAGTCCCTTGGTACTCCTCAGTATACTAAGCCATGTCAGACTCAACCCAAACTGGCTGAAATTGCCCCCAAACAAAACTCAGACGTCAGGAAGGGGCAGGAGTCAAAGGGCGGGTGAAGGAGGAGGACCCGAGGAAGCCCTGGGAAGGCTGTTGCTGCTTTGAGCGGTGGCAACCAACGGCATGAAGTAAATGTGTGCGGATCGTGCAATGAAAGACTGCCTTGCTCTGTAAGCTGTCACCCCAACTACAATAAAAACAAAACCACCCCCACTGTCACAGTCTGTCTGGACGCACAGCGATGCATCCTCGCGCTTGTCACACACCATCAAGCCATTCCAATGCACAGCAACCCGTGCGCAGCGGCAGCAGGAGACGCTGCCAGGTCGTGCCCATCCTCACAGTGGTGAGGCTGTCGCATGTGTCTGAGCCCACTGTTGCAGCCACAGTGTGACTCCATCCTGCGGACAACCTTCCTTTTTAATTTTATTGTATTGTTTGTTTGTTTTTTTTGCCTCTGCCCCTCCACTTTACCAAACGTGATATCCTTCTTCAGGGACTGGTCCCTCCAGAGAGCATGTCTAAAGTACGAGATGAAGTCTCACCATCATTCCCTCTAAGGATCACGCTGGCTGTATTTCCTCTAAGACAGATGTTTGTTCTTCTGACAGCCCATGGTAGCTGTCAATGTACTTCTCCAACACCATAATTCAAAGCAGTGAGCCTCCCTTCATCTTTTTTATTCAATGTCTAATCACGTGCAGATGAAGCAACTGAAAATACCATGGCTTGGGTCCGGTGCACCTTAGTCCTCAAAGTAACCTCCTGGCACTTCACCAGTACAGAGGGCTCGTGCAGCAGATTGACCCAATGCAATTATCTTTTGATCTCTTGACTGCTGCCTCCATGACCGCTGCTTGTGGGCATATCCCGTAAGAAATCAAACACTGTATTATCCTGGGAAGAGCTGCAGCCAAAGACCTCTTTACATTCTGAAAAATCAAAGATGTCACCTCGAGTCTGGCCGAAGCCTGGTCTTTTCAATCCCCACAGATGCATTTGAAAGCAGGTCAAGGAAAAAGAAAGAGAGAAGAATTGGCCCATTCATTTCATAGTCTTGGCAAAGAAGATTCAATATACTCTGGGTGGCCTGGTGGTGCAGTGGCGATGCCTTGGACTGCCAGCCACAAGATCAGGAGTTCAAACTCAGCTGCGCCAAGAAGGAAGACTTGGCTCTGCACTCCCCTAAAGAGTTACCGTCTCAGAAACTCGCTTCAGGCAGTTTCACTCTGTCCTATAGGGTCGCTATGAGCTGGAATTGACTCAACGGCAGTGACTTTGGCTTTGAGTTTTATGGACTGCCTGGAGAGTGAATGAATCAGTCTTAGAAGAAGTACAGCCAGAACTCTCCTTAGAAGCAAGGCTGGTGAAATATGGACCTGTGACTGATGTCATGAACATAGAGGCTCCAAGGCCAGGCCATGTTCTAAGCAAGAAACTCCTCCTTGATGTTAACTCAGTCAAGAAACAGTGTTGGCAATGGTCCCTTCCTCCTTCCCATCAACCATACCATTGTCACCTTTCAACCCATTCTGACCCCATGGGCCCAAGCCTGGTCATTCGGGGAGGGGGGCCGGGGGGGGGCCGGGAGAGCTGGGGGGGGGTGACTTGCCTTACAACGGTTGTGTTGGAAAGGGAAGTTGGACTGTGAAGGCCATAGAACTTGGGAAGGGCTGTCCCTCTGAGCTATAGTGAGATGCTTTCCGCTGACTGCCTGGGGCCTCCCCTTGGTGAGTAGCCCCTCATCAAAGTCTCCCAGGACTCGGGAGCCCACAGGGAAAGGAGCAGTAGAGAATGTAGCCCTTTGTTCTTTGGGGGGCCCTATCAACTTTCTTTAATTTAAAATAAGTCCCCTTTCTCACTTGCATTCAACCAGTCCTCTGGCTTAAGTGTCTCCAGGATTGGTTGTGTTATTTCCTGCTCAGCCTTTGAAGGCTTCCGTGAAAAGGGAGAGAGAACAAAATACTAAAGAAGGCCCTTCTCTCTTGGAGAGTGAGTGCGTTTTTCACAGTTTGAGGCCGAAATCATCCTGACTAAAAGCTTTTCTTTTCTCTCTCTCTCTCTCTCTTTTCAAATACATTAGCTGCGGCTCTCACTTCAAACCCTGGTTGGGTTTCAATCATATTCACGCAATTTATGGTGAAATCAAGTGATGCCAGGCCGTTGGAGCAGAAGAATATTCCGAATCTACCTTTTCTTCGTCGCCGGCTTCTTAGCAACGCTGTAAAAATATGCCTTGGTGCAGACGTGACCATATCAGGTTTTTAAAAGTTATTTTCTCCACAATCATAATAAGGGGCCAGGAGTTAGGGCCCCGAATGGCTTTTCCATGAGTTTCGGGGTGAAAGGGAGTTGGGTTTCTGCTCTAAGAGGTTTGGCTGAATGAGCTCCATTTTCATCTCGGCCTCCTGCCTCGTGAGGTTGAGGGACGGTAACGGTGCCCCATAAATCTGCTATCTTTGCACGACTCACTCCAGCGTGGGAAGCTGTACTGCTTGATCAGTTTGGAAGTGGGGTTGGTGGTGGTGGTGTTAAGCAAACTGGGTGGGAGTGGAGGGGGCTTTTCAAATTTATTTACGCATGTGTTTGATATGCTACTGCTTCATCAAATGATTTCCGTGGTGCCTGCCTCCCCTCTGTTTTCCCAATGCTATCTGGTCCTTCCTTGGTAATTTGACATCAGGAGTTAATCTTCTCAGAAACTGGGTTTCCAATGGAGTCTGCAGACAATGAATCCGCTGGGCTGGTCATCTGATTTGTGCGCTGCAGGTTCAGAGCTCATTATTCAGCAACAAAGGCTACCAAATCTAGGAGTTCTGGTGGCCTAGTGGTTATGCGTTGGGCTGCTAACTGCAACGTCACAAGTTCAACACCACTCTGTGCGAGTAAGATGAGTCTTTCTAAAGAGTTACAGTCTTAGAAACTCACAAGAGCAGTTCTACCCTATCCTACAGGGTCGCTATGAGTCGGGATCGACCAAAAGGCGATTGAATTTTTGTGGTGGTGTTATTTTAATGGAGCCAAAAGCACGGAGCGGAAGAAAGGTGAGTGTGTCTGTGTTTGGGGGCATATGTGTCAGGGCACTCTGAGTATAGACACAAGGGGCTTTAAGAAGTTTGTGGGAAACCCCGTTACCTTTTCATTCTGTTTCTCCAGTTTTTTGAAGCCCACTCGTACTCTGAATATGTGTGCACGTGTTTATGTTACACTACATACTATGCTGGATTAGATAATGAACACATGCAGATGGCATCCTACTCTATGTGACACTAACCATTTCCATCAAGTCAACTGCAACTTAGAGCCGCCCACAGGGCAGAGCAGAACTGCCTGCTTGGGTCCTAAGACTTCTAACATCTTTTCAGGGCACCCTGGCAGCAGAGACTTCTGCTTCCTCTCATACACATGCAGGGATAGGTATGATCCTGACACACAAACGTGCCTACATTCACAAGGGTGCTTCAAAAAGCTCGTGGAAAAATGAAATTGCGATATGATGAAATGTTTCCATGAACTGTCCAAAGCAGCCTCGTACATGCATACATTTACAAATGTGCATACCTGTGCCTATATGCATGCGTAGATGTAGGTACATGCATGTGCATACATACATAGAAATGCCAAAGAAGGGGCTTCATAAAGTTCATGGAAAAAATTGAACTAAAAAGATCATGCCTACCATATGTACCCCTGGAAGTTGGGGGGTGGGGGCACTGACCTACCCAAGTGGAGGGTATTGTTTGTGTCTCCACAGGGGAAGAGGGACCAGACTTAAATCTGGTATTCCGGGATGCCAATGCAGCATGCCAGCATGGAGAGGGGAGCCAGTGGAGATGCCTGACGGCTTGGCCCCCATACCAGCTACATGGACAACTACCCCTCCCCCCAGAAGAATTTACTTTAAAGGACGGCACTGAAACTGCTGCTAGGGGAGAGGGACGTGTCTGATCAAAGCACACACAGGAGCAAATGAATGGGGAGGAAGAGAGAGTGGAGCACATCCTGGCCCACCAGGCCTTGAGGACGATGTTCCCGCTCAGAGCAGCCAATCCACAGAGTAGGCTATATGGTTGATCCACCATGACACACAACGTCCCTTGGGGGGCAACAATGGAGACTCAGTGTCGGGATTGGCCCGGACTGACCCCACCACACTGAGGCAAAACACTAAAGGCGTGCGTCAGAGCAACGGGGGAGCAGAGCAGGGAGCTCCCGAGGGAGTGCAAAGGTCAGACTCTGGGGCCAGAGCATAGCACCCCATCGGACTTGACTGGAGGACATGCCTAGAGGTCAAAGATCAGACCTTGATGTATTTACAGGTTTTTCTTTTTAAATTTTTGTTAATTTTTTTCTTTTTAAAAATTAATTTATGCTTCTCTGAGTAATTGGTTTTCTTTGTTGTTGTCATCATTGTGTTCTCTTTTGTTGATTTGTCTTGCTGTGCCTTGGTTTTGGGTGCACGTTATTCTCTCTGAAGCTCTCTCTAGATAATATAGGCTGGCTGAACAGTCTGAAGGAGATAACATTGGGATCGATGGTTCTGGGGTAACATGGGAGAGAGGGAGGCTGGGGAAAGAAGGTGGTGTTGACCAACCCAGGGACAAGGGAGCAACAAGTGATCCAAAATTGGTGGCAAGGAGGGGGTGAGAGGCCTGGTAGAGATTCAGCAAGGGCAATGTAACCGAGAGAAATTACTGAAACCCAAATGAAGGCTGAGCATGAATGTGGGACAAGAGGAAAGTAAAAGGAAATAGAGGAAAAAACTTTTATAGAGGTCTAAATACAGGCTTTTACATATGTAAATATATTTATATAGGATGGTGGGAAAATAGATCTATGTGCATATATTTATAGGTTTAGTATTAAGGTACCAGATGGACATACATACATACCTGTACACATCCACCGAAACGGGTAAACATACCAGGAAGCACCCAAAAAATGGAATTTTCTTTTCAAAGCGATTTATTTAATTATTTTTAACAAAACAGCCTTATCACCTTCCAAGTACTCTCCATTACTCTTAATACATGTGTCAAATCTGCAATTCCATTCTTGGAAACATTTTCCAGACTCATCTATTTGGATGGCTGACAGGACCTCCCGCGTTTTTCTTCACCTCCTTTATGTTGTCAAATCACTTTCCTCTCATGTCCCTCTGCATTCTCGGGAACAAAAAGAAGTCACATGGAGAGAGGTCAGGTGAGTCAGGTGTGGGGGGCAAGAGAGGCGTGCTGTCTTTTTCAAAAGCCTGGCGCACTGAGATGGCTGCGTGAGCAGGTGCATTGTCCTAAGGCAAAACCAGTCCCCTGTCTGCCACAAACCAGGCCTTTCCTTTTTGCCACACAGTTACACCATCTTTTCAGAACCTCGAAGAAGAAAGCTTGATTAACAGTGTGACCTGGTGGAATGAACTCCAAATGCACTACAAGATGACTTTTTTTTTTTTCGTCTGTTAGGGAAGTTGACCGACATCCAGAATGAGGTTTGTCATCCGTCAACATTTCACCTTTTTTGAGATGAGAAAACCACTCAGACACTTGCATTTTTCCCATAGCACTGTCCTTGTGAGCTGTGTTCAACATCACAACAGATGTGGCATTTTTCGTGAGCAGGAAACAAAATTTCACAGCCACATGCTGTTCTCTTAAATTGGCCATCACAAAAAAATAAGACGATGTTTGAGCGAAATTGCTTTCGCAAAAAAATCCACTGTGAGCAGAGAGAGCCTTTCCAGGCGATGCCACTGAGTGCACTAACTCAGAGCGAGTTACTTGATGCTCGCCTAGAGAAAAATATTCAGCCAATGAAAGCTCCACTCCACCCAGTGCAATTCCGGTTTGGGGGGGATAGTACCCCCTTATTTTCACACATCCACCCAAACAATCTCATCATATTCCATGATCTCTTTTAGCACAGGACTCGGTTGTTGTTTTTCTTATCCCCATAAGTCATCTGTAAATGCCCTGTCGGGAGAGTGTCTCCCCCCTCAGCTGGCTGACCTCAGACTCCCTTTGGGCCAGGAGATCTTCAGCTGAGCATGTCTGTCCCCTTCCTGGGCTTGTGCAGCATGTCACGTCCAGTCCGGGGCACTGGAGCTTTGTAGAAATGCAGCAAAAAAAGACAGTGGTCTTGGCAGTCTTTTGGAATGTGCATCTAGAAGCCTGCCAGGCACAATCATTTATTAGGCCAGGAGGTAGGAACCTGACCAAGGTTTGCTGGACGTGCTGCACAAGCTCAGGAAGGAATTCTGGTTTGGGGGGTAGTACCCCCTTATATTCACACATCCACCCAAATGATCTCATCATATTCCCTTATCTCTTTTAGCACAGGACTCGGTTGTTGTCAGGTGGGGTGCTCAGAGAGATGTGCTAGAAGAGACTTGAGGCAGCTATGAGGGCGAAGGGCTTGGGGAGGCAGAGAAAGAGGCCAAGCATGCAACACCGGCACCCATGCTCCTTCCCTGGGAAGGTGCCAGGTTGTCTCCTCCCACGTGTCCCTTTTGTCCGAGCCTGTGAGTTGTTGGCGCCACACGAACGTCAACGTTTGCTCAATGGCACCTGCCCTACACTTGAGCCCCAGAAAAAGATAGCGCCAATAAGTAGCTGATGAGAAAACTCCAATGGACCAAGTTTATAGAGAATCCCCAGCTTACTGCTGGTTTCAGAGCCGGCAGAGAAGGAGTGAGGAGACGGAAGCCCTGCCGACCTGTTTCCATTGTCCAGACACAAGCAGGCCGCCATGATCAGAAAAGTAAGTTCCTTCTGCTCGACTGCTTTACCGTCCTCAACACTTCGTTGGATTCTCCACCTCCCAGTCCAAACTGGAGGCCTTGAGATTGGTTTTTCAAAGACTGACCAAGGGCAATTGTTGGGCGAAGGGGTGCCACGCCCTCTCAGCAGTAACACCGTCAGCAGCTGTCCCGCCAGGTAATGGGGTCTGAATGGAACAGCTCACCAAGAGGGCCATCAGATCCACATCATAGCCAGCAAAAGGGAGAAAGGGGTCCCCTCATTCTCTCTCTCCTCCCGCAACGCACGCAGACCACCTCCGTCATAGATTCCTGACTGAATGCTCTGAGCAAAGATCCTACCCAAAACTCCTGGCACAGGGCAGAGAAATGCAGAGCAGGATTTCAAAGGCTGGTGACCTCTGATGTTTGGAGGCATAGAAAACAGACGATCCCTGGAAACCATTGCTCTGAGCTCACTTTTAAACTTCAAGCCAAACATCCCCTGGAGCCTCCCGAAAGTCAAAGAGTAACTGAGCTTAATTTACAAAGTTTCATCTCCAAACATCTAAGTGAGGCTAAGTCCACGCAAAGATACCAGTCTATGCAATCCAAGGACTGTAAATAAAATCCAAGACTGGAGGGGGGCCCTATTAGAGCATAAATTCCCAGCACCTGGCTGTCAGAAGGGTGTGGGTGACAGAGAACGCTCACAATTCACTGCAAGGTCCTCACTGGGATTACGCCTCCTGTGAATTCTTCCTAACCATTGACCAGAGATGAGAACAGCCTAGCTATCAGACAGTGCATAGGGTAGTGGATCAATTAAGATGTAATCAGGATAAGATGTAACAGCTTATCATTCGTCTCCCTTTCGACCGGATTCAAATGTTTTCTAGTTTTCATCATTGTCTATTATCTTTTCAATTGAGGTTTTTCTCTCTTTTGTTATTAGAATTGGTTTGGGGTTAGGGCTTGTTAATTTTGTTTTGTTGGTTTTATTTGGGGTTTTGTTGTTGTTTGCTTGTTTTTATGCTTTCCCGCCTTGGGCGTAATGTTCTTTTAAGAACTGCTATCAGAGCTCAAAGTGAGGAAAGCAACTGGGAGATTAGATAGGACCCTTGGGGAGCACAGGTATTGTGTTCATGGAGGCGGAACGACTGGGAAAAGGAGGGTAAGAATGATTGCACAGTTCAAAGAATGCCACTAGTGTCCTGACCTGCATGTGTAGCAGTTGTAAGCGAGTGTATGTTTTCCATGTGTATATCGTATTCAACGACGACACAACAAGAGTTACTCAGCTAGCCACAAATAGGGAACTAGTCTAAGAAAATCAAACTCACACCTGCGCTTTCTCTGGAGGCGCCGGTTTCGATCACGTTATGGACCTTTCGTTTCTTTTTGCATTTCCGTATTAGTAAGTTTACAGAGCCCTGGTGGCACAGGGGTGAGCACTTGTCTCCTAACTGAAGAGCCAGCAGTTCAAACCCACCTGCTGCTCCACCAAAGGGGATGAGGCAGCCTGCTCCCATGAAGACTTACAGTCTTGACCCCACTCATGAGACACGCCAAGGTCTGTTGAGCTGAGGATGGCTCCCAGACAATGTTCTGCATCCCACTGTGGTGAGCAGTGATTGGGCGGGTCTCAGAAGCGTCTGAGCAGCCATAGCACCTAAGGTGGAGTTGTTGGGCTTTCCCCAGTCAGAGGAAAGAGGAGCTGGACATCAAAAGAGATGGGAAAACAATAGACCATGCCAACATCCATCTCCGCAACCCAGAGACCAGAAGAACTAGATGGTGCCTGGAGACCACTAGCCACCTCTTTGAAAGGGTCACATTGGTTAGAATGTGCTGGATAGAATGGGAGAAAGATGGGAAACCGAGCTCAACATCAATAAAGAGACCAGGCTTCCTGGTTAGAGAGAGAAGTGGGACCCGCAAGACTGGCCCTCACCCTTCATTCAGCACTGGCCCTGGACTCACCTCCACGTGGGAAGGATCGATCATTTCCAAGGAAAAGGGCCAGCATTTACCCTGGAACAAAGTCCAGAGGGTTAGGGAAGGAGAAGACACGGAAACAGGAAGCACGAGTGGGAGTGGGCTACGTTAGGACACAGTGAGAGGACTACTGGTGGGTTGAATCAGAATGTGTCTGGATTACTTCATGGGAAGCTATCATCTTCTCTGCCAGCTTTTTCCTATCACAATGAAAATAATTTTTAATTTTTTAAAAGATTTATCGCCCTGAAAGCCCTATGAGGCAGTTCGACTCTATGGTATAGAGTCACTGAGTCTGAATAAATTTGACCGTGATGGGTGGGTATTGGTAAACTTCCCACAAATATTTCAGATTTTCTCAAGAGAGTGTTTTTACTTAAATCAGAAAAGAACATAGAAACTATAGGACTGACTCTATACCAATCCTTGGGAGAGGAATGGCTGTTGAAGGGATAAAAATCACAAAGGGAAAGATGGATTAATGGAATCCTTAAAAACAACCTGAACTCAGAGGCATCAAATCAACTGCCCGTGTGGGTTTCCAAGACTAAATCTTTACAAGAAGAAAGAGCCTCCACTTGCTTCCAAATGGCAATTTTGGTGTATATTTACAATAAGCAACCAATCTGAGGGGAGGGGGAAACAATGTGGAGCAAACTTTATACCCCAATCTCATGTGATGCA
The DNA here is from genome assembly GCF_050624435.1 of Tenrec ecaudatus. NCBI lineage: Eukaryota > Metazoa > Chordata > Mammalia > Afrosoricida > Tenrecidae > Tenrec > Tenrec ecaudatus. The sequence goes on along the minus strand of NC_134539.1, from coordinate 4,206,303 downwards.
GTACTCCCTTGTACTGGTTTAAATCAGGACAGGTGTGCGACAGGGTTGTACCCTCTCACCATATTTATATAATCTGTGTGCTGAGCAAACCATCAGAGAAGCAGGCATATATGAAGAAGAACGTGGCATCAGGATGGGAGCAAGGCTTTTTCACAACCTGCGATGTGCAGATGACACAACGTTGCTTGCTGACAGTTGGAGGACTCGAGGCACTGGTGAAGGTCAAGGCTGGTGAACGTCAAAGATGGCAGTCTTCGGTGTGGATGCCAACTCAATGTCAAGAACAGCAAAGGCCTCGCAACTGGACCAAGAGGCACCATCATGATCACTGGAGGAAAGATTGAAGCTGTCAAGGAGCTCACCTTGCTTGGATCCACAACCAATGCTCATGGAAACAGCAGTCAAGAGACCACAAGACAAGTGCATTGGGTCGATCCGCTGCACCAGATCTCTTTAGAGTTTTAAAAAGCCAGGATGTTACTTTGATGACTAAGGTGCACCTGACCCAAGCCACAGTATTTTCAATTGCCTCATAAGCATGGGAAATGTTGACATTGCATGGGAAAAACCGAAGAAGAATCAATGCGTTTGAATTGTGGTACAGGCGAAGCATATTGAAAGTCCCACAGACTGCTTAAAGGACAAACCCATCTCTCTTGGAAGAATTGCATCCAGAACACTCCTGAGAGGCAAGGATGGCAGCCCTTTGTCCCACGTACTTTGGACATGTGGTCAGGAGAGACCAGTCCCTGGAGAAGGACATCCTGTTGGGTGAAGTAAAGGGTCAGTGAGAAAGAGGGAGATGGACGGACACCGTGGCTGCAGCAATGGGCTCAGGCACAGGACCACCTGTGAGGGATGGTGCAGGACCGGGCAGGGTTCTGTTCAGTTGGACACAGAGCTGCTGTGGGTCGGAACCGACACCATGGCACTGGCAGCAACAACACCAACTCAACGTTTGTCATCCGCAACGCGCTCTTCTAAAAGTCAACTCGGGAAAGAGCACGGCAAACACAGGCAGACCACTGGAAACAAGGAAGGGGGCCCCAAGAAGCACATTTGGGGTGCTTACAGCTACTCTAACAATCCACACATCCATTGTGCCAAGCACATTTGTACCTATGTTGCCATCATCCTTTTCAAAACACTTTCTTTCTACGTGAGCCTTTGGTATCAGCTCCTCTTTTTTCCCTTGGTCCCCCACCCTCCCACCCTCAGGAACCCTTGATAAATTATAAATTATTATTTTCATATCTTACACCACCCGCTGTTTCCCTTCCCCAACACAGAAACACATTTATAAATCAACGTTGTCCCTGGTTTAATCCTAAAGAAAACCCAGCTTGTTAAATGGCGAGCAACTCCGAGCTCCTCCAGCCCCAGGCCTCTGGCTGCATCAGGGTAGCTCCATATGGCTTGTCCACAGGAATGTCTTGCAGGGAATGAGTGTGTGTCTTGCCTCCAGCAAGCTGTTTATCTCCTTGATGCCTCCAAATGAGGTCATCAAGCTGCAACCCGATTGACAGATTAAACTCCACCCCTTCCCAAGTTGACACCAGATCATGTAACCACCACAACCTGTATGGGCCATTCAACCCTAAAGAGCAGTCAGTGCCCTGCCATGCTTCCACCACCTTGAATTTGTCTGACTCTGCACTCGCCAGCCTGTAATTCCCCGGCTCCCTGCTTCCCCTTTCTGTGTCACCAGCCTGCAGCTACCAGAGTCTGAAGGGGACCCCGACTGGCATCGGATCCTTGAACTTGAGTTGGACTGCGCTCAGCTGACTTCTAGATGTCAAGTTGCTCCTTGGTGTAAAGTTCTTTCTGTTACACAGATAAGTGTCCCTGGTTTCCTTCTGTAGACCACCCAGCCTAACACAACTGTCCACCATGGGTGACCCTCCTGGTGTTTGAAAGCCTGGTGGCATGACTTCCAGCCTCACAGCAACACTCTGTCTGCCACCGCAGCGCACGCTGATGGAGAGGTGGAGGGCTCTGCTTAGAGCCACGGCTCTCAAGATGCAGTTGAGAAGAGATGGACAACCAACAGGGAAGGTGTGTTAGTCCAGGTGGACTAGAGAAGCAAATCCAGGCACACTCATATGTGTGTAAGGGAGAACTTTGTGTCAAAGCATCATTGTAGATTAAGAAAACACCCCAGCCCAGCCCAGATCAGATCCACAAGTCTGATATTAGCCCATGTATCTGATACCAGTCTATACATTCCTCTTCAGACTCACACAACACATGCAAGAATGCAGAATGCAGGAAGATCACAGTCCAGTGGGTGGAAAGTCTTGTGGATCCAGTGGCAGTGGAAGCATCTCAGCGCTGGCGTGGGTCTTTACGTGCTTCCTGCAGCTCCAGGGCCCCAGCTGCCATCAGCATAGCTCCATGTGGCTTGTCAGCAGGAAGACAAAGCAGGGAGAGAGTGTGCCCCACCTCCAGGGAGGAGGACAGGAGTTCCCAGAATCCTCAGGAGAAGGCCGAAGCCTCATTGACTATGACCTGATTGGCAGCCTAGACTTCACCCCTTTACTCAAGTTGACAGGAGATGATGTCACCACCACAGAAGGAAAGGGCTGGCTGCCCGTCAGGTTGGCTGTGTCCTTTGGTGGATGCCGTGACTCACAAGGCTGCAGTCTTTCCCGAGGACAGCTCCCTGAGAGTCCATCCCCTTAGCTGACGTCACCTCTCCGGGGTTGATTAGTCCAGTGCTTGCGTCGTTTCCCAGTACGCTAGTGGCACTTCCCTGCAATTCCCCAGCCAGCACTTGTCCACACTGGCTTAACAGTGACACCAAAGACCAATGGCACTGTGCCCTGCACCAAGCCCACCCCCACCCCAGAGAACCTGTGGCAGAAAAGGCAAGTCCTAAAGGAGCCTCCAAATGCAGCCACCACTGCATGTCTACCTGAGGGTCACCCGCCCTGCCCCGCCGGAGAGGGCGTTGCAATGATGGGCGTACAGCGGACATCTATGGGTGTGCTCTGCAGATGTAGACATCGACCCAGAATCCAAACCCGTAGGAAAGAGACCTTGTGGTCTTAGTAATGAAAGAATTTCTCGTGACACAACTGGGAGCGAGGCTTTGGGCGGGCTTCCTGCTTTCACCTCCCAGCAGCGGTGATGTATCTGGGCCTGACGGTGTCCATGGTGAGCACGCACGGGCTCCGTGCCTGTTGCCTTGTTGCTGATGGAGGGTTTAGCCCTCTGTGGCTTCAGGTCCTGTTCTTGGCCAAGCCCTCTGGTGCTGCCGGGGTTCTTTCCAAGGCGAAGGGTCTCCATGACTTCTCCCTGCCCCCTCATCCAGAGCTGTCACCATCCACTCACCTAGTCACTCAGCCACCCGTCTTTCCATCCCCCCATCCATCTACCTTCCATATCCCTCTGTCTATCTGTCATCAGGGTGGGAGCTCTGTGGGGGGTTGTAACCTTTCAGACGCTTCCCAGTGAGATGGCTTCTGAGACTCAAAGACCACGATCAAGGAAGGTTCAGCTCGGAGCTGTTCGCAGCCAACACTCACAGGTGCCGGTGGCGGCATCAGTGGTCCCTCCTCCCAGCTCCTGCACACTGTGGACAGGCCAAGATGGGCCGAGCCACTCAAGGCAGGACACGTGTGCTTCACATGAAAGAAAGGAAGAACTGTGTCTGAGCTGGTCGTTTGGGTCTTGTGTGGGTTTGTGTGGGCGGTGCATGAGCGCCTCCCCCTCCCCCACTCTTGTTGAATGTCTCCTTCGTGAAGCCTGCTCCAGAAAGCAGTACCTGTTTCCCAGCCCCGTGCCTTGGGGTACCTTCCAACCTCTTGACAGCTAGCTGCCACGCCTGGAGGGAAAACCAGAGAGCGCTACTTCTGCTCTGCTGTGGGCACAGAAGGCGCGGGGACTGACTGGCGGAAGCTGGCGCGTGAGGAGCTGCTGTTGGATCACTCGCTCCTCTCCTGGGATGCCTGGCACCGGGAATAAGAGCATCTCTTCATTCTTCCCAGGCTTGTTGAGAAATCAAGTGAGAAACAGCAGACTTCTCTCCCCGTTTCCTCAACCCTCATCCCGGTGGAAAGAGCTCTGCCGAGTCCTTATGGTGGTGGCTGCGTCGTGGTGGTGGCTGTTGCTGGGGGCCATTGAGTCGATTTCTGTGTCGTCACTGTGGCTGCTGAGTGTTGGAGCTCCTGGTGGCAGCTCCCCTGTCAGCCCACTGTTTGCACTGCCCCTCTACTGGACCAGACTGGAGGCCCCTTTCTAGGGACTGGAGTGACTGAATGCATGCACGAGTGGGTAGATGGGTGGATGGGTGGGTAGATGGAAGGTAGATGGATGAGTGGGTAGTTAAATAAATGTGTGTAGAGAAAGATGGGTTGGTGGATTAATGAATGGGTAGATGAGTGGGTGGATAGGTAGAGAGGTGGATGAATGGGTGGAGGGAAAAATGGGTGGATGGATGGATGGATGGATGGATGAGTGGATGTGTGGGTGGGTGGGTGAGTGGATGAGTAGATGTATAGAAGGTGGATGAATAACTTAGTAGGTAGATAGATAGAATCATAATTTATTCCAATTCATGGTGACCTTTTGTACAACATGTTGTACTGAAATGTCACCCAGACCTGTGTCATCTTCATGCCCATCGGCATGTTCTGATCAATCCTAGCAGCTATGGTGCCAGTCCATCTCATGAAGGGTCTCCCACGTCCTCACTAGCCCTCTATTTCACCAAACTCCCCTCCCCAGTAACCAGTCGCTCCCCGTGACTCGTCCAGAGGAAGCAAGGCTCACAGATTCTGTGGCGAAGTATAAGGTTTCCACTGGCTCATTTTCAAAAGTGGCCCATCAAGCCTGTCCTCTTGGGCTGTCTCATCCTGGAAGCTCTGCTGAGAACTGCCTGCCATGGATGCCCCTGCTGGTGTTTGAAATCTCCGGAGCACAGAGAAGCCAGAATCACAGCAACAGGCAAGCCACCCCGGTGGGGCACAGTGCCAGGCAAGTGGCCGAGATTGACGGGGAGGGGGTCAGAAGACCCATTGTCACAGTTGGGAAAACAGAGTCGGGATTTCATTGCATGAGTCCCCCAGGGATCAGGTCCGTCTAGATTTCAGCCAAGGCCGTCTCTGCTTGGTTTCTGCCCTGGTTTACCCTGCTTCCCTCCCTCACCCCCTGGCTTTTCCAGAAACTGCTTCTTCCATGAGTCATTTGCACAAGATCGCTCTGTCCAAGGCTCTGCCGCTGGAGATCCCTCCTCAAGGCAGGAAGCTAGATGCTTGAGCCTCATTTGCCTTCATCCTTAAGCGGAGGACCTTCGCTGAACCAGCTAATTGGATGTTCTGCCAGCGGGCTGTGTCATGCTACTGTCCCTCGTGTGCTGCTGGAAGCCACGTCACTTGTATTTCCAATCATCAGCAGTTAAACCATTCCAAAGCTGCCAAGTGCCTCGAACGTCCCTCTTACACATTTGTCACCATCTTACGGCGAAACCTTCACCAGATGCCAGATACCTCACGTGCCTGCTAGGGTCTCCGGAGAAGGGAGTGGTGATGCCGTGGCTGCCCTGCTCGTGGTGAATTACATTCCTTCTTCAGCAATGAAAGGACCGTTGCTCACCCATCGGCACACACGCTCTGTGGATTACGGTGGCACGTGGCTGTATCCGGCCCTGAACACCGCGCCATCATGTGACTACCGGGCCACATCCTTTCTCCCTTGTTAGTGACCCTCAGTCTCACAAAGAGCCAACCCGGGCTGCCCAACGGCCAAGCAAATCCGTCCTGGGAGAGACGCGGCCAGAAAGCTCCCTAGAGTCCAAGATGGCGAGCCTTCAGCTCACTCCCTATGGACACTTCACCAGGATACAGACTGAGCTCTCGAAGCGGGCTCCTGGTTGGTAAAGGGGAGGGTCAGAGGGAAGGAGGGGCGCCCTGCCATTGCAATGAGGTCAGCGGTGCCGCAGACAGACGGCACAGGCTTGGGCAACGCTTCCTTCTGTTTCGTGCAAGGTCACATGAGTCAGAGCCGCTCAGTGGCAGCTACCGACAGCCACGCACGCAGCCGAAGCGGCAGCGCTCCGGTGGGAAACGCTCTGACCTGCTGTCCACTGGGCCCTCAGCACCTGCACTGGGGCTTGTGTGGTTGTCGGAGTCTTTCCTCTGCCAGATGGGAGGCGTGGGGGGGGGGGGGACCTGAGGAAGCCAGGGGATCCAAAGGTCACTGCTTCCCTAGAGACACCAGCCTCTAATATCATCCCACTCGTGGCTTTTCCTGCTGGAAATAGACTGCCCGGCGCATTATGAACGGGAAATACTCAGTCCTCCATTATTTAATTTCAGAATCAAAAGTAAGAGAGCTTAAGTACCCAGCTCCAGAATCCCAGAGCACATACCTCCTGGCTGACAACCCCCACACACACCCCTGTCCTTCATCCGCCCTCCCAGCCACATGACCACGAAGCTTTCAGGGGGAGCGCAGTCTTCCCGGACCAGTCGCAGCCTTTGGAAAGAGCAGCTGTGGTGCGTGGTCCAGACTCCCTAGAGAGGTCTCCCTCCAGGTTATTGCCTACATACACCTCAAATTATTTTTCTCTGCGGATGCATTTCTTTTCTTCTTTCCCCCCCAACCTTTGCTTTTCGTGATCACCAGGGCAACCGGAAACGTGTGGAGCCTTGTTTCCAAGCCTGGCTAAAATCAGACCCGGCCGACTTTGAAGGTGAACATGAAAGAAGGGCATTAGAGTCTAATATTTAAGCCCAGCTGGAGAACAGCACAGACCCCCAGGAGCTCCCCGAGATGTGACAAGGATGCTCGGTGTCTCCTGCTCCCGGCGTAACCTTTCCTAACCTCAAACATCCTGTAATCCTTCAAGCAGTAAGAAAGCTCCTGCCTCGGTCCTGTAACACGTTGGACACGTGCCACGCATCACCATCAAGCCCCCCTCCCAACCTGTCACCCCACTGCACGTCTGAAACCCATGCCAGAAGCCCAAATGCCCAAACATGTCACTGTGCTTTAGTGGAAATATGCGCAGGCGAAGATGCACCCTTTCCACACTGTCTACGTGGACGATGCCGTAACAGAAGCTACATGACATGCTCCAGTTGGACCCCCTTCTGGTGTTCTGCTCCCATTGTTCTATGACCACTGTCTCCCAGGCGTGGCCCCCCTGAGCTTCCCATCCAACCTCCGGAGTCGCCATTGTCAGTTTGCTCTCACACGGACAGTTCTTTAAAAGGAGCGCAGTGTTCAATAGGGACCAGAGTGTCCCCGAGGGCCACACTTTGGAGCAGCGGTTCTCAACCTGTGGGTCGAGACCCCTTTTGGGGTCAAGCGATCCTTTCACAGGGCTCGCCCGATTCATCACAGTAGCAAAATGACAGCGATGAAGTAGCAACGAAAATAATGTTATGATTGGGGGTCACCACCACATGAGGAACTGTGTGAAAGGGTCGAGGCAAGAGGACAGTTGAGAAACACTGCTCTAGAGAAATGGAAAGGACGTCCAGTCATCTTTTGGCAGAAGCAGTGCCAACAGGCTACCTTCTCTGTGGACTTCACAATGGGCCGGGCCAGAGGAGTCAGCTCAGTCCTGATTTCTTGTTTGTAACCTAAACAGGCGCTATTTAGTAAAGCCGGATGGCCAATGATCCGCCAAGAAGGCGGCCCCTGTGAGAGACCTGGAGGCGTCGGCGCCTCACCTTCCATGCCAGAGTCCCAGGTTTCACCCTGGGCCGTGCACCTCCTGCAGTCCAGGTCTACCCCTTGCTGTGACGCTGAGTGATTTTCAGCAGCGCGTCCAGACTAAAACAAACGAGGGAGAAAGACCAGGTAATCTACTCCAAAACCAGCCAACGGACACTCTGTGAACCAAATGTTCTCCTGGCCTCCTGGCAAAGGAGGACCCTGTGCATGGAGGATCCTCCCCTCCCACATAGCCCATGTCCTCTTTCTTTCTGTTCCTGACTCTTCTTCCTCTCTCTTGATTTAGGGGAATAAAGACCAACTTTTGTGCCTTGAATGGCTGCTTGAAAACCTTTAAGATGCCAAGCAATACAAAACGATCTAGGCATAGGACCAAAAAGCAATAATTCACTGCCATCTAGCCTATTTATTCTGACTCATAGCAACCCTCTAGGACAGGGTAAAACTGCCCCCGTGGGGTTCCAAGACTGCTTCTCACGGGAGCAGAAAGCCTCGTCTTTCTCCCACAGAGCAGCTGTTGGTTTCAAACTGTGGACCTAGCAGTTAGAAGATCAATATGCAACCACTATACCACAAGGGCCCCATGAGGTAGGACAGGAAACTCCAGCACCTTATTATGTCAATTAACTGGGAAACTCCATGAAACCATGACCCCAAACCTCCAAACAGAGGCACTAAATCTCATAAGGTGTTTGTCTATCTGCAGCCTCAGCAGCTTCCCTTTTTTGCTTTTTGGGGTATTTTTTTGTCTTTGTTATAAATTCAACATTAGAAGCATCCTAATCAAAAGGGGGAACATACAGAACGGAATTTTAAATTACCATGGAATTCAACCTTTCTGGAGCCCCTGAAATGGCCACCAGGAGATCACCTTTAAAAGTTAAACCGAACTAGCTACTAACATCTTCTGACAACCAAACGGGAGTTTAGCTTAACGAGCCTGAAGAGACCGACCTTGAGCACTAATCTCTTGTAAAGACCTCCGTGGGATCAGAGGGACCATAGGAACTCGAAAGGTTCGATAAGAACCTCCGGAGCAGCGTCCTGCTGTCCACGGGACAGGACCCGCTCTGACCAGGAGGGTGAGAAGGGCCGCAGCTCTTAAAGAACACCACCACGTGATGCACAGAGAAATGTTGAATCCTCCTCTGTCTTGCTCTGCGTGGTCGCAATCACAACATTTAAACATGTTAAAGACACAGAAAGGAGAGACAGCTTGCCAGGCCATGAAGGCCCAACAACGGATTGCCGTGTCAGGACAGCACGGGGCCAGGCGGAGCTTCATGCCATAGTGTGGGGAGGTTCTGGAGTCCTCACGAATTAGGGGGCCCACTCATCAACAACAAACATGATTAGCTGTCTTTTAGTCCACAATTTAAGAAGGATACTTATTAAAAATCAAAACATCCCCCAGGAAATCTTCCAGGCATCCGAATTCAGATTCTGTCTGTCTCTCTGTGTCTTCTAGACACTGTGGCATTTGAGCCTATTAGCCAGTGGTGTGTATTATAAATCTCATGCATTCACCCTCCTGTGGGGATTGAACCGAGCCCTATATAAGGAAAGCCTCTATTTGAGTCTTTAGCTTGCCTGCGAGAGAGACGAGGTCGCTTTGAATCTCCAAAGTCTTAAAAACAGGCATTCGCCAAATTCTTTCCACTTGTTTAAACTTATTTACTGACTTTAAAAAAAAGAACTCATCCAAGTGTAACATTCCACAAACCCCACAGACACCCGCTCCAAACACCTGGCTTGGTTGTTGAAAGGGAGAAGGTGGTTTGGGGCAGGAAGATGGAGTGGGGTCAGTGCTGGCCTGTTTTCATTTATGAAATTCCGTCTGCCAGCGGGCCCACAGAGGCAGAGAACAGCAGACCCTTCCAGAGACTTCCATCTGCTTGCATTACTGTGCGCCTACCCTACCTGGAATCGGACGTGGAGCTGCAGCTGCAGAGCCTGAGGTTAGAAGCACCATGTGCCAGGGGCAATGCGGGGTAGATGGACCAGGAACGCCGGGCAGGTGCCCGGCTCCTCGGGGCCCAACCTGGATCTGACCAGTCATCCTGGTTCCACGTGCTCACTCTCGTCTCCGCACACAGGGGACGCAGTGTCATTGCAGAATCCGAGCCGTTTCCCCAACAGGAATAGCTTACACTGACCTTATTGAATTAATTATGTCTAGAACATGATCTCTCTCTTTCTTTCTCTCTCTCTCTCTCTCTCTCTCTCTCTCTCTCTCTCTCTCTCTCTCTCTCTCTCTCTCCCCCGTGTTCCAAATGATTTGCCTCTCCCCGGTGCAGATAAGAAGCCTCCCCACCACCATCCCCAAATTCATGGGGGAAATCTCTCAGAGTTAATGGGTTTTGAGAGTATCTTACACAAAAAGCAGACGCAGCATGCAATGACTTTTCTGCCTAGCAGAAAGCAGAAGAAGAAATTCCAGGAAATAAGTGGAGCCTGGCTCTTATTTACACTACCAACAGTACATAACATCAGAATACCTTTCCTGGGGGAGGTGACTGGTTCATAGGGAAAAGCTATATAACTATAGTGAGAAACGTGAACACGTGTTGACTAACTGAACATACGTGTAGCCTACTTAGATGGCAAGAGTATTTTTAAAAGCCAATCCCTGCTGAATCAGCTCACTGGCTCACTGCCATCAAGTCAACATTAACTCATAGCGACCACTATAGGACAGGGCAGAGCTGCCCCTGTGGGTTTCCAAGACTGAACTGTTTACCAGAATGGAAAGCCCCATCTTCCTCCCGACCATGGAGAGGAGAAGCTGGCGGATTTGAACTTCGGACTTGGGAATCCCAGCCCAATGCATAAGCTCTATGCCACCATCGCTCTCTACCAGATCAATACAAATGTTTGATGAGATTTTGATCTACTTAAGGGGAGGCTTGATGCTCCTATAAAGATTGGCACAGTCTCAGAAATTTGCCGGGGCAGTTCTGTTCGACTCTGTCCTGTAGGGTCGCCATGGGTTGGGATCTGCTTAATGGCGGTGAGTGAACCTATTTAAGATTTGGGTGGGCTGTGAGGGGAGGGGAAGGCAGGACTTGAACAAGCAGAAACATCCTCTCCAAGTTAAGAGGCCAGAAGTTCAAATTCAGGTGCAAGCTCGAGCAGAAGGCTTTCGCAGAGTACACGTGGGCAAATAGACACATCGGTGGGAACTTGTCTGCTGCGAGAATGCAGAATAGGCTTCAGCAGAGCTTCCGGACGGAGACACATGCGGAGGAAAGACCTGGTGATTCACTTCCAAACACCAGCCCGTGAAGACCCCACAGAGCACAAGGGCTCGAACCCCCGACTCCTCTGACAGCTGGGGGCTGCACACCAGGTGCACTGGGCCGGAGTCACCCCAGTCTCTCACTTGCTGTTGCGTTTAGGTGCCCTCCAGGCAGTGCCAACTCCTACGGGTCCAGCGGGTAACAGAACAGAATGTGGCCGCTGCTGTGCCCACCTCACCATCGCTCTCACATTCCAACCCAGGTGGCAGCCCTGTGCCCTCCCATCTTGTCCAGGGCCTTCTTTTTACTGTCCCTGCACTTTACCAAACATAATGTCCTTCTCCGGGCCCGGCTCTCCTGTTAACGTGTCCAAAGTACGTGAGACGGAGTCGCGCCACCCTGGCCCCTAGGGAGCACTCTGGCTGTACTTCTTCCAAGAGGGTTTGTCTGTTCTGTTGGCAGCTCGTGGGTCTTTCTATATCCTTCTCCCACCTCACCGTGCAAATGCACCCATTCTTCCGGCTTTCTTACTCGGCTTCCAACTTGTACATGCACAGGCGGCCCCTGAAAATACCACGGCTTGGATCAGACGCACGTTAGTCCTCGAAGTAACGTCCTACCTCTCCAGCACTCTAGAGAGGTCTGGTGGGGCAGTGGGTGAGTGTTTGGCTGTGATCCGCATGGTTGGTAGTTTGAAACCACCAGCAGCTCCTTGGGAGAGGGACTGGGCTTTCTACTCCCGTAAACAGTTACAGTCTCTGGGCCACAGGGGCGCTGTGAGTCAGCATTGACTCCAGGGCAGTGAGTTTTGGGTGGTTTTTCCAAAGGTCATGCCCAGCAGAGTTAATTGAGACTTCTAGGACTGACTCACCACCGCCGCTCCTATTTACACCTTTCTTAAAATATAAGTTTAACTCCTGAGATGCTGGCCTTAGGTCACCCCTCAGATCTAATTCTCAGCCTACCCAGAGGCAGGACTCTAAGGGGAATGGAACCCTCGTGGGGCAGTGGTCACATCTCAGGAATCTACCAGCAAGGTCAGCAGTTCAAAGCCAGCAGCCACTCCTCAGGCCTCCTACTCCCATAAAGAGTGACAGTGTGGAGTTGCATGGCTGCAGTTACCTGGAGAAGACAGATGTGCTGCAGGTCCCGCTCTGTACCTTCCTTACTGACCTGTCGCACTGTGCTGCCGGCCAGGTGGCTCGCAGCAAATACACCATTGGGACAAATACTCCGAGGAGCAAATGAGTCCCAGCACGTCATGTCACCCAGTGAACTTTCCAAACAAGCACCCCAAACTCATTGCATGCCGGAAGAGGTGGGGAGGGTACATATTCTACCCGTTAGACGCCCGCTTCAATGGAGCAACCAAGATGAAGATGACCTCCGGATTTCCAATGAGATTTTCTCAGGTTTAATATTTATGTGCAGATACAGCGACATCATCAGTGAAGACTTGAAAAATGTACAAACCATCCACCCACACCTGTGCACAAGGTGTGTTCTTCAGAGCACCGGAACTCAGTTAAATGCAACTGCTTAGTGCGAGGTGTTTAAGATATAATTTCCTTTAGTCCATTTTTGGGGGTTTTTTTTTAGTTTAAGTCAATTGCCTGTTGGACTATTACCAGTTACTTTTGTTTATAATAAAGTTTCTGTGTTCTTTTTGATACTGAAAAAATGAGAGAGCGCATCTCAGGAACCCGGAGGGGCAATTCTTCCCTGAGCTGAGGTCTAGGAGTCAGGACTGGCCCAGAGCAGAGAGAACAGGGAATGGTCACCCTAAGGAGTCCACACACCTTACAAGCATCCACCAGTGAGGTCACAGGGCAGCGCAGACCAAGGACTGGGGGCAGAAGGGTGAGGGCTGGAGACCTCCAGAAAATGGAAAGCGGAAGCTCCGGGAGGAAGTGGGAGGAGCGACCTGACATTGAGGGGACAGCAACCAGTGAGATGAGACCAGCAGGGGTGTGACTTGCTGTGTGGAAAAGCCATCTGCCCGGTAAACCTCCACCCAGTTCACAATAAAACATGTTTCTTTCTTTTTAAAAAGAATGCAGGTTTAGTAAATGAGGAAGGTGGCATCCCCAAGCACAGTGGAAGATGCTGGGACAGTTGCCCTAGTGGACATGTGTCACTTCTGGTCACCTCTCCTTTGCACATGCTCCCTTCCTTGTCAATGCCCAAGAGCGTGCCTTCCGAAATGATTTTCCAGAGAAATGGTTTCCCCAAAAGACCCAGCCTCACAAGACATCAGAGCAAGCAGAGACGAAGCCAGCCCTCCCTGTGGCCTCACGCCCGTGTGCTGGACCAGGCACCAGTGGAAGACCGGGCACAGTCCCCAGCCCAAGAGCCCTGAGTGCTGGGGGTGGCTGGGCGTTAGCCTGAGGCTCAGCCACCATCACCCACTGGAGGAGCTTCCTTACGATTCTCAGCAGAGTTCTTGTTGGCTTAAACTAGCCACGGGGGTTCTGTTGTTTGTCACCTAGACGCTGACTGAGAAAAGCTGTTTTCATCTTCGACTCACATCACACACAAATAATGATAATAATTCACTGCCATGGAGTCAATTCCCACTCACAGTGACCCGACAGGACAGGGTAGAACTGCCCTAGTGGGTTCCTGAGACTGTTGCTCTTCCTGAGAGTACACAGTCTCATCTTTCTCCAGAGGGGTAACTGGTGGTTTTGAACTTCTGACCTACGGCTAGCAGCCCAAATGCCTGATCACCATGCCAGCAGGCTCCACCACACATAAATGCCACACATATCAAAAATTAAATGTGTTTAGAATCAAATTGTTGGTGGGTAATCACATTTACATAAAATGCCTAAAAATAGGAGGTGCACAGAGCCCACGTTGACTCGTGGCACCCAGGGGTGCACGGGAGGAAAACATGGGGGCTGATTGCAAAGGGGCCCGAGTTTATGCTAAGAGTGATTTTTTTTTATTGGGAATGAACAGTGGTAACAGTTGAATAACGTGGCAGCATAATTAATGGACCTAAAAGCTGTTTGAAATGGCAACTGTTTCACCCCAACTAGCTATAAAGCTTTCAAAACCCACTGCCGCTGAATCCACCCCAACTCATAGAAACCTTGCAGGGCAGGGCAGGACTGCCCCCGTGGGTTCCTGAGACAGTAACTCTTCATGGGAGAAGAAAGCCTCATCTTTCTCCTGAGGATCAGTGGGGGTTTCGAACTGCTGGCCTGGTGGTTAGCAGCCCAATGTGCACCCCACTATAGCACCAGGACTCCTTCCGGTTCACTAGATTGCACCCTAATTATTTTTTAATTACAGATTTTTTTAATTGGTCTGTGTTTGGCTGTGGATAGTCTCAAAAACAACAGCAAAATATATTTTTAATCATTTTATTGGGGGCTCATACAATTCTTATCACAATCCACACATGCATCCATTGTGTCAAGCATATTTGTACATTTGTTGCCATCATCAGTCTCAAAACTTTTTCTTTCTACTTGAGCCCTTGATATCAGCTCCTCATTTTCCCCCTCCATCTCTGTTCCCACCTCCCTCATGAACCCTTGATAATTTATAAATTATTATTTTGTCATATCTTACACTGTCTGATGTCTCCCTTCACACACTTTCTGTTGTCCATCCCCCAGGGAGGAGGTTATATGTAGAACCTTGTAATTGGTCCCCTCTTTCTACCCAACCTTCCCTCCACCCTCCAGGTATCGCCACTCTCATTACTGGTCCTGAAGGGATCATCTGTCCTGTGTTTACAGTTTCTAACTACACCAATGTACATTCTCTGGTTTAGTCAGATTTGTAAGGTAGAATTGGGATCATGATAGTGGGGGGAGGAAGCATTTAAGAACTAGATGAAAGTTGTATGTTTCATCGTTGATTCCTTGCACCATGACATGCTCGTCTCCTCCCCACGACCCTTCTGTAAAGGGGTGTTCAGTTGCCTACAGATGGGCTTTGGGTCTCCACTCAGCACTCACCCTCATTTACAATGATATGATTTTTTGTTCTTTGATGCCTGATAACGGATCCCTTCAACACTTCATGGTCACACAGGCTGGTGTGCTTCCATGTGGGCTTTGCTGCTTCTCAGTTAGATGGCTGCTTGTTTATCTTCAAGCCTTTAAGACCTCAGACGCTATATCTTTTGATAGCCGCCACCATCAGCTTTCTTCACCACATTTACTTATGCACACATTTGTCTTCAGTGATCATGTCGGGAAGGTGTGCCTCATGGAATACCAATTTAATAGAACAAAGTGTTCTTGCATTGAGGGAGTACTTGAGTGGAGGTCCAATGTCCATCTGCTGCCTTAATACTAAAACCACAAGTATATGTACATTGATCTATTTCCCCACCATCCTATATAAATAGATTTACATATGTGCATGCCCGTATCTAGACCTCTATAAATACCCTTTGTCTCCTAGTTATTTCCTCTAGTTCCTTTTACTTTCCTCTTGTCCCACTATCATGCTCAGCCTTCATTTGGGTTTCAGTAATTTCTCTCGGTTACATTGCCTTTGCTGAATCCCTACCAGGCCTCTCAAACCCTCCTTGCCACTAATTTTGGATCACTTGTTGCTCCTTTGTCCCTGGGTTAGTCAACACCACCTCTTTTCTCCCCGTCTCCCCCTCTCCCATGTCCCCCCAGAACCATTGGTCCTATTGTTTTCTCCTCCAGACTGTTCATCCAGCCTATCTTATCTAGATAGATCTGCATAGATAATAATATGCACCAAATAACAAGGCACAACAAGGCAAATAGAACACAATGATGACAACAAAAAAGAAAACCAATGACCCAGAGAAGAATAAATTAATTTTTAAATTTTGTTAAAAGAAAGAAAAACCTGTAAAACCTCTAAGTGTGTCCTCCAGTCAATTCCGACGAGGTGCCATGCTCTGGCCCCAAAGTCTATCCTTTGCACTCCCTCGGGAGCTCCCTGCTCTGCTCACCCCCACCAACCCCCACCAACCCCACCCCCATTGTTCTGATGCACATCTTTAGTGTTTTGCCTGGGTGTCTTGGGGTCAGACTGGGCCAGTGACGTCGTGTTTCATAATGGGATCAGCCATAAGGTCCGCCCTGTGCATTGGCTATTCGGATCGGGGATAGTGTCCTCCAGGCCTGATGGGCCAGGATGTGCTCCACTCTCTCCTCTTCCTCCCCCCTCCCCCATTCATTTGCTCCCATGTGCTCTGATCAGACATGCCCCTCTCCCCTAGCTGCAGCCTCAGTGCTGTCCTCTACAGTACGTCCTCCTTTTGTGGGGAGGGGCAGTTGTACACGTAGCTGGTATGGGGGCTGAGCCCTCGGGCCCCTCCACTGGCTCCCCTCTCCATGCTGGCCCACGAGTAAAATATTTTTAAAGGAGAAAGTAGACATTAAATGAGAAAGGCCTTTGAGAAGAAAAAGCAAAACTGTCCTAAAGGGAAGGCTGCCTAAAAATGAAAAATAGCATGAAATAGTGAGAATGTTACATCACCTGTCTTTTGCCTGTGTTAAACATTTAGCACACGTAAAATATAATTCTCAAAGCAAACAATATGAATAGGTCATTCAGGGGAGCTTCAGAAATTTCATGGGAAAATATGTTCTCTTTTCATTACATTTTCCTGCCAACTTTCTGAATCCCTCTCCTACATGATTTAAGAAAATCAGTTTCAGATTGAAGGGCTGAGGCTGATTAGTCAGATAGATGCTGGTGGGACCCCCAAGGACGATGGTCTTTACTTATCTTTCAGGCCTGGAGCCAAACTCACTGGGTATGAGAATAATCAGCCATTTGGGATCCAAAGAGCAGTCTCTCTGCCAGGCCAAAGGTCAGAGGGTCAGGAAAGAAGGAGGGATGGAAACAGGAAACACAGGGAGAATGGGGAATAAGCGTCCGTACCTTGAGGGGGCGGCAGTGGCCGAGTTGAAATGAAACGTGTATGAATTGTTGAGTCGCAACTTCACAATCCCTTTGGGAAACCTTGGCAGGATTCACAAGGAAACGTTCCTTTAAAGCACCGATTGCACCTTGGGAGCTAGAGCGAGATGGTTTCTGCCGACCAGGAGTGCCATCTGTGTGGCTGAACGGGACATGTCACCAAAAAAAAAAAAAAAGCGGAGCTGACGATTGTCTTGTTACATAGCTTTTTACCACATTACAACCATTTCATTTTTCAAAACAAGAAGTTTAATGAATGCTTTTAAACAAAACTATTTTTCCAATCTGGCAAGCATCTGTCGACGCATTCTGGAAAGTGAAGGGCTTTCTAATCAATAAAAGCACACAGGGAGCAGGGTTCAGGGAAAGGAAATCTCTGTAGCACTTTCAATGTCCACTTCTGTGCCTTGAAGGGCCAGGAAGCACTCGGGTCTTGCTTGGCTTTTACAGACGTGGATGAAGGAAGGAAAGTCGGCATGGACTTTAATGGGTCCAAGTCCTCGGCAATCCATGTAACAAGGTGGGCCTGTGTCTCAGGCCCAAAACCAAATCCAAAACATAAGCCCATTGCCATCAAGTCAATCCTAAGTCACGTTGTTAGATGCCATTGAGTGGGTCCCAACTCACAGCAACCTGATGTACAACATAACAGAAACCATCCTTTTCTGCGCCATCTGCCATGGCTGCAGCCACTGTGCCCACGCCTCGCCTGGAGGGCCTTCCTCTCTCTCACTGCTCCTCCACTTTACCAAACATGATGTCCTTCTCCAGGGGCTGGTTTCTCCTGACAACATGCCATCCTTTGCCTCTAAAGAGCACTCTGCTCATACTTCTTCCATGATAGATCAGTTTGTCCTCTTAACAGTCCATGGTATTGTCAATATTCTTCTCTAGCACTACAGTTCAAATACACTGATTCTGAATGAAGGATGGATGGATGGATGGTTAGTTGGCTGGATGGATGGATGGATGGATGGATGGATGGATGGATGGATGGATGGATGGATGGCTAGTTGGATGGATGGATGGATGAATGGATGGATGGATGGATGGATGGATGGATGGATGGATGGATGGATGATTGGCTGGATGGATGATTGGCTGGATGGATGGAAGGATGGTTAGATGGATGGATGGTTGGTTGGATGGATGGATGGATGCATGGATGGATGGATGGATGGATGGATGGATGGATGATTGGATGGATGGATGATTGGATGGATGGATGATTGGGTGGATGGGTGGGATGGATGGATGATTGGCTGGATGGATGATTGGCTGGATGGATGGAAGGATGGTTAGATGGATGGATGGTTGGTTGGATGGATGGATGGATGGATGGATGGATGGATGGATGGATGGATGATGGATGGATGGATGATTGGATGGATGGATGGATGGATGGATGGAGGGATGGATGATTGGCTGGATGGATGATTGGATGGATGGATGATTGGGTGGATGGATGGATGGATGGATGGATGGTTAGATGGATGGATGGATGAATGGATGGATGACTGATAGATAAGTAAATGAGTAGAGTAACCACACACACACACACAAACTCTATCCCCTGAACTCTCATTCTTTCTTACTTCTTTTCAAGTTCTCTCTCTATCATTCTATCTTACTTCCTTGCAAGTTCTCTTTATTTCTGTCCCATCTGTAAATCCAGGTGGCTTGCCATCAGTGAACTTGAAGTCTAGGTGTCCCTCTCCCCCTGTGGGTCTCCAAAACTGTAAGTCTATATGGGAGGAGAACGTCTCCTCTTTCTCCTGCAGAGTCCCTTGTGAGTTGGAAATGTTGACCTGATTATAACCCACTGCACCCTCAGGGCTCCTCACCTGACCACAGCTGTGAGGCAGTCAGAGCTCTGAGGGGAAGGGGTCTCATCTTGTTCCCAGTGATTCAGATGGTGACCACGTTGCCTCTGGTCCCTCTGACTGCCTCAGCTCCCAGCACAACATCACCACCCACCTGGTGCTAACCTGCGCCTGCCCCTTGCACAGCTACCCCAGGTTCTGACCCACCTTGCAATCATCAGTCGGGAAAGTATGGCCTACTCTGAACTCTTCTCTTTGCTTGGAAGCCCAACTCCACCCTGATTACCGGCTTCCAGGTACTGCACCTGGGATTTCCATGGCTTACTGGGGGTGTCGGGGCGGGGGTGGGATTGGGGGAAGGAGGAGTACAGGGAAGCCTGAGATTGTCAACATCTCTCTCCCCAAGGGCACAGCAAAATTTCACATTCTCTTTAGAATCCAGTTAAACCGATGAGCCCTCTCCAACAATTCCCCTGTGGAAATCTTTCACCCTTAAGCCAAAACAATCTCCACAAGTGAATATCGTCCTCAAAACCTGGCAGCGGCCACATCCTGAGGGCCGGGCCCTGTTTGGGATCCTGGGTGGGTGCTGCGTGGTCTTGGGTGCTTAGGAAGGAAAGCACTAGAAGTTGATGAATCCCGCGGTCTTCGGACATAAGCACGTGCTCTTCTGGTTACTTGGGCTGCAGGACGCCTCGCTCCAGCCAGTGTATGACCTGGTGGTGCAGGTCCACCTCACTGCAGCCCAACGTACCCCAAATCAAACACCAAACTCACCGCCATCCTGTCGATGCCAACTCATAAGGACCCTAAGTTTCCAGGTCGGACTCTACCGGAGTAGAGAATGCTGTCTTTTGCCGGAGCGGTGGCAGGTACTTTTGATCGGCGGGCTTTGCGGGGAGCGGCCCACCTCGTAACCACTAGGCCACAAGGGCTTCCCACGTCTGCCCCCAGGTACCAGTGCATCCTCACTTCTCCCTCCATCCCGGAGCCTGCCTCCTAGTCTCCAAAACACCCCACCTTTTCCTCTGAGCCTCCCAAACCCTGCCCGCTCCCCACTCCCTCTCCAGAAAAGCAGCCCCCCAGCCTCGTCAATCACCTTCCATCTCCCTCCCAACCGCTTCCTCCGTTGCCCTGGCCACTCTCACTCCCGCAGGGGTATCAGAAGATGGGGGTGCAGAGGGGCTGGGGTGGGGTGGAGAAGAGGGGCCACCGAGCCAGAAGGGAAGGAGATGCAGTTATCTTCCTGGGATTCTCCTACTAGGGTCTCCCATCCCCACCCCACCCACTCCTCCTCTCAAAACGCCCAGTGGGGCTGCACAACCTGGAAGGCATTTTGCTCCCTCTCTGGTGCTGGTTCCCGGGCTCGGTTTCACGGATGGCGTGTCGGCGAGGATTCCCAGGGACTCCATTTATGAGGCGGCTCCATCGGAACCATCTGCAGGTAGGAGCTCCCCCCCCTCTGACCTGAGACGTTACGTAGCTCCTGACAGCAACTCGGACAGGATGGGGCTGCCAAGCTGGGTCACACTCCAGGGGCCCATCACTCATGCAGAGAGGGCCAGGCAGGGTCTGCTTGCAATTAGCTCCAACTCCTGGTTCTGGATAAGCTGTCCCTGCCTTCAAACCCTTGCCAGCTTCCTGCCGGGCTCAGGAGGAGCTAGGATCCTGCCTTCTTCCTCTCTCTCTCTCTCTCTCTCTCTCTCTCTCTCTCTCTCTCTCTCTCTCTCGTCCTCTCCCTGTCTCCCTGCCTACCACCCCCCCACCCGCCAATCATTCCCAACTATCTCTCCCCTTGTCTCCCTCTCGGCTGTCCCATGTATCCATTTCCCTTCTCCCTCTCCATCTCTCCATCTCCCCATCTGGCCTCCTCCCAGCTTCCTTCTGCCCCTCGGCCCCACTCCTCCTCCTTCATGCCCAGCCTCTTGGTGATGGTTCAGTCTCGGGCCCTTCACAATGAGCATGGCCATGGCCGTACAGCAGGGAGCAGGGTTGTGTCTCCTGGGGAAACCAGGAGACCGGCGTTCCGAGGAAATTGGAATAATTGTGGGAATCCTCCCCAGAGAGAGACTCCTAAGTTTAAAATGCTTTCAAGACCAGTTGACGCCTGTCTCCATGCGCTGAAGTGAAGCCCACTCACCACGACCCAAGAGGGCAGGACAGAAGTGCTCTGCGGGTCTCTGTACGTCTCTGACTGGGACGGGTTTCAGGAATGCACAGCCCCATCTTTCTCCCAAGGAGTGGGGGGAGGGGGCTTTCGACCTGCTGACCTTTTAGATCCAGAACAATCCGTAACCTCTACCCTACTTCGATCACGCAGCTCCTTCAGTTGGGACTTGGAGCGAAGACACAATGCTGGAGAAATAGATATCTAAGTCCTAGAGCAGGCCTGGGAAAACCAAGAGCAAGCTGGCTGCCATCAGGTTGATGCTGACTCACGGCGACCCTAGAGGACAGGGTAAAACGCCCCTGTGAATTCCAAAGACTGTCACTCTTTAGGGGAGTAGAGCACTCTGACTTTCCGTCTCAGCTCCAGGCCAAGCACAACATCGCCGTGGCTGGGAAAGTCGCTGTAAAATCGGCTGAGGGTAAGAGGGTGGCAGTAAAGGGAGGACGTGGGCTCCGCAGAACAGGTGTCCCATGCTCCACAGAGGGAGGGACTGTCCCGCCCTGTGCCATGCCACCAGCCACTCATTTAGCCCAGAATGAAGGCTACCCTTGCTTGGGGTGCAAGGTCTCTCCCACACTCTGTTCCATTCCTCACCAAGCATTGTACCCAAACCTCACATTTGGATCATGGGTTCGTATCATTTGCATCTTATGTACAAAACTGCATACCTGCCTGTGCAGTTTCAGTGCTGCACCACGGCGAGTCAGTGAAGAGAGTCTCTGATACCACCATCGCGAGAGAAAGCCGAGGCTCCCTCCTCCTGGAAAGAGTGACAGGAGAGTCAGTTTGAACATGGACACTAACACTTTGAGGATTAAGGTGGCCCTGACCTGACAAGCCATGGTATCTTAATCTCCTTAGAGGCATGTGAGCACTGGACGATGGACCAGGAAGCCTCTGAATGAAGGGGCTGGTGGAGACTA
Organism: Tenrec ecaudatus; assembly: GCF_050624435.1. NCBI lineage: Eukaryota > Metazoa > Chordata > Mammalia > Afrosoricida > Tenrecidae > Tenrec > Tenrec ecaudatus. The sequence goes on along the minus strand of NC_134539.1, from coordinate 4,184,534 downwards.
CGGACAGTGTCGGGGGCTGCCTGAAGGACAGGAAGTCCTGGCACAGTCACTCTTAGAAGGAAGGTTGGGGGTGGGGGGATCATGTACTTTGAACATGTGACCAGGAGGGACCAGTCCCTGGAGAGAGACATCCTGTCGGGTACAGTGGAAAGCAGACAAAAGAGCAAGGCAGTCCATGCGATGACTTGGCAAGGTGGCCGCTCCCATGGGTTCAAGCATAACAGTTGTGAAGAAGGTGCGGCAAAGGCAGGGTCCCTTCCCTCGGCTGCACATGTGGTTGCTAGGACCATCACATCTGTCCTGACCCACAGCAGCAGCCACCTGCCCGTGCCCAACAACAGAACGAAACGCTGGCCTATCCTGCACCATCTTCACAGTTGTTGTCATGTAGAACTGGAATTCTATGACTTGAGGACATGCGTCTGTGTGGCAGTGACATCATCCCCTGTCAACTTGAGAAAAGGGGTGGGGTCTAGTCTGTCAATCAGGTCCTAGCCAATGAAGACTCTGTGTGGGCATAGCCTTCTCCTGAGGATTCTGGCAACTCCTGTCTTTCTCCTTGGAGGTGGAGGTGGGTCTCTCTCTCTCTCTCTCTCTCTCTCTCTCTCTCTCTCTCTCTCTCTCTCTCTCTCTCTCTCTCTCTGCTACACATGCCAGTTGACAAGCCACATGGAGCATGCTGATGACAGCCAGAGCCCTGGAGCTGGAGGAGTCACGCGGAACTTGCACCAGGCGTGTGATGCTTCCACCGCCACTGGATCCACCACTGGCCTGTGGTCTTCCTGCATTCGGCATCATTGCATGTGCTGCCTGAGACTGAAGAGGACTAGTATCAACATATGGGCTAATGTCGGACTTCTGGCCTTGATCTCTGCTAGGCTGGGATGTTTTCTCAATATACAATTGCTCTTGTATATAAAGCTCTTTCTCATATACATATGAGTATCTATAAATTTGTTTCTCTAGTCAACCCAGACTAACACAATCTGTTTCATGGCTTTTTGCCCCTCGCCATGGTAATTCTGCTAAAATAAACCAGAGGAATTTGGGGCTTTAATATTTTAGCATCCTCATGCATGTTGCATGTTCTATGAGAGACCGTTGGTGCTCTGTCCATTTTAACCAGCCCCGTGCTGCGAGCCTTTGCGTATCACACAGTGAGGTACGGGACCTCCCTGGGTCTCGTCTTCCCATCTGTAACATGTGAGCAAGAGCTCTCACCCTGCAGGATCCCTAGGAAAAGTGAATGAGCTGCTCTCTCTACTCCTGCTAAGACTTCGTAGGTAAAACCTTGTCCCTTCGTAATAATCTTCCCCTATAGGACCCGCCATAGGAGCCCTGGTGGCTACTGGTTATGAGTTGAGCTGCGAGCCAAAGGGCCAGCAGTTGGCAACCACCAGCCACGCCATGAAAGAAGGATAGGGCTTTCCACTCCTGCAAAGGGTGAAAGTCAATTCTACCCTGTCCCACAGGGTCAATTCTACCCTGTCCTCTAGGGTCGGTATGAGTTGGCATCGAATTGATGGCAGTGAGTGAGTGGGGTGAGTGAGTATGGGAGTGAGTGAGTGAGTGAGTGAGTGAGTGAGTGAGTGAGTGAATATGGGAGTGAGTGAGTAAGTGAGTGAGTGAGTATGTGAGTGAGTGAGTGAATATGGGAGTGAGTGAGTAAGTGAGTGAGTGAGTATGGGAGTGAGTATGGGAGTGAGTGAGATGAGTGAGTGAGTGATAGTGAGTGAGTGAGTGAGTGAGTGAGTGAGTGAATATGGGAGTGAATGAGTGAGTGATAGTGAGTGAGTGAGTGAGTGAGTGAGTATGGGACTGAGTGAGTGAGTGAGTGAGTCTGTGGGTTGAGCCTCAAATGCACAGAATTGCCCTGTAACACAGAAAATTATCATAGAGGATCTCTGTGATCGCCAGGATTCTTTAATTTTTGTTGATCTTCTGAACAATTCATTTCACTGCCCACTCTTAGCACCATTGATGGCAACAATTGTTGTTGTCATTGTTAAGTGCTGGTAAGTCGGTCCTAACTCAGAGCGACCCTGTGGGAAGTAAAAGGAAACCCTGCCCAGTCCTGTGCCCTCCTCGCCAGTCCTGTTGCAGCCACTGTGTGTCACTCTCTTGATAACACATCCAAGTATGGGAGATGACGTCTCACCAGCCCCTCTTTTCCGGAGCATTCTGGCTGTCCCTTTTCCAAGACAGATTTCTCTGTTCTTCTGGAAGTCTGTGTTGCTTTTCTTGCTCGTCCCTCACACCGTAACCCAAATGCCTCGATTCGACAGTTTTCCGTATGCGATGTCCAACTTTCGCATGCACGGGAGGCCACTGAGCAGACCATGGCGTGGATCCGGTGCACCTTAGTCTCAAGTGTCATCCTGTGCTCCAGCCCATGGAAGAGGTTCTGTGCAGTATATTCTCCAAGTGCAATATGTCGTACGAGCTCTTCACTGCTGCTCCCATGAGTGCTGACTCTGGATGCAAACAAAATGAAATCCTGGGCAAGCTGGCTCTTGGCTCCACGTATCATGCAGTCTAGTGGTGAGGGTGTGGGTTCTTTTAATCGGGTTTAATCCCTACTGAAGGCTGGGGCCTCTGTTCTTCATCACAGGATGTCAAGACCTCCTCACTTTGAGCAATCAAGGCCATGTCATCTACAAATCACCACAGATTGTTACTAAGCCTTCCTTCTACCCTGATGCAGAGTGAATTCTTCTTCACGTCGTCCACCTTCCCCGCTGATTTGCTCAGCATATCACCTGAATACATCGGGTGAGAGGGTCCTGATGCACACCTTTCCTGATGTCAACCCACTCGGTATCCCCTTGCTATTTCAAACACCTGCACCTTGGTGTCTGTGAAGGTTCCACGTGACCACAATGGAGTGTTCTGGAATTCCCCTTCTTTTCGATGTTATCCATTGTGTGTAAAGATGCACACACAGTTGAAGGCCTTTTCTTATTCAATAGAACGCAAGTAAACATTTTTCTGGTATTCTCTGCTTTTGACCAAGATCCATCTGGCATCTGCAATGATATGATATCCCTTGTGTCATGTCCTCTTCTGAATCAGTTTGAGTTTCTGGAAGGTCCCTAAAATGTACTGCTGCAACCATTCTTAACTTACTTTCAGCAAAGGTTTATAGGCATGAGGTCTAATGATATGGCTTGATAACGTCTGCATTCCGTTGGGCCAGCCTTCCTTGGAATGGCCACAACCATGGGTCTCTTCCAGTCCCTTGGCCAGGCAGCAGTCTTCCGATTCTTGAATGCTTCCAGTATTTCCTTGGCAATTTGAAATCTTTGGATTCGTGCCACTATTTCAAGATTCAACATGGACGTGAACCTGAACCCGGAGAAGGAAATCAACATGCAGATCCGTGGTGTGGCGTCATTGGTCCTCAGTATCCTTCCTCTGGGGCCCAGGGGGGAAGATGGACTTCCCAGACCATTTCTCATCAGAAAATACCTGAGCTGGCGCTGTGAGCATGCACTGGAAGGGTGGGGTAAGGAAGAAGGGAAGGATGCAAACAGCTGAGTGGGAAACATTCTCTGATGACCTCGCGTGATCTGGAAGAGCAGCACATGAAGTTTCAGCAACTGCCTGTGACTTTGACAACCACCCCCCGCCCCAGTCCCTCCATGGTTGTTTTCTCAGCTATAAAGTCCTGAGATCTAACTAAATAGTCCCTTCCTATGCTCAGCACTCGATCCTACAAAGCACTGACATCTGACGAAATGAACTTCATTAGTTTCTCCAAGAAAAAGGTGGTTGTGTCTCTTGGGGGGGGCACCTGAAAAGAAAACCCATTTGGTCTGAGGGGCCGGCCCCAACCCCAACTACGTGAACAGTCCCCCTCCCCACAAAAGAATTCACTTCGGAGGACAGCACCGAAGCTGCAGCTCAGGGAGAGGGACATGTCTGATCAGAGCACACAGGAGCAAATGAAGGGGGAGGAAGAGAGAGTGGAGCACATCCTGGCCCACCAAACCTTGAGGACAATATCCCTGCTCAGAGCAGCCAATGCTCAGAAAGGACCATAGGGCCGGCCCCACTGTGAGACACAACATCCCTCACTGACCCATAGCCCTACAGGGGACAACACTGGAGACACAGCGTGGGAATTGTGCCTGACCTGATCCTACCACACTGAGGCAAAACACTAAGGGCGTGCAACAAACAGAACAGCAAGGGGAACAGAACAATGAAGTTCCCAGAGAATACCAAAAATAGACTGTGGGGCCAGGGTGTGGCACCCCATCAGATTCAACCTGAAAACACTCCTAAAGGTCAACAAACAGACCTTGAACTACTTACAGACTTTTCCTTTTTGTCATTGGTTGTTTTATTTTCTTTTGTTGCTTTGTTTTGCTCTGTCTTGTTTTTTTGTGTATATTATTATCTCTGCAGGGCTATCTAGATAAAATAGGTGGGATAAACAATCTAGAAGAGAAAACAAAGGACCAGTGGTTCCGGGGGACATAGGAGAAGGGGAGGCGGGCCAAAGGAAGTGGATGTTAACCAACCCGAGGACAAGGGAACACCAAGTGATCCAAAATCAAAGGCAAGGAGGGTGTAGGATATCTGGTAGGGCTTGATCAAGGGCAATGTAACCAAGAGGAATTACTGAAACCCAAAGGAAGGCTGAACATGATAGTGGGACAAGAGGAAAGTTAAAGGAAATAGAGGAAAGAACTAGGAGGTAAAGGGCATTCATAGAAGTCTAAATCCAGGCATGTAAATATGTAAATATACTTGGGAAAATAGATCTATGTGTATTATGTATAGGTTTAGTATTAAGGTGGAAGATGGACATTGGGCCTCTACTCAAGTACTCCCTCAATGCAAGAACACCTTTTTCTATTAACCTGGCATTCCAAGATGCTCACTTTCCCAACACGATTGCTGATGACAAAGTGGGTACATAAGCAAATGTGGTGTAGAAAGCTGATGGTGCCCAGCTATCAAAAGATATAGCATTTGGGGTCTTAAAGGCTTGAAGATAAGTGGCCATCTAGCTCAGAAGCAACAAATCCCACATGGAAGAAGCACACCAGCCGGTGTGATCACGAGGGGTCAAAGGGATCAGGGATTAGGCATAAAGAACTAAAAATCATATCACTGTGAATGAAGGGAAGTACGGAGTGGAGACCCAAAGCCCATCTGTAGGCAATTGGACATCCCCTTACAGAAGGGTCACAGGGCGGAGACAAGCCAGTCAGGATGCAGTGTAACACCGCTGAAACATACAACTTTCCTTTAGTTCTTGAATGCTTCCTCCCTCCACTATCATGATCTCAATTCTACCTCACAAATCCAGCTAGACCAGAGGATGGACACTGGTACAGATCAGAGCTGGAAACACAGGGAATCCAGGATCGATAAACCCCTCAGGACCAATGAGAGTAGTGATGCCATGAGAATAAGGGAAAAGTGGGGGGAGAATGGGGGAACCAATCACAATGATCTACATATAACCCCCCTCCCTGGGGGACGGACAACAGAAAAGTGAGTGAAGAGAGTTAACGGTCAGGGTAAGACATGAAAAAATAATAACAATTTACAAATCATCAAGGGTTCATGAGGGAGGGTGGGGGTGAGGAGCTGATACCAAGGGCTCAAGCAGAAAGAAAATGTTTTGAGAATGATGATAGCAACAAGTGTACAAATGTGCTTGACACAATGGATGGATGGATAGATGGATTGTGATAAGACTTGTATGACACCCCCCCCCCCAATAAATTGATTTTAAAAAGAAAACCCATGTAATAGAGGGGGTGGTTGTTTTGTCTTTGAGGAAGATCTGAGCGCTTTTAGAATGTGAAGTGTACTCACAGTTGGGGTGACTTTGGGTTTGAGAACTGAGTCCTGTCCTGCCCTGCCCAGCTTGAGGGAAGACCCTGAGCAGAAATGGCACCCGCCTACAGGTCAGAGTAGAATGGTGCCCCCTGGGATTTTCAATGGCTTACATGCCTAGCTGCTAACTACAAAGCCAACAGTTTAGATCCACCGGGTGCCCCTTGGGAGAAAGACGAGGCTGTCTACTCCCATACATATGTCCAGCTTTGAAACCCACAGGGGTTCAACTCCGTCCAGGGTGGTCACTATCAGCCAGAACTGATTCAACAGCAGTGAGTGTTTAAGAGAGATACAGATCTCAATCTTGACATCCAAAAAGACCAAGCCAGCCAGGAAATGGTATGAGAGCTTACATTCTGAGCCCCCGGTTTGCAGAAGGCTGTGACTGACAGAGAAAGCCCAAATCCCCTTGTAGCATCCCCACGGGGGTGAGTCCCTCCTGACCATCAACCAGCATGTGACTACCCCTGCGATCAGACAGAGTGCACTGGGAAGTCGATCCTGGCAGGTGTTGGTGGGTTAAAGTCAATCAATGCTTCATCATTTGTTCTCCTTTTTGACACATTTTAAATGTGTTCTAGCTTTGATTGTTTTATGTTATCTCTTCCACTGAAGATTTTCTCTGTTGTATTTTATGATTGTTATTGGCTTCTTGTTGTGGTTGCTTTGCTTTTCTGTTTCTGTATGTTTATCTTTACGTGAAACCCGGGATTGGCGCATCTATAGAGACAGTAACTGGATTAATAGCTTCTTGGGGTCGTGGCAGAGTGTGTTGGGGAGAAAGGGGGGATTGATAATGAGTACAAGAAAAAAAGAAAACATTCTAAAATTGGTTGTGGGGATGATTGCACACGTGTTTATTGATTGTGGTGAGGATGGCATAATTGTTTTCATAGTATTCTTCAGCATGGGTAGTGAACAAAAAATCTTCAGGCAAGACATGTGAGTAAATTAAGGGGCACACAGTGTACAGTCATCTCCCATGGCGTTAAACTCAGTGTCCCTGGGTGAATGTGTTGAACTTCTAGTGGCCCCAGTGGACACAGCTGCTCTTTTGGATCTTTGAGACTGTAAATCTGTTCTTGTTTTACTTTAAATAGTTTTATGGGCTTATCCCTCACCTATCATACACGTTGATCGTTCAGTCCTATGAAGAAGATTTGCACAAGTCTTTTTAAACATGTTTAAACCGTTGAATTGTATGCGATGTGAATTATATGTCAACAAAGCTGCTCTAAGAGCGTCTCCGGCTAACCTGCTGACTCTGATGACGCCGAATGAGAATGCACAAATGCTGGGTTCCAGCAGGCTTCTCCTCGGTTGACTCTGATTCACAGACAGAGCTCCGGGACACGGAGGAAGGCGGAGCCTGAGGACTGGTACCATTGTCATCCTCAAACAGAGCGAGCCATGGGAGACGTGGCCTCTGTTGTCCTGTCACATGGAGACCACTGGTCCGGTGCACTTGGCCCCAAACCAATCACCCCATTGCGTGTAGCATGGTCTCCCCCACGTCTGGCGGGGTGGCCCACGCCCAGATGAGGAAGGAGGTCCATAGACCCAAGGCTCCTGCCCTTGGCATCGCCGGAATGGAAGGCAGACCACCTGCCGCCTGCCATCTTCTCTGCCGCCTCCGGGATCTGCAGCTGCCACAGTCAGGACAGGGGCCACACTCCGAAGGCCACACTGGGCCAGCACACCCCATGGTAGTCCCATGAACCCCTCTTTAAGGTAGGCCAACCTTCAACCAACGCACTCCATCTTCCTCAAAGAAAATGCTCCACTGCCCACCGATGGCAGTCGAGCCAAATCTGACTCAGGGCGCTCCCTTATGTTTCAGTGGAGAGCGGGGTTCCATGAGGTTTTCAGTGGCTGGTGTTCAGAAAGCCAGTGGCCAAGTCTTTCTTCCAAGACACCTCCAGGTGGGCTTGAACCTCCAACCTTGCGCTTATCAGCAAGTGTACTGACCACTGCACCTCCCAGAGAGACCAGGAAATGGAGACACATTTAAAATCCTAACACGCAGAGTCAACCATATTCTCACCAGTCAGAGGTCATTGGTTGCATATTTGAATATCTAAACATTTTTAAAAATTGAAAACTCAATTTGATTTTGACTCAAGGAATTGAGTAAGAATGGTCCCTTTGGGATTTCTGAGGCTGTATTTAGGGAGCAGAAAGCCTCGTCTTTCCCCTGTGGAGCAGCTGGGGGGTTCAGACTGCCCACCGTGTGGTCAGCATCCCAATGGCCCAACGATGACCTCATTTCCTTCTGAATATGTGCGTGTGCACCTGCCCTTTTGAAACGGGACCATAGTCTGTAAGCTGTGCGATGACTCGGTCTTCTGACATTTGGGTTGCTGTCAGGTGCCACCGACTCCAGTCCACGTCACTTTGGGCTCGCATGTAACTCTAGCCCCAATCTAAGGGCAGTGGGTTTCGATGGCGCGGGCCTGCTCTGTGCTCACCCGCATGAAGATATCTCTGAAGATGCGGTGCTATGGCACAGCGAGGGGAGCAAACTGGCCAGTTCCAGGCTGCCAAAAGGCAGAGCACTGGGGTCTTACAACACGCAGGCCTCGAGGCGAGGAGTCCCCTAAGCCGGTCTGGAGGAGGCGCGCCAGCCCTGTGATCTAAGGATTGTAAACCGTAAAATCCCAATCCGAAGGCTGGATGGGCATCAGAGCTTCACTTCTGCACACACAGGTCGCATAAGGCTATGGGTGACCGCGGAAGACCAACAGCTATTTTCAGGGTCCCCACATGGGTTGAGCTTCTGGTGACCCTCCTCTGGCCATAGCCCAGCGTTGTGAGCAGCCGAGCGATCAGAGAGACCGCATTGTAAAGTGGATTGTGACAGAGCGGCCTGGCTGAAACGTAACGACGCCTTATCATTTTCTCTCCTTTTAGTCCCATTTGAAAGTTGTTTCAGTTTTTGATAACTTTGATTTCTTTTCCATTTAGATGTGTCCACTTTGGTTTGCTGCTGCTTGTTTGCTTCCTTGCTGCCCGTGTGTGTCTTGCGTGACTTCCTGTGCAGGCAGTCCAGGATAGCCAAACCTAGGAAGACAGTAACTGGAGCCGTCATTTCCTGTGCGCAGTGGCCAGGGCTGCCAGGGGGAAGCAGGGAGCTCACAGCTATGAGTACAAGGGGGAAAAACTCTGAAATCGATTGTGGTGACAATTACACAGCAGTTCTTTAAATGATTGAACAATTGCATTGTGTGATATGTGAATTACATGCCAAAAGAACTATTTTTTAATAGAATCTATTCCAACACCTAGTACCCCTCCAGAGCAGATTAGACCTGCCCCATAAGGACCGTCACCTGTAGGGGAGCAGACAGCAGGGCCTGTCGTCCATGGCGCGGAGAGGGGCTTCTGTTTGCCCCGTCTGCATGTTGCCTGGCAGCCCAGCTTTAACCAGTGCACCACCAGGGCTCCTTTCTCCGATTTCCCAGTTATGTGCCATTCTGCAGCATTTTTTAAGATCTTGAAACCCTGATTCAGATGGTTTCCAGGTTTTCTCAGTTCAAACATCCACACGCATGTACGCACGTACACGCACACACATTTGCAATTCTGGAAGGATATATCTGAATATGTAGATAGCATGTGTGTCTTTACCATGACCATCTTTTTGCTAAGACTTTTCTTTAAAATACCCCCCAGAAGTATCAGGACAGATGCCGGTGCTGTGCACAGCGTACACTACGGATGGTTGCCACATCCCTATAGAATGCTTATTTCCAAGGTGAGCCTCAGGCCAAGGCGCACCTGCATCAGAGGTGCCCGGGTTGGACTGCCCGTGGCCCACAGAGCCCAGAGGCCAAGGAGCTGGCGGGGGAGAAATGGGGCCCTTCCTGCAGCCTGTGGTGCTCACTGCGGGTACTCAGACGCCTTTCGGCAACTTCATAGAGACTATCTTCCATATCAGACTCATAATCACCTTTCACAATGGGTCCGGGGAGAGCCGTGGGCATGGACTTAATGTGCAGGACATAAATCTCCCGGACCCACTCTGAGACAGCAGGGCCTGCTCCTTCCCCAGAACCACCCAGGGCAGAAGGAAAGCATGTTTGGATCCCCAACAATCCCCTCCTGTCCCCTCCCTGCCTGTAGCACCGTCCTCCCCTTCGCTCCGCGTGTCCTACCTTTGCTGCTCGCTTTCAGAAGTGGGCCTCACGGGATGCTTAGCTGTGCACATCTGTCTCTCAGAATGATGACAGGCATGGTCAAGGGCAGTGCTCATCAGGTGCCGAGCGCAGTGGGGCGAATGCGTGCAGTTGAGGGGTGCATGTTTCAGTAGTTTCCAGAGTGAGAGAGGCTAGGAAGAAAGGGCTGGCCATCTACTTCTGAAAGGTGACCAATGGAAACCGGGTGGCTCGCCGCAGACTAATGTTTGCTCTTGAGCCAGAAGATGGGAAAATAAAATCACCCCGCTGTGCTCTTTCTGCAGCGGCTCCACGAAGACACTACGGCGATGGATGTTTCAAGTACATGCTGCAAATTGTCCCGGGTTGAGGCGTGTAGTGAGGATCTAAAAAGAAAAACAAACCTCACTGCCATCAAGTCCATGGAAATGCCCAGCAACCCTTTAGAACCGAGGAGAACCGCGCCTGTGAGTTGCTGAGGCTGAAACGCTTTACGGGAGTAGAAAGCTCCCTCGTTCTCCCGAGGAGTGGCTGGTGGTTTTGAACTTCTGACTTTGCAGTGACAGCCCGACACGTCACCACTATACCACCAGGGGAATAGCACCGCCCCAGTTATTAAAAGTGCGGGAGCAGACGCTAGGGATCTGGGTCAGATGTGTTTTTAGAAGGGGCTCTACATTGAGTGGGCGCTACAATGAGAGGGTCCAACAGAGATGCTGGTGTCTCTCTGCTGCATCTTGATCGGTGGTGAGAAGTTACCCAGATTTCTCTTAGCGCCAAAGGCTGTGACTGACTTTCACTCACAGCAGTCACGGGCCCAGTCTTCTTCTTTCCTGAGCCAGCCACACTGTGCTCCATCAAGAAGACCTGGGAGAGATCCCCCAGGGAGGGAGGTGCCCCTGTCAGAGGATTGCCCTGTCAGCTCGCTGCTGGGAAGGACAGCGCAGGCGAGGGGAGAGGGCCTGGTCAGGTTTGGGAGGACACAGGGGCATGTCTGTTGGGTGGAGGGGAGGGGAGGCTGGCCTCCAGGTAGGAGAGGAGTGACTGAGGGATCAACGCCCTCTGTGTGAATTCAGATGCGTATTGTGCCGGCAATCCTGTGGTGGACACTCTGTCTTGCTTTGCTTATACTCGTCCACATTCGGGTGTTGCCAGCGGCGAACCACCCTCCTGAAGGTGGGCTGTTTGTCGTTCTGTTTTCCAGTAAATGAACCCCAGGGACGCTGACCTTCAGGGAAAGCAAATAGAACAAGGTCATCGGGGGGGGGGGCCCTGGGGTTGGGAGGGTGGGTAGGGGAGATAAATGGAAGATGATGAGGAGTCCAGGAAGGAAAATTATGTTTGGAGACTGGTTGTGGAAGCAATCACACAATTCAGTTTGATGTGATTAACTGTGGACTGATATGACCTATAGATTAACTCTCCAGTAACAACAAATTAAAAGGGGGAACTGCACAGATCCAGGAATGGGTTTGGGGCTCACACGAAACCCTAGCTCCAACTTAAGAGCACTTAGTTCTGTCATCAGGGCCCAGGGAGCACAGAAGACATGAGTGCTGTAGCGAACTGTGACAAGAATTTAGACGGTGCCAGCTATCCGACAAAATAGTGTCTGAGGTCTTAAATGCTTGTCTCCCAACAAGCAGCCGTCTAAGTGAGATGTGAACTAAGTCCATTTAGAAGAAACACACCATCAGTCACCAAAGAAACATACCCTCAGTCACCATCAGTCACCATATAATCCGAAATCGAAGGAGGAATCCGTATCAGAAACCAAATTGTGAGAATCCGGTGTGCAGAAGGTGATGGACGGCAGTGGGAGCCCAAGATTCACATCACTTGTGGAACCACATGGGAATAAGCCTCCGGAGAACTCGGTGTGTCTACCGCTGAGGGGCGGGAGGCAAGTGGTCACTAAACAGAGCGTGTGGGAGAAAGGAGGACAGAAGGTCAAAGGCATAAACCTGTCTTGAACAGTTAAAACTCCGTCAGTAGGTCCCCCTAGGATGCAGGCTGGACCTGATCTGGTTTTCAAAACTTTCTGTATTTTTGGTTTGTGTTCTTTTGTTTGGTTTTTGCTTGTTCATATTAGAGTGTATCTCAGAGGTGTCATGTATTGAAGTCACCCTCTTGAAGCGTGTGATATGCTTTTCCATGTTTCAGTACATGAAACCCAGAACTGATGAACCTATAGGGACAGCAAGTAGAACAAGGGTTTTATGGGGAGGGGGGTTACGGGGGGATGTTAAAAGGGAGACAATGTCAAGGAGTCTATGTAGAAAAAGAAGGTTTGGAAACTGATTTGTGGTAGCAACTGTGTAATTCTTCTTGATGTGATTGAAACATGGAATGATATGATATATGTATTAAATCCCAATTTATAATTTCTAATAATTAAAAACATTAAATTGGGTTGAGAGCAACTTTCAACACCTTGTGTTAGCCTGGGTTGACAAAGAAACAAATTCATAGATACTCGTGTGTATAAGAGTTTTATATAAAGAGTAATTGTATATTAAGAAAACATCCCAGCCCAGTGCAGCTCAAGTCCATAAGTCTCATATTACCCCATATGTCTGATACCAATCTATAGATTCCTCTTCAGACTCACGCAACACATGCAATGTCACCGAGTGCAGGAAGATGACAGACCAGTGGGTGGAAAGTCCTTTGGGTCCAATGGTGGTGGAAGCACCTCAGTGCTGGCGGTGGTCTCCATGTGGCTCCTCCAGCTCCAGAGCTCTGGTTCCATCAGTGTAGCTCCATGTGGCTTGTCAACAGGAAGACAAAGCAGGGAGAAAGTGTGCCCCACCTCCAGGGAGGAGGACAGGAGTTCCCAGAATCCTCAGGAGGAGGTCGTGCCCACACAGAGGCCTCATTGGCTATGACCTGATTGACAGACTAGACTCCACCCCTATAGCCTATTTTACAAGTTGACATGAAATTATGTAACTACCACAGTATGGATACATATATAATCTTCCCTGGTTTTGCTTTTCTGAAGAGTCCAGCTTAAGACAGCCATCATAAATCCTCATTGCCACTCCTTAGAGACTCCTTGCAAGCCAGACTTCTTGGGGATTGGGGGTCGGGGGGGTGGGTGAGTTATTCAGAGAATGTGTTCCTTCCATTTGGAAAGTCTTCTCCAGGTCTGGAGGATGCTCCTGGGCATCCTAGAAACACCGAATTGTTGCCATGGGAACATCATCCAAATGTGGAACCGTTCAGAGGCGGTTAGTCCAAGCCCTTACCCCAGCCAGGGGGAGGGGCTGGGAGGAGGGTGGGGGCACATTGCTGGCTCATGACTCATCCTGGTCCAGCCACATCTGCTTCTCCTTCCCTCCCCCCTCCTGGAAAACGCCTCCTGATGAGGGGTCCTCCCTGGCAGGAGCAGCAGAGGAGGAAGAGCTTTGCCTTCTGACCCAACAAGCAATCTGTTCACACCTGGCAGCCCAGCTTTGATTAGCCCGGACTCCGGCTGGACTGCGACAGATGTCTCTAATTTGCACAAAGTAGAGGCCCCCGTGTCTGGAATAAATGAGATAGATAAATTAGCCAGGGAAGGGAAGGAGTCAAAGGTGCCCCCTCCCTCCTTTTCATCTGTGGCAAGCCGGGCATTCTAATCTATTGTACAAATGTCTGTGCACAGCAGGCCGGCACTCGCCTGCAGCCTCGCAGGAGCACCGTCACCTGGAGACGATGCATAATGTCTGTTTCATGCCTCTCGCCCTAATAGACTTTTTGTTTGGAAGGTATCATATGGATTAGGTTAGTAACACCCATCCTCACGTTTTCAAGCCTCTGCCTCCCTCTAAATCATCTCCCCCTGGAACTTGACAGGGGATCACACCTTGTCTGACTTCATGCCGAAGCATCCCATCAGCAGATTAGTCTTACTTCACAAATCACAGGCTCTTTTCCTGAGTGGAACACCTTCCAAATTGCAGCCACCCCACCCCGCCCCCAGGGGTGGCTGTCCTTCTTTGTTACACGGTGGACCCTGTCCCACCCAGGGGCTCCATTGTTCCCAGGCGCCACACCTTACACAGAAGGGAAGGGGCTGAGCCCGTGACAGCTTCATCTCTGCACCCAGCCGGGTGCTCTCTGGGCGGGCTCCCAGGCTGCTGGGGCCACGTGCACCCTCAAAACGGAAGGGCCCAGGCGAGGCTGCTCTTGAAGGCTTGCAGTACTAAGAGTGAAGGGAAACAGGCTGTCAGCCTTGTCCAAGGGATTCTGGGGCTTGGGATGTTCGTGCAGGTGCTGACGACTTCCCCACGCCTCCAAGGCCAAGACACAGTCTGATGCAACAAGTGCCGGTACAAAGACAGCTTGGGGGCATCAAAGAAGCTGACGGCGTCCCCCAAGGGCTCCTAGGATGGCCCACCTCTTACCCATGTCTTGGTCACCTGCTAGGAGCAAGCACCCTTAGACATTCAATTTTGGGGAACGTTCCCTGGGGGATCAAGGCTTCTACATGCATTTTGGGGGTGGAACCCACCCTTGGGTCCTGGGGAGGGTATTGCCCAGCCTAGCCAGTGAGAGAAGAGCCCTGGAGGAGGAGGAGGAGGAGGAGGAGGAGGAGGAGGAGGAGGAGGAGGAGGAGGAGGAGGAGGAGGAGGAGGAGGAGGAGGAGGAGGAGGGGGAGGAGGAGGAGGAGGAGGAGGAGGAGGAGGAGGAGGAAGAGGAGGGAGAGGAGGAAGTTATGGGCTGGGTTGCTCATCTGCCAGATCAGCAGTTCAAAACCATAAGCCACTCCTTGGCAGAAAGAGGAGGCCGTCTTGGAAACCCCCTGGAGCAGTCCTACCTGCCCTGTGAGGTCGGTCATGATGAGTCAGAACAAGCTGGACGGCAAGGATTTGGTTGTTCGTGGGAATCAGCAAAGAAACCAAAGGTTCGGCACTCAGCTGCTGGGCACCAGGTGGGCAGTCTGAATCGTCCCAGCCACTCTACCACAGAAAGCACCGGCCACGTGCTTCCTGAAAGACTAGGCCTGCGATGCATTTCTGCTCTGTCACCTGGGGCCACCATGAGTCGAAATCAACTCACAGACCCCTGACAACAGCCTGATGGCAGAGCTAGACATGTGACCCTGTATGCCAACCTTCTTCAGGAGCTGTGAGTAAAGAGACACGTGCTGCTGCTGAGTACATCAAGGGGGGCACTCCTGGGTAAAGGAAGGGGTGCAGCCCAACCTGTTAATCAGATCACAGCCTGATGACACCTTCCTGGCCTTTTGTATAAGAAGGAGACGGAGCGGAGCCGGCTGCCCTTTGGCCCAGCACCTTCTGCTGGTGCTTCGATCTTGCATCTGGTTCTATAATCACCTTTTGCATCGCCTGCAGATCCCAGGAGCTGTCAGCTAGCCATGGATTCATTCAACGGGCTTCAGACCTCTGCATCCACCAACCTGCATCCCGGCACCCCAGCTGTCTCAGCTTCCTCACTCACCCTGCTTCCTGTTTGCCAGCTTCCATGCGTCAGGAGAAGCCTGGCTCAACCTGGGTTGGACTTATGTCCTTCCACAACTGGGTGAGCTCTGTCTTGAGATGAGTCTCTTTCTATACAGGTGCCATTGGTGTCCCATCTCTGGGGAGCCCAACTGAACTCAGGATGGTTCCTCTCCTCTGGGCTGGAGACGAGGTCAGGTCTACTTGTGGTGCTGCCACCTCAACACCCCTAGGGGAGGTCCGGAATGAGAACGGTGCCCGTAAAGGAGGAAGAATGGCTGAGAGACAAGAGACAGCCATGGTAGTGCTGCTGTCTAGGATTAGACACCTAGATCCAGCCCTCCCTGAAGTCATGCCCCGTGTCTTAATCATGGAAACGATGGACTTCCGGCCTCAGATTCATTCAGCTCTGCATCCACCAGCCTGTGCTCCTCCTGCTCCATCTTCCTGCTTCCTGTTTGTCTGGCTCCGCAGCTACCTGACTCAGGAGAAGCCTCCTGCTTATACCTGACCCACGAACTTAAACCAGACGGGAGTTACTCACTTCTGCAATGGTGTGAACCATTTCCTGCTGTGAATCCCTCTCTGTGGACAGGCACAGACAAGCGTCACTGGTCACTGGGCAGTGTGCAGAACCACCGTGGGCTGACCCCATCGGATCACAATATGGAGGATGACGGCAGCAGGACGCAGCAGGCACATGACCTCGTTGCCTGGCCACCAAGCTGCTGAGGAGCACAGCCGAGCCAGGTGGACATAAGGTCTTACCCATGCCAGCCAGCAGAAGGCGTTTTTTACGGTGTTTTGTAGTCAATTCTGTAAGATGTTTGGGTTTGATTTGTGACTTTTTGGGGTAAGAAATTGTACTGCATTGCATTTGTACGTAAGTCACTTCATCTTTCACTCAGGATGAATGGCGACAGTGGCCGTTCAGGGCCCTCGGTGGTAAAGGCACTGCTGCCCAGGAGGGACATATTGCTCACCAGCAGACGGGATGGGGACACTTCCTGCCTCTCGTGATGCATGTTTCTGCGTGTTAATGGCTTGTTGGGTGGCTATTAAGGGACTAGAATCCACCATGCATGTGTCCAGGGTGCTTCTGCAATGCAACTAACTTGTGATGACTTTATCCCAGCATTTTAATACTCGCGCCTCCTCAGAGAGCCGATGGCATGTTTGCGCTGGAAATGCCACGTGCCACAGTCTCGGCCCTGACCACGATTGGTGGTGCACCGGACGGTTGTTCAGCGTGAGGTCGCCAGGACTTTCTTCTCGTCCTGCTTGGTCTGAAGCTCCTTGGAAACCCGTTCAACATCCCAGCAGCACACAAGCCTCCACGGTCAGGCGGAGGTGGTTGCACTTGAGATGCGCTGGTCAGGCCAGGAACCGAAGCCCAGCTCAGCTGCAAGAGGCAGGAATGAATGCCACTGCGGAGCCCCACGTCTCCCCCTTGGGGAGACTGCTGCCCTTCTCCTGGAGTCGGCTCCCATTCCTCACAGTCCGTGTGCACAGAGCGGACAGGGCTCTGCGGGGTCGGCCAGGCATGCTTCAAGGTGTCTCCGGGCGGTTTCAAACCTCCAACCTTTGGACTGAGAGTTAAAGATTCACAGTTTATGTCCACACCCCTCCCCACAGGGACCTTACTGCCTCACAAATGATGGCCCATGCTGGTCTCGCCCATAACACCTGCACAATCAAGCTCCTGGCTCCCCCACATCTGCGCGGTCCCACGTGTGTGCTTGCTGTCGGTGCCACAGAGCCTGTCCCAACTCATAGCGACCTCCTGGGCAATGCGATGAAGCGCTGCCCGGGCCCGGGCCGCCCTCACCATCCTCCTGAGTGTTGAGCCCACCGTGGCAGCCAGGGGCATGGTGAAAATATCCCCCAAACACGCGCACCTGCACATCGACGCCATCGTCGGCATCCTCTCCCCTCCCCCCCCCACCATTGTTCAGCAAGTGGACGTTTCCTCCTGCCCCATGCCCTCCCCTGTCCTCGACTTCATCCTGCAGACACCCTTCTTGATTGGTTCCGTTCAAGGGATGTTCCATGTGCAGAGGATGTGACAGGATACGTTTGACTCAGAGTCTAAAGATTTATTTCCAACCCGTAGATCCGAGGGTCCCTCTGGTCACTGTGGATCCAGTGAGTCTGGTTCCCATAGGAATCTCAAGTTCTGTTCAACCTTTCCCCCTGCTTTCCATCAGGAATGGCTGATTGGATCCAAAGGTTTCGGAAGCGTGCTGGTCACACCCGGTTCGTTCCATCTGGCTTCCCGGCAGAGGAGGCGGAGGGTGCCTGTGTTTTGGACACTTTCGGTGGCTCCCTATGTGGGCCCGGCCTTTTCCACAAGGAGACGAGTGAGAAATGAAGCGATGGTCTAAGATGTCAGGAGCCAGCATTTAGAAACAAACAAGCAGCAAGCCGGCAAAGTTTCCCTCGTCTCCTCTGTCCTCCGTGCTCAGTGCTGGGGGGCTCGGCAAGGTTTCAGAGACACACTGTGTGGTGACTTCAGAAAGGAGTGTTTACCCACAAACACCTTCGCTGTGGTTGCAACAAGGGCCACTGTTGGGAGAGGCTCAAGTTCAAGCTCTTGATCAACCGGCTGTGAAACAGAACAGAGGAGGTGCCTTTGGGCCTTGGCATCCTCCCCTTCGCAGCCGGCGGGAAGGGGGCGGGGTGCCTTTAACCGGCTGCAGACGACCCTGTTCACAAGTGGTTCTAATTCAGCGAAACATCTTGATGGGAAATATCATAAATTATAAGTATGGGCCTGTCATTACACGTGTCAGCAGGAGTGACGGGGCCCCTGTTTAGAATGAGATGAAAACGGCAGGCCCGTTTCTCAGCTTGCTACCCTGGGTTTTAGCCCAACACTCATCCGTGTGGGGGGGCAGTGAGGCCGTCTTCTTCTGGGGTAAAAACAAACCCACAGCTAAGAAAAGGCTGCTTAAATCCATTGACTCTCTATTTCCACGGACAGCTATTACGACGTCATGATAGGAAACCAGCTTACCTTACCAGCTCTTCCTCACTCAGACTCACCGGTTCCCGAGTCCATCCCGGCTCACAGGCCCCGCAGGACAGAGCAGCCTTCTCCTATGCATTCCCCAGACTTTAAGGGAGCCGACAGCCTTACCCTGCTCTTGAGAAGCAGCTGGTGGGTTTGAACTGCTGACCTTGTGTTGAGCAGCCCAGTGCGTGGCCCACTGTGCCAGCAGAGCCCCTACGAGATTTTCTCCAAGCTCACACTCACTGCCATCGAGTGGATTCCGACTCACAGTGACCCTACAGGACAGGGTAGAACTGCCCCTGTGGGTTTCCACGGCAGTAACTCTTTATGGGTGGAGAAATCCTCCCCTTTCTACTTAGAGGAGGGGATCCTGTTTGCTGGCCTTGCTGTTAGCCCTATTTCAGTAGCACTGAAATGTCTAGTGTGTTGCGGAAGTGCGTGCTGTTTGTCTTTGACAGGTGTCAGTGGGGCATCCAGACTAAGAGCAGGAACAAAGACCTGGCTATCTCTTTCTGAGAGGCAAGCCATGGAAACCCTGTGGACAAGGGTCTTGTCTGACGCTGTGATAGGTAAGGTTTATTGTGCCAACCTGGCCGATAAACACATGTGGGATTGATTCATTGAAGGACTCGTGAGCCTCGCCTTTCTTATTCTCAGGTCTCTTGCTCCCTGATGGTCAGAGCAGTGTGCAGCCGCCTTGGCCAGTTCCCTACTTCAGCTGGCAAGGCTCACTTCCTGGGAGACATCCTGAGGAGAAGCCACATGGACCTACCCTGATGTAGCCCTGGGTGCTGGAGCAGCCGTGTGGAGACCCCTGCCATCGCTGAGATGCTTACATGTTCACTTTACACCTTTCCTCCTGAAGTCGGCATCATTGCGTGTGTTTTGTGAGATGGAGGAGGACTTTGTAGATCAGTGTCGGACATATGGTCTAATGTCAGACTGATGGGCTTGGACTCAACGGGATTGGGATGCTTTGCTAATGTATACTTACCTTTTATATAAAATGCTCTCTTATATACATATGAGTGTGTGTGGATTTGTTTCTCTAGTCTATCCAGACTCACACAGACGCCAACCATGCAGATGGTGCAGGCCAGGGCGGTATTTTGTTCTGGTGTCACTGGGCTTGCGTGAGCCCAGGACCACGCCAGCAGCTCACTGCAGCAGGAGGGGCTGACTCTTTTCTGTCAAGGGCCAGATGGTGGATGCTCCAGTCTTGGGAAGCTGCACAGCCCCCTGCCTCTCTGACAGCTACTCCACCCCGCCCTTAGAGCACCCACACTCAACAAACCCACTGCTACTGAGTCCATTCTGACGCACCGAGTCAACTGCCCCTGCGGGTTTTCAAAGCTACAATCTTTAGGGGAGCAGAGAGTCTCAGCTTTCTCCCAAGGAGCTCCTGGTGGGTTTAAACTGCTGACCTTACAGTTAGCAGCCCGCTGTGTAACCCACTGTGCCGGGGGCTCCTTTGCAGCGCCAAGACAACCACTGAACAAGAGTAAACTGACAAGAAAGGTTGTGGCCCCAGAAACGTTGTGTGTGGACGCTGCGAGGAGAATGCATATCGTCTTCAGGTGACACCAAACGGAATCCGAAACCATTTAAGAGCTTACAGGCCATGCCTAGTTCATGGGCCACACAAAGGCCGGTGAGATGGTGGGACAGATCAGTGACTACCTGGTCCCGGCAGCTGTTGCCGTTGCGCTGTAGTCAGGTGCTATCGAGTCGAGTCTGATTCATGATGGCCCCGTGCACCACAGAATGAATCACTGCCCGTCCCTCCACCATCCTGCCCATGGTTTTGACACCTGAGCACTGGTCCTGGTGACAGAAAGGTAATTGCAGGGGTGTCTTCGAAGCTTTGGTCTCTGGAGTATTCCAGACTTCCATTCAGATTGTCCATTCCAAGAGCCATTGTTTGAAAGTGGAGCTTTGGTCTGGTGCGTTCTGGGCTGCCTCTCCGCTGGGAATTTGCCTTTCTCCCCCAGCTAGACTGAGCCAGAATCCGCGGTGCTTCACACAGACCCGCGGGGAGGGACACCCAAGTCAAAAGCAACAGAGGGAAGAACTGGGCCCAGTCACAGTCCTGCAATCACGGCCATGTCCAGGTGGTAGGACGAGCAAGATGGACAGTGTGGGAGGACGGATGGCAGCACCAGGACGCGTGGGTTTGACAGAGGATCCATCTGCAGGTGCATCACCGAGGACCAAACTCACTGCCACCGCGTCAGTGCTGACCCATCGTGACTGGGACCCCCTCCCCCCAGCCTGGGGGTCCCTGAGGCCGTAACTGTCATCGGGAGCAGAGCCCAGTCTTCCTCCAGAGCGGCATATTCTCGAATAATAGTGCACCCTCTGCCGTGCGGTCCATTCCGACTCACAGCACCCGACAGGACAGAGCAAACTGCCCCTGTGGGTTCCCAAGACTTTAAAGCTTCATGCAAGCAGACAGCCTCCTCTTTCTCCCTTGGGGCGGCAGGTGAGTTTGAACTGGTGACTTTGTGGTTAGCAGCTCAATTCGTAACCCACAGGGTCAGCAGTGCTCCGATCGTAGAGCATGTTAATTACCATTCTGTGCCTTCATGTCACGGCTGAGTCCCACCAACCTGATGTCCAACAGAACAAAGCCCTGCCCAACCTGTGCCGTCCTCGCGGTTGTTCAGTGTGCAGCGTGGTGTCTGTCCATCTCCTTGAGGGCCCTCCCCTTCTTCTTCACTGCCCTTTTACTCTCTCTAAGCAGGAGGTCCTTCGCCAGGGACTGGGCTCTCCTGACAACATGTCCAAACTACGCAGGCGAAGTCTCACCATCCTCCCCGCTCTAAGGAGCCTAGGGGGCAATGAAAAACAAACAGCATCCCCCGGGGGGCTCGTTACCCCAGGGATTCTGACTCAGTCTATCCGGGGTGTGAATGCCTAGTCTCAGGAACAAGCCAGGTCAAAGTCAGAGGGATTCGTCGATGCACACTCACTCACACTATTACACACAGACAGACACACGCACAGACACATAATCAAATACACACACACATATACACCTACTCAAACACGTACACACACAAGCTCACACACCATACTAACACGCACTCACACACATGCATACACATACTCATGCACACACATACATGCACACGCACATACACACACGCTCAAGTGGTCGAGGCGGAACCACCCATGAAGGAGAAGGCAAGGGCCCTCTGGAGAAGCCGGCCGCCTGCTGTGAAGGCAGGTGAGACAGAGGCCCCTCCCTTGCAGTTGGCGTCTTTCAGGGCTTCAGTCCCAAGTATCAATGGCAACGGGGTCTGAGCACTAGACTCTAACCCCCCAGGGAGGGTGTCCACTGGAGGGCTGGCAGTGTGCTTGCACAGAGCTGACAGCCAAGCAGAACCCTGTGGGTGCAGTGCTCCAACCCAGAGGTTGCCATGGGCCGGAACCCAAGGAGCGGTGGCGGGGTAGGTGGTTTCAGGCCACCTGTGCCCGTTATGAGCTGTTGGCATGACTGTCCTTTCACACAGAGTTCAGACTGTCCATCACTTATGAGCGTGTCCTTTCAGACCTATGGATGGTTTGTTTGCCCCTGCCCCTCTCTGCAGTCTTATCAAAGACAGGAATGGGTGCACTGGTCACAAACAGACCCCTGCGATGGCAAGGCATCCGGGTGTCCAAACGTGGTAACAGCTGCCCCGGGGTCCCCCAGAGTCCACCGCTCTCATTCAATTATCACGTCTATTTCGAGTCTCGACAAAGGAAGCGCAGCCGCGTTTGCCAACCACCTCGCCCACACATGCCAACTTCATGTGCTTGCGCAGGAGTTGGGTGCCGGGGGGGCCCCCAGATGAGGCACACTCCCTCGCACCCTGGAAGTTGCCCAGCTGATCCCCCTCCCCCAGGGGTGGGTCCCATCCTACTTCAGAGGAGTTAATCATCTGTTTACCCTAAACAGCTGCAGTACTGCACTGGGATTATTTGCTAAATAGAAAGTCCGGTGGCTGTTCTGGCTGGCCTGACCAATGTCAGCGGGGTCGTCCTGGTGGCGGGGACAGCGGAGGGGCAAGAGCCCCTTTTCCAGATGAGCAGGGCTCTCTGACATGACCAGGCTCACCCACCTCCTCCTCCACGTGTGGAACCGTCGGGACATTTTTTTAAGAGATGAGGCAGGGGGCCTGGAAGAATCTAGAAGGAGTCAAAGCTGGGAATTGTCTCCATGTTTCCAAGCATCTCCCCCATCGCCAGTATCGGTTTTACAGGCTCTGGATAGACACCTGTTTTCAATCACACCTTAGATCAGGCGAGCCTGCTTCAAGCAGTGGCCTGGGAGCAGGGGGGTGGTGGGGGGACAGAGAGAGAGGAGAGTGAGATCCCTGGCAGGGCTGTCTCTGCTGCTTGCTTCATGAATGATTTCTGGGCCAGGTGTGAGCGCAGGCCTGACCCTGTCCACTGACATCATGCCTGTGGAACTTAAGTCTTACCACAGGACACTAAGGAGGGGACATTAGTTTAAGCTCCTGGTCAGCCGGGGTCTTCCTCTTTGCAAATGGATTGGAGGCTCATAAAACATGGGGCTTAGTTTTAAGCCCTCACTGTGGACTCGCTGAGCAGATTCCAGGTAACATGAAAGGCAGGGGGCAGGGAGGGCCCAGCCCACACCCCTTCCAGATGCCTGGCCTCAAAGCCAAGGTAGGGAGAGGGTGGCTCTCTGGGGCAGCTGGACCATGGCGATGTGGCCAGGGCAGGTTCCAGCTAACAGCAGCCATGTGTGTGGCTGAGCCCCCCAGCACAAAAAGACAGCCTTCATCTCCTGGAAAAGATGGGATCCAGGCTGCCTCCATAGGTGGGGCCTGCACCCTTCCATGTCTGGGGCTGCGAGGTACCTTAACCATCCAGTCCTGTAAGAACCAAGAATAGTACTGAGCCTACGTCCACCCTAAGCTTGGACCATGTGCTGGGTCTCAGCCCTAGGACAAGCCAATTGCATGATCCCTCAAATCGTACACAAATGTTCCCTCCTTCTCCTTGGCATGCCACGAAACTAGAGTCCAGGAGGGCCCTGGAAGCTCAGGGAAGATGTCTCTCCTGTCGTGAGGAGGTTGTGGGCTTGATTCCCAGCCGATGCCCCTCCCGCACTGCCACCCACTTCACTGTCCATCAGTGAAGGCTTACATGTTGCCAGGATGCTGATGTGGTCACCGGACCATCTTGCAATTGAACTATACTTCTGGTGCAGGGTACCGAAAGTTCCGTGAACTGCTAACGGACAGCCCAACGGTCCTGAAGAAGTATGGCCAGAGGGCTCCTTAGAGACAAGGATGGCAAGACTTCATCTCCCAGACTTTGGACATGTTGTCTAGTGAGGCCAGTCCCTGGAGAAGGACATCACATTTGCTAAAGTGGAGGAGAGGGCAGTGAAAAAGAGGCAGGGTCTTCAAGGAGATGGAGCGACCCTGTGGCTGCAGCAATGAGCTCGGACACGCAAAGGACGGTGAGGGTGCCGCAGGACTGGACAGCGTTCTGTCCAGTAGTGCCTGGGGTCACTATGAGTCAGAGCACTGACCACAGCGCCTCACGGTGGCTTCTAGCAACAAGAGCAGCAGCATGAACGCTGAGGCGGGTTCCTCAGAGTTCCTGGACTGCGCTGGACTGTGAAGAAAGACCTGGTGGTCCACTTTCAAAGCTCAGCCCATGAAGACCCCGCGGATGGAAACAGAACGTTGCCCGGTACCGCACAGAGAGAGCTTGGTCTCCTGTGTTGGAAACCAGGCCAAAGGGACAGTGGCCGCCACAATGGCCTCGAGCACACTCACCGTCGTGGAGAGGGGCGCAGGGCAGGGCGACGATGGCTCCTTCCGTGGTGCATTGAACCGCCATGAGTCAGTCATTCGGCGGCCACTGGTCCTGGTAGCAGTCAGTTGGAGATGCGGGGTACCTTGACATCAGTCAGGTGTCTGCCCAGAAACAGGGGTCATCAACGGCTGGACTTACGGTCCTCACACACGTCCCACCTTCCACCCTCCAGGTTTCCCACGGTCAGACCCTGTCTTGACTTTGCCTGCTCTTCAGTCTGAAGCGGCCTGGCTGTGTCAGAAAGGAAACCACCCCTGTACCTGAAGGAGAGGCATTGAAAGGGATACAGGTGGGAGAGCGAGGGAAGGCTTGAAGCCATCGGGCCGCTGTGAGTCAGAGTGGATGCAACGGCAGTGGGTTTGGTTTGGGGTTGAGCTTGGGAGAGGCCAGGTCGGGGGAGTGGAGTAATGATGACACCTGTGAGCCCCATGCCCCAAATACATTCGGTCTCTGTTCTCTGGGAATGGCGGAGGAAGGGAACTCGGGGACAGAAGAAAATGGACTGCAGATTGAATTGCCTTCATAAAAAATTACCTCCATCCCCATGAGATCAGAAGATGCGGACGGTGGTGCTACCATGAGGGAATGTGGAGAACACCGCAGAGGGATCATGGTCAAATGGTGGAGCCATATGAACAAGAACGCCAGCTTCCTATGGAAACCAGACTTAGGGAGCCATGGAGACTGGGGACGGCCCTCGATAGGATGCCTGGGAAGAATCTTTGAACCTTGAACCAAAATGACCCCATGTTTGGCCCGAGGCATTGAGTGTTTGCCTCGACCCTACGAGCTTCTGCTGAAGAAATGTCTCCGTGCTCATCAGTCGGCCGCAGTCCAGCTCCGGCATGCATGACAACCCGAAGGGCCAGAGAGCCGCGAAGCCACAGAGGTGCGGGTGGTGAGGACGCTGACACCACGGGAAGAAGGCCACCAGGTGGCTGAGCTCTTTGTGCAGGAATTACACGTGGGTGTGCGTTTGACTGTGTATATTGCCGCCCAGAGGGACTAAAACACTTTGAACGTAATAAATTGCCATTTTTTAAAAGACCAAGCATCTTCTTCATATCCAGGCTTCCTCTTCTGGTCCTTCCAGAACAAGGTGGGGGAAAGGGGGGGGGGAGCACACAACCATCCAGAGGCAGCATCCCGAGAGCTGCAGGCTGAGCCGGTGCTGCTCCTACACCCCCTGTGAGATGATGGCAGGAATTGAAGCTTCTGGCCATCTTCTCTCTGGCCCCTCTCCAGGGTGCCTCAGAACCCTGCAGGTGGTCAGCTGGCTGACACAGTTGCTCCTCACCCACCCCCTTCCCATCCATTCCTGGGTTTAGGGTGCAAATGGCCAACCTGGTGCCCAGGATCTGACCTTTCTGCTGAGCTTCCACTTCAGGAGTATCTTCATTTCTTTAGAGCTGCTTCAAGTGAAGTAGGAGCCCTGGTGGGGTAGTGGTTATGAATTGGGTTGCTGGCCTTGAGGTCAGCAGTTCAAAATCACCAGCCAGTCTTCAGGAGAAAGATGCGGCTTTCTACCCCCATACAGAGTTACTGTCTCAGAAACCCATATGGGCAGTTCTACTCTGGCCTCCAGGGTCTCAGTGAGCTGGAACCGACTCAGTGGCAGTGAGTTTGGTTTGGTTTGGTCATTGAAATACAAGTGTGTGTTTTCAAAGAGTGGTTTAACAGGCTAGAAGAGAGGATTTGGGGTTCTGGTTCCAGAGGACGCCTCTTTCTACTGAGTCTAGGGAAGATCTCCTTCCTTGACTGTAGACTGCAGACTCAACATCGCTCAATTGCTTGGCAATTGCCACTCGGCATGTATCTTTCCCTCCATTCCGGGCTGCTTCTCTGTGCCTCTCTGCTCCTTGACATCTCAAGAGAGAGGTATCAACATAATCAAGTTAAGCATGTTGCCATGGGCCAGCCCTGGAGATGAGGTGGTCACATGTTGAGCTGCCAATTTCAAGCTCAGTTGTTCAAAACCACCAGCAGCAACATGGGAGAAAGACTAGGCTTTCTACACCCTTAAAGAGCTCCCATTTCAGAAACCCACAGGGGCAGTTCTACCCCATCCTACAGGGTCGCTGTGATTCAGAACTCACTGACCCAATGGCGATCAGTTGAGCTGGCAGCCGAGGGGGTCTTGAAAGCTGGTGGGTGCAATCTAAGGTGTACCCATTGGTCTCTTTCCCTCCAGAGATAGGAAAGAGAGGTGATGGAAATTGGAAGGCATATGGAGACAATGAGCCCAGTGAATTAACGGATCACACCCTCATCAGTCTCCACCACCCTGAGACCAGAACTAGAGGTGCCCGGGTACCCCAACCAACTTCTCTGGAAAGGAGCCCATTAGAAGGTCCCGGCCTGTGTGAGAGCATGGAACAAAACTCAGAAAAGAGCACGCAACCAGGCCTGCTGAGGAAAAGACAGGTGGGACCCCAGAGAGTAAGGCCCTGAGTCACCCTTCAAGTGTGGAACTGAACCCACCCCATGTGGTAAAATAATCAACTAGTCAAGATCAAAAGGAGGAGCACTGACCCAAGAATACAGGTTAGAGGCCTGTGAGAAGCAGGCACGGAGGCCGGAAAGCACAGGGAGGGGGGCTGACCAGGGAGCTTCCATGGTCAGGATTACAATGGATGAGTTGAAAGAAAATGAGTATAAATCATTCAAGGTCAAACTGATGATCTGTTCTGTCAATCTTCACCTAATTCACAATTTTAAAAAATTTTTAAATAAATAAGTCAAGCCTTGCACTGAGTCACGGCTCCTTAACACGCCAAAGACAGCCTTCCTGCCGAAGCCTGGGGCTTAGGGATCCAGCACATAGCTTTGGGGGGAGCACAACGGAGACCATCACAGAGGGCTTCAGATAGTTTTTCTCCTGAAGAAAAAGACTGTTCTAAGGACCACGGCTCAGAGTGAAGAGAGTCGGTGGGTGTTGCTGATGACCCCAAACCACCCTGACTGCTTGTCCGCTGCTCCCAGCGGGGTTCCCACACACCCCCAGCCCCAGTGTGTTTTCCTTCCTAGCGTCATCTCTTCACAGCCCGTAACCCCACTCGACTCTAAAAACAAAGGTTATTTTGCCCTCATTTGATCTGCTGTCCTGGGGCTGTTTTCCTTGTCTGCCCTAGACCAAAGCCTACACACACACACACACACACACACACACACACGTACGTACGTACACACGCATGCACACACGCACACATGCACACGTGCATGCAAAATGCCCTTCAAACCCCTAAAAACAACAAGATCAAACCTAACAAGGGCAGTAGCAATCAAGGGGTCCCTCCATCTGCTCCTTAACCCCTGGCAGAGGGCCACGCTGGACCCTAACAAGGAAGAGATTTGCTGAGGACAGGGCAGGCTTGATAAACATGGCCCTCGCTCGCCAGATAAATCTCCCAGAGCTAGGATGGTGCCAGGATCTTACAGCGACAAGGAAACACACACACACACACACACACACCTGCTTCTCAAAAGGCCTTTGACGGTGAACATGCTGGCTAATTGAGGTAGGAGCCCTGGTGGCATAATGGTTACACATTGGGCTGCTAACAACAGGGTCAGTAGTTCAAAACCACCAACTGCTTCTTGGGGGAAAAGATGAAGCTTTCTTCTTCTGGAAAGAGTGACAGTCTAGGAAACCTACTGGGGCAGTCACACCCTGACCTATAGAGTCACCATGAATCGGAATCAACTGGATGGCAGTGAGTTGGGTTGGTTAGGTTAGGTTGGATTGGGTTTGATTTATGGCCCAAAGTCATAAAAGAGGATGCTGCAAATTGGCTTCAGTTAATGGCCTTGGACATGTCTCTCTGCACCTGCTACCTGTGACTAGGTGTGCCCAGTGACTCCGCAGAGTTCAGTCCTTGGAGGCGTTTATGGGCATGGCAGACGCCCATGGGGAATTTGGGGCCCTAAGGAACACAAGCAAGCAAGAAGTTAGCATGAAGGAACCTGTCCATCCCTTATCTCTATGTCCAGATTCACTACTGTCTCATAGGAGGCGAGGCTGTGGCAGGACACCCTCCAACTCTTCCACACAGTTGGGCGGCTGGCAGAGAGGGTGGCAGACCATTCTGGAAGACCTCCAAGTCATCTTCTCAAATCACAGCTCTTCCCCAAACTTGGCCAATATTCTCCAAGGTGTAGATACACAATCGATGAAGGCAGGGAAATTGTCCAGGGGGCTCAGCTGGGCACACTGACAAAATAGTGTTGAAGGCAACCAGCATGCCCAAGTGCCTTTCGCTCATCAGATAACTTCTTCTGCCTCCGTGTGCCTGGTCACGTGGTTAAGAAGCAACCTTCGTGCATATCAAGTAGAGAGTGTGACGTCACATTGGACAGATGTCCAACTCCCTGGGTCAGATGTCTGCAGGCATCAATCGGCTTTCAAAGTGCAAGCTGCTTCCGTGCCATTGGAAAATAAGTACATGCTAGAGAAGGCTTTGGGTTCCTTCTCCTTTTCTGCTCTAACTTGCCCTGTGCCCCTCCCCCTTTCTTTTCCCCATATCCCTCTTGTAATATGTCATCTTCCCTGTGTACCCTTGAGCCATTGGTCTGCTAACCGCCAGGTCGGCAGTTTGAAACCGCCACTTGAGAAAGATGAGGCTTTCTATTCCCATGAAAGTTACAGGCTCATAAATGCACAGACAGCTCTACCCTATCCTATAGGATCACCACGACTCAGTGCCAACTTGATGGCAGGAAGGGAGAGAGGGGGGATAGAGGGAGGGGGAGAGGAGGAGGGAGAGGGAGAGGGAGAGGAGGTAGGAGGGCGTGAATGAGTGAGTGAGATGCGCTAGCTTATTGCTTTCCTACCCCGCCCCCTCTCACCCTGAAACACATCAAAACCTGGTTCTTTAGGTAGGAAAGCTTCTGTCTTGATGTTTCCTTTTATGACAGCAATATCACACAGTATTTGTCGTCTCGTGACAGGCCACCTTCCCTCAGCATGCTGTCCTCCACACTCATCCATCGTGGGGTGTCATGCAGTTCCAGCAGTATTCTGGAGCAATCCGTAGGGGCGCATCAGGTGTTTGGACCAACGTCCCTTATCCGTGCCCCCACTGGCGGCCATTGACGTTGTTCCGTCTTCTTGCTCCTGGGAAGAGGGCGGTGGTGGCGGCGAACACAGGTGTGCCTCTCTCTGCGCCGCTTGGCATCCTGTTTCTGTAGGGTGCGGGGCGAGGAGACCGGTGCCGGGCACATGGTGGCTCTCTGCCCCGTGGCTCGGGAAGTGCCATGCGGCTTTCCACAGGGGCTGTGCGGTTCTACAGACCCCCGGGCAGTGTCTGAGAGCTCCAAACTCCCCCATACTCTCACCAGCGCCTCGTTTCTGTTTGGGGTGTGGGGTTGGTTTGGGTTGGGGTTTATTTGGTGGGGTGGGGGCGGAGGGTGGGAGGGCTACATTTTCTATCAGTGTCGTGTCGGGCGGTCCACATCCCTGTTTTGAATGGCTAGCGAGCATGTTCCTGTGTTTGCTGGCCGCCGGATGTCATCTTTGGTGAACCCTCTGCTCGTTTTTTTAATTAATTGATTCCTCTTTTCCTGGTGGAGGCAGACTCGTTCCCTTTCTAAGAACGGTTTGGCGGTCATTAACTCCTCGTCTGCCGGACGCTCTAGGCTGACCTTGGACTTGAGTGGCCGTGTTGTGTTCAGGGCGCCGCCCTGGGAGAGGAGGCTGGACTTTCCCTGCGGGTTGCCTGGCTGTCCTGTCACGGCCAAGTCTCCTCTTCGGGGAAACCACTGATTGCTGCGTTTGAACCACAAACCTTTTGGTAGCAGCCAAGTGCTCCACCTGTGCATTGGCACCTTGCTTCCGTGGTGCACTGTGCCACTGAGAGTCCCTCAAACTTGTCCCTCATGGCCAGTGACATTGAGGCCAGGCAGGGGCACCATCTGCTGGCTCCACACCCAGCTGCCACCTCTCTCATACCATCCCTCTCCCACCCCCTTTCTCTCCACGCACAACCAAGTCAGAGCAAAACACCTAGGATCTTAGTTTCTGCCCAAATCCATGGATCAACAAATCTGCTTGGGAACTTCCCAGCCCTTGCTGCGAATAAAATTTCTCCAGAAACAATTGAGTCCCTGTCAGCATTCATGCCCCCAATCTCCTCCTCTCTCTCCCATCAAGCTGTTGGCCCTCTTCAATCACAGGTACCTCTACTCCATGGGGTTTGCCACGGCTGTTTCCTCATAGACAGACCACCACGCCTTTCTTCCGTGGCACCTCAGGTGGTTTGTTTTTGTGTAGTTTTAGTTTTTTTGCTGTTTGCTTTTTAATTCATTATTAATTGGGGTTTAATACATATATCATTTCCCAGTTCAATGACATCAAGCAGAATTGTACAATTGCTACGGCCGTCCGTTCCCAAACCCTCTTCTTCCTACGTGGACTCCCTTCACACACACACACACACACACACACACACACACACACACCACTCAGATGGGCTTAGACCTTCAAATGCCTTTACCGTTTGTACCATGCAAACCAATATCAAACCCACGGCTGCCAAGTCGATGTCAACTCAGAACCACCCTAGATCAGGTTCCGGAGACTCTAGCTCTTCATGGGAGCACACAACCTCAGCTTTCCCCAACTGTGCTGGTGCGTTTCAGCCACCAACCTTGGGGTTAGTTTATTCCAATGCCGAACTCGCACCACCAGGACCCCTCTCAACAGCAGGAGCGCCATAAGAACATCCCCTCAGGCAGGTTTGTATCCATGGCCGCGACAAAGGCTACGGCTGGGTCAGGACATCACACACATAGTTCTTTCCTTGCATGGCCTTAATACTATTTTAGAAACCAAACCCACCGCCAGAGAGCCCATCGGGACTCACAGCCACCCTGCAAGACAGGGTGGGGCTGCCGCTGAGACCGAAACTGTGTGCTGGAGTCGAAAGCCTCGTCTTTCTCCTTCGGAGTGACTGGTCTGTTCAAACTGCTGGCCTGTGGTTTACAGCTGAAGGCGTAAGCAGGACACCGCCTCTATTGTAGTCGTTTCCCATTTTCCACTCTCGGTTAGTCTGGGTGGACTCGAGAAACAGGTCCAGGGACACTCATATAT
Source organism: Tenrec ecaudatus (assembly GCF_050624435.1). Classification (NCBI taxonomy): domain Eukaryota; kingdom Metazoa; phylum Chordata; class Mammalia; order Afrosoricida; family Tenrecidae; genus Tenrec; species Tenrec ecaudatus. The sequence continues at coordinate 4,153,133 of NC_134539.1, read as the reverse complement.
ATGTAAGAGAGAGCTTTATATCGATGCGCAATTGAAAACAGCCCAACCCAGTCCAGATCGAGTTCATAAGTCTGATATTAGCCCATACGTCCAATACTAGTTCATAAATTCCTCTTCAGACTCACGCAGCACATGCAATGACGCCGAATGCAGGAAGCTCACAGGCCAGTGGGTGCAAAGTCTTGCAGATCCAGTTGCGGTGGAAGCATCTCAGCACTGGCAGGGGTCTGTCCACGTGGCTCCTTCAGCTCCAGGGCGCGAGCCTAGCTCCATGTGTCTTCTCAACAGCAATGTCTCTTAGGGAGTTAGCTTGTGTCCCATCTCCAGCAAACTCTTTATCTCCTCAGTGCCTCCAATGAGGCCATCAGGCTGCGAACTGATTGGGCAGGTAAGCTCCACCCCTTCACTCTAAGTCTCAAGTTGACAACAGGTGATGTCACAACCACAACATCCCTGGGCAACAGTCGACATGAACTGCAAAAACGCCTTCCAAGCAGTGTACAAGCCTTTTGTCTTCCACCAGCCATGTGCCTTGTCCAAAGGAAGGGTACTTTCACTCGGTACACGGATGAAAGAAGCAAATCCAGAGGATTTCCTAGCCCAGAAAAGGTGTTCCTCTGTCTTCAGGTCTCTCAACATTGGTTTTCAGGTCAAAAGCGGCAAACTCAGTAGAATGGACAGCTGCTACGTGCTGTGGGGTCAGGTGTCCAGCGCAGAGCAGCCCCATGTGAACGAGTAGCACTTCCCAATTGGGTTTGGTTTGAGCTTTTCAGTTTTGAACATTTCATTGTGGTTTTGGATGAAAGTGGACCCGTGGGCTTTTCTAAGCTGTGATCTTTACAGGAGCCAATCGTCAGGTCAGAAATCCCCCAAAGAGCAAATGGTTGGGTTTGAACCGCCAACCTTATGATGTGCAGCCAGCCTAGTGCTGAATATCACAGCACCAGGGACCTGGACAGCAAGGAGCTCTGGTGGCACCGCGGGTTATGCATTGGGCCCACTAGCCATTCCGCAGAAGAAACATGGGACCCTCTGCTTCTGTGAAGATGCGCTGCCTCAGAAACCCAAGAGCCCAATCCGCTCCGTCCAGTAGTGTCCCTACGAGCCGGCACCAACTCGCTGCAGTGGGTTGGATACTGACGTTTCCTCTTGATGCCAAGTCCCCTTTGATGCACGTTGTGTGTCCCATCCAGACTCCAGATTAGAATATGCAGTGGAGTCCTGTCAAAGAGCAGCCCAGGAGTTGAATTGCAAAACCGATCGGTGACATCTCCTCATTCCAGGGGCAGAATGCCAAGCAGCACAGACCCTGTAGGAGGGTCCTTGGCACCGCTGCACACAGCCTTTCTTCACTCGCCTCTGACCCCCCTACCCCTCCCCATACACACACACCTGTGAGCTGTCCCAGCAGCAGCATGATTCTGATTGGAGGGTGGATTCACAGCCTTGTTCAGCCATTTCCTGGTTGGGGAGCCTTGGCTAACTTCCCCTCTTCATCCCGCGGCTTGCAAGGACACCAGAAGAACCAATGCGCCTGAGGTGAGGTGTTGGCAAGAGCGTTGAGTTCCGGTGTGCCTCAGAACACCCGAAGAGTAGGGCCATCTTCTGGGAAATACAACCAGAGACTCCTTAGAAGCGAGGCTGGTGAGAGACTTCATCTTGCTTTCTTTGGACACATCACCGGGAAGGACCAGTTGCTAGGAAGGGACATCATGGACACCCCGTGTCCAACAGAATGAACCGGTGTCTAGTCCTGCACTGGCTGCGAGGCTGGCAGGACCATTGAGCCGATCCATGGGACAACTGTCAGGTCCCCTGACCTTCTGCTTCACCAGACACACTGTTTTCCTTGGCTAGCCCTCCGTGGCAGGGAAAATCCATGAGTGTAAGCCCTGGCTCATAAATTCTTTGAAGCTAGAACTTGCTTGAGATCCCCCAGAGTCTTCGGCCAGCACAAGGAGAGCAGGGACAATACGAATGAGAGGAGAGGATGCAAAACACTCACTGGGTTCTTGCTCTGGCCCTGACTCCATGCCAAGAGCTGCAGAAGCATCAGCCACGTCATTTCCCAGCAAACCATTGCAATGTGATTACATCCCTGTTTTATGCATGAGATAAGAAAACCAAAGCCCAAGAGGAAAACCGTGCTTGCCAGATATTGAAATCGGGTTCGTAAACATGCTCAAGGCAATAAAAAAGGAGACAGCCTCAATTTCCCTTTCTGATCTGCAGCAGCAGTGCGTGCATCTCTGGCACTTTTTTGGCTCCTTCCTCTGAATCCGTTTCTAACAATTCCGGGGCTCCAGCCATTGTATGACTCTCATTTAGAAACTGGAAATGTTCTGAGTTGGGAAACTTTTCCGAAACAGCCTAAGTCTCACAGTGCAAGGGGGCCGGGAGGGAAGGGGGCTGCCTTTCTTCATCCGGCACTCCTGATCCATCGTGTACTACAGTCCCATCGATCAGGCGAGGCTTGTCCCTGCTGTTGAAACAGCAGTTGATGAGAGGTGACATTTCTCTGTTGTCGCTAATAAGAGCCCTTCGGTGGTTGGCCCATACAAGCCAGCTCACGGACCGGCACGCACCTCCCATGAGGATTGCATCAGCTCAGGTCATAGCTTCATGGCGCCAGCAGGAAGCATGGCCAAGGTACGTGGCACTTCATCAGGTTGGCTTCCTGGCAAAGCCCCGCGAGGCGCATGTTTGCCGGGAGAGGGTTCGCTTAGAAGCAGCACAACTGCGATCCGGTTGTCTGTAAAGGTCGGAGAGTTCTTCCCCAGGTGGGGAATGGAAACTGATGACGCTCGGGTGTCCTCAGCGAACCGAGGGCCTCATGCGTTTGGACAACGCCCCATCGCGTAGGCAAGCAAACACCCTACTGAAACCACCATGCAATCCGGCAGGGTGACCAGCAGCACAGGCCTGCAGAGGCCCTGGCCCTGGCTGTGGCCTCAACACTGATTGTGGAGTGTTCTTCATTCCTTCTGCCCCCACCCAGCAGATCACTCACATGGGATTTCACTTACGATGCAGGTTTATTCCAGGTACTTGGAGAGACAGTAGCAGCACATCCTGGACAGTCTCAGAATCGAGTTAGCATAAAGCTAAAAAGACCAACAGAAAGGACCCAGGAACCAAGGCGAAACAGTCATTGCAGAGCCGGCGCTCAGGGTCCTGTGAGGCCTCACCTACAGCCCCAGCAGCGTCTTCTGCCAGATTAGAAGATGCAAGTTCATAACATTCAGGTGATTGTTGGAGGCGCCGAGTCCCCTCTGGAGGAGCAGGCTTGTGATTGTAACCCTCTTTTGAGTGAGGAAGAGGGGAAGATTAATCGCCTCAAGGCAAAATCAATATGACTTGGCTCCTACAGCCTCTGTGTTAGACCATGTAGACTAAACACTCATATGTGTATAAGAAAAGGGTTTATATACAAGAGCAATTGAATATTGAGGAAAAAATCCCAGCCCAGTCCAGCTCAAGTCCATAAATCCAATATTAACCCGTTTGTCTGATACCAATCTATAAAGTCATCTTCAGACTCACACAAAATATCCACTAGTGGATCCAGTGGTGGTGTGAGCATCTCAGTGCTGGCAATGGTCTCCATGTGGCCCCTCCAGCTCCCAGAGCTGCATCAGGGTATGTTCATGTGGCTTCTCTTCAGGGATTCCTTGCAGGGAGTGAGTCAGTCCAAAGAGAGAGAGAGAGTCTCCTGCCTCCAAGGAGAATACAGGAGTTCCCAGAATCCTTAGAAGAAGGCCATGCCCACTGAGACAGTTAGGGTTTATTGTGCCAACCTGGCCGAAAAACACACGTGGGGTTAATTGAAGGGCGGAGGGATAAATGGCACAGTGAGCCTCGCCTTTCTAGTTCTCAGGTCTCTTGCTTTGTGATGGTCGAACCAGGGTACAGCTGCCTTAGCCAGTTCCCTGCTTCGGCCGGCAAGGCTCACTTCCTGCAAGACACCCCCAAGGAGAAGCCACATGGATGTACCCTGATGCAGCCCTGGATGCTGGAGCAGCCACATGGAGACCCCTGGCAGTGCTGAGATGATTACAGTTTCGCTGATTCAGTTTTCTTCCTGCAGGCGGCATCATTGCATGTGTTTTGTGAGATGGAGGAGGACTTTGTGGATTGGTGATGGGCATATGGACTAATGTGGGACTTAGAGGGTTGGAGAGCACTGGGTTGGGATGCTTTTTGAATAAACACTTACCCTTTATATAAAACTCTCTCTTACCCATATGAGTTTCAGTGGATTTGTTTCCCGAGTTTACCCAGACTAACACACCCACAGTGAGACCTCATTGGCTATGAACTGATTGACAAGCTTGACTCCACCCCTTCCCTCTTAATCCTCTCAGATTGACCAATGGCTGGATCACTACGGCAGCCTCCCCATGGCACTGTTGTTGGTGGAGGGTACGTTCAAGATCGTAAGCTCAGAAATGGCATCAAGGATGCACACGTGTGGCCTCGGCAGCGCCAGTACCAGGACCCAGCGAGTCGCATTCTGATCCCTCCCCTCCCCTGCGCAGGCCTGTGCTCGTCACCCAGAGGACGGGCAATACCGTGGGGCCCACAGACCGTGGTTCTGCTGGCCTCTCCGCAGTACGGGAGTGAACAGCTGGGCTGGACAGGGTGCGCGGTGGCTCAGGAACCCAGGCTCCGTCCACGTGACTCTGTCATTTTCCAGCCTGCCGTCTCCATCGACTCCGTGAACGTGGCCCGCTCCCCGGTACCACACGGTGTTCTAACCATAAGAAAGTAGGCTGGGGGGGGGGGGTCATGTAGTTTTCCTTTAAGGAAGGGAGGCTGCCGTCCCACACATCCTCTCTGATCACTCTCCACTTGAGAGAACTTAGGCATGTGCCCTGGTGGCACAACAATTAAGTGCTCGCCTGCTAACCACAGGCTGGCCGTCCAAACCATCCAGTGGCAAGGCACTTTCTTTTTGAGTGCCCACGAAATATCCGCTAAAAGAGCCCAGAGGTGGGACTCACTCACCTTAGGGCGGGAGAAGGCCACGCATCCTCCGCCCCACTGGCTACTCTGGACCTTTTCTCATTCCTTTTTTTGGAGGCGAGGGATGAGGGGAGGGCAGGAAAGATGTCAGTCACCCAGTGGAAGTGCTTCCCACTGCGTGTCACAAGGAAAACTGGGTGCTCCGACCGCCGTGATGCCAGCTTCTCCCAGACGAGGCTGAAGCAGGCTGTCCCCGTTGCCCTGAACCCCACGAGGCTGCACCTTCAGAGTGTGAAGGGGATCCCAAGTCCTGTCAGGAGGATGTGTGCTGTGCACACGCGTGTGCGAGAGAAGCAGAGGACAGTGTGACCCTCCCCCCAGGAACGAGCACGACATCCCCGGGGGGTCTCCAGCCAAGTCCCCCAGGAGTGGGGCCTCGGGGAGCCACTGGACATGCCCGTGGGAAAAAGCCAACCTGTGTCATCAAGGCCCAGCAGCTTCGGGAGACGCGTCCTGGGGCCACGCAGCTCGGTGGCTTGCTCAAGCCTGACGGTGCTGTTTCGCTTCGCGTGCGTCCTCGCTTCTGTGGCTTCTGGATCAGCCGGTTCACACAGGACGAAACTGTGCCTTGTCACCACGCCCCTCTGCGGTTCCCTCCTGACGCCCCATGGCTCCTCCCAGCGTCACCCCTCTCTCCAGACCCTTCCCTCCCCAGCCCTCAGAGCTCTGCTCCTCTGGCTCAGTGGGCCGCTGGAGTCCCTCTGCGAGAAAGGACGCCAGGAACCGGAAGTGAACGCTTTGCCTGGTGGGAAATGCCTCCGGAAAGGATCCTTCCCGGCTGCATTTGGATGTTCTGTTTCACTGTAGAGTGAACAGAGCATGGCAGGGCCCCATGGCTGGTGGGTCCCCCGGCCTTGATTTCCCACGCGCGCCCACTCCAGGCGACAATGGAGAACACCCCCAGGACCTCCTAGGATGGGAACCCTAGCAACACATGCGAGCCAAGAGGTTGGTGGTCTGAACCCAACAGCGCTCCGCAGGAGAGCGTTTCAGCAGCCGGTTTCCATGACAGACGTGCCGCCTTGGGACAGCTCTGCTCCGCCCCACAGGGTCACCGTGAGTCCCCATCAAGTCTGTGCCGTGGGGTCGGGTCTGTGGGCTCCCCCAGGCAGCAGATGGCCAAGTCTTTCTCCACAGATCACCAACGCGGGGGCTGGCGGCTGAGTGTATCACCAGGCTCCTTAGCATGGCCAGACCCTGTCTCACATGCTTTAGACATGTTCTCAGGAGGGACCGACCCCGGAGAATGTTGTGCTTGTAAAATCGAGAACCAGAGGAAAAGAAGCTGTCAAGGAAATGGATTGGCACAGTGGCTGCAACAATGGGCTCGCGTGTGTGTAGGGTGGTGGGGACGGCCTAGGACCAGGCAAGGATTTCCTGTTCCACGTAAGGTCGCTGTGAGCCGGAGCTCACCCGGGCATCCAACCACAGCAGAAGCTCCCAGAACCCTTCCTAAGTAAGTCGATGCGTGTTCTGATAACATGCAATAGACACACACACGCCACAAGGAAACAAGGGTTGTCAGAATGGCGTGTCCTTTTCCATGGGCTGCAGTAACGAGAGACCACCAGTTGGGTGGCTCCCAACGACAGAAACTGACTGAGTTGACAACCAGCTTGAGAGGCCGGAAATCTGAAATCAAGGGTTTGGTAAGACCAGGCTCCTTTGATATATGTCCTTGGGGGTGGGGGGGCACAGCTTCCAGTGGCCAAGACAGAAGCCCTCTACTCTGCCCATTGAGGGGTGACAGGTGACTGCAACCTAGTGATGTCCCTTCCTACTGGGGCACGGGGCGGCTCACCACCACCGCTCACAGTGTCAAGGGGCATGGAACTCACAGGCACACGCCATGCACACTGAGACACATGCAAGTGCACACGTTTCCTTAGTGACTCCACTATCCCAGAGAGGTGCCACTGTAGAAGGGCGAAAAACATGTGCCCGTTTCCCTCACGGTGAGAGGGTTAATCCAGGAGTGTGCATGGTAACATTTGGGATTGTGTGCCTTTTTGTTTGTTGGCTGTCTGGATTGTGTTTTACTGGAATATATATATGTATGTGTGTATATATATATAATTGTTTTACCCATACAGAGACATACTGCTGGTGGGTCTGTGCATGGTAACTGCGAGTGGGCCTCCCACATTCCCTGGGAAGAAAACGGAATGAAATGAGAAGTTTCCCAGGAACTTTGGGAGGCGCTCCCTGCTTGCAAGAAGCACCTGCTGTACCGGTGATGCTGGCTGTGCACACCTCCGTGATCGCTGCCCTGAACACAAGATCAGGGTCCCCTCAGCTGCGGATGCCCACCCACCCCCACTTAGGAGGGGTCTCTTCCTAACCCGGGAGCGGCCTGGACTCTGTTTCCCAGATGCTTTTAAGCAACCCAGACTCATTGGACATCCATGCTCGAAGACACCCGAGTCCATGAAGAGGCCACCAGAGGAACAGGTCCTGTACAGTGGCGCTGTCACCCATATTCCCACTGGGGCAAGCCAAGAACTCACAAATCAAAACTAAAATCCCTGGATTCTTAATCCGTGGGGGCTTCTCCTTCTCAGCCACCCTTCGGACTCGAACCACGGACATCATCTTCCTTTCAAGACCCTGAGCCCCCTGAGGGATGTAGCCAGCCTTTGCTTTACTCTGTTGTCCATGGTGGCCACTGAGTTGGCACCAACTCACGATGGCCCAACTTACCAGAGACTGAAACACCGTCCATCCCAGCACCATCTTCACGGTGGTAGGGGTGCGGGAACTATGGCAGCAGCCAATATGTGTGCCTCCAGCCTCAGAGGGCTCCCCTTCCAGCACTGCCCCGGACGATGCTTGGTGGACATCCCTGGGGGTTTTCTAATTGGCTAATTTTCATGAGAAGATCATCAGGTGTTTCTTCCTAGTCTGTCTTATTCTGGCAGCTCTGCTGAGACCCATCCACCCTGGTATCTGAAAGACCAGTGCCACGCCTCCCAGCATCACAGCCACACACAGGACAACACTGGACAGATGGATGATGTCCCTATCCACCCAGACAATGCCTGGCTCATGGTAAGTGCTCCCTGGGAAAGGCTTGACCATTCACCCACCAGCTGACACAGATGTTCCCACCTCCTGCCGTGTAAATTGAGCCATGAGATTCGCATATTCAACCCACACTCACCTTGGATGACTGTCTGGAGTGCCGAGGGGGAGGAGGGGTTACTGCAGAATTCCCAATGTCACTTGGGGAGGAAACGCATTCTTCACCAGAAGCAAGTCAAGTTCTGGCCACAGCTCTTGATTTATTGGCACTGGGGGGACCTGGTGGCTCTGTATTTATAGCGGAGCTGGAGATAAGGGCGCTCGGGGAAGTGCTACTGCGCTGTGCTGCCTTCGTCCGCGTGACAGCAGGAGGGGACAGTGCAGGCGCTAAATCAGGGTGCCACTCAGAATGGGAGTCGCATCTTCCTCAACCTGCACAAGGTTCACCAAGGCTTTGTGGGAAACTTTGATCCCTCTTCCTTCTGCTTCTAGAAGAATCTAGAGGGATGGGGAGGCATTTGCTTCCTAAGCGCTGGCAAAGCTGTTGTCACTAAAGAGGTCCAGGGGACATCGCATGGATGGTCAGTGCTACAAATCAGGGTCACTGGTACCTCTCTCTCATCCTTCTAGAAGGCTGCCTAATGCAGGGGCCTGCCTTCTCAACTCCACCTCCGCCCCTTCCCCAGATGTTCAAAGGAAACACAACAACATCCTGAAGTCGATTCTCTTTAATACATTTATAGCCCAAAAAAACCCTGCAAATGATGCGCAAGTCTATAAAAAAGGACTCGTTTGCCCATTGTTCTAGGCTCTCAATTTCTTAGACTATCTACTGACAACCATTTGGGATGAGTTCTTCCAAATCTTTTTCCACCTAGCTCCCTGTGTATGAGGAGCCATGGTGTTGCCGTGGGTTAATTGACGGGTTGGCTGTTCGCCACCACCTGAGAAAGGTGAGACCGTCCTGTAAAGGAAACCCACAGAGGCAGTTCTGCTCAATCCGGTAGCGCAGTGTGAGTGTGGATCCACTCAACGGCAGTGAGTTTCGCGTGCCCGTGCGCGAATACATGGGCATAATGAATACACATTGGTGCGTGTTTATTTTCCAACTCTGTCCTATCAGATGCCCTGCAGCCTGCGTACTCCTCTTACCAGCATTCTCCCACTACAGCCAGTTGCTGAGTCGGTTCCCCCTCTTAGTGCCTCATGTATGTCGGAGCACAGCAGTGCCCCGTGGAATTCTCCATGGCTGATCTTGGGGAGCAGATCACCAGAACTTTCTTGGGAGGCACCTGTTGGTGGACCAGAACCTCCAACCTTCCAGTTATCCGTATGTCTGTGTTGTGTGAGCGACTGTCGAGTAGTTCCAATTCACAGTGGCCCTGTGTGCAAGGGAAGAAAGTGATGCCTGGTCCTGTGCCATCTGCACGGCAGGTCTTAGGTGGGCCCCGGGCTGTAGCCAGTGTGCCAAGACAACCAACTGACAGAGATGAATACTCGTGCCCACCCCAAAGAAAGGGGACGCAGCGGAGTGCGGAAATCATTGCACCTTGTCATGAATATGGCACGCAGGTAAAATTCTGCAGAAGATCCCCCGGCACCTGTTGTAGCTGAACATTGACAGGGAGCTGCCAGGAATTGGAGCAGGATTGAGAAGAGGCCATGGCCCAAGGGATGTGATTGCTCACGTCAGATGGACCTTAACTGAAAGCAGAAAATATCAGAAAGATGGTTACATGGGTTGTGTTGACTACAAAGGCTCAGTGCTGTGTGGGTCACGGCACTGAGAAGAACAGGATTTCCCGCAAACCCCACTGTGCCCACAGAGAGCCTGTAGGAGGGGAGGACTGAAAGCACTTGCTGATGAAGGTCAAGGACTGTGGATCGCAACTCAACGTGAAGAAAACCAAAACCATCCCTTCTGGACCAAAAGGTAACATCCTAATAAATGGAGAAGAGATTGAAAGCACCAAAGATGCCGTCATGCTTGGCCCCACAAGCTGTGTTCATGGGAAACCCAAGGATGCATTGCACTGGACAACGCTGCAGCACAAGCCCTCTTGAACGTGCTGAAGAGCAAGGATGTAACCGAAGACGACAGTGCACCTGACCCAAGCCGTGGCGTTTTCAGTCGCCTCATGTGCCTGTGGAAGTTGGACGAGGAACAGGGACGACCGCCCAGGAATCGATGCACTGAACTGTGATGCAGGCAAAGAATACTGAAAGCACCACGGAGGCCCAGTCGAGCAAGCACATCGGCCTGGACGAGGGGCGGCCAGAATGCGCGTCAGAAGGGAGCTCCTGGGGACTTTGTCTCGTGTGGGCCAGACGTGTTATCACAGACAAGTCCGTGGAAATGGACAGACACGTGATAAAGTAGATCAGCAAAACCGGGAGCTCCTCCACACGGTGGGCTGACACGGTGGCTCAAAGGTACAGCAGCTGGGCGCCCGGTGCGAGGGCGGGCAGTGTTTGCCGTGTTGGACACAGGGTGACTGTGAACCGGGACCACCCTGGAGGCACCCACCCAACAGCAGCATGCAAAGGCCGAACGTGGAATATAAGGCGAACATTCCTTCAGCCCGCTGTTCTGAATTTGTGGGCATTTAAAGCCAACACACGATGGTTTGGAAACTCGTCTGTCACTGAAGTCCACACGTCTCAGACACTTTTGTGCTTCAGTACACATGGAGTCGCTAGTTCTCTCCATCTCAGCTTGACCATTCTGAACACCACGAGCCGTCACGTCTCTCACCACCGATGCCCATTTCTAATCCTCCCATGCACCGTGTTTGGGCATCGCCCTCATACCCGTAATGGCCTACAAACTCCTTAAGATGAACTGTCTTCTGTGTTTACCTTTGTCCGCGTACATGGGTGCCAGCGTAGGTGCTTTCCTGCCGGACAAATTCCTCAAAATGGATGTGACCATTTCTGGGCCGTCAGCGAGCTGAACTCTAAAAATAGGTCTGCACCAATTTATAGTCCCATAAACCACGTCCGAGATTCTCTGCCCGCACCACACCATCTGATGGACATCTGACAGGCGCCTCGTCGCGGCTTTTTATGTACATTTCTCCCGAGTGGTTGCTCCTTTTCCTGTTGGTTTATAGGAGTTCTTTATCAATTATGACAGCTTATCACATTACATAAAGAACCCTGTTGGGTCTTGCTGGAATTGTAAAGCTTACTTTGGACAAAACAAACATCTATAGAAAGAGAGAGGCTGTTCCCATCAGAAATGCATGTCTCTTCATTTATTCTTTTTAATCTTCTTTAAAAATTTTTACCTTTTTTTAGTATGCAAAGCCTAGACATTCTCTTTTAGGTGTAGTTCATGATATTTTGGAAGGATTTTTTTCCTGTTCCTATTTTCGTTAGGCTGGGTTCTCTAGAGAAGTAAAACAAGTGATGCTTACATGTGTATGTGAACAGAAAGAAATGTATCTCAAAATGGATCAGGTAGTTGTAGAGGGTGGCAAATCAAGTCCAGCTCAAGCTCATGGGTCAGGTGTTAAGCTGGAGGCTTGTCTTGACTCAGGTAGCTGCTAAGGCTGGCGAACCAGTAAGCAGGGGAACCAAACAGGAGGACATGGCTGGTGGAGGCAGAGGGGATGAGGCCAAGCTCTGCAGGTCAGATGGTGGCTCTGACGACTCCCAAGGCCAGCAGGCATCATGGCGAGCCATTGGCTTACATCTCACGGACAGAGTTCTTGAGCCAGACCTTCTTGAACCAGAGTTCAATGAACCAGATCCAGGATCCAGACCAGCATGTTCTTAAAAGATAAGAAAGCTGTCGGTTTACGTCTATTGCTCTCATATCTAGAAACTCTCTGGGACTTCCTTCAGTGGCTTCCAATAACTTCCAATCAATTAACAGAGGTTTCCAGGTAGACTAGTAGCTCATGTCTCAGTGATTATAGATTCTTCTCTTCTTGCTTGGTTCTTCTCTGCTCTTGATGTTCACAGATCGGTACCTCCAGAAAAACACTGAATTATTGCCTTGTTCTTGAATGTTTTAGGGATGCTTCTACTATGTCCTTATTAAGTATGTTACTAACTATAAACTTCTGATATGGTTTTCAACATTAAAGAAGCTTTGCTTCTGTGCTTAGATTAAAAGTTGGTTTTAATGGGATAGATGTTGGGTTTTATTAAATGCTGATTTTATGACTCTTTGGATGATCTCACACAGGGGAAGGGGGTAAGAGTGAATTACATCTGGGCTTTTTCTGATGGAAAACCCTCCTTCCATTCCTGGGGCGTTTGCACCGATGTCTCCTCCGTGGAGGTGATAGTACAGGGTGGGATTGGAAAAATGAGAGACATGGAGGAAATCCTTCTCTCCATATTTGGGAAAATACATTCCTTAAGACCAATTACTCCCCCTTTAGCTTGCCTGGCCTAACGAGTCATGTTCCGTGCATCTTGTAGCTCCGTGTCCTGCAGTGACCCTCAATGACAAGCTGGATCGCAGGCGTCCAGTCTCCACTACGCAGTGTTACCCTGTCCTGAGTACATACTTTGGACGTGTGACCAGGACAGACCAGTCTCTGGAGAAGGACCTGATGCTCAGGAAAGTAGAGGGTCCACACAAGCATAACGAAGACCCTGAATGAGAGGACTTGACACGGTGGCTCAGATGTACCAGCAACTGTGAGGCGGGACCGGACCGAGCAGTTCCCTCCTGTTAGGCAAGGGGCTCACTGTGAGTTGGGGCTGACACAATAGCAAGCAAACATCACCTTGATGGAGTACAGAAGGGTGGGGAGGAGTAGAAGTGGGGGGAAACCGCAACCATCACAAACCAAATGCAAGGACAGAAACCACCCAGCTTGGACATAGAGCTTTTGCAGCTGTCCCTAGTACCATCGCCGCCGTCATTGTTGATGCCACTGTGGGGTGGCACGGAGTTGATTCCAACCCCTAGGGAAGCTAGAAGACAACGAGAGTCTCCCCATTGCGTCTCCAGACTGCAATCTTTATGGAAGCAGATGGCCAGGTCTTCCAATGGGGAGCTGCTGGGTAGCTTCGAACTTCCAGTCTTTCCCTTAGCAACAGAGCACTGAACCACTGAACCACCAGGCTTCCCAGGAGTCATGAAGTTTATGCCTGGTAAGGTTCTCCCTAGACCCCGCTCAGCCTCAAGTTCTCCATGGACTTAGAGCAATTCTGAACTGCAAGAAACCACAGTAGAGACCAGTGATGAGAAACGTGTTCATACATTTCGTGGCATGATGGTAGCCGAGAAATGCCAGCCGAGCGATAACCTTGGTGTTCTTTTTCTTAAAGCCAAGGGGGCAGAGTCGAACTACCCCTGGGGGCTTCCCACACTTCAGTCTTTCTCCCACGGAGCAGCTGGTCCACTTGAACCATTTGATCTAATGTCCATCCCTCCTATCGAAGGTCTTCCTCTTTTGCGCTGCATGTCTGTTTGACCAAGCGTGATGTCCTGGCCTATCCTGACCCACGTCCAACACCCTGAGATGTTGTTGTTGTTGTTATTGTTGTTGTTGTTGTTAGGTGCACAACAGAGAGAAACTCTGTCTGGCCCTGCGCCGTCCTCACAATGGTCCCTGTGCTTGAACCCATTGTTGGCGCCACTGTGTGTCCATCTGTCTCCGTATGGGCCTTCCAGCATTTCCGTGCCGCTCCACTGTGCCAAGCACGTCCTTCTCCAGGAACTAGTCTCTCCTGCCAGCATGCCCCTCGCCTCTAAGGGGCACTCTGGCCATACTCCTTCTCAGACAGATCAGTTGTGAGGTCTGGCGGCACCTTGCCAACACACATACACGTGCCTTCCTCAAGCGCACCAGATAGCATGTGCCAAGCCCTCCAGATTCAGGAAATGGAACCACATGCCAGCTAGATAAATCTGACTTGTCCCATGCAATCGGTGGGACATACTTAATTTTGTTTAATCATGTGTTATTTACTTGATGTCCCGATTTAACTGCACGACCTGTATTTTCCTGCCAACCCAGGCTGGGCCTCCGAGTGGAGACTTCTAAATCTCCATCCTGGCCCTGCCTCTTAGCAGCTGCGGGGCCCTAACCCATGAGCTACCGCTGGAAGGCCCTTGTCCTCGAGAGTGAAGTGAGCTGCTGTGTGTGTTGGTGACATGGGGCTCGTACATCCCTGGGCACCCAGCAAACAGTCCAGGGTTGGGGAGCCCGAGGGTTTCCCTAAGGGTGGCCCAGGGAGCTCTAGGAGTTAGGAGACGTGCCTGTAACACAAGATTCCCTGTCTGGTTCAAACTAGCTCCGCCCCTTGAACACGTCCTCCCTGGGTCTCCATGCCCTTCCCTGTGACGTAGGAAGGTTCCGGTCAATGGCCACTCGATGGCAGTAAGTTTGATTTGAGTTCGGTCCCCTTCTGCAAGCGCTCTCGTTCCTTGGCCACCGCCTGCCTGGCGTCTAGAGAAGTCTGTCAGAGGACTGCCAATTCCCAGGGTTAATTTCACCGCGCCAAGCAGTGAATGCTTAATGTCTCTGGGACACTACTGCGAGTGGGCGTGCAGCTGAATTGAGATCGGAGCCCAGCTGGTCACACGTTATGCTCAGACGACGGTCCACAGAGTTGCGTGGTTTCTTTCCAAGTTATTAATCACCTCCTGGAGCTGGACCCAAGAGCCTCATTGCGGTATCTTCTACCATAACCCAAAAACCCACGTGGCCATCTTTGTTGCCAAGGTAAGGAGGTACGCTGTGCTCAAGCAGAGGAACAAGTCGTGGCATTTCTAAGAAACTATTTACAAGACACCTTTCAAACACACACACACACACATACTGACCTCGGTGGTCATTTTAATTGAGGATGCCTTTGGGGAGCTTCACACACACACACACACACACACACACACGCCCCTTTAAAACCCGAACAAGCTCTTGATTGGCATGTTGGTTTCGGTTAAAGCTGCTCAGTGAGCTAAGAAGAGACCAACCGTCTGTGGAACTAGGAGCCATTGCGCCCAAGTGGCTCTGAGTTTCAGAGCTCTGAAGCCGTCCTCCCATCGATGATTACTGCAGGGCCAGGCAGAGGGACGTGCCCGGCGTCCCTGTCAAAGAGTCTGGGGACTGAAGGGCCTAGGCTCCTGTTCGTTTGCTTTAAACCACCCGACGTTGGCACGGCTCGGAGGCTGGATGACGCGGCATGACTCCCTGCTTGACGGACGAGCTGGTCGGAGGCTGGATGACGCGGCATGACTCCCTGCCTGACGGACGAGCTGGTCAGGCGCAAAACGATGATGAGCGCGCTTGAGGAGGAAAAGCAGTCCGGCCGGCGTCATTTGGTTGTTCTCTATCCGCTGACAGCTTCTGACCAAGAGTAAGTCCTCTGACCAATTGCATCTGAAGATGCAAAACCAATCATTATAACTCAGAACCCCGCCCCCTTCTGAGTTCTTCTGAGCTACCCCCAGAAATCCTTGAAAGCCCCCGAGAAATTAGCCACACACTTACGTAGCCACTGGGAGATGCACAGTGACTGAGAGAAGCACTTTCTCTCTCCGGTTACCTGGGGAACCCAACCCACAGGCTCAAGCATAGCAACAATAGTGGACGCCGGTGCCGGCCGTACACAGGGACCTATGAGCCGGGACCTGTGAGCCAGGACCTACTCCATGACGCCTGCTAACGAACCAGGAGTCCAGCCATCGAGCCGGCTGCCCATTTCACATCGACAGCAATCTCGCCACGTGGACCCAAAGGACATGGTGGCCACCAGGCGCCAGCGTGCATGGGAGAGCTTCATACACAGACTCCCAAGGTCACTGCTGGAACAGCATCTGCTGGAAGCAGCGTTTTCCACGCAGCATGGCGGAGTGGACCGCAACATGCCTCCCACTCCCAAAGCCGCCACGCACAAACAGGGCCACCTGGGGTCACATCTGACTTCTCTGGCCCCCACGTTCCCATCTCTAGGAGGAGGAGCTTGGTGAACGAGACCAGAAACAGCTAGCTAGCTGCCACCACAATTTAAGATTCAGGGTGCACTTGGCCAGAGGGCAAGGCAGGAAACGAGAAGGGCGGTCGTGGACTTTTTGAGTGGGACTGAGAACAGAACTGCTCTCGTTAGGTGTCGTTGGGTCAATCCCAGTGCACAGGGACCCCGTGTGCAGAAAAATGAAACACTGGCCTAGTCCTGCGCCACCCTCACCATCTGTGCCAAGTGTGAGCCCACTGTTGTAGCCACTGTGCTACTCCATCGCCTGAGGGTCTTCCTGTTCCATTGACCCTCTGCTTGACCAAACATGATGTCCTTCTCCAGGGACATGCTCAGGACGCAAGAGACCAAGTCTCCTCCTCCTTGCTTCTAAGCAGCATTCTGGGTGTGCATCCCCCAAGACCTGGTGGTTCATTTTCTGGAAGTCTGTGGTCTGTTCAACTCTCTCTGCCAACAGCATAATCCAAAGGCATCGAGTCTCCTTTCGAACAATGAATGCCATGCCATGCCTCTTCGGTCCGTCATTCTTGACAGTCAACCACGTGATTGGCTGATTCAAGACGGTCAATGGGAATCCATCTCCGCTCACTAATGCCTGGGATATCAATGATCCCTATGCGTTCCACTTCATATTTCATGAATTCCAATTTTCATAGCTTTAGTACTTTGTACAGTCCATGTTGTGATTAGCAATGGATATTGCAGTTTTCTGGTCTCATTTGAGTCATGTCCCATCAACCAAGGAAGGTCCTGAAAGCTTGGCTCCGTCCAGATCATCAAATTCAACCCCACTTTGAAGAGGCAACACTTCCCTCCTCATGGTTCGAGGGCCTTCCGATTGGAGGGGCTCATCTTCGGGCGCTATAACAGACACGGTTCTGCCTGTTACTCACCAGGTTTTCAGGGACTGACTTTTTAGAGGAGAATGACCTCTCGTTCCTTCCCAGTCTGACTTAGTCTGGAAGCTCTGCCGAAAGCTTCCCCCATGGATGGCCCTGCTGATGCTTGAAATACCAGAAGGTGGCACAGCTTCCAGACCACTGCAACACCTCATGCTGAGCATTCTGGAACCTGAGGGCTTGTGTCCAGACCTAGCCTATGGGGCTTTCCAAGGGGAACCAAAGCCATACACATATAAGATACTCCGTCCTCAAAAAACCACTCATTAAGATACAGGAGCACAAAAAGATATCTGCATGAACACAAAGGTATAGAAGAGGGTGTTCCCAGTGTAATCAAGCCTTTCTATAAAACTTCCGTCATCGGAGCAAAACCCACAGGTCATCTCATCTGGTTTGGCTCGTGGTTATCCGTGGCTGAGAACGTAGGACTGTGCGTCCTCGCCTGTCCGTGTGTCGTCCTGTGAGGCCTGGCCCATTGCTGTGAGATCCATCCCAGTATTTCAAATACCAGCGTGGTGGCCCCACGCAGACGGTCTTCAGCAGAGCTTCCAGACCGAGGCTGGGAAGGACCTGGTGACTGGGTAAGAAACAAAGTTGCCGGTGAAAACCTTACGAACAGCAGAGGGACGTTGTCTGGGATCGTGCGGAAGAAGAGTCCCTCCGGCTGGAAGGCACTCAGAATATGCCTGCGGAGGGGCTGCCTCCTCCGGAAAGAACCCAACTCCGGGATGTGTATGCGGCAAAGCTTCGTGGAGCCCTCGTTGGCTGATGAGGCAACATGAGAAGGAACAGCCGCAAACTTCCATGAATCATTGGGACATGGAACGTCCAAAGTATGAATCTAGGAATACCAAGCATCGTGAAAAAATTGAATTAAACATATAAATGATTGTACCTAGCAACAAGAACATGCAATATATTAAAATATTGATCATTGCCAACTGGCAGGTAAAGAGAAAGACGTTTATAAAATGTATATTCCCAAATACCGAGGGGAGATGAGTTTTTTTAAAAAAACACGTTTGCTTTACTAAGCAGCAATATACCTCACTGACATCGAATCAGTGCTGACTCATAGCGACCCCCGTGGGTTTCTGGGACGGTGACTGTTTCCGGGAGTGGAGAGCCCAGTCTGTCTCCCCTCTTTGTCCGTGAGAGAAGCAGCAATGCTAATCCAGTCTCTTCTTTCACTGGTTTGAAATGACCTTGTCTATCACTAAAGAGTCCCAGTCTCCTGCAGCCCTGCTGCCTTCCTTTGACAGCCACTCAGACCAAGGTTAGATACGACGAAGGGCACGGAACCTGGAAGGTTTTTAAGGCTGTGAGCCTCTGCTCTTTAAAGCACACACACACAACTTTATCTACCTACCTTTGATTTTAAGGGGTTCACCAGGGGGAGGGAGGGATTAAAGAGGAGCTGATATCAAAGGGCTCAGGTAGGAAGGAAATGTTTTGAAAATGATGACGGCAGGATCTGTACATGTGCGCTTGATAAAATTGATTCGTGGGTTGTTATGATATCTGTAAGAGCCCCCAATAAGATGATTAATTAAAAGGAAAATAGGAAAGGAAACTATTCAGTGCAGTTGCCCCGTCCGTGTCACCAAATCGAACCAGTGGCAGCCCTGCTTCAAACCCCACCTGCCTAGTTTGCTTGCATCCTTCTTCCTCCACTCTCTCCATCGTTTCCTGTCTCTCCCCTCCCCGTGCCCTACCCCCACCCGTCCCTGTGCCTGGCCTCCTCATCATCTTCAAAGTCATATCCTTTGGTGTGAAAACCATTTTTCGTTTCTTCATTTTTCCTTATAAAACTATGTGATTAGATATTCATAAGGATGACTAATTTTCAAAGCATAAGGTTTTCTTGCTTTGTCCTCTCTTGTGGTGTTTGAGAGTCCTCATTGCTTTTTTCGTGAGTGCATAATATTCCACTCTATGACTATACTCACTCGGGCCATCGAGTCAAGGCCAACTCATGGCCTCCTACAGGACGAGGCCGAGCTGCCCCACGAGGTCAGCACTATAACAGGATTAGCAAGCTCTGTCTTTCCCCCTCGGAGCACAGCTGACCTTTCAGATCGCAGTCAAACCAGTAACCACTGTGGCAGCAGGGCTCCTGTGGATGTCCTGGGGCGTGTCTCTTCCCTGTAGTCTCGGTTTTTTGCTGTTTCCATCTTTTTGCTCTGTGTGTTGTGTTCTTTATTTCTTGAAGGTATATACCTGGTAGAAGAATTTTGGTATCATAAGGCAGTTGTATCTGCATTTGTTTATAATTCAGTCTTTTTTAATTATTGGAGGAAGATATGCAATTATGACCCCATGTCATCTGTTCATGCAACATGCACCAGTGTGCAAGTTCCAAACCCAATAAAGCCAAGTCCATAAAGGGTTCATGATGCCCAACGGGCCTCCTAGGTGAGAAGCGTTACTATTTCTACTGAGCTGTTACATTAAACATGGACGTGTTTGCTAACTGCTTTTATGCATAGAAAGGTTACACTGAAACAAGCGTTTATCTAACGAACAATAATAGCAATCACACCTAACTGTGGCAACTGACACACAAACTCAACTTAAAGGCGAACTTTGGAACCAAAGTCTTCACAAATGCGGGACTGCCGATCCACAAGGCAGAGAGTGACGTCCACTTGAGGTCCTCTTTCACATCATCATGGGTAGTAAGCACCGCATGACTGGATATAACACAACATTTGACGATCCCACATTTTCCATGTATACAACTGGCCACATCAATTATACCAAGCAGGTTGTAGAAGTATTTCCATCTAAATCAGTATTCGGACATTACGATTCACGATATGTTTTATTGTTTAATATGTTATAATTACCACGCAACAATGTCAGAACTAAATTGGGGTTAGCACCATTCAATGAGCACATTCATATAGCATGAGTGTAAACACATTTGGGTTAATTGAAGGGCAGAGAGATAACTGACTTGGTGAGCCTCGCGTTTCTAGTTCTCTGATCTCTTGCTCTCTGATGGTCGAACCAGGGTGCAGCTGTCTTAGCCAATTCCCTGCTTCAGTTGGCAAGGCTCACTTCCTGCAAGACATCACTGAGGAGAAGCCGCAAGGACCTACCCCGATGCAGCCCTGGGTGCTGGAGCAGCCGTGTGGAGACCCCTGCCAGTGCTGAGATGCTTACACGCTCACAGATTCGGTTTTCCTCCTGCAGTCGACATCATTGCATGTGCTTTGTGAGATGGAGGAGGACTTTGTGGATTGGTGTCAGACATATGGATTTATGTTGAAATTGTGGGCTTGGGCAGCACTGAGTTGGTATATTTTCTTGATGTGCACTTAACCTTTACATAAAACTCTCTCGTAGACAGATGAGTTTCTGTGGATCTGTTCCTCTAATGTACCCAGGTTAATATAGTCGCTATTGTGTGTTGTTACTGAGAGGCTCCATTTAGTCAGGTCCAATTCTTGGTGCCCCCACACACAACTGAGGATGGCACTGCGCAGCCCTGCTCCATCCTGACAACGGTTGCTAGGTTTGGTTGCAGCCACAGTGTCAACCCGTCTCCATCCCTTTCACCCATCCTCTCCTTTACCAAGCGTGGTGTCTCAGCACTGGCAGGGGTCTCCACATGGCTGCTCCAGCACCCAGGGCTGCATCAGGGTAGGTCCATCTGGCTTCTCCTCAGGGATGTCTCACAGGAAGTGAGCCCTGCCAGCTGAAGCAGGGAACTGGCCAAGGCAGCTGCACCCTGGTCCGACCATCACAAAGCAAGAGACCCAAGAACGAGAAAGCTGAGGCTCACCAAGCCATTTATCTATCCGCCCTTCAATTAACCCCACATGTGTTTATCAGCCAGGTTGGCACAATAAACTAACTACCTCAAGACATCGCATATATAGACTTGCATAATAAAAAGACTTGGATTTCTTCAAAAAATCTGGTCAGCATAGATGTTAGGCTGTTGAAGTTCTTTGTCAAGAAGAAGGAGGAGGTTCTGAAGCAACAGCGATAATGGGTCCTGCAGATGCCCAGTGAGTTCTTTCCCACGAGAGGCCCAGACACAGGAGGGCTGTACATCATTGACCTTGACCATGGAGCTGGGTCCAGCCCAGCACTGACAGCTAGTAGCTGTGAGACTTTCAGGGAGTCACTTCACCCCTGGAGCTGTGAGTCCACCGCGTGTGACAGGAAGGTGTTGGCCTAAATCACCTTGCACACCCCTGCGGAGCAGGAGTAACAATGTTCTTGGCCAGCAGACGGCCTGGACTGCCAGATGCAATCACTCTCTTGAGCCACTAGGGGACAAGTGAGCATGTCCCTGGAGCCATAAACCAACCCCCCTCTTTTTCCTTGGCATTCATCTTCTGTTTTCCACATCACTCGGACACAGGGGGTGGGTTATGGAAGATCAGGTGCCTCCAGAGTTGGAGGTAGGAGGAAGCCTAGAGCTGGGACTGCGCGGTCACTGGCTCCCTTGCTTGTTTTCCAGGTGAAGTGGGATCATTCGGAAGAGCCTCGTGCATTTGTAAAGCTGGGAACTAACTTGGGGCTTATATGAAGACATTAATGAAAACATCACTTAATCCAATACCCAAATGGAGGGACAGGAAGAAGTGATGGCCTGGAGTCAGGCTCAGAGATGACCCTGCCCCCCATTCACCATGCATATATTCATTCATCCATCTTCCCCCACCCCACATGTTCCTAAACTGTAAGGTACAGCGTGAAACAAAGGTGGCCTGGTGATGTAGTGGGTAGGCATTAGACTGCTAACCACAAGGTCAGGAGTTCGAAACCATCAGCTGCTCTGAGGGCAAAGACAAGGCTTTCTACTCCCATAAAGAGTGACAGTCTCACAAAGTCCCTAAGGGTCTCAATAGCAGACATCTGACTCTGGGGCCGGTGTCTGGCACCTCCTCTGAACTGGTTGGGGGAGGTTCACAAGGGGGCCACACTGAACGTTAAAGGTGTAACAGCGTGGGGAGTGGGGAGACACTAGACTGCTCCAGCCTCGACCGCAGGAAAAGCAAAGGAGTCGTGTAGAAGGTACGCCCTTCGGACAGGAACCCTGAGCACTGAAAGGGCTTAAGTGCTGTTAACAAAGTGGGTCCTGGAGATGAACCCCCGAAAGAAAAGGGGAGCGGACCAAGAGCAGCGATGACTATGCAGCCCACTCGAGGGGAACGAGTAACACAAGGGAAGGCAAATGGATACATCACGTAGTGTAAAATATGGCCAAAAATATTAATAATAATATATTTGATCTAACAGTAAGGGTTCCTGGGGGGCAGGGTGTGCACGGGTGGGGATAAAGGAGAGCTGATATCAAAGTGTACAAGAAGAAAGAAAAATGCTTTGAAAATGATAGTGGCAACAAGTGTACGATCATGCTTGATCTCATTGAGCTATGGATTATTGTCATCTCTGCAAGACCTCCCAATAAAATGGGGGGGGGAGGGAGAGTTAATAGTCCTGGAAACCCACAGGAGCAGCGCTCCCTGTCCTGCCGTTGCTATGCGTCGGAATCAACTTGGGAGTGAGAGAGAGTTCAAGTGAGAAGCAAAAACTCTGTCACTTACTTGCTCAAGCATCCGAGGGGATCCTAGAAACACACAGGTGTTTACGAAAGAGGTTTATATACAAGAGCCACTGAATGTTGAGAAACATCCCAGCCCAGTCCAGATCAAGTTCATAAGTCTGATATCAACCCATATGCCTGATACCAATCTATGAAGTCCTCTTCAGACTCACGAAACACATGCAGTGATGCCGGATGCAGGAAGATCACAGGCTAGTGGGTGCAAAGTCAGTGGCGGTAGAAGCATCTCAGTGCTGGCAGGGGTCTCTATGTGGCTCCTCCAGTTCCCAGGGCTTCCTTAGGGTAGGTCCATGTGGCTTCTCCTCAGGGATGTCTCGCAGAAGTGAGCAGAGAAAGAAGTTTGTCTCCCGTCTCCAAGGAGGAAATCCAAGAGTTCCCAGAATGCTCAGGAGAAAGCCAAGCCCACACAGAGGCCTCATTGGTTATATCTTGATTGACAGGCCAGGCTCCACCCCTTCACTCATTACTACAGTAAACCGTAAAACCAACATCTAAACTCACTGCCATCAAGTCAAAGCTGACTCATAGCGACGCTGCGGGACAGGGTAGAGCTGCCCCTGTGAGTTTCAGAGACTGTCCCTCTTTATGGGAGTAGAAAGCTTCATCTTTCTCCTTCGGAGTAGCTGATGTTTTCGAACTGCTGGCCGTATGGTTAGCAGCTCACAGAGATGGATGTGCAACAGGACGAACGTGTGAAAATTGCTGTGTGAAAATTGCTGAAACCGGAGGCAACCTTTCCGTGAGCTGCGGAGCCCTGCTCGTCTGCACACCAGGGCTCCTTAGTGAATGGCCCCCATGCAAACACGGCCTTGCTTCTTTCCTGGCTGGTTGGATTCCTTCCGGCACGGCCATGGTAGCCAGCCGGGCCAGCCTCGCTCTGGGAACACTCGCTTGGAAACAGACCTTGCAGGGGCGCATCCATCGGGACAGCCCACGGGGAAATGCCCCGCCGGCCTGGGTTTACGCTGTCAGCCCCATCCATCCAGCGCCAATCAGACGGGATTAGCCGGGCATTGTCAGGATTCCTGTCCAGCAAACTCCCTTCAGAACTTAAAAAGTGGGCTTGTCTCGAGCTATACCAACAACGCCGCCCGGCAACGCTGAGTAAACACGGACCAAATTGTCCTGCGAGAATCACTTTGTGACAAGTGCGCTTAGCGACAACAAAGGAAGCCTTTTAAGATGTCACGGCGTCACGGGAAGAAAGCGCGTCTTTCAGCACTGGACCGCATGGATGTGGATTTCTCTTTCTCGGTCCCCAAAACCTCTCGATAAAGTTGTTCTTTTTTTTTTTTAATAGAGGAGACATTATTCACTTAGGGAGGAGAGAGCTTGCCCTTTTCACCGGTACCATCCCAGCTGAGCTTTTGAGCACTTGAAATCTGCCTGCAGGGTTTTTCCGCAGCGTCGCCCTCACCAGGAGCTCCCAGGCCTCAGGCGTGTGCCAGCAGAAACGGGGTCTCGCTCTGCGAGGCGCCTGCACCTGGGACTTCTTCCTCAGACGCACGCCGGCTCCTCCCAGGCTGGCCGGGCTCAGATGGAAGAGGCGCAGACTCTGGGGCAGAAGGGTTTTCATAGCTGCGTTGCTGGAGCAGCCGCAGACAGATACAGCTCAGGGCACATCATCCCCTTCAGTAACTCTGACTAGCAATAGCAGAGGCACATCGCGCCCCTGACACTCATACTGAACCCCCTTGGGGTTTCCCGCCCCCCAGTATCAGATTAAAAACCCAAACTCATGGCTATTGGTTAGATTCTGACTCCTACTGACCCACTGTGCTGGTGGTGGTTAGGGGCCATCGAGTCCCTTGGGACTCTGTATTTGGGTCCGTTGTGACTCTACACAACAGAAGGACACACGGCCCTGTCCTGCGCATCGCCACGATGGTCCCTCTGTTTGAGTCATTGTTGCAGCCACTGTGTCCATCCATCTTGTGAAGGGCCTTCCTCTTTATTGATACCCTACCACTTCACCAAGCACGATGTCCTTCTCCAGGGACCTGGTCTCTCCTGACAACGTGTCCAAAGTACGTGAGGTGGCATCTCACCGCCCTTGCCCCTAAAGGCCATTCTGGCGGTATTTCTTCCGAGACAGCTGTGTTTGTTCTTTTGGCGGTCCATGATACTTCCGGTAACCTTCTCCAGCACCATCGTCCAAATGCACTGCTTCTTCTTCAGTGGTCCTTACTCTGCGTCCAACTTCCGCATGCATGGAGGGGAGTATGGATCCCATGGCGTGGATCAGGCGCGCCTTCGTCCTCAAGGCCACCTCCCTGCTTTTCAGCACACTAAAGGAGGTCTTGTTCAGCAGATTCGCCTAAGGCATCACGCCACTTGATCTCTTGACTGCTGCTTCCGTGAGCATTAATTGTGGATCTAAGCGAGACGAAATCCTTGACAGCTTCAATCTTTTCTCCATTAATCATGGTCTTCCCATTCGCCCCGTGGTTAGACTATGGGTTGCCTCCACATTGAGGTGTAATCCATATCGAAGGCGCCGTCCTTGAGCTTCATCAGCCGTGCGTCAGGTCCTCCCCACCGGCCGCGAGCAAGGTCGTGGCATCTGGATAGTGCCGGCTGGTAAGCCGTTCTCGAATCCTGATGCCGCATTCTTCTCCACAGAGGACAGTTCTTCCGATGATCTGCTCAGCAGACAGATCGAATCCATATGGCCAGAGGGTACAACCCTGAGGCACACCTACAGGGCAGAGTAGAACTGCCCCTTGGGTTTCTGAGATCGTAAATCCTCATGGGGGTAGAAAGCCTCATCATTCTCCTGGGGAGAGACTGGTGGGTTTGAACTGCTGGCCTTGGGGTTAACAGTCCAATGTGGGATCACTATGCCACCAGGGTTCTTGCAAACACCAAGATATCCTCAAAGAGCAAGACTCTCAGAACAACTACCCTGATTTCCCCCCAGAAAATCCAGCCCTTTTGCCAACACTGTTCCTTTCTCCTCCGTGTGTCCTGCGGGGGTTGAGAGCATGCTCCGAACTCACCAGGCCATCAGAACAAGAGAGAGAGAGAGAGATGCAGGAAGACAAGGACCAGCCCCCACCGGCAAGCACCCGACATGCACAGCCTTCTCAGATGTCTGTGTGGCATGGACCAGGCCAACATAGTTCACCATGGACACCGGGAGAGCTTCTTTACCCGACAGGGAAGGATAGATGAACACCACGACTTCTCAAACTCTCCCAGAAACTAGAAGCAGAAGAAGCTCCTTACTGCTCAATCGATGAGGCCCGTGTTACCAGATACCACGACCGGACAAAGAGAACACAGTCAAAATAAACTCCCTGACAATTTCACTCTCTCTCGGCTTCTCATGACGCTGCCAAGGGGTTCAGTGGTGAGGATTTGGGTCTTGTTTACATTGAGTTGTCATCCACACCGAAGGCTTCAGTCCTTGATCTCCATCGGCAAGCGCTTCAAGGCCTCTTCGCTCTCAGCAAACAAGGTTGTGTCACCTGCATGTTGCAGGTTGTTAATAAGCCTGTCTGCCATTCTGATCCCTCATTTAGCCTCATATAATCTAGCCTCTTGGATTTTGCTCAGCAAATAGATTGAATAAGAAGGGTGGAAGGACACAGCCTTGACACGCACCTTTCCTGATTGTAAACCACACCGTATCCCCTTGTCTGCTCAAAGCGTTGCCCTTTGGAGCATGGACAGGTTTCCCAGGAGCAGAATGAAGTGTTCTACATTTCTCGCTCTTCACGATATTTTCATAGTTCGTTATGATACACAGTCAAGTGTCGTTGCATTGTCAACGAAACACAGGGAAACCTCTTTCTGGTGTTCTCTGCATTCAGCCAAGAGCCATCAGCAATGACCTGCCTCATCCCACCTCTCCTCTGCACCTGTTCTGAAGCCCAAGCAGCTCCCCTTCAATGCACTGCTGCAAGCATTCCTGCGCCAATCCAAGCTTGCCCTGCAGGTGACATTGGGGATACTGCTTGATGATTTCTCTGTTCTGCTCTACCACCTCTCCCTGGAACGGACACCAATATGACTCTCCACCCAGGAAGAGAGGCAAAAGGACAAGCTTCCAGATGGGAAAGGAAGAAGAGAAACTGCCTCTACTTGTCAATGACATGATCTCCTATTTAGAAAATCCTAGGCCACCCACTAAAAAAACCGCTTGAATTAATAAACTAGTTCAGAAAGGTTAATCCATATACAAAAGCCAATTGCATCTCTTTAGAGTAGCAGCGAGCAAGCCAACATTACATTAAGAAAACAATGTCCTTGGCAACGGCATAACAAATAACCACACACTCAGGAATGCATTGAACCGATGAGGGGCAAACCGTGCACTCTTAAAACGATATCTTGCTAGATGACCATGGAGACCTAAATAAATGCTGTGTCCGTGGACTGCCCGCAGATTCAACAGCCAGACTCCACAGCAGTGGATCTCCACCTTCCTCACGCCGCCACCATCTCACACAGTTCTTCATGTGGTGGAGACCCTCCAACCATAACACTATCTTTGTTGCTACTTCATCACTGTAATTTTGCTACTGTTATGAATTGGGTGACCCCTGCTCTACATGGTCCATAGTAACACCCCAACTGACTTCTTGGCAGAACTTGACAAACTTGATCTTACAAGAGACCCACTATAGTCAAAGCAACCTAGGAAAAGTGAACAGAGATGGAGGAAGCAGACCTCCCCATTTGAAAACTTACTAACAAACTCTGGTGATCAAGTTGTGTGAGTCTGACATGGGACAGACTTGTTGGTCAATGGGACACAGTTGATCAAAAAAATGAGCTCAAACACACTGCATGGTCAGTTAATTTGATGAAAGATCACCAACACTATAAAACAGGGAAATTAGTCTTTGTATAAAGCAGTGCTGGGTAAATTGGAGAGCTGTATGCAGAAGAATTCAATTGAATCCTGAGCTGATACCATATACAAACTACCGTATATACTCGAATATAAGCCGACCCGAGTATAAGCCGAGGTACCTAATTATTACCTGGGAAACCAGAAAAACTGATTGACTCGAGTATAAGCCTAGGGTGGAAAATGCAGAAGCTATTGGTGAGTTTCAATCATCAAAACAAATGAAAATAAAATTACTAAAAATTGAGACATCAGTGGGGTAATGTATTTAAATATTTATTTTAAATAAAAAACATAAATAAAAGGACAGCAAGTCATTTAACATTAGCAAACCAGCACAGTGAGTGGAAAATAGGTTCAACAAAAACAATAAGGTATCAACAATGATACCTTAAGAGTACTATTCCCTGAGCTCAATCAGCAACCAAGCTAAAATGTAGAGCTAAAATCCTTAAAAACTGGATTCCTCATCATCACCTGTATCCCGATGCAGAGCTTCAGCTGGTGTGAGGTCATCATAGACGCTGTCCTCGCTGGGGTACCACTGACCCATGTATAAGCTGAACCCCAGTTTTTCGCTGAAAAACTCAGCTTATACACAAGTATATACAGTAAGTCAAATCACTACCAACTTTCCTGAAAGAAACAACCTATGAATTCCCTGGACACTTATTATTGTTGGTAGATACCACTGAGGCTGCTCCAATCCAGTGTACAACTGAAGGAAATGCTGCCCGGGCCCGCAGCCCTGTGCCATCCTCACAGTGGGGGGTCTATCTGAGGCATTGTGGGTGACATACAAGATAGTGCTGTCCACGACAGCCAGATAGTAGAGATAAAGGCCCACCAAGTGAATCATGGATAAAGATATTTATTTACTTACTTACTTATCTAAATGTACTATGTACATGAAATAGTACTATATAATGTCCTGTACTTGGACTTGCTTATATTGGATATGCCATCAGAAAAGACTAGTCCCTAGAGAAGGACATCGTGTTTAGTAAAGAGCCAGGAAGACAAAGGAGTTGGCATGGTGGCTGCGGTGTTGGGCGTGGTGTGGGCGAGGCTGGGAAATGCTGCATTCTGTTGCACCCCCTGGCTCCCTACAGAAACATTGGGGGCATCGTGGTTATGCATTGGGCTGCTAGTAGCAAGGGCAACAGTTCGAAACTACCAGTAGCTGCAGGAGGAAGATAAGGAGTTACATAAAGAATTACAATCTCAGAGACACTGGGACAGTTCTATCCAGTCCTGTAAGGTCACTGTGAGTCAGCGTCGAGTCCACGGCTGTGAGTTTGATGTTAGGGAGCGAGAAGGGGAGAGAAGATGAGTGATACTAAGAGAGGGGCTGTCAGAACAGACCCCTGTGACGCGAGGACCCTCACCAAGGAAGAGCAGGAAGAGAAGCACGGGAGAGAAGCTCGGAGGGCTTTGGGGTTTCTGGGTGGGTGAAAGAACCACGTGGAGGTTAGAGCGTCCCTGAAAACTGCCCCCCTAAAATCAACAGGCCTGTGCTTTCCAAGGGGTAGCCGTGAGCAAGACCCAAGGGACCTGCAAAATTGGAGCCCTTAGCGAAGCAATCTCCCCATTAGCTTGGGCACCCCGAGTAACTTGGGTGGTTGTCTCTGTCCCCCCTACAGCTGTTCGCATCCTTCCCAGTCTCCCTCCCCCTGCCCCCATGGCTAAGTGAGCACCCCAGAGCCCTGGCTTGGGGTGAGCACCCCAGAGCCCTGGCTTGGGGTGGTTCTCTTTGCCTGAAGAAGCAACCTTCCTTCCGGGCCAGTGAAAGAAGCCTACAGGCCCTCCCCCTCCTTCCCAGCCTGCCCTGCAGTGGCAGATCCAGCGGTCTCATTGACTTTTACCTCCCCCAAGGCCTTAAATCCTGCCGCTGTCCCCCAGCCTCTGGCTGACGGTTTATGCAAAATTCGCTTTCTGAGAACATCCCCCTCTCTGTGATTTACAGCCACAGGCTTCGGGGTTTCGGGACAGACCAGATTTGAAATACAACCCAACAAGAAACTTCATCTTCTCAATCACCCCAGGCTGCTTCTCCAGCGTGTTTGGGGCGGGGGGGTGCTGCTTGGGAGGCACACTGTTCTGAGGTGAGAAGCAGACACCCCCCCTGTACCCTCGTAGAAGGGGTTCCACGGCTGTAAGACAGAAAGGCAGGAAAGGAAAGCTCTTGCGCCCCACCCCGTGCCACCAACCCGAGGCAGGACTGGGTGGGTTAGGCCACAGAGGAGGGGCATGTCTTTGGGGGAACATCCTTGGCAACTGAGGACTGGGCACAATCAAACCTAGGGGACCCTTGACCAAGCCGCCCTTCGGTAGAGAGCTGAAAGACGGAAGAGTGTCTGGGAGTGGAGCCAGCGCTTCGAAGCCACATCCGGGAAGTTCTCGGTTCTAGTGGGGGCCTGCACCCAGTGCCTGTCCACCAATTGTCCTCCTGGGCACAGCTTCTTGTTGTAGCTGCTGCTGCTGCTGTCCGCTTGGCATTGCATCCATTCGGACCCTGCGTGGCGCGGTCAAACTGCCCATGGAGCGGGCTGGCTTGGTTTCCTGCCTTAATGTATAAGGAACACAACTCCTCTCTTTCCACAGACACAATGCTCAGATTCCAGGGACACCACAGAAAATGAAGCAGCCACGTGAGGACCCAGGAGGGAAGTGGGGGGCCTTGTTTAACACCAGACTGCGCACCCCAGAAAGGAGGCCTGGTGGTGTAGCGGGTTACCCTCTGGGCTACTAGCCCAGAGTTCAAAACCACCAGCTGCTGAGCAGGAGAAACACAAGACTTTCTGCTCCCACAACGGGTGACGGTCTCAGGACCCACAGGGGCAGTTCGGCCATGTCCAATGGGGTCACTGCGAGTCAGAATGGCCTCGCAGCCGAGAGCTGGGAGTTTAGGGGACCACCAAGAACACTTTCCCAGATGTGGCAGCTCTCTCCCTAGAAGGCAGGGAGAGAGACCCTCATGGGGTGGCCCTACCCCACCCATAAGGAAGAACTGCTCCCCACTCAGCCTCGACATCACCCAACCATCTATCCAAAGACCAGCGTGGAATAAGAGGGTGTCCGTGGAGGTGGGCGGTGGCAGCTGAAGTTCTAAGCCATGCCTTCTGGTGGGGCCAGCACCTCTTAGAAAGACACCTCCCCCGCGGACACCATCAGCATCAGAGGACATCCCTTGCTGTCCCGATCCTCATTCTAAAAGCCCACCTTCTGTCTGCAACTTGGACAGGTGGCCAGCTCCCAAGCACTGGGTTCCTCCTCAGAGTCCCTATCTCCCAAGCCAGAGCCCTCCTCTTCATAAGGGACCTTGTCACCATGGATCCATCTGCCGTGCTGCGTGCTCCCCTGACTGGCCCATCGGAGCCTTCTCAGCCTCCCTCTCCTTCCAGCAGGGCATCATCCGATGTTGAAGAGCTAATCTCCAGGCTGGACAGTGAAGGAACCCAAGGCCACTCAACCAGCCCCACTGCCTGGGCCCCAGAGACCTGAGAAGCCATGCCTGGCAGCCCACGGCTGAGGACACTCTGGACATTGCTGGGCCTCATGGTAACACCCCAACCTGGCAGCCAGCACTATAGAGACCTCGGTAGGGTCTTCATAGCTGTGAGCTTTTCATTGTTGTTGTTGTAAACAATGAAGATAACACAACACTTGCCAATTCCACACTTCTCACTTGCACAGTTCAGTGACCCCATTTACGTCATCACAAACATGTCACCATCCCCAGTTTTTGATGCCCAATTTTTCCATCCCCATCCCCTGAAACTAGATGTGATCTCCCTCTTGTCCCTCTCCTCCCATACCCCCGCCCCCGCTCCTGGTTAAAACCCAATCCAAACTCATGGCCATTAGGTCAATTCCGACTCATCTAGGACAGGAAGGCGCTACACTATCCCTGTGGACTCCTGAGACTGTCGCTCTTTACCAGTCATGGCCTCACCTTGACACCTTTACCTTCCTTCCGCAGAGCGGCTGGTGGTTTTGAACTGCTGCCCTTATGGTTAGCAGCCCGATGCATGACCATCATGCCACCCAGGCTTCGTCGAGGAGAAGCTGCTTCCGTTACCACAGTTAAACTCTGGTCTCTATGCATTTCTCAGCTGTGTTTTTAAGGGAAGCAGACAGCCATGTCCTTTCTTCAGTGAGGCTTCTGGGGTGGGGCAGAGGGGGTCCCCACCATCAACCCCTAGGTTAGCTGTTGAACACAAACCTTCCTCCCCTGTGTGGTGGAAATACTCATAGTCAGCTATCTTGCTCTGTTCATTAAAAAATAAGTGGAAATATTTTTCCTAAAGTGGTTACACGTAAAAATCCGAAGGAATTGGCGTGTGGCATGAGAAGGTGCTGGGTGGTGTCAGCAGTCATTGAGAGCCCTTGGGAGACAGTGGTGAGCTTTCTGTTCCCAGAATCCCCTACGCCCCCAGCCAGGATAAAGCAAATAAACAAATCAATTTGCTGTTAAGAACCACAGACACCACCGACTCAGATCGACGCCCCCCACTACGTGCTTCGCCTCAACTAGGGTGTCGCGTTCAATGGTCAGCCAGTCAAACAAGCCCTTGAACACCTGCAGAGCCAAAGGACCTTTCATTTCCCTACGAGAAAAACAACCAAGCGAATTTCCATGAGCCCCTCCCTGCAGTGCTGCCAATAGGCCAGGTGTCTTGTCATTCGGCACAGGCTCGCCATTGGAAATTAACTTAACACCTGCCAGCCGATTTATCTCACAAACAATCAAGGTGCGGGTGATACTCTGGAAGAAGGAGGCGCTCAGAAAAGCCATGAGAGGAAAGGGCGGCATTGATCTTCAAAGCAGCTACAAGGGCATCTCTGTTTATGCCGCAGTCCTGGCCACTGTCCCCTCCTGAGCCCCCTCCCTTCTGTTGACCCCATCTTGTCTCTGCCATTCCCTCTGAGCCCAGGCTTCCTGGGGCAGCAGACCAGCATCCCCAGGGACGTGCCACCCCTGCCATCCAGTCAGTGCGAACTCACAGCAACCCCTTAGGACGGGGTGCAATTGCCCCTGTGGGTCCCACTGCTGGGTTTGAACTATTAGCCTTGCGGTTGTCAGTTCAACAAGAAACCACTACGCCACCAGGACTCTTCCAGAAAGACCCAAACCCCCTGCCACTGAGTCGATGCCAACTCACAGTGACGCTGTGGGGCAGGTGGAACTGCCCCTGTGTGGGTTTCGGTGACTGTCACTCTCGCCGGGAGTGGGAAGCCTCGTCATTCTCCCCCAGAGCAGCTGGCCCTGCGGTGGGCAGCAGAGTCACCACGATGCCACCAGGACGCGTAGAACTGCCAGCGTTCAGTCTACACTGGAGAATTTGTGAGAAGGAAATGCTGGGGACGGGGGGGCGGGGGCAGCAGTCTGTGTGTGAACAGGTCCTGCAGGTACCGGGGTTGCCGCACCCTGCAGGTGAGGTCTCAGGTGCTTGGACAGCCATCCATCTCTGTTGCAGAAAGCCCAGGCGTAACGCTTACCGCCCAGAGTCCTGCGGGGCATCTTGTTTGCGTTTGGAATGAAATCGGTGGCTGTGCTAGAGACCGACTGCCCAAGCGGGGGGCACAGAATTGTGTTTTGTCTTGTCTTACCTTTGTCGCTAAACAACCACACAGCCGACAGAGGCATCCGGATCCCGGTCAGACCCAATGCGGCTGACTGAAGACCCGTCCCGCTGTTCTCTGGGCCACAGGCAGTCAAGAATGGCTTCCCATCCAGCCACTGAAGGGCCTTCCTGCTAGGAAGTGGGTCTAGAAGGCAGGGAGGAGGCCGCCTGGCATTCAGAGAGTCCGCTCCATCCACAGATGTCCCCGAGTGGGCAGTGCAGAGAGGGAAGTGGCTGGAGCCAACACCAGTGCCCAGGGGCAGGGAGCCTCACTACTCAGCCCAAGCCCAGGGGACAGAAAGACAGGCCAGGATCACTGCACGACAGAGTGAGTCTGTCTGTCTGACACCCGGGGGAGATAGGGAATATCATAGCACCCTGTTTAAAACCCCACATCGGAAAGCAATCTCTAGACCCCTCTACCCCACCCTCTCACTTGGGGTTTCAGTAAATGAAGGCCTGGGGCTGAGTGGTCGAACTGACGTCCTCGGCGCCCCAGACAGGGGCTCGATCCCAAGCCAGCCTCAGGCGTGTGCAGCCTGCCGGTCGGTGGAGGCTGGCACGTTGCTCAGATGCCCACCAGGTTCCGGGGGGAGGTTCTGAACAATGGCAGACTAGGAGGAAAGGCCTGGTGGTCTGCTGTGACAACCAGCTAGCAGAAGCCCAAGGGATGACAGCATTGTGGGGGTGACACAGGGACACCCTGTGGGGGTCTCCATGAGCCGGGGACCCACTCAGCAGCAGCACCTGTGTTTGGATTTTAGCCAAAGGAGCAGCATCTGACCTGCAAAAATGGCCCAATTGGACTGTGGGTGCAGCGGTTAAGCCTGCTGAACAAGCCATCGGCGGTTCACACTCTGCGTTAGAAGGTTGTGGCCAGTGTCAGCTCCTTATTTTTTCCCTGTTTCTGTTGTCCATCCCCCAGGGAGGGGGTTATATGTGGATCATTATGATAGGTTCCCCCTTTCTGCCCCCCCCCCCAACTTCCCCTTACCCTCCTGGTATCACTGCTCTCATGATTGGTCCTGAGGGGTTTACCTGTCCTGGATTCTCTGTGTTTTCAGCTCTGATCTGTACCAGGGTACATCCTCTGATTTAGGCAGATGTGTAAGATAGAATTGGGATCATGATAGTGGGGGGAGGAAAGAATAGAGGAAAGTTGTGTGTTTCATCGTTGCTATACTGCACCATAACTGGCTCATCTCCAACCTGTGACCCGTCTGTAAGGGGATGTCCAGTTGCCTACAGATGGGCTTTGGGGCTCCACTCGACACTCCCCCTTATTCACAATGATATGATTTTTTTGTTCTTTGATGCCATTCAGCACCTCGTGATTACACAGGCTGGTGTGTTTCTTCCACGTGGGCTTTGTTGCTTCTGAGCTAGATGGCCGCTTGTTCACCTTCAAGCCTTTAAGACCCCAGACGCTATATCTTTTGATAGCCTGAATGATGACGGCAACAAATGTACAAATGTGCTTGACACAGTGGATGGATGGATGGATGGATGGATGGATGGATGGATGGATGGATGGATGGATGGATGGATGGATGGACGGACTGTGATAAGAGTTGTGCGAGCCCCCAATGAAATGATTTAAAAAGAAGGAGATTGGGGCTGTCTGTTTCCATGAGGACTACAGTCTGGTTTCCCAGACCTCTGGCGGCGGTCCTGCTCTGCTCCGTGGGGCCCCTGCAAGGTGGTCTGGGCGAGAGGCCCTGAAGAAGCAAAACCACAGACATGTATAGGTGTTTGACACCCCAGACTCCCTGCCATCGCTTCAGTGCTGATGCACAGCGACCCCCGGAGGGTTTCTCAGACTGCAACTGTTTACAGAGTAGAAAGCCCAGTCTGTCTCCCTCGGGGATGCTGACGGTTTTGAACCGCCAACCTTTCAGATCACAGCCCAACGCATAATCACTATACCATCAGGGTTCCTTTGTATGTGTATAGAAAGGGATTTGTATCCATAATCACTTACTGTTGTAGATGTGGGTCAGTCCAGTCAGGTCCATAAAGCAGACATAGGACCGGATCCAGCCATCGGAGAGAGCTGGCTTCGACACGCTCTCACTCTAGTCTCAGAGTCAGCTGCGTCCTGATTGAAACCTCCCCCAACGGTCCCCTATTAAGGGGGATCTATTTTCCCTTGCTGGACTGCTTCACAGAAGACCCCATCCTGGAGTGGAGCACACTGTGTGAGATCGTAGCATGGGAGAATCCTGGCCCACCCAAGTTGACAGGAAACCCCATGACCACAGGGGGCTTTACATCAAGGTGTCTCACCTTAGCCCTATTGGTACTATTATTGTAGTGGGTGTAACTATTAAGAGAGCATGGCATTTGCCCACTCAGCATGCTTTCTCTCAGGCAGTCCTGGGGAACAGCCACCATCATGATCCATTGTCCATTCCTCCAGCCCCATAAGCAAAGCCCAAGGAGACCAGGGGACACAGTGGTCAAGCACGGGACTGCTCAACTGAGAGCCACAGTTGAGACCCATTAGCTGCTGTGGGTGAGAAAGGTGTGGGAGTCAGCTTCGATGGGGTCATGCCCTTGAAAATACTCTCAGGCCCTTCTACGCGGTCCTAAAACCCCACAGCCTTTGAGTTGATTCCAACTTCTAGTAACCTGATAGCATAGTGGTTACAAGTTGAGCTGCATGGTCGGCAGTTCGAAGCCACCAGCAGCTCTGAGGGAGAAAGACTGGGCTTTCTATTCCTGTAAACAGTTACAGTCTCAGAAACCCACAGGGGCTCGCTATGAGTCAGCACTGACTCAATGGCAGTGCAGTGAAATAAGACAGAAGAGATCCGCTCCTTAGGGACCTGGGGCTGTTCTACAGGGTCCCTATAATTCAGAGTCACCTCAGTAGCAGTGGCTAAGCAACAACTCAATGCTACTGCACAATGACCCCCTCTCCTCCCCTCCCTCCGCCCACCCCGTACTAAGCTCCGATCCCTGCACATCCGTCTCATCAAGGTGATTCGGAGCTGTGAGGTCAAACAGGGTGTGTGCTCTTGTGATCCCTCAGGTCGTGTTTTCAAGACCCGTCCTGGTCTGTAGCCCGTGTCAGGACTTCCTCTCTCTCTCTGGCAGAGCAAGAATAGCTGCTGTGTGCACACAGCACATTCTGTTTATTTGTTATCCTCAGACAGACATTCGGGTTGTGAAAGGCTACTGCCATCTTGGCCCAGATCCGTCTGTCTCAGGGTCTACGGGAGAACTGTCCTGGGCACTCTAGAACATGAAGTGGGACCCCTGGCGTCTACTCGTTCAATGCCAGTACACACACACACACAAAACACACACAACACACACACACACAGAGAGACGTGGTCGCGATAACAAAGATGTCTCCAGGCTCAACAGAAAGGATGGCACCAGAATGGCACAGTGACTCCTCCCCAGGTCTGCCCTGTCCACCACAGATGACCCTGCTGGCTTGTCAAACGCCAGTGGTACAGTGGTACCCTTCCAGCATCGGGACCATGTGCAAGCCACCACCGAACAGGGAGACCCACACCTAGACAGGATTCTGTTCGGATAACTCCACCATACATCGGTTCTGATGTGAACCAAATACCTCTTTCCTCTCCTTTCTTACATTTTCATTTTGATTTTCTTGGATTACCAGCATCTTCCTAAATCTGATCTTTATTTGCCTTTGGGGATTAGCAATATTACATGTAAACATCTGCTGGTGTGCATCTGAGGATGATCACACCAGCAAATGAGGTGTGTGTCGTTCTTGACACGCACAGCATGGTGAGATGTACAAGATGCAACGATAAGATGTCCAAAACCAAAACAGATGGTCGTTACGTGCAACCCGTCCATGGTAACTTCACACGCCTAAGTCAAGGACCACCTGAACAACAAACTGACACAGAGATAGGCGCCAAGCCCTTAGGAGCCCTGGTGGGGTAGTGGGCCACCCATTGGGTTGCTAATGGCAGGTTTTGTGGTCAAACCCCCAGTCGGTCTACAGGAAAAAGATGAGGTTTTCTAGGGTAACGAGTGGCATCTCAGGAGCCCCCAGGAGCAGGGTTCCATTGTGCCGTGGGGCTGCGGTGAGGGAGTCAGAGCAATGGCGGCGAGTGCTGGGGTTGGAGTCCTTAAACTGAATCCAGATCCCTTACTATTCAAAGGGGGCTCCCCTGCATCAGCTGGGATCTGGCAAGAAATAGAGCCCCCTCCCACCCCCGCAGGGATTCCGGTGCACATGGAGTGGGCTAACGGAGTGCCAGTGCTCCCAGACTCCCCCCACCCCAGGCACGGCAGTACTCGGGGTGACCAATGGTGGGACATGAACCTACCGTCATCGAGGGGAACCAAGGACTCCTCAATGACATGTACCGCCTTGCTCCTGCTGGCCTTACTGCCTGGCCCCAAAACCACTAGGAAGGGAAGCAGGTGGAGCTGGAGCAGACACAGAACCCCTCCCCCTTGACAAACAGAAGCTTGATGTAGTTTGGGGTGACAACGTACCCAGCTCAAATATTACATTTCTCAGCAAAGCTGAAACAAAAACAAAACACACACACTGACATCGGTCTGTGCCGACTCGTGGTGCCCCACAGAACAGGGTAGCCCCGCTCCTGTGGGTGTCCACGAAAAAACTCTTTACAGGAGTGCAAAGCCTCCTCTTTCTCCAGAGGAGCGGCTGGTGATTTCAAACTGCGGACCTGGAGGTCAGCATCCCAGTGCGTAAACACTGCACCACCAGGAATAATAAAAATAAAATCGCAAACTGTCACATGGTCCGTGGAAGAATGGCCACAAGGTATTATAAACTGAGACGTTGGAAATGACATCATGCAGACAAGAAAACCCTTTGAAAGGGCCAAGTA
The DNA here is from genome assembly GCF_050624435.1 of Tenrec ecaudatus. Classification (NCBI taxonomy): domain Eukaryota; kingdom Metazoa; phylum Chordata; class Mammalia; order Afrosoricida; family Tenrecidae; genus Tenrec; species Tenrec ecaudatus. Next base: position 4,115,316 of record NC_134539.1, on the reverse strand, counting down.
CTTCACTGTGTAGCTTGCTGTGCCCCTCATTCGTAGAGCAGTAAGATTAACCAAGACGGATCTGGCTCCTCGTTTTTCTGTAGCTTCGCTGAGTTCTGAAAAGTTGTGATTTACCGCTGGCCGGCCATCACACATTAGAGGTATTTTAGAAGCTTGTAAATACCTTCAACGATCACTCATTAACACATATTTCTTCTTTTCTTTTTTAAAAAATGTTTTATTATATTCCAAAGGGAAGGTCAAAGAGGAGTTGCCTGGAGTGCTAGTCTTTACAGGTGCTAAAAATATCACTAGAATTATCGCAGGTGAGGGGAAAACAGCAGAGATGCTTTAAAAATAGCAAAAGACAATCATGAGCTATATGCTGAGGATAAAGGGAGTCAAGTGGTTATGCTGCTGAAAATTATACGATGTTTCAAGAAGAAATAGAAAAGTTGACTGATCCAGGGATCAAATGAGAAATGGACATTTTAATGGGTAATCTTCCCACCATCGTCACCCCCCACCCTTTCCCAGTCCAGGTAGTTTGTACAAATGTCTTTTGCTAAATTTTCAAAGAACCTATCTAAAAACATCTGCATGTTTTTAGAATAAAAAATAGAAACTGAGTTGTCCAACTCATTTAATATGGCTGGTAAGCCTTCAGTCCAAACTCAAGTTGGAACGGTCTGAGAATAAAATTTCCCATTTGACTTATAAGCACACCATGGAAAGGTTTTTATTTTTCCCTTTACACTAACAGAATCCAAAACTATATTAAAATTAAAGCACCATAGCCAAGTAGGGGTATTTCAAGATTTACAGATAACTCCATATTAGAAGGGAAATATGCATTTTAATAGGAGTAAGAGGAACCAAACTAGATGTGGCTCCTGGGTTTTTCATCTTCGCTGAATTCTGAAGTCATCATGTTTACTGTGGCTGCGCACACCTAGAGGCTCCTCTGTGTTTTACAAGCTCTTAAATATCTTCAGTGATCACTAATTGGCAGAACTTTCTTCTATGTCTTTTCCTTTTGTGTTTTAAAAATCTCAAGGGGTGAATGGAACAGGACAAACAGGAGTTGCCTGAGGGGCCGCTCTTTAAGAGGTGCCAGAACGAGTGCTAGAATGTTAGCAGAGGAACACAAATCTGTCTTGGAAGAAGCGCGGCCAGAGGCTCCTTAGAAGCCAGGGGGTGAGACTTGATCTCACGTACTTTGGACACATTGTCTGGAGAGACCGTCCCTGCTTGGTAAAGTCGGGGCAGTGAAACAGAGGAGGCCCCTCAGAGAGATGACGGGCCCTCAAACATGAGAACTTTGAGGATGGGGCAGGGCGGGGTAGTGTCTCTGCGGCACTTAGTGTTGCCGCTCCAGGCTGAAACAGACTCAGCGGCCCTCACAAAAAACAGGAGTAGAACTCTCTCTGATGTGAACACTTCTCATTATGAACTAAAGGAGGGAAAACGACCTGATCACCTAACATCATGCAAGCCAAGCCTTGGCTATATTTCAATGACTTGGAGGAATTATTAATCTCAGAAATCTCTAGGATTTTTAATAAGCTACACACCACAAACTCTGATTAGAAGGTGAACATGCACCGTAGTTGGGGTGTGGCTTGTGGTGGTGGAATTCTGAAGACAAGCTGGCCATCAGTTACTAAGGAGATGGCAAAACCAAGTGGAGCAGCCGTCTTGCCAGAGTGAGATGTAATCAAGTGCTGTCATGACAGCCCCCTCAGTTGTGGAAGCATCGGGCTTCTGGTTGCAAAGAAAGATGCAGTGTGGGCTTTTAGCACAATTCCATTTCACTAAAATAAAAAACAAGCATGCTCCAAACCACACTTCCTGTTTTACTAGGGCGTGGGCATCCATAAAGATTCACTGTCAACACGTTCTGTCAGAAACTGATCAGGGAGAAGGGGATGGGAGTGGAGAGTGGAAAGTAAGTGAAAGAATAAACCAGCAGGCCGTCCATGGACCACGGAAGAATGACCAGCAGGAATTATCAACTGAGAAGTGGGAAAAGACATCATGCAGGCAAAAAACCCTCTGAAGGGGTAAAAACAATTCGCCGTGTAGAGTTTATCATGTCCCTCATTTGCAGAGGAATAAGCTGAACCAAGACAGATCATGTTTCAGGAGCTTCGCTGAGTTCTGAAAACTGGTGATTTACGCTGGCTAGGCATCACACACTAGAGGTATTTTAGAAGCTTGTAAATATCTTCAGCAATGACTCATTAGCACAAATTTCAACTTTTCTTTCTTCTTTTTTTTTTAAACTATATTCCAAAGGGTGGGTTAAACAAGCATTGCCTGAGGTGCTGGTCTTTAAGAGATGCTAAAAATATCACTAGAATTATAACAGATGGAAAAATACTTTTTACATGTCCTGCACTCAACGTTGGAGAGAGCACTCTGTAGGAAGTTAGGAAGAATCCCCTCTCTGGGAAAATAATGCCAGGAACAATGGGGGTTATTTACCCTCAGGGTCAGCGGCCACAGTGCTGGCAAATTCATACACAACCCCAGCAGGTGCCCTGGACATGCAACTTGCAAACCTACCCACCATGTCCTTGCTTGCACTGCCTGTCTAGGAGGGTCACAGTCACATAGAAGTCCCTGGGCAGGGTAAGGAAGAACCCTGGCTGTGCTGTGTGTTATGAGGTAGGCGTTGAACTGCAAGGTCCAGAGTTGGAAACCACCAGTTGCACCTCAGGAGAGAGACGAGGCTTTCTACTCCCATAAAGAGTTGGAGTCTCAGAAACCCATAGAGGCAGTACTACTCTTTCCTACAGGGTCTCGATGAGCCAGCATCAACTCGATGGCAGGGAGTTTTTTGAGAAGTTAGGCCAGCGTCAATGCACGCTGAGTTGCTAACCTAAAAGAGGTCCAAGTTCACCTGGAGGCACCTCCAAAGAAAGCCTGAAGATCAACTCTTGAAATCTCAGCCATTACAAACCCCACAGAGCATGGTTCTCCTGGGACACACCCGGCTCATCGGCAACTAGTTTCTCTGGGGGTCTGTGGAAGTAAGGCCTGGCCATCTGTTTCGGTAATGCCTGAAGCCAGGGACTTTCTGAGAGGCGATTCTACTCTGTGCCCCAGTGGGATTTCCCTGAGTCAGAATGCACTTGACCAAAAAGCGGCTCCGTGTTGAGTCATCCGCAGTGTCCTTCCCAGGCCCCCTCCTGTGGCCCACCCGCTGGCAAGTCCCAGTAGTTCGGTTCTATGCAGTTAACCATTTGTTTCCTGGCTAGGAAATTAAGAACCTCCTTAGGCCATGAAGCCCCCAGCTCAGGGAATGTATCCCTCTCCCGAGATGGACGGAATGTCGGGGAGACTGGACTGGATTCCAGGGAAGATTCCTGCAGGGTCTTCCCACGGGATCTGAGTGCTTCTCTCGAAATGTACATGCTCCGTGTGAAATATAGATGCTGAAGCGCCAGAATTATACATCTGTTCCCTTGACTTTTTAACCAAAGAGTGCTAGTTTATTGCTGAGCTTAAGGATAAAAGAAGCAAGAAATGAAAGTTGGAAGGGAGGTTTGGTTGGTTTTTTTTTTTAAGTTTCCTCCCCACTAAGTACAGTCAGATGTAAGACTCTCCCAGCCTCATGCTGGCTGACAGCCCCTTAGCTTTTCCTCTCTGTTAAGTAGCCCCTTTTGAGGGGTAACCTTTATCATCACAAAGAAAATTAGGGGGAGGGGTTGCCTAGTCAAAGACTTCTGGTTCAACACATCTAACAGCCCCCAATGCAAGGGTCCAGAAAAAGCATCATCATCCTCATCATGAAACAAGGATGATCTCAAAGCTGATTTATGAGACCAGGGAGGGGAGTGAGTGTCCTTTCATCTCCGGATGGGTAGGTTTTCTCTGACCCCAGAGGACACTCTGGAATTCTAGGCAAAGGGCAGCTCTTTAGAAGTAATCTATCCAAGACCTCCAGAGCCCCTCCCTGAGCCAGAAGATCAAACGCCTTCTGTGAATCCTTGGAACCCAAATTAAAAGGACAGATCTGTTCTATTTTAATACACCCATCAGGGGAGCCTGCTGCCTTACCAAACACTTCCATGCAAAAGAACACATTTTTTGGAGCATTCGGTCCATGTTGTACATGCTGTCAGGAGACACCCATCCCTGGAGAAGGATGTCGTGTTTGGTAAAGTAGAGGGGCAGAGAAAGGAGGAGGGCCTTCTGCGAGATGGATGGACACAGTGGCTGCAACAATGGGCTCAAGCACAGGAGCAATTGTAAGAATGCAGCAAGACCAAGCAGTGCTTCCCTCTATGGTACAGAGTCACTATGAGTCATAATTCATGAAGATTTGGGGCTACAAAATCCTGTGGGAGAGTTTGACTCTGTCACATGGAGTGGCTATGGGTTGGAATTAATTCAATAGCAACTGATGACACCTGACAAATGAGTGAGAGATTCAGTATATCTTTTCATGCTCACAGTTTGAAACTGGAAAGTTTTCAAACTAGCCACCCATGGTAGGCAGGCTTCAGTCACTTCCAGGCTGACAGATTAGGAAGAACACCCTGGTGATCTATTTTCAAAAATCGACCAATCAAACCCTATGGATCACAATAGAAGGCTGCTGAATATCGTGCTGAAAGAGAAATCACTGTGTTGGAAGCCCCAGCAATGACCTTGATCATACCAATGACTAGAAAGGTAATGTTGTACTCTTGTACTCTGTTATAAATCGGTCACCTTGTGAGGCTTTGTGTCAACTTGGCTGGGCCAGGATTCCCAGTGACTTGGCAGTTAACACCTAGTAATCCCCATGACCTGACCTGACACAATGTAACCACAGGCCATCTGCTGTTAAAAGATCAGAATGCAACGCAACACTCTGACTCAAGTTTCAGTCCTGATATAATCAATTGAAAGAATGTTTCCTCTAGGTGTGGCCTGCTTTCTATATACATGAACCCTGTGGAAAAGCTTGTTTGCTTTTTGCTGGGTCTGGATCCTGCATCTGGCTCCTTGGCCTCCGGTTCTTTGGACCTGGGCTAACAGATTGCCATACAGCCTGCTGATTCTGGGCTCCATCCATGCCATACGTCTGGTCTGCTGATCTTGGACTCATTTGCCTCTGCAGCCACCAGCCTGCCACTTTCTTACCGATCACTCTTTCCCAGAACTATGTAAGTCAGGGGGAGTCTCCGGTGTAACATCTGCCACCGACTTGAAACTTGCCTGGACGCAGACTTGCCCACAACCACATGAGCCATTTTCTTGATGTAAATTTCCCTCTATATAAACATATAGAAGTGTCGCTGGTTTTACTTCTCTAGAAAGGAATGTACACAGTATATCAGTCTTTGCTGATGCATAAGTAGAGATCTGGAGGCTGAGCATTTTTAACTAAGTGAACTAACACATTTTATCTGGATTCACCATCAACACTCATGGAAGCAAGAAATCAAAGCTTTTCCTAAATCAAATCACTGCAAAGGACCTCTTTTTACAAAGCAAAAATGGGAGATTTCCAGGAAGATGGCAGTGGAGTAACAATACCAGAGGAACTCTGCAGAAATCAGCCCAGGAGAGTTACTAAGAGGGAAATTCAACACTGCTGGATCGCAGGAGGAGCATCATAAAGATAAGTAGGCACAGATCCACAGGTTTTGAGGGGATAGGGGCTTTTGGCTTACCACAGTGGAGGCTGGCTAGGGTTTGACCTTAGCCCTGACACTGTCTTGGTCTGGGCCAGGACCACTTGGAGCTGGTTCAGGGGCTTTATCTAAACAGCCACAGCTTGCCACCACCTCTGGGCAGGGATTAAACCCTTGCAACCCCACAGACAGGGATCGGGGCTCAGCTACATTGTTACTTTTGTTTCCCTCTTTTCTCTCTACCCGCCCCCCACAGTCTCAGCAGGGTGAGTTTTTAATTCTTTTTCTCCTCTTTGTCATGTCCCTGTTCTCTCACACACCACTGCCGACCTCCAGACAAATCCCCTTAGCCTAGGGCATTTACGTCTGCCCCATAGCCAGTTAGGTGAGCTCCACCCTGTGCAGCTAGGCCAAGGCTGGGGCAAGCCTGGCCGACCTCCACCAGAGGATACTCTGCCCAACTTCTTACCAGGAATCCCTGCCTGTATGCCTGAGGAAATCCTATTTTTCCTCTGCTATCCCACATGACTGAGGGAACTTCCTCCCACCTACCTTAGTGCCTCACATGGCCAAAGGCAGCTCAGTCAACACTTGCCAAAGTTCCAAACTGCTGCAGGAACCTCCACACTAATGAACCTGGCCAAGGCAATTCTTCCCACCATTTGCAGTGTTCTACACCAAAGCAGGCAACCCACCAGTCTTCTGGACGCTCCTCTGAGAGGGAAGCCACAGGAGGATAAAGTGGTAGGCCCATTCCATAGTGAAATTAGCTGTAGTCAGTTCAAAGAAGCATTCCTACAAGTCTCCCAGAGAGAGCCAGAGCTCTTCAACTCCCTGGAAAATGGCACCTGGCTCCTCTAAAACAATGCAACACAAACAGCCATCAACCCCAATGACTTCAACGAAAAAACAGGAGAAACAAAAGGCAATGGCAGAAGATGTCCTGAACATAATGACATGCATAGAAAAAGTAGACATTGATCTGCCACAGAAAGAAATTTTCAGAATGCTGCTTGGAGTTATACAAGATATAAGGGAAACAATGCAGAAAAAGGATGGAATGATAGAAGAGATAAAGTCCACACACCAAAGGGAAATACAAGAGCTTAGGGAAGAGATAACAAAAACTAGTAGCAGACTCATGGATCTCGGGAATCAACTGGAGAAAGCAGAGAACCGCATCACTGACTTGGAGAACAGCCAAGCAGACTTTAACAAATGAGAACAAAACTCTATATAGATCATCAGAGAAGCTGAAGAAAACCTAAGAATTATATCTGATGCTATGAAGAGGAACAACATTAGAATTATTGGATTACCAGGGGAAGACACAACAAAGAAGTCATCTGCAACAACAGTAAGAGAATTCTTAGAGGAAAACTTCCCCAGCTTAATGAATGAAAACCAGGCAACTATTCAGGAGGCTGAAAGAACACTAGCTAGACTGAATTTCAAGAAGAAGTCACCAAGGCACATAATAGTTAAACTCTCTAACTTTGAGGAAAAGGAGAAAATAATGAGAGCAGCTAGGGAAAAACAAGCAATCACATATAAAAGTTCCCAAATAAGCATATGCTCAGACCTATCAGCAAAAACTATTAAGAAGAGGAGAGTGTAGTAACATATTCCAAAAATTGAAGGAAAACAACGCAAACCCAAGAATACTCTACCCAGCCAAGTTATTGATCAAGATAGATGGAGAAGTAAGAGTCTTCCCAGACAAGGAAAAACTTAAAGAATACGTTAGAAGAAACCCAGACCTACAAAAGGTCCTTGTAGACCCAGTATTGGCAGAAGAACAACACTCACCAAGCATAAATAAGAGATCGCTACATAGAACAACCTCACCCAGAGAGCAACAATGAGAAAACAGACCCCAAGATAGCATTGGCTTAAGAATGGAAAAAAGTCAAGAATGATGCACACACACATGCAAAACACATTAATAAGAAAGGAACGTAGGAAAACACCCAACACAAAAGGTATAAGATGAGTCCGCAGATGGAGAGATAATAACCCTGAATATCAATGGCCTGAACTCAAGCATTAAAAGACTGAGACTAGCAGACTGGCTCAGAAAACACAATCCATCAATCTGCTGCCTACAGAAGACACATCTCAATGCTACAGACAAAAATAGGCTTGGAATAAAAGGCAGAAGAAAGACATACCAAGCAAACAGCAGTACAACAAAAAAAAAAAAAAAAGAAGGGGTTGCAATCCTAATCTCGGATAAAATTGACCTCAAAGTGCAAACCATAAAAAGAGGAACACTATATAATGCTCAAGGGGGCGGTAAACAAAGAACCACTAAGCACTGTAAACATAGTCCCCTAATGAGAGACCCACTGAATGCATCAACCAAACACTCCAAAAGATGAAAAAAGAAATCACAGCCTCAATAATTATAGGGGGCGACTTCAATACACCGCTGTCTGAGAAAGCTAGATCACAGGGAAAGAAACTCAACAAGGCTAGAGATCTAAATACTACAATTAGACAATTTGAACTGATAGATATATACAGAGTTTTTCATCCACATACAAAACTAATTCACATTATTTTCATGTCCATATGGCACATATTCAAAGGTAGACCACATGCTGGAGCATAAGGCAAATCTACATAAATTTAAGAACATCGAAATCATACATACCTCTCTTTGATCACTGTGCCATAAGGCTGGAAATCAACAAAGCAAATACGAAGAAAGCAAGAGCAAACAATTGGAAAATGAATAACTCTTTATTGCTAAAGGAGTACATACTGGCACAGATCAGAGATAAAATTTGGAAATTTCTAGAAATTAACAATAATGAGAACACAATGTACCAAAACTTATGGGACACAGTAAAGACATTTATCAGATGAAGTTTCATAGCACTACATGCACACCTGAAAAAGGAAGAGAGACTCATTATTGATATACTGACACAAAATTTACAACAACTAGAGCAGGGTCAGTAGGACAGTCCCACTAATAGCAAAAGAAATGAAATAATAAAATTCAGGGCTGAGATTCAGGAGAGAGAAAATAAGAAAACGATGGGAAAAATTAATGCTGCTAAAGTTGGTTCTTTGAAAGGATAAACAGAATTGACATACCACTGGCAAACCTAACTAAAGAAAGGAGGGAATACATTTCAATAGCAAGAATAAGGGATGAAGGAGGGGACAGTACAACAGACCCTAAGAAATCAAAAGGATAATTACACAGTATTATGAAGGACTATACTCCAATGAATTCAACAGCTTGGAAGACATGGAAAATTCTTGGAAAAACAATAGCTCTCTAGACTATCCCTAAATGACGTCAGAATCTCAACAGACCCATAGCAATAGAAGAAATAGACAAGGTTATCAAGGATTGCCAACCAAAAATTCCCCTAGACCAGATGGCTTCACAGGAGAATTCTAACAAACATTTAGGAAGAACTAACACCAATCCTACACAAACTATTTCAGAACATAGAAAAAGGCGGCAAACCCTTTCTATGAAGCTAGTATAACTCTGATACCAAAACCAGGGAAAGATCCCACAAGAATCAAGAACTAGAGACCAATATCCCTAATAAACATCAATGCAAAAATCCTTAACAAAATACTGGCCAATTGAATACAAAAATATATAAAACAAATAATTCGCCAAGACCAAGTGGGATTCATACCAGGGATGCAGGGATGGTTCAACATACGAAAGACCATTAGTATCATTCGCCATATTGACGTGAAAAACTATGAGAACCACATGTTAATATCGATAGATGCAGAAAAAGCATTCGACAACATCCAGCAGCAATTCCTGTTTAAGACACTTGAGAAGATGTTAATGGAAGGACTCATGACAATACAAGCTATATATGAAAAACCAACAGCCAAGGTAGTAGTCAATGGAGAAAAGACTAACACAATTCCACTGAAAAAAGGGACCAGACAAGGATGCTCCTTGTCCCCACTCTTATTTAATATCGTACTGGAGGTTTTAGCTAACAGCATAAGGCAAAGAAAAGACATCAAAGGTATTTGTCTGGGGAAGGAAGAAGTAAAACTATCATTATTTTCAGATGATATGATTTTATATATGGAAAATCCCAAAAGCTCCACAAGGAAAGTACTGGAAACAATAGAGGAGTTTGGCAGAGTGGCAGGATAAAATATCAACAAACAGAAGTCCGTCGGACTGCTATACACATCAGATAAGACCACAGAAGAGGAGATCAAAAAGGTGGTATCCTTCACAATAGCCAAGCACAAATTGAAATATCTAGGGATGTACCTGACTAAAAGAACAAAAGATGTATATGAGGAAAACTACAGAACACTATTACAAGAAACCAAGAGAGAACTCAGCAAGTGGAAGGATATCCCATGCTTGTGGATTGGAAGACTCAATATAGTCTAGATGTCAGTTCTGCCAAAGGCACTATATAAGTTTAATGCAATCCTGATACAATTGCCCTCACCTTTCTTCAAAGATATGGAAAAACTGATTACCAACTTCATATGGAGAGGGAAGAAGCCCAGAATTAGCAGAGAACTCCTCAAAAAGAAGGACACAGTGGGAGGGCGTGCTTCATCTGACTTTAGCACATACTATACAGCCACAGTTGTCAAAAATACATGGTATTGGTACAATGACAGATACTTAGACCAGTGGAAAAGAACTGAAAACACAGAAATAAAATCATCAGCATACAGATAACTGATCTTATATAAGGGCCCATAAAAGATCCAATGGGAAGTAAATGCCCTCTTTAACAGGCGGTGCTGGATAAAATGGATAGCTACCTGCAGAAAAGTGAAGCAAGACCCTTCTCTCACTCCATGCACAAGAATAAACTCAAGGTGGATCAGAGACCTTGAAGTTAAACTCCAAACTATTAGTGCAATCAATGAGGGAATTGGGACCAACTTGAGAACTTTGGCACAGAGAATACATAGACTATCAGAAATGTGGAAGGACACAAACACAGAGGAGGCACACATTGACAAATGGGATGGACTGAAGATAAAACACCTGTGTACATCGAAAGAATTCACCAAGAGAGTAATAAGAGAGTCCACGGACTGGGAAAAAGCTACTGTGTACAAACATTCCTGTGGTGAGGAACAGGTAGTGTGGCAGGAGCCAGATCAAATCCAGGGATACATATGATAGCCAACTAAAAAGGATTGGGGGGAAGGAAAAAATTAAAAAGGAATGGGTAGCAGGGGCACAGGGCACTAACCCACTCAAAAGGAGGGTATTGTTTATATCTCCACAGGGAAAGAGGGACCAGACTTCAACCCAGTGCTCCAAAATGTGAATTCAACAAGCTGGCATGGAGTAGGGAACCAGTGGAGAGGCCCCAATCGCAATTACGTGGACACCTGCCCCTTCCCCCAGAAGAATTTATTTCAGAGGACAGCACTGAATCTACAGCTCTGAGAGAGGGACATGTCTGATAAGAGCACACGGGAGAAAATGAAGGTGAAGGAAGAGAGAGTGGGCCATATCCTGGCCCACCAACCTTTGAGGACAATATTCCCACTCAGAGTAGCCAATCCACAGAGAGGACCATATGGCCAGCCCCACTATGAGACACAACATCCCTCACTGATTCATAGCACTACAGGGGACAACACTGGAGACACAGTGTGGGATTTCCACCCGATCTGATCCCACCACACTGACACAAAACACTAAGGGCATGGAACAGAACAGCAAGGGGAACAGAGCAATGAAGTCCCCAGGGAATACCAAAAATAGATGTTGGGGCCAGGGCTTGGGGTCCCAACAGACTCAACTGGAAAACACTCCTAAAGTCCAACAAACAGGCCTTGAACTAACTACAAGATTTTCTTTCTTGTTGTGTTTTGTTTTGGTTTTTTGTCATTGGCTTGTTGACGTAGTTGTTCTTTTGTTGTATATTGTTGCTTGGTTTTGTTATGTCTTGTTTTTGTGCATGTTATTATCTCCACAGGTCTATCTAAATAAGATAGGCTGGATGAACAATCTGGGGGAGAAAACAATGGGACCAACAGTTCTGGGGGGACATGGGAGAGAGGGTGGTGGGGGTAAAGGCAGTGGTGGTAACAAACCCAGGGACAAGGGACAACAAGTGATCCAAATCGGTGGTGAAGAGGGTGTAGGAGGCCTGGTAGGGCATGACCAAGGGTAATGTAACCAAGAGGAATTACTGTAACTCAAATGAAGGCTGAGCATGATAGTGGGATAAGAGGAAAGTAAAAGGAAATAGAGGAAGGAGCTAGGAGGTAAAGGGCATTTATAGAGGTCTAAATACAGGTATATACATATGTAAATATATTTATATATGAGAATGTGGACATTGATATGTGTGCATATATTTATAGGTTTAATATTAAGGTAGCAGATGGACATTGGGCCTCCACTCAAGTGCCCCCTCAATTCAAAAATACTTGGTTCTATTAAACTGGCATTCCATGATGCTCACCTTCCTGACACGATCACTGAAGACAAGGCGGATGCATAAGCAAATGTGGTGAGGAAAGCATATGGTGCCCTGCTATCAAAAGATATAGTGTCTGGGGTCTTAAATGCTTGAAGGTGAACAAGTGACCATCTAGCTCAGAAGCAACAAAGCCCACATGGAAGAAGCACACCAGCCTGTGCAATCACGAGATGTCGAAGGGATCAGGTATCAGGCATCATCAGAACAAAAAATCATATCATAGTGAATGAGGGAGAGTGTGGGGTGGAGACCCAAAGCTCATCTGTAGGCAATTGTACATCCCTTACAGAAGGGTTGTGGGAGGAGATGAGCCAGTCAGGGTGCAGTGTAACACCTATGAAACATACAACTTTCCTCTAGTTCCTAAATGCTTCCTCCCCTCCCACTATCATGATTCCAGTTCTACCTTACAAATCTGGCTAGACCACAGGATGAACACTGGCAGAGATAGGAACTGAAAGCACAGGGAATCCCGGGCAGATGACCCCTTCAGGACCACTGTTGAGAGTGGCGATACCAGGAGGGTGGAGGAAGGGTGTGGTGGAAAGGGGGAACTGATTACAAGGATCTACATATAACCTCTTCGCTGGGGGATGGACAATAGAAAAGTGGGTGAAGGAAATGCAAGATATGACAAAATAATAATTTATAAACTATCAACTTTTCATGAGGGAGTGGGGAGCAAGGGTGGAGGGGGAAAATGAGGAGCTGTTGCCAGGGGCTTAAGTGGAGAGCAAATATTTTGAGAATGATGAGGGCAATGAATGTACAAATATGCTTTACACAATTGATGTTTGTATGGATTGTGATGAGTTGTATGAGCCCCCAGTAAAATGATTTTTTTAAAGCAAAGATGTCACTATGGAGACAAAGGTGCACTTGTGTCCAGCAATGACATTTTCAATCATCTCATATGAATGTGAAAACTGGACAATTAATATGGAAGACCAACGAATAATTGATGTCTCTGAGTTTTGGGATTAGCAATGAATCTCCCATGGATTCCAGGAGAATGAAGAAACCTGTCTTGTGATAAGTAAGGCCAGAATGATCCTTAGAAATGAGGATGGCGAGACCTAGTCTCACCATGCTATCCATTAAGACCAGTCCTTGGAGAAGGACATGATGCGTGGCAAAGTTGAGGAGAGTCTTCAAGAATGAGGAAGACCCCTAACAAGGGAGTTTGGAAACGCTTGTGAAACCCTATCATATTTGGTTTATTTTAGACATTACATACATACATGATTGATAGAGAGATAAAGAGAGAGAGATAAAAGCATTCTCATCAAACTTGCTGTCATTAAGTGGATGCCGACTCACAATGACCCTAGAGGACAGGGTAGAACTGCCCGTGGGATTCTGAGACAGTCACTGTTTACAGGAGTAGAAAGTCCATCTTTCTCCCTTGGAGCAGCTGGTGGTTTCAAACAGCTGACCCTGAAAATCACAGCCCAATGTGTAACCAGTAGGCAAGCAGAGATCCTGACCAAAGCACTAGATTGATGTACAACTTACATACAAATGTTTAAAGACAGACAAGGTCGTACTGAGTTGTATAATGGGAAAAAATGACCAAATCTGTGTAGTCACACAGTGATGTAGATTCAGCTGTCCATGTGGACATTTACCAATTTCCTATTAAATGTAGATGAGAACACAGATATATGAGCAGCAACCTACTCTGGAAATTTTCAGTCATAGTAATTAAACACAGTGGGGGGGGCAATGGTTAAGCTAGCGCAATGGTCAGCAGTTCAAAGCCACCAGCCACTTCATGGGATAACGTTGTGCAACCTGCCCCAGTAAAGATTCACAATTTCAAGAGTTCCATGGGGCAGCTCTACTCTGTCCTAGGGTCACTACCTCCGAGGCAGTGAGTAAGCACACATTAATTATTGTTAGTGCACAACTACACTTACACTCAATGCCGCCTACTTCCAGGTGTCTCTGTCCTCAAGGTGTTTGGGTAGAACACAAATCCAACCCACTGCCATCCATCCCAGCTCACAGTGACCCTACAGGACAAAGTAGGGCTGCTCCTCAGGGCTTCCCAGGCTGTGCATCTCTATGGAGGCAGATTGCCTCATCTTTCTCCCAAGGAGCAGTGGGTGGGTTTGAACCACTGACCTCGTGGTTAGCTGTCCAACACTTACCTGACTGCACCACCAGGGTTCTTCTAGAACAAGTTCAAGACCAAGAGGACTAATGAAGGGCGGGAAGAATGACACACACACAAGCTTCAATGGCACAGGATCCAGCGATCTCAAGAACTATCCGCCCCACAAATTGGATCCGTGTTCTGGAAATCAGGTTGAACTGACAAACCTAGAAGAGGCATGGGGAAAGTTAATCCCAAAAGAGCTGGACTCGGCTGGGCCCATGAGGACGCCAGGCCAGATGGCAAGCCCAGGCTGGACACAGGGTGTTTGCATTACTCGGCCGGGAACAGGGGCTGCTCTTTGCTTCATCTTGATCCCCAGACGTGCCTTTGCTCTCTGGACTCCTGGGGCAGGGCAAGGGGATTCCAGGAACGTCAGGACAGAGGTTCTCCCACTGACTCCCAGAGTCTAAGGTCCTTCATGCTGCTGTAACGGAAACTCCCCAGCGAACAGCTTTGAAGAACAGGCCTTTCTGTTCTGAGTTCAGGAAGAAAGATGTCTGAGTTCAGGCCACCGGCCCCCTCTCCAGTGTTTCCAGGACATGCATCCCGACTCACACTAAAAGGTGCTGTCTCATGCAGGGCCTCTCCGGACCGGCACGAGCCTGACCTTGCCGGGAGTGGGGAGGAGGGTCCCAGGCAGTGGGCCTGGGGTGAGGGGCTTCAAGATGGGTGAAGGTGACAGCAGTAAGCAGCCCAAAGACCACTCTGCCCCAAACCGAAAGGAACTCACTGCCATCGGGTCAATTCCAACACTAGCGACTCTGCCGGCAGGAGCAGAAACTGCCCACGGGGTTGACAGAGGCTGGCGTGATCACATCACGGAAGCAGCCGGCATAGCTCTCTCCCTCAGGCTGCAGCCCCCGCTTAACCTGCTGTGCCACCAGGGCCCCCGGAAAGCAGGCCCTGATGTTATCAACTTCATGACCACTTGGTCTAAGTCTTGTCCTACTTCTGCCACCCACAGGTGGGGAGATAGGAAATCTTATTTTCCCCACTGGCATCTCTGAGATGTCACGGCCTTCAAGCCCCAAACCCACCAACCACGGCATTAAATGTCCATTCAAATAACAGAATTGCTGCAGACACGCCGGCCCCAGGTGTGGCCCCCAGGCCAGCTAGCTGGGCACCACCTGGGAGCTTGCTAGGGCTCTGGAAGCTCAGGCTATCCTAAACTGACCACATGCCTGGCTGCTGGTTTCCAAGATGCCCAGGCGATGCTGCAATCTGTCACTGCCTGGTGTGGGAGAAGCGCTAAGTGGTCACGGGAGACCTGTCCCTGGAGAAGGCATCCTGCTGGGTAAAGTGGAGGGACAGCGAAAGAGAGGCAGGCCCTGGACAAGCTAGATGGACACCGTGGCTGCAATGGGGGCTCAGACATAAGGACACACGGGGCTGCTGTGAGTTGAATGTGAGTGGGCCTCACTTAGCAACAATGGCAACATTGTAGCGTTGTAGCCTACTCTTGGCAATAGAGGACAAAGGGGTCTGTGCTTGACTCTTCATGTGGGAAAGGCCCACGTGAAGGGGCTGGGCTGAAGGTGGAGTTGAACTGAGGGGTAGATCCTACATCGCAGTGATGTAGGTGGAACCCTTTGATAGCCTTGAACCTAGAAACCCCGTCAGCTGAACTACAAACTTAATAGAATATGAGAGTATTGACTTAATAGTCAATGAGAGTGTTCTTTCAAGCATCTTGTGGTCTAACAATAGCTTTGATGGAAATGAGTCCATGTCATTGGGGCCACTGAATTGCATACATTTTTACAATGTTAAACCTGGCCAAGGCTGTGTTGTATCCAGTTGTAACTTGTTACATTTGTATCCATTGTAGAGCTTCTGTGGCGAATAGACACAGGCTGACAAAGCATCTCCCCCTCCTCTTGCTCCTACCTGTGAACATGAACTCACAGACCCAATGCGTTTCCAGGGAATCTTTGGAGTTTAAGTTGTCCATTCATTCATACTGTTGTTGTTAGGTGCCTGCGAGTCATTTTCCACCCAGAGGGACCCAGGTGCAGCAGAACGAACCACCACCTGCTGCTGTGCCACCTTCAAATGGTTACGTTTGAGCCCATTCTTGCAGACACCGTGTCTATCCATCTTATTGACGGCCTTCCTTTTTTTTTTTTTTAATGCCCTTCTACTTCACCAATAGGAGCCCTGGTGGCATAGGGGGCTGTGCATTAGGCTGCTAACCACAAGGTGAGCAGTTCAAAATCATCCGAACTCTGAGAGAGAACGACGAGGCTTTCCTGGTGAGGCAGGCTCGACCCCATGGCAGAGAGCTTGAGTTCTACCTTAGAGAGCATGGTGCTCCTCTCCGAGCAGTGATCCCTCCTGATAACATGTCCAGTGCACATGAGATGAAGTCTCACTGTCCTGGCTCCGAAGTATTCAGCTGTACTTCGTCCAAGACCAATCTGTTCTTTCGACAGTCCTTCTTATGTAAATAGACCTTAAAAGAGTACAATGCTCAAGACAGACATTCTTTAATAGTGAAATTAAATAACTGGCTTTCAGATGACTGCCAGGGATAATTGGGGTTTAAGGTTTAAAGATTATCTCAGGACAGTAATTTCAGGAGTTTGTTCAACCTCCATGTATTCCAAAGCCTATTAAAATTCTAGATTCCTCCCACCCTTTTGACGAGGATTCTTCTAGAGCATTGTGATATACCCGGAAGAGGTTGCAGACTTCAACCAATTCATGGAAAATTCCAGTTGATTTAGTTTCATTTTTTCCGTGAACTTTTTGAAGCCCCTTCAAGAAAGTATAAGTGTGTATGCTGTAAAACATACTTTCTAACAAGTATATATATTATAAAATATAGCTCTGCCTGCATGGCTACTGGTAGAGTTTGTAGGCTTGGAATTCCAAGAAACATTCACCATTGGGGCAGTGTTTCCTATATGGTGTGATCAGAAAGTGGCCTAGGAAAGTCACAAGGTCTCTGAGGTCACAAATGTTCAAGAACAATGACATTCCAGCCCCAGCTACCTGAGGAGAGGCACTAACACCCTGGGCCCACTGGACTTCCTTAACGAGATGACAAACCTTACAGAGAAAGCACAGAAAACCAGTCCTGGTCTGTTCGCTGAACTCAAAAGGGGGGAAATTGACAAATAGAATGATTCAAAATACTGACCTAGACTAGGAAAGGGGATGAAATGGGTGTTTGGATTAATAACTTCTTCTAGTTGAGATTTTTTATTCTAATGTGATTTTCCTCCATTGCCTCTGTATCAGTCCAATCCTGATGCTAAGTTGGCATCTCATCCTTGACCAAGCTGATTTTGATATGCTGATGGTCTTTACTGGTCAGGCTCCCAGAGAGACCCGGAGGGAGATGCTCTGTGGTCCCAGCTTCCATCCACTCCCCCATGTGCTTTATTTTCTCTGGCACTCCCACTGACAGACACAAAATCCATCTGACTCAACACCACCCATCCCTGTTTTACAAGTACTAACCCAAAATCCACCTAAGGTTTGACTACTTGCTTTAGAAACCAACTCAATGGCAAGCAGCGCCTCTGAGAGGCCCCAGAGGTTGCCATGGGCTCATGGGAAATGAGCAGAATCCTGTGTGTGTGTGTGTGTGTTTGTTTGTTTGTTTGTTTGTTTGTTTAAAATCATTCCCAATGTCCCTTGACCCGTTGTCTCTCCACACCCCCACCTGCTCTGCTTGCTACTCAGGGGAATAGAGTGGATAGTCAGCTCGCCACCCCTGCTGCACAGAAGGGGTGCAAAGGGAGAGGGCTGGGTCTGAATTTTCTTTGGGGAGCTGATTATAACCCCTCGGAATGGATTTGGGGTGCATGGGTGGGCTTCACACACTCATAAATACGTTAACTTTCCTTTTTGCCAACTGTGGGCTGTGGTGAGGCAAACAGGAGAGGGAGCTGTGAGCTTAAACCCCCAGCTTGTTGTTGTTAATTATGACTCTCCATGGAGACACAAGAGAGCTGCACTTCATAAGGTTTTCAATGGCTGACTGGGGGGTTTGGGGGCGGGAGCATTTCAACTGCCAGGCCTTTCTTCTGAGGTGCTTCTGGGTGATCTCAAACTTCCCCCGCTCTGTGCACAACTGAGCATGTTAACAGGGTGCACCCCCCTCCTCCAGGGATGCCCAGATGTAAAACTGGGGGAGATCTTATTTACAATGAGGGTCTTTGCAGAAGTGATCGAGTCAAGATGAGGTCACACTGGATGAGGGTGGACCCAGATTCCAATGGCTGCTGTCTTTATTAAGAAAGAGACCGGGTGCAAACACCCACAGGTGGAGCATGGGAGGCGTGTGGGAGCAGAGCTTGTAGGTTGCAGCTACCAGCCAGAGCACCCAGGACCCCCGGAGCTGGAAGAGGTACCCACGGGTTCTTGCCTGAGGCTTTGGAGGGAACAGGGCCCTTGAGACCTGGGGTTCAGGCTCCTAGCCTCTGGGAGAGTGTCTGTTGTTTAAAGTCAGAAACAAAACAGGAGGAGGCAAGAGGCAGGCTCCAGGAACAAAGGCCCGTGGCTCCAGAATAAACATCTGCAGGCTTCGACAACCCTCCGGTGGAACTATTTGAACAAGCATGTTCTCTGATTGCTGTTACATAGAAGGTGATGTGTTGAAAACCTTGGATCTCAGTGAAAACAGGGAGAGACCCCACATCACTGAGTCCCCCAGGACTCAAGGACCCTCGGAGCTGGGGCTGGGCTGCCTCGGACCCACCTGGCAGCATCTGCCTTCAGGAAATGAGTTAACGAACACAGGCGGAGCGCCCGCAGGGAGGAACTGTGTGCCACCATGGTTTCAACTGTCCGTAGCACTGCCCGGTGACCCCTGACCCTTGTCACTCCATCCGCTGGCTCGCGGCGACCCTCCATGTGTCAAGTACAACTGTGCTCCGAGAGGTTTCCCATGGTTATAATAACCTAGGGCGGTGTGTCACCAGGCCTTTCTACCGTGGTGCCGAAGGGTGGATTCAAACCACCAGCCTTTCAGTGAGTAGCTGAAGACCATGCACTTGCACTGCATGACCCCAGCTATCTGACACCGAGGCTACACCACACAGAAAGGGAGCCTGGGCCTCTCGGGGACATTCCTGGCAGAGGAAGGAACGGGGCCCAGGAGTTCAAGCGCCCGACCTGGGAAACTCCATTCCCCTCCCATCAATTCAACGTTGCCCAACGGTATGAAATGGAGGTTCTGCTCGCATGCAACTCAGCCCTGTGTACCTCCTCCTTGAAACAGGGTCGCCAACCGCCTTCCATAGCTGAATCCACACTCTCTGCAAAAGGTTCAACTCACCTTCATCGGGGACTGGCCCCTTCCCCGAGCCTGGCCCCTGGATGCGGTTGTTGGTGTCGGTGCTATCCTTGCTGGGCCTCCCAGAGTCAGTTTCAGCTCCTAGCGACCCACTCCCTCAAAACCACTACAAACCCACTGCCCTGAACCCTTCTGACACGAAGCAGCCCTGCAAGGACAGAGTAGAACAGCTCTCCAGGGGCTCCCAGACCAGACCTCTCTAGAGAAGCAGACTGCCAGGCCTCTCCCCAGGGAGCAGCTGGCAGTGGCTTTGAACTGCTGGCCTTGGGGTCACCCTCCCTCTGATACCCCACTAGGGTTCCTTGATGTAGCCCTTCAGGGCACTTCAAAGCACCCCCAATCATGATCACTGCCAACAGGAAGATGTGAAAGTGGACAAGGGTGTTGGAGTCACCAATGAGGCCATCCAACGGTCTGTGTTAAGCACGGTGATGGGGTGCCAAGGTCCTCACCCGCCTGCTGACCACACACAGGGAAGCCAAGAGAGCGCATGTGCGGGGGCACCCGTGGGATGTGGGAACGCAGGCCGCAGGCCAGGACAGAGTGGGAGACCCACCTCCGCGCACAGCCGGTCCTGGAGGCGGCAGTGCCAGTTTTATTTCTCTTTGGGGAAAAATAAATTTCTTTATTATTTTTCTGCTTTCCACAGTTCCCCATCTTCTGCTTAAATAGACTTAGGGGAGGAGCCAAAGGAGTCCATGCGGATGAATAGATAGTGTTCTCTCCTAAATCATCAGCATTTACATTAGACATTTCTTTATACAAACAGCTTGGCTTTAAAAAAGAAAAGCCAATGAAGGCGTGGCTGGCCAGCACCCCGGAAGAGGGCAGCTCCCCCCGCCGGACCCCTCACTGGGAGACGCGTGTGATGGCCGAGGAGGGTCTCTTGAGAATGGACTCCACAGAGAAGGGCAGCGGCTCGCTCCCCGACAGCTTCGTTCCAACTTGCTTGGCCAGGCAAAGGTCGGAGGCCCACCTGTCGGTTGTAAACATGTACTTCGGGTTCCCCTGGCCAGGGGGCTCGAGGTATTTTCTGGGGGCCTCGTCGAAGACCTCCTTGACCAAGGCTGCGTTCAGCTTGGGCCCCGGTGGTGCCTCGCTCAGCGTTTGCTGGAACAAGGAGTGGAAAGAAGAGGGGGCTTTTAGGAGCCCGGGCTGCCTGCTGCTCTCTTTGCTGAGCTTCGAGAAGGCCTGGTCCGATGACGGGGCCAGCGAGTCCACCTCCTCCCTCGGGGAGAAATCCCGGCGGGGTGGGGAGAAGGCCGATCCTTCAGGAGTGGCTGCCTGGTTGCACGGCAGGAACTCGGGCGTGGGGGGTGGCCCCCGGGGGCCTTCCCTTTGGGGCTCTGGGCTGAGGGCCTGGGCCAGACAAGCTCCCTTGGCATCCCAGCCGGGTCTCAAGGGCTGCACCGTGGTGGTGGTGGTGGCGTCCAGCAGGCACTGCTGGTAGAGGAGGCCGTCGCTAATGGGGCCACACTTGGGCCAAACTAAGAAACGAGAGGACATGGGGTACTGTCTATACGTGGCGGCCACACTGACGTTGGAAGAAATGAGCTCCACATTTCCAGACCCGGAATACTGCATGGTGAAGTCGAGGCAGGCGGGCAAGAAGTTGCACAAGTCCCTGCCGGGGGGCTCACCAGGCGTGGGGCTGTAGCTGCTCTTGCACGTGTTGTACTCGGCTCTGTGCACCAGGCGGCTGGGCAGGAACAAGGCCGAGGCTTGGGAAGCTTCCAGCATCTCTCGCTCCTTGTACTCTCGCTCCAGCATGATGTTCTCCAGCTCCTTATCGGCAAAGGCCCGGCGCTTCCTCATCCTGTCACTCACGGGGGGAGGCAGCGGGGAGGTCCCTCCCAAGTAGGTCTCCGCTGGGATGGGGCGGTAGCCTGGAGCGAGGGGAGGCAGAAGTGTCACTTCATCAGGCAGGAGAGACAAGACCGCTCAACCCCACCATCAGAGGGTCCCTGCTCTTGGTCACTGACCCACCCGGGGCACCTAGGAAGAAGAGCCTGGCCATCCACCTCAATCAAGAGCACAGCCCCAGAAAGCCCTGCGGCGAGGTCTCTGGGAGCTAGGACAGATGGGACGGGCGGGACTTCATTT
The DNA here is from genome assembly GCF_050624435.1 of Tenrec ecaudatus. Lineage (NCBI taxonomy): Eukaryota > Metazoa > Chordata > Mammalia > Afrosoricida > Tenrecidae > Tenrec > Tenrec ecaudatus. The sequence continues at coordinate 4,093,662 of NC_134539.1, read as the reverse complement.
GTTGATGGTTGTCAGCATTGTGACACAGAACCCAGGAGGACAGTGCTGAGGGCCGCTCAGGAGGGCTGTCAGGCCACACTGTGGTTGTGGTTCAATGTCTGCGTGTTTGCTTTGATGAGGGGGCTGAGTTGACTGACAAGGCCTCCCCTGACCCACCCCCACCCTTGGCCCCGGAGGTGGGGGGGGGAGCGGTAAGTGACAAGGTGGCTTATCTGACTTCAGCCACTGGTTTATTATAACCCAGGCCATTCTTTGTCCCGAGATTCAAAAAGATCTCTATACCTAGAGCTGATGACACTTTTATTTCCTAAAGATGATGCATTGGATACATTGTTACAGGTGGAGAAGAATCCCAGGAGAACTAGGGGGAGAAAGAGAGAGAGAGAATGAAAGTTAGAGCCAATTAGTCGGAAGAAGAGGGGAAAGAGGGACAGAGAAGCATAGTGAGGGGAGGGCTGTGAACTAGTTCCGTGGTGAACCAACTAGCCAGGCCCCTGAGCCCTAACTGCAAAAACCAACTCCCTGCCATGAAGTTGCCGCTGACTCACAGAACGGCCCCTGTGGGTTTCTGAGACTGTCACTCTGGACGGGGGTAGGGAGCCTCCTCTTTCTCCCTCGGACAGACACATGGTTTCCAACTGCTCCCCTTGCAGTTAGCAGTCCAAGGCGGAATCACTGTGTCCCAGGGCTCCTTCCAGTCCAGGTAAAACTGCAAGCTCAGGGAGGGAGAGGAATTGCTTGCTACATGGACAATAAGCACACTACAACTTTCCTCAGTGCGGTGCGCATAATGTTGGCCAGATTCAAACGCGGTTGAACGAGCAAGCCGTTAGAATGCAGACAAAAGCCACCCGGTGTTTGGGGAACAGGAGCAAAGTCACACACACACACACACACACACACACACACACACACACACACACACAAGCTCGATGTAACATAAGAGAATTCCTAGCAGCTGAACACTGAGTATTTCATCATCTGCAAAGCACTCGGCCCTGTCGAAAATTTGTTTGAAGGATCCATTGCGACATTTGTGTTTACAGAGTAGCAAATCCTTTGGGCTCATTTGCAAATAAAATAAAGTTTGAAAAATAATGTTTCCATTTCTCTGGGCAGTTTGGGGCCAGGAAGTTCTTGGCGTGAATTTGCAGCGCCGCTTGGTGCTGCCATTTCGCCAGTTGCCTTGGCATCCTTCCCATCCGTCAGCGTGGCCCCACAGTTGTAAATCTGTTTACCCAGTTTGCATTCAGATTCATCAGGGGTGTGTATGAAACACGCCACCCAGGGTAGAAGTGCACCATGCAGGGTGAGCCCGAGAGAGAACACAAGACAATGAGCGTAAAATCCTGCCCAGAACCGGGTCTGTTCAGCAACGCACAAGGAAAGAAACGGGACTCAAGAGGTTTACTCTGAGAAATCGGAATTGACTTGGCCGATCCGAATTCCATGAAGTGGCAGCGACTGGAAGAAACTCTAAATGTCCCCCTTCCTTTAAATGGGGAGAGATGGTTCACAGAGTCTTTAGCTGCCGGGCAAACATGCCCCATGCCCAAATGGAGACGATGAAACCATCGGTAATCTTTTAAGAGCGATGACAGCAAGCCCGCCGGCACCCATTTGCGAGGAAGCACACAGAGTGAGAGACTTCACACTGGCCACCCCCAGTCCTTGCTTGGCTTCTAGGACTCCAGGGCCTGCGTCACCAGGGGAGGGTGCAGAAGGGTGCTGACAGCCTGGGGTGACGCTGTCCTAGTGGGAGTACCAAAATGATGGCTATGACATTGATTGTTATTATTATTAAAACATCCTTACAGTGAGTCCTAACAACAAAAACACTTTTAGCAAGCACAGCCCGCAGGTATCACAGACCCCCACGGCCAAAACGCTCTGCTGATTTCCTTTTTAGACCTTGCGAGGGCGCCAGGCTGGGCTGTCAGTAATACTCATTTACAGTGACACGTCCATGGCTTGGGCCACACGCTCTGCTTCTGCCGGGACTGGCTTTGTCACGCAGCCTGGGGCCCCAGCAGTAATGTCATGGGCCTTGGTGTCTGTGGACCTACAGTGAGGTTGAGAATGAACTAGCAGCTAAAGGGCAAGGAGGAAAGCTAGACACGGCTTACTGGTATGTTCAGTCACTGCTCATGTTGCCACGTATAACGTTTGACACCATCGGACAAGGAAGGTGATGGCACAGCAAGTGCGCGGTTTGCCCCTGTGCCACTGAGCATTGTATCAAAACTAAGACCAAACTCTCTGCCATCGGGTCGACTCTGCCTCACCGTGAACACCACCACCACCACCACCCCCATGGGTTTCTGAGACTGCAACAGTTTACAGGAGCGGAAAGCCTCGTCTTTCTCTGGTGGAGCTGCTGGGGGTTTCAAACTGCCGAGCATGCGATCCATCGCAGCCCAACATAAAACCCCTCCCCCACCAGGGCTCCTGTGTGTCTATCACATATGATCCTGTGATTAAAGTGGAGAGTCAGGAAGAATGGCAGTCTGGTGTGGGATGGGAGGAGGTCTCCAGGGGTTGGGGTTGGGGGCGGGGGGGTACCAGGGGTTACCACGCTGCACCCAGTGCAGTGACATCGCTTGTCTGACCCTAAACCTCTTTTCCGACTCTCCAACCTCCACCGTCACACAGACTCCAGTGACATGGTGGCCTGGCATCTGGCAGCTAGAAACCCCAGAGAAGGAAGCAAAGCAGACTGGGAAAGGCGCAGGCCTCGAGATCCAATTGGCAGGTCCAGGGTTTTTTTTTTGTTCAGAGCTGAAACTCTTCAGGAAACTGGCTCTATTAACCCCAATGACCAACTGATAAAAACCTGGTTTTATTTTCATTTCCTTCCAAAATATCTGCTCCCCTCGATGGCTCTTTATCCCCCCAACCTCTCTCTCACACAGATGCACTGGTGGTGCCCCCTTAGCTAGCAAGTAGAGGGCATCAGGATGCCTCAGCTGCCAGTGCCAAACTCTTAACAGGGAAGGTGAGATCTCCCCCCTCACCTGGTTTCTTTCCTAGAGAATTTGTTAATTAAAGGGTTATTTGTTGAGTTGACCTCAGGAAGCTTTCTGGCAGCCTGATTAGCATGCTATCCTGCTGCCTGAGCCACAAGAGGCTCTCCCAGCTCCTCCATAAAAGGTAAAAGGGCCCATATACCCGCACCCTTACCTTCTAGAATGCTTTTGGCCAGCAAACTGGGCGTCCTGACTTGCCTCTGGTACACGGCCTTGCGCTCGAAGTTATTCTGCTTCCCGGAGAGTCCCTTCTTGTCCTGTAAACACAGAGACGAGATCAATAGCACCTGCAGGGAAAGAAAGGCATGGAGAAGGAAAGAAGGGGGTGGTGGGCAAACCATCCGGGGACCCCCTCTTTCCCCAGTCTGGATGGGTTTCTATTTCCACCCCAAGACAATGGCTCCAAAACGGATGCTACAGGTCCGCCGTCCCCATGGAAACAAGAATGTTCCAACAAAAAAGATTACAGTGGTGAGAAGCAGGAGGCATGGCCGCGCCTGCGTGAACAGGGACACGGCCTGCCTCCCCAGTTTCTCTGGGGTGGCTTCACTAGTCTCCCTGCATTCTTGTGCAGAGGACTTCCGGCCAGGAATGTTGGGGCACGTCATGTCGGAGTGAGTCCACAGTGGAGGCTGGGCCAAGGCACCCACCGGTGGACTGCAAGGTCACCGAATTAGGGCAGGCGCCTGAAGTGGAAATGCGGGAAGCCGCATGAGGGGACCGTGAGGATTTCCATCTCTCAGCCTCTCCCCTGCTCACCTCCCGGAAAAACCTTGGGGTCTGCAGAGGGCGCAGGGCCAGCAGACGCCCCCCGCCTTGGCTATCACAGTGAGATTTGTGCCCCAGCCACATCTTGTTCTGTCACTGACTCAGGCGGCAAGAGGAGACCCAGAAGGCTTAGCAGGTAGGTGCGGGGACCTTCATGGAATTTTCCTTTGAGGTCACTGACTTTATGAGGCTTGAACATGGATACACGCACACACGCGTGAGCTTGCATTCACACGCACTGCTCTCTGGTTAAAAGCAAACTCACCAATTGCCCCAAGATCTGGAGAAAGCCCAGAGAAACCTCCTCCTCTCTTCAAGAAGCCTGACTCTTGCCCCAGCTGGCACCCTGGGAGGTGTAGACAAAGTGCCTGGGGTCCTGGGGCCATTCACAGGTACCCACAAGGGCGCCTTTCCCTGGCCACTGTTTATCTCCTCCGTAAAAAAAAAAAATGGTAAGGTGTCCACTGCGGAGGCACCCTGCGCCCTGGGCTGCCCCGTTAATTTGCGCCGGCGCCAATGGGGCAACCTTATACCAGCTCCTCCACCGTCCCCCAGCAAGGACACCAAAATAAATGTTTCCATAGAAACGGCTCAAATACAGAGAGGGTCCCTGGCTTTTCCAAAGTCCTACCCACCCCCCAGGCTTCTCCAGTGCAAAGTCCTCTTTGCAGGTGGGTGACACAGCTTTCTCCCTCTCGCCCTGAGGGTCCACACCGGCCAAAGCAACGGCGTCTTCGTTACCCTTGCGAGGTGGGCCCGGGGGGGGGGGGGGGTGGGCAAGGGAGCAATCGAAGCCCCTCGGGTTCCGGGCCGCCAGCGCTACGCCCGCCCCAGCCAGCAGTACACACCTCGGTGGCCTGCTGCCTCCGGAGCGCCACCTGGGCGGCCATGACGCGCTGCCGCTCCACCACCAGCAAGCAGTTGGCGCACTGGCAGTCGCGCCAGCGACAGAAGCGCTTGTGGCCCTTGAGACAGGACACGACGCCGTGGTTACGGCAGCGCGCGCACTTGGGCGTGCGGCTCAGCTTGCGCGGCTCTGTCGGGGCGCAGCGCTCCGAGGGTCCTGCCTGGGTGCGCGGAGCCTGCGGCGCGGACGGTGGCCTGGGCTCAGTCCCCGCCGTTTCCGGCCCGCGCGGCGCCCTGGGGCCCGCACCCGCCGCCTCGCCATCGCCTTGTTCCTCCGCGTCGCCGTCGTCGTCGTCCTCCTCCTCGTCTTCCTCCTCCTCGCCGTCTCCAGCGGCCGGCAGTGGCGTCCCGCGGCCGGCCTCCTCCAGCTCCAGGCTCTCCACGTCGACCTCCCAGTCCCCGGGCGCCAGGCCCGCCTGCGGCTCCGCCATGGCTCCGTGCCTCCTCCGCCGGCCTGAGCGCTGTGGAGACAGAGATCCAGGGCTGTCATAAAGGCCGCGTCTGGTGCTCGGTCCCACGCACTGACCTCGACCCTAGGGGCACTCCCGCCCTCCACCGGTCACCCACATTCAGGTCCTCCATGTGGCCTGTGGGGATCTCCAACCCAACCCGGTTTGTCTTCCATGGATTAGCAGTGCTTGGTGAGCGGCTGACCCGCTCATTACGCACACTTTCTGGATCAGCCCCTGGGTAGCTAAGGAATTACACATACCCTGAAGTCTATGCCTAACGAGGACAGCCTGGGCTCCTGCATTTGCCACTTGTCCGTCTCTGCCAAACCTAGCTAGCTGGACGTGGCGTGGACGGTAGAAGAACTGAATGCAGTCAGGAACTTCGTTGATAAGGAAGGGCCACCAGCCTTGCCTCCCCAAAGCCTCTGTTCTCCCTTAAACTGGGGCGGGGCGGGGGGGGGGGGGTTGGCTTTCATCCCTCCAACCCAAAGAATCAGCTAAACCAATATTATTCTGCTGTCATTGAGCCTCCACAGGCTGGGGGCGGGGGCGGGCAGAGCAGCGAGCAGCCAGTGTGCACCCCAGGTTTGCATCTGTAGGGCAAATGATCCAGAAAAACCCCTGCAGGAGATGAGATGAGGACCCTCGAACCACGTCCTCTACCCACCACCGCCAACCCGCCAGAGCCGCCACCGCACTCACCTACACTCGGGAAGGCTTCGAAACTGACAGCCGGAGGTCCGAGGCCACGGGCCAGGGGAGAGGTTCTGCAAAGATGAGCCTTCAGTCGCCTCGCCTGCACATCCCGGACCCCACAAAACTCAGATCGGTCCGAAGCCACGCGAGTGCTTCCCCTCCTGGGAGCCACTTTCGGCTTCTTCGGACCCGGGGTGACTAGAGGAGTCGGCTGACCCAGCCTGCCTGGAAGCGAGGGTTCCCGAGCGGGCGGCGCTCCCAGTCCGCGCCGCGCCGCTCTCCTCGCCGCAGTCTCAGCCTCTGCTCCCCTGGCGAGTATTATCCGCTCCGGTCTCCGCTCCGATGCGTTGATTGGCCGGCCGGCAGGCGGTGTGCGCTCTGATTGGCCGAGCCCCGCCGGCCCAGGGCCTCCGCCTCTAGCATCCCTGCGCTCCTCCCAGCCGCGCCGCCAGAGTCCACCCGCGCCGCCTTCGCTGCAGCCGGGTCGCGGCGCCCAGCTCCACGGTGGAACCCGCCGGGAGCGGAGGGAGACGTCGCCGGAGGTCTCGCGAACCTGAAAAACCAGCACAGGCAAATTCTTACAAGTGGCGTGTCAACAAGAGAAGGTAAAAGACGAGACGGCAGAAGAACAGAAGGTTAGTGTAGGTCTCCACGCTGCGCGCACCTCCAGAAGAGACTTCGGCTCCATCTTTAACCCAAAGAGGAGCGCGCACGGCAGCTCTCTGCTTTCTCTGCTGGCGAAAACAACCAGAGCACCTGGGTAACCTGCGTCTGCAGCGCTCAGTTAATGTGCGACTCCAGGTCCCCAAGTCGCCGAACTTTGTGTGTCTCTTCCCTACAGTGCCCGCTTGGTCAATTATTATTACTCTTAGGCCATTAAGTTTAGGTACAGTTGTTTGATCGAAGGATGTTTTTAAATGCCAGCTTTTAAATACATGAAAAAAAATTTTTAAGACTGTAGTCCGGTGTATTGGTCAAAGTGGGAAATAAGAATGAAACACTTTCTATCATGTCCCTCCGATATCCCTCAGATAATGTTTAATAAAATACGAAAGTAGAACTGGCGCTCTAACCCAAACTGCCTTTGATTTCGAAAGCCAAGTTCAGAAGTGCTTAGCCACTTTTCTAGTTACCCAGATTAATCAGTAAGTATTGGCGGAAGGGAGGTCTCTGCTGAACGAGTAAGAGGGAACTGTGCTTCGAACTCATCGGAAAATTAGAAATTAACCAAGCTCCGAAAACAAAGGCGCCCTAGGAATTGCCCCGAAAACAAGACGGCTCCTAGGTACACATCCACACGCCCTTGGCCAGGCTCTGGGATCTCTGTTCCTCGAAGCTTTGCTTCCCCAGGGCCGGGCTTGCCAGGCAAATAGAAACATCTTGCTGATTTCCTGGCCGCTGCTGGTCTTCTGGGCTTAAGTGGACCTGCTGGGGTGCGCTCAGATCTCTGACCCCAGACTCTAAAACAGCTTCTCTTTCTCTCTCCCCCCCCCCCAGTGAATTTTCCCTTTGCGTGCTTTCTATACTCGCCCAAGTGCTGTTTTGGCTTTGTTTTATTTCAAAGCCTCTGTTAACAGGAGCCTCTGAGATCGTGACAGTCCTTTGCAGTGGGTGGGTGGGAAGGTGTTATTTTTCCTGGGAGTTTGTGGGGAGTGGTTGGTTGGTGAAGCGCCCTGGAGAGGGGACCTGATCGGGGCTCTGGGGAAGGTACCACTGGCGAGCACCTGTCCAATTCTCCCAATACCTCCGGAATGGCTTGGGCTGCAGTCTGTGAATTTTACATTTGTTTTCCTCCAATAAACCCTGCTGGCTATGCCCCCATCCTGTGGCAGGATCCTGCGCCAGATATGTCTGGCTTTTTTTCAGAATCCATCTCATAGCCACATGCCCGCCCTTGTAAAGAGGTAGTTTATAATGATTTTGCTCCAAGTCTGTCCTTGCAGATGACAACGCCCCACCTGGGCTCTCAGTTCCCCACCAGCAGCCGGCAGGCCTCTTCTCTTTCTTCTGCTTGCTGGTGTTGGTGGGGCGGGGTGGGGGAAGACCAAGAGAGAAAGAACTGGCAACCCGTTCCCCTAAAAATAACCCCACAGGAAACCCTATGTGTCAGTTCTACTCTGCCATGGTGGTGGCTGTGCCTCTGAACTGATTGACGGTGTCCAACAACCTTGACTTTATAGCCCGGAACGGAGTAAGGTAATTGTAAAGATTAAGAAACACGGCCCCGGGAATGCTGGTAACCAGACCGAGAGTGTCTATTCCTAAACTAAAAACAGATAAATTGCTCTAATGAGCAAGTCAGGGCCATTGTGCGCAGAACCCTGCAGGCTGATGAGAGAGCTGGAGAAGGACAGGCAGTGGGGAGCCTCTGAGGGTGCTCCTGCTAGAACTGGACCCTACTGAGATGACCAGAACCTTTGGGCACAGCCAGCCACATGCAAAGGACTGGGAGCTTGGACATAAGGACTGGGCGCTTGGACATAATTTCCTGCGCTTTCCAAGTGGGGTGGGCGCAAGACCATTTCCTCCCTATCATTCTCCCGGCTATCCCCCTCCCCCACCCACCCTCATCCTGACACTTCCCCTCACCCACCTGACTTCCCATCTCTTCCAGTTCCCTCTCCAGAATCTCTTATGCTCTGCTCCCCAGTTGGGGACAAACAATGGAACATACACTTTCTCCCCAGCCCCTGAGCACTTCCACCCCCAGCCCCTTCCCACCAATAGCTGGGAGCAGAAGCGATGGCTGTGGGAGGGAGCTTGACTTTTATCCTAGAAGGCTCTTCCAGGATCCCAGACGCTCCCTCACAGAATGCAGTATTATACACACTTTTCTGGGACCAGAGAGCAAAGCTTTGACCAGCTCCTAAGAGCAACCACTGGCTACACAATCTGGCCCCAAACCAACCCAGGCCACTGTCCTCCGTCCACTCCGGCTCCTAGCCCACATGTGGGGTGAAGGAGAGCCGCTCCGGCGGGTTTCTGAGGCTGGCCATCACTGTGCAGAGCCCACTGCCACGTCTCCCACTCCTCCCTCAGGGCTCCACTCAGCGCTCCTGCAGCTGCACCACCAGAGCTGCCTGGCAGGGGTGGCCGGAGCAGTAAAATGGGAAGAGGGCTCTTCCTTGGCTCCCGTGAGTGTGCAAACTCAGAAACAAAGGAGAGAGAGAGAGAGAGAGAGAGAGAGAGAGAGAGAGAGAGAGAGAGAGAGAGAGACACGAAAGACAAGCTCGCTCCCACCCTGAGGATTTCCAAGATGGTAACTCGTCACGGGAGTAGGAAGCCCCGTCTTTCTCCAGCAAGGGACTTGGTGGCTTCAAACTGCTGCTGGTAAGGGTCGCAGCCCGCCCCAAGGGGAGCCACCACCGGCGATCCTCAGCTCACTTACTCCACCATAATCGGGGCTCCCCGTCCCAGTGCCCCTACGCTTGACCAAAGGAAAGTCCCTTTAAAGGGGACCTGTTATGAGGAAGCCGTTCTTCAGGCGCTTCAGCAGACACAAAATGACAAAGTGTCCCTCGGACAGGACACTAACCTAACAATGCCGAGAAGTCACCGCAGGCTCTGTGCTTGGGGCAGGGCTGGGCTGGGAGTCTCAGGTTGTCCGTGTAGATTTCCACCTTATCGAGCTGCTGGTCTCCCAGCTGCTGGACTAGGGGCAAGGGAGAGGGACTTCTTCTCTGACTTAAAAGCCCCTCCTTCTCCTGGGCGCTCCACAGTTGGTGCAAACCCTAGGAAAAGGGGAGCAGGGAGAACTCCTTTTCTCTGGGTACAGATGGCTCTATTTCCTGCTTCAAACCCCTTCCTCCTGGGAACCCGGCCGTCTTCACTCTCTTTGCCTCCACAGCGTACCTCCTGCCCTCGTGGCCACACCAGCTGGCCGCAGGATAGAGGACCTGTGCTTCACCAGCCTGCCTCTGCCACTCGGCACAGGCTCCAGAGAGCCCCTGCTCCCATTCATCTTGGAGACAGAGGAGTCTCAACTTCCCTCTGAAAACACACACACACACACACACACACACACACACACACACACACACACCCATCTCCTCCTAGGATAGAGTAGAACTGTTCTATCCTAGGAGTCTTGGTACCTGACTGCCTCCACCTACCCACCCCTACCCACCCCCACCCCAGCAGATGATGGTGAGGTTGAACAGGGGACTTTGGGTTCAACCACCCACCAGCCTACAGCACCACTGTGGATGTCACTGCAGCGCCTTGGAAGTGGGCTTAGGAAGGGGACCCTTAACCTCCCCCTGTGCCTCACTTTCCCCAGCTGCAGGGGCACTCACCACAAACCTAAAGGTGGGAAGATCAAGGCGGCACCCTGGAAAAAGGCCTGGTGAGCTGCGACCCTAAAGTCAGCGATGCCATGCTGAAGAAAAACCCATGGAGCCATCCCTGTGCGTCAGAACGGACTAGTGGGCCGTGGTTTGGTTTTGTGTTGTTTAAAGCCTGGGGGGGGGAGCTCAAAGTGCAGACTCAGTACTGGGGGTTGCTACGACCTGGGAGTCTACAATGGACCTCTGAGAACTGTTCAGCCTCAGCATGGGGTGGGAGTGAGGGTGGGACTTCCTCCAGCTACGGGTTTGCAGATAGGCAGCTCCCCAGGGAACAGAGGGAGGGATCTGAACTTCTTGCCCAACGCCCAGCCCCATTTTTCTGAGGGTTCATCCAGAGCCTAGAGGCCCAGGAGTCCCCCAGAGCCTGCTGCGACCCCTACCCGGAGCTGGGTGACTTGCAGAGCCGCCTGGGCACCTGGGAGGTTCTTTGTGGGGCCAACCCCTTCTGGCTTCTCCAGAGATGACCTGCCCCAACACTGCACTGAACTGAAATAAATCATCCCAAATGGGCTGCCCACAGAGGATTTCCCAATGTGCATTTCATAATCAGATCGACTCCCTGTCACATGCAATTGGGGGCGAGGTTGAGGAGGGGAGAAACTGCCCTCCCCCTTTCTCTGGTTCTGAGCTAAGCAAAGGACAGGCCTAGCTGGCGTCCCTCCTGGAAGGGTTTGTTTGGGCCACACCCCTCATTTTATACCTGGAGGGGGTCTCAGTCTTGGGGACCTGCCTGGGCAGACCTGGCCCTCAGGTGTTGTCACTGTCAGCCTGCCCAGTGGATTTGATGGTGGGCTGCTGCTGGCTCACAGCATATCTTCAGGTTCCGCCGCCCACCCCAGCGCCTTCCCTGTGGGCATTGGGAGAATGGCTCAATCTGTGGGGGGGGAGGGGGGGCGGGAAGGAGGGGAAGGCTCAGAGATGCTGGGAGATGAGGCAACGGTCAGCAACCAGTGCCACTTCCCCAAGGTCCTCAGGGGGCTAGCTGGGTCCTCAGGGTCTACTCTGTAGTTGGGGGCCTGGCTGTCAAAGGCAGCCATCGGAGAGCATGGGGTTGCTGCCTTCTCATGGGGCACAGGGGCAGAGCACTGCCCCTAGGGGACCTCAGGACACACTGCATTTAAAGGAAAATGGGGTGGGGAGCCCCATGGGGCGTTTTCAGTGGCTTTTTTTCCCCTTCAGAAATAGATCGACTAGTTCGCTTGAGAGTGAACTCAAACCTCCAGCAGTTAGATAGCCTCATCTTTCTCTGGAGGAGCAGGAGGTGGGCTGGAACCGCCCACCTTGAGGTTTTTGGCGCAGTGCATAACCCACAATGCCACCAGAGCTCCTAAGCAGTCAACCCCTTAAGCCTCAGAGCCTTGCTCTCCCCCGCTGCCATTTCAGATTGAGGTCCTACATGTCTAGAAGGTGGATTCAATCTCTATAGGTTCCCAACAGTCCAACCACCGGTGGGGGGGGGGGGGCGCGGGTTAGAACTGGGTGAGACCAGGGGAGGAATGAGGCGGGGGGAGATGCCGGTGCTGTGCTGAGAACATAAAGTTCCCCTTGAGCGTGCACCATGGGGCAGATCTAGTCCTTGTCCTGGGCTGGGGATCACTGGACTCCACATTGGGGGACAATTGAGACGAGTCCACTTCTGTCTCCAACAAGTGGCCATTTGAGGTGCTCAGGTCACGGGGTCACTGGAAGATCAAGAGCCTGGAGAAGAGCCAAGAAGGACAACAGGAGGCTGGGGAGAGGAGGGAGAGCACAGGAGTTAGGAAGAAGCCCGTCTTGGTGCTGGGGCGTCACATCAGGGTGATAGTTCTGCTCCCCCACCCTCCTGCCCACAATCCTAGCGAGCTAAGATCTTTGACAAACAGAAAAAGAAAAGAGAACCCCAAATCTGGATGGATCCCAAAAGATAGTGTTTCCCAGAGTGACAGAGGGTTTCCGCAAGCCAGAACCAATGGATTGAAGAGCCTGTGGCTTCAAGATGAGGCCTATCTGGCTGGGTCTTTGCAAACTTTAGGGCCGTGATCATGGCTAGCTGCTGAACCACTCCTCAGCCTGACAACCTCGTCCGAACAGAATGAGACACTGCCCAGGCCCGCCATCCTCACAGTCACTGGTACGTTGGAGGCTGTCAGTCCATCTCCTGGAGGACCCCCTCGTTTTCACTGCCCCCCTCCTGTATGTCCTTTCCAAGAGACCTGTCTTTCCCGATGACGTCCACAGTAAGCCGTTTCGAAGGCTCGCCCTCCTGCCCTCTAAGGAGCCTTCTGGTAGTACTTCCAAACTTCCTTCCTTGGCTCCCAGAAGGGTCTGGGTGGGCGGGGAGGTTTAGAAGTTCAGAAGGGCAGAGCTTAAGGATGCTTTTCAGTCTCTGGGAGGCTATCTCAGTCCCCTCACCCCTGGGGGGGCCTCCATCCAGCCTCCCACTGGGCATAGTGCCAGTGGATTTGCCAGGAAGGCACAGAGGAGGAGGAGCCACCTCCAATGCGTCCCCTCCCCAAGGCCTGGCTGCGCAGTGGTTGAAGTGGAGGAAAGACATGGCCGTGGTGTGGTGCCCTGTGGGACAGTTCTCTGTCCAGTGGGATCCACAGGATGGGTTTGGGGGTACCCTCTGTCCCATGCGGGGACGGAAGCCTTCCAGCTTGATCTTCAACTGACAAAGAGGTCACTTCAGCGCAGGCTGCAAGGCAGAGACCCCAGCCCAGATCTGAACTGGAAGCCAGTCCCGGTGGCCCCATCCTGGTTACCCGGAAGGAGAAGAATGCATCTGGGGCCTCCTCGGTGTCAGAGTGCCCTGTTGGGATCTTGTATCACTAAACCTCCTGGGGGCTGTCCCACTTCTCCTCTGGCCCCTCTTGTAACCAAAAAGAACTGGTACCAGCCGTCCATCTTTCCTGGTCAGGTCCGGCACTAGCTCCGCGCACTTCCCCATGGACCCAATGCATAGGGAGGGAGGAGAACCACCCGGGGTGCTGGCCCAGGCTGCTCTCTTCAGAGAAGCTACCCACCTTCCTGCGCCGCCAGTGTGGCTGGTGGGCGCAAACCTGTAGGCCCCCGGGGCTCCTCTTCCCTTCCAGTCCCCATGGGGGGTCCCCGTGTGATCCATAAGGTTTAGGACCCTGCTTTTCTTTCGGGTCTGTCTTCCTCTGGTAGTGCCCCTGAACCCTGAAATGCTTGCCTCGGAGCTCCCTGCAACCTAGCACGGACAGGTGGGCGGGGGCGGGGCGTCTCGGCAGTTGAGCTAGGGTGACTGATTACAGTTAGCCTGGGAGAAGGGACCCTCCAGGAAACCCTCTCAAGCCTGCAGGCTGCCTTCCAGAAGGAGCTGCCGCGGGGTCCCTGACCACAGTTCGGCTCCTTTCTCAGACTGGTCTCTCCCCAGCATGCCCCTTGCCCTCAGCCCTTTTCTGCACTCCCACTTGCAAACAAACAAATGCCCCGAGCCCAGGTCCTGGAAACCAGTCAAACTCATGCTGACATCTGCTTGAACTCTGCAAAGCTCCCTGTGCAGAGAGCTCCGGGCCGGGCTGGATTTCCAGTAGTTCGTCGTGTGACCAGGCGGGGACAGGAAGCAGGAATGAGGTGTGGGTAATGATCCCAAGATGGCTGACAAGGACGCAAAGCTACGTAGACCAGCCAGGGCTCTGGAAGTCGGCGGGGGGGTTCCTGTTGGTTGTCATTGAGTTGACCTCATGAAGCCCGGCCCTGTGTCATCTGCATGCACATGGAGCGGTCGCTATGGTCTCCATCTGTCTCTTCAAGACATGTGACCAAACATGGTGTCTTTGTCGCCAAAGAAGTTAGTTCAAGGCTCGCTACTCTGCTTCTATGTCTTCCAAGCCTGCGTGTGACAGGTAATCGAACGGGGTGGGGGGGGAATGTCAGTGACGAGCATTGACTACACACTAGACCTCTGGAACGATGAGCAAGTCCATCTTAGAAGAAATACAAGAAGAATGTAGACCTCCCCCCAGATCATTTCTGGGGGCCCACACAATACCCGTGATGCGTTGGACAAGTCATGTGACTTCTCTACGCCTCAGCTTCCTCTTCTGCAAATGGACATGAGAAATAATAGTGATGGGGAAATGGCTGGGTGGAGGAGCCCTGGAGGCTTGGTGGTTACACACTGGGCTGCTAACTGCAAGACCAGCAGTTCGAAACCACCAAGCACTCCTTGGGAGAAAGAGGAGACTTTCTACTCCCAGAGAGTCACAGTCTCAGAAACACACAGGGCAGTTGTCCCCTGTCCTCCAGGATGGCGGTGCGTCGGCATCGACTAGGTGGCAGTGGGTTTGGTTGCACGGCTTATCGTGCTAATGGCTGTCATTACGTCTTCACCACTGAATCAGTAAACCCTGTGTGGTAGCGGCACTTTCTACTTGAAAAAATAGGCCACCGAGTCACCCTGCCTAGGGCAGCTCTGTAGCGGCCAGATGCGCGGTTTTAGAAGAACGTTTTCCTAGGGCGGTTTTGCGTTGTTGTTGTTTGGGGGACAGGGTTGTTAGTAAGTTTTATTTTTCCCTGGGGACAGCAGGGGTTTTGAACGCATTCTTGGAACAGCCTCCCTTGGAAGCCTCTTCTGACCGCAGACAAGACATTTCGAAAGCCAGCGTCATCCCTCTGCCCTGTTGATCTTCCCTTCTGGCTGGGGACCCCAGCTCCTGCGTTTCCACGTCGTCCTCAGGTGGTGACACACTTCCAGCGGCTTGCTTAATTGAGTATAACATCGTGCTACTGTGATGATGACCTCTGACCCTCTGCTTACCCTGAAAGGCCCCCCTCCATTCAGGCTTCTGTTTCCCCTCCCTCAGAACTTTCCAGGAACCTTATCCTTCTGAGTGAAATTCGTCATGCCTTAATTCAACTCAAACAGCAACTTGCCACCCCAGCCCCCACTTTCAAGAAAGAACCTCTCTCTTATTGACCTGAGGGATGAATATCTTCTCCACACCGAACTCACTGCCTTCCAGCTGATTCCACTCACAGTGCCCCCATAGGACAGGGTAGAACTGTCCCTGTGGGTTTCTGAGACTGTAACTCTTTATGGGAGTAGACAGTGGCCTCTTTCTCCCAAGGAGCAGCTAGTGGTCTTGAGCTGCTGACCTTGAGGCTTCAAACGGAAGCTACCAGGGCTCCTACTACTACTGTGCTAGTTTTAAAACAGACCTGTGGGTGTGAGGATCTGAGAAAGAGAGAAAAGTTAAGAATCCCTACTTTCAGATCTTGATGAGACACACAAGACCTTTTGCTAGTCCCCAATCATTTTCGCTACCGCAGCATCTTAGCCCTCTGCATCACAGGCTTTCGGATGCAGAGAAAATGCTTGCTTGTGGCATGGTGGGTTAAGCGCTGGGCTGCCAACACTTCCGTTTGAAGCCACCAGCCCCTCCACCAGTCTGCCACCCACTCCTGCAGCTGTCAGTCTTTAGAGGGGCAGACGGCTTCATCTTTCCACCAAAGAGGGGCTAGTGGGTTTGAACTGGCAACCTTGAAGTTCATAGCTCCTTGAGTCATGTGCCATGCCACCAGGATCCCTCCACAAACCTAGTGCTCAGGCTTTAAGCTCCAGTAAGCTAGGATCCCAATGAGGTAGTTCTATGCTATTCCATGGGGCTGCCCTGTGTCAGCATGCACTGCAGGGCCCGGAGCACACCGAGCGTGTGTAGAGCTCTCACAGAGGAAACTTGCAGGATCACGAGGCCCCTGAGAACTGGGGGCCATTCTGCCATCCTACCCCAAACCACACTCACTGCCATCAAGTCAATTCCAACTCAGAGAGATCTGGGACAGAAGAGGGCTGCCCCAGTGGGTTTCTGAGACCGTAACAGGAGTAGAAAGTTCCTCTTTCTCCCTCAGAGAGGCTGGCTGCTGGTTTCAAACCACTGACTTTGTGATTAGCAGTCCAATCCCTAACCCACTATACCTATCAGGACCTCTCTCATAAAACCAAACCCACTACCATCCCGTCGATGCTGACTCATAGCGCCCCCCGTGGGTTTCCAAGACTGTAGCTGTTTTGGGGAGCAGAAAGGCCAGTCTTTCCCCGTCGAGCTGGTGGTTTTGAACTGCTGACCATGCGGATCGCAGCCCAACGCATGACCACTGCACCACCAGGGCTCCTCCCAGGGCCGCTACAAAGACACAATGAGCTTTCACTTCTTGTGTTTGTTTTGCAAACATAAAAATGAATGAACTGACAGGACACAGAGGACGTCTGTGGTGGGTGTAACCCCCTGGTTGTGGGCCAAGAGACTTCAGGGGTGCCAGCCATCCCATTTCCATGTCGTAACAAATGGTTTCCAGATTTTAACAATCGAGATAGCCCCCAACCCAGCTGTCTTTAGTTCGATGCTGTAACCGCGATGTTCTAACAGAGGAACTGGGGTGTGGGCAGCACCATGCACCCTGCAGTTGTTCAGAAGTAGCCAAAAACAAAGCTCCAAAACCACCTCCATGGGGCCAGCGTCGACCCAGACGGACCCTGTGCTGGTCGGTCTGAATGGTAGACCCTGCAATTAGCAGGCCGGCACTTACCAGGCAGCACCAGCAAGGCCGTCCAGGTGGCAGGCAGAAGCTACTCACTGGGAGGCTGCTGGCTGTGAGCTGCCCTGTGATTGGACACCGCCCGCCAGGCCCCTGGGCCCAGCTCCATCTTCGCAATGAGACTCATTGAACCCAAAAATCACTCAGTCACCTCAATCCAGCTATGGGGTGAGAGTCAGGGTCGCTGCTGATTCATTCACAAAGAAGCAGGAGACAGGGTGGCAGGGGCAGGGAGCCATGTGGCCCACCAGTGAAAGCACTTGACAGTACTAGAAAGTTGGCTGTTCGAACCCGCCAGCTGCTCGGTGGGAGAGAGATGAGGCCATCTGCTTCTGTAAAGATGTTTGGCCTTGGACTCTCTCTGGGGCAGCGACCCTCTGCCCTATAGGGTCACTGTGAATCAGCATGGGCCAACAGTCATCGGTTAACCCAAATGATCAGTGGTTCAAATCCCCCAGCCGCTCTACGAGAGAAAGATGGGTTACTTGCTCCTGTAAGGGTTACAGCCGTGGACGCCGGTGAGAACACAGATGCCCCATGGGCTTCCGGAACCTCAAATCTTCTGGAAGTAGAGAGCCTCCTCTTTCTCCCATGGAGCGGCTGGTGGTTTTGAACTGCTGGCCGTATGGTTAGCAGCCCAACGTTCCACCCGTCCTAGTCTACCTACAGGATTGCTATGAGTCAAACGCAGCTCGTGGCTAGGGATCACGTCCCCATCCCTGTTCTCTGCAAAAGCAGCTCTTCCTGGGCCCCGCCGACTAAGCAGTGAACAATGCTGCCGGCTTCCTTCTTTGGTATCCGACTGTGTGTGTGTGTGTGTGTGTGTGTGTGGTGTGTTGAATGCCATATAAAAGAAGAAGAGGTTTCTTTAAGTTCCTACATGATGACGCCCCAAGATCTCAAGTCATTCCTGGATTCGAACCCATTCTAAAAAGACTCCAAACCCCTGCCCTCGAGCCCATGCCGACTCACAGCGACTCCGGAGGGCAGGGTAGCAGCACTGCCCCTGTGGGTTTCCGAGACTGCACCTCTTCACGGGAGTAGAAAGCCCTGTCTTTCTCCTGTGTAGCAACTGGTGGTTTTGAACTGCTGGCCTTGAAGTGAAGCAGCCAGTGCAGGACCACCACACCACTAGGCTCAACGCATTCTAAAGCACTTGGAAGATTAAACCCCCATCTGTCACGTGGGCTGGTACCAGAGTAGCACCCAGGCACAGCTGAGACAGCAAGCTAAGGAATTGATTGAGAGTCTCAACCGGCCCGGCCTCAGGCCCTGGATGTGCAGCTTGGAGAGCAGCTACCGGCTAACCAGAAATGGGCGGGCATTTCTCATCTCAGCAACAGCCTGTTGGCCCAAGGCCAGCGGAGCACTGATTTGTCTGATGGCTGTGTCGTCAGAGCAGAGCACCCGGGGAGGGCGAAGCCAGGCCCTGTCTGTCACTGGAGGCTCGTGCATTGCTGTGATGCCAAACAGCAGGTTTCAGAGGTGCTTCCAGACTAAGAGAGACTAGGCACAATGACCCAAAGCACCACCCCCTCGGGAGATGCTGGGCGGACCCGGCAGCAGCCCATTCTGTGGTGTGTGAGACAGGAGCCAACTCCACAGCGGAGGGGACAGACTAAGACAGACTCGGAAGAAAGGTCCGGGGATCTGCTTCCCCAATCCAGCCAGCCAGAGCCTTCGGGGTGCCAGCAGAAGATTGTCTGGCTACGTCATCAGGAAGAACCGGCCCCGGAGGAGGACATCACACTGGAGGAACTGAAGGGCCAGCAAGGGAGTCGGAGACCGTCGGTGGGATGAACTGACTCAGTGACCTGGATAGCAGACTCAGCTTGCAAGACCAGGTCACCCTTCCGTCTTTGTTCAAGGGATCACCATGCCTCAGAAATCCTCAGCAGCAGCCGTATCTACCTGCCCTCTGTCTGTCTATGTATCTATGTGTCTGTCTAGCTGTCCATCCAAACATCCATCTCAGTCTACATGTCTGTGTGTCTATATGTCCATCCATCCATCCATGTGTCTATCTCCTTATCTGCCTACCTATGTGTCTACCAGTCTATATGGCTGGGTGTCTATCTGTCCATCCATCCATCTAAGTGTCTATGTGTCTGTCTCTCTATATACCTGACCATATGAGTATTCACACCGAGCACTTTACAATAAGCTAAGTCTTCATAACTTCCCAACACTAGGTTTTCAGAGCAAAGGGGAACAGAATGGTTGGGTCCTTGGCCTAGCACAGGCCGGAGACTGGCACGTATTTTCAGCCCCCGGACCGAGAGCAGGCACAGGGGCTCCCTGGCAACGTGTCAGCATGCTGACCCTGCCCTCCAGATCTCTGGCCGCTATGGGGTGGGGTGGGGTGGGGTCCCTTGACATTGCTGGAGCCTGGCAGTGTGGGATTGTTTGTGTGAATGCAGTTGTTGCTGTGACTGTGAGTGCTGGTGTGTGGGATTCCGCTTGTGTTCACAGACTGTGCACTGGCAACCTCTCCTCGAATCTGCCAACAGCAGGACCCACGGCAACCCCACGGCGTCAGAGAACTGTGCTCTCCCGGGCTCTCAGTGGCTGACTTTTCCACCCCAGGCAGTCAGGTCTTGCTTCCAAGGTGCCTCCGGTGGCCCCGACCCTCCAACCTCCCAGAGAGCAGCCAGCTGCCATTGGAGTGGGCTCAAACATAGGGACAGACAACCTTCCTGTTTAAGGAAGGGCCTGAAATCCAGGTGGGAGCAGTAGCCCTAGGGGGCCGGGGGGAGTGTCTGTCCAGAAAGTGTCCCCACTTCCCCCTCCAGCGCTCTGAGAAGCCACACTCCCTGGCACGCACCCACCTTCCTCCAAGCAGACAGACCAATTGGCAGTGCCCCTGGCTGTAATCATGCCCAGTGTCACTCTGCCTGCAGGGCAGTTCAACCCAGGAAAAGGACTGGTGCTGCTTCCCCCCATGCGCACTGCCCCGGGGGTCCACAGTGAGACCATTGAGCAAGGCTCCCAGGAGCGGTCAGTGTGTCTGGAATCTGTGACTCTCTCGTGTCCCTGCTATTTTAATTAGCATTAGAAGCATGATGGATTGACAACACGTGTGTGCCCAGGGCCCCGCCTGGCCCCGAGGCTCTAGTCCTCCATTCGTTACACGTCCCAGAAACCCTGGGCGTGTTTACTCAAGAGGGGATCGCTTACAGGGGGAAACACGCTCATTCACTCCCCAAACGGCTGGGGAGAGGGACCCCCCACCCGCTGGGAGCATCTTCCAAGACAGAGTTGGAATTAGAGGGGACGGGAAACTCTGGGAGCCCGAAGCCCTCCGGCCTGGGAACCCTGAAATCCCAAATCCTCCGTTGTTCTTCTGAGATCCCTGGGGGACAGAGTTCAGAGCGGCTCTGTGTTGACATTTCAATTTATTGCCCTGTTCCAGGAGCAGGAGCCCCCCAACCCCACCCCCGTCCCTTCTCTCCCACACCCGGGCTGGCTGCAGCGGCGTCCTCCTGGTCAAATGCTCCAGCAGCTGCTGCCTGTCAGGCTGCACCAGCTGGATTGTCCCCACCTCCACCCACCGGGGACAGAGAGGGACCGGGAGAGGGTGTCCAAGCCCTCCGGCTACATTGGACCGGGTTTCTTAACCCAGGGGACTCTGCAGAGGTGCGGGCTGACCCCTTCTACGGGCACAATCCCCTGCCTCCATGTGGCCACAGCAGGTGTACAGACCTGAGGGGCAACGTGTTGTTCATGGCGGAGTCTGCGCCTGGAACCACAGAGCCAAACGGACCAGAGACCCAGAGGACCAGCAGACCCAAACAAAGATGATACCGAACGAACAGCAGAACTGCTGGCCTTTGGTGAAGAGCCCGGTGTGTAACCAGCCACTCCTCCACCTCGGCTCCCGAGAAACTCTAGCTCAACTACTGATGAGGCCGCCCATGGTATTTGTTCTGTTAGCCTGCGTGCTCTTGTACTAGTCTGAGTGGACTAAAGAAACACACTCATAGACACTCCTACGTGTGTAAAAAAGAGCTTTATAGACAAGAGCAGTTGAATATTGGGGAAACATCCCAGCCCAGTCCAGATCAGGTCCATAAGTCTGATATTACCCCATATGTCCGATCCCAATCTACAAAGTCCTCTTCAGACTCACAAAACACAGGCAATGACGCCAAATGCAGGAAGATCACAGGCCAGTTGGGTGGAAAGTCTTGTGGATCCAGTGGCGGTGGAAGCATCTCAGCGCTGGCTTGAGTCTCCACATGGCTCCATTTGTCTTGTCAGTAGAGCATCTCTCAGGGAGTGAGCAGAGAGAGTGTCTCCTACCTCCAAGGAGGAAATACAGGAGTTCCCAGAATTCTCAGGAGAAGGCCACGCCCACACAGAGGCCTCATTGGCTATGACCCGATTGACAGGCTAGACTCCACCCCTTCACTCTTAATCCTCCAACTGATACCACATGATGTAACTGCCACACCTCTATGTGAGATCCCGCAGACCCATAGGGACATATAGGAAGGCTGGGTGGTGTAGTGGGCTAGGCACTGAGCTGCTGGCTAACCACTGGGTTGGTGCCTCAAAGGACAAAGATAAGATGCTCTGCTCCCAGAGAGGGCTGCGGCTTCAGAAACCTGACGGAGTCTGTCTTCTGTGCCGTATACCGAAACCACTGCCCTGGAGTCAATGCCAACCCAGAGGGACCCTGTCAGACAGGGTAGAACTGCCCTCGTGGATTTCCAAGACTGTGACTTCTTACAGGAGTAGAAAGTCTCATCTTTCTCCTGTGAACCGGCTGGGGGTTTGGAACTGTTAACCTCAAGGCTAACTTTAACCCACTACACCAAGGCTCCTGTGATCCTGCCCCATCGGGTTGCTGGAGACCAGCTGGAGGGCAGGGGGGTTCGTTCTCTGTGCGTTACAGCTCTGTACACGCCGAGGGACAGAGGGGCAGGGAGAAGGACACCTGGTCTGTGGTGTTGGTCGACGTCTGTGCTTCAGGGTCGGGCAGAATTTGGGATGGCTATGAGCCGCGTTTTTGCCAGAATATCAAGTCATGAGACAGTGGGGTTTGAGGGGTAAGATTCTCACCTCCTCTGCAGGAGACGTGGTTTCGGTTCCCCGTGGAGGCATGCCTGTTGCTATAACGCTAAACAGGTTTCTGTGGAGCTTCTGGACCAAGATGAGACTAGGAGGAAAGGCCTGGCAATCTAGTTCCGAAAATCAGTCTCCAAAATCCCTGGGTACCACAGCCGGGAGAAGAAAGGGGCAGCACTTTATCCCACCCTGTGCCAGGTCACCGTAGGTCAGGGGCTGACTTGATGGACACCGGTAAGAGCAGCAGCATGAAGTCATCATTTTTTGGCTAAACAACATCACACGGGCCACATCCTGGGCCAGGCCACAGGGCAAGGGGAGCTCCGTGATTAAAATAACACCAGGGCCAGTGGAACTCCCCCTCCCCCTCGTTCCCAGGGGAATGGCCCAGACCCTGGTTCCCGGCACCTGGGGACTTGGGACCCATGCTCTGTTGGATTATGTAATAACCAGGCCCCCCTGCCCTGCCTCGGCCCCCACGGGTTTGAAGAGCCAGATGGAATCCCTGCAGAGGAGGCATATCCGCTCCTCTGCCCCACAGGCTGCTGCTCAGTTCCTCCCAGGAGGGGGCTGGCCTGCTTCCTCCCTTGCCCCCAGGACAGCTCCTCCCCGCCCACCTTCTCCTCCAGGTCTCTCCAGCCCAGCCAGCCCTGCTGCAGCCCTGCTGGTGGCTCTTTCTCCTCGCCTGGGTCCTCCGGGTCCAGAGAACATGCAGAGGGAGGAAGAAGAAACCATGGTTCTGGCTGTTGGCTCAGAACCCCACAAAACAGAGACCCCTGCAGAAAGTGCCAGAACCATGCCTTCTGCTCCATATAAAATAAATCCCAACCCGCAATCCCACTCCTATGGACCCTACAGGACAGGGTAGAACTGCCAACGGGGCTCCAAGGCTGGCATCTTTACCAAGCAGGCAGACGGCCACGTCCTTCTCCCGGGAATAGATGGTGCTTTCGACCGACCCACCCTTCACTAGTAGACTAATGAAAACACTCTGACCATCTTAAAGGCTTGAAGATAAACAAGCAGTCATCAAACTCAGAAGCAATAAAGCCCACATGGAAGAACACACCAGCCTGTGTGATCACGAGGTGTCGAAGGGATCAGCTATCAGGCATCATCAGAACAAAAAAAATCACATCACTGTGAGTGAGGGAGAGTTTGGGGTGGAGACCCAAAGCCCATCTGGAAGCAACTGTAGATCCACTTACTGAAAGGTTGTGGGGAGGAGATAAGCCAGTCACGGTGCAGTGTAGCACTGATGAAACATACAACTTTCCTCTAGCTCTTAAATGCTTCCTCCCCCCACTATCATGATCCCAATTCTACCTTACAAATCTGGCTAGACCAGAGGATGTACACTGGTACTGGAAATACAGGGAATCCAGGACGGATGATCCCTTCAGGACCAGTGGTGAGAGTGCTGATACCTGGAGGGTAGAGGGCAGGTGGGGTGGAAAGGGGGAACCGATTACAATAATCTACATATAATCTCCTCCCTGGGGGATGGACAGCAGAAAAGTGGGTGAAGGGAGATGTAGAACATTATAAGATATGACAAAATAATAATAATGTATGAATTATGAAGGGTTTGTGAGGGAGGGGGAGGGGGAAAGCGAGGAGCTGATATTAAGGGCTCAAGTAGAAAGCAAATGTTTTGAAAATGATGATGGCAGCAAATGTACAGAAGTGCTGGACACAATGGATGGATGGATGGATTGTGGTAAGAATGGTGGGAGCACCAAAAAAAAAGAAAGAAACTCTCCCGCCAAATGCGGATGAAGGGGAGTTCTAGGCAATCAGACTTACGGCCAGCAAGTCATTCCTCCGGGGCCACTTCTGCCCTGTCCTCCAGCATCACCGTGAGTAGTCGGAATCGACTCCGTGGCAGCGAGTTTGGTGTGGATCTTTCAGAAGGAGTGTGCCAGGCCTTTCTTCCACAGCACCTGTGGGTGGACTAGAACCCCCTGCTCTGACCCCCAGGCTAACAACCAAGGGCAGTCACTGTGTGTGTCCCCGCCCCCCACCCCAGGGAGTCCTGACAGAACGAGGGACCCAAGAGTTTAGGAGATCCCACAGTCGACCCACAGCTGCTCTCTCTGGCTTGTGGAGACACCCTGGCAGGAGCCCCGGTGGCACAGTGGGTTATGCACTGGGCTGCTAACAGCAAGGTCCGCAGTTCAAGAACACCCTCAGCTCCGCCGGAGAAAGACGGGGCTTTCTGCTCCCGTAAAGTGTTCGGTCTCTGAAGCCCACAGGGGCAGTTCTACCATGGTCCCCTCAGGGTTGCTGAGCACCAGTGTGGACTCGATGGCAGTCAGCTTCTTATTATTATTATTAATAATTCTTGGTTTGGTTTCTTACTTTCTCTGCAACAGGTCCACACACGGTCCCTTTATACATTCTCCCCAAAAGCCAGCGGGGAGATGGCACCCAGAACTCCCCAACTGTAGCCCCTGGGTCCTGAGGATCTGTGGGAGATGCTGCCAGATGTAGATCCACGGTCTGCCCCGAATCACCAATCCAACAGTCCCAGGTACCAGGGTTGGGAGGGACGGGGAAGCAGTAGACCTGGGAGGGGAGGGCAGACCGTCCAAACTGAAGAGTCACCCAACCCGGAGCCACCAGCTTCTGGAGGTGGCTCTACCACACATGGCCCGGCCGCATCGCCAAGTCCACGCACCTGGCGGTTACACTGCCATTAGACGCAGACGCTCGGCTCCAGAGTGTGGATCTGAGTGTTTGCTAAGAAGTGGTTGCCAGCTGCCATCGGTCAGCCCCAAGCCGCGGATACTCTAGGCACAGCAGGGCGGAAGCGGGCCCGGTGCTGCACGATGGCCGGTCGCCTGAGTCAATGGGCACTTCTAGCCCCTGGAGGTCTTCCTCCAACACACGAACAGACCCTACTGTGTTGTGACTCCTAGACGGGCTTTCACTGCCGGATTTTCCAAAGTGGCCAGGTCTTTCTTCCTAGTCTGGGTTAGTGTGGAAGCGCTGCTGAAGCCTGTCCACCATGGGCGTCCCTGCTGGTACCGGAAACACTGGGGCCGGAGCGTCTAGCATCCCAGCAATGCACAAGCCACCCCACTAGGACACACGGACAGAAGGGCATTGGGTTAGCTAGAACTATAGACTGTTATTGGGTTCCATTGAGCCGGTTCTGACCCACTGTGACCCTCTGGACAATGGAACAAAATGCTGCCCGGTCCATTGTTGCAGCCACTGAGTCGATCCCTCTCCTCCGAGGGCTCTCCGCTCTTTCCCTGCCCCTCCACTTTACCAGGCATGGTGGCCTTCCCCAGGGACTGGTCTCTCCTGACGACACGTCCAAAGTCTGGAAGACGAAGTCTCGCCATCCTTGCTCTAAGCAGCGCTCTGGCCGTACCGCTTCCAAGACAGATCGGTGTGTCCTTTCAGCAGTCCTCGGTACTGTCAATATTCTCCTCCTGCCCCACAACTCAAATCCACCCATTCTTCATAGGTAGGTCCTCCTTACTCAAAGTCAAACCTTCACGTGCATCCGAGGCCACTGAAGACACCAGGGCTCGGGCCAGGCGCAACTTGGTCCTCAAGGTCACACCCTTGCTAGTCAACACTCTAGAGAGGTCTTGGGCAACAGAGTGACCTAATGCAGCTCATCTTTCGATCCCGCGGCTGCTGCTTCCACGGGCACTGATGATGGATCCTAGCCTAACAACACCCTTCAGAAACTCGATCTGCTCTCCATTAATCACGTTGTTACCTATCGGTCCAGTTGGGAAGATTTGGACCTTCTTTACATTAAGTTGTAATCCATATGCTAAAACAGTATCTTTTAAAAACCTATCTTTCCACTTCTTCCTAAAACTCAAGTTGGTGGGGATTTTTACAAAATTTTTGTTTAGATTGTTTTGTTTAAATGGAGGATAAATCTGCATTCCACAATCAGAGGTAAGGCTTCATAGCCCTGGCCAAGACAAGAATCTTAACAAGTTCATGGGACGTGATTGAGTCCAAGCTCTGTACAAGCAGCAGTCCCACTCGCTGTCCGGGCCGGGGAAGGGTACTGTTATCAGGCCCATGTTAGACATGAGGACACAGGAGCATGAGGCATTGAGTGACTTACTGGGGATGCTCCCACGTAGGGAACAAACCTTTGGCCCGGCAATCCCCCCTGCAGGGGTAAATCCATGCCAGCGTGTGGAAGAATGACAAATAGTGTGGTCTCCTGAAGACTAGACTCAACTACTCACTGCCTGCTCCTGAACCGCCCTCAAAGGCCCGGCGTGGTCAAGTCTGCCAAGGCAGCCAGTGGGTCCACCCACCTCACCAGGGCCTCCCTCACCCTCCCCGCACATGCTACCCTCCTCGGGCGACTGATCTCTCCTCGGGATGGGGCCAAAGCGTGCAAATCAGATGACGTTCCATTGTAGTCTGGAAGGTTTTCATTGGCTAGTGCTCGGGGGTAGGTCACCAACTCTCTCTTCCTAGTCTGTGTGAGTGTCCAGGTTCAAGGCCGCTGATGCCTGTCCACCCGGGGGGTGGGGGTGGGGGGGCTTTGCTGGCATTCAACCTGCAGGGGGCTCACCTCCCAGCTCCAGAACAACACGCCAACACGGTGGTCGAGCACACCGACAGGCAGGGGTCGGAAGCCTGGTCCAGGCTCACCTTAGCTGGGTCCTTAGTAAAGGAATCCAAAAGCAATGGCCCTGTCACTCCCCCTGGGAACTTTGGAGATTGACAAAGAAAAGAAAAAGAAAGAAAACTAAGTGTAAGTGAACAGCAGTAAACACCCCCCTGTGTTCCAGGAGAGAGAGAGGGCCATGCTTGTCTTGCAGAGAGAAAGGGGTTGTGTGGTGGCTCATGGCCCACGTGCTGTTGGAGGTGGGTGACAGTCACACTGCTGCCATGCTTGGTTAGAGAGTCTCTTAAAGCCTCGATTTTCTTATCTGAAAATGGGGATGAAAGAGTACCTACCTCCTATCATGTCCAGCTACCATTGTCATCAAGAATACTACAAAAGACTCCTGATCAAGAGGAGGGAAATGTGGAGCCGAATTTCAAGTTCTCAAGGAACCCAGACTTTCTGGGGCTACTGAGGCCATGTGAGCCCCCTGTGAGACCAAACTGCCCGTGGCGACCGGAAAGGTTAGATGTGGCCCTTCAGAAGCTGTGTGTCCAAGTCAACAGTGGTGGGACAGCTTGGAGAAGAATGGCCAGGATGGCAGCACAGCTTGGGAAATGTCACCCATGTCACTGAATTACAGATGTGGATGCTGTTGGGTTGGTGTCTCTCTGTCTCTGTATATTTTCACCAAAATATGTTTTTAGTAGAGTCTCTTCCTCCTAGATACGCTACTAGAAATTCATCTTCCTCCCGGAGGCCTGCTGGCACAGCGGTCACGAGTTGGGCTGTTAGCCACATGGCCAGCCGTTCCAACCTTCACCGCGCAGAGGGAGAGAGACAGCGTCCAGTCCCATCAAGAGTGACCTTTTCAGAAACCTACACAGGTGCTTCCCCCTAGTCCTGTGGGGTCTCAATGAGTCGGAATGGCCTCCAGGGCAGTGAGTTTGTGTCTGGGGTATCTTCCTCCTGGGGTCGTCATGGGGAAGCCAGGAGGAGCTGTGTGGGAACTGTGGGGCACAGTGCCTGGCAACCAGTAAGGGCTCAATCGACGTGAGTGTCATCTGCCTGAGAAAGATGAGCCTGAGCAATGTCCTCCCCGAAGTCTTTAAACCAAAGGGGCGTCTAGCCCCGTCAGGAAAGCCTGTCGGCCTCAACCACCGTGCTCTCTGAAGGGACGCTGTCTCGACCACGGTGGCAGGAGAACAAGCGGACCCGCGGTGCCAGAGCACAGACAGCACGGCGCCTCAGAGGCAAGGACGTGCAAGTTCAGCTTAAGAACTTGAGACCGGTTATCGGGAGAGACCAGACCCTGGAGAAGGCCTGCGTGCTTGGTCAAGCAGAAGGCCGGCAATCAAAGAGGAAGGCACTGGACAAGATGGGCTGATGGGCTTCACCAATGGGCGCGGACAGAACCGTGACGGTGCAGGGCTGGGCAGTGTGCCGCTCGGCCGCATGTAGTATCCATAAGATCAGAACGAACTTGAAGGCCCCCGAGAGCAACAACAAACTGGACCAGAGTGACCACCGCAGCTGGACAGGTTAGTTAGACACGCAGGGGCCAGTGGGTTTGTGTTGATGGGGGGGGGGGCCACAGAGGGGAGATGGAGAAGGTGACTCTTCTCAAAGGCCAGCCTTGAACTGGGGATGGTGTCTGCTCTTCCCCGCCTCCGGTCAACGATGAACAGTACAGTCGCTTCTCATGAAAGAAAAAACCTCCCAACTGCTGAAGCCGCCTCTCTCTGCTGCCACGGCCGTGGGTTTCCAGGGTGAGTTTTTTCCTGCCTGTAAGTGGAGCCAGACGGAGCCCCAGAGCCCAGTCTCCATGCCGAGAGGAACGGACAGGCTGCCCTGCATGCCCGGGGTAACCCTCTGCTGGCGGGAGAGAATCAAAGCGATGGGGGATGACCCTTCTGGTCAGGCGGCACCCTCATAAAATGGAGGCTGCAGACGAGGACGGCTTCCAGAAGGGAGACAGACCCCCTTCGGCGACAGACAAGACATCTGTTCGTTCCATCTTGCAGGTCTGGGGAGGCTGCGGCTTGGATTGAAGCTGTTTTCTTTGAGCGCATCAGATGGGACGGTGTGTCCACACTCACAGCGGATGGCTTTTCAACCCCAAAGCAAACATCACCCTGAGGAATGGAAGAAGGTGTGGGTCGCTGGAGCAAGCAATTACTGACTTTTGTGTTTTGTTTTATTTTACTATAGGCTGCTCCTGCTTGGGATCGCTTGGAAATCAGTAAATTCTCGATCAAAATAGCCACGGAGCCTGGAAGACACAAAGATGTTAAAACCCAGACCCGTCCGTCTGGAAGAAACATACTCAGAATACATGGATCTAACCGAGAGCCCAGCACTAGACTCGATACAGAACTTCTGCAGGGAGGAAGGGAGCCAATTCCATTCAGAGAAAAACCGGTAGGAGGTTTGGACAGACCTTTGGGCAAGGAAACTACACCAGCCACCAGTGAACCATGCCGAGATGCTTCCCGTAATGGGTCAGTCACCGGTGAACTCAAGCTGAGGCTGGAGCGAGAGAGCACCACACCCCTGCTATGGTTGTGCTTGTGGTTGAGTGCCATGGAGTTGGTTCTGACTCACAGTGACCCGATGTACCACAGACTGAAACACCTCCTGGTGCTGACCGTCCTCACATTCTACATTTGAGCCCATCACTGCAGCCACTGTGTCCATCCATCTTGTCTAAGGTCCGTCCTGTGTTGGGCTGCCCCTCTGCTTGACCAAGCACGCTGCCCTTCTCCAGGGACTGGTCTCTCCTGACAACAGGTCCAAAGGACATGAGACACAGTCTCGCCACGCTCACTTCGAAGGACCATGCTGACTACACATCTTCCAAGACAGATGTGTTTGTTGTTCCGGCAGTCCGTGGTACTTTCAACAGTACGATACATAGATCCTAACTTTTTCAAGAATATTGAAAGTTTTCAGATATATGTGCAATAAGATACAAAAGATGTCTGCCCAATGGATTCATCTCCATAAGATTCCTTGTTAAAATGCTTCGTACAAAGTTAGGAAGAAAAAAATATGTTTGATGTTACCAATTGACTATTTCACCTAAGAATACTAAACCAAAATCCAAACACTTTGCCTGCTGAGCCAACTCCAACTCCTAGTGAAATGGTCTCATGGGGCCTCCTCAGCCGACAGACATCCTCACAGAAGCAACCTGTAGCATGGGTCTCCCTTGTTTCAGCTGGCGGCTTTGAACCAGTGACCTGTCGGTTCGCAGACCTGTGATCTAACCACTGCACCACTGGAGCCCTTTCTCCAAGACTAAACCCAAAGCCAAACCCACTGCCATCAAGTGCATCACCCAGCCCTAGAACACCGAGGGGCTGTGAGTTGTCACAGGATCCGAAAGGCCTCGTCTTTCTCCCTCAGACTGGCCGCTGGGTGTGAACTGCTGACGTGGAGGTTCATGGAGCCCTAAAGCACACACACCAACTCGCTACTGTGAAGTCCATTCAGACCCGTGGCGGCCCTATGGGACTGCCCCTGTGGATGTCGGAGACTGCAACTCTGTGCAGGCGTAGACAGTCCCGTCTTCCCCCCGGGATTTCAGGGAGAAGCCTTGCATGACTCTTGCCAGAGCAGTATCCTTTCTAAACACACCTGAACCCGCTCACCTGGCTTATTACCCTCACCTGAGCAAAAGGGCACAAGGGAGGCCTCCTCGGGCGAGGGCCCTGCTGGCAGTGGTGGCAGGAAGATTTGCAATCAGGCAGAGTGGCTCTGGTGACACGTTGGTTTAGCGCTCGGCTGCTCACTCGAAGGAGGGGGTCCCACCCCTGCAGCTCCATGGAAGAAAGGCCCGGCACCCTGCTTCCAGGAAAGCGGCAGCAAGCCAGGCAAGACGCGGGGCTCAGGGCTACCAGCCTCCACTTCATCTGAGATGCAGAGAACTAGATGGTGCCCGGCTCCCAGCACCGGCTATTCTGGTCAGGGTCACACTACACTCAAACTGCCCCCCACACACACACACACACACACAAGGCCAGGGGTCAGCACACTGCGGCTCCCAAGCCACGGGCGGCTCTTTTGGCACGTGTGCGGCTCTGAAGTAAGATCGGAACTGAAAACCAAACCGTCATCGTTTCATCGATGAACTCTTCAAAGGACGGTATTCAGATCATGGCCACTTCATTTGTTTGTAAAAACATCCTCATGGCTCTTGAACAATTTGTAAGCCGTTGTGAGGGACAGGACTGGCTCGTCCGTCTCAAACCTCAAATGTTCGCCGACCCCTGGTCGAGTCGATGCCGATGCAGTGAGCCCACAGGACAGGGTAGAACTGGCCCTGTGGGTTTCCAAGACTGTCACTCTGTACAGGAGGAGAGCATCTCATCCTTCTCCAGAGAAGTGACTGGAAGCCTCGAACTGCTGAGCGCGAGGCTGGCAACCGGACGCATAACCAGCTCAACACGGGGCGCGTGGAACTCATCTCAAATTCCCTAAAAGCGGAGCCTTCCTCCCTGACACTAACAGTGAAGTCACAGATTGACGCACAAAATGAAAGCCGTTCCCCTGAGTGCGGTCCTCCTGAAGGAACCCTGGCAGCACAGTGGGTTATATGTTGAGCTGTTAACCCCAAGGCCAGAGGTTCGAACCCACCAGCCGCTCCATGGGAGAAAGAGGAGGCTTCCTGCTTAAGTAAAGAGTTACAGTTTTGGAAACCCACGGGGACAGTTCTACCCTATCCTATCTGGTCACTCTGAGTGGAAATGGCTTCATGGCAGGGAGCTTGAGTTTATTGTGGCCCTGATCAGAATGGCCAGTGCTGGTGGCCGGGGCCTACCCTGTCCTGCAGCGTCATCATGTGACCGTGATGCTGGGCTTTCTGCCGCTGGCTCTTCAAACACTAGTGGAGTCACCCATGGTGGACAGGTGTCAGCAGAGCTTCCAGAGGACAGCAGACTAGGAGGAGAGGCCTGGCGGTCTAAGTCAGCCCTGTGGATCACAACAGAAGATGTGGGGTACCACCCTGGAAGATGCACCCCTAGAACGGAAGGACATCAGGACACTCGGCTCAAGCAGAATGAAGCCCAGGGCCTGATGCCGTGTTGTTCTGCTGTGGCCTAGTGATTCCACGCCGGCCTGTTGACCTCACGGTGAGCAGTTTGAAGCCAGCAGCCGCTCCACAGGAGCATGGCGGGGCCTCCTTCTCCCGTCAAGAGTGACAGTCTCGGAAACCCACTGGGCGGTTCCAGCCTGTCCTGTGGGAGTGGGATGGGCTCGAACAGCCGTGAGTTTGGTTTGGGTTTGCCTCGGGCTCAGGGTGGCCCCGACCACAGTAACCACGAGGAGGCATGTGTGAGGGCGGGGGGGAAGAAGGGAGGGAGGGGAAGGGGATACGGGAAAGACGGGCAAGGAGGAAATGAGTGAGGCCTTGAATGAGCCTGCATTTTCCAGAAATACTAATCACAGCATTTATTCCGCCCAAACCTGATCCCCAGAAGGGATGTGAACAGTCAAGGGTCCCCAGTTCTCAGGGGACCCCCTCCCTGGTGGCGTTGCCCACTCCGCCCCGAAAGGCTTCAGGACCAAATGTGGACTTGGGCCCCTCCCTGGCAGACAGAGAGCTCTCCGGATTGTCACGGGTGAAGAATCTCTTCCAGGTGCTGGGTGTTCCAGAGACCCATCTGTCTTCCTCAAAAGCAGGGGCTCTTTTTTTAAAAAAAGGGAAACCATAAACCCCGAATGACCTGCCTCTGCCAGGCCGGTCTCTCCCGTCATCCCTGCCCGCCTGGGGTAACAAGGCCCAGATGAACTGTCACATCGGCTAATTCCTCTCCTGAGCCCGGGTCCCGAGGAGAAAGGAAGCGGGTGACATTTCAAAGGCCTGCGCGGAGATTTATGCTCTCGGATCCACGGAGGTCCTCCCCGAGGTCCTCCCCGAGGTCCTCCCCGAGGTCCTCCCCGAGGTCCTCCCCGAGGTCCTCCCCGGCCGGCTCCGCTCCTCACCTGCGGCCACGCCTGCCGGCTGAGCCTGCTCAGCGGCTGGACCAGTGAGTGCAGGTGAGCAGAAAAGAGAAGTTGTCTTTGAATAAAAAGGAGCAAGTTGTTGGGCGAGCAGGAGGAGATTTTTCCAGGATTCCCAGGGGTAGGAAACAGTCGGAGGTGGACAGGGGGAAAGCTTTAACACAGCTATGCAAGAGACTTCAAAGGTTCGTGGAAACGCCATTCCCTTCCTGTTTGCCCCTCACAAAGAGGCGGTGACTTCGGGGCGTGAACAGGTTACTATGAGTTGGTCACTATGAACTGACGTCAGTACAATGGCAGTGGATCGAAGATACCTTCCTTTAAATAACTAACTGTTCCCCTGGGATCATTGTATCACTTTCATATTCATAATTATACAGTATAAGAAAGATTTAAATGTGTATGTGCATATGTGTGCCTGTGTGAGAACAGCATTTATCTTTACAATAATATACTAAAATAGTCACGTCGCCCCTATTGCTCAGCAACCGGGAGGGATCTCCCTGCCAGGAAAATGGAAGAGCCAGGAGCGGACCCTGAGGTCCTCGGACATGGACCCTCCTGCATCCAGGGGACAACCATGTCACCAGAGGAGCCGCAGCAGCAGAACCAGGAATCAGAGCACAAGACAGAGCGGTGGGCGTCCCAGCCCACAGAGAAGGTCAAGCTGCTTTTGTGCAGGAGGCTGCCTTGTGGAGTGGTGTGCCTCTGGGCACATCCTTGGGAGACCTGGGTTTGCTGACCCTGGGGACTATAACTTGGCCTGGGCATCCATTGGCAGCCTTGAAAGAGCTTGGTAACCTTGTCTGAGCAGAGCAGAGGCCGGGCCAGGAGGCTGAGGGCCAGGGAGAGGCCTGCCTGCTTGCACGAGGAAGAAGAAACTGTCTGACCAAGCATGTCTCCTTGAATTATAGCCTGTGAACGCCCCTGAGACGCCCTACAATCATGAGCATCGCTGTGAGTTCTGTGTGGCCAGTGCCACGAATTCTAGCAGAGAGACGGAAAGGGTGCCCATGAACCAGGCACACTGCCCCCATCTCTTACTGCACCCCTGAGGCTGGTTTCCTTCTCACGAGTTATCCATTTTCAGTTCTGCTTTTTATTAACCTGGGTCTCTGAAGATCTTGGGTGCTCACAGTGAAGTGCCCTGGGCAGGCCAAATTCATCCCACGTGCGTCCAAAAAAAGGCCTGGTGATCTTCTGAAAGGTCCCAGCCATTGATGACTCATGGCGCGGCTCTGAGACATCGGGTCACCCTGACTCAGAATCCACTGGGCACCCGCTGCCCCACCCTGCACTCGTTTTCCTGTCTCTACCAGCCTGTCCTCTTATTTCCACATGGCCCCACCCATCCCACTAAACCGTGAGCACCAAGCTTGTTTATTCTCTACCCTTTACCAGGCCCAGCACACAGTAGGTGCACAGCAAACGTTCGCTGATTGAATCAGCAGCTAAATGGGTGTCAGCCTTTACTGACATTTCTCAGCAAGGCTAAACCAAACCTACTGCCGTTGAGTGGATGCCGACTCACAGGGGCGGCTGCCAGACTGGGTAGAACTGCCGCTGTGAGCTTCCAAGACTGTCACTCTTTCACAGGAGTGGAAAGCCTCATCTTTCTGGGAGCAGCTGGTGGTTTCAAATGGCTGACCTTGTGATTAGCAGCCAAGCTCCTCTGTGTTTAAAAGGGCTGGT
This sequence comes from Tenrec ecaudatus, assembly GCF_050624435.1. Lineage (NCBI taxonomy): Eukaryota > Metazoa > Chordata > Mammalia > Afrosoricida > Tenrecidae > Tenrec > Tenrec ecaudatus. Next base: position 4,059,560 of record NC_134539.1, on the reverse strand, counting down.
TTCCCAGGAGTGGGGTCTGGAATCCTTTCTCCCAGTCATCTCTGGGTGGACTTGAACTTCCAACCTTTTAGTTAGGATGCAGCCAGATGACCATCGGCCCTTCTGGGGAATTCCAAAGTGCAGGTCCAGGCCTCCACTTGGGCAGTGAGCAGCCAGCCCCACAGTGACTCTGCTGGCCAGCCCGCCCTCTGCTGGCCACATGCTCCCTCTTGGTGCTGGGACAGCATCCTGCCTTCTCACGGGCGGGAATACAGCAGGAAAGGCCCTGGCCATCACTGGGAATGCGCTATTTACAAGCCGTGGTGAGTGAGGACTGAGCACAATCCTCGGGCTTCCACGCACTTATCACCTAAGACCCCACCCCACATGCCAGGAGGGTACAGTCACTCTGGCCTCCATGCTAAGTATGTCATGTCGTGGTTGTGAGCTGCCAGCAGGGTGACCGCCCCCACCCAGGCTCCCTGGACCCCCTCTGCAACCCAACACCACCTGACCCTCCAGGTCCAGCCCCAGCCCCACAATCCGTGTAGGTGGGACTGTGATGACCCTTTAGGCCTGCACTGGCTGGTTTGGGGCATCGATCACCAGGCCTTTCTTCCTAGCCCACGGCAGTGTGGGAGATGCAGTGAGACAGGCACAGCCTCCCAGCAATTGGCCAGCCTTTGCTGATGGACGGGCAGGTGGAGGAGACCCAGGAGATGCCCTGGCCGGTGAATGGAGCTGGGGTCACATGGGAGGTGGGATTCGGCCGCTGGACCTCCGCTGCACCCCAGAAACACCCAGTTTAAAACTGACTGCCATCAAGTCCATTCTGACTCACGGACGGAGCAGAGCTGTCCCTGTGGGTTTCCAAGAGTAGAAAGCCTCCTCTTTCTCCCACAGAGTGGCCGGCAGTTTCTGACCTCACTGATAGAAAGCAGGCCGACTCGCTGAAGCACAACTAGGGACCCCAAAATGCACTCTGTTGTCCGCTGAGGCCCTAAGAAGACAGGGTAGACAGTGTGAAAGACCAGGAGCCGCGCCGTTGGCCGAGATTCTGGGACCATTGGTGGGGAGCTGAGAGAGCTGCAGAGGCAGTGACCTGGCCAACGGTGCATTGGCGTGCCATGGCCACCAGATGGCGGCGCCGGCCCGGGGAAGCGACCAGGAGGCAGGAGTTTGTCTCTGCGGAGCCCAAAACTGACCTGGGTCTGAAACCAGGGCAGGCTGAACTTTCACACTGGCAGCCATCTAGCCACCGGTGACATCTAGCTGACCGGTCCTCTGATTTGGGGGCACTGACTTCGTGGACTATCTTGCAGTGGAAAGAGTGGAATCCTATCAGGGCTTCCGGTCTCTTCCTGGGATGTTATTTGGGAAGTCACCAGGGACTGAGGTGGGGGAATGGGGTCAGCCTGTCGAGATGGCAGGGCGTTCCCCATGCATGTCTTGTCTCATGTCACCCCATCAGCAGCAGCCCGAGGGTCCTGCTAGTGTCCCTGTCTTTCAGGCAGGGAAACTGAGGTAGGAAATGCTCACGCAGCTTGCCCAGATGATGAAGCCGAGACTTGCACCCCGAGGTTTGATCTGCCCTGAGGACTGAGGAGCTCAGCCCCTGGACTTAGCTGCGGCACGAAGTCCGTCAACATTCACACCTGGCCTTCCCGGTCGGGGATCGCATGACTTGCCACAAACGCATCCTGCACGGTATAGTGCGTGTTACAGGCGGGGTGTGTCCCGCTGCTTCTCGCCAGCCACACACACACACACATACACACACTGTGCAACAACAACAAAATGTGCGGCAACATTGGGCCCTGTGCCTGTGGGTGGGATTCTCTTTGGAAATAAAGCTGTCCATTGCTTACGCCGGTGGTGGTGTTCTTAGACGCCTTGACGTTGGCTCTGACTCACAGAAGGAAGCGCTGCCCGGTCCTGCGCTGTCCTCGCTCTGTGCTTATGATTGAGCCCATTGCTGCGGCCACTGTGTCCATCCTCTTTTGTGCTGCCCCACACCATACAAAGCACGGTGTCCTTGTCCACGGACTGGTCTCTCCTGATAACACGTCCAAAGTAAGCGGGGCAAAGTCTCGCCATCCATGCCTCTACGGAGCATTCTGGCTGTACTTCTTCGAAGATTTGTTGGTTCTTTTGGCAGTCTGTGATGCTACAAGGCCACGCCGTACCAGCCAAAACTGAGCCCTTGGCCTGCAGGTTGATTCTGGCCGCGAGTGGCCCTGCAGGACAGAGTGGAACTGCCCCATGGGGTTTCAGAGACTGCCCTCTTTACAAAGGCACACAGCCTCATCTTCCTCCCGTGGAGCCTCTGGTGGATTCGAACTGATGACCCCGTGGTTATCAGCCCAAGGCGTAATCTGCCACACCACTGCATAACCCAGGAATTCTACTCCCAAGTATCTACATACATTCACTCACAAGAAGATGTCGTGGTGGGTGCCATCAACTCCGTCCCAAGGCATAGAAAATGTACCCCCCAAACAAACAAACCCAAAAATCTCACTGCCATCGAATCTGTACTGACTCATGGTGGCCCCTGGGGGTTTCTGAGACTGTGGCTGTTTACAGGAGTAGAAAGCCCTGTCTTTCTCCTGCGGAGCTGCTGGTGGCTTCAAACTGCTGACCATGAGGATTGCAGCCCAACACATGCCCACTGCACCTCCAGGGCTCCTGAGAAACGATACAGGGTAGAGTGAAAATCCAAACCCAGCCATCATGCGTATCCTGCCTCACCGTGACTCTACAGGAGAACTGCCCTGTGTGTGTCTGAGATCAGAACGCTTTATGGGGGTGGAAAGCCTCATCTCTCTCCCACTGAGTAGCTGGTGGTCTCGAACCGCCGACCTTGGGTTAGCAGTCCTACCTGTAGCCACTTCACCACCAGGGCTGCTTTATGGATTAAAGTGTCAACCCCAAAATCGTACCCGCTGCCACTGAGGGGCTCTGGCTCCTGGGAGCCAACAAGACAGAGAGACCAGCCCCGGTGGGTTTCCCAGGCTGCAACTCCTCAGCGGAGCACCTTTCTCCCCCCAAGCGGCAGGCTGCGGGATTCCAGCCGCTGGTGTCTCCCTTGGCAGCCAAGGGCTTCCCCGCTGGGCCACCGCGGCTCCTCAGAATGACCTCCTTGACTTTAAAGTCTCAACCGTGGGATGAGAGTGGAGCCTGGGATGCTGCTCCCAGTGAGACACCCACTGGGGACCTAAGGCAGTGGTTCTCAACCTGTGGTCGAAACCCCTTTGTGGGTCAAACAACCCTTTCACAGGGGTCACCCGATTCATAATAGTAGCAAAATGATAGTGATGCAGTAGCAACGAAAATAATGTGATGGCTGGGGAGGTCGCCACCACATGAGGAGCTGAGAACCACTGCGCCCTAAGGGTTGGAGCTCAGCTTCTGGGAGCAGACAGCCAGGTGTTTTCTCCCATGGAGCCAGGAGGGTGGTGGGGGGGCAGGTTTCGAACTGCTGCCCTGGAGGTGCGCAGGGAGGCTCAGCCTTGGTGCCCCTGGGGAGGGCTATTTCAGGCAGTGTGTGTCTCGTGGTGGTCGGGGTGCCGTGTTGGGCAGCGGTCAGCACCGCCAGCAGCTGGAAACCGCCTGCAGCTCCGAGGGAGAGGGACTATCTTGCTATTCGGGGAAACGGTTCCACCCTGTCCCACAGGGTCGCTGTGGATTGGCAGTGACTGGGGGCAGTGAGTTTGGTTTGGGGTTGACCATTCATCCGCCTCTGAACGCCAGAGGGCAACACCTGCCTGGATGGATGAACTCCACAATGGCCCTTAGCTTGGAAGGCTCGGGAAGCCGCTCCTCCTGGCTGGTGGGTGTCTGGGGGTTCTGCCAGCTCTGGGTTTGCTTGGGGACCTAGTCAAAGTCACATGTCCTTCCAGGACCTCAGGAAGGCAGCTTCTTTGCCGCCCGGCCTCGGACCAGGCACATCCCGTCCCTAATGGGAGGGCAGGGCAGAGGAAAGCTCTTGGCCAGGTGTGGGGCGGGGTGGGCGGCTCTAGCTCCCTGCTAACAGAAAGATTAATAGTTCAAACCCAACCTGCCGCTCCTTGGGGGGACAGCAGGGACAGCTTCCCTAAAGATGTACAGACGAGGGGACACTTGGGGCAGTCCACTCTGTCCTCGAGAGCTGCCTCTGGGCACCAGGAAGTGTAGTCAAATGGCAACTCCATGGGCCCTTCAACTCAGGAATTTCTCTCTTACCGAACGTCCAATTTAATGTACTCCCACCTCAAATCACCCAGGTCTGAATGACAGGCGGCCCTCGAAACGCCCCAAGCCCAGCACAGCTCCAGACCCACAGATGTCTGGGCTTCCCAGTGGGTCTCAAACTTAGCAGGGCAGTCCTCTGACCAAACTCATGGCCGTGGTGCCGATTCTGACTCACAGCGACCCCAGAGGGTGGAACTGCCCCTGCGAGTTTCCAAGACTGTATTTACGGGAGCAGTAAGCCTCACCCTTCTCCTGTGGAGCAGCTAGTGGTCTTGAACCGCTGGCCTTGTGGCTAGCAGCCCGACACGTAGCCCACCATGCCTGTGGCACTGCACTGAATGAATCTGCTGCACAAGCCCTCTTAAAAGTGGTGAAAGGCTAAGGATGTCACCTGAAGGACTAAGGTACACCTGACCCACGCCGTGCTGTCTCCCAACAGTCCACGTGCACGTGAAAGTTGGACACTGGCTAAGGAGACCGAAGAAGCAGGCATCCGAATGACGGTGTGGGTGCCGAACACTGAGAGGACCACAGCCTGCCGGAAAGACTAGCAGCTTCATCTTGGACAAAGTACAGCCAGAAAGCTCTTTAGAAGCAAGGAGGACGAGAGTCCATCCCATGTCGTCCGGGCCTGTTGCCAGGAGAGGCCAGTCCCTGGAGAAGGACTTCATCTTGGTAAAGTCGGGGGCAGCAGGAAAGAGGGAGGCCTTCGACGGGGTGGGGTGACGCGGCTCCAACAACACACGCAAACATCAGAACAGCGGGGCTTCTCAGCGGCTTGGCGGTGAAGGAGTCTGATGTGATAAGCCACTAGGAGCAGCAAGGATGACACGCTTAATCCCATTGCAGCCCCATGCAACACAAGGGCAGAGATCCGAGGGGAGTGGACCTGTGGCTTGCAATACCCTGACGAGAGAGAGAGAGAAGTGACCAGAGAGAGGGGCCCTGCTTTCAGCAAGAAAGAGGAGCCACACAAATGGACACCCACTTACGGAAGGTGGTGGGGAGAAGACGAGCCAGTCAGGGTGCAGTGTAGCAACAATGAAACATACAACTTTCCTCTAGTTCCTAAATGCTTCCTCCCCCCACTATCATGATCCCAATTCTACCTTACAAATCCGGCTAGGCCAAAGGATGGACACTGGTACAGAGAGAAACTGGAAACAGGGAATCCAGGACAGATAATCCCTTCAGGACCAGTGCTGAGAGTGGCAAAACTGGGAGGGTAGAGGGAGGATGGGGTAGAGAGGGGGAACCAATTACAAGGATCTACATATAACCTCCTCCCTGGGGGACGGACAACAGAAAAGTGGGTGAAGGGAGACGTCAGATAGTGTAAGATATGACAAAATAATAATTTATAAATTATCAAGGGTTCATGAGGGAGGGGGAGCGGGGAGGGAGTGGCTTAGGTGGAGAGCAAATGTTTTGAGAATGATGAGGGCAATGAATGTACAAATGTGCTTGACATAAAGGATGTATGTATGGATTGTGATAAGAGTTGTATGAGGCCCCAATAAAGTGATTTTTTTAAAAAGAAAGAGGAGCCACAGTGGACTATACCCTTTAGATCTGGGCCCCCCCCCACGGAGACAGTCCCAGACCGCAGGGGAGGTGGGTGCCAAGACCATGGAGAGCCCCGAACATGGAGGTGCAGATGCTGAAAGAAGATGAGGCTCTTCCCCCACCCGCTCTGAGTCAGCAGAGAGAGAAGCCACCCCCAGCCCACCCAGGCCCCTGCTTCTAGCCTCTGACAGTCTCAGAGAGGAAATGTTCTGGGCTGAAGCCATCTGCGTGTCCCGTGGCTGTGTTTGCAGCATGTGCCTGCTAAGATCATCCCTCTGGTGTCACTGGTGGTCTTCAGGGCTCTTGGATGCTGTGGGGAGCCAGGGGAACATCGCATTGTAAGCCCTATTAAGGTTTTTGATTCGGAACGCTAAATAGATGACTTTTTAAAAAATTAAGGTTATGACTTTTTTAAATTAAGGTTTTTGAAGATTCTTGACAACCATAAAACCAAAAAGAGGTCCGTTGGCTTCTGAGTGCAGCTGGCTGACAGCCGTATGTCTCTGAAGCCAGGGCAAGGGCAGGGGCCACTGACCAGGGCAAAACAAAGACACTGGCTCTCTTTAGGGGTAAGACGAGCCCATTTCAGTCACATGCAGACTAACAGTGTCAAGCTGAGTTGTCTGGAGAAACAAACCAGGGACGCTCAACTGCGCACAAGACCGAGCTTTACATCAAGGTGGCTCAGTCCGACTCAAGTCCATGGGTCAAACTGCTCTCCAGGCTCACGTAGCTGCAGGGCAGTGGGGCAGAAAAGGGAAGCAGGAAGCCTCCAGGGACACTGTCGGTGGGAAGATGGCCGGTGCCCATAGCCCTCGGCCCACAGGGCAGGCGCAGAGTCCCGGTGGAGTCCCTGGCGCACAGAAAGGCAAAGGGGCAGCGAGGAGTTCCCAGTGTCGCTTATAAAAAGGCCACTCCCCCAAGGAGGCATCACCAGGCTACTCCTTGATTGACAGGTGGGACTCCACCCCTCCCTCCACACAGGTCCCACGGAGGTGATGTGAAATCTAACTACCACCCCACTGTAGTTGGTGGGGTGACTGACTGCGCACCGGCAGAGATGCACTTTACGCTCCAGGTGAGGTGCGCTCTGTAAGCCTGCAGAGGGCGCTCCAGAACCAGGTGTCCGCCCATGAAGCCATAGGTGAGGAGCCCTACGGAGCCTGGCTCTCTGGCGCCACGCTGGTGACTCTGGGTAAGGACACCTACTAGGGACAGTCCCAAACGGACTCCACAACAGAGGCTTGGGGTGGGAGGTACATAAATACACAAAAGTTGCAGGCAACATGCTGGGGTGGGGGCCCTTCCAAAAGTTCACAGGAAAATGGAATTGAAAGATAACGCAATCTTTCCATGAACTTTTGGGCAGTCCCTCCTGTTTACACTAAAAATGATGCTGCCTAGTTTTCTGAAATTCACACATGCATCTGGACATCTCAGCATTCTATATTTCACCTTTTCTCCTGGCCATGAAGGCTAGTGGCCTCTCCTGAATCTTTTTCTGGCCTAGATTCACCAGGAAACCAGGACACTGCTGAGGCTCGGAGCAAGCGGCCAAGCAGAGATGCTAGCCCCCCACTCTCCCAGAGCACACCTCCCCTGGGGTTGTCCACGACCTGTCCGCCAGTCTTCACAGCCATTCCCAGCTCTCCTCCTCTGGACGCAGCTAGACCCTTCGCCTACACCGCTGACTGGGCCTCAGTGGCGCAAATGGGTAAACACTCCCCGCGCAGCTGAAAGGCATCTGCAGGAAAGGCCTGGCCATCTGTTTCTGAAAGCCCTGGGATATCTCTGCTCTAACTCTCCGCGGGCCGGCTCAGGGCAACACAGGAAGGCAACTCTAAGTTTGAAAAAAAGTAGAAAGATTTCTCTGTGATAAATTGGCCTTGCACTTAATCAAAACAACCCATTGACTGTGAAGGACCCAGCGTTGTCCCCTAGCAGTCGCCCCCGCCCCACCGAGGTGGGGAGGGTGATTCACTCAGTGCTACTCGATGCTCTGAGCCCTAGGGCTGACACTCCCAGCACACACACACACACACACACACGCACACACACACTGCCAGCCTTGCTCCAGAGCTTTGGGCAAAGTCCCCTGTGGGTCACCCTGAGCAGGTATCTTATTCATGCAGGTAAGTCATTGAACACTGAGTCCTCTAGACTTGGAGTCGCTTGGTGGCACAAAGGGTTAAGCATCCAGCTGTTAATGGAAAGATTGGAGGTCCCAGTCTGTTCGTGGAAACTGGGAAGAAAGACCTGGTACCCCCATGCGGAGTCGGCCGTCGAAAGGTGCCCACCTCTGTTCTGAGGCATGTGCTGTTGCCAGGAGTACACTGCAGCCATCTTCCTTCAAAAGCTAAGACTACGGAGGGTTCCCCCTCCCTGGGAGCTCCCCCATGCTGTGGATTTCAGTTGAAGGACAGAAGACACTCAGGGGACCTGCTGAGAATGTGAATGCCTAGAGATGGGGGTCCCCCTGCCCAACAGAGTTTGAGATTCAGAAGGCATAGGGGGAGTTCAGACTCCTCAGGGGGTTCCAAACCCACTGACTGTAGATCGTACTTTGAGAACCTTTACAAAGAAAGGTCTTTCTGGCTTTCCTTAAGGGGTCTGCATATTAGGCATTGGGGCTGCTAACCTCAAGGTCAGCGGTTCAAACCCACCAGCAGCTCTACACGAGAATTATGCTGTCTGCTCCTGTATACATAGTGTCCAAACCTATCTATAGGGTCAGGAGGGGCCCTCGTGGCATAGTGGGTAGTAACATGTTGGATGATTGGCCTACCAACTGCAAGATCAGCAGTTCAAAACCACCAGCTGCTCCTCAGGAGAAAGATGAGGCTCTCTATTTCCTTGTACAGTTGGTCTCAGAAACCCATGAGGGCAGTTCTACCCTGTCCTACAGGCTCGCTGTGTGTCTGCATGGACTCCGTGGCATAGAGGTGTGTGTGTGTGTGTGTGTGTGTGTGTGTGTGTGTGTGTGTGTAATCGGGCCATTTGACTATGTCCACTGATCTCAGAGGTCTATGAGCCTGCCTGTCAGGGGGACAGAAACAGGGTCAGCCCACTTTCTGGGGACCCCAGGGCAGGGGAGTTGGCTGGGGCTAGGAGGTGTAAGGGCCCAAGCCTCGCCTCTCTTCAGAGAGCCCTGGAATGAAAGTATAATTTAGCAAAGGAGCCCAGGACACAGCCCGGACTCTGTCTTGATTGACCAAGGAATAAACAGCAGAAGGCAGAGGCTGGTCTCACCGGTTTGACCTCCACCAACCTCCAGGGGACAGCAGTCAGGAAGAACATGAAGGTACCATTGGCCATCTGTGGTTTGCTATGGCAGTTAACCCCAAGGCTACAGGCTCAAACCCGCCCAAGGCATCTTAAGAGGGGAATTTAAAAACAACTGGCAGTCATTCTGATGCTGTAAAGATTGAACCCAGACCAAACTCACTGACATCGAGTCCATGTCTGACTCCTTAGCGACCCTATAGGATAGGGTAGAACTGTCCTTGTGATTTTCTGAGACCGTGACCCTTGATGGGAGCAGAAAGCCTCGTCTTCCTCCTGCGGAGCGAGCCGCGGTTTCAAACCACTGACCTTGTGGTTAGCCGCCCGACTCATACGCCCTGGGCCACCAGAGCTCCTCTGTAAAGATGACCTCCGAGAAAGCCCAACACAGCCCACTCTCACTCTGTTGACACAAAGGGTCCCATTGGTTGAAATCGAATGGGGGGCAGCGGGTGTTAGGGTTGGGATTTTCACATGGGTAAAGCGGGACACCATTGATAAAACTCATAACCTGGCGAAATAGCCACATGGCAGCCGAAACCCTATACCCTAGCTTGTCGTGCATTCTTCCCAAACATCGGGACTTTTTTAAAACGCCACGGGAAAATTTGTTAAAAATCAGGACTGTCCCGCCAAAAGAGGGACGTCTGGTTACCTAGTCTGATCAAAGGGGACACAGACGGACTCCAACGAAGCCACACCAGCCGAGACTCCTCTCAGCCCTCCCGTCCCCCGCCCCCCCCCCCAGGCTTCCCTCCCTCCACAGTCAAGGCCAGGGTCCCCACCTCTGGGCTCCTGAGAAAGACGCGGGAGCCACAAATCAATGTGGACCTCGGCTGCCTGGCCGCGATACCGACGCCCACCCTTAGGTGGCGGTGGCCCCAGGCACGTTGTTTCGCTTCCCTGCCCTCCCCTATCAAGTACTGGCTCGGTGCGGTGCTTGGCTGCTAACATTTAACTGGGAAACGAAAGAGCAGTCGTTCGAACCCACCAGCCTCCCCATGGGAGAAAGAGGAGGCAGTCTGCTTCCGTATAGACTGCAGTAAGTCCTGGATACGGTGGGAGGGAAAAGATGGTCCAAAACCCCGAGTCATCAGAGGAAGGCCAGGCCTTCTGGACGGGTAGAGACTGGAGGACTGGAGGGACATCACCTACCCCCCGAGCCCTGGTCACCCTTCAGATCTGGGGCTGAACGTTCCCCTGTTAGGAAAATCAACCGCTCGAGAGCAAAAGGACAGAGCGCAACGGGTTAGGGACAGAAGCAGGAAACAGGGAGGCCTGTCCGTTGCGGTGATTATGGTGGACAAGCTTGATCAGAATGTGTACAGACTGAGTAAGGCGAACCTGAGGATCTGCTTATACAACTTCCCCCAATTCACCGTTAGGAGCCCTGGTGGTGCTGTGGGCTACTAACCACAAGGTCAGCTGTTCAAAACCACCAGCCTCTCCGAAGGAGAAAGACGAGACTTTCTACTCCTACAGAGAGCTGCGGTCTATGGGACGTACAGAGGCGGTTCTACTCAGTCCTCTAGGGTCACTGTGGGATGGACTCACTGGCAGCGAGGTTCTTGTTTTTTGAAAGGACTTCATCATTTCTCTAAAGAGGCGGCCGCCAGAGGGGGCTCGCAGAGAAGCATCTCCCAGCAGCTAGTGCTGTTGTTCTGTTTCCAGTGCACGTTGGAGTGGAGGCTTGGGAGCCGAATTCTCGCCTTCAACACAGGAGACTGGACCTCTGGAGACACCGTGAGGTCAGTGTTGGACTGTTAGCCGCCAGGTGGTCAGTTCAGACCCACCAGCTGCTCCAAGGAAGAAGGACAAGGCTTTGGGCTCCTGGAAAGGTTAAGAGTCAGAAACACAAAGGAGCAGGCCTTCTCTGTCCTCTTGGGCTGCCATGAGTCGGAATCGCAGGCGACCTGGGTTCGAATCCCAGCCAGCGCACCTCCTGGGCAGCCACTTCTGCTATCAGCGAGGGCTGTCCTGGTGCCAGGTTTCAGCAGGGCTTCCAGGCTGAGCGGATGAGGGGAAAAGACCTGGCTATCATAAAGCAGCCCCATGGACCATCGCAGGGGCTGGTGGTGCGGAGTGTCAAGCAGGCAAAGGCACCCTCCCACCTGACGGCATCTTTGCTGGACTGCCAGATTAGGAAAGGTCGCCCCTCTGAACCTGACCCCTGCCCACACTTGCCACCTTGCAGTGATTCGCAAAGTGCCCCCCATTTGCGAAGCCTGTCACCCAGTAATGCCCCAAGGCCAAGCCAAGGCAGGATGGGTAGCCCCCGGCAGGTTCATGGCGAGCCAAAAGTCTGTCCACCACCCGTCTCTCTCCTGGATGCCCATCTGCTACTCACCAGCCGCCTCCCCAACCCTCCCTGGAAGGCACCACGCAGCCAGTCCCCCCTGCCCCGCTGTTTCTGGGTGCTCTCTACAAGATTCTGACTCCCTGAGATGACAGGTGACGGGGTGGGACTGCTCAGGGAGCAGATGGTCAAGCCTTTTTCCCGATGGTCTGGGTGGAAGAAGGTTTCAGCCACCCACCTTGGAGTGAGTAGCCGAGCGCTAACTGATTGTGCCCCCAGGTAGGAGACAAATGCCTTACTTCCCTCCAGAACCTTCTGCAGAGCTTGGACATCTTGCATCTGAATCACAGGGCAGGTGTGGGGTCTGAGACTACCACCACGGGGCAGAGACGGGAGCTTTACATCAAAACAGATGTATTGCCGTCGAATCGATGCCGATTCGGGGAGGCCTATGGGACGGGGTAGGACTGCCCCTGTGGGTTTCCGAGATTGTAATTCTTCACAGGAGTAGAAAGCCCATCTTTCTCCCAAGGAGCAGCTGGTGGGCTCGAACTGCTGAGCTTGTGGTGAGCAGCCCGAGCCATAACCCACTGCACCACCAGGGCTCTGTCACTGGAGCCTCCGGGGAGGGAGCACCGCTCTGAAGGACGCTGGCTGAGTTTGGGTTTGGGTCAGAGGCCGGGTGGATGGTGAGGAGTCCCTGCAGTCTGAGGCCCCAATGAATCAATGAAGGCCCTTGTCCTCTAAGGGGACCTGGCTCCTGGGAGCCGTTTCCCCTTCCCACGGACGCAGTGGGCGGTCCAATGGGGACCTGGAGCCCACGGCCACATAGGCCACCGCACAGGAGCCAGGGGGGCTCTCCCGGATGGGCAGCTGGGAGGACCGCCTTTTGGGGAGCGTCTGTTTTCCCTCCTCCAGACACTGACAAGGCTCGATGGCACGTAAGAAATGAAAGTGAAGAATCGATCTTATTCGTCCAAGCCCGGGACGGCTCCGATATGAGAATTAACATATAAATGTAGCATCCGTCTTCCGCCCGGTCCTTCTGCTGAGTAAATGCTCGAGGACAGAATGAATCACAGACACCGAGTGTGCCGGAGGTGGGTCCATTTGTCAGGGACGCACGCCACGGTCACCCAGAGCCAGACAAATGCTCTCAGGATGCACCCCACCCCGCCCGGGGACCCTGGGAAGATGAGGCCCTGAAGCGCCAGCCCCCGTCATATTTCACTGTGGCCCCTCTCGCCCTCCCCGACCGGTCCTCTCTGGTTTTACCCACTTTAAACGTCCTTAGGCACTGTCTCCACACACCCATCCTCCAGTGGAGGCTGGAGTCCTGCCTGCTCCGTGCCCAGTGAGTGCCAGGAGAGAGGAGTGGGCAAGGCCTGCAGACTGTCAAAAATCAGCCCATGAAATCCCTATGGTCACTAAGATGAGACCAATCAGTCAACAGCGCCTTTAAAGGGACAGTGAGCGTGAAGGGCATCAGGACATGAGATTCATGGGAAAAGGACCCCCAGACAGGAAACCGGGAGTGTGCCCACCTGGTGAGGTGTGCCAGCCAGGTCACTGGACGATGCATGCAGGAACGGCCAACTGGAGGGCAAACTCGGGGCGGGGGGAGGGGGTAGGATGGGGTGAGCCTTCATGGAAAACACAGTGTTTGCAAAAACAGTAAAATAAACACCTCATTTCCATTGCGTCCATGCCGACTCATGTGGACTCTTGATAAAAGGGTACAACTGGCCCCTCTGGGTTCCCGAGACGGTCACTCTTTAGGGGAGTAGAAAGCCTGGCTTGCTCCCTCAGAGAGGCTGGTGGTTTCAAACTGCTGACCTCGTGGCTAGCAGCCCAGCTTGTACCCACTCCTCCGGCAGGGCTCGGGTAAGAATACAGGTCGGTGTCCCTGTTGAGGTGCCGAGCTGATTACAACGCACATTCATGCAGAGCCCCCAGGTCAACCCCACTCATCTGCACCGTACAGGACGGCGGACGGAGCCAGCCCTGGGGGTCTCTGAGGCTGTCCATCTTGGCTGGAACAGAAAGCTTCGTCTTGTTCCTCACGGTGAGCAGTCCATCACCGTGCCCACGGTGCCACCAGAGCTCCACTCAGGCGACCACAGAGGACCGAGCGGGAGAAAATGGTGTGGGCTTGACCGTTCCCTTGAAGACTGGCAGTTCAAGCCCACTTTGCCGTGCTGCAGAAGAAAGGCCGGGAGCCTGCTGCTCTGTGGCACGTGGGCTCGCATTGAGTGGTACAATGACCGACCATGGCCGCTCTGGCCACCGCATAAGATTCCCGCTCAGGAGGCACTGTCTGGCAAGAGCTGGGCTGGTAGGTAGGTGGTTCAAACTCACCTGGGAATTCCCACCAATGAGTGGCTGGGACTATGCAAATCGAGTGATGTGTGGTCTGCCAGGGGATTGGCCAGTGAAAACTGATTGACTGGCGGATCTCAAAGAAGTGAGCGGTTGCTTGGTGGTCCTGGTGGGAGGGCCATGCTTGGAATTGACAGGGCATATTTTTACCTGGGGGTGGATCCCACAGAGAGTCACAGGGCGCTGCTCCCTTCAAGCAGAACTGTGGGGCCCAGTGTGTCTTGTGGACGCCGTCCCTGTGCTGAGAACCTGCTAGACCCCGAAGGGAGAGCAGTGACACTGCCCGCCATCTCGACAGAGCAGACAGCCTTGCCTTTCCCTGAGGAGTGGCTGGTGGGTGCGAGCCACTACCTCCCAGTCTGCCACGGACACGTGGCCCGTGGAGCCACCAATGCTTCAAGGAACCCAGTCCTTCACCTGGGGGGAAATCCTTTGAAGAGTTCTCATTCCAAGTGTCCGAAGGAAGTGAGGAGGGCTGCCTTTTACATTCTTCTGTTCCCCTGAGCCCCCATCAAGGGGGGGGGGCAGTGTCAGTCCTTGAGCTCCAGGTGAGGCATGGGCTCCCTCAGAACGAGGATTCGTCCCTCCTTCCTGGAAGGGCAGAGGTTTCGAGTTGTCCCCCTGCACGCCAGCCCATGACCTGTCACCCACATGCTCCCTCGCTGCCTCTTCCTGACGCCCAGCCTGCAGTGCCGCCCAACAAGTCCCCTCTGAGCCCTTGAAGAAGGAAAACAAGAAGCCAGAGAGGCCAGGTGCCCTGAGGGATGGCAAGAAAACTCATTTTAGCAAATGGCTGAGAAAGATGCTGCCCGGGACAGCACCTCCAAAGTCACTCTGATGAAGGAACAGGAAAAAACACCCCAAATTTCAATATTCTCTCATCACCCGCCCCTCAAGTCAGACAGACACGGCCTCCAGGAGAGATGGAGGGAAGCCGGGGCTGCCTTCTGAGCAAGTTTGACTTAGTCACAGTAAAGCTATTGTTTGGGGACATGGGGGCACCCCTTGTGACAAAGCAGCACTGCACCCCAGTTTTCTAGGCTGTCATCCCTAACAAGGCCTGGTGGCACAATGCTTCAGCTCAGTGGGTGGGCTGGCAGCAAGCAGCTGCTCCGTGGGAGAGAGGTTTGCTATTCCCAGTTAGGGTGCAGAGAACCCGCAGGGGCGCCTCTCCTCTGTCCTGCAGTTGCTCTGAGTTGGAATCGACTTGATGGCAGCAAGTTTGCCTTTTGTTTTTTATTCATTGGAATGTCCTTTCTGTTTGCTTGTTATGTGCAAGGCACCCTGGTGGCATAGTGGTTAAGCATCGGTCTGCCAACTGCAGGGCCAGCAGTTGGGAACCACCAGCCGTCCTGGGGGAGAAAGACAAGGCTTTCTACTCCCGTAAAGCATTGCAGTCTCAGGAACCCAAAAGGGCGGTTCTGCTCCGTCCTACAGGGTTGCTGTGAGTTGGGACAGACTCCCTGGCCGTGGGTTTGGTTCTGGGCTTGGTTATCTCTACAGAAGACCACCAGGACTTTCTCCTGTGGATCTTTGGTTGTCTTGAACCCAAACTTTCAATGGGCAGCCAAGCCCTTTACTAAGGGGCCTCCAGGGCCCCTGAATGCCAGGAGTGACCACTGAGTCCTTTCTATTCATCAGTGGATCGCTCAGTGCCTGACTCCCCTTCCGCCCAGGAGCGCAGGACCTCGGTCCAGTTTCAGGTGTCTTTGTTTCCTACTGGACACCCGTCCTCCAATGCTTGCCTTGGACTCCTGGGCAGAGACCCTGGTTAATCATGAGAGTGCACTCCCTTTTGTCTAGAAAAGCAACCCCCAACCACTGCCATCTGATCGACTCCAAGCCTCCGTGGCCCGTGGGTGTCAGCCATCTCTACCTCACCAGGTCTTTCCTCCAAGGCACCTCTGGGAAAATGTGAACCATCAACCTGCGGGGTCCTCCGCAGTCAAGCCCTTCACCAATGTCCCCAACAGGTGGGACCCCATGTGTTAGAATGGAATTCACGGCAATGGGGTTCTAGAGAATTCTAGAATGAGACTTCAGCAGCCTCTCTAAATGTAGCCTCATGCTCCATTCGTCCGCCTAGCTTTCTAGGAAGGGCTCCTGGTGGGTGGTGGGTTAGGGATTGGGCTGCTGACCACCAGCACCGCCTCAGCAGAGACACGGCTTTCTACTCTCAGAAGCCCACGGGGGCAGCTCCGCCCTGTCCTACACGGTCACTGTGAATTGGACTTGACCGATGGCAGAGAGTGAGTTTGGTTTGAGCTTAGTTGAGTGGCAAGGAGCCCTGGTGGCCTAGTGGGTTAGGCGTCCACCAGCTACGCCTCAGAGAAAGCCAAGGCCCTCTCCCCGGGTTAAGCGTTAGTCTTGGAAACCCACATGGGCAGTTCTACCCTATGGCCCTACAGGGTCACTATGAGCCAAAATTGATGTGTTGGTACTGCCGTGAGTTTGGCTTGAGTGCTGAGAAGCCCTGGTGGTGTAGTGGGCTAGGTGTTAAGCTGCTGACTGCAAGGTCAGCAGTTCGAAACCACCAGCCACTGGGTGGGAGAAAGATGAGGCTTTCTTCTCCCATAAAGAGTCGGTCTCTGATACCCACAGAGGCTGTTCTATCCTGTCCTGCAGGGTCACTCTGAGTTGGAACCACCTGGTGGCAGTGGGTGGGGTCTGTCGGTTGGTCTCCTTCTTGCAGGATTGGTGAACCCTGGTCCCTGGCTCCCCTTAGAAGTGACACCCTCCACGGGGCTATTCTCGGGGCTCCTTCCCCAGGTAGAAAGGACAGAGGCTGGCTTCCTCGCATGAGTTTATTTTGTTCTCTCTGGGGTCCTTTAGCATGCTACAGGAGCCCGACAGAGCTTACTGGTGTGTTATGACACAAGACAGAGCATGCAGTTCACAGCGGCGGCTGGGCTGATACGGATAGTCCACACCCGGCCACGGGGCCAGGCTCGGAGCAGCTGCTCCCTGCCAGCTGTCCCAGCTGAAGGAGGTGGGTGGACACTTCACTGGACTCCACGATGCAGTCTCTTTTCAAAACGCCAGGAGACCGGCTGGCCCTGTTTGGCCGCTGGGCCATGGGCTGCTACCGGTACAGAGGCCCCTCTGGGAGGAAATGGCATGCAATTGAACGGTCATCGCATAGAACATTCCAGGTGGCACGGAGAAGTGAGGTGGAGCCCCAGGTCTCCCTCAAGTACAGGGCCGTGGGACCCCGAGTCCCCGCGTCCCACACCCACCAGCCCCGAATCCCGCACACAGGGCGCAGCGATGGATGTGGCATTTTCCAGCGAGTGCAGGGAATTAAATAAGTTATGGGATGGATTCCCCTCATGACTTTATTGCTAATGGGTAGACACGAGCACAGTCACTTTGTCCAAGAGAAGAGAGGGGACGCCACAGAGGAGGGGCTCAAGGTTCAAGGGCTCAGCTGGGAGGCCTGGTCTCCCTTCCCCTCTCCATACACCCCAAGGCCCCAGGTCGGTGGGGTGCGTTAGGAGGAGGTGTTGAGGATCCGGGAGTCGGCGGAGTCAGCTCGGTCCTCGTACTCCTCCTCGGTGTAGATGGCCTGCTTGGACACGAGGGGACAGCCGTCCTCCGGGAGGGAGATGCGGGGGTCTTCGGCCGGGCGGCTGGGGAGGACGGGAGAGTTCCGGAAGACCCCCGGCGAGCTGCCCGCGAAGGGGCCGACGTACTGGGGCCTCAGCTGGTACTGCTGCTGCAGGGTCATGGTATTCCAGAGGGTGACGTCGTTGGGCAGGAAGGGGCTGGACTGGCTCCTGGCCAGCGTGTTGCGCAGCATCAGCGGGTAGCGGGGCGGCTGGGGGAAGGGGTGCTGCAGGGGCACGGCCAGGGGGCTGGACACCACGGCGCTGGAGTCTCCCGAGAAGCGCAGCGTGTCGGGGACCCGGAAGGCAGAGCCCACGGACCACTTGGAGGAGGAGATGGGGTAGGAGCTCAGGGTGTGTTCGAAGATGTGCCCGTTGGGGGGCAGGACGAGGCTCTCGGGTTCCGAGGCAGTCCGCTCGGCCCCGGCGACGGAGGACCGGCTGGACAGGAGGACTTCGACGGCGCTGACCAGGTCCCCCCCGCAGCCCTTGAGGATGAGCTCCAGCACGGTGGGCTTCTGGGCGGGGAAGATCTTCTTCAGGACCTCCAGGGGGGGCCTGTTGGCCTTCAGGCTGAAAGGCAGGGACACGGTCCCCGAGGGCCCCTCGATCAGGAGGTGGCTCTGCTCCGTGAGGTACTTGGGGCTCTCTGGGCGGCTCTCGGGGGCCCCGCCGTTCTTCTGGGCAGTGTACCCTCCGCCCTCGTCCACAGACACGACTTCGGGGCTCTCTGAGGCCAAGCAGCCCTTGGCCACCTCTGGGGAGCCGCTCTGCTCCGCGTCTTTGTCGCTGAAGCCCTCTGCGCTGTCGCTGGTGGCAGAGCCGTCGGCGGAGGGATTTTCTTCAGCCAAATCTGAAATAGAAAGGCAGTGGGTTAAGTCCTCCCGAGGTCTGCAGGGGGCGGGGTCAGTCCTTCCCTGGTCTGCAGGGGGCGGGGTCAGTCCTTCCTGGGTCTGCAGGGGGCGGAGTCAGCCCTTCCTGTTCTGCAATGGGCGGGGTCAGTCCTTCCCTGGTCTGCAATGGGGGCGGGGTCAGCCCTTCCCTGGTCTGCAGGTGGCGGAGTCAGTCCTTCCCTGGTCTGCAGGGGGCGGGGTCAGTCCTTCCTGGGTCTGCAGGTGGCGGGGTCAGCCCTTCCCTGGTCTGCAGGGGGCGGGGTCAGTCCTTCCCTGGCCTGCTGGGGGCGGAGTCAGTCCTTCCCTGGTCTGCAGGGGGCGGGGTCAGTCTTTCCTGGGTCTGCAGGGGCGGGGTCAGCCCTTCCCTGGTCTGCAATGGGGGCGGGGTCAGTCCTTCCTGGGTCTGCAGGGGGCGGGGTCAGTCCTTCCCTGGTCTGCAGGGGCGGGGTCAGTCTTTCCCTGGTCTGCAGGGGGCGGGGTCATCCCTTCCCTGGCCTGCTGGGGGCGGGGTCAGCCCTTCCCTGGTCTGCAGGGGGCGGGGTCAGTCCTTCCTGGGTCTGCAGGTGGCGGGGTCAGTCCTTCCCTGGTCTGCAGGGGGCGGGGTCAGTCCTTCCTGGGTCTGCAGGGGGCGGGGTCAGTCCTTCCCTGGTCTGCAGGGGGCGGGGTCAGTCCTTCCTGGGTCTGCAGGGGGCGGGGTCAGTCCTTCCCTGGCCTGCTGGGGGCGGGGTCAATCCTTCCCTGGTCCGCAATGGGGGCGGGGTCAGTGCTTCCCTGGCCTGCTCGGGGCTAAGGCGCGGGAGTGTGCATACAGCAGATTGAGAGATTTAGCAGGACGCCTCCGCTGGGTACAGGTTGAGCCCTAGGGGAAAAAATCCCAACGAGGTCCCAAACCAATGCCCTGTGAGTTTCAGGGGCTGTTAATTCTTCTCAGGGTAGAGAGCCTTGTATTTCTCCCACAGGACGGCTAGTGGTTTTCAACTGCCGACCCTTCCGATTGCAGCCCAATGTACAACCACGATGCCACCAGGGCTCCGGGGCAAGGGCAGAAGCTGTAAGTAACGGGCCAGAAGTCAGGGGATTTCTCACAACATTGTGTGCAGAGGGGAGGCGGTCCAAGCCCCTGTACACTGCAAGACACAGCTTGCATAATGAGGGTAGATCTGAGTCCACCACCCAACTGCCCTACCTACTGCGTGGCTGCCGTGTGGCTGGGGACACCCAGGGTGGGCCGAGCTTTCTCGGAGCTCCAACACTAAGACTAGAAGGAAAGGCCTGGCGGCCTTCTTCCCAAAACCAGCCAATGAAAACCCAGTAAGCAGGGATCACCAGAGACCCATGTCTGGTGGAGACCTGGGCGAAGAGCTCTCAAAAGGTTGTGTGACCACAACAGCAGCTCTAGCAGACCAACGAGGGTATGTTTGGCGCCGGACTGAGCAACACTCCTTTCTGTTGTCCGGGGGCACCTAACCCTCGCCCGGACATGTGCTACCCATTGGGCTGCTAGCCACAAGGTCAGCGACGCTAACCCACCATCCGCTCCACGGGAGAAAGACGAGACTTTCTACTCCTCTATCCTAGAGGGTTGCTATGCGTCAGCATTGACTTGATGGCAGAGAGTGCTTCTGAGTCGGTGAGATAAAAATTAAAACATAATAACCCCCTGCTATAGAGTCGATTCAGGGACCCTAGAACCGCTCCTGAGAGCTTCCAAGGCTGTCCATCTTTACAAGAGCAGAGAGGCTCATCTTTAGACCAAGGAGTGGCTGGTGGGTTTGAACTCCTAACCTTCAGCAGCAGCCCAATGCCTAACCCACCACGCGCAGGGCCTCCAAGTGAGGGATGCTCAGGGATAAAAGTGGAAGGTACGCAGCTCTTTCCCTGCCCCTCCACCTTACCGGGGCTGGAGCCTTTCCCAGCCCCCAGTTACATATCCAGGCGGGGCTGTCAGCTGGCACACCCCCACAGGCAAACCCTGCCCTAACTCCGTCTTCACAGAAGCTGAGCCTGTGAATTCGCTTTGTTCCAGCAAGTCCAGTCTAACTCCGAGCGACCTGCCCCACTGTCCCTCCGAGGCTGCAGTCCTCACAGGAGCAAACTGCCAGGCCTTTCTCCCGGGGAGCATCTGGGTGGGTTTGGACAGAGGAACTTTCAGTTCCTAGCTGCGCATTTAATCGTTGCACCTCCAAGCCTCCTTTCTTGTGCATCGGTCGTCCTCAGCATATGTCATGAGGTTGACATATTCAACAAACCACACTCACAACAACCCGACAGGACAGAGTAGAAGTGCCTCGTTTCGGAGACGGTAACTCTACAAAAGTGGACATCCTGGTCTTTCTCCCGCAGAGCGGCTGGTGGTTCAAACTGCTGACCTAAGCCACCAGAGCTCCTGCATGTCCCATAACTCCCCCCCACTCACCCCCCCCACACAACCCATTGCTGTCGAATCAGCTCCGACTGATGGCGACCCTATGTGTGCCCAGGGGAACTGCCACCTTGGTTCATCCGTCAGGAAGGAGGTGGCCAGGCCTTTCTGCGATGTTGCCCATGTGGGCTCAAGGTGCCACCTGTTAGTTAGTAGCTGAGTGCCAATCTTTTCAGCCACCCAGGGCACCTGGACAGTTAGCCCTTGTTGTTGGGTGCCACTGACTTGGTTAAGACTCAGAGTGACCCGCTGTACAACAGAACGAAATGCCACCCGGCCCTGCCTGCACCACCCTCACCGCTGTCCTTCCCTCTGAGCCCTTTGTCGCAGCCTCTGTGTCTGTCCACGTCCTTGAGGGCCTTCCTCTCTTTCCTGGCCCCTCCACCACACCGGGGCTGGCACCTTTCCCAGGGCCCAGACACTCACAGCAGGGGAAGTAAGGCTGAACAGTCGTCTCTCTTAGGAACCAGCCCCCTCCTGACCCCTCACTCTGAAACGTTGGTCTGAGTGGCTCTCAAAGGAGGAAGAGCCCGAAAGAAATGGACTTGGATTCTTTTGTGACATACAAGTGGGTTTCTAACAAAACACAAAGTGTTCCTACCACCACCAAAAAGAAATAAAGGAAAACAGCCATGGGCTGATTCCAACATAGAACTAGTCCCCACGTCTGATTTCTCAGAAGATCACCAGGCCTTTCTTCCGAGGCACCCTCTGGGTGGGCTTGAACTTCCAGCCTTCACGTGAGCAACCAGTGTGCTAGGCAGCTTGGCTGCCCATGGCCTGAACTAGAGGACAAACAGCAGCAGGCTGTGGATTGGGGAGGGGAGGGTAAGCAGCAAGAGAAGAGGCCCTGGAGGGGCAAGTGAAGCTGGACTAGGACCTTCCACTCCCACCCTGGCCAAGGTAACTGTGCCCCCATCCTTGGACTCAGGCTGGCCAAAGAGAGGAACATTCTCATTGCCTGCTCTGTGAGCAAAGCGCATCCCAAACACCAAGTTCACTGCCATCGCCTCGATTCGGATTCGGACTTGAGCGGCCTGCAGGGCAGGGTAGAACTGCTCCTGTGCGTTTCCAAGGCTGTCGTTCTTTGTGAGAGCAGACAGCCTCCTCTTTCTCCAGAGGAGTGGCTGGTGGTTTCGAACTGCTAAACTTAGCAGCCCAACACTTAACCTATGCCAAGCTCATCCCTCGCTGCGGTCCAGGCAGCGCTGACTCTTAAGTGACTCGCTGTGAGTTTCCCCAGACAGTACCTGTTCATGGGAGTAGAAAGCCCAGCCTTTCTCCCTTGGAGCTGCTGGCGGTTTTGAACTGTGGACCATGCGGCTCACAACCCAACGTGTGACCACTGCACCGCCAGGGCTCCTCTGTCAAGGTCGTAGAAAGTATCTACTGGCTTCCTCTCGAATCGTGTTTGGAAAAGCAAGGAACGAGGGAGCTTCTGCAAGCAGACCGTTGTTGTTTGGCTGTGAGGTGCCACTGAGGCAATTCTGACTCAGATTGGCCCCAGGAACAGAGCAGACCTGCCCCCACCCCCACCCCACCCCACGGAGTGGTCAAGGCGGGTCTTTCTCCTGCAGAGCCTTGCTGCAGGTTTGAGCCACCAGCTCTCCAGTTAGTTTGCAGCTTGCTTTATTTGAGCCCATGAAGGAGACCATGAAGTGGCACTAACATTTGCCACGGCAGCCCCCCATGTGCCAGTGAATCTGTACTCCAATCGCCCACATTCTGAAAAGAGCACCAGCCCTTTCTCTCAAGGCAAGCTATCAAAACCAAAGCAAACGCACAGCCATCGAGTGGGTTTCAACTCGTAAGCAAAGCCAACCTCCAACCTCTCCTTCAGCAGCCAAGTCCCTTGAGAGCTGGCACCACCCAAGTCTCCAAGGTGAGATCGAGCCATTGACAAACTGACATCTGACCCAAGGCCATTTGACTCACACGCATGGCCACCGAGCCGGTCCCAGCTCGTGGTGACCTTACAAGATGGAGCAGAACCCCTGGGCAGTTTCCGAGGCGGTAACTGGTTAAGAGAGTAGACAGTCTCTTCTTTCTCCTGAGGAGTGCCCAGTGGCTTCAAACTATGGGCCTTGGGGTTAGCAGCCCAATGCATAACCCACTATGCCACCAGGGCTCCTTCTGACTCCACAGGTAGGGTGTTGGACACTGTAGGTCTATACAGGAGCAGACAGCCTCATCTTTCTCTTGCAGAGTGACTGGTGGGCTTGACCCGCTGACCTGGAGGTTAGCAGTCTTACGAGTGATCCGAAGGCCCATTAGAAAACCAGCAAGGTCACTGCATCTACAGGGACTTGAAGTGCTGGGCCCCAGGAACTACTGCTGTGCTAAAAGCAAGGTTAGTCCCTTAACAAGCAGTCAAGTTCTTGCTACAAACTGAAAAGTTGGTGGTTCAAAACCACCCTGAGAGACCTCTGAAGAAGGGCCTGGCCTTGTCCCCACAGAGACCGCTGCCACCGAAACCTACTGCGCACAGTCCCACACCACACACGCGGGGTCACGAGCACCAGAATCGACCGGACAGCAACTTCACTGCTGCTGCTGCTGCTGCTGCTGCTGCTGCTGCTGCTGCTGTTGGTGGTGCATGCCAACCCCTCGTAATCGATACTTCCATCGACGCTCATCTCTTGCTTCTATGTGTGCTGTTGTTGACTGGGTGCCATCCAGCCCGTTCCTGCCCGGTCCTGTGCCATGCTGACCATGAATCCTGTGCTTGAGCCCATCTTGAAGGCCTGCCTCTCCTTCGCGGCCACTCCACTTGGCCAAGCCTGACGCCCTTCTCCAGGGACCAGTCTCTCCCACGACGTGTCCGAAGGACGTGAGGCCACGTCGCACCCCCCTTGCATCTAATGAGCGCTCTGACTCCTTAGAAGATGGCTGAGCAAACAGAAATGGGGGGCGGTCTGCAGAAGGCTGCAGATGACAGGGAACCTCAAAACTCCTGCATGGGACTTCATGAAGGTTAAGCGTCTGGCGACTCTCCTCTCTCTGGACCAGCTATGGGAAAGGCCCGGTTTGCAGATAGCTGTATCAGCACACGGCCGGGTGGATCACTGCCATTGTAGTGAGGTCACATGTGACAGGTCACCCACTGACCCCTCTTCATCCAATATAAAACTGCTCCAATTTTTCGTTGTTTTTGCTTTGCCTTCGATGGACGTTTTTCTGTGTCATTCTGTCACTGTTTCGGGGTCGTGCGTATTTTGTCTTGATCTGTACGTTTTTCTGTAGGTGAAACCCAGATTAGGTAAGCCTGTGGACACGACTACTGGACAAGCACATTCAAAGGGACGTGGCAGGGTAGGCTGATGGGCACTGAGGAGCTAACAGCAACGAGAACAAGGAAGAGGCATTGTCCTGGGGCTGAGATGAGACTGTTGAAACGTACAGTATGTGAACTGTATGTCAGTTAAAGTGCTAACAAAACACCAACATAACCAAACTCACTGCCACTGAGGCCCTTTAACTCACAGCGACCCCGCAGGACTGCGCCCAACTGCCTCTGTGGGTTCCCCGGACTGTGATTCTTCCCTGGAGCAGAAAGCCTCGTCTTTCTCCCACAGAGCGGCTGGTGGCTTTGAACTGCTACCCCTGTGGCTGAGCCCTTCTCTCCCTGCCTTACCTAAGCTTCCACACACACCCCCTCCCTTGCTTTATTCCTTTTTACGGACTTGCTTCTATCAAAGTAGCTCACCCTTTGCTCGTTTGTCACGTGTGCTGTCCGTCTCCTGTAGGAGACGGGAAACTTCACAAGGACGCAAACGTGGATGTGATGTTTAATTGTGCTGCATCTTCGGTTCTCAGAATGGTGCTCAATAACGTTTGTTGGTGGGGGGAGTGGGTGGGCCTGACCGGCGCGGTCCCCACAGCACCTGCTAATGGGCCTTTATGAACGAGAAAGAACAGGAACTTATTTTTTTATGAACGAGCTACGTGCACACGGGTGGCTAGTCTTTCTCAAGCACGCACTGGCCGCGCCTCCACAAAGCCGCTGGAACCGATCGGAAGATGAAGCGTCTGAATGACCCACTTGCTGGGGCGAGAACAGCCTGTGTTCCGCACACCCCGCCTGAAGAGCCCCTTTGTTCCCTCCCGGCAAGACACCTGATGCCGCGCAGATACGGGCCGGTGAGATTTCACCCTCTGGTTGTTGTTTACTGTTGAAGCCTTCCACAAAGGCCCCTTTCTCAGCATCCAGTTCTCAGGTGGGGTGGATCTGAACTACCAGGAAAGGCCCCCCCCCCCCCAATCCTGGCTTTCCATGGCCGTCAAGAAGCGTGTGCCCCACGGAGAGAAGAGCCATTGGAGAAGAGTCTTAAACGTTTGGTCTGAAATCTGATCTGAATTCATGCCGCCGCCGCCGCTGCTGCTGCTGCTGCTGCTGCTGCTGTTAGCTGGTGGAGCTTATTAGGACCCATCAGCATCCCACGTGCACAGAACAAACGGCTCCATGGGGCTTGCAGGGCAGTGACCTTGCAGAAGCAGGTCTTGCTCTGGCCTCTGGAAGGGTTCGAACCTCCAACCTTTCCGTCAGTCCCGCACTCTACCTGCACGCATCCCACTTTGACAGGTCGGAGCACTGCCGCTTTCTTCAGAATGAAGCGTCAGATTCCCAGTGGACAAACATGAGCCTCCAGGGCCCCGAGACCAACCAGAAGAGCTGGACGGTGCCCGCCCACCACTGTCCACTGCCCAGCAAAGGACGCCCGGGAAGGGCCTCGATGGGGCGGGAGAGAAGGGTGGAGCAGAACAGGAACTCACAAAAAGCAACCACACTTCTTGGTGAGAGAGAAACTGGTGGGACACCTCACCCCTCACCTACAACGCGGAAGGCTCCTGCCCGTCAGGTCTGGCACTGAACTCACCCCATGTGACAATCATCAGCCACGGGGGTCAAGGTTCAGCGCCTTTAGGGAGGGAGGCAGAGAGGCAGGAGGAGGTGGGAAAGGATGCTTCTCAGAGGGGACTGCAGTGGAGGAGCCAAAATAAAATTCCGCATGAACTGCTGATCCCTGGAAGCCCCACTGCTAATATGGAGTTTGACCTCTGGGTGCCCCTGATCCCCAAAGAACACCGGGACAGAAAAGCTTCCAGAGAAATCCGGGACTGGGGGAGGGATCAACTACTGGGGTGTGGGGGTGGTGGAGGGGGTTGTGATTGGTGGTTTAAACTGTTGAATACAAAGTGAGTCTCTGAAATGTAAACCTTCACCCCATTTGCGATGTCAAACGTCGTTCAATAAATAAATAACATTTTTAAGGGCCGAAGAACTTCTAGATGCCCACTGGACCCCCGCCCACCCAGCTTGGCCACCATGCATGGCTGGCCCTTGAGAAGTTGCCGACGGCAGCAGCGGCCATCCCTTAAGCTCAGCCCTGCACAGAAGACACAGGTGGGATCTGGGGTCCTGCCCCGTGAAGCTTGGGAGTCTGACAAGGCAAAAACACTGTCCTCGGGGGACACACGGCGTGGCATCAGCTGTGACATGCTGGTCATCCAAACACGTTCCTTCTTGAGGTTGAACCTGTGCCATCCATGGCTAGCGAGGAGGCCTGGTGGCCCATGCTTAATGTCAAGGCTGCCGACCCACAGGTAGGTGATTCCAACCCACCCAGCAGCTGCACAGGAGACAGGCCTGGCCACCTGTCCCAGGAGAGATGGGAGACTGAATCTGGGGGCATGGTTGGCTGGGGCCTGGGGGCTCAGGACCAGAGTCTCAGGGGAGGCCAAGGTCACGGGCATAACACGGTCCACAAAGCCTACAGTCCACTTTGGTGAGTAGGGAGTGGGGTCATCCAAGCTCGTGAGTGGCCCTGTGAGGCTCAACCACGGCCCGTCCTCATCAGGAGGAGAGAAGAGCACAGAACACGGAAGCCGCGTGGAAACTACAAGCCCGCTGGCTCCGCGGGCCACGTGACCACCAGTCTCCATGACCTTGGGCCGGAAGAACTAGAGTTTGCCCGGCGACCCCTGCCAACCGCTCTGAAGGAGATGTTACGAGAGGACCCAGGTCGCAGGGACAAGAAATGGGAAACAAAAGCCCCAGCCAGGAAGGAGACACCTCACTGGATGACAGACGCTGGGGCAAGTCTTGAGACTCTGGCGCTTGGTCCCCCTTCCCATCCAGAACTGACCTCGCCCTGTGGTTCAGTCTTCGGCGGACCAAGGGACAGGCCCGTAAGGGAACAGCCACAGGAGGAACGGGTGCACACCTCGGGATGAGCTGAGACCAAGGGGTCAGCGAGTCCCCTGGGGCAAAGTTCAGAAGGATGAAGGATGACGGAACTGAACGGAAGCAGGAAGCAGGGAGGAGGGAGGAGGGGCTGACAGATAAGGAGCATTTATCCTTCAAAACCCAGGAGGGTCCCCGCAGGAGAGGGAGGGGCGCTTTTGGTTGTTTTTAAACAAGAGAAGTAGATCTTTGTGGCAGGGAGGGGGGGGAGTGTATGGGTACTGCCAGGAAGCTGGAAACGTGGCTATTTTTTAAAGGAAAAGTGTCAGACTTCACAATAAGCCCACTGCCATGGAGTCCAGTCCGGCGCACCGCAAGGCAGAGTAGACCTGTCCCCTACGTTTCCCAAGGCTGTACATCGGGACCAAAGCACGTTGCCACCTCTTTCTTCCGCTGAACCTTAGCAGGAGGTGGGGGTGGCGGGGTGGGGGGTTGCTGTACCACCAACCTTCCAGTTAGCAACCATGGTCACCAGGGCAGGGCCCCCGCCCCTGAAGACTAACTTCTCTCCTATTTTAAAAGACGTGAACAAGTTTCAAATGTTTGGGCAAAATGTCTCGGTCGGCCAGATTCCCTTTACACACAGACCCATGCTGGCCCCAGAGAAAGAAAATTAAACAGCCGTTCAGAGAGCAGACAGGAGACCTGGGGAGGCATGTCCTGACTAAACTAGGGGCTACTGCAGTCCCCAGGCCAAGCCCCCTTGCCGTCCAGCTGACGGGGAATCCTGGGTAGCCCGGGCGGGGCAGAGCGGATCTGGGCTGCAGGAGTTTCTCTGTGGCTGAGTTTCCACCTGCAGGCCACCAGGCCTTTCTTCCAAGGCACCTCTGGGAGGACTGGAACCACCAGCCTTCCCATGAGCCAGGGGTGGGTTGACAGTGACCACCACTTGGCACCCCTACCTCAAATCGCATCTACCATGGTCCAAATGGAGCTGTGGTTTTGTTTTGCTTTTCCCGGAGTGGAAAGGGATAGCTTATCCCCAACAAGCTGATACTGGCCGGCAGGATTATAAACCTGACACCACAAAACTCTACTTTCCCGCTTACTCTCCTGAGGTCCCCGGAGGGAACCCCCGTGGAGTCTAATGTGGGTGCTGGCTTGCTCCCCACTATGTACCCCTCCCCCCCCATCTGCCCCAGACAAGAAAACTCTCCTCTCCTCAGACTGCCCGTGCCCTCTAATGGCTAACTGAAAGGCTGGACAGTCAAGTCCAGTCAGAGGTGCCCCAGGAGAAAGGCCGCTCAAATCGCTTAGGAAACC
Organism: Tenrec ecaudatus; assembly: GCF_050624435.1. Lineage (NCBI taxonomy): Eukaryota > Metazoa > Chordata > Mammalia > Afrosoricida > Tenrecidae > Tenrec > Tenrec ecaudatus. The sequence goes on along the minus strand of NC_134539.1, from coordinate 4,031,398 downwards.
CCAGCCACTGGAACCCCCGGGGCCCCCAGCTCTAGGCTGAAGGGCTTTGGGGGGCCAGGGTGGTTGGGGTCCGCACCCAGGGGAGTGGTTTCTGCCCTTGGACCCTGCCACCCAGCATGCCCACACTTCCAGGCACTTGGCAGGATGTGGCTGGGGACTGGCTGTTCCACACCCCCTCTCAGGAGGTCTCTGGGCTGGTCTGACGTAGACAACTGCATGTCTGAGCTGTGGCCTAGAAGTGGGGAGAGCTAAGGATGTCCCAGGGGACACACACTACATTCCCGCCAGCTCAGCTCGGTACAGCGGCCACCAGGTTCACAGACAGAGAGAAGACACCGGTCAGAAGTCGGGAGGAGGTGGAGGTGGGGGGGGGGGCGCTGGGCAAACCCATGGCACTCGTGCACCTGAGCGGGAGGATGCTGGGAGTTTCAGCCTCGGGCCCAGGAGGCTAGCCTCTCCCTCACACCGACCATTGCCAACAGGCAGAATGGCCGTCCTGATGTTCTGTGGCAAGGCTGGCTGTCCAGTGAGGCTTGAACGAAATAAATGGTCAATTATTCTGTTCTCCATGCACTTACAGAGGAGGGTGGGGTGGGGCGTTGGGAGCCGGTAACAGAGTGTAATTTAATAACAGGTGTTTCTTTACCCCGGCAGTTGTGTGCCCCCCTTTTTTTCTTTTTACAGAAATGTACCATACAAGTTGTTTGCGTTGGTCAAAAACACAATGACCTTTGTAGATACGGAAATCTGAGACTGCCAAATTACCTAAGTGGAAAGGAACGCCGCCCTCTTCCCCCGCCCCCTTTCTTCTCTGGACGGAGACCCTCGCTCCTGGGATGGGAAGAGCCAGGTCCGTTTCAAGGGATGTCATTCTTACCCCGAGGATGGCGTGCAGCCAGCCACGACGACTGGAGCGGAAGTGGGGCAAAATCAACTCCATCTGAAAATGCACACCAGCCAGCAACGGGGAGCGGCCCTGTCTATGTCTAAAGCTACACCCCCCCAAACAGTAACAGCCTTAACCCCATCAAGTGAAGGTTGACTCATAGGGGCCCCGCAGGACAGAGAAATGCCCCTGTGGGTTTCTAAGGCTATTACTCTTTGGGAAGAACAGAAAGCCTCGTCTTTCTCCCATCAGAGTGGCTGGTGGTTTCGAACTGCTGACCTTGAGGCTAGCAGTTAGCAGCCCGGCACTAGCCCAGGATGCCATGAGGGTTCTTTTTGTTACATCCCTTGGATACAGGAAATCTCACTACAGTCCCACTGGCCAACTTCCTGATGGCTCTGCTGTCGTCTCTTTAAAACAGCAGAACAATCTCTGCTAGGGAAGAGGTTGGTGAAAGAAGAAGACAAAAAAGTAAGTAGTTTTCCACGGCAAAGATAAGCGATTAGAAGCCCCGCCAGGACCTCCATCAAGCTAGGGCCACGTCTGGCGACCTGCCTTTTCATGACGGAGAGCAGCTGACCATGCAAGGAACAAGTGACTTCCGACCAAAAACCAGTTTGCAAAAATCTAATTTTGTTTTGAGGATTTCCCCCGCCCCCATGTGAAATTCGATTCCGGTAAAATACAATGACCAAAACACAAAAATAAAAATACAACAAACATTTTAGGTATTCCTTTAAAGCTTTTTGAAAAGACGTACCTCATCTGGGAAACTGGCATTTGAACATGAACTAGGCACCCGAAGGTGATTCAGACATTCCGCTTTGCCCTGCACAATAAAGGGTCGAGTGTTTCTGGCCACTGTAGGAGTGACGGAGAAACAACGATGCAGCTGCAGAAACAAAATATATCTTGCACGTGGAAGGAAACAGATAGGAGGGCCTTTTCCCAGTTCAAAGATGGTGGGGCCTTTTTTATTATCCTTCCCTCCTTTGGAAACCGCGTCATGCGTCCAAACCCATGAATTATAACCTCCTGGACTGTCCCCCGAACTTTAATGAGGACACCTGTCCAGAGGAGCTCCCCGGTTCTCAAAGGACACAAATGCTCCAGGCAGGCAGGGCGGGCAGCCCAGGCCCGGGAAGCTTCAGGAAAGACCACGGCCCCCAGGGCAGCTTGGCTTCTGCACTTCCTGCTCCCCGGTCTATCTATCTTCAACAGCAAGGGATTTAGCATGGAAGTACTGGAGCTTGGAGATCGGAAGAGACCTAGAGGTGCAGGGAAAACCTCCTCTGAAAACTTCTCCTTTTCCTGAGGGTGGGGGGGTGGGGGGGGGGAGCTGGGGGCAGGGGGCTTCAGGAAAAAAAAACACCTAATCACCCTTTGCTTTTGAAAACTCCTGGCCAAAACGGGCTTATCACGTGAGAAGGAACCTGAGAGATGAATTATGTTCTCTTATTAGGGAGGGGGTGGGGGTGGGGGGAGTCACAATTAAGGAAGGCTGGTTTGTAACCCGGACACCTTGCTGTGCGGCTACAGAAACGTTGGTTTTGATTTCTCTGAGAGTTCAGAAAAGAATGCTTTTCATGAAGCGGGAGGGGACCAATCGACCATGGGACATGTTCATTTGGTACTTCTGAAGCAAAACAAAAAAACCAGGGCAGACTACTCATGCACCAAGGCATTTAAAACACCAGACTGCACCCTCTGAGGGAGATCAAAGCACCGTCCCTGGACCCCTGGGCCTCCCAAAGATGCTTGCCCTTATTTAGGAAGCTCTTGCCAAGTGCCAACTGATCTGTGTCATTGTGGGGTCCTATTTTGCAGCGGATGGCAGCAAGTGACCCGGGTGGCCAGCATGGGGGCGGAGCTGGGCAGATGAAGGTGTTTCCACAGGAGGGACGTGTTGGGAAGACCGCAGCAGCAGCAGACAGACACACCGACAGAACGGAGAGAACAAAGTTGTCCTCATCAGAGAGAGCAGACGTGCAGAAAGAGCCTGCTGAGATGAGTCCTCCCCGACATCAAACCCGCAGGACAGTGTAAATCGAATCTGATAGCAATAACTTTTGGGGGGAAGGTCAGGCTCAAGTGAAATGTTACTAAGCAGCAGACCAATCCTCCCCAAGGCTGCGCGGAGGGTCCTAAGTTCTGCGGCCCACTTCACTAGCTGGCAGTGACTGGTTCCCCTTATTTAATTAGACTATAAAAACGGAAGGCTTGGGTGATCGGGTTCCCCTAAAGGCAGCCACCAAAGACCTCAGGCTGGGCCCCTGGAGACGGAATCAGTTCCTTAAGAAAACGATGGGAGAAAGACAGGGCTCTCCACTCCCCTGAAGAGGTACAGTCTAAGAAACTGAACAGGGGCACTTCTGTCCTGTCCTATAGGCTCCCCTGCTTCAAGGCAGTGAGTGATTCGGGTTGGATTTGGTAGGAAAACTACAGTGCGCTGGCCAGACAAGGAAAATCTCTGAGCATGGCCCCCGTGGGACCCCTCAGATTCCCCGAAAGCTCCCTACTGAAGCCAGAGAAGCAATCAGAGCCAGCTGCTCCAGGACATCTGCCCCCCACCCCTCTGGAGCCCCAAGAGCTGTAAGCAACAGGTTAAAAAGGGAAAGAGGAGGAAGCAGGGCCTAGGGCAGGAAGGAGGGGTGGAGGAGGAGGAGGGCGGAAGGGAGAAGGTAGGCGGGCAGGAGGGTAGGCAGGCAGGAATGGATTTTTCTGGGCTCCCAGCCTCCTCTCTGTCAAGAGAAAGTGAAACCTTCCCAGAGGGGGGCACGGAGGGCTCCCCGACTTTGATTTATGAAGATTGACTCCCTGTGCCTCTGTAAAGCTGTTAGCAGAAAGTGCTGACTGGCTGCAGGCCCGGAATTTCTCATCGATGCTCTCTGATTGTATTTTGCAAACAAAATGCCTGCTGCTTGGTAACATTTCACTTGAGCCTGACCTTCCCCCCAAAAGTTATTGCTATCAGATTCGATTTACACTGTCCTCCCATGATTACTGTAATCTTTTAAAGCCGGGGGTCCATCCATCAGGGCAAGGGAAAGTTGCTTGTGGGAGCAGAGAACTAGCCCTGTGCCAGATTTATAACCCCAGAGGGGGTGGAAGCCGGCTGGGGGGCGCAGCAGGACACGGCCTTTGCTGGACGCCAAGACACTTTCATTTCTGCCACAAGAGCTGGGTCTTGTGCTCCCTGAAAGCTCCCTGCTCAAGCCTGAGACGTGGTCGGAGCCGGCTCCAAGGGGGTGGGGGGCAGATATCCTGAAGCCCCAAGAGCTGTAAGCAACAGGTTAAAGGGGAAAGCGGAGGAAGCAGGACCCAGGGCCCAGGAAGGAGGGTGCTCAGACCTCACCAAAGGCAGGCAGCTGGTGATGCACCTCATCAGGCTCCCTCTCCATCTCAAGAATGTCACTGGGGCAGTTAGGGGGGCTGGGAGATTGGGGTCCGGGTGTTGTTGAGCCAGTGGAGTCCTGTGCTGACTCCCGATGACCAGGTGCAAACGGAGCGTAACTGCACTGCAGTTTTCTAGACTGGGACCTGTCCCTAGGCGCGTCCGGGCGTTCAAGCGGGGTCAGTCGGTGCCTCCGCGGGCTTCCAGCGCAGCCAGTTAAATGTGAATTTCAGACCAACACGGAGAGTCGTAATGTGTGTCCAGAACACCATCCGGTGCGATTCCGTTTTTGTTCGTTTGTTTACTAAAACTGGACGGCAAACTCGAACCTTCGGAGGAGGTGGGGCGCGAAGTCGGAGCGCAGGGCGCAGAGGCGGACCTGGCGCGGCCAGACCCCAGGAGCGCGCAGGGCCGCCCGCATCTCGCTGCTGCTCCTGCGGCTCACGTTGCCCGGGAGCCCCGAGCGCGGCCAGCCTTTCCCGGGCGCCAGGGGACCAGTGTCCTGGGCGGAGACGCAGCGCGGTGGGGCTCCTTGGGATACGACCGCTGGCCCACTCGCCTCTCCAGGGGTCCTGGTCGCCGCCAGGTCCCGGGTCTTGGCTGCGCCCCGCAGCGCAGCGCAGGGTGGCGGCTGGAAAGGGTCTGAGCTCCGCCGGGCGCCCGCCTGGCCCCAGTGAGTTTGGGGAGACCTTCTCCTGGCGTTGCTTCCTGCTTTTTCGGTTGTTTGCTTGTTTTCGTTTAACGCCCCCACTCCCGACCATCTTAAAACCAGGGCCCGTTTTTCCTTTCATTCCTGGGTCTTCTTAAAGGAAGGGTGAGGTTTTTCCCACTTTTCCGTTAGCGGTGGGGCTTTAGGCCTGGGCGAGGGTCCCTGGACCAGCCACTGGACTTGCAGGGGGTAGGTACCACGTTAAAAACCTACCCATGAAGTCGGATTCACAGAACACGCTACCCCTGGAGCAGGCTGGACTGAGCGCAGAGTTCGGGGGTAAGGGGAGGCTGAGGGGAGCGGGAGGCAAAAAGAAATGCCCGTTTTCTAAATTCCAACTTCTCCTTTCCAAAACAAACAGAAATGTCCCCAGCTCTGACCCCACAGGGATGGTTTCGATTTCATTTTCCTTTAAAACCATTTGGAATTGAATCCATGTGGCCGATTTCTCTGAAGAATGTTCTTCTCCGGGGACTTAAGCCCAGGGTGGGCCCAGAGGCCCCACTGAGTGACTAGGTGGGGGCTTGGGGAAGGGAAGCAGCCACAGCAGAATCACCTTGGTGGTGACCCTGAACTTCCCTGGGCCCCCAGACCTCATCTGAAAGGCTGCCTCTGCTGGTGGCAGTTGCTGACTCAGGGACGGGAAGGCTCCTCCTGGCCTCCTGCTTCCCATGAAATTGTTCCGGGGTGGAAGAGAGGAATCCCAGAATTAATCTTGGATCAAAGGATGCTCCATTTGGATTTTCCCTCCACCTCAGCCAGAGATGATAATGAAGGATTAGAGCAATCTATTCCCCCAAGAGCTTGAAGGGGTAACCACAGCACACGGAGGAAAATTGTTCTTAAAAAAATCACAGCCCCTAATATGATGCATGTATTAAATCCCAAGGAATTTTTTTTAAATCACCGCCCCCTTGAAAGGGATTTTCCACGCAGGCATAGGACCTGAAATCCCTGAGGGTGGGGATGATTAATATACTTGGCTCCTGAGAGGTGGAGATTTGATTCCAACTACAGGAGCCTCGGAAGCAAGGCCTGGTGGTTCACGGCTGAGGTAGCAGCCACAGAAAGCAGTTCTCTGGAGCACAGCCCTGCGCTGACCTTCGTGGGCTCGCCGTGAAGGAGAGGGAACTGGACAGTCGCTGGTCTGGGACTGGGCACGCAGAATCACCTGTATGGCTTTCAATGGAGTGAGCAGGTCTGACAGCTACAAACCAGGGCTTGAATTCCTGTGAGGTTTCTTCAGAGGCTGACCAGAGCTCAGGAAACGCAAATTAATTCTCCTTACGGCTTCCATAGTTTCTCTCTCAAGGATTTCTGGAGAGATCCCGTGTGTTTATGCATCTGCTTTTGTATCCAAGTGGGGAGAATAAACCCTTTCTCCAGGGTGCTGGACCTTAGGGGTCTCTGCTCCACTCAAAGGCCAGCCCTGTGTTCACCTTGGAGCATGCCCACTCGATTGGCCGGCGGACATTTCCAGCTTCTTCAAGGATGTGTGTACCTGTTCCACCTGTCATTCCAATACGTCTGCCCTTTCTCTCTTTACAGAGGAGCCGGGAGTATTGGTGTGATTCTGAGTATGCCTGGTATGTGATTTTATACAAACAAATACAACCTTCGGTTTCCCCGCGGCTGCTCAATGCTGAGCCGTGGTGGCCCACATGCGCGGCCAATGGGTCTGGGCCCCACAGCGTCTTCCAGGGCTGAGTTTTCAGGAGACCTTCAGCTCTGTCTTCTGAAGCACCTCTGGGTGGACTTTGAACCGGCAGCCTTTCAGCTCACCACTGTCACACAGAGGACAGACAAGTACAGGTGCAGGGAGATGGCAAACAGGTAGAGGCGACACACAGCCCAAGGGCACCAATCCCAGTAATTTTCTCTCATCTAAACCTCGACTGGACAAACGGCTTCGATACCCTCCTCCCCACATCCCGCTTGGATGGATTGGGAGTGGGCTTTTTATTTTTTATTTTTAGGGATTGAAATGATGGCAGGGAGTCCACAGAGAGGAAAGCTGATGCTATGTGGAATGCCCAGTGGGCAGCACCCAGCGTCCCCTGGTAGCAAGCCTGGCTTTGCACTGGAAGGACTCAGATGTCCCTGCATGCTTGTGGGGAGAATGGAGAGAGTCTGCTCCGGCATGTCCCTCTCTTCTTAGAGACTTTCTAGAGCTTTGGGGACTCCCTGGGTGCTGAGAGAATGTTGCCGGGTCCCAAGAACAGAATGGGGTGATAGCACAGGATGTGAACCATACCTCAACTTCCACAAGCACCCCCACACCCAAGGCCCTGTTACAGGGGGGCTGCCAGGCTGGGAGGTGCTCTAGGTAGTGCTCAGCTGCTCACCCAATGGTGGGAGTGTTCACACCTATCTAAAGTACCTTTGAAGAAAGACCTGGCTACCTACATGCCTCAAACCAGCCCAGGTGTACTCTTGACACACACGGTGGGGGTGGGTCGCCCTGAGTCCAGGTGTCCGCCCTTCTAGGCCACAATGGGTGGGGGCTGTGCTCCTTGTTGGGTTTTGTTTGGGTTCTTTCTTGCTGGTGAACTACCTACTGGAAACTGCCATTCTGGCTCTCACTAGCGCTCCCTCCCCGCCCACCACCCCGGGGAGAGAGGAGCTGGGCAGACTGGGAAGGGAAAGATTCAGGACAGTGACCCACAAATCAATCTTCAGAGATCACACCAAACTTCCCTCACCCTTTGTTCTAACTTGAGGGCAGAGAAATAGACCTCAGTCCCCCAGCGTCCCACTCCCCTGGGTTGGGCCCACCAATATGAAGAGATCAGGCCTGCGCCTGAAAGACAGCTTCCACACAACTCTGGAAAGAGGCGTAGATCAAAGGGCCATGGAACCCCCCAGCCAGCAAACTCCTGTGTCAGGCTCCCTATTGAGAGCACCAGGCCTGCAGAGGAGAGCTGGTGGGCCTCTGGGGCAGCAGAACCAGACCACACAACCAGCCTGGCCCCCCAGCTCAGGGCTGAGAGGCGCCTCTCTCCAGCAGCCAGGGGTATTGTCCAGGGGTACAGAGAACGGGTGCTGCCAACAAATCATGAGACACGAAGGCTGGCAAGGATCATGCCCTGTGAAGACACCTCAGAATAAAGGCCTGGTGATCTGCTCCAGGAAAAGATCAGCCACCAAAAGCCCAGAGGTAGGACCCAGGTCCACCCTGAAACACAAGGAAACCAAATCATTCTTTCCAAGGGGCTCTTTTTTACTTTTTTTTAAACAGTGGGGGTGGTAGGCAGCAGCGGCTGCCCTAGTTCTACCCACCAGAAAGAGGACTGGGGGGTGGGGGATGCTGTGGACTTCGCAGCCCTCTTCCTGAGAGCCAGTAGTACATGTCAGTAGAAGAGCAATAACAACCCCAGACCCATTGGGATTCCAAGAGTCAGACTTAGGGAGGTTTGGAGGTTTGGGCGAGCCAGGCCAGAAGCCCCGGGTGTGGTGGGGGAGGTGCTGAAAGAGCTCCAGCCTTCAGGCTGTGAAGGAAAGCTTGGTGGGCACCCTGTGCAGGCTGGTCTTGCCCTGGCCGGCCTGGAGGGGAGAGGATAGGAAAAGGGAGCCTGGTTCCTAGTTTGCCCAGCCTAGTCCAGGACTGGCTCCAGCAGGCCTGTTCCACGCAGGTCAAGTTTCTGTTCCTTGAGCCACAGGCCGGCTGCAGGCGGCCTGGGCAGTCGTGGAAAAGGAGCTGATGGGTTCTGCCATCCGCTGCCAGCATAGGAGCTCCCCCAAACCTTTTCACTCTCCGGCTGAAACGTGGCTTCTTTCACCAGGTCGGAAGAGACTGGGGTGGGGGCCACGGAAAGGCTCCTGGTTAGCAGAACTTGGAGATCCAAAATGTCGCTCTAATTCCCTCCGGCCCAAAGGCACTCCGGCCTCAGATTCTGGCTAGCGCGGGGCTTTCTCTTTCACCTTCTCCCAGTGCGAGTCTCCAAACAGGAGGCCCTGGAAGGCCGACATCTGGGGCCCGGGTGCACGGTGGTGGGTGCTCCAGGGTCTGCCTGTGGTCCCTCTTGGTCCCCTTCTCTACCCTCCTAAAATAGCACTTTGACACTTTTACAAATTTACCTGGAAAGGCTCCAGGCGATCTGAACGCTGTGTCCCTCCATGAGGCTCTCCTGCGGGCGCCTGGGTCCCACTGGCCCGTGTCCGCCTCTGAGGCCAATCCCGGACCGGCCTGGCCAACTTTCCCAACCTCGTCCCGGGGCCCACCCGGCAAGCAACGGCCTCAGCCCGCTCAGTTCCCCGCCGCCCCGCCGGTCCCACACCGCGCTTACCTGGCTTGGCGAGCGGTGCCTGCAGCGCCCGGGGCTGGGGCTCGGCGGCCCAGCGCAGCGCGGCCGCAGCGGTCAGCTCGGCGGCGGGGCGCGGCGGCGGATGCGCCGCCTGCGAGGTCGGCGGTGGCGGAGGGTTGGCTGCGGCGTCGCCAGGCGCCGGGGGCCCGGGCAGAGCGCGCAGCGAGTCGGGGATGAGGCTTTCCAGGCTCTCGTTGGCCTGCTGCCGGCGCAGCGCCACCTGCGCCGCCATAACTCGCTGGCGCTCGATGATGAGGATGCACTTCTCGCAGGTGCAGTCCTTGAAGCGACAGTAGCGCTTGTGGCCCTTGAGCCAGGACAGCACGCCGTGGTTGCGGCAGCGCGCGCACTTGGGCGTGCGCTGCAGGGGCGCCCGCGGCGGCTGCGCCACCGGGCCGCCCATGTACAGGTAAGGGGAGCCGTAGCCGTTCATGCCCGGGGCGCCCGGGCTGGCTGGCAGTGGGCGCGGGCCGGGGGGCGCGGGGCGGAGCGGCAGGAGGCCGGCTCGGGGACGGGGGGGACGACGACGGCCGCGCTCTCTCCAGATCCCGGGCCCGCCGCGTCCCCGCCGGCCCGCGCGTCCTCCCTGGCCCAGGCGCCGCGGCGGCTGCAGGAGGCGCGGGAGCGCCGGCGAGTCTGAGCAGCCGGCTGAGCACGGGCTCTCGCTGCCCGGCGCCGCCTCCGCCGCCGCCCCCACCCTGCCCCTCCCCCTCCACCCCACCTCCGGGGACCTGGTCTCCTGGCACTCCCACCCACTCTGCCTGTGTGCGGAGCGCGCCCCGAGAGTCCCTACCCTTCACCTTTCTGGCCACCTGCAACCGGGCCACTCGTGGGGGCACTCCTGGCCCCCGCCCCTAACCCTCGGCGCTGCCCGAGGCGGGAGGGACTGCGGCGCCCCGCGACCTGCAGGGCACGTGGGGCGGAGACGGGGAGGGCCGGCAGGCGAGGGTGGGGGTGAGGGTGGGAGCTAGGCACCCGCTCCACTCGCCCCCCTCTGCGCTCCAGGTCTGACTCGGCGCCGCCACCACCGCCTGCCAGCCGACTCAGGGCCACAGGAACTCAAGATCCGCGAAGACCCCAGCCGCCGCCCAGAGCCCCGCGCACGGGCCAGCGGCCACCGGAGGGATGGAATTGGGGTCTCTTACTGCCGACTCCTAGCGAACCCGACAGGGAGGGAGCGTAAGCGGGGTGCAGACTGCCGCAGCTTTCTCCCGCAGAGCGGCTGGTGGGTTTGACCACGGGCCTTAGGCTTAGCAGTCCAGCGCTTTACGCTCTGCAACACCAGGGCCGCTTGGAGTCGGGGTAGGGGACGGTATTAGGTTGGGAAATGTGGTTCCTTCTTGGCTCCCTTTTGCAACGTATTTTCTTTCCTTCGCTGCAGTAGCAGAAGGACGGGCTTTGGACAGCCTGCTGGCCCCAGGGAGGCGACAGGCCACTTTGCGGACCCCGTCAAAGGAGAGAGCAATTCCCTTCTCTGACGTCGATCGTCATTCAGACCCCGACCCGCGACGTTTGCATCCGAAGGCGGCTTCGCGAAGGCGGGGCGGTGCTGGCGTGTGGGGCGCGCTCAAGGGCTAGGTCTGAACTTTTCCGGAGCGCCAGGAGCCAGCAACTTCGTTCAGACTTACGGATACACCCGTCCAGCTGCCCACCCCCCACCCCACCCCCACGTCCCCAGGGACTGTTGTGGATTGGGGTGAGGCCCCTGCCCTCTCCTGTCTCTGTGCTTCCGGTGGAAGTGGACCGTGGCCGAGTTTGCGCTGTTTTTGGTGCGTTGTCTTGGTAATCTCTCGTAAATACCCGCGCAGGGGACGCTAAAGACCCTCCCAAAGCTAACATCACCACCACCCCCAAAAAACCAGCCAGCAAGCACCCACACGGATACGGTCTGAGCACGTCAGCAATGTGGGCGAAGGGGAAGTGGCCTTCTCGGAGGCTCCCGGGAGCCGGGAGAACCTGGATGGAAGCGCAGCAATGCCCTAGTTGCCTCCAGGCCCGTCCACAGCTGGAAATTCCAGCCGAGCACAATCGACCTCCAGAAAGGGTGATGAGAGGCTCCGAAGGGAACCCGTTTATGGGAGTTTTCTGGGGAGCAGCACACCGCCCCTGTGCCCAGATTCCAAAACGTCCCAGTGTTGAGACTCGCTGCAGCGGTGACGAAGGGGCGGCTATGGGAGGCCTTCCCGCCACGCCCAGCCTGGCTGGGACCCCTTTCTCCCTTCCCGGGGACACCTGCAGCCCTCTCCTCCGCACCCACGCTTCGCTAGGAAGCCGTCCGTACAACGCGGCCGCTGGAAGAGTCTTCGGAGCTCCGGGCACCTGAGACGGAGGTCAACCGAAGCCTGGTGGCTCCAGGCTGGGAAGTGGGAACTGGCTGCCAGCCGCTTCATGTTAGGAGGGTCGGAGAGGACCGGGGTGACTGGCACCCTTGCTGAAAATCTGAATCTCCAGGAGGGCGGGCCGAGGGGCGTGGGGGCGTGGTTTCAAAGCCCAGTTTATTTTGGTTCCTGGCCCCACCAATGGCTCTCGAAAAAGACAGGGAGGGTGTATAAGAAACTTAGGAGTCAAGCATTTTTAAAAGGGGGGAGCAACCGAACTCCGCCCAGGTTTTTTGGGGGCACTCTCACTACCCAGGAGACCCCTTTCCTGCCCAGGTCACCTAGCCACCCGATCTCCTTGCCATTCAAACCTCTGGCATTCTTTGGCCCCAGCCCCTCTCACCCCATTGCACATTAGCTGCTGTGATCTAAACCCTCATTTGGTGTCTCTCCCAAATCCTTTTCTCCTATCTGATGGGAATACTTGCCACAGCTCAGTATTTGACAACACCTCCCTACAGGGACAGGTTTGTATTTATGTTGGTGAAACGTCCCCGGCCTCAAAGTCTATTGTAACCCAACACCTGACAACCCGTAGTCCCATTTCTGTTTGCAGAAAGGGTTTATTCAAGCACGTAATGGGATCCCAGCAAAAAGCCTTTTAGAACAAGGGACTCTGGTAAACCCCACCACATGAACTCCGTTTCCAGGGCTATTAAGCTTTTAATTGGAAAATAGCAGAGGAAATTTCCAGGTGACGTGAACGGGGTAGCAGTTAGCTCAGAGAAGAAAAGCCGGGTGGGAATGAATGTGGAAAGCATATGGACCCAATCACATTTAGGAGGGGCGGCCTGCTCCTGCCCAGGCTCTGGCTGGCTTCTGGGAAAAAGCATCAAAGACTTGGAGGGGGGAGGCGGGTGGGGATTACCAGGGAATGTGGCTCCACTTGACTGGATCCACTGCACCCTTCTAGGTGGGGTGTGTATGCTCACACCCCAATTAACTGGAGAGGGTGAGGACAAGATTCCTAGAGATGAGGCGAAGATAAGGTGACCTGAGTACGGGGTCCAGCACTCCAGGCACATGGTGGGTATATATATACACCTAATGGCCACCCCAGCAGAAAAGTAAGATTGGCCTCCCTCATCCCAGCGCCCTGGTGGCTGCTTCCCATCAAAAGGCAGTTTCATACTGGTCTGGTTGTATACTGCACCCGGAAATGCCCTTCACTGCAGGATTCTCCCCACCCCTGGGGCGGCTGACCTCCGGGAGGCTGCTTTAAAGACAAGAAGGCTCTCCTAGGGAGCTGAAGCCTTGGGTGTCTCTGGCTGGCTGAGTCTGCCACTCAGCGTCCTGCCTCAGCTAGAATCAAAGGGAAAGGGGGGGGGCGAAGTGAGGGCACCCAGGCGGCAATTTCTGGAGGTGGTACCAATGCCCTTGTTCTGCTTCAGCTGCTTGGGTCCCCAGAGGCAAGGCCTTTAGGGTAGATGATGATTGGACCAAAAGGCCTGGGGCCCCAGGCCAAATGGCTCTGGGTCCCTCTTGCCCACAGGACTGTGCCCATACTTTGTGGCTCCATTGGGGATGGGGGGCGGCTGGGACACTGAAGGAGGGAATCAGCCTGGTTTTCCAAGGATGTAGGGGATCTCTCCGGCCTCTCCTGTTCCCAGGCCTATAGATCAGCCACTACCTCCCAGTCCAGGTTCTTGCCCCTTGGGGAACTGATGGGGGGAGTTCTGGGGGGAGGGGCGAGGACCTACCACGCCTTTTGTGCTTCTTGTGGTAGGTGTGTTGGCGGGGTGTGTGTGTGTGTGTGTGTGTGTGTGTGTGTATATAGCCTTTGCTTCCTCCTAATTGAAATCCGAGCTTGCCTACACCTTACAACTGTTCAGGGCCACCTTCCTCCCCCCCCCCCCCACCGCCGTTGATGGATGCCATCTGGTGCACTGGTAACCCCATGTGACACAGGCTCTGACCCATAGGGTCTCCTGGGCTGTGATCTTCATGGGAATGAGCCTGGTGGTTAAGGGTTCGTTTGCAAAGAGTGAGATCCTGAGTTCAAATCCACTAGTGATTCCTTGGGAGCAAAACGCCTGCTGTCTGTTTTCCCAAAGCTGTAGCGCCTCTGAAACCCTACAGGGTCCCCCATTCGCAGATGTGGAGTTGCTATGAATCTGGACCAGCATAATGGCCAATGGGGTTGTTTGTTTTCCTTTCTTTGTGGGGGAATCTGTAAGGGGACATGGCCAGCCCTTTCTCCATCTCAGCCTCCGGTAGCAACCAGGGAACCCCACTGAGATTTTTTTAACCACCAAACCAAAAAGGCCATCAGAAACAGTTATAACTTTAAAAAAACCACCCAACAATCTCACTGTCATTAAATCGTTTCCGATTCATAGCGACCCCACAGGGCAGGCAGAACCGCTCCGGTGGGTTTCCAAGGTGAGCCTCATCTTGCTCCGCAGAGCGGCTGGTGGTTTCCAATGGAGGTTAGGCTCCCATGGAAACGGTGGAGGGATATGGAAATCAAGTGTCTTCCCAAGCGCTTGTCTCGGGGTGGACCTCGTGGCGCGATCTTGTCCTGGCTCCTTTTCGCAGGCTTTCTTCCAGCTGTCCCCCACCTTCCCAGCCCCGCGCCAGGCCCCGGGGCTCGAGCGCCCGCCCGCCCGAGGCGCAGACCGGAGGGGCCTTCAGGGTCACCCCTCCCAGCGACCCGCGAGTAGCCGCCACCGGCTCCGCTCTTTAGGAAGCGGGTCCGGGAAGAATTTGCGGGGCAGGTGCCCTGAAACAGCCCGGCAGCCCATCCCGGGCTTCCAGCTCAAGCCCCGCAATGGGGCGCGGCGCGCGGGCGTCCAGAACAGCGGGGCCCTCTCATCCTGGCAGGTGTGCGTGAACGTCCGGAGTGTCCACAAGGCCGTCAACTGGGCTGCGCGCGGGGAGGGAGGCCGCGGGCGTCCGGATGGGAGAGGCAGTCCCAGGGAGGAGCTCGGGGGCTGGGTGACTGGGCGGGTCCGCAGGTTAGGTTCTCGCGTCCCGCCCTCGCTTCAGCCTCCAGCCTGGAATGCGGAGAGATCCGCGCTGCGGGCGGGGTGCGTTTGGGGTCGCGAGGGAGGGGGTGACAGTAGCACCCAGGGTGTGGTGGCTTTCATCCAAAGCTGGGCTGAGTCGGGGGCCCGCATGCCATGGAGTTTTGGGGCGCAGTGCTCGGCAGCTGCGTTCTCCTTTTGCCCCGAATCCCACGTGGCGTGGCAGGTGCCTGGCTGTCAAGCGCCCAGGAGAGGAGCCACTGCGCGGCTGCCTCGGTTTCCCCATGCGGCGGCGGCAGCAGCGGGGGAGCCTGGTAAGGCGCAGGGAGGGCTGTCCCTGCAGTCAGCTCGCCCGCTGGTCTTTGCACATCCGTGTGCGCAGGGCGCGCGCGCACTCGGGTCCGCGAGCCCGGCCCAGGCGCCCGGGAGACGCAGGAGAAGGGCCAGCAGACTTGGCTAAGGCGAGCGCAGGCCGCCGGCCAGGCCTCCTGGGTGTCAACAGAGGACGCCCAGCAGGGTGCGGCAGGCTCCCCCTGGTCTAGACTGTCTTGGGTGGGGACAGACCCTCCTGCCACAAAGGGCTGGCCCGGGCTCAAAGGGGCTCAAAGGGTCTGCGCAGTCAGCTGGCCCACGAAGGGGCCACGGAAGCGCCGCCTTACAAGCGGAGTCCAGCGCAGAACCGGCCTAGCCTGGTTTTCCGGAAATGCAAGGGCACTGAAAAGTGGGGGGGCAGCCAGCGCAAGCAGGCTCTTCCAGGGAAGGTGGGGAACTGGGGGCAAGGGTCCTGCCCGTCTGGTCCAGCCAGGCCTATCCAGAGACTTGGGATAGGTCGCGTGGAGGACAGTGGCCTGCCACTCCCGCCTGGGCCATGGCCACTCTGGGGCGCGCCAGGTGCCTTGCGGGCACCCGCCCGCCTGCCTGCAGCCGCCGCTCAGCCGCCGTCACAATAGCTACAGCCGCAGAGGGCACTGGGCTGCTGTAGCCGCCGCCTGACAAGTGTGATAAAATGTTCTTCCTTAACTAAACTGTAAAGCACTGCGCAATAAAACTCAATCTTCTGTAAAATCCAATTAAGTCATTATCTGACTGATTGTATCTTTAATTGAAAACAGAAGTGACAGTAAATTTCTGTGATATATCAGGATCAATCGATACCGCTATCCGATTCAGCCCCAAGAAGTGATTTATAATGTCAAACCTATATAGGTAACTCCACATTATTCTCTCTAAAATCGCTGGTGGGTGAAATTAAGAGTAAGTGCATTTAATAAAAAACAAGATGGTCAGGTTATTGATTACAACAGATGGGGGTGAAATCAAATGGGTGTTTTCAAAGCACAGAGCGAAGAAAATACAAGTAATTTCTTTTTCCCCCCTGTTTAATACCGCGCGCCAAATATACACACACGAAAATTCTGTCATCAATAATGTTTTTATTTCAGGTGCGCAGCTGCAACGACACAGAACAATGAATTTTTTCAGACGAGTTTCATTTCAGGATGGCTTGTTACATAACAGAGGCAGTCCACAAGCAATTTTTAACAAAATAATAAACTCAGGAATCGGTAGTAACTTTTAAAAGGCGTACTTATCTTAGATTACAAACTAAGGTTACAAAATTGTCGAGATCGCATCCATCCCCCCACCCCCCTGTCGTACAAGGAATATGGGGGATGGAAGCCTTGCGTTATTCTAGCAACAAAAGCCCAGGAACTCTGGGTAACTTGAAATTGTATTGTTTTCCACAGGGTGCTTCCAAGGGGGGAGCCGGGTGGGGTGGGGGGAGAGAAGCTAGTCTTAAAGGGTTTTGATTTCTTTTCTGAAAGCTATTTTTCAGTTACATATCACATCTGTCAGGGTGGACTTGGGCTGGGGTGTGTATTTTAACAGTCAAACACACACACACACACACACACACACTCACTCACTCACTCACTCACTCTCTCCAGCATTTCCATTTATCTTTCCTGCCTTTTGCAGAATCCTAGAAAAATCACTAATTGTGCCTCCCCCCCACCACCACTTTTTTTCAGGAGTGAAAGACCTGAGTGAATTTAGTTTCGCAGTTTGATGGGCTAAAATTGAGAAGCGCGCAAGGTGCCCAAGATTTCATTTTTTTTTAACAAAAAGTAACAAGGAATCCTTATTCATTTCAATGCAAAACACAATGCCTAACTTGAGTGAATTCTTTGAACTACTTGTAAACCATGGTCATTAAAACATAAAATAAAGTACTTGAGGGCATGACTGGTGAACACCCCCACCCCACCCTGTTCTGGAGCTCAAAGCACTTTGACTCTGGTCAATGGGCAAAATCCCGGCTGGGGCAAGCTGTGTTTTGGCCTTTGGGGGGCGGGGCGGGGCAGTAGGCTGAACTAAACCACCTTATCATGAAGTTGTCGACAGCACCCACACGTACACCCAGGGCGACAGGGAACCAGCCTGCGGCCCTGGGAACCGCCGTGCACGGCCACTCACTCGTCATCCTCCATCACCCGGCTGACAGCGAAGCTGCTGGGCTCCGAGGGCGCCGACTCGCACTCCAGCACCCCCTTTGTACTCTCGCTGCTTAGGGGCGAGCTGCTGGACAGGGACACTAAGCCGGAGTCCTGGCTGCTGGGCGGCGTGAAGACTGGCGGAGGGAACAGAGAGGGAGCATTAGATGTACGCCCGCCCCGCACGAAGGCGGCGGGTTGGGGGAGTCAATCTCCAACACTGTCCAGCTTGGAGGGCTAAATGGAGGGGGGGCGGGGGAGCAGGTCACCCAGTTCTGGTTCCCTGTACACCCACGAGCCAGGCTGCTCACCTGAGGATGTCACTGGCCTGGACAAGTCGAGCCTGTCAAGTTGGTGCAGGGTGGGATTTTTCAACCACCAAATTTTGTTTGAAACAAAACCAAACCAAACGAGCCTTCCTCTTGGGGAACGTGACTTCCAACCTCCACTGGCCACCCCCACCCCGCCCTCAGCCGGCCACTTTAATAGCACTTAGTTCACAGGCAGGCCCCTGACAAGTTACCCTCCTCCGGCAAGGCCCCCGCCCCGGCAGCGTCCCCCTCGCCCCACCTCCCTCTCAGTGTTTCTGCACCCAGCCTGGGACTTCATTGTGCTTGTGGATGGAGCAGGGACACATTCAGGGAATGGGGCAGGGGCGGGGGGAGGGGTCTGCATACATCATTTTAAAAATAAGCAGGGAAGGGAAGCCAGGGAAGGGTCTGCAGGGTAGGGAGCACCAGCCAAAAAAGAAAACCCCACAGATCAAGTTCGCACCCTTCGGAGCCCCAGTAGATCCAAAATGGAAGCAAAAGGGTCTCTTGACCTTGTTCACCTCAGCAGGGCTGGGACCCACCCCCAGAACTCCCTTCTCGACAGGCCGTGGCTGTAATTAAAGGGCAGAGCCACTGGCAATTTCTTTCCTCATTAACTTCCTGATTGGTTTCAGCCTCAGGACTCGGCCAGGCAGTAGTTCGTCACCAATTCCAAATGGCCAATCGTTAAGACTAATGTTTGTGTAACTAACTGCCAGCATCTGCCAGGCTCCTTGTACAACAACAATGGTGCAAGGGAACATTAGAACCCTGGGTTCATTCCGTCTGTGTTCATCAATAGGGCAATCTATGATGTAATTAGCACCATGTCCTGGGAGCAGAGCGCCCAGGCGGCTGTGCAGCCCTAAATCATCCTGGAAGCCGGGCTGGCTTCTGACGTGTTTGCCATCAATACTTATTATGTTTGGAATTTAATAAGGTATATTACCATCTTGAAAAGAAGTCTCTTTTTTAATACAAGAGATCACTATTTACTGTTGTTACAGGGCCTGGGAAAGACCGCTCTGAGTGCCACCCAGAGAGCGAAGAAGGGAGCTGAGATGTTGGGGGGCAGTAGGAAGGGGCTCCTTTAGCCACTCCCCTGGATCAGATCGTGCTAAAAGCCCCTGGCCCTCAACTGTGACGTAGAGACGGACAGACAGGCAGATGGGCAGGTGTTCAGAGCTCCCTCAAGATCTCAGAAAGATGATCTGAACAGGACTGTAAATGCATTTTGCAAACAACACACGATTCCCAAACAGGCAGTTCTTTTTTCCCCCATATGAATGCTATTTGTCCAGTTTCTAGTAACTTGTTTAAAAAGCAAGCATACTCGTTTATAAGCTTAAAAAAAAAAAACCCTGCATCATCCTTTACCGGTACTCTAAGGCACGCACACGCATGAACAAGAAACAAGGAACAGGGCAGGACTCGGCTAATAGACTCCAGATCAGCAGTCTGGTGCAGCCCAGAAGGCCCTGAGGGTTAGGGGCTGGTGTGTTCAAACCCACCATCGGCTCTGTGGGAGAAAGAAGAGGCTGTCTACTCCAGTATAAGGCTTACCGCCTCAGAAATGCAACACGGGCCTCAAGAGTGGTCCTCCGTGCGATGGCAGTAGGCTTGGTTAGGGTTGGGTTCTGTCTGCTACACACTTCCATGAGGAATCTCAACCGGAAACCATTCATGGAGAGATGGCGTCTCCCCAAGTCACACAGGGGACCGAAATGGTCCGACCCTGGCAGCCCACCTCTCTGGCCGTGCTCCCTCCCCCAGGTCCCACGCTGCCCTTGGCCTGCTGTCCAAATTTAAGGGGGCAGAAATACCGGAGCCCCTTGCAGTTCTCAGGCAGCCCTATACAGACAGGGGTGAGGAGTCTACCAGGAGAATTCTAGCAAAGGGTCATCAGCCTTAGCGGTTAACCCAGAGGCGGACAGGTCCAGTCCACTCAGATGCGCGTCAGAAGAAAGTCCTGGGGATCAGCGTCCCCACAATCAGCCACTGGAAACCCCGAGGAGCAGGCAGTGCTACACGGACACACAGGAGGAGGGGACACCTGGCTTTAAGGCCTTTTCTGCCCCAGGGCCTGCCCCTGAAGCTGAAGCCAACTTCAGTCAGCAAGTGACCTGGGAGACCCTCCCCACCAAATCCCCCTCTGAAGCCGCCTTTGGTTTCCTTGAGTTCCAAGCAGAAGTGTCTCCTGAACCAGTACCTGAGAGTAAGCTGACCCACAGAGCGTCCTCCCCGGGGAGGAGGGCTCGGGCATCACCCCTGCTCAGAGGCAATCTTTCCCCCTCTGCCAATGTGGCCCCTTGCCCAGACGAGAAAGGGCGTAAAGGCGCCTCCTGACCGCAGGACTTGGACTCCAGAGAAGTAAATAGAGACAGGAGCCGAACCAGTCTGGAAGCGTCAACCCCGAGCTGGTCCCCGTGTGTTCCCGGCTCAGTGTCTCGCCCCTGTTGACAGGCTGTTTGTTTTGTGGAGCCTCAGGGAGTGTTCACCCACCGTGACTCGTGTCGACAAGCCGTTCTATCCTTCCATCCTGTCTCGCAGGGGCCCACTCCTCCGTTTGAATGCCGCTAAGTTGAATGTCTTGGGGAGGAGGGAGAGGAGGCGACACAGTGAAGACTAATCATCGTCAACAATTCCCAATCAAGTGCAAATCTCAAGGTCAGACGTAGCCTTTTATTTTAGGCTTCGTAAATCGACCTTCCTAGTGGACTCGGTGGGCAGCCCCTGACTGCCCAGAGCTACAACTTCTTGTTCCATTTAAAACAAACTCCACCCCCACTGGTGAAAGCCCACGGGCCCCATCTTCCTGCACAGCCATGGAGTGACACGTAGTAATCTCTGGAAAGGACCCAAGTCCTCTGACCTGGCACCCCCTCCCGAATGGCCCCAGAGGACAAACGACCCGGAGAAGCCCCAACAGCCCTTCCCCTATTTGTATCCGGGGAGATGTTAGCACTGTCCTCTTGCTTGGGGCTGGGGGGGGGGGGGGACAGGCTGGGAGGCTGCAGGTCTGCGCAGGCAAATGAATGTCCCCGGATGAGGGGCACTGCCCTGGTGTCAGGGGCAACTCTGAATCAACCTGCCAACCAGGCTGGGATTCTGCTTGCTCATCACACGCCCAGGCTCCCATACAGGGTAGAAACGAAGGAATGCCTTCCCAGGGGATCTAAGAAAATGCTACCAAGTGAGGAGAGAGAGAGAGAAAGAGAGAGAGAGAGAGAGAGAGAAGGGGGGGAGCATCCTTTTCAACCCCTTGGGCAGCAATGAAAGGTGGGGTGGGGGCCCCGGCTGCCCCCGCCTGAAGCAGCATGCCCAGAAAGGTGTTTTCATCATCATGTTAGAACACGTGTGCACACGGTCCCTCACACGTGCTCGTTCTGCCCCTCATTCAGACATAAACGGGAACCTTAAAAGAACGTCATGCCCCTCTCTAACCCCCAGCATCCTTTTTTGGGGTGTGTGTGCAGGTGGAGGGGTGGGACTATAACAGATTGCCACCACACAAAATCACTTCTTCAAGAAACAAAGCAAAATCTCTCTGACCGCTCCATCTCTGGCGCGGCAGAGCCCTCGGACTGCTCGGGGCAATCATGTGTGGGGGCCAATGGGGCGGAAGGAATACTGCGGTCCCCGGGCTGGGAGAAAACAGGGAAAAAATGTGTGAGGGGAAAAAAAAAAAAAAGGACAGTAAGAAAGGATTCCTGGGATGTCCTCAAGACCCTCCAAAGAGCCGGAGGAACCATCTGTGCCGATGGTCCCTCCTCCCGCTCCGGGTGGCCCCTCTCAGAGTCCGCGCTGGAGGGCAGAAGAGACGAGGGCCCTTGGGCTGTCGCCCTGCACCAGCTGATGGACACGACACCCACTAGCTCTTCTGCCCCTCGGTAACCATAGTGTTTGGAAACACAATCGGCAGTGTCGGATCAATACCACTTAGCAGGCATGAAATGTGGCGAATTAGGCCTCTCTTAGCCCAGCAGGGGCTCCTGTCACCCCCTCCCTGACATGTGACGGCACCGGGCTGGCTGCTGCTCCGTGGCCTGGCAAGGCCAGTCTGTGCTAGAACTCTCGGCACAGGGGATCAAGTGAGAGAGGTCTTTGTGCCACCGGGTCTTGGGATGAGTAGCTGAGTCACGGCCAGTGTGTGGTTGTCACTGAAATAACTACACCACCTGAGGTGGGGGAGGGTGCGCGGGGGGGGGGACAGCCCTCGAGTATTCTCCCTACTTACTAGAAGTTTACAAAATAAAAGAGAAAATGTAGATCCTCTTGGAAGCAATTAAAGGTGATTCTATCCGCAAGTGGAATGACAGGGACTGAGAAGAGAGAGGCGCTGTGGAAGGTTCGCCCGCCCAGCTGCCGGCCTTGGAACCGTGTCTGCAACGTCAGTTCTCAAGTGCAGCGTGGGTTTTGCGTGAGGCCAGCTCTGGGCTTCACATTCCCTCGAGCCATGACCGAGCCTCCGGTGGACACCAGAGGGTGCGGCTCTCTGAGACGGCAAAGGTTCGGGGTGGCATACTAGATCGGCGCTGCCGCCACAACCCCGGCTCTCAGCACTTCTGCAAGCGCCAGGACGTACCACCTTTCAAAGCCTTTGTTGTGGTTGACGGGACGCGCAGGTGGACCTCGAGACTCATGGGGACCCCCAGTGACAGCGTGGTTGGGCTGCTGGGCTCTGTGGGCTTTCCGGAAGCTCTGCAGGGTCAGAGCAACACGCCTGACTTCCCGGATACGCACGTGAAGGCCGCCATGAGCCTCACGCCTGGGATTCAAACCACGGTCTCACACCTGGAAGGGGAGGATTTTTCACTTTCAATTCTCAGGGTCTCCATCAGCTGCCTGGCACCTCAACAAACACCTCCACGTCTCGGTTTCCCCAGTGGTAAAGGAAGGGTGTGCAGACAGCTTTGTCTCTGTATCCTCGGAGCGGTGGATGCGTTTACAGACATGCCCATCCTCCTTGGAGCTGCCCCAGGCCTCACCCACAGCGTCCCCAGAAATCCTTTGGGTGGGGGGAGGTAATGCTGTACCGCTACGAGGATCGAGGAGCTAACAGGGTATACACCTGATTTGGGGCCCTTCCCGATGACGGGCAAGTCAGGAGATGTTTTGCTGGGATGTGGAATGTGTCCGGTGGCGGCTTTGCAGTGTCAAGTCCACGTGTGTCCGGAGACTCCAATGAAAGTTATCCGCCGTGGGTGACCCTGCTGGTACCTGCACTGACATCACAGCGGGGCAGGCAGACTGGTAGGACGCCTTTTTGGGTAAGTCTTTTTTAAAATATCTGCATGAAACGGGCATCTCCATGACAGGTGAGGCGACATGTCTCCGCAGAACTGGTATAAAACTGGTAAACGCATCATCAGGACATCAGTGATCATGCCCCTCCATGAATGTGCTCAAGGCAGACAAGGAGAAGACCCCTCAGGGGGGGCTTCAACAACAACAAAAACTCCCTGCCATCGAGCTGGCTCTGACTCCCGGGGACCCTACAGGATGGGGTAGACTGGCCCCTGGCAGTGGCTGAGACTCACTCTTCACAAGAGTGGAAAGCCTGGTGTCTCACCGTGGAGCAACTGGTGGTTTCGAACTGCTGACCTTGCAGCTAGCAGCCCACCGTGTAATCACTGCGCCACCAGAGCTCCCAGCCAGTGCAACACAGACGGAAGGGAAGCTGTCGGGACGGCAGTTTGCTGCCTGCACATGGCGCAGCGTCCGGTCACGGGAACAGGTGCACGCTCAGGGCGCCGGGGCAGGCTCATCGTGCACAGAAACAAGGAGGGGTTCACAGATATGCCGCGTGGTTCCCCAAAGAGCAACGCCCTGCTTGGCAGGAGACCCCACGGCTAAAAATATCCAACATGCGTGTTCCTTTGGGGGCAAGCCTGCTGCAGGGGACCTTTTTAAAGCGTTGAACACGGGATGGTGCTTTGAGGACCCAGGTGCGCCTGGCGCTCGCCAAGGTATTTCTTCACTCATTTCCTATGCGTGCCAAAGTGGGAAGCACTGTGTGGTCGTTACATCATCTGGTATCAGCTTGGGACTAGAGAGGATTCAGGGTGAAGGGGTGGAGTGTAGTCTGCCAATCGGGTCATAGACAGAGGCCTCTGTGTGGGTGTGGCCTCCTCCTGAGGATTCTGGGAACTCAGGTATTTCCTCCTTGGAGGTGGGAGACACCTCTCTCTGGATTGCTCTCTCTCTTTCAACCCCTGAGAGATACTCCACTGACAAGTCTCATTACCTTGGAGACACTGCAGCTGACAAGACACATGGAGCTACACTAGTGCTGGAGAAGCCACATGGACCTACCCTGATGCAACCAGACCTCTGGAGCCGGAGAAGCCACGTGGAGACCCCTGCCAGTGCTGAGATGCTTACAATGCCACTGGGTCCACAAGACTTTCTTCTGCCCACTGGCCTGTGATCTTCCTGCATTTGGCGTTAATGCCTGTATTTTCTGAGTCTGAAGAGGACTTTATAGACTGGCATCAGATATATGGGCTGATATCAGACTTATGGGGCTGGACTGTACTGGGTTGGGATGCTTCCTTAATGTACAATCAATTACCCTCTATAGAAAACTCTCTCTTATACACAGGAGTTTCTATGGATTTGTTTCTCTAGTCTACCTGGATTCACACACTTAAGTGTCCAGGATTAGACTTTGTCTTGGGTCTTTGGACATGTCCCTGGAGGACATCCTGCTTGGTAAAGAGGAGGGGCTCGAGAAAGAGGACGGCCCTCAGCAGAGGGACCGATGCAGTGACTGCAGCCCTGAGCCCACAGCTGAGGACAGCTGGCGATGGCGATGGGGCGGCACCGGGGGGTGTTTCATTTGTTGTACGTAGAGTCCAGAGGAGTCGGGACCCACTTGACGACTTAGCTTCAAGGTTCCCTTTTAAAACGCAGCCCTGCACACACCCACACCCACTTGGGTTCCATTAGTTCCTGGGAAAGACCTGGAGCCCCTGTGAGCGCGGAGGAATTCCGGGAATGTGATTTGTGTGGCCTGCGCCAGGTGCTGGCGGCATTGTCCCCAGAGGGTGGGGAGCTCCTGTTTGGACACGTAGCCTAGTTTGCTTTCCTGGACAACCCCAGCTGCCCTCGGATAACGCCCAGCTTCACATGGTCTCCCTGGAGGAGCCCCTCAGAGTCACCCCCAGGTGTTGGGGGGTAGCGGGGGGGAGGAGGCTCCTAAAGGGGCCACTGCTCTAAGGGAGCAGGATGCCTTGCCGTAATTCCTCCTCCCCCCGCCCCCCCAACCCCACACCTTGCCCCCAGCCCAACAAATGTTCCCCCTTACTTCCTCCCTCGCTCCCCCTGCCCCCCTCCCCGGGCTCTGTTTTGTCACCCCTGGGATATGTGACCAGGAAGGAGCATCCCTTGGAGGAGGAGGTCAAGCTTGGGAAGGTCGAGGGTCAGTGACAGGAAGGAAGACTCCAGGAGATGGGCGCACGCGTGGCTGGCACAATGGGCCCCAACGCTACACTGGAGAGGAGGGTGCAGGGGGGCGCTGAGTCTCACTCCATCGTACATCGGGTCTCCATGTATTAGAACCGACTCCCCGGCACCCTGAAACGCACACGGCACTGCAGGAGCCCTGGGACACGCCTGACGGTAGCCGGCTGCTATAGGGCCGGTTCGGACTCCGAGGGGCCCTCTCGGAGCGAGGAGGACCATCCCATGGATTTCCCACGCCCGTCACCTTTGCAGAAGCAAACTGCCTGTCGCCTCCTTCTCCCTCGGAGCGGCAGACGGTCCACCCCGCCCATCTCTGGGTAGCAGCCAAGCTGGGTCAGGACATCAGTAGGGCTCCCAGATCTATCGCACCACCCAGCACTTCCCCTAGAGACCAAAGGACATGTGACAGCAGAGGGACTCAAATAGAGCAGGACACCAATGTCCACCCCCACGTGCCCATCAGCAGATGCCGCAATCAGACACATTGGCCTTTGAGCAGGAGCATCCTGACTGGACTTCCATCACTCGGCCAAGGAGGAAGTGGACACACGCACCGTATCCAGTAGCCCCGGGAGACTGCTCCCCACTCCTCACCATGTCTTGGTGACCTCCACATCACACCTGGGAGCAAACCGCCACTGTCACAAACGACCAACAAGCTCTCCATAAATGCCCCGGCCCACAGGTCAGCACTGGGTCCCCATCAGTGCCACCCCGGCTGCTCCTGCAGGAAGTCCTTAAACGCCAGGGCACAGAGTCCACCCCAAGTGTCCCCAGAAGCCAGTCTCCCGGGGACAGCGGTCCTTTCACACTCGGTTCATCTGCAGTGAAGACGCTACCCCAAACAAACCCACTGCCATGGACACGATGCTGACTCACGACGACCCCACAGGACAGGGTGGACCTTCCCTGAGGGTTTCCAACACGGTAACTCTGAACAGCCTCGTCTTTCTCCCACGAGCCTCCCTGTGGTTTCAAACTGCTGACCTTGCCGTCATGAGCCCAACATGCAACCACTATGCCAGCAAGGCTCCTCCAGCCCTAACAGCAAAGTTCCAAGAACCAAACCAAAACCAGTGCCCGGAGCCCGGAGGCACTGTCAGCGAGGCTGGGAAGTGGGCGACGGCTGTGGAAATTGGTATGGTGTTTCCTTGAACAGGTGAGGCTGGGACTAACATCCCCAAACCAAACTCAGCGCCAGCGAGTGGGTTTCAGTAGCAGCGGCCCTATAGGATGGGTAGAACTGCCCCTGTGAGTCAGGAGCAGAAAGCCTCCCTCTCTCCCAGGGGGCAGCTGGTGGGTTTGAAACCGCTGACCTTGCGATTGCAGAAGAACACGTAACCACTACGCCACCAAGACGCCTAGCGATACCAGGTGGCCTAGCAATCATCCACGGACACCCTCTTTTCAGAAAAGAGGTCTCCGCGCCCCCCGTTAATGAAAACTTTCCTCACGCAGCAGCCGTGGGGTAGAGCAGGTTTCACGCTCAGCTGCTAACCCCGGGTAACGTCCCCGCCACTCTATCCACAGGCCAGCAGGCTTGCCCCGTCCTGGGTGTCGCCACGGGCCGCAATCACACGATGGCAGGGAGTTCACTACAGCCCGCAATCCAGGACAGAGCGTAGGTGTCTGCTTCTGCAGCTCACCCCCTTTTGCTTTGTCAGAACACTGGGGGACCCTTCTCTGGGGAGCAAGGTCCCTGCTGATGTGCCCACCCAGCAGTCAGTGCCAACCGCGGATAAGCACGGTGGTTGTTGGCTATCAAGTTGATTTCCTTGTACAGCTGCCCCACAATCGCCCCCATCAGCACCCCAAACTGTATGAGAGCCGTGGGGATGCTGGCTGGTGGGTCTGGGCCTCTACCTTTTGGGGCAGCACCCAGGCCAGCTGTGAAGGATAATCCCCAAGGGATCCCCACAAGTCCCCCTTGAATTTCCCCTCCCAGGGGTCTCACTAGAAAGGAGTGCAGCCCTCAGGATCAAACAGGCAGCGTTTGCAAGAGAGGAGGCATTTTTTTTTTGTCTGCCTACAGTAAGGCTCACGGTTGTCTCAGGTCCCAAGGATGCTCCGAGGATTTTAATTAAGTTATTTCTCTGGAGCACTGAGTAAAATGAACTTGTAATTAATGTCACTGGGACAGGCTAGTAACTGGCTGCACCACTGAGCAGATGAAACAGGGTGCAGGAAAAGAAACAGATGCTATCAGTTGCAATACTTAGGTAATTAAGGGGAGCGTCAGGGGTCGAAAAAGCTAAACTGAGGTCAGCCATTCACTTAAAAGGCCCGTATCTAGAACGTGGGGTTTTAAACCCAAGAAGCAATCAATCAGGTAACACAGGGCAGAGTTGCTGGAAATACCAGTCACCACCGAGTGACCTGTGACTCACAGCGACCCTGACGGGACCGAGCAGGAGTGGGCTGTAACCTTGACGCAAGTCTCTGGCCCTAACTTCCTACCCAGCAGCTACTGGTGCGATTGAAGTGCCGACTTTTCCGTTTGCGGCGGGGCTCTTAACCACGGCACGGCCAGGGCTCCGTTGGCTTCTCACGCTGTTGCTGCCAGGCCCCACCCAGTCGGTTCTGACCCACATCGGCCCTGTGAACAAGGAGCAGAACACTGCCCGGTCCTGCACCTGAGCCCACTGTGGCAGTCACTGGGTCCATCCCTCTCGTCGAGGGCCTGCCTCTTTCCCGCTGCCCCTCCAGTCCACCAAGCAGGATGTCCTTCTCCAGGGACTGGTCTCTCCTGACAACGCATCCAAAGTACGTGAGACGAAGTCTCGCCCCATCCTTGGCTCTAAGGGACCCTCTGGCTGGACATCTCCCCAGGTGGATCTGTTGGTCCTCCTGGCTGTCTGTGGCATACTCTGGACTCTGTGTCCACCCTGCAATTCGAAGGCCCCAGGTCTTCTGACCCTCTCTTACTCATGGTCAGCCTCCCACACCAATGGGGGCCCTGGCTCACCATGGCTTGGGTCAAGCGCACCTCAGTCCTCAGAGTGACAGCTCTGCCTTGATTACGTTAAGACCCCTTTCACCGGATGAAAGATGAGAATCCGTAGGCCCGGCCCACGTGGGGTTGTGCAGGGACTGTCGGCGGGCTCTGCCCCAGGCCCCACACTCACCGCCGTGGTCACCAAGTCTTCTCTGCACAGGTAAGTAATCGCCCAGTGCCACCTCGTGTGACCTCCTCTGAAGTCCGGACGGAGACCGTGACAAATCAACCAATTCACCCCAGCAAGCTCCAGCACCTCCTGGTCAGCAGTATCAAGGGCTCCTGATACATCTCACCGGAGTGCCACGGGCCGGGCCGCTCCACCCGGGCCGGGACCGATCCATCAAGGGCAGTAACACAGCCTGCTGCCCCTCCGCCAGAGACCCGAGCCACAGGAAGTGGCCCGTGGTACGATCAGAAAACCTCAGGTCTGCATCCGCGGCCCTGGAGCTAGTCATGCCAGGAGCCTGTGCTAAGGGAGCCTGGCAAGGCCTCGTCTCTGGGACTTGGGACGTGTTGGCAGGAGGGACCAGTCCCTGGAGAAGGACATCGTGTTGGGAAAGCAGAAGGGCAGCGGGGAAAAAGAGGAAGGCGCTGGACGAGATGGATGGAAACCGCAGCTGCAAGCACGGGCCGAAACATTCGGGGCTGGTGCAGGACCGGGCAGCGTTTCCTTCTGCTGTGTAGACGGACGGTCATCGTGAGTCGGAAGGGGTTCTGAGGCCACGCTTCCTTTAAGCACCCCCTCAAAGCCAGAATTCACGGAGTCAGGAATTAGCATGAGGGCAAGAGGCAGAGAGCAGAGGCAAGGGCCGTGCCTTTGCTCACACAGACCAAACACTCCCTGTGTGGACACAGACTATGTGCTCTTCCCCCTTAGGACCCGGCTGCAGGAGGTGATCAATGTCCTAATGGCCTGAGGCAGAAACAAGGTTCCCCCCCCCCCACCTGCTCTAGGGCAGGACAGAACTGCCCCCATGGGTTTCTGAGACTAATTCTTTCTTGGGGGGGGGTAGCCTCCTCTTCCTCCCACATCAAGCCAACTGGAAACCCAACTAGGCCGCCAAGGCTCCTTGAACCCGCCCCCCTCACCCCGCCAGGTACCTAGGAAGAGAAGCCTGGCCATCTCCCTCCCCGTCGAGGGCATCCCAGCACTGCTGTGGACTGCAGGCCAGGATCGTCAGAGAAGGCCCTTGCTCCAGAAGGGGGAGAATACATGCCTACGAGTGCTACGTGGAACAAAATTAAAAATAACACGAAGGCCAGCCTGGCGCCCTGGTCTAAAAGAGCCTCGTTCGAAGTGGAGACTGGCCCCTACGCCCTCCTGCAGCCCTGGAGACGCAGTGGTTCCACGGGGACTGTGATCCAGGCCAGGAGGTCGAAACCACCAGCCCCCCTGAGGGAGAAAGGAGAGGCTTTCTGCTCCCACACAGTTCCGGTCTCAGAACACCATGGGGGCGGTTCCACCCTGTCCTTAAGGGTCTCGCCGTGGGCTGTTCTGAGAGGCATCAGATGCCCAGAAAGATGAGACCGTCTGCCCCCGTCAGGCTGGACAGTCTCAGAAGCCACGCGGTCGCCAGAGGAGCACGCAGCTCCGTCCCGGCAGACGTGTGGCCAGAACGCACCCCAGAAGCAAGGCTGAAGGAGCAGAGCGAACGCACACAGGCACACTCTGTTCATCAGAGACAGGCTCGCGTCAGCCATACGCCCCAAAACGTGTGTGGAAAAACCCGTTCTGACTGCTCGCTCTGCGGGTCTGGTGTCGGAGGGAGCAGGAGAGAGAGCCCCACAGCAAGTTCCGTCTTGATGGGAAGGCGGCAGCAGCTGACTGCACGTCAATCCGAGAGCAAAGCCGCACAGGCTGCCGTCTGAGTGCGTGGGGTTCACGGGCTCCGCCTCGTTTTGTGAAACGACTAAGGGAAGAGCCAACCTGCTGACAGAGCGGCGGCAGAGTTTTGGGACAGTCGCCAACGGAGGCAGGCTCTGGGGAGGTTCCAGGTTCGGTTCTGGACAGCTCAATGAGGTGTTGGTATTACCTTCAAGAGAGCTGCATGTTTACGGGGTCCCCGGGGCCCAGAAAAGTCACGTCTCCACTGCCCTGCAGCCTAGGAAGCTTGACTTCTGGCAGGAATGACTGCTACCCGGAGACACGCAGGGAGCACCCACTGTCCGGAAAAGGGCACCCGCTAATGGACTTGTGGGTTGCCATCAGTCTTCAACAAGGAAAGTCTGAAAGCTCAGATCCAGGGGGATTTTTAACCCACAGACCAGAACCAAACTCACCGCCATCGAGTTGATGGCAGCTCACAGCGACCCTACAGGACAAGGTAGTGCTGCCCCTGTGGGTTTCTGAGAGACGGTGACCCTTTATGGGAGTAGAGAGCCTCTTCTTTCTCTTGTGGAGCAGGCTAGTGGTCTCCAACTGCTGACCTTCTGGTTAGTAGCCCAATGTGTAACCACTATGCCACCAGGACTCCTTCTCCCAGAGGGCAGAGCAATTCCTGATGCCCCGAGTGGGAGGTGCCCTCTCGGTCACTAAACAGCCAGCCAGCTGCCCTCAGGCAGATTCCGACCCACGGTGGCCTCACGAGCATCTGACTGGAGCTGGGCCATTGGGAGCAGACAGTCTCATCTTCCTCCTGCAGGGCAGCCAGTGGATTTGAACCACAGACGCTGTGTCTGGCAGATCTTTGCCACCCAGGCTCCTTTTAAAATAAGTGTGTGACATTTTCACGGGGACACTATATGGACTGAAGTAAAATCTCAAGCCCCTTGAAAGCCTAGGCGCTGTCAGTAGACATGGTTCCCTGCGTACGAAGGAGGTGGTTATTTATGAACAATCGATTTGCAATTCACGGGGCAAGAGATTCTGCCCCCCAAATACACTTGCCACCTAGGGACTGACATATCTGAAATTTCACCATTAAAGATGCATTTCTTCCAAAAAAGCACTAATCCCCTTTAAAATGCAAATGAATCAGGAGCACCAAGACACAAAATCAATATTATTTCACCGTGTTATTTATCAAATTGTTTTCTCTCAAGGGTGGAGGGGTTGGGGTGGGCACAGGATTCAGCCAGGGAGGCCAAATCATGCTTGTGTGTGTGTGTGTGTGTGTGTGTGTGCCTGCATATGTGCGGGGTGTGTGCGTGTGTGCGTCCTTTCTGTGTAAAGAAATTGGAGGGCAAGGACTAGCCAAGCCTCCCACATCGGTCCTGGATCCAGCCCGGAACACTTTCCCCGTGTATTTCTTCCTGAATCCTGATGGCACGACCTGACTCGGGAGGTGCAATGGAGAGACCCTGGAATTCCTGGAGGGACTTGGTTTTTCAGGACACTAGGTGCATGTGCACAACCTTTGCCCTCGGGGCTCCCTGTCACCCACAGAGAAAATGATACACGGCTGCGGCCAGCAGCCCTGACCCCATGGACGGCAACACTGCCCGGCCCTAGCTCTCCCCACAAGCAGGGGCTTAGCGAACACTGGTCACGCATTGGGCTATCTGCAAGGTCAGCAGTTCGAACTCACCAACTGCTCTTCAGGAGAACGACGAGGCTGGCTGCTCCAGTAACGAGTTTCAGCCTGGGAAATCCACAGGGGCCGTCCCACCCTGTCCTGTGAGTCAGAATTGACCTGATGGTAAGGCTAAGTTTAGTTTGGTTGTTTCTGATCACCTGTGTGGGACAGGCTCAGAAATCCAGCAATCTTATTTTGGTGGGAAACATCGCAACAGAGAATGGAGTGGGTTTTTTGTTTTGTTTTGTGACCTGCAGTGTTGCTTGAGAAGTAAGCGGCCAGGCCTTTGCTCCTAGTCTGCCTCCGGGTGCAAGCTCCCCTAGGAGCTGATGTCTGCCCCTGAACGACAAACGCTTGTGCAAAGCTAAGGGTCAGAGGGCGGAAGGAGGCCACTCAAGTTCATGTGACCACTCGCATCAGGGACACCTCAAACCAAGGCTCTGAATCGCCCCCAGACAGAAAGGCAACAAAACGAAACACAAAGGTAGAGATCAAAGCCTGAGGACGCATCAGCTCTATGAGCCCCGGTGGCTCAGTGGTTAAGTGCAATCTGAACCCAGGACAAAGAGCAGACAAACTGCTCCTCCCAAGGAAAGCCTCGGGGCAGTTCCACTCTGTCCCACAGGGGCACCAAGTCCACCTGGACTGGCCAGTGCTTTAGCCGCAAGCCAAACCCAGGTCCACTCGCATCCGCAAACTCCTCTTTCCTTTACATAGCTGCATTTGGGCCAAGAAAGGTAGACTGAGCTGCTGAAGTCGGGTGCCTTTCTCACTAAAGCCAGCTTCTCTACAGTGGCCTGACCCAAGCCCGGTCGTCTCAGCTGCCTCATCTGCACGTGGGCTGCCAGGAGGACAGACGCATCTGTCCTGGAAGAAGTACAGCCAGAGTGCTCTTAAGACGCAAGGAGGGCGAGGCTTAGTTCCGTGTACCTTGGACGTGTTGTCAGGTGCGATGGGTCCCTGGAGAAGGACACCGTGCCTGGTAAAGCAGGGGGCAGCAAGACGGAGGACGGCCCTCACCCAGGAGCAGTGAGCTCCAACGTGAGTGGGGTGGTGAGGTGGGGCAGCACCGGGTGGAGGTTCTTGCTGTTGCATGCAGCGCACTGGGAGCGAGAACGGGCCTGATGGAACTGACGACACGCCCACCGTGATGGGGATGGGACCTGGGGTCCGGCCTGTGATGGGGAGGGGACCCTCCCGGCACAACGGGCCACCATCATATGGTGCGTGTGGTCACCGCTAACCAGCACCGACCGCAGCAGAACAGAGAGAGGCCTTGGCAGGCGGGAGGCTGGGAACAGAGAGTGGGGGAGGAGGGACACTGCCCGTGGAATCTAGTGGGTGGGGCCCAGGAGTGAGCTCCAGGGGAGGAGCAGATGCGTAGGGAGGGCGTCCTACCTGGGCATATGGTCTCAGCGTGGGGTCCGTGGGTCCAGAAGACCACAGGAGCCAGACGGGGAGCAGTAGCCCTATAGCCACAGGGGCTCAGGAAGACAGCACCCACATTCTAAGAGGCTCTTTCATGGGGTGGGAAGTCAGGGAGGGCTAGAGGAGGCCTAGAGGAGGGCCTGGAGTTGGGGGTTCGGCTAGCCACATGGGGGCTGCAGCCAAGGACCAGCCAACAACAGGCTGGAACTGTAGGAGGGAGATGCCTGTGTAGCTTCTAGGGGGTTCAGAGGGGACCTGGTAGCATGGTGGTTACCCGTTGAGCTGCTAATCACAAGCTCATCAGTTTGAAACCACCAGCCGCACCCAGGAAGAAAGACGAGGCTCTCTACTCCCATCAAGAGTTATAGTCTCAGACAGGGTCGCTGTGAGTCAGAGTTGACTGGAAGGCAGTGAGTTTTGCTTTTTTTAACAGATAGATGTAAAAGAACCCGATACTCAAGGTGGAGAGGCCTTCCTCACTAAGCCAAACGATCAATTGCTCTCATGGGCACAGTTTTGGTTCTAGGATAAAAGATGACCTCAGGGTAACAGTGCCGGAGGTTCATCCAGCCTCCATGGCTCCAAAAGTCTGGATTCCATGAGAATCTGAAATTCTCCTCTGCATTTCCCCCAACTGTGACCAGGACCCTTCTACAGAACCTCTGACCACAATGTTGAGTGACGGCAGCCGGGCACCATCTAGTGCTTCTAGTCTTGTGACAGAGGAGAAGGCCATCTGTGGGCACAGCTGGCCACAACCAAATCTGCAAAGAGAAGCCAACCATGGCAACCATTCCTCTCAGCTCCCGGAGTCGATCCCAGGAATACCAGGCAGCAGAGCTCCTCCACAAGGAGCGAGTGCCAACAATGGAGGGAAAGAGGAGGTCCCCGAACTTAGTGTCTTAGCTTACAAACTTCTGGAGGCCGGAAACTGCGCTCGCTCCCTGAGCTCAGGGCACTGTGGGCACAGATTAAATGGCAGTCTGGGCCAAGGCCGAGCCCCTCAGAGCCCGGAGAACAACAATAAACTGAGCGTGACCTTGAAATGACTTTGGTGTCATCTCAATGTGGTAGCGGTGGTTGAGTACAGTTATGGCAGCCCTGCCTGACAGAGCAGATCTGCCCCACACGGCCGTCATTTCGAAAGCAGACAACCAGATCTCTTCCCCAGGGATCCACTCAGGAGTTCAAAGCGCACACCTTTTGATTAGCAGCTGACTACTGCACCACCCCCAACCAACCCAACAGCCAACCAGCCAACCCACCAACTAACCAAGCAACCAACACACCCGCCCCACTGCCATCGAGTTACAGGACAGAGGACTGCCCCGGGAGGCTTCCAAGGCTGTCAGTCTTGTAAGGAGCAGAGAATGTCATCTTTCTTCCAAGGAGCAGCAGGTGAGTTCAAACCACCCACCTTCGGTTAGCACCCAGGGCTCATCATGTAACGGAATGCAGAGCCTCCCCCTCTGGCTCCCCAGTAGCAGCAATCTGCCCCCGGGTGGGTCCCTTGGCTTGACAAGCCCAGCAGAAGCCCCGTCTCTTCTCAAAGGCCCCCACTCGGGGGCACATAAACCGTAGCGATTCACTCGGGCGGCTGGGGAGGGGCGGCATTCATTACGGCCCACTTAGCTGTGTAACAACTGCCTCTCACAGACCGACAGTGATTCATGAAAATGAACATACGGAGTCTCTTTGCTGCATAAACCTCGCAGCCTCCGGCGAGTGTGGTAATACAGATGTCCCACAAGGCACCACAAACAAGCCCTGCGTGGAAGCCAGCAATTACAGGCGCATTTAACGCAATCCATCTCTCATCAGAAAGTGCTTAGCTCGGGAGGCAGCCCCAACAGACTGTCAGGGGACACAGCCACTTAACTGTCCCCTCCAGCGATCACACCCTCTCAACCTGGGAGTCCTGACGCATTCAAACAACTCTCATTGACTTCTGTTCCTGAAGCATTCAGCGTGATTGACAGCTTCAGGCGGGGACCAACCGGGCATTGTCCCGCGCGTCCCATGGGGCTGCCTGGATACTTGGTTGGAAGGGCTTTCTCCTGAGCCATCTTCTGGGAAGCCTGAGATTTCAGTGTCTGGGACTAAACTTGGCTGGCACCGGGCCTGCCGCCCCTCACACCAAAGGAGCTCCCCTCGAGCCGTCCTCAAACGGGGTACTGACAAATGCGCCCTTGCCACCTGCCATTAGGAAAAACCGAGGCTGCGCCCACTGCCTCCTGTGTACACGCCTGGTGCAGCGGTTAAGCGCTGGGCTGCTCGCCACAAGGTCAGTGGCTCGAACCCACCAGCCGCTCCTCGGGGACAAGCAGAGGCTGCCTGCTCCTGTAAGATGAACAGACCTCAGACATCCTGTAGGGGAGGCCTACCCTGCCCAGCAGAGGAAGACCCGATGGCAGACTGGGCTTTGTGGTTCGGGAAGGAGCCCTGGTGGAGCACTGGGCTGTCATCCAAGCCCACCGGATGCTCCTCAGAACAAAGAGGTGGCGGTCAGCCCCCAGGGAGGGTAACAGCCTTGGACACCACCTCTGGGGCCTCCTACTCCGCCAGCTCCAGAATTAACTTTGCTCGGATTCCTTGAAGCTAAGGCTCCATTCCCAGCCAGAGCCCGTCAGGCCCAGCCTCCACCCGTCAGGGGAGGCTCCTGTGCCGCTGAGCAGACTAAGGGAGAGCAGGAAGAAAGGCCTGGGAATCCACTTCCCCGAGTCAGATTGCCAGAACCCTGTGGACCACGCGGTCTGCTTCGACACCGAACACAGGTGCAGGGCAAGTTCCACAGTGCATGGGGACAGCCACGAGCCCAGGGCCAACTCAAGAGATGCCACCAACAGCCCGAGAGTTGGCACCGCCCTCCCACGACACCTGGGTCGCAGGCATCCCTCCTGCGTTCCCTTTATATCAACCCTGTGCAACTCCAGGCCCCACCCACAGTCCAGCGGGTCCACTCTGACTCCCAGGATGGACCTCCCCTAGGGGTTCCCAAGCCTGGGGCTCTGGGTGGGAGCAGAGAGCCTGGTCTTTCTCCCCAAGAACAGCTGGTGGTCTCCAGATGCTGGCCTTACCCTTAGCAGCCCCCAACCCATCACCCCGACGCACCGGGGCTCCTGCTGTGTGTAGCTTGTAGCAGTTCATGCGCTCTGCTGCCTACCGAGGTGCCTCCGGAGAAAGACCTGGAGATCCACGGACTCCCCGAGCCCAACCACAGAAACCCCGTGGGAGCAGCTGCACCCCCACTGACCAGGCATCACCGCTACCTGGGTACTGTGGACGACCACGCCGCTCAGGTTCACACGACACCTGAGAGCCAAGCTGCCCTCAGGTGCGGCGGCCAATGGGCGTCCTGTGGCCTTAAGCAACACGGCGGGGCACTTCAGAGACAGCCATGGACCTGAGCATCCTTCCCCAAATTCAGAAAATGAGCAAGCAGCCAAACCCTAGTTGGGGTGGGAGGGCGGGGCGAAGATGGGCCATCTGTAAAAGGAGATCACCCACTCAGTGGGCCTAGGCGCCCCTCGAGTTCTCCATCTCTTGAGAAGCACCTGCAGAGGTGGTCCACAGTAAGACCAGCGAGCGAGCACTCTCCCATGGGGTTCCCCAGGGGCCTGGTCCCTCAAATCCCAGCATCCCTGCTGCTTCCCCAGAAGCCCAGGGCGCACGGAGGAGGTCCTGAGGTGGGAGACAAGTGCCGGGTGGTGGGGTGTCACTCCCTGACTTGGAGAGAACAGAATAAAACCCTGCCTGTCCACGTGGGCCCCATGGTCAGCGAGGGTTCAGGCTGTAGAGACCACTGGGTTTTCACCAGCCGACTTCCGGAAGGAGATCACCGGGCCTCTTTTCCTAGTCTGCTTTCACTTCAGGGGCTTTCCTGAAACCTGTTCACACCTGGCAGCGCACAGACCGCCTCTGTGCAGACAGGTGGTGGCTACTCACGAGATGCGCCCGTGGTGATTGAACTGGGGCCTCCCGCACGGAGAGGAAACCACCGAACCACCGGTGACTCCTTAGTGCAACCTGGGAAAAAGCCTGACACAGAGCCCAGTATCATCAAGTGCACTCCAATGCACAGAGACCCTGTAGCACAGCGGTTCTCAACCTGTGGGTCGAGACCCCTTTGGGGATCCAACCGCCCTTTCACAGGGGTCGCCCGAGTCACAACAGCAGCAAAATGACAGTGAAGTAGCAACGAAAATAATGTTATGGTTGGTGGGGGGGGGTGTCACCACATGGGGAGCTGTGTGAAAGGGTCGCGGCAGGAGGAAGGCTGAGAACCACTGCTGTAGAGGGCTTCTGAGGCTGTAGGTCTTCCTGGGAGCAGACAGCCTCATCTTTCTCCTGTGGAGCAGAGGGCAGGCTTGAACCACCGGCCGATCTTGCAGTTAGCAGCCCAGCACCTAACCCACAGGGCCACTGGGGCGGCTCCTGCATCAGCACAAAGCAGTCACACGCCTCATCTCACATGGGGTCCATGCACGCCTCACAGGCTGCTGCGCGGCGCCAGGTCTCAGCACAAGAGGGCACCTTGGGAGCCCATGGCCCAACAGTGTGGGGAAGGTCACGGGTCCTGCGATCACCCACACCCACACCAGAATGTCTGCCCGCCGAGCGGCAGTACAGATGCCAGCGCCCGCCCAGATGCGCCTCCAGGGCCAGGTACAGACAGCTGCCGAATTCGTCTCCATGTCAACGGACATCCGACTCAAACACTCCCTGCTGCTGAGAGGCCCGCCCGTGGGATGGGGCACCTGCAACCTTTCCGGTTAGCAGCCAAAAGCCAGCGTCTAGGAGGCAACCCAAGAGCCCTGGTGGCATAGTGGGTTACGGGTTGGGCACGCTAACTGCAACATCGGCAGTTGGAAAGGACCAGCCGCTCCACGGGAAGAGAGACAGGACTTTCCACTTCCACAAAGAGTCGCCGTCTCTGAAGTCCACCAGGATGGCTCTGCCCTGTGATGTAGGGTCGCTACGAGTCAGCATTCAAAAATAAATAAATCATTTTATCCGGGGTTCTTATGACAATCCATCCAGACACCGTGTCAAGCACATTTGTACATATGTTGTCATGATCATTTCCAAAACATTTTCTCTCTACTCCAGCCCTTGGTATCAGCTCCTCTTTTTTCCCGCCCTCTCCCATCCTCGATAATTTATAAATTTTTATTTTTATATGTTACACCGTTCGCTGTCTCACTTCACCCATGTTTCTGTTGTTCCCCCTCCCCACCTGGGGGGGGATGTGTATATCGATCATTGCAATCTGTTCCCCTTTCTCCCCCCACCTTCCCTCCTGGTATCTACTCGCAGCATTGGTCCTGAGGAGGTTCTCTGTCCTGGATTCTGTGTGCCGAGAGCTCTTATCTGTACCAGTGGCCATCCTCTGGTCTGCCAGGTCTGTAAGGTAGAGCTGGCGTCGTGACGGTGGTGGTGTGGGGAGAGGACTCACTAGAGGAATGTGCGTGAGTCAGCACTGACTCGAGGCGGGGAGTTTGGCTTTGAGTTTTGTACTCAGAAGTGACTTCTTAATCGGAAATTAAATCTAGCTGAGGAGGGGGGTGTTTTTCCTCAGGGAGCCCTAGTTACCTGGCAGAGGTACCTGTTGGAATGGCCAATTCTGGGTTATTCCCTCCCTGTTGGCTTCTCACTCTGGTACCACCCCCTGGAGACCGGCCTGCACACTCCGAGTGTCCCCCCACCCCATCCATGCGTCTGCGTCTGTCTGCACTGAGCGAGGGGCTGCAGGTGTAATGGGAGCCAGACCCTGGACACATGCAGAGCCAGCCTGCTGCAAGCACGGGGGCCTGCCCTCAAAGCTGGCCACATTGGCTGAGGTTTCTCTAAGTCCCTTGTCACCGGCTAGTAGGGGATCCTGGGCCTCTGAGCTCCCTGCCCGCCACTGCCGCCTGAGAATCCCACCTTTTATGGGGCTCATTTTTAATATCGGCACGTTTAGGGGAGAGGTAAATAAACCTGATCATGTCATAAATCCAGGGTGCTCTTCCACTCTGCGGGTTTCGCCTAAAACCCTGTAAATCTCCCCGGGGAGCAGCATCTGGCCAGGTAACAGAGGGGGCCGCAGTGGCCGGGGATTCAGAAACCAGGGAGGAAAGGCTGACGTCAAACACGCCTGGCCTGGAGGCTGGGCAGTGGAGGCG
This sequence comes from Tenrec ecaudatus, assembly GCF_050624435.1. Taxonomy (NCBI): domain Eukaryota; kingdom Metazoa; phylum Chordata; class Mammalia; order Afrosoricida; family Tenrecidae; genus Tenrec; species Tenrec ecaudatus. The sequence continues at coordinate 3,992,383 of NC_134539.1, read as the reverse complement.
AGGGGCTTGCGAAGGGGATCTTCATGTCCCAGCCGGGCCAGGAGAGGGGGGCTGGGTCTATGTAACATCACCACCACTTTATAGACAGCCGATGGTCAAAACCACCTCCTGCAGGGGCACGGCTTTCCCTCACATCCAAGCCCAAACCGCCGTCCTCAGCCGGTCCACTCAGTGACACCGGGGGGACAGGGCACAGGGCAGCGAGATGCAAGGCCGTCAGCTGTACAGAAACACAACGTCCCCCACACACCGGCTGGTGGTTTTGAACTGCCAGCCTTTCAGTGCAGCCAAGCGACTATTCACCGCGCCCCAGGGCACCTGGTGGAGCTTTAAAACCCGGCCCCAGTTACGCATTGGCAAGGCCAGCCGATCGAAACCACCAGCCACTCCGCTTCGCAGGAACGAGGCTTTCCACTCCCGTCAAGAGTGACGGTCTCGGAAACCCACAGGGCCCGCTCCAGCCTGTCCTAGGAGGTGGCTGTGAGTCCGAGCTGTCCCGATGGCAGTCAGTCTGGTCGTGTGGGAACCCCTGAGTCAATGCCAGGGACACGGGGCAGCCCTGTGGGAGAATGGGAACCGCCCAGGGGGATTCCAAGGAGAACATCTGGACAGAAGCAGGCGGCCACCTCTCTCGCGCCGAGCGACCGGCGGATTCAAAGTGCCCACCTTCCCGGGAGCGGCTGACAGCTCAAGGCGGCACCACCAGGCTCCCCCGCCAGGGGATCCGTTTATGCCAATTGCCAGCAACAGCCGTTTGGAGGCTGCATAACACCCGGCCAGTCTCTCTTTTACACCAGAAGCCAACTTGGAAGTTGACCTCGGCGCTGACTGTATACCGGTGTATATGTGCACGGCCGGGCAGCCTATACGCCCATATAAATATCAATACAAATAAAGCTAACTTTCAGTGTGGGAAAACAAAAGCCATCTGACAGGCGGGTGCTGACATAACTCACCGCGGACAGCTCATCTGGTGCGCGCGGCTTCCATTCTCGGTGTAGGCCCCGCCGCGCCAGGCCATGATATACGGTAATGTCAGCGCACAATCTGGATTTACTATAAAGGGGCGCGGGCGAGCTGCAGGGCAGTAAACACTGCGGCCGGTGTATTTCACACTGGGCTGGTTTTTATGAAGAACACTTCACCGCCCAGCCACGGCACCCAGGTGATGGATGGCGAAAGATGCCTGCCAAGCTTCATCATTGTTTGTAAATCTTAACTGTTCCTGCTCACTAACTCTGCAAGCAATTTTCAGAGACAGCGGCCGACAGAAGGACGGCCCCGCTCTCCTGAAGGTTATTCAAGTTGTACGTGGCCCTGGCCAGGCTCCCAGGGGTGGCGCTGGGGAAATCAACTCCACGGGGACCCTGCATCGGGACCCCGGGAAACACCCTCCCGGATCCAAAGGCGAGTAGGGACGGCGGATGCGCTAACCCTACCGGGACCCGCACCCACGGGGGACGACGTGACTCCAGGGTTGAGAGTCCAGTGCGGTTAGCAGTGGCCGGTTTGGGGGAAAGAGGTTGGCCAGGCTCTTCTTGGGCAGCTCCTCTGGGTGGACTGGAAGCACCGATCTTTCCTTCGCGGCTGAGCATGTCTGCATCACTTGGGGTCTCCCGGTTTAGCTTAGCCGTGTCCCTGGGGTGGGGGGCACTGGCTCCCTGCGTCGCAGAAGCAGCAGGCGCGAGGCACGTGTGGCGAGCACAGGGCTGAGCAGGCAGAAGGGGTCCACTCACTGCCCCCCCCCTGCGAGCCGCGCCCACGTTCACTGCAGCTCACACGGGTCACCACCGCACAACGGTGGACGTTGCCCACGTGTCCACCTGCCGGCAGATGCCTCCAAAACATGTGGTCCATCCACACCATGAGGCACCGCTCGGCCGCAAAGAGAAACCAAGTCCGATCCGCACTACACCGCCCTGGTGAACCTGAAGACGAGACGCCCAGTGGGTGGTGCCGTCTGCAGAAGCGGCTGCCGAGGCTCGTGTCAGGGGTAGTCGGTGATGGGGGCGTGGGGGGAGGACATGGTCAGGGAGCAGTGAGATGTGGTGAGGGGAGGGGGCTGGCAGGGATTATGGGGGGGTGCGAAAGGCATGGATCTGAAGTCGCCCAACTGGAAGAGGCTCTCCACGTTTTTACAGTGGACGCAAGAGAAGGGAGAGGAAAAGATAGAGTGGGGAGGGGAGGTTTGGTTGGGCCCCGTTTCCCGTGGATCAAGTCTAAGTTCCATCCAACAGCCAGGAACCCCTAAGACCGATTCCAGAACATTCTCCCTGACCCTGCCCTCCACTCTCATCTTCAGCCGAATGAAGACCCGAGTACCAGCCTTAAATGTTACAACAAACTGGAAACAAGCTCACCGCCCTGCAGTCAGTGCTGACCCCGGCGGTCACTGTTGACGGGAAGAGAAAGCCCTGTCTTTCTCCCTGGGAGCTGCTCATGGTTTCGAACCGCCGACCACGCGGATCGCAGCCCAACATGTAACCGGTACACCACTGGGGCTCCATAAAGGAGCTAAAGATGTTGTAAGAAACCCAGAGCGATCCCCCACCAGACTCACTCGGTGCAGGACAAAATCCTATCTTTTCCAAGAATTATCTGGGGGAAGAGGGTGGGCCTTTTTCACATGCACCAACCCACAAATCCGTGTCCGAGGCGACGGACCACAGCCAAGGGCCGGGACAGAGCGAAGATCTCGAGCAGCGGTTCGCAACCAGTAGGTCGCAACCCCTTTGGGGTCGCACGGCCCTTTCACAGGGGCCGCCTAAGACTGTATTTCTGATGGCCTTAGGAATCAAGACACTGCTCCTCTATCCGTCTCCAGGCAGGTCCGCCCACATGCAGATACGCCCACACAGGGTCACCACAACGTGAAGACCTGTATTAAAAGGTCGCAGCATTGGGAAGGTTGAGAACCACTAATCTAGAGCCATACGTCCTGTTTCTACTCGCGTTTCAGATTGCAAACGTTGTTTGATTTGATGTTTCATGAGTCAGGTCTGTCTGTCTGCAGATCGGGTGTCCATGAGCCAGGTCTGTCTGTAGATCAGGTGTCCATGAGTCAGGTCTGTCTATAGATGGGGTGTCCATGAGTCAGGTCTGTCTGTAGATCAGATGTCCATGAGTCAGGTCTCTCTCTATATAGATCGGTGTCCATGAGTCAGGTCTGTCTGTCTGCAGATCGGGCGTCCATGAGTCAGGTCTGTCTGTAGATCGGGTATCCATGAGTCAGGTCTGTCTGTAGATCGGGTGTCCATGAGTCAGGTCTGTCTGTCTGTCTGTAGATCGGGTGTCCATGAGTCAGGTCTGTCTGTCTGCAGATCGGGCGTCCATGAGTCAGGTCTGTCTGTCTGTCTGTAGATCAGATGTCCCTGAGTCAGGCCTGTCTGTCTGTAGATAAGGTGTCCATGAGTCAGGTCTGTCTACCTGTAGATCAGGTGTCCATGAGTCAGGTATGTGTGTCTGTAGATGGGGTGTCCATGAGTCAGAATCCACTCAGTGGCCGAGAGTTCTGAGTTCGGCCCAGCTGTCCACGTTTGTACTTGAACTCACTTTGAGCTCAAGGAATTGAACTCTGACCACAGAATGCAAGCAGTCCTGACCGTGAGGTGTGGTCACGGCCTTCAAAGTGTTAAGTGTCCTGGTGCTTGTTCCCATGCTTCCTCTAAAGCCCGGGAGTCCTGGTGGCACAGGGGACTACAAGTCGGGGTGCCGACCCCGAGGCTGGTGGTTTGAGTCTCCAGCCACTCCAAGGGAGAATGGAGAGGCTGTCTGCCCCCATGACCAAGGACAGTCTCGGAAACCCACAGGGGCGGTTCTACTCTGTTCCACAGGTGGCTGCAAGTCGGAACCGACTGGTGGCCACAAATGAAACTTGTAGGCCCTTCGTGAACGGGACACCAGAGGTCAGAAGGGACAGCAAAGCCCCATGATATGCTGGGCCAGGAAGAAGGGGGTGCTGGTCTTTCTCAGCAGAGGGCAAAACGCAGGAACAGAGTAACATGCGGCATGCACCATGCCATCGCAGTTTCTCGTGAAACGCCGGTTCAGCAACACCGAGGCCGCCTGCACTGTGACCGTCACCCCCTCTTCCAGGCAGTGCAGGCCACCACCCTGCCTCCACTCAGCCCTGACCGCTCCCCACCAGCCCTCCAACCTCAGCTTCCTGTTCTTCTGCACCCGTCCTGCCCATCAACATGCAGGCACATGGGTGGCTGCGGTGAACCGCCCACAGCGTGCAGTGGGGCTCCCTTCCTCGTTCATGGCCCTCTAACCACCCATCCTCTGGATGGCCACCGTTTTGCTTAGCCATTCAAAGACTAAAGAAATTTGGGTCACTGGCAAGCAGGTCCCCTGGTGGTGTAGTGGTTGCACATTGGTCTGCTAACCTCAGGGTCGGTGGTTGGAAGTCAGCGGCTGCTCCGAGGGAGAAAGACGAGGCTTTCTGCTTCTGTAAAGAGTGACAGCCGCAGAACCCCACTGGGGCGGTTCTACCCTGTCCTGTAGGGTCGCTGTGATTCTGGACTGGCTCGATGGCAGGGGAATTTTTGGTTTTAAGAAGGAAAGGCTGAGTCGTGCCTGCAACTCCAAACTCAGCCACGTGTGAATCCTCAGGAGCCCCAGTGGTGCTGTGTGTCGAGCACCGGGCGGCTAACGATGAGGTCGAGGCTTCAAGCCCACCAGCTGCTCCTCAGGAGGCGATACGCTGGGTCTGCTCCCGGGAGGACATGGTCTCCAGACCCTGCACAGAGGGTGGGGCCTCCTGGGCAGCAGCGGGCTGTGCATGTGTTGTCACGGGGACAAGGGGATCCCCAAAGTTCAGGCCTTCCAAGGGGGAGACTCCACCCAACAGACCCGGGCGGGGTCCTCCCCTCAGTGCCAACAAACACCTGGGGAGCTGCTCTACTCTGAGGCTGGGAGTGAGAACATCCCACACAGCGAAGCAGCTTCCACGCGTGCCCCTTCCCCTTCCTGACCAAGAGGGAGGACAGTCTGTTCCTAAAAGGCAAAGCTTCCCTCAGCGCTCTCTCTCAAAGTCGCACAAAATCAACTCCGTTTCCCTGAAGGCAGGGGGCACAGGGCCTGTCTTCTCTCCAGCAAGCCGCTGCACAATTCCCGGCAGAGCAAAGCCACAACCCCAGGGCCACTGACGTCCCTGAGATGTCCCTCCTCTTGACAAGGGGACATGCAGGCAGCCACGGGGACTGGTGCTCACACCTTCCCTCTCCCCACTGGACCTCCCTGGAGGTGGCTGACTGGAAGGTCGGCAGTTCAAACGCACTAGCTGCTCCCCAGGAGAAAGATGAGGCTGACTGTCCCCCCACCCCCGTCAATAATTACAGGCTCAGAAACTAGACAAGGTCCCTGTCCCCCAATCAAGATTTATAGTCTCTGAAACCCGCAGGGGCAGGTCCTATAGGGTGGCTGTGAGTGGGGACTGAGTCTGGTCCCTCAGTGTTCCTGCCTTGCCGTCCAAACGCCACATCACTCGTGGATGCTTCTCACGCACGGGCTCTCCCAGCAAGAGGCGGCTTCATTCAGTAGGAAAGACAAGACAACAGCAAAGACATCTGTGCCCCCAGCAGCCCCCGCGGTGTCCACGGGAGGGCGGTTAGTGCGGAGGCTCTGGTTAAGGACAGCCTTGTTCTACGACAAAGCCGTGTCGGCTGCATTGATGCCCCATGAACCCAGGTCTATTCGGAAAGACCTTCTGTTAACAGTCGGGGGGCAGGGGCGCTCCAAGGGGATCTCTGGGGCTGAGTCTTGGGGAGCTGCCACCAGGCCTTCCTTCTGAGCCTTGGGCCTGAGCCACTGAGTAAACCCAGGTGGGAAATCAGTCCACCCGCTCCCTGGTGGTGGATACACTTTCGACTTTAAAATTAAACATAAACCAAACATCTGTGGCACAGGCGTGCTCACCACGGAGAAATCTACTCCACCCCACGGAAACGCCATTCAGGGAACCCGTGTCTCCGAAGGGCCCCCCAGGGAAGGCCGATCCGGGTCCCCAGAGAGACCAAGTGTGGAGCTCAGGATTGAAAGGGGGACCACGGTCAATGCTACTTACCTACCCGAGCTCCTCACGGAGACCCCCCCCCCCAGAGGCTCCTCGCCTGCTGCCCAGCCCGGGGGGTGGGGTGGGGGAGCAGGGACAGCCTAGTCCCAGGGAGGAGCCCTGTCCCACACGCCCAGCCCATCTGGGCGCCCACACCTACCACTGGCCTTGGCCTCCGTGTAGGAGGAGCCGTCCTCGAAGGTGAAGATCTGGGAGACGCTCTGGCCCAGGTAGGACGGGGGCGGGTAGTAGGAGTGCATTCGGTACTGGGAGCCCATGGCGTGGCGGCTCTCGACGCTCTTCATTTGCTGGGGAGACAGGAAGGGCGTGAGATGGCTGCACAGGGGCCTCCTCGTCACCATCACCGGGCGGCCCTCAGCCTGGCCCTGCAGCCTCCGGGTCCTCACAAGCCCAGAACCCAGAACCCTCAGGGTCCCTGACCCTCCAGGCCACACCCCTCGTATTCACGAACATCAACGCTTTATCACGCCTCCTTAGAGCATGTCCCACCCATCCCTTTCTCTTCTTCCTAGTGGGCCACCACCTTCCCAAATGAACAAACACCTATCTACCTACCCACCTAACCCCTAATCCCCTGCCTCCACCCGTGAACACCTATCTATCTATCTATCTATCTATCTATCTATCTATCTATCTATCTATCCATCCATCCATTCACTTATCCCCTAGTCCCCTGCCTCCACCCAAGTGAACACCTATCTATCTATCTATCTATCTATCTATCTATCTATCTATCTATCTATCTATCTATCTATCTATCTACCTACCTATCCCCTAACCCACTGCCTCTACCCAAGTTAGCACTGATCTATCTATCCACCTATCCCCAAGTCCCGCCCCGTGCCCATCAAAGCCTGTTTCTTTCCCATATGAAAACCTGGGTCTTTATTTTCCCCTTAGAACAATGACCTCCAACGATACTCGTCCTTCTGTGATTGGCTGGCCTCACTTAGCATCATGTTCTCCACTCCCGCCATGCGTGCGTGAGGTACCGCCCAGTTTAAAAACACCGTTCTTCAGGGTATGTAGTATTCCATCGTGGGCATGTAACGAAGTTTGTTTATGCATTCTGGGGGGAAGCCTCGGAGCCCTGGCTCAAAACCACCAGTCGCTCGGTGGGAAGAATTCAGGCCTCCCTAACCCCGTCAAGGGCCAGTCCTGCCCTGTCCATCTGCTGGCTTTGGGTCAGGGCAGTGGGTTGAGGCGGAGCCACCTTGGTGGCAGGAAGCAACCACAGCACGGTAAAGGGGTGCACATCTGGAGAGGCGTGTCCCCACGGAGGCAGTGCCCCCTGACGCAAGGGCAAGCGTGACTGCAGAGGAGGAAAACGAGGGGCGTGAACGCATCAGGACACGAAGCAGGTCCCTCCACACGTGTTCTCCCTGGCCCCTTCCTGGAGCCCCGTGGACTTCCGGGGTCCCAAAGGGCGATGCCCGCCCCTGGGGTGCTGGCACGATGGAAACGGGGCGGGGGAGATGTGTGATATTGCTAGGGGAGCAGAGTCTTTTCGCTTCCCCAGAAAAAGGGATGGCATGCTAAGTTTGGGAGCTTGTGGTGTAAACTGGGGAGGGGCATCTCCTCCTGCCAAGGGCCTTTGGCCATCTGTACCATCACTCCCCAGCCGCTGGTCAAACAGTGCATCCACGTCCCCGACCTGATGGGTACCCGTCCTCTGGCAGGGTGCGGGATGTCGGCCGGCACTGATGCTTTCTAAGGGGCTCGGTGGCCACAGTGGACTGCTAACCGCAGGATGGGCAGTTTGAAACCACCAGCCGCTCCTCCGGGGAGAGACGAGGCTTTCTACCTCCGCTCAGTCTCAGACGGCTCAGGGCGGGTCTTCCTGTTGTAAGGTCACCGGGAGTCAGTGGCTTCGGTGGTCACGAGTTTGGGTTTGATTTTTGTTCAGGATGCTCTTTAGAGTGGTGAAGAGCAAGGAAGCTGATCTGAGGGCCGAGGGGCGTCTGACTCCAGCCATATGGTATACTGAATGCCATGTCCTACACATGTGCAAGTCGGACGTGCTGAGTGGCCAGATAGGTGAGAGCGGAGAAGGATCGGTGCATTTGAATGTTGGTGCTGGAGTGGAGCAGAGGTACCCTGGGCGGCTAAAAGGACAGACAGATCTGTCTTGCGAGGACAGCGAGACCTCGTCTCACATCCTTTGGACCTGGTGTCAGCAGAGACCAGTCCCTGGAGAGGGACACCATGCTTGGGAGAGGAGAGGGGCAGCCACACGAGGAAAGCCCCCAACGAGAAGCCTGGCCCAGTACCTACATCGATGGCTCACACCTAGGAGCCATTGGGAGGAGGATTGGCGCAGGACTGGGCAGTGCCTGCTTCCTCCTGATGGACTCAGGGCTGCTAAGAGATGGAACCGACTCCACAATCCCTAACAACAACACACTGCCCACCTGGTCTACCCGAGCACCTGGGCCCGCCACACAGACCTGTACACGCTGCCCACCTGGTCTACCCGAGCACCTGAGCCCATGATAGAGCTGCACACACTGCCCACCTGGTCTACCCGAGCACCTGAGCCCACCACACAGACCTGCACACACAGCCCACCCTGGTCTCCAGGAGCACCTGTGCCCACCACACAAACCTGTACACACTGCCCACTCTGGTCTACAGGAGCACCTGAGCCCACCACACAGACCTGCACACACTGCCCACCCTGGTCTCCAGGAGCACCTGGGCCTACCACACAGACCTGCACACACTGCCCACCCTGGTCTACAGGAGCACCTGAGCCCACCACACAGACCTGCACACACTGCCCACTCTGGTCTCCAGGAGCACCTGGGCCCACCACACAGACCTGCACACACTGCCCACCCTGGTCTCCAGGAGCACCTGGGCCCACCACACAGACCTGCACACACTGCCCACCCTGGTCTCCAGGAGCACCTGTGCCCACCACACAGACCTGCACACACTGCCCACCCTGGTCTCCAGGAGCACCTGAGCCCACCACACAGACCTGCACACACTGCCCACCCTGGTCTCCAGGAGCACCTGTGCCCACCACACAGACCTGCACACACTGCCCACCCTGGTCTCCAGGAGCACCTGAGCCCACCACACAGACCTGCACACACTGCCCACCCTGGTCTCCAGGAGCACCTGGGCCCACCACACAGACCTGCACACACTGCCCACCCTGGTCTCCAGGAGCACCTGGGCCCACCACACAGACCTGCACACACTGCCCACTCTTGTCTACAGGAGCACCTGTGCCCACCACACAGACCTGCACACACTGCCCACCCTGGTCTCCAGGAGCACCTGTGCCCACCACACAGACCTGCACACACTGCCCACCCTGGTCTCCAGGAGCACCTGAGCCCACCACACAGACCTGCACACACTGCCCACCCTGGTCTCCAGGAGCACCTGTGCCCACCACACAGACCTGCACACACTGCCCACCCTGGTCTCCAGGAGCACCTGAGCCCACCACACAGACCTGCACACACTGCCCACCCTGGTCTCCAGGAGCACCTGGGCCCACCACACAGACCTGCACACACTGCCCACCCTGGTCTCCAGGAGCACCTGGGCCCACCACACAGACCTGCACACACTGCCCACTCTTGTCTACAGGAGCACCTGTGCCCACCACACAGACCTGCACACACTGCCCACCCTGGTCTCCAGGAGCACCTGTGCCCACCACACAGACCTGCACACACTGCCCACCCTGGTCTCCAGGAGCACCTGAGCCCACCACACAGACCTGCACACACTGCCCACCCTGGTCTCCAGGAGCACCTGGGCCCACCACACAGACCTGCACACACTGCCCACCTGGTCTACCCGAGCACCTGTGTCCACCACACAGACCTGCCCGCCTTGGACTTCCGTCCACTTTTCCTGCGTTCAGGGCTTCCGGTGCACACGGGCCCGCCTGCATTCTGCCGGCTCGGGAAGAGGAGAGACAATGAGGAGGCCTGCTCTGAGGGTGGGGAGGATGCGGAGCCGCCTGGACCAGCTCCCACCTTGATGGACAAACCTAATTAACCTTCGCCACTCTGTGCCAACCTACAGCTCCGGAGTAAACCGGTGACCCAGAAACAATACGTCGCCGTCACCGCCCCCACCGGCCGGCTGTGACACGAGAGACAGCTCTCTCAGCACTATCGGGAGATAAGGTGGGTTAGTGGCTCGGGGACATATGGATCCTGCCCACGTCACACATGAGCTGTCAGAAACAGGACGATACTGTCAGCGGCCAGCAGTAGGCCACTGAGGGCTCACCACCAGGCTGCCGGGCCTTTCTCAGCGAGGGCACAGGGACCCGCTTCACAGAGGCAGAGGCAGAGGCAGGTGGGTGAGCGCGGACAGGCACGGGCAGTTCAGCAGCCCCCAACCTGGCAGAGGACCGCGCCCACGGGGCTTCTCCTGAGCTGGAGCCCGGATGAGGTCAGACCGCAGGTCTTTCTGTTCTCTCTCGGCACCCCGTCCCTTGGTGGGTTGGAACAAGGACCTTCTGATCCACCCGGTGCCCACCAGTGGTGCCGCGCAAGCTGCCCTGGATGGGCTCGAGGAGCCAGATGCCCTCTGTAAGTAATCATGGGAAGCAGGGTCCACATCCGTGTCCAGCTGTGAGCCGATTCTGACTCCAGGCAGCCCAGCGTGGGGCTGGGCAGAGCAGCTCGACGGTGTCAGGGATTAAGAACGGGATGGCCAGAAGTGGGGCTCGATGAAGAAGGCGGCGGCATCAGGAGGAAGGCTTTAGCCCAGCCTGCGTGTGCAGACGACCCAGCCTTGCCCGCTGCAAGAGCGGAGGCCCTGAAGCCCTGGCTGAGGAAGGTCAAGGACGGCGGCTGCAGTGCGGATTACAGCGCGTACAGCCCTCGGTCTGGATGGCCACGCAACGCGAGAGACCAAATCCTCACACCTGGACCAACGGGCCACACCACCAGGATACACGGACCGAAGATTCAACGTGTCAGGGATCTGTCTTGCTTGGATCCACCATCCATGTTCACAGAAGCAGTCGTCAAGAGATCAAAAGACTGCCTGCCTGCACTGGGCAAACCAGCTGCCCACGTCCCGTCAGGTGTTGAAAAGCGAGCAAGGACGATGCGTTTGAATGGCGGTGCCCGGACTGCCGAAAGAACCAACAGATCCCGACTTTGAGTGGCCGTACGGAGCAGGGCAGAACTGCCCGGGTGGGTTTCCGAGACGGCAGCTCTTCAAGGGAGTGGAAAGCCTCGTCTGTCTCCTGCAGACCGGTTGGTGGTTCTGAACCACTGACCTGGCGGCCAACAGCCCATGCGTAACCACAGCGACACCAGGGCTCCATGTGCCGCTACAGCCAGGGGGCGTTTCTTCCTGCGTGTTAGCGCCCGCCAAGGAAAGGGGGAGATAGGGACCACTGGAAAAACGAGGGATCCAAAACCGATCTTAGGAAAAAGGCAGAGAAGCATCAACTACATAGAAATATAAATCAAGCGCTCGGCTGCCAACGGAGAGGGGGCGGTTAGAATGCACCCAGCACTTGGAGGGAGGCTCGCACAGAGATGGGCAGCCGCAGAAACCCCAGGGAGCAGTTCGGCTCTGCCCTGGGTGCACCCCAGGGACAGAAGTGACACCCGCCCTCCATGGAGATCCAAGCTGAGACACGCACTGCAACTGGAGGCATTTCCAGGTACGAAGAACACCGCAGCCAGTCGTTCCCTTCGATGTAACCGACCCAACGCCCACGAGGTGGGCGGCTCATTGCCAAGGTCAGCAGCTAGAAACCACCAGCGGCCCCGCCCGAGAAGAGGCGAGGTTTTCTACTCCCGTAAGTTAGAGCTGCGGTCTTGGAAACCCACAGGGGCAGGTCCACCCTGTTCCACGGGGCACGAGGGAAAATGGACTCAGTGGTGGCGATGAGTTGAGAGGCGAGTAGTCGGGGTTTGCACGCGGCGGTCCGATGCCTGGCTGCCAACGGAGCCATCTGAGGTTCACAGCTAGCACCTGGCTCTGCAGTAGAACGCTTCCACCAAGACTGGCAGCCTCGGAACCCCCTCAGGGCAGTCCGCTGTTGAGTCCGGATGGGCCAGAGGGCTCTGGGTTTGCTGGTGGCCGGGAGCGGCCAGAGGACAGAGGAGAGGCAGCCACTGCGCGCAGAGGCCCCGTATATTTATTTCTGCTTACTCTCCGGGCTCCGCTCCCTCGCCAGCCTGGTACAACATGTTTATTTAAGAGATAATGTGGCCGCGGAGGAGTGCGCCCGGCAATAAACGGCTTTTGCAGGCAATTAAATGCAGAAGCGAAATTGAGCTACTGGTCAGCGGAACCAGCCATCCATCTTGAGTGTCTTCCCGTGTCACCATGGAATCCCTCTCTCCCAACAGGACAGGGATCTATGATTGGGCTACAAATCTCCACCGCCTGGAGCGCAGGGGAGGCAGCGAGAGCGGCTCCCAGGGAGCCAAGGGGTGGGCCGGCCCCGCAGGTAGCTCAGCGTCCCAGGGGCCTATCTTGATGGAAGACAACCAACAGGTACTGTCCAGTGGACTGTGTGTGCGTCCGGCGAGGACGGAGATCTGCACCGGGATTTCAATGGCTGTTTTTCCTCAAGTCCATGGCCAGGCCTTTCTTCCAAAGCACCCTGGGAGGAACTCGAACTGACAACCCCTCAGTGAGCAGCCAAGGGCGTGAATCGTCTGCTGCCTCCAGGGACTGCTTGCCCTTGGCAGACCCATTGCCCTGGTGTGGAGTCCCTAGAGGGTGGTCCTCGGGCCTTCCCTCCGCAGGGTCTACCTGTCAGCAGCCCAGTGCTTGGCCACGGGGCCACCAGAGCTCCTTGAGCAGAAAGACAAAGCACCCAGGGGTCACTAGGAGCTGGAATCTGCTCTATCCCAGTAGGACGGGTGACTAGCCACTCCAGTGACTCGCTGCCACCAAGGTACTGCCTAACTCACAGGGCCCCCACACCTGCCAGCGGAGAACCCCGCTCCACAGGCTTCTGAAGGAGCCCGGCGATGGACTGGGTTACTCTTGGGCTGCAGCTGCCAAATCAGCAGTTCAAACCCACCCGATGCTCCATGGGAGAAAGGTGAGGCTTTCGTTCCCTGACGATTCACACCCCCGGGGGCACTTCCGGCCTGTCCCCCAGCATGGCCGTGACAGCTGGAATCGGCCCTGTGGCGGCGAGTTTGGTGTGGATCTTTCAGAAGGAGCATGCCGGGACTTTCTTCTGCGGCACCTGTGAGTGGACTAGACCCCCCTGCTCTGTCCCCCCCAGTCTAACAACCGAGGGCAGTCACTGTGTGTGTCCCCGCCCCCCACCCCAGGGAGTCCTGACAGAATGAGGGACCCAAGAGTTTAGGAGATCCCACAGTCGACACACAGCTGCTCTCTCTGGCTTGGAGACTTTCTGGCAGGAGCCCCGGTGGCACAGTGGGTTACACACTGGGCTGCTAACTGCAAGGTCCGTAGTTCAAGAACACCCTCGGCTCCTCCCGAGAAAGACGGGGCTTTCTGCTCCTGTAAAGCGTTCAGTCTCTGAAGCCCACAGGGGCAGTTCTACCCTGTTCCGCAGGGTCGCTGAGAGCCAGCATGGACTCGATGGCAGTCGGCTTCTTCTTCTTATTATTATTAATAATTCTTGGTTTGGCTTCTCACTTTCTCTGCAACAGGTCCACACATGGTCCCTTTATACATTCTCCCCGAAAGTCAGCAGGCAGACGGCAACCCAGGACTCCCCAATGGTAGCCCCTGGGTCCTGAGGATCTGTGGGAGACCCTGCCAGATGTAGACCCACGGTCTGCCCCGAATCACCAAGCCAACAGCCCTGGGAAGGACAGTGGGGGGGGGGAGGCTTCCCCCGGAATGGCATCAGGTCAGCTCTCGCTTCTTAGACCAACAGGCTTGACGTGCCTTCCAAGTAAAGACCCACAGGTCTAAAAGGACCTGTACGATGTGGGGTGCTTCCACTTCCGAGGGGCCCGGGGGGGGGCTGCTTCCAGGGCGTCCCAGGCAGCTGTCTTTGCAGCAGCGGGAGGCTAGGCCATTCCCCCTCAATGTCCCCGAGAGGATGACACCCCTCAACCTTCCCATTACAGCCAGGCACTGAACCTCTGAGCTGCTGGGACACCCTATCACAAGTCCTCTCCCTTATCTTAGCGCCAAACTCCTTCCAAAAACGCCTGACGCCTCCAAACGGGACCCAAATGTCACGGGCACCACAGGCTGTAGGCAAGGGGATTCGCCGGGCCTTTCAGGAAGCCTGCGATCTCAGGTCCTTTGAGGGTCCAGCACGAGCATCCACACAGTACAGGGGGCTGACCAGTCATGACCCGCCCCCCAGGCCTGAAAGGGGAACACGGCCGCTCACAAGAACGTTCCAGCTCTCCTTTCTGAACATGGGCTCAGAACACCTCACCCAACGCCATCGAGTCCTTGCCGACCCAGAGGTGGAACTGCCCCTGTGCGTTTCCGAGCCGGTGATTCATGACATGGGTGGGGGGGGTTGAGTGGGGGGGGAGGCCTCCACGTTCTCGCTCAGCGTGGCTGGTGGTTTCAAACTGCTGCCCTTGTGGCTAACAGCTCGATGCAGAACTGCTACGCCACGGGGGGACCTTTCCGTGGGGGCTAAGGTGGTCACAAGCGGGTCCTATTTTGCTGAAGGAAAGAGAAGGCATGACCAAGGCCTCCGTCAACAGCTGCCCCCTTTGCCAGGAGAGCCAAGATGGCTGAGCAGGAATGTGTGGCAGATCCTTGATCAGCAGGGAGAAGATGTGCGACACAGAACTTTCAAAAACCGTCCTGGAATCCAGACTTTCTGGATCCATAGAGGCTGGAAGAGCCCCCGAAACGAAGCGGCCTAAGCTATCCAGATGCGAGGAAAATCCCCTGGAGTCTTTAAACCAACCAGCCTCCCTGGCAGCACTGCTGAAGGATGTACCCACTTCCAGAAGGATCCTCGGTGAGTGGGAGGCAGCTCAAGGAGTTGATAGGTGGGGGGGGGAGCGGTGATAGGGGGACACGAGTGTCTGTCAACGGGGAGAAAGGGCTGCTGGGTGAGAACAGCACGGAGACACCGCGGTGTGGGCTGCCACGTGGTGCTACTCTCGGCAGGAACAGACAGTGGACAAGCCTCAGCCCTGTGGAGGCCGACCCTCAGAGACTGGTCCTCGCCCCTCTGAGTGTCAAGGGGAAGGAGGGGGACCGCCGGAGACGCTGTCACCGGGCACACCGCCCTGACACACGGTGGCCCAGCCTCTTCCGGGCCTTGGAACCTGCCCTGGGTAGACCAGCAGGGCAGAAAGCTCTCTCCTGATAGTACAGAATGCTTTGTTTCACCCCAAACACAGAAAGCTCCTATTGTACCACATATCCACACACACACACACACACACACACACACACACACACACACACACACACTCCACTCCAAGCCCAAAGTGAGTCCACGCTGGCCCCGTGGGAGATAAGACTGGAATCCTCTCCCCTTCCGCCTGCACGGCTCTCCCTCCCAGGGTGCAAGGTCTCTGCGCTCTGGGCCCCCTGCAAAGCCCCGCCCGGGGACAGTGGAGCTTCTCCACGAGGGGCTGCTGAGGCTGGAGGAGACCCCGTGCCACTGGGCGTTCGTGCAAAATGACCTTGGGAAGGAGGACAGGGCACGGGGGCATGGCACACCACCACGCGTGTCTCTCCACCGCGGGTTTGCCGGAACCATCGGGAGGGGAAATCGCCGTGTGCTTCTTGTACAGGGTGTGAGTGTGTGTGTGAGCGGCAGCCTCTGAGTGTCTGGCCTACTGTCTGCGTGATATCGCACCTGCCATGGGTGAGCCGTGTGTGAGTGAGACAGACACACACACACACACACACACACACACACGCACGAGAGACAGAGGACTAACTGCAAGTGTTGTCTGCCTGACTTTTGAATATCCAGTCTACTGTCTGGGTAATACCATACCTGCCACTAGCAAGGTGTGTGTGTGTGTGTCTGTCTGTTGCGTGTGAGTTTCACACACTCATCCAGCCCTCAGGGTACCACCACTGCTTTCCCATCTGACCAAGCATGTGCGTGTGTGTGTGCGTGTGTGTGTGTCTGTGAGTGGGTTTCGCACCCATCCAGGCCTTTCTCAGGGGCTAAGCACATCATGGGCTGGGAGGCTGTGTGTGTGCGTCTATGAGAGTGTGCTTCACACACCCATCCATGCAGCCCTCTCTCGGGGTACCCGCCTACCTGCCACTGGTTTCCCGTCTGGCCGGGCATGTAGGGGGCCGGGAGGCTCCGCAGGCTGTTCTTCACGGGGGAGCCGGCCAGGGGCCCGGCGGCGTCGGCAGAGTCGGCGGCCAGGGCCATGGAGTACTGCGGGTAGTTGTACAGGTTGTTGTAGTACGGGAAGAGGGAGGGCTGGTAGAAGCTGCTGTAGTAGGTGGGGTCCGACACCAGTTCAGGTGCGTTCTCCATGTGCCCCCTGCTGGTGGCGGCCGGGAGATCCTGGATCATCATGCGTCCCTCCGGAACTGTGGGGGGGAAGAGAGAGAAAGGCCAGAAGGTGTGAGTGCCGGGGCCACAGGTGCTGCCGCCTGCAAACCTCTGCAGAGCAGGGGGGCTGACACGCAGGTGACAGACAGCCTGCGACTTCTGCCGCCCGAACAAAAGGCCGTTTCTCAGGGCGGCTGGTCTCTGGGCACAGCAGCCTGGCCCATTCCACCAGGAGACATTTAGCCAGTTGGTCTGCCTTCCTCCACCCAGCCATGCCCACCTGCAAAGCCAGGTGCAGCCAGCTGACCAGGCCGCGGCGTTCTGAATGAACGCAATGAATGGAGTTCGCTTTAACTAAAGTCGATGCCAACACCCCGGGCTCCTAACTCCGAGAGCCAGACAGCTAGGTCAGAAAGTCAAGTCGAACCAGGGGCGAGAAAGTTGAAGCAAACATTGTTTCCTTCGCTTCCTGGCCAGCTGATAGCCGCCCACCCACAGAAAGCTGGAGAGTGGCATAGAGCAGGCAGCCTCTGGGGAGGGTTGGAAAACCAAGATGCTGCTTTTAAGAACGAAGGTGCATCTGATCCACAAACAAACAAACAAACAGCCCACTCAATTCCAACTCGCAGCGGCCCTGCAGGGCAGGACAGAACCACCTTTATAAGTTACAGGAATCAAAGCCTCATCTTTCTCCCAAGGAGCGGCTGGTGGTTTCGAACAGCTGACCTGGCAGCGAGCAGCCCAGCCTGTCACTCACTCTGCCACCAGGGCTCCCTCACCTGACCCAAGCCTTGGCGTGTCCGAGCACCTCATGTGCAGGCAAAAGACGGACCAAGGAAAGTGACTGGAGGCCTCCAGGGCGGGTCAGACGCACCCTGGACAGCCGGGAGGAGGGGCAGATCTGTCTGGAAAGGAGGACCTAAGACGCGAGGGTGGGGAGACTTCACCTCACAGGCTCTGGGGAGTTTACCAGAAGGGGCCGGTCCTTGGAGAAGGACCCCACGCTTCCTCAAGGAGGTGGCAGTGAAAGGGGGCGGTTCTCAGTGAGGTGACTCAGCGGTGACTGTCGCAATGGGCTCCAAGGTGTGAGTGCAGGGGTCACAGGTGCTCCCTGCAAACCTCGGACCCAGCAGTGATTTGTCCTGGGGGCAGGGGGGTCACGATGGGCTGGAATCGACCGGCGAGCAATAGCAAGATGCAGTGAGGCAGGCAGGTCTAGTTGAAAGACTCAACACCGCTGTTCTGTCCACAACCCCTCACGATTCGTGGTGCCGGCCGGTCCCGGGGCGGCCTTCTGCCCGTCACCGCCGGGCACGCGGGCTCTGCTTACTCGGCCAAGAGGCTTTGATGCCTGCCGCCAGGCTTCCTGCTTTTCTCCAGACCTCAAAAGACAACGCCATCTTTCCAAGCACCTGCACGGGCAGCCCTGGTTACACACTGGGCTGCTAACTGCAGAGTCGGCAGTTCAAAACCACCAGCCGCTCTGCTGCAGAAAGGTGAGGCTTCCCACTCCCATAAAGATCTGCAGTCTTGGAAACCCGCAGGGGCGGCTCTACCCCGTCCTCTAGGTTGTCCTGGGTCCTTGGTGCTGTCTTAATACATCGATTAAGCACCTACTATGTGGAATCAGGCTGCTCGCCCAAATGCTGGTGGCTTGCATCTGCTCAGAGGCGCATTCAAAGACATCCACAACCTTCCTGAGACTGCGGTCCTTGTCCACTTAGAAAACCAAAGTTTCAAACTGTACAAACGGTGCTTTTCAAAGGCTACTCCCAATCCTAGTCCAGAGGAGCCTGGTGGACAGTGGGTTAAGCGCTGGGCCGAGATCTGCGGTTGGAAACCAGCAGCCATCGCAGGGGAGAAAAGTGAGGCTCTCTAGGGTACTGCCTTGCCCTACGGGGTCTCCATGGGTCAGAATCGACTCCATGGCACGGAGATTGGCAGCCTTTTTGAACCATAACTAGTTCTGAGTCCCAGAAACACAACAGCAAGACTGTATGGTATCCCCATAAACCTGAGTTAACAATTAAACAAACAAACAAAACCTCATTGCTGATGAGGAAAGTCGACTCCAATTCAAGACAACCCCATGTGTGTCCGAGGAGAATTCTGCCTCCGGGTCTGACGGCTGTCCGTTCTCATTGTGGGCTGGGCGGGGACGACGTCACGTGAAGTGCACCCTTGAAACAAGTGATCAACCCCCCACGGCCCTTTCCCTCCTGTCTCCCACGTGCACTTGATCGCCTTCCCTCACTCGAGTTCCCTTTCACGCACACGTGGTGCGGTGCTTTTCAACTGGGCTGCTAGCCTCCAGGCTGGCAGTTCGAAACCACGGACCGCCCACGAGAGAAAGAAGAGGCTGACTCCTCCTGGGGCAGTTCCGCCCTGTGCTACAGGGTCGCTGAGTCAGAATCGACTCGATGGCCGTGAGGTGTAGGGGGTGAGGAGTCACACCGCAGCAGTGAGCTTTGTTTCAGAATCCTTGTAGAAGCAGACTGACGCGTCTTCTTTTCCCATGGAGAAGCCGATGGCTTCCACCCACCAGTGCTTCCGCTACTTTCTATCCCATGGGCGTTACTGTCCGGTAGGCTCTGGCTCACAGCAACCGTCAACTACAACAGCAGGACACACCACCCCTCCTGCGTCCCCCGTCATCATGCGAGCCCTCGGCTGGACCCTCTGTGTGTGTCCGTCTGCCTCACGGAAGGTCCTCCTCGTCTCACGGACCCTCTGCCTTCCGGGGCACCGTGTCCTCCAGGAACCGCCCCCACCTGATGACATGCCCGAAGGGCGAGAGATTGCGGCTCCACATCCTGGCTTCTGGGAGATGCATCCTGAAATCCGACCCGCTCCTTCACGGGCGATCGATAGCCCGCGTGATAACCACCCTTACTGACTTTGCGGCGCTGTGTGCTGGACTTTGGGCCATGCCGTGTTCACAGGCGTTGACCAGGCAGGCGTTCCTCTGCAGGTGTGTGGAGGCGTCCTGCCTCGCCCTCCTCTGCTATGGGTTCCCAGAGTCCTTTGCTCTCATCCCCGGAGATGTGTTCCCTCAATAACGACAGAAACAAACCCTCAGGTGTCTTACGGGACGTCAGAAAGCACCGAGATAAAACCCAAATTCACAGGCCACATACATCGCCGACTACCTGTGACTCGCAGCGGTCCCCTGCAAATGAGTAATTACATCTCTGGGAGCCTTGGTGGAGTAGTGGTTACCAGCTGGGCTGCTACCTGCAAGGTCAGCAGTTCGAAACCACCAGCCGCTCTTTGGGAGCAAGAAGAGGCTTTCTACTCCCGTAAAGAGTGACAGTCTCAGAACCCCACTCGGGGTCGTTCTGCCCTGTCCAGTGGGGTCACTGTGTCTGGAAGTCGGCTTGATGGAGGGAGCTTGAATACCCACAGTTAAGGGGTGGCCCCGGGTTATGCACTGAGCTGCTGCTCGGAGGTCAGTGGTTCGAACCCCCCGGCCATTCAGAGAGAGGAAGACGAAGCTGTCTCTGCCAGTAAAGATTTAGAGGTTCAGAAACCCATGGGGGCAGTTCTTCTGTGTCCAGGCTGCACCATCATCTTCGGGGCCAACGTGACTCGGGCCTGAGCCCGGGCATCGGGTGTCATCTGCTCACCCAGTCTCAGTCTCTGGAAGCTCCCAGGAGCGAGTGCCTAGCGGTTCCGAACTGTTGGACTTGTGGTTAGTGGCCCAACAGGGAACCACAGCGATGTCCTTTTCTAGAGGTCGGTCCCCCCTGACCACACGTCCCAAGTCCATGGCACGAAGTGTCCCCACCTTGCTTCTGAGGGGCACTTGGCTGGGCTTCTTCCAAGAGGGACTCACTCATTCTTCCGGCAAAGCCAAGCCCACTGCCCGCAGGGCCACCGTGAGTTATGACATACTGCAGCTCCTCATCTTTCCCCCACGGAGTGGCAGTGGGCTCAAACTGCCGACCTTGTGGAGAGCAGCCCGATGCCTACGCCCGCGGGACCAGGGAGGCTCACTGCACGCACTATGCTTCACCAAGACGGTCTGGTGCCTCGGGTCTGTAACTGGGGAGTCTCCAGCATCAAAAACCAACAGCAGTCCCACCCAAGCTATGGCAGACACTGGAGCAGTGCCGGAGAGGGGGAGATGTTCCCACCTCTGCCAACAGCGGTTCCACATCTCAGCCCGTACAGGGTGTGGGGGCAGCAGAGTTCATTCCTGCTTGAGAAACCACTCTGGTCCCTGTCCTGGTGCCCTGGCCCGTGGTGTCACCCTTTCCCCCTGGACCAGCCCTCAGCAATGTGCTTTGTCCATTTTCATCTTGGAACCCAAGGCAGAGCGCCGATTCCGCCCGGCTTGCCAGACCGTCTGCCTGTGAGGGAGCCCGGTGGACCGCACGTGGGGCTGCCCACTGCGCGGTCACCAGCCTCTCCGGGGGGGAAGACGAGGCTGCCGGCTCCCATGACAATGTGTGACCTGAGAGTCTACGGAGCGGCTCCACCGAGTCAGAGCGGACTTGAGGCCTGTGGGTTTGGGTTGGGAACCGAAGAGTCAAAGGGATCGCAAAAGACTGAGAAGCCATCTCCCTTTCTCTGACCTCAGATCCAGCCAGGGTTTCTTCATTAAGCGAAGCTCAGACATCCCATCGCGATGGATAGGCGGACAGACAGAGGATGGAGAGAAAGACGGAGCAGCACTTCTGCGTAGCCAGCGAGGTTCTGTGACCCCAGAACATTAGCGAGCTTTAAAAAGCGACTTAAGTTGCTCTTCGATTGCTCTGTGGTTTGGGACTTTAGAAGAAGGTTAGGATGTGCATCATTACGACACAGGATTTGTCTCACTAGGCAGTCGGTTTATTAAGATTCTAAGCAAATGCATATGTGGGGTTTTTTTTGGGGGGGGGAGTGGATTCCATGGTTTTAATTTCCAACATGGTCACTGTCCTCGGATACAAGTCATGTATGCAAAACCTCTCAGCGTTTCCTGAAAAGATGGGGAGCCTTCGAGAAAAGAGGCTTGGGGCCTCCCCTTCTTGGGAAGGCTGGCTCCAAGCCCTTTTGTGGCCTGAGTCTCCTTCTGAGCTGGCTTCCTTGGCTGTGCTTCCTTGATGCCCTCGGGTCGATTCTGGCTCACAGCAACCCCACAGGACAGGGCAGAACTGCAACTGTGCCATTTCATGGGAAAAGAAAGGCTCGTCTTTTCCCCGAGGAGCGGCTGGTGGGTTTGAACCGCTGACCTCGCAGCGAGCAGCCGGCGTGTGACCACGTGCCACCAGGGCTCCTGGCTGGGTTGAACCCAAAGTGCACAGCGGCTGCGACAGTCAACTCCAGCACGCCACGGACAGTGACGGTGGCCACCCGAGACCCGTCAGTGCCTCGTCTCTCATCCCCATGTTGCTGCCCCCTGCCCATCACAATACCACCTACACCCTGGTCCACAAAGCAGGCCATCCGGTAGCTCCGGGCAGCAGCAGCGGCTGCAGCAGCCTCCGCAGCCCTCTTGCGGCCGGGCTGCACCTGCGGCATGCCCGGGTGCACATGGACGGGGAGGCCTCCCCCACCCGTGCTCTTCACAGAGGTCAGACAGTAGCCTTGAGCACGGCACACTTGTTCACTCCCGCGCGCCACAATCAGGAGGCGCAGGGACACGGTTGCTCCCACCAGGCAATCAGGGACGGGGCTATTTTAAAACACCAGCCGCAGCCCAGAGCCAGCCGGCCTGCCCGCTGGCCACCGCTCAACACCTGCTAGCCGGACACCTCAGAGCCACCAAGGGACCCCAGTGGAGGGATGCTGACCTACCCTTTGTCCCCAGTCCCACCCTGCCCCTGTCCGCCCTCCCCCTACCTGCCGCCGGGGCTGCCCAGCCAGGGAGAGCTGCCCGGTAGAAAGGGGGCCCACTTTTATTGACTCGCAGGGGTTGCTGCTCCGGCGCAGAACTTCCAGCTTGCTATAAAGTTAATGTGCTATTCGGCGTTCATTGCTGCTGAGACTGTGGGGCCGTGTATTTCCTGCAGCCCCCGAAAGGCCATTATCCGTAATTGCCCATTACAGGCGTAATGGCTTCTCCGAGCTCGGTCTCTGACCTCCAGGGCTGTGAGAGGTTACAGCTAACAGCTCCATCTCGCCAAAGTGGGAAGGAAACTTCTTGTTACTCCGTCTCCCGCTCCAGCCCAGAGCCGCCATCGCACCGCTTGGCAGGCCCACTCGATCCTGAATCCGGAACGTTCCAGCTCTCTTGCACCTTCCCCACCTTCACCTCCCACCTGGGAGCCCCTGGTTGTCCCTGGATGGGGTCACGTCGGTTCCGACTCACGGCGACCCTGTGGAACAGGAGAGCTTCCCCATCATGTTTCCAAGATTGTATATGTCTGGATGGAAGCAGACAGCCTCCTCTTGCTCCTGGGGAGCTGGTGGTGGGTTAGAACCACTGATATCTCGGCCAGCAGCTGGGCAGTTGGCCACTGTGCAGCTGGAGCTGGCTCTGCGGGCAAAGAGAAGGTGGAAGCAGGCACACGGCTGAGCGCAGTCTCTAACAACCACACACCCATCCGTGTGGGCCTGGCTCGCCTCTCTGTGCACCCCCACCTCACCCCGAGCTAAGAATCTCTGCCTTCCTGTCCTCTGGGGTGAAGCTTCTTTGAAATGAAAAGATGGCAGCTCGGCAGGTAAAGATGCCCATCTGCCTTTTCTTTAAAGTGAGGAGAGACCAACAAATCAAGGCAACCTGACAGCTTTCCCCAGACTCCAGCCCTGGGTGAGGCGGGCTTCTCACCCAAGGTCAGCAGTTCAAGTCCACCAGCTGTTGGGCCCCCTGCTTCATTCACCAAGCACGGTGTCCCCCTCCTGACCTGTCCGGGGATGGTGAGACTTCACCTCACGTCCTTTGCACATGTTGCCAAGAGAGAGGAGGCCAGCGTGCTGGGAGAAGCGGAGGGTCATCAAAAAAGGACCCTGGCAGGTGGACAGAGGTGGTGGCCGCACAGAAGACACCCTGGCCTCGGTGCCGGGTCCCGCAATTCAGTGCAGTGGCCCCCACATTCAGAGGGGGGGTATGTGGGATGGTTAGCAGGCTACAGGTCAAGGTCAAGTGTGCTCACGGCACAGTTCTTTGGTCAGGCCATTGCTTGCCCGCAGGCAGGCCCCTCTCTGGTCCAGCTCCCCACGGGCCCCTGCCTGTTCAGACAACACCACAGCGGCACTCTCCTCTTGGTTCCAGGACAAAAGCCTCCCGGCAACAGGTCCTCCGCCGGCCTCACCCGGACGGTGCTCAAGCACAAATAAACTCACTCACTGCCCTCGGGTGGATTCCCACTCGCAGCGGCCCCGGAACCGGGGAGACCTCCCTTGGGGTTTCCGAGGCTGAGACTCTTTCCGGGAGCAGGAAGCCTCGTCTTTCTCCCGCAGAGCAGCCGGCTGTTGGCCTCCCGTCGGTACGGCCCTGTCCAGTCGCTGGGACGTGCAGGCTCTGGCTGGAAGAGCCTTCTCAAGTGTATTCGCGGTTGCTGCAGAAACGGCATCTGGAGAGGCCCGTCCCCGGGACGAGAACATCACGCTTGGTGGGGGGGGGGGGGGTCAGGGAAAAAGGAAGGCCCTCAGCAAGATGGACGGACACAGCGGCTGGAAGACACCTCACAACGGTGAGGTCTCCGCAGGACCTGGCCTTGCTCCCCTCTGGGGTGCACAGGCTACGGCTCGGAAACGCCACGATGCACCTAGCAGCCACAAGACATGGCCACCCCTCGTGCCATGTCTGTCTGTCCTGCCGCGGTGGCTTGCATGCTGCCGAGATCCTGGGAGGGCCACCGTGCTAACTGACACAACAGCACAGTCATCCATAGCAGACAGGGGCCGGCGGAGCTTCCAGATTCAGACAGACCAGAAAGAAGATGCTACCACCTCCCACCACCACAGCCGACCACCTTCCCCAAGGACACCGTCACGCCGGCGGGCAGAGGCCTGGAGCCACCACAATGAAGCACTCGCCGCTGACGGGCTCGTAGGCTCGTGAAAACCCACCCAGCAGCGACGTGGGAAAAGCCCAGAAGCTGACGGATGCTCCCGATGGAGGTGAGTCAAGACAAGGCCTCCTAGCAGTCACACGCACATCACGCTGTCCAGCCCGGCCTCACCCAGTGCCATGCCACACAGCGCCGCACGGCTGGGCCTCAGGGCCCTCACACCGCGGTATCCTGAACAGGGAGGGGGACACTTGACGCTGCTGGGACCCCCAGATCCCTGGCGGTGGGACGCAGCGCTGGACATCTCTGCCCACCCCCAGAAGAAGCGACTCTGGCGGCAGAGGGGTGCCGGCTCCGGGCAGCACCTGGCACCGTGGGTGGATGCGTCAACGGGTCACCCCCACCCCCACACCCCTCCAGGAGGCTCGGGGATTTCTCCAGACACCACCCTGGTTTCAAGGGCCAAGGGAAAAGCAGCTTCCCTTGGGTCTTTGGTTGCTTTTAAAACCAACCACAGAGAGGTCATGCCCTGCCGGACAAGGAAAGCTCCCCGCCTACAGAAGCGCTTCTTTGGTTTAATTTATGGACCAAAAGAAGAGCTACACACGCCAGACTCTGGGCCGGAGGACGACGTTCCTTCGGCATCGACAGACTCTCCCTCGGAAGGAAACACAGGGCTCCCTCTTGGTCCACCAGGGAGGGCAGGGGGTCCATCCTGACTCACACAGGCCCCCTGTGCAAGGCGACAACTGTCCCTTCGGGGGCTCTCAGCTGGGATCTCCCCCAAAGGTCACCGGCCCCCACACAGATGAGGCCTTTCAGAAATCCTCCGCGGGGGCTCTGAGTTGGAGCGGGCTTGGCGCCAGGGAGTCTGAAAACAAACCTCTGGACAGGAGCAAGGAGCCCTGGTGGGTCCTGGTTACACGTGGCGCTGCGAACCGCAGGGTCGGCAGTTCCAAACCACCCGCAGCTAGCTCCACCAGACAAAGACGGGGCTTTCTGCTCCTGTAAGGGGGTGGCAGTCCAGACACCCACAGGGGCCCCTGAAAGTCAGCATGGACCCGATGCCAGAGAGTCTGGTTTGGTCTTCACAGGAGCAGATCGCCCGATCTAGCTCCAGAAGAGTCGCCCTTAAGAGGACATCCTCCTGGGCAGCCCCGACAGGTCATTAGATCTCGACGTGCCTCGATGTGTCAACCCCGCTCACAGAGTCTGCCCTTTCCCGCTGCCCCTCTCCCCAGCACGCTGTCCTTCTCCGGGGACTGGCCCCTCCTGACAGCAGGTCCAAAGTACGTGAGGCCCAGGCTGGCCGTGATGGCTGTGCTTCTTGCCGGACAGCTCGGCTGGTTCTTCTGGCAGGCGGCGTCTGACACCCTGCTTCACACGCATCGCTGTCTCCCTTAATCAGTGTGCAACGTTCCCACGTGCAGGAAAGGACTGAAGATGTCCCCCGGCTTGGGTCAGGCCCACCTCCACCCTCAAGCCGACGTCTTTGCCGACCGATGTGCCACGCCGTTTCCTGACTGCGGCTTCCATGAGCCTTGGCTGTGGGCGACCTAGCAATTCCACTCCTGACATACGCACAACGTGCCCGGGGACGCTCTAGCTGCACTGCTCGAGAATCTTCTTCCCGCAAACGCCCACAGGCTGATAAAAGAGCTAACCAGGGCAGGGTCTTGCTCCACAAGCAAGCAGGAAGATGCGGTGGCACGTGGCATAGCAGGACACGCCCGGGAAACGTGGCAGCACGTGGAAGGCCTCAGATGCAAAAGGCCACCCGTGGCAGGATTCTGTTTACACACAAGGTGCAAGCCCCAAACCAGACTCGCTGCCATCGGGCGGATGCTGGCTCAGGGTACACGGTAGAGCTGCCCCTGCAGGTTCCCGAGACTGTACCTCTTTACCGGAATAGAAGGCCTCATCTTTCTCCGCAGAGAGGTGTCAAACTGCTGGCCTCGTGGCTAGAAGCTCTTTATACAAAGTCTAGACGGCACATCCCGAGAGGTAAGAAGTAGGCTGGTGTGCTAGGGGCATAAAGGGTCATGCATTGATCGGCAAACCACAAGGTCAGCAGTCTGAATCCACCAGCTGCTTCCTGGGGCTCCCGTAAAGAGTCGCCGTCTCAGAAATCCACAGGGGATGGCCTACCCTGCCCTACAGGGTCACTAAGAGCCAGCACCGACTTGATGGCCGTGAGTTTTGAAGCTGTTTCTTTGAGGGACCGGAGGGGAGTGGACGGACATGGGGACAGAGGGCGGGTTGATGGGCACAAAGTTGCTTTGAGGGATAAATTAAAGTGCTCAGGAAGCAAATAATGGAGATGGTCTCACAACCCACGCAGGCTAAGACCGCTGGACCGTGCACGTCAGAGGGTGAATTTTATGGGATGTGCGTTTTCTCTCAATTGAGCTGTTATTTTAAAAAAGTAGTCTAAATCATAGAATTTCTGCCTTCTGTTTGCTCAAAAACCAGTGGAGAAAGGTGAGCAGGGGACCAGAGAGATGAATGGAAAACAGTCAAATGGCCAATGGGTGTTTTTTCAGGAAAGAGAGGTTGGTTTTAACTGAACACAGCAGATCCTAATATTTGGGGGGAGTCACAGACTCTGGAGAATCAGATGAAAATGCTGGCCCGTCTTCTAAGAGAATATACATCTCCAAACTCAAGCGACTCTGGGACGTTGGGCCCCTGATCTCACGAGGCACCCAGTCAGTTCTTAAGGCGCGTGGATCTGGAACCAGAGAGACAGGAGGCCCGAGAATCAGGGAAGGCGCTGGACCCCTGGACTGGACGAGCCATCTCCATGCAGCCCGGCCTCCTCCTCCCTGAGACCAGGGGGCGGGTGGTGCCCAGCAAACAGCAATCGGGAACACGGTCAAGACATCGAGATAAAAGGCGGGGGAGATGTGGAACTGAATACGGAATTCTTGAAGAATCCAGACTCTCACTTGAGACCATCTTCAAATGGGGGACCGAGACGCTCCCGGAAAGTCGCCTTCGAAGGAACTGTCAGTTTAGCCTCATGAGTAAGAATTGTCAGCCTGGAGGGCTGTGCTATTTAAAAGCAGATTTATCTGTCTGAGGCCAAAGACTCGATACTCTCGAACTCACTCACTGCCACGGCGTCACTGCTGACTCGCGGCACCCACACCCACACCCACGCCCGTGGCTTTTCAAGACCCAACCACTGACAGTAGAAACCCTGTCTTGCCCCTGAGGAGCTGCTGCTGGCTTTGAACTGCCAACCAAGACAATCATAGCCCAAGGGGTAACCACTGCCCCACCTGGGCTCTGTAAAGGCTCACGAGCTAACTCTTGGGTAAGAGGGCCGGGAGGCAGGGCAGGAGGCCTAGGGGAGCGAACCAACCAGAGGAGAAATAACGTGCGTTCAGACGAAATGGCCCGTCTGGCCCAGGTGACACCCTCAAATTGTCGGGTGGAAGCCAGGTTTGATAAGTATCTCAAAGAACGCACTGCCATCGATCGATGGATTGATTGATCGAGGGGATCCCGCCTCCTGGGAGCCCTGGTGGGGGAGGTGGTGTACATGCTGGGCAGCTAACTTCTGGTCGCGGTTTCAAACCCACCAGCTCGCTCCAAGGGCAAAGGATGAGGCTGTCTGCAGCCTGGGAAACTCCCAGCGCAGGTCTCCCCGCCCTATCAGGTTGCTGGGAGCGGATGGGCATCATCTCGCCAGAAATGACCAGTTGCTGGGAGCGGATGGGCATCATCTCGCCAGAAATGACCATGTTCTCCTGACTTCCAGAAGCCCGACTCTGAAGTCTCATTTCAAATTAAAAACAAAACAAAAAAGCTGTAGTGAACCCAGACAAAGAGGAGCGGTGGGGAGAGCTGAAACTGGAACAGACAGAACCTGAGCCCATTGCTCCTCAAAACCGCCGACTCATGGTGGACCCACAGCAGAGTAGAACGAACCCCAAGTGTCTCTGAGGTTGTGAACCTCTACAGAGGAAGCAGACGGCCTCGTCTTTCTTCCTGGAAGCAGCTAGTGGGTTCCAACTGCTGACCCAGCAGTCAGCAGCCCTCCGCTTACCCCACTACACCACCAGGGCTCCCTCCTTCCTGGGCCGGCAGGGAGCATAGAAGTGAGAGTACGTTCGCCCTCCTGAGAGGACAGGGTGCCGACAAAGAGCCACAGAAGTGACGCGCTTCAAGAGCTCTGTGAAGGGATTGCCGTGGTGCTGTCTCAGGAGGGCTACCCTGAAATCAACCACGGAAGGGACTGGCCGGCTGGCAGACCCACTGACAGGGAGTCGGTCCTAACACTCTGCACCCTCCTAGAACAGAGATCTGCTCTGCAGGGCGTCCTGGTTACGTGTCGGGCTGCTAATTTCAAGGCCAGCAGTTCAAATCCACCAGCCGTTCCCCGGGAGAGAACGGTGAGGATTTCCACTCCCATCGAGATTTAGTGTCTCCCCGAACCCACGGGGGCAGTGCCACCGCGTCCTACAGGGTCACTGAAGGTGGAACTGCCTCGGTGGACGTGCACAGGACTTCACAAGAGCAGAGAGCCTCCTCTTCCTCCCATGGAGCGACTGCTGGGTTTGAACCTTGCTGCTCCCTGCTGTGGCCGCCGGGGCTCCCATGGAATTGACAAAGTGCCTGCTCGTATTGAGCAGGGCCCCAGCGACCTCCCCCAGGAAGACGAGCTCTGGAAACCCAGTAGGTTAGTCAGTCAACAAACATTGATCTGAGCTCAGAGTCGCTGCAACTGAAACAGGTGGAGCGATGAATTCGGATGTTGACTGAGCCACCAGAAACGGCGAGCAGGTCTGTCTTGAAGGAAGCCCAAACAGGATGCTCCTTAGGAGAGTCTCTGTCTCCTGTACACTGGACACGTGGTCAGGAGGGACCAGCTGGAGAAGGGGTCGTGCGTGGGAGGGCGGAGGCGCAGTGAAGAAGCGGGAAGGCCCCTGATGAGACAGACTGATGCAAAGGGCCCACCTGTAACAATGGCGAGGAGGGTGCTGGACGCTGAACGAACGAGGCTGTGACCTGTTGTGCACGGGTCGCTATGAGCCGGGGCCGGCCCCACAGCACCTAGGCAGGGCGAGGAGGAGCCCTCGGGGTCAGCTGCGCCTATGACTCTCAGAAGGGGCGGACTGTGCTTGTCCCCGGCCAATGATCCAGCCGGGGAGGCGGGGAGGGAGCAGAGGCCATTAAAGCGGGGACAAGAAACGGCACCGCTGGAGGCCCGGAGACAACACGGAGAAACAGATGACTAACTCCGGGGCAGAAATCGAGGGAGGAGAACGTGTGTCGGGCAGATTAAACACAGAGGGTTTGGAGCCAATTATAAGACATCAAAGAGAACAAGGCTGGGGAGGACCGCCTCGCTCGCTGCCGAGATAGGAGCCCTTGGAAGAAATACGGCCAACAGGCTCGAGGCCCCTAACGCGCCAAGTAATCTCCAAGCGCCTCGGAGAGGCCCTGCCGCCCACCACGGAGAGCAGAGCCCCTGTCTGTTCACAGGTGTCGTCCCCTGATGAAAGGCAGCGTCCACCTGAAGCAGTAGCTGAGATTAGCCCCCTCGGATGGAAGCGTGCTCAGAAGTCATTCCCACCTGCAGCCGGCTTCTGTGTCTCCACCTTCAAAAACACCCCCTACACCATCTCGCCCCCAAACATTAACAAAGAGCCAAGCAGTCGGCCATCAAGTCGACCCCCTCACTTCTCGACCCTGCAGGGCAGAGGAACACTGGCCACGGTGGGTTTCCCAGGCCGTCAGTCTCTAGGGAAGAGGTACCCCCACTTCCACATCTTGTCAACCCAATCTCTTGGTAGCCTGGGGTGGCCCGGGTAGAACAGTGCTCCCTGGGGCGACCAGAGGCCACCAAGCCTTTCTTCTGACGTACCTCTGGGTGCACCCAGACCTCCCAGCTAACCCCCCAGCACACTGAAAGTGGGCACCCAGGAACTTCTGCAAGGGCAATAATGTCCTTGAGGCTCCCTGGCACTTTCCGTTTTGCCCTAAGGACCAGGCGACCCGCTCTCGGGGGGCTCCTGTCTTCCCTAGCAGTCTCATGCACACACACCTCCACCTGCAAAGTCTCTCAGATTTTCACCCAGATGAGCCACACCAAGAAAGGGCTGTGCATGCCCCCCGTGGCTCACGTGGAACTTCACGACACTTTCGTCCGTGCTGTGGCTGAGGCTGTGGCTGCTGTTTGGTGGCGTTGGCTGGGGTCTGACCCGGCGATCCCGCCTACAGCGGAACAAGATGCCGCCTGCTCCCCCTCCCTGCACGTGAAGCTCAAGTTTTCCGCCTCTGCGGCAGCCCCTCTCCCTGGGCCTTCTTCCTCACGGCCCCTCCACTTCACAAAGCCTTTCTTTCATCGTGGCCCAAAGCACGTGACCCGGTGTCGCGCTATCCTCACGTCTAAGGGCAATCCTGGCTCGACGTCTTCCAAGACAGACTGGTTTGTTCTTCCGGCAGTTCTAAGGGGCGTTGCTGGTGTACTGGCCACATGCTGGATCACGAGCACAAGGCTCCCGAAACCGCAAACTCCACGGGAGCAGAAAGCCTCTGTCTTTCTCCCCGGAAAGGCTGGGGGTTTTGAACTGATAACTTTCTGGTCCCAACGAGCCTCCGTCTCAAACAGCCACAGGGACGGTGGCTGTGTTTTTGGAATACTTCCTCAGTCCTCTTCCTTCTCCGTCCAGCTCTCAAGTGCCCGAGGGGCAGTCTGAGGACACCTGAGCTTGGGTCAGGTGCACCTTGGCTCTCCACGTGGCACCTCTGCCCTTTAAGACTTTACTGTGGGCCTTTCCAGGGTGAGGAGTCCCGTGCTTCCACGAGCATCGAGTGTGGAGCTCAAGACGATGAGACATCAATCTTGCCCCTGTTATCCTGTTGGCCCCGTGGCGAGACCTGGGTCTTCTTGACGTTGGGTCATGGTCCATCCTGTAGGCTGCAATCCCTGGGCTCCACCAGCAAAGGGCTTCAGGCGTCCTCACTTTCAGGAAGGTGGGCTGTGTCTTCTGCATATCGCAGGAGCTTCCTGAGCCCTCCGAGCCTGATTCAACCCCATTCTCCCTCAGCACCAGTCCAGCGCCACTGGCGATTTGCTGGGCAAACGGAGTGAATCGGCGTGCTGAAAGGCTACAGCCCGGGCACACCCCCATGTGAACTCACATCACGTTGCACAACCTCGCCGTCTCTCGGTCTAAGTACATACAGGTGGAATCCCACTCGTCTCAGGGCTATCCACGGTTCATTTTGACCCGCACAGCCGGATGCCTCGGCGCAGTCAATGAAACACAGGTAAACACCTGTCTCTGCTTTCAGTTAAGACCCAAGAAGCATCGGCAGTGACCGCCCCAGGGCCCAGGCCTCTTCTGAATTTCTGGCCACGCTCCCATTCCACGCACTGCTGCAACTGTCCTTCTGGATCACCTTCGGAAGATCAAGGAGAGCGCCTGCCTTTTAAAATGATGCTGCGCAGGCCGCAGTCTAGGTGGCAGGACAACAACGTCTTCAGCACAAATGCCCCTGCTCAGCCGGCACAGGGCCGCACCCTGCTGGCTTCCACATTGCTACCAGGCCGGAAGTGGTGCCAGCTGAGATTTCCAATACCGGCAGGGTCAGCACGCGGGCCATGTTTCATTTGAAAGGCCTGGTAATCTACCTCCAAAATTGAGCCAATGAAAACCGTGTGGATGAGCCCCTCCCTCAGCAGGCACCCGGGTCTTCGTGCAGGGGCCACACCCTGGACCGGAGCTGACCCACGGTCACCGGCCACCATGCCTTCTGTTGCCCGTGGGCCCATCAGAGGGAGCAGATGGGCCTAACAAGACCACCCCTGTGCAAGCAGTGAGTTTACACAGGAGAGGGTGCAAGGTCTCGATCCCACGGCACTTCCTGTCCTGAGAAGACAAGGGGGGAAAGACGGAGGACAAGAACACGCCAGAAAGCAGCTAGCTCGATGACATGCCTGGCGGCATGGTGGGGCCATGCTTAAGTGCTCGGCTGCAGATCAGAAGGATTGGCGGTTTGAAGGAGCCCTGGGGCACAGTGGATTTGTGTTGGGCTGCTAACCACAAGGTCAGCGGTTCAAAACCACTGGCCGCTCCACGGAAGAAAGACGAGGCTTTCTACTCCTGTAAAGGCACAGCCTGAGAAAGCCACTGGGGGAGGGCAGTTCTGCCTGTCCTGCAGAGAACTCTGAGTTGGCATTGACCCGATCAGCGGGTTTGGGGGTCTCTGGCTGGTGGACATTTGAGCAGTTGGCCCTGGAGAAGGCCGTGTGCTTCCTGGTTGGTCTGGTTTTGAGAAAGAGGAAGATGTGCAGTGTGTTACCAGAGAGACCACACCTTAGAGACCCCCTCTGGGGCATGTCACCTGTTTGGTGGGGTCGCTCCTAGCGTGCCCGGGCTCAGCAGCAATGGGTTCAAGCTTGGGTTGTGGATGTTGCACGTGGGTGCTGTTTACTT
Organism: Tenrec ecaudatus; assembly: GCF_050624435.1. Taxonomy (NCBI): domain Eukaryota; kingdom Metazoa; phylum Chordata; class Mammalia; order Afrosoricida; family Tenrecidae; genus Tenrec; species Tenrec ecaudatus. Next base: position 3,959,473 of record NC_134539.1, on the reverse strand, counting down.
GGTTACCTGGCTGCCTACTTTGGGGAATGACTGCAAGCCAAGGGAGACGGCCCACACGGGCATGACCAGGGCTACGAGTCGGGGCCTGGGTTTGACCCCAAGGCGGCCTCGTCCAACACGCGGGGCCCTGCGCAAGTTCTGGGGGGCCCTGCGCAAGTTCTGGAGCCTCCGTTTCCTCCTCAGGAAACAGCCCCTTCTTGAAAGGGCTGCCATGGGGACTGAGCAGGCAAGGACAGCTGTCAGCGGCTGGGAAGACGCCCAGCCAGAGGAAGCCACCCCATCAATGATCGTGGCAACGTCGCCACCTCTGAACACATGGTGCCCGAGAGCCGGGACTTAGGTATTCTCAGCAGGAGGGAGGAGCCCCTGGAGAAGGGCATCATGCTGGTGCAGCAGAGGGTTCACAAAGCGGAGACGGACCCTCGAGGAGATGGGCTGACCCTGTGGCTGCAGCCATGGGCTCAGACGAGGGGACAATGGTGCCGGGCAGTGGCTCATTCCGTGGTGCACAGGGTCGCTATGGGTCTGAACGGACTGCAAAGCACCTCACCACGGCTCAGAGGTGGAAACTGAGCACGCTACCTACTTACAGGGAAGAGGCGAGCCCTGCCCAGCTTCCTGCCAACACGGGCACCCGAGAGAACACTAAGACCAGCCCACGGAGACCCTCCATTCAGCACCACCGCCCATCCTGCCTCCTGGCAACGCAGACTCAGCTGGGGCTGAGCAGGTCTTTGCTTAATCCCCCTCATTATGCTGCGTGGGTTTCCTGCCAGTTTGTTTTTGGGGGTTCTTCTGCTGTTCTTTCCGTTCTACCCAATTCTCCAGCTCCCCGCCAGGGCTGTAAATAACCGCTCCCTCGCTATATTACCTTTCACATATTTATGGACTGTCCTCTCCACACTCCTGCCCATCCATCTTCTTTGTTGCCCTTCCCAGATTCTATGTAGTTTATCTACATCTTTAGATAAAAACAAAGCCAGGTGCTGCCTGGGGGGGGGGGGGGGCGGAAACCACATGCCCGAAGCCAACCCCCCACAAACCTGCAGGGCCCCTTCATCAGAAGCCTCTCTCTCTCTCTCTCTCTCTCTCTCTCTCTCTCACACACACACACACACACACACACACACACACACACACACAGGTGCATGCACACGTCCCTTTGATGCCGTTCTGGCCGCTCTCCCCTCTCACTGGTGACTCCACCTCTCTGATAGTGAACTAGGGGCAGACTGATCAGGGGGGGCAGACACCCACCCCCCAGAGAGTGGACACCCAGAAGCCCCTGCCCAGGGCCAGTCCAGAGGCCAAGGCAAAGCTGCCGAGGGAGTGGGGCGCACAGTCCCCTGCTTTCCTTGCCGAGGTTCCATCCCCCAGTGCCGGCCGCGGCGGTCCAGCAGGGGACGGTCCTCGAAAAGCCTTTCCAGGGTCTGGTTCTGTTATGTGCTTCCTGAGAAATTCAGACAGCGTCTTCAAAGACACCCGGGGGTGGGGCGGGGCTCTGTGCTTTGTTCTAATGAGACTTTCTCAAGGTAACCATGTGAAAACCAGCCCTGGGTGGTTCAGGTGGTTGCCTGGTACAATCCACACCATCCGTATCGGAGTCCTGGGTCATCCACGCTGGAGACCTGGGTTCAAGTCCTGGCAGACGCACCTCAGGCTCGGCCTCCACCTGTCCGCTCGCTGATGGAGGCTGGTGTGCTGCCAGGATACTGAACAGTTGCCAGTCAATCTTCCCCTGAGATGGACTAAGAAAAAAGGCCTGGAGATCTATTTTCTGAAAATCAGCCCGTGGCCTCACTGGCCCCTGGTGATGGGGACAGCCCAGGTCCAGCCAGCACTCCCTTCTATGGTGTCCGGAGAGTCAAGGCCACGTCGATGCCAGATGACCACCTCAAGGTCAGCAGTGGACAGCAGTGCGGCACAGGAACAGAGAAAGCCTTCACACGTGTTCCTGAAGGCATTTCCGGCATGTCCCGACACCCCCATGCGCCCCACAAAGCTGCATGGGCCCTGGAGTCCCCACTTCTGCCAGATGGGTAAGTTCTGACCACATGCTTCAGAAAGTTCCGGAGGAAAACGAAATGAAAAGATGAAAGGATTTTCCCACTAACTTTCTAGAAGTTTCCCTCTGAGGCACGGAAGGGAAGCCAGGGGCCAACAGTGCACGGTGTCCCCCCAACACCCCCACAGTTGCAGTCTCCTGCTAAGGAGCCGGTGTGCAGTGGCGAAGCACTGGGGCCACCAACCACAAGGCCAGCGGTTCAAAACACCAGCAGCAACAGGGGCGGACAGTGGAGACGCTCTGCTCCTGTAATAATAAGTTTTGGCCCCAGACACCAGCGCGGCAGTTCCGCTCTGACCCACGGGGTCGCTGGGAGCCGGAATGACGTGAGGGCAGTGGGTGGGGTTTGGTTCCAATCGAGTCACGGTTAAACAGCATCAACTCCTGCTCCAGAGGAGTGCTTCTGGCTGGGTGGTCAAGCGCTGGGCTAACTGCCAAGTCGGCAGTCTGAAACCACCAGCCCCCCAGGAGGAAAGACGAGGCTTTCTGCTCCTGCACAGAGAGACAGTCTCAGAAACCCCGTCCCGGGACTCGGCATGGGCTTGATGGCATGAGTGGGCTTTGAGCTTGAGAGAGGATGCCACCAGTATCTCGATACCAACCGGGTCCCCAGGTTCCAGCCAAGCTCCCAGCCCAGAGTAGCAGGGAAGACCAGGCAATCTACTTCCAAAAAATCGACCCTCACGGCCCTCGGGAGCAGTTCTCCTGTGACACACACTGGGCGGCTGGGTCAGAGTCCACTCAACGGCCCCAACTGGTCTGGGCAGGAGCCCGGTGGCACAGTGGCAAAGCACCCTGCGGCCAGCCCTGAGGTGGGCGGTTCGAACCCACCAGCTGCTCTGATGGGGAAAGATGAGGCTGTCTGCTCCGGGAGGACTTGCGGCTTTGGCTCTGTCCTGCGGGGTCAGCAGTGGGGTTTCTTGGTGCCTGGAACTGGGTCAGCCTCCTGAGAGTCAGTCATGAAGGGGCAGCAGGAAGGGGGCAGAAGAGATGGGGGAGCCTTGCTCGGACAGCCTGCGCGGTGGCAGAGTTGAGCTCAGCGCCATTTGGCCAGCAGGCCTTGGTGTGGGTGAATCCCGCCTGCTTCCCTGAACTACCACACACGCCCAGGTGTACACGAGCCCCAGGAGCTCCAGCCCGAGCCAGGCCCACTCTGCAAGGAGCATCCCAAGAGCTGGACTGGATGTCAGCTCCCTGCAGACGTTGGACCGACACAACATGGAATGGCCAAGCCCCGACACAGCCGATATTGAGTCCACTCGTCCTTCCCAAGCAAGCCGGGGACTCAGCCTCTTCTCCAGGAGTCCCTGGTGCGTTTGCCCCCAGGAGACACATGTGCATCAGCATCATGCCGGAAGAACGCAAGCAAACGTGAAGCCAGCGTGCAGGTGGAAGAGATGCCGGTTCATGAGCCTGGTGTGGGGTCCGGCTCAGCCACAGAGGTCGAGATTCCCGTGAGCTCCGAGGGGCATTGGCACGGGCTGCCAGTTTTGCAAACTGGGAGAAAGGCGCATGCACAGGGCGATGTCCGCCTGCCTGTGACCACCCAAAGGAGGAGCCCCGTGGGCCCACTGCCCTCCTCAGCTCAGCGTCAACGTGACACTCAGGGCCAGCCGGGTCTCAGGACCCAGGTCACCTCCAAGAGAGGTTAGGTGCCGTCAAGTCAGCTCCGATCCAGAGCCTGTGAAAGCAAGCGCACCCCGACGATAGCCACGGTTCAGCCCACGGCTGCAGTCACCACGTCCGTCCTCTGCCAAGGATCTCCCTCTCTGTCACTGACTCTCGCCCTCACCAGGAAGGAAGTCCTTTTCCAGGGACTGGTCGCTCCCGATAGGATGCTCCAAGCATGTGAGACGCGTCTCTCCATCCCTTTGTTTAAATCATCTTATTGGGGCTCGTCCAGCTCTTTATCAGTCCATCCATCCATCCATCCATCGTGTCCAGCAATTTGGACATTCATTACCATCATCATTCTCAAAACATTTGCTTTCTTCTTGAGCCCGAGATACCATCTCCTCATTTTTCCACCGCCCTCCCCGCTTTCCCTTCCCTTGTGAACCCTTGATAATTTATATATTATTATTTTGTGATATCTTACATTGAACGTCTCCCTTCACCCACTTTTCTTCTTAGAAGCCTCCAGATGTGCATCTTCCAAGAAAGATCCGCCGGTTCTTTCGGCAGTCCCGAGCTCTTTTGTTATTTTTCTCCAGCGCCGTAATTCAAACAAGCCGATTCGTCTCCAGTCTTCCTCATTCAATGCCCGACCTGAGAGGTGAATGAAGACCAGATGCACCTAAGTCTTCAAGCTAGCGTCCTGGCTTTTCATCACCCTAAAGAGGTCTTGTGCAGCAGATGGACCCAGTGCAGCGCACTGCCTGACCTCTGGACTGCTGCTTCCGTGAGCGTGGACGGTGGATCCAAGCGAGAGGAAATCCCTGACGACGTCAGCCCCCTCTCCACTAATCGCGATGTCACCTGCTGGTTCAGTTGTGAGAACTTTGGTCGTCTTGACATTGAGGCTCCATCCATCCTGCGCTCCTTGATCTTCGTCAGCAAGTGCTTCCAGTCCTCCTCACACTCCCAGCGAGCCAGGTTGGCAGGTTAACATTAGCCTCTCGCCCCCCCACCCAACAAATGTACCCACAGGGTTTTCGGCGGCTGGTTTGGGGAGACAGCTGAGGGTGTCTGCTCCCTTCACGGTGTACGGTGTCAGAAAGCCTCTCAGGGTTGCCGTGCGTTGGCATCAGCCTGGAGGCAGTGGATCTGGGCTTTCTGGTTTCCCTGGCTTATTCTGAAGCCCATCACCAGGTCTCTCCTCCCAGGTGCCTCTGGGTGGACTTGACACTCCAATCACATTGATCATGGGCGCCACCAGCCAACGACTCCAACCCTAACAAAAAGGACACTGTGTTCTGGGTCGCGGTTCACACAGCCAGGGAGCCCCCCACTCACGTGTTTCTACCTGCGCTGTTCAGCGACTTTCTTAAGAACGGGTGGCGGGCCCTCGTCCATTCACCTGGCCTCCAGTCACCACAGGGGCAGCTTCTGTGGGCGAATACGGAACGGCACGGGAAGCCTCCAAAGAAGGCGGGAAGAATAAGCAAGCCCTCAGGTCCGAGCGAGGCGTGGCGGACGCTCACCCGGCAGGAGGCAGTGTGCGCTCAGGACCAGTGGTGCTGCGGGAGGCGTCCAAGCTGCGCGGCCAGGCGGCGGCTTAAATAGAAAAATGGCTTACAATGTGGCTAGGTGTGAGTGGGGGCTGTGTGTTTTCTCCACCATCCTCCCGCCTGCGCGCTGAGCAACGCTGGACAGAGACACTGCGCTTTACGAAGCACTGGGGTCGGTACCAGAGGGACCATCACTAACCACATGCGATGCCCCGTGACCCACCTCCCTGCTGAAGCCCACGAGGACGTGAAGCACCTCCAGATGGACATCAGTGATGACAGCCTTCCGGAAGGATCACAACACAGCATATCAAAACAAGCCCAAACCCAACGACCCCACAGGACAGGGGAGCACTGCCCCTGTGGGTTTCTGAGACCCCGACTCTTCACCGAAGTCAAACGCCTCAATTGTCTCCCAAAGAGCAGGGGGTGGTTTCGAACCGCCGGCCTCGCATTTAGCTGCCCAATGCATAACCACTATGCCACCAGGGCTCCTTCAACATTAAAGCAAACAAAACCCTCACGAAGTAAAGAAAACAGAAATCCTCACAACCGGACCAATCAGCCACGTCATGAAAAATGGCAAGGGGAGGGGATGACATTGTCCGAGATGGCACTTGATTTGGGACCCACTAGCCACAATCAGACAGCGGGCACTGAGAAATCAAAAGGACACACCACTGCATGGGCAAAACTGGCTGAACCGAAGCTCTCCCCCAAGTGTTACGGGGCAAGGGTGCCACTCTGAGAACAAGGGGCCCTGACCAGTTCCTGGCATCGCCAACTGCCTGTTACGCACGGCACGTCGGACAATAAGGTCAATGGATGGACGAGAACTGACACAGCTGAACTCTGGTTTCGATGAAGACAGAAGGATGCACAAATCTGTCTTGGGGGAACTCCAGCCGGGACAGGCTTTAGAAACTCGGGACGTGGAGACTTCCTCTCTCAAACTTCGGACGTGACCTCGGGAAGGACCAGTCCCTAGCAGCGCAGGCCATCGTGCTTGGCCAGAGAGAGGCCAGTGAAAGAGAGGAAGGCCCTTCACGAGATGGACTGGCCCAGCGACTGCATCACGGTGTCAACGTCAGCAACGGGCTGTGTTCCCTGCGGTGGCACACGAGGTCGCTCGGCGGGGGAAGGATCGGAGGTGGCTTAAGAACCGGGGGAAATGCCCCGGCGATCTGGGTCCCGCCTAGGGAGCCTTTGGAGCCTTGGTAGCGTAGTGGTGATGCATTGGGCTGCCAACCCCAAGGAGTGAAGTTCGAAACCACCAGATGGCTCCGAGGGAGAAAAATGAGACTTTCCACTCCCATAAAGAGCTACCGTCCTGGAAGCCCCTAAGGGCAGTTCTACCCTGTCCTGTGGGGTCGCTGGGAATCAATATTGGCTCGATGGGGTGAGTTTGGCTTTACAGGTTTGAGAAATCTCCATGCAGTTCTACTTTGTCACAGGAGGTTGCTAGGAGTTCGTTCAGGAGGCCACGGGCTCCCTATGGGCGTCACACACACCAGTGACTCCATGCACGGTGCTTCCGCTGAGCCTTACACGGGCTGCGAGCACGCTCATCTGCCACGTTCAAGCCTGCTGCCGACGTTCGTGTGGCTTTCCGGGTTTCCTCTAATTCTGGGCTCAGGGCGGCGGCTGTCAGTCGGGCCGTGTCCTCTGCTGCTGGAATGGCTTTCCTGGCGGAGCAGCCCCACCGCGGTCGGTACCGGACACAGTCATTGCTAGCCACAGACTGCCCTTATCACCAAACGCAATGGAGCCATCACGTCCATCGCCAGGCTAGCAAGACCAGCCCCAATCGCCTGAAACGTTCTCTCTCTCTCTCTCTCTCTCTCTCTCTCTCTCTCTCTCTCTCTCTCTCTCTCTCTCTCTCTCTCTCTCTCTCTCGCAGATCTTCAGCTGTGGCTCCAGTGGCAGGCAGTCTCGCCGGCAGAGCACAATTTGCAAATGTCTTGCCATGAATACTTAAAAAAAAAAAAATCAACGTTTACTATCCTATCTGAAATGGCCACATAAAAACCCAAGGGAGTCAGAATCCTCCCCAGGACATTTCCATTCTCGTCGGCGTCCGCGGCTGCCACGCTTCACTGGAGGCTGGAGCTTCCTCCTACCCACCTAGACGGAATGGGAAAACCGCCACGATAAAATGGTAATGTGGTCGTCCCCCGAACTAACTCAGCCTCTTCCGCTGGTCCTGAGAGCCACGCTGCTGCTAAAACATGTCCCTTTGCAAGCGTGTCTCCGGCGCCATGCTCCGGGCTGGCTGGGAGAGGAGAGGAGCGTCCATCCTTCACTGGGCATGCCCGACTCGAGTGAGAGACAAGCCAGGGAGAGGGGGGGGCCAGGATGGGGAAGCCCCTGGGGCAGGAGGTGACCCCCACGCAGGGGGAAGGGCCAGTGAGAATGGGTGGGCATGCAGGGTGCCCCTGAGGGGGGCCCAGAGGGATAGCCTTCAGGTCCCGATTGACAAGAGCTCCCCCCCGCCCCCCACCCCGTACAGTCACTTTGTCTACAACGCTGCCCATGAACGGACAGACCTCAGGACACAAACCAGGCCCAGCACCATCTCCTTGGCGACCTGTGAGTCTCTTTGGGGGGACGGAGGGGTGTGTAAGGGGGCTGAAGGCCAAAGAAGACTGAGAGAGCGCGTGACTTTAACAGAAAGAAAGACAAAGAAGCTAGAACAAAACACACACACACACACACACACACACACACGGGGACAAACGCGGAGACTGCTGTGCCCGGTCCTGCCGAGCCGAGTGAATCCCCGGCATCTGGAGGCTTCCCCCCAACATAACACCAGGTGTGCGGACAAGAGGCGGGGTACCCTCGGGAGGTGCACGTCTGAAACAGTGGGTGGCTGAGCCTCCTGAGGCCCCGCGCGAGGGCTGCTGGGAAAAATGCCTCCGCAGACTGGCCGGGCCGGGGTTCCCAGGGCTCATGGGTCCCACCCCTCGCGGCACCGTCTGAGGAGCGCTGTAAGCGGGGGCTGGCTTCGTGCACTGCTCAGAGAAGGTCCGGCATGAGCCAGGAGAACTCCTTCCAGAGCCCCTTCTTCCCCGGGACAGCCGACACCACAGCGCCTGACCGCCGGAATCCAGGCTAAGGCTTGTGGAGACGTTGCCCGTTCCGGCTCTCCCCCTTGGAGGGGCCGGCTCCCCTGGAAATGCAGAGCCAGGGCTTCACAAGCTCCCTTTGCTTTGAATCCAGCAATCCTCACCCTTCCCCCAAGGGCAAAGGAGATGCTGGAGACCTCAAGGTCATGCTGCCACTGTCCCTCCTGTCTGTCCCTGTTCGGGCTATCTGGCGAATCCCAACGCACAGCGACCTGACTGACAGACGGCAGAGAGCAGCAAGGCCGGCTGGTCCTGCACCGTCCTCACACTGGTTCTCCTGCCTGAGCCATGGCTGCAGCCACGGTGGCGGGCCACCCTGTTGAGGACCTGCCTGTTGGGCTGCCCCTTGCTTGACCAAGCACGGTGTCCTTCTCCAGGGGCTGGTCTCTCTGGACGGCACGCCCAGCGTAAGTCAGACAGTCTGCCCGTCCACGCCTCTCACGCTGTGCCTCCTCCCATGACAGATCTGTCTGTCCTTTCTGGCCATCCGTGCCGCTTCCACCATCCTTCCCCAGCATCAGTCAAGGACACAGAACCCCACTGTCTCACTAGGTCACTGGCCTCCTGCAGCCTGGTGGCTTGGTGGTGGCATGTCCTGCTGTTTGCCAAAAGGTGGTTTGGGGCCACAGCCGCTCCGAGGGGGAAAGAAAAAGTGTCGGTCTGCGCCCGTGAACACGGCAACCTTGAAGACCCGGGGGGACGGCGTGAGCCTGTCCTGCACGGTCACTGAGGCAGACGGGGCCGGAGGACAGTGGGGTGCTTCTTTGGTCTCTTACATACTCAACGTCAGGATCAGAGACAGGCACCCACTGCTGAGTCAATTCGACTCACAGTGACCCTCAGAGGGCTCCCGACACGGCCACTCTTTTTCCTCAGCAGCTTGACTGGCATGTAATTCACATGTCCATTCGAAGGGTCGGATCGTATTTTAAAGAGTCGTGATTCCAGTGGCAGGAACTCCTTCTTCCTCGCACCCACTGCTGTTAACTCCCCGCTACACACCAACGTCTCCCGCCATGTCCCTTAAGCCATCAGGTGGAGACCGATTCACGGTGATCCTAGAGGACAGGGTAGAACTGGCCCTGTGAGTTTCTGAGACTGACACCCTTGATGGAACGGAAAGCCACACCTTTCTCCCTCCGAGAGGAGGGTGGTTTAGAACTGCTGACCTTGTGGAGAGCAGCCTGAAGCTTAACCTACTGTTCCACCAGGGCTCCTTCTGCCTTGCTCCTCCAGGGCACCCTGCAGGTGCTGCCTCTAGAGACCTACCTGCCCTAGATTCCATACAGAGAAAGCCAGAACGGAACGGTCGGTCTTTAGGGGGCAGGCAGGCTCATCTTCCACCCAAAGAAGAAAGGCTGGTGGGTGTAAACCATCGACCTTGCGGTTAACAGCCCGATGCCTAACCCGCAGTGCCCCCAGAGCAGGTTGGAAGGACTCACTGTCCACGAGAGCTCGGACGACTCTCCCCTCTCAGGAGAGACCCTGGACCTCGACGTCTCTCCAACGGAACACGAAACAATGAAAAACGGCTACTGTCACCGCAGCTCCCAGCCACGGTTACCGTCAAAGCAGAGCTGCGCCCCAGGGGCTTTCCCGAGGCTTTCTGAAGAGGGTCACCAGGCCTTTCTTCTGAGGTACCTCTGGGGAGACCAGAAACTCCCCAACCTTTCCACCAACTTCACCACTGGCACCACTCCCGATGGACCCCCGTCCTGGGCCGTTAGGAAAACTACATCGTGAAACAGACTTCCAAGCTCCTCGCCCCTGGGTGGAGAGTCAGCCTGGCTATGGACTGAACTGTGTCCCTCCCACCCAAACACCCGTGTTCCTTAACTGCAGGTTTCTTTAGTGGTGGGCACCAGTGGGCATGGGTGGAGAGCCTAATCCCTTCTGAGTGACAGGAAAAACAGGAGAGAAAGATGCATCACACCGGGGGGTGGGGGTGGCAAGCAGATCCCAGTGAGGAATGTCTCCAAGCCAAGGAAAGCCAACGGCCTCCAGATGGTAGCAGAGCAGCCACGGGGCACCAGACCGTGGACGTGGGCCCGCACATCTGTGGGAGAAAGAACGCGTTTCTCTGAGGCCACCACCTGTGGGGTTTCTATCAGCTCCAGGAAGTCCATTTAAAGGGCCTGGGCTCCTCCCTTCAGGGACGAGCAGGGAGTCAGTGGGCCCTGTTTGTGGAAGGCACAGCCTCCTTGGGCCACGTCCCCCGCCCCGCACCCGGGCCAGTGCCCAGGACGTACCAGTGGCCTTGATGTTCCCCGTGCTTTTGAGGTTCAAGGCGCCACAGGGCTCTCTCGTGGGCTAGACTATAGCTAGGCTGGGCAGCGATTCTCTAGTGCGGTAGACACCTACTGAAGCACACACCCTCCGTGACAGGCTCCGATGGGCCAGCCAAACTGCTGCGAGAAGACCAGGATGGGCTGCCACACCTTTGGCTCTGCCCACAGGCCCCATCAGGTGTGTGTGTGTGTGGGAGGGGGGGCTTCCCAGAGATAAAAGGAGAGACGAGACCTCCGACCACCACCAAGAAAGAACAGCCAGGAGTGAACCGGGGTCCCTCTGCGGAGAACCTCCTAAACCCAGGGAAAGGCTGACGCGAAGACATGCAGAGCTGCCCAAGGAACGCGGACAGAAGGAAAACCGCCTTCACCTAGACTTGTCGGAGAGAAGGAGCCTTCCCCTGGAGCTGGGCCCTGACCGCGGACTGCTAGCCCCTGCACTGCGAGAGCGCCCTGGTCTGGTCAGCCGTCGCTCGCAGCGCCTGTCACAGCAGCACGAGGTAACTAAGGCAAGCTCGCTCCGGGGCCACCACCTGGCTCCAGAGATGAAGGAGGGGCATCTGGGCCCATCCGCCTTGACCCTGAACCTTCTGCCCTGCTCCCGGGAGGCTTCAGTTTGTAACTTTCCCTATCGCCACTCTGAAATAACCCGAGAGGAGGTCTTTGTCGTTCTGAACTCTGCCTGGCCTGACAGCCGTCCCCAGATCTCCGTGCGCTTGCCCGGCTGCTTGCCCGGCACCGAGGGGAACTGCAGGGATGGCAGGCCAGACCGGAGTCCACCCTAACATGCCAGCAGTGTCCCTGTCGCTCCTTGCCCTGGACACAAGGAGGGACACCACTCCGCTTGTCCCCGGGCCCCAAATGCCCACCTAGGACTCAAGCACAGCCCAGATCCATCCTCTTTACCCACTCCCCCAGGCAACAGGCCTCTCTTCACAACAGGCAGGTGGAAGAGAACACCCAGGACTTGGGGGCCAGACGGGTCAGGGCCCCAGCCCCAGCCCCAGCCCCGCACAGCCCCCTTGGGGATCAGCCTCTTTACCGAGTATGCAAACATGGCTTCCCAACCTGGGACCATCCAAAACCCAAACCCACCACCCCTGAGTCCATTCTGACACACAGCAACCCACACGGAGTTCTGGGGCCTGGTCCATCTTTCTGTCCGTCTGTTTGTGGGTGTTGGTGTCGTTTGGTTTCCCTTTTTCCCCAATAGTTGTCTTCACCTGTCGTCACTTCCCTGGTTCAGTCGCTTTGAAGAGTCTTCTCCATCAGTTCTAACGGCCCCTCCCTGTAGACCGTGAAAGGAGCAGAGCCTCGTCTTTCTCCCATGGAGCGGCTGGTGGGCTTCAACCACCAACCCTGTGGTCAGCAGCCACCTGATCTCTCCGTGGGGAAGAGCTGCTTACCTTGTGAGAGGCCCGGAAGAAGCAGATGACCATTGTTCACCTCAGGCTCAAAGCTCACTGCTGCCGCCGAGTCAATACCGACTCGGCCAGACAAGGGAGTACTGTGCCCAGGGGTTCCCGAGATGGCAGCTCTTTCCGGGAGCCGGAAGTCTCGTGGTCCCCTGGGGAGCAGCTAGTAGTTTCTAAAGGGTGGCGTCGGAGTGAAGCAGCCCAGCATGTAACCCCTGGGCCCCCAGAGCTGCTGAGTCATCAGACATGGACATCACAGTCACGGCGCACTTTGACGTCACACCTTCCGAACACCCAGACCAAACCCGCAGCCATCGGGTCCCTTCCAACTCACAGCCACCCAGGCTATGGGTGCAGATGGCCTCGTGCTCTCCTCCAAAACGGCTGGTGGGTTTGAACCGCCGACCTTGCCGCTAACAGCCCATCCGGCCGTTTGGAGACACATACACCCCAACACACACAGGAGACCCAGTGCACTGCACAGGGAGAAGGGGCCCATTCAGATAGTAGTGCTGTGACCTGGGAAGTCACGGGACCTTCCAGGGTCTCGTCTCCCGAGTATGAGCGACTGCCACCTGCTCTCGGAGCTGCTCTGTGAGCGACTGACGGGACAGGGCGGGCCCACAAAGCCGGCCCTGGGGCAGTGTGGAGAATCCTCGCCTTCCACATGGGAGCTCCAGGTCTGATTCCAGGCCGATATGTCTCACGAGAGCCACCAGCCGTCTGTGAGTGGTTACAGAAAAGCCGTCACACAGAGACAGAGCAGGCAGAATGGCCCTACTGAGAGACACACGTCTGGAAAGCCGTCCATTTAAGAATCCCACGGATTGCAACGTCTGATCCACAACCCATCGTGGGGCCGGCCTGGCGCAGGACCCAGCTGCATTATATCCCGTTCTGTGTGGGGTTGCCCTGAGTCAGGGACTGGTTTGGGGAGCGTGAAGAACAAAGGCACACGGGAGAGGAGAGGCCTCCGGCCGACGAACAGGCTTCCGGAAGCCTGTGACTCTCCAGGGCCCAACCCTGACACCTGTGGGTCGGCCCTCTCTGAACAGCTTCCCAGCAGGCTTCAGTCCTTCCAGGAGACAAGGGCCTTCAGCTCCCAGCCCAATCCCACCAACCTCCCTGGCCCACTCATTCCCCTGGCCCTGGTTCTCCTTGTCTCCTCTTGAAGCTGGGGCAGGTGCATGGAGGTGGGACCTGACTCTGTGAGAGTCGCCCACAGGGATGTGAAGCCGTAGGACCTCCATCTTTAGGATCCTGAGCAAGCTCTGGCTTGCAGTCAAGCACACACCTTCTGGGAGAGGCCTTGAGAGGAACGTGTGGCTGACTGCCTCCAGGAACTGCCTCCTTGCAGGAGACTAGCACTGGAGATGGTGCCCAGCTTTCATGACTCCGCAGTGTGAGCAGATTCCATGGAGGAATCCCGATCAAAAGGGGGGGCATGTAGAACAGATGTCCAAATTCTCCTGGGAGCCAGTTTCTAGAGCCACAGTGGCTGGATCAACCTCCAAAAACTACTGCTGTGAGATCATACTTAATCATTAAACCTCCCCGCACCCCTCCTCCTCCCAAATCCCCAGATGTCATCTTTGGAGCCCTGTTGACACAGAGGGCTGCTCACTGCAAGGTCAGCAGTTCAAAACCACCAGCCGCTCTGCAGGAGAAAGATGAGACTACGCATTTCCGCAAAGAGTTCAAGCCTCAGAACCCAGAAAGGGGGCACTTCTACCCCCTTCTTTGGGGCCGCTGTCAGCCGGAACGGATGCAAAGCCAGTGCTTGACGCTATCTTTAAAGCAAGCAACGGTTTATCCTCTCAGACCAAGAAGGCGGGCTCGTTGAAGGTCTCACCGCGCAGGATCAGAGACACCGCCCGTGGAAAGGCTCGCCGGGACCCTCGAGTTTGTGTCCATTAGGGAGGGACACCATGGCGGGACGAGATTGGGGGCACGACACACAGAAGTTTGTCAGTGTTCCCACATCGTTCAGACAGACACTGCTGGACAGGGCCCGGTCTGGCTACCTGCGTTCTCACCAACAGAGGAAGAACGAGTGGGCTGTTCGCCGGGCTGCTAACCACAAGGGCAGCAGTTCGAAACCACCAGCCGCTCCTCAGGACAAAGATGCGGCTGTCTACTCCTGTCGTGAGTGACAGCCCTGCAAACCCACAGGGGCAGCTCTACCCTGTGCTACAGGGTCACTGGGAGTCAGAACGGAGCCGCCGACAGCAAGTTCTGAAGAGGGAAAGACAGAGGAGTCCGAAACCTCTGGTACCTGATTCTGGTTTGGGGGATGCAGTGGGGGTTCTCCCCCACCCCCATGTTCCGGCCCGGTCACCTGAGGGCACAGTGGCGGGTGGGCTGGCTGGCACTGGCACCGGCATCGGCATTGGCACCGGCACCGGGGGCTGCGGGGCCCCTCCGCTCTCCGTTATCAGGCACTGGTTGCTGCCGCCGTGCTCCCTCTTGACCAGGATCTCGGCCGCGCTGGGCAGCGGGATGGGGTGGCTGATGCCCAGCTCCTCCTCCTGGGCCTGCTGCCTCCTCAGGGCCACCTGCAACACAGGGACACACAGTCACTCGCAGCACGTGGCGTCACGTGTAGCTGGATAAAACCACACCAGCCCCTACTGGGCCCAGGGGCCGAGGTTCACAGGTCCCGAGGACCAAGTCCAAGAAGCTCTGTATTTTGTCCTTCCACAATCGTTTCTCTGTTGGTGTGAATGCTTCCCCCTGCCCTCCGCCACAAAGCCAGTGGTTCTCAGCCAGCCATTGCTCCACACAAGAAAGAGGAGGCTTTCTACTCCCATCAAGACCAACAGCCTCAGAAGCCCAAAGGGGCTTTTCGACTTCGTCTTATGGGGTCATGGTGAGTCGGAGCCAGTGGAGGGGACCTCTTTCATCCCTGCCACACATCTAACAGTGCCCCCGCCCATGTGAAAGCCTCTGCTTGGCTTTTCAGGGTGTGGGTTTTAACTGTCCTTTTGGGGTGGACACACACCATAGATATATCTCTCACTCAGCACAATACCCTAAATCGTTTTTCAAGCTACCAGGACAGATAACTGCAAATGTGCTGCCCAAGCACAGAATGGGTTTTGGGGATCCCACACACAGTAGGTGCTCAGGTTAATGCCTGTGACCCCCCAAAAAAAGTGAGATCAGGGGCTCCCATGGACACGGGGGGACCACCATGTCTGAGTCACACAGCTCACGAGACCGCGAAGGTGGGAAGCGCCCAGTGCCCACCCACCGATGATGGAGAGACAGGGGTGGTCTATCCAAACAGCAGAATATCATCAGCCGGGAGAAGGCGGGCCACCCCAGGGGACCCAGAAACATACGAAGCTGGGCAAAATCAAACCGACACCAAAGCACACGTTGCAAGAGCTCGCACCCACGAAATACCTAGGAAGGGCGAGTGAATAAAAGCGAAAGGTGGGCAGGAAGATGGGGCACTTCGGGGAAAGGAAGCTTTCCTGAGGGGTGATGAAATCTCGGGGCTCGAGCCACGGAGATGATGACTGTGAGTGCCGGAGGCCGTCTCTGCTAGAGGAGAAAGCCTCATCTTTCTTCCCAGGAGCGGTTCGTGGTTTCCAACCAGTGACCTTGCAGGTAGCAGCCCAACAGATAGCCAAGCACTATCTACGACCCTCCAGGGCTCTTTGAGTGCCGGTTTAGGGAAAACCTTTAGAAACAGAGTGTGGGGTTGTAGCCCAGCACGGCGATTGTCATTAACGTTGTGAATTGTACAGTCAAACATGGTCAGAGTGGCAACTGACGTGTCTAATTTTACCCCTACCAAAGTGTGCGTGTGTGTATGAGAGAGAGAGAGAGAGAGAGAGAGAGAGAGAGAGAGAGAGAGAGAGAGAGAGAGAGACAGAGAGAGACAGAGACAGAGACAACAGGCTACAGGGAAGATTGGCGTCCCTGTGGGTAACCCAGGCTGTTGCTGACTACAAGGAGGGCAGTCTGAAGCCAGCAGGGGCTCCGTGGGTGGGGCGGGGGCTTCTGTAGGATGACAGACAGCCTTGAACCCCATGAGGCAGCGCTGCTCTGTCCTAGAGATCGCTACGAGCGGGCACGACGTGACAGCAATGGGTCTGGTTTGGGTTTGCAGACGACAGAGAACAATCCAGAAGGCAAGAGGACCGGAGGCGGTCTCCCCGGGGTGGAAAGAGCACACGGCTCGGGGCACGGGTGTCACAGAGAAGTTACTGGAAGAGGGAAAGGCCAGAAGTGGAACAAGCCAGAGGTGGGCTGGGCATGTGAAACTCCAGGCAGATGGAAGAGTGAGCCCCAACTGAGGACAGGAGAGCACCTGGCCCCCACCCCCAGAAACCACCTGGTTCTCCTCAACCTCCCTCCTCTTGTGTTGTCTTCAGGGTTGGGGAAGGTTCAGCAAACAAACGAGAAAGGAATTACCCTGCTTGCTGCTTGTAACAAAAGCTCCACTTGGCGAAAGCGACTACTGGTGGCAATGGAATAAGACATGCCCTGGGCACCCGCCGCCCAGATTCTAGTCAAAGGTTCACATCCATGTGGCCCATCGCTTCACATGCAGTAAGATGGCTGTGGTTTGAAACCACACACACACACACACACACACACACACACACAGGTGCGGTTCCTGAGGCTGTCACGCTGGTACACCTCAACTTTCCCCAGCAGAGCGGCCGGTGGGTTTGAACCGCCATCCGCCGGTTCTCCTCAGAACTGTCATCTCCACTGGGGGGAAAACAGAACAAAGCCCACCTGGCAACCGTAGAGGACAAAACAGAAGTGGCCCCGGGGACCACTGAGAGCCTCCTCTTTCTCCCCAGGAGCAGCTGGTGGTTTCGAACCGCAGTCCTTGGGGTAAGCAGCACCACAGGCAGCCCAGTATGGGAGCAAGCTCCTCGGACGTATAACATGATCCAGCCATTTCACTCCCGAGGAGGTAGCTCCAAAGCCTGGAAGCAGACTTTGACAGACACTAGACCCCACTATTCACTGCATCGTTATTCCCAGCAGGTGGAAAACAACCCGCCAAGAGCTGAGCGAATCAGTGACAATGGTTGGTCCACACGGTGGGACAACCACAGAGCCATGAAGCATAAAGGAGTTCGGATGCAACATGGATGAACCTCGAAAACATGGAGCACCCCACTCCCGGACGATACCTCGGAGAGGCTGTCCAGACACACGCTTATCCGTGGTGACCAGTGAGAGGACGTGAACCTCTGTTAAGGGTGATGGGAAAACCCCAAAACAGATAAAGAGAATGATGGAAAGTGAGATAAACGAAACCAACGCCGTGACAAAGGGGGGAGACAGGGAATGTCTTAGGACCTTTCTGTAGCATATTCACCACAGTCAAGAAAACCAGGCCCTCAGCCCTGATTTATAGACCGCTTTAGGGCATTTATGGCTGAAACTTACAAAGCTGATCAGCGTGGGAGCCATTTTACTCCTGAGCAGAGAGATCTCAACTCAGAAAATGTTCACTAGCCAATGACTGAAGGTTAATTAATTAAAGTCCCTGACTTTTCCTAACCAGGGGCTTAGAGGCAGACTGTTAAGGGTTTGGTCAGACATAAAAATAAATCCACTTAGGGGAAAGCGCTGCAGGATCATAAGGCGTATTTATATCCTGATTTACACGTTTCTTACCCATACCCAAAAATGCACAGGTATTTAGTGATTAAATATTGCATATGCCAAGGGCACTCATAAAGATCTGCCCTGCAAGATTGTAAAGGAAATACTATTTAAGTTAAGAAGGGGAGGGGACGCTTTTAAAATTCATTGACATCAGATTCACTTCAAAATGGAATTGCAAGCTCTTTTTACCAAGAGCAAAAAAAAACGTCTTGCTGTGAGGGTTTTTTAATGAATTTGCAGACCACGGTCTGTCTTCAGACAGAGGTGAGAAATACTGAAATTCCACATTCCTGTGGCAATCCTGGGGACTGAAGACGAGCGCCCCTCTCTTGACCATCCCCTCATCTTGACGTCTGGAGTAAATTCACAACCTTCCTGCACATCCTCCACACCAGCTTGTTAAGCCAGCGGCCAGCTCCGTGCCTTGGCTCTTGTATACCTGCCCGTTCAATTTAAACGTCCGAGGCGCGGTTTACGTGAACCACCGGCGTTTCACACCCACTGCAAGCAGAAAAACTCAACGAAAACACATCCCTGTTGGGCGTCAGGGTGCAAACTACTTTCCAACGCGCGCGCGTTCGAACTCTCTGCAGCCCCTGGATAAACTATCTTTGCATCTCAGCCACCTGTTTAAACCGATGGAGCCGCTTCTTGACTGGAAAGAATGTATTTAGTCGCCCCGGAAACTCCAAGGAGGGCTTCCCCAGGGGCTCAACCTTTCCCCTTCGGACGGACGCCCGGTTAGCGACCCACCGGCTGAAAAACACGGTCTTATTTCCGACCAAGGAGCGACGCGAACCCGGGACCCGCGCCCTGCTCCCGCCGCTTGGAGGTGCAGCCCGGGCACCGGGGCCCCAGACCCGGGAAAGCGAAAACTGTTAAAAAGCCAAGAAACAAGCGGCTCAAGATGGCTGGTGCGGGCGTTCCGGGAAGCGCGCGGCCGCCGCGTCCACGGTGGACTTTCCCCGGGAACCCGCCCCAACCCGGGGGCGCCGGGGGCCCCGAAAGGCGAGCCCCAGAGGGGCGACCCCGAGGCGCGGCGGCTCTCAGCATCTCAGCGAACCTGGGGGCCCCACCCGCGGCGGGGCGCGCCCCTCCATCTGCAGCAGCGGAGATTTGGGGGTCCCCCGTCAGCGAGAACCCGCCACTCCCTGCTGGCGCAAAGAACCGGGGTACCCCAGACCCAAGAGGACGCGACTCTGTGCCCCTGGGAGAGGCCGGGGATCCCTGGCGGGGGCTCTGCCGACCCCCAAGGGGCGAGGCCCGCGAGCTCAGCCGCCGCCGTCGGGGTGGACCCGGAGACCTCCCCGAGCAGGCACCCCCGCGCCAGGCCCGCACGCCGCCTCGGAGGCCCCCGGGGCCCCGCGCAGCGGCGGGGACCGCACCTGGCCGTCGGGCTTGCACCCGGGAGCCAGCCCCGGGCACCGCCCGCCGTCTCGTGCAGCCCCGGGGCGGGCCAGCAGCAGGTCGTCGGGGTCCCCGCGCAGCGCCCCAGCTTCACCGGGCCGTGGGGGAGGCGAGGCCCCGCGGTGCTCACCTGCGCGGCCATCACGCGCTGCCTCTCGGCGATCAGGTTGCACTTCTTGCACTGGCAGTCGCGCCACATGCAGAAGCGCTTGTGGCCCTTCAGCGGCGACGCGTAGCCGTGGTTGCGGCAGCGGGCGCACTTGGGCAGCCGCGGGGACTTCTTGCCCGCCGCCCCGGCGCCCGCCGCCCCCTGCAGCGGCCCCCCCGGCTTGCCGAAGGCGCCGGCCTTGCCCGGCGGCGGCGGCCCGGGGTCGTGCGGGGCCTCGGCGGGCGCCGCGGGCTTGTTGAAGGGGTCCTCGTTGGGCATGGTGGCCGCGGGCGCGGCGCGGGCGGCGGGAGGCGTGCGGGCAGCCGCCGAGGAGCAGCCGAGTGGCGAGGTCGGGACGCGGGACGCCAGCGGGGCGGGGGGAGTTGTGCCTCGCCCGCGTTCTTTTTTTTCCTTCCCCCTCTCGCTCCTCTTTTTGGCGCGCACGCGCCCCGCCGAGCTTTTGGATACTTTTCCGAACGCGGCGGGGACCTGCGAGGCCGGGAGGGCTCGCGCTGCGTGGCCCCGCCCCCGGCCCCGCCCCCGGCCCCGCCCCCCGCGTGCGGCGCGAGCCCCCGGGCGCTGCCGTCGGGCCCTGCGCGGCTGCCCGCGCTCCTGCACCCAGCGAGCCCGGCTGCACCGCGCGGGGGTCGGACGCCCGCGGGCTTCGCAGTCGCAGTCACCCCGCCCCCGGCCCGCCCTCCTGCAAGGGGTGGTCACGCAGAGGTCGGAGCGGGGGTCCCGGGAGGGAGCCCTGCTCTGCAGCCCCTGCGCGGCGCGGGTCGGGGCGCCCAGTGCACTAAAATGCCCCGGGGCGGGGGCGGGGGTGCTTTCAGTTCCCCGACCACCGCTTTCCTGCCGGGTGGCCGTTCGCTCGCACGATTCCCCCCTCCTGGCTGCAGGGAACTTTGCTAGAAGTCCGTACTCTTGCTCGCCGCTCGCCCCCACTCCTTCTTAAGCCTTCCAGACAAACTCGGTCCTGGGTTCTGCTGAGAGCATTTTAAAAACCAGGGGTTTGTTTTGTTTGGGAGTTTGGGGGGTTTGTTGGTGGGGGGCGTACCGATGCAGATATTTACAAAACGCTTTCTACAGCCTGTAATCACACTTCAGCCGTCTCCCAGCCGGTCCAACATTCCATCCAGACCTCCCCCGCCCCCGCCCTCACCCGCTGCCCTCTCTGGCGGAACTCCCGGATCCTGCAGCAATTCCATCTCTCCGAGGCTGGCCGGTCATCTCTGGGGCCCCTTCAAACCAACCCGCGCCTCACCTCTGCGGCTCTGCCCATCTTCCGCTTGCACCCTCCTCTGACCCTTCCTGGACGCTCCCCGCCCGCAGCAGCGTTCTGCAGAAGCGTGCGATAGGTTCCATGCAAACCCAAAGGTTAAGACTTCAGCTGGATGGTCCGCAAACTCTTGGCGTGGTGGGCTTTCCCCAGCCTTGCCTGCTTGCCCACCCTTCCTAGAGGTGCGCTCGCCACGCATCGGCCGCTGTCATTCTGGGGGGCTGCCCTAACCTCCCCCGCCCCCCCCTCCCAGCCCCACTGTCCACACTCTGGGCCTAGCCCTGGGGTCTTCTCACCCATTCTCAACCACCAACATTCTCTAATCTGCATTTCCAGCTCATAGTCTCAGGCTCCTCTCCCAGGCCTTTCTTTCAGACTGCCAGTGGAAAAGTACTCCCCCCAGAAGTTTCCAGGAGCCCCTGGGGGCTAGGTGGAGGGGGAGACTCAGATGAATGCCTGAGAGGTTGTGGTTTGAGCCCACCCACTGGCACTGCAGAAGAAAGGCCTGGCCATCTGCTCCCAGAAATGCTCCCCCAGCAAGGGTCTCCTCTACCCAACTGTGCACAGCGGGCAAGAAGGGGTCAAAGAAGTTTCCAGTTCAGCCCCCTACTCTGACTCATGTTGAATCTACAGGACCAGGCAGAGCTGCCCTGTGGGTTTCTGAGACAAGAACTCTTGGGGAGCAGAAAGCCATGTCTTTATCCAGTGGTTTTGAACTGCTGACCTTGTGGTCAGCGCCCCAGGGGTGGAACCCCTACACCACCAGGGCTCCCTCTGCCCTCTCTGGATCCTGATTGATCCAAGTCTTCCACTGAAACATGCCAATTGCTATCATGTTTGATTTACGTGTTATTGTGGGTTTTCTTCCATATTTACATTTCAATGCACCAATGTGGGGCAGAGAACTTGTGATTTTAGAGAAGGAAGTAGGTGTAGGTAGTGACCGGGTGACAAATCCCAGGTTCCCAGGAGAATGTGGCTTCCCTGCTGGGACGACACCACTAGAATCAGTGCAGTGGGTGGGGGTGGGGTGGGGTTGGCTGAAGGCCCAGCATCTGTTGACTCAACTACTGAAACACAGCATGTGATGTCAGGACAGTAATCTTGTGGGCCTTGCACTCAACAACCCCAGAGGGGACACCAGACAGGAGAGGGTGCTAGGAAGGGAGGTCGGGGACGGAGCTGAGGGACCTATCCATATGGTTGGATATTATGCATCCGTTAATGCATGCGTACGGTTCTCATGGAGACGGCCGTAATGGATGAAGCTTGAAAACATGGTGCCAAGTGAAAGAAGCCCCTAACTGAATGAGCCCATGGACTTGTTGTTGTTGTTGTTAGGTGCAATCGTGCTGGTTCTGGCCCATGGCAACCCCGTGTACAACACAATCGGACCCTAGCTGGCTCTGCACCGTCCTCAGTGGTGTCAGGGGTGAGCCCAGTGTCGACCCACCTTCCTCCCTTTCGCTGATCTTCTCCTTTATCAAGCACGATGCCAGTTTCCAGGGACTGGTCTCTCCTGATCACATTTTCAAAGCACTTGAGACCAAACAAAACCAATTATGTGCCAGATCAAAACCGAACTCACTGCCATCCAGTCAATACTGACTCAGAGCAACCCCCGGTGGGTTTCTAAGACTGTAACTGTTCCCAGGAGTAGAAAGCCCAGTCTTTCTCCCAAGGAGCTGCTGTTGGTTTCGAACTGCTGACCATGCAGATCGCAGCCCAATGTGTAACCACTGCACCACCAGGCCTTCTAAATGATGTACAGTCCGGTTCTATTTTTTTGTTGATTTGTTTTATCCATTCGTCCACTTATGAATACTAAGTATGTTCCTATTTTTCCCACCCTCTGCTGAATAATATTACAATGAACTTTAATTCATCTGCATTTTTATATCACAAATTTTTTCTCTTTTTTATATATTATTGCTGGATAATAAAACATTTCTATTTCTAGACTTTTTGATAGTAGCATCATTTTCCATAGACCAGAACAGCATTTCCCATTGTGGTACATCATTCTACAGCCCCCTGGCAGTATATAAAAATCTAAATCTCCTCACCGATTTGCAAGAAGTTGCTATTTTCTGTTTTGCTTTTTGGCCTTTTCATATGCACGAGGTGATAGCTAATTGTGGTTTTGATTGGCATCATTATTGGTTGATGATCACAAACATTTTCTTTGTATTTAGGGGGCATCAGAATGTCTTCATTGGTGAAGAGATTGCACTTGGTCTTTGCCTAATTTATTCTTCCTTTTTATTGTTGAGTGGTTGAAATATTCTATAAATGTTGGAGTCTATAATCTTATTCAATGAATTGTTGACTGGCGGTTCTATTTTTAAAATAGAAACTAATGTGTGTTTATGCCTGCCCGGATGGGTTATTTAATTCTGGATGGCAAACCCAAACCAAACTCACTGCCATCGAGTTGATGCCGACTCACAGACGACCCTGTAGGACAGGGTAGCTCGGCCCCCATTGAATTTCTGAGACTGTAACTTTTTACGGGAGCAGAAGGCTCTGTCCTCCCTCGGAGCAGCTGGTGGTTTCAATCTGCCGACCGCCCGGATGGCAGTGCCTTTTCTTTGGGGTGGGGAATGGGGGTAAAGATGGTGGGTGATTTCCCCTCCTGGGCCGTACTGCACCGTTCCACTCACACGGAAAGAAGAAGGCACCGATTTGAATCCCGGCTGTGTGGCTTACTGAGGCACCCAGCTGACTGAGCGTGACCCAGCCCCTGCCTGAACTTGGGGGCAGTGGTGACACTCCCCTCAAAGGCTGGCACGCAGACTCGGCGGGTCACACTGGTGCAGTCTCGCATGTAGCGGTAAACACTTGTGCGTTCTCTGGCCCGGAGTAGGGTGTCTTTGGTGGCTCCTATTTCTTTATTGCGGAGGAAGGAAAGAAGTGGTTGGATAAAACCATGACCACCACATCACCCCGCAAGAGAAACCCCCAAACCTCAAAGCCACCGAGTCAATTCTGACTCAAATTGACCCCACGAGGCAGGATGAAATTGATAGGGCTGCCCCTGTGGGTCTGAGGCTGTAACTCTTTACTGGAGTAGAAAGCCCCACCTTCCACCTGTACAGCGGTGATTAGTTTTGAACTGCGAACCTCACCGTTGGTACACCACCGGGGCGGGGACCCAAGTGCCTACATAGCTACCTTCTACACTTTGGAAGGACACCTGTGGGGGGAGGGAAGCACCGTGTGAATTGTCTCCACGCGCTTTTGTGACACCTGTACTTGATTGGTTGCTATGGAATCCGATCCAGCTCCTAGCAACCCTGTGTGCCAGTCAGAGTGTGCCCAGCCCCGCGCCACCTCCATCACCTCTGGCACGTTGGCATCCAATCTTGCAGCCACGGTGCTGGTCCAGCTCACCCTCTTGTGTGCTGTCCCTCTCCTTTACCAAGCATGGATGCCCTCCCACTCTCCAGGGACTGGCCACTCCTGGCAGCAACATGTCCGAAGTACGAGAGAGAGAGTCTCACCACCCTCACCCCTAAGGAGCATTCTGGCCAGGTGCCCGGGGTGTTCGTAGTCTGTCTTGACCGACACCGTGGGTAGAAGGCGTGCGTTCTCCGGGCTTCCTGGCCCACTGTCCAGCACTTGCTTATGGGTGTGGGGTGACTAAAAAGCCCCGACTTGGGGCAGGAGCGCCTCAGTCCTTCCTCCGGGGACACTTTTGAGAGGTCTTGTGCAGCGGAAGGGTGGCCTGCAGCACCCTTTTTAGGCTTTCAGCTTTATTGGCACTTCGTCGTCCACATATCATATAATCCAGTCCAGTCATATCGAGGAGTTGGACCATCACCACCACAGTGGTAGAACATTTTCGTTTTCCTTGTACTCATTGCTGTTTGTGTAATTATTATTTTTGAATCATTTTATTGGGGGCTCCTAGAACTCATCATAACCCACACATCATCCATTGTGTCGAGCACAGTTGTGCACTTGTTGCCATCATTGTTTTCAAAGCATTTTCTGTCTACTTGAGCCCTTGGTATTAGCTCATTTGTTTCTCTTCCCTCCCTCCCTTATGAATTCTGGACGATCTATAAATTATTTTTTTCATGTCCTGCACTGTCCAGTGTCTCCCTTGACCCCCTTGTGTGTCGTCCATCCCCGTGGGAGAGGGTTATAGGTAGGTCATTGTGATCAGTTCCCTCTTTCTCCCCCCACCTTCCCCTCCCCCTCCTGATATGGCTCCTCTCAATATTGATCCCGAGGGGTTTATCTGTCCTGTATTCCCTGTGTTTCCAGCTCTTATCTGTACCCATGTACATGCTCTGGTCCAGCCAGATTTGTAAGGTCATGATGGGGGTGGTGGGGGAAAGGAAGCATTAAAGAACTAGAGGAAAGTTGTGTGTTTCATCAGTGCTATACCCTGAATGGCCCGTCTTCTCCCAGGACCCTTCTGTAAGGGGATGTCCAATTGCTTAGATTGGTTTTGGGTCTCCACTCCACATTCCCCACCTCATTCACATTATGACTTTTTGCTCAGGGTCTTTGATGCCTGATACCTGATCCCATCAATACCTCGTGATCACACAGGCAGGTGTGCTTCTTCCATGTGGACTTTGTTGTTTCTCAGCTAGATGGTCCCTTGTTTATCTTCAAGCCTTTAAGACCCCAGGCCAGGGGTCCTCAAAACTACGGCCCGCGGGCCACATTCGGCCCACTGAGGACATTTATCTGGCCCGCTGGTTGTTTTTGTCCCATTTGCTTTTTTACTTCAAAATAAGATATGTGCAGTGTGCATAGGAATTTGTTCATAGTTTTTTTTAAACTATAGTCCAGCCCTCCAACGGGTCTGAGGGACAGTGAACTGGTCCCCTGTTTAAAAAGTTTGAGGACCCCTGCCCAGACACTATATCTTTTGATAGTCGGGCACCATTAGCTTTCTCCACCACATTTGCTTATGCACCCGTTTGTTTTCAGTGATTGTATGGGGAAGGTGAGCATCACAGAATTCAGGATTATTAGAACAAAGTGTTCTTGCGTTGATGGAGTACTTGAGTAGAGACCCAATGTCCATCGGCATCCTTAATACTATGCCTATTAATATATGTACATAGATCTATTTCCCCGTCATACATAAATGTATTTACATTTGTACATGCCTGCATTTAGAGCTCAATAAATGCCCTTTGCCTCCTAGTTCTTTCCTCTATTTCCTTTGACTTTCCTCTTGTCCCACTGTCATGCTCAGCCTTCCTTTGGGTTTTAGTATTTCCTCTCGGTTACACTGACCTTGATCAAGCCCTACCAGAATTCCTACACGCTCCTTGCCATCAATTTTCAGTCACTTGTTGTTCCCTTGTCCCTGGGTTTGTTAACACCCCCTCCAGTGGCCCCGAAGGAGAAAGACAAGAGGCAGTTTTCTCTCATAAACATGACACCCTAGGAAACCCTCTGCCCGCACGGGGGTGCTGCAAGTGGGGCTGTCCAGACAGCACCTGGTGTGAGTAACAGAGATGCAGGGTGTGTGTGTGTGTGGGGGGGATATCTGACGTGGGGAAGGCAGACCAAGCTAGGTCAGCACCAGATGGGATTCACCCAGGCACAAGGGCCAAACCCAGCCACTCGGGCCGTGGGAAAGGTGGGTGGTGGCTGGCGGGGCATTGGGAGAGAGCCTGTGGGATTGGGGGAGAGGGCACAGACATGCCTGTCTGGCACAGAGGAGTCACAGGCTGCAGCCCGGTGGGAGATAAGGGTGAGGCGATAGGGCAGCACCTCGCCTGCCAGGGAAGAACGTGCCCACTCCGCCCTGGCAAGTGCAGAAGGATGGCGAGCTCTGGCCTTGGGGCGAGTGAGGAAGGAGCAGGTCCCTGCTGCGGCCACGTCTGTCTCTGAGCCGCAGGCCCTCGCCTGGTGAAGAAAGCGGTGGGTGAAGGTCAGCAGAGGGTGTGGGGCTTGGGGGAGGGAGCTTTATCATGAGGCCTATCTTCTGCCCCTTTTTGATGCCACCATATCCACAGGTAGAGAAGGGCGGTCAGACTCCCCAGAGCGAGGCGGGAGCCAGCTCTACCCACTCAGTGTGTGTCGGTCACCTCCCCTTACCACATCTGGGATTTCTTACAGATACTTGCCCTCCTCTGTGGTCCCCACCGCTCCCCCACGTGCCCCCGTGTCCGCTGCTTTTCCTCTTTGATTGTCTGGGTCTCATGCAGGATGGGCCTTTGTGGGGTGAACTGACTTAGCGGGCATACAGCTCCCAGGTGCCATCGAGCCCGCTGGACTCAGAGCAGCTCTGTGCCCAGCAGGACTCAGCCCTGTCTGGTCCTGTACCATCCGCACAATTGTCCCTAAGCCTGAGCCCACTGTGGCAGGCACGGTCCTCAGTCTATCCCCCTGAGGGCCTTCCGGGCTTCGCTGCCTCTCCGCATCTCAGCGCAGCTCCTCCCAAATCCGCCCAGGTTGTCTGGAGGTGTCTGACAGTCTGGTGACCCCTTAGCCATGGGAGGAGCCCCGCTGTGGGAATGCGCCGACCTTTCCGCCGCCATCCTCCCACTGACCGCAGCCCGGCCATTCCCAGCTAGCTTCTTGCAGCCGGGGTTCCGATAGCCCCCTGCAGACTGGCCATCGGAGCAGGCCTCCGGGCTGGAGGATGCAGTGGGTGGCGCATGCCGAGGGAGCCCCAGTGGCGTAAAGGTCAAGCACTCGCTGGGCACGGAGAAGTCGAGCCGTTAGCGCCCACCCTGCAGCAGCAACTGGAAAGCAAGGCCGGGGTCGTCCCCCATCAAGGTCAGCGTCTGGAAAAGCCCGTGGGCCGGTTCTGCCCCCGGGCCTGGGGGGGAGGGGGCGCTGCTCCGGGCTGAAATTGACCGACTCCACCCTACTCAAGACCAGTGTTGGCCGCAAGAACAACAACAACCGAAACCTGCTGGGAAAGCGCTCCTGGAGGCTTTCACACGCACCTGACTCCGGACCTGGTGGGGAAGCCGGAAGCAGCCCCCGTGCATTTTGCACACGTGATGGGGGCGAAGCGCGTGGGACATGCCAGGGACCGCCAGGAAACGGACGGATGTGCTCGGAAGCTGTAATCCTCCGTAGAAGCCAGCGTGGCACACTGTGGGCGCGCTGTCTAAAGTGGGGGGGGGGGCTTCCAGGAGATGGGCTGACACAGGGCTGCGCAGTGGGGCCCAACAGAGCGAGGACCGTGAGGGCCACGAGGACCGGGCGGGCAGGGAGTCAACACGTCAGCCACCCCCCAGAACAAGGCGCTCCCAGGGTTGAAAGGGCCTCACCCAAGCCGCCAGGCTCTTCCACAGCCCCAGGAACGCAAGCAAACGCTGGGGAGGGACACCAAAGAACCGTGCTGCTGGCCGAGAATCCGGGCTACCCTGTGGACGCCGGCTGCTGGAAGGACAGACGGGTCACTCTCAGAAGAAACACAACTGCCACGCGTCATCACGAGGCTCCGGCCTGCCTGCTGGGGACACGCCACCAGGAAGGACCGGTCCCTGGGAAGGGACGCGCCAGCTGGGAGAGAAGAGGGACCGACGAGACGAGAGGCCGAAGGACACCCCCACCGAAGACAAGACTGCCCGACAGCCCCAAGACGGACGCAGACAGCAGCAACGGCTTGGTGATTGCCAATCGAACTCAGGCAGCATCTCTCTCTCTCTCTCTCTCTCTCTCTGTCTCTCTCTCTATCTCTCTCGGTTTTCTCATTCCTCAAACTGGAAGGGTCAGTGACTAGGAGGCCAACCTGGGTCGCAGAAGTCAGTGGCAGGGCCTAGGGCAGCCAGCACCAGCCCCCAAGCATACTGGCCTCCCCTCTCTGGGTGTGGGCCGGTGCCATCCTCACACTGCCTCTGTGGCTGAGCCTGTGGTTACAGTCACCGTGTCCATCCACCCGCCCCAGGGCCTCCCACTTTCTCGCTGCCCCTCTGCTTTCCCACGCAGGACATCCTCCTCCAGGGAGGGGTCTCTCCTGACAACCTGTCCAAAGCGTGTAAGACGACGGAGTCCCGCCACCCTTGCCTCTGGGGAGCACCCGGAGGACTTCTTCCTGGACAGATTGGTTTGTGTTGTCAGCAGTCCACGGCCCTGGCCACTTTCATCTCCGGAACCACGATCAACTCCAAGCCAACCAAAGGAGCCCGCTGATGTCGTGGTTACGTGTTGGGCCGCAAGCCACGGAGTCAGCAGTTTGAAACCAGCAGCTGCCCTAGGGAGGAAGATGAGGCTGGGAACCCCCGGGGGCAGTGCTACCCTGCCTGATGGAGCTGCTGTGAGTCAGAAGCGAGTCCCTGGCAGTGAGTTTGAGTTTGGGTTTTGTAAATCACTTAGAGCAAACTGGTTGCAGTCCACAGCCCTGCCGGGAGGGACACACTAGGAGGAAATAGGCCTGCCCCACGGGTGTCCGAGGCCGCCGTCTGGTCACTGAGTCTTTGTCCCTCGGGGCGAACTGTCAACCTTTCCACCCCGTGAGCAGCCCAGTGCTTAACCGCAGCGCCACCAGCGCGCCTCTTAGGAGACGGCGGGCATTCCTTTTCCTTTGTGGGTGGTCAGTGGGAGATTGAGGACAGCCGGTAGCCCGTGTCCCGGTCAGAACAGGGAAACCGCAGAAGGGCCTTGGCAATTTCAGAAAGACGCTGACGTTAGCCAGGAAAAACAACAGCACTGAGCTTAACGCACACGGAAGCAAGGACGATGTCGTCCTGTAGTGGGAAGATGCAAGCCTGCTTGTAAGGGGTGTGCTTTTTCTTCACCAAAATGTGTCTTGAGGATAACCAGCTGATTTTGATCATCCGTCGCTGGTTTGGAATTAACAAGCTGCCCGTGAACTCGGGAACAGGAATTAGAGTCCCAGCATCTGTTTCCTTGTGGGTGGTTTCCTAATCAGTCACTCAAGAAGCCGCAGGAAATCTGGCTTTGAGAAAGAACTTTTCCTTTTGCAAACTTGAATTTGATGGGCAAAATGTAACCACACACATTTACTATTTGCTTTGTTTGGGGTACTTGTGAAACAAGGGCCTGGCAGCTACTGTAGCGTAGATGGGCTTTCCCCTGTGAAAGAGAGGATTCCTTTCTGGCCTTTTAACTGAATAAACCACTCAGTTACTGTCTATTTACTTAAGGGCTTTCTTACACAGTTGAGGCTCTAGAGCAGGGGTCTCAAACTGGAGGCCTGCGGCCGCATGCAGCCCCAAGGTAATTTTTTGTGGCCCATGAGGCTCTGAAGTAAAATGAAAATAGGGGGGAAATGTTATGAAGAAGATAGCGCTTAGGGGAGATCGAGGCGATACTGTGCACACAATTCCCTTGTTACATTTTATTTCAGAGCTTCCTGGGCCACAAAAAATTACCTCGGGGGGCCGCCAGTTTGACACCCCTTCTCTAGGGCAGTGGTTCTCAACCTCCTAATGCCGCGACCCTTTCATACAGTTTCTCCTATTGTGGTGACCCCCAGCCATAAAATCACTTCAGTTGCTACTTCATGACTGTAATTTTGCTAGTTACGAATCATAATACAAATATCTGACATGCGGGATGTATTTTCCTTGTTACAAATTGAACATCATTAAAGCATAGTGATTGATCACAAAGCAATATGTCATTATATATTGTGAACTATTTATGATTTTCCGATGGTCTTAGGCGACCCCCGTGAAAGGGTGGTTGGAACCCCAGGTGGAGTTTCTAAGGAAACTCTGACAGCCTCTGGACTTTCCCTGCTTTCTGCTATGCGTCCATTGAAAAGATCAGGAGCAACAGTGAAAACACATCCTGATAGACATTTTCATTCAAGAGTTCCAAAGTGAACTGGAAGTTAGAATCTATTTTCCAAAGGTGCTCTGATACATCCTCCTGGTCACTCAATAGCCTCTCTCTTGTGGATTTCTCTACAAAGAGACAGTTAGCTCAGCTCCACTTTGCCTGGAGAAAGACCATTCTTCCTGACACAGGCCACGGGGGTGGGGGTGGGGGCGGGGCAGGCATGGATCCAGAGAGAAAAGTAGTGAAAAGAACCACTTGTGGCCCTGGTGGCCTAGTGGCTATGTATTATTGGGCTGTGTAGTAGTCACATCATCTGGTGTCAATTTGAGAGGATTAAGAGTAAAGGGGTGGAGTCTAGGCTGCCAATCAGGTCACAGCTCGATGACCTCATTTGGAGGCACTCAGGAGATAAATAGCTCACTGGAGGTCAGACACACACTCACTCCTTGCGAGACATTCCTGCGGACAAGACACGTGGAACTATGCTAGCGCTCTGGAGCCGAAGGAGCCACATGGAGACCCCTGCCAACCCTGAGGTGCTTCCACTGCCACTGGATCCCCAAGACTTCCCACCACCGGCCTCTGATCTTCCTGCATTTGGTGTCTTTTGCATGAGTTTCGTGAATCTGAAGAGGACTTTATAGATTGGTAATCAGACAAATGAGCTAGTATCGGGCTTATGGACTTGACCTGGACGGGGCTGGGATGCTTTCTCAATATTCAGTTGCTCTTGTAGATAAAGCTCTTTCTTACACACATATGAGTCTCCCTGGATTTGTTTCTCTGCTCCACCTGGACTGACACAGGCTGTGATCCTAAAGGCCGCCAGTTTGAAACTGTCCGAGGCTCCCCAGGAGAAAGACAATGCTTTCCACTCCTGTAAAGCGTTCCAGTCCTGGAAACCACAGGCCAGTTATGACTCAGCACTGACTCCATGGCAGTGAGTGGGTTTTTTTGATTCAAAATTTAAGTCTGGAAGCCTTTGATGGCTGTGTAGATATCCACGATTATGTATTTGTACAAAGAATCCATGTCCCCAAAGACGGCCCAGTCAGGGTTCCACTTTTCCAATTTGTGGGGGCAAATGGCACTGAGCTTAAAACAGGACATCCCACTGCCCTGGGGTCGGGACCCTCTCGGGTAGGGGGAGCTGCTCGCAGGTTTCTAAGGCTGTGTCTCAGCTCTCACCGGTCTGTGGTCCACTGCTTAACCCAATGCACCAGTGGGCTGAGAGTAAGTTCTAGGAACAAAAATTTGCCTCATTACAGACATGCAAATGGGTCAAAATGCTGAGAACCAGTGTTATGTGGGAGGCCAAGAGTCAGGTCTCACTCCATCTTCAGCCCAATGATTGACACAAAGTATTAAAAAAAACCCAAGAGATCTGCCGTTGTAAATGACAGCAAAGGGATCTACTCCACCCCTGCCTCTCCAAAACATCAATCTCGCAAGAGTTGATAATAAGGGTCATGTCCACTTGGGAAGCCCAAAGCCCCTGAGTAAAAGGCTAACACCTCCCTCCCCCTGGCAGGCTTGGGGAGGACGGAGGAGCAGCAAAGGGAAATGGGGAGGAAGTTGGATGCGGGACGTGGCTGGGCAGGATGACCACCAACCACACGATGCAACATGCGTCCCACGTGCTGAGTGGAAACCGATCGGCTCCGTATGCCTTCAAGTGGCTCACGGTAACAAGTTAAAACGCCCACAAGCCTTCGGCCTCCTCTCAGAGCTCCCTCCCAGGAGCGTGCTGGAGCGAGTGGCGCCAGGACGCTAAAGCACCCTTGCGTCAGAAAATAGGCCCCATGGGGTCGGTATGTCACCCGGGAAAACAGAGTCGGAACCCCACTGTCCCAGGTGCACCCACTCTCCCACCACTTCCACTCTGCCATGAACTCTTCACCGGCTGGGCTGCGGTGCCGTCCATCTGTCCAGCCCTCTGGCAGTGCATCTAGAGGAGGCTCTTCCTGGTTCACCTGAGTTCCCGTCCGTTTGTGCCTCCTTCGGCTGCATGGCATGCGTTGAGCGGACCATGCGGGCAGTTCTGACAAACATGTGGTGTGTAATTTACAAGGCTTGGCCTGTTTAGGAGGAGACTTCTGAGGACCGGGAGGTGGGAAGCGTGGGTGCAGAAGGCAGGAACTGGGTCCCTGTCCTGATCAGAGGGAGGGACCGGAGAACCAAGGAAGACCGCCTCCCAGGCACAGTGGCACAAAGTCAGCTGTGCTCGTGGGTGGGCAGCGAGCTGCTTTGTCAGGTGCATTGAACTGAAGAGCCCACAGAGAGGGCATCGACCTGCCCTCACGGCGGGGCTGCAACAGAACCTTCCTGGGCAATGTCTCAGAGAAACCCCCACTGCCCTGGTGGCACAATGGTGGAAGCATTCTGCTACTGACGGAGCTTGGCAGCCCCAACTCAGCCGGCACCTCCCAACAAGGTCCCACTGATAGCCACTCCCGGGGGGGGGCTGGAGGGGGGTGAGCCAGAAATACCAAACGTGTGAGCGTAGAGCCTTAAAAGAAGCAGACTGCTGTATCTTTCACCCACAGAGTGGCTGGTGGCTTCAAGCTGCCATCTGCCTGTTAGCAGCCAACTGTGCCACCAGGGCCCCGCCGGTAAAGACAACAACGTAGAAATCCTAAGTGGGCAGTTCTGCTTTGTCCCATGGGGTCACAGGGAGTCAAAAGTGG
Organism: Tenrec ecaudatus; assembly: GCF_050624435.1. Classification (NCBI taxonomy): domain Eukaryota; kingdom Metazoa; phylum Chordata; class Mammalia; order Afrosoricida; family Tenrecidae; genus Tenrec; species Tenrec ecaudatus. The sequence continues at coordinate 3,926,505 of NC_134539.1, read as the reverse complement.
CTCAGGGACACCCAACAACACCATCCGTGACATCCCCAGGGTGTCCCCAGAGCCCCCTCCGCCTCCTCTACCAGCTTGTCTTGCGGTGTTTTGACACCCCACCTTTTGAGAAGTGAGTGTGCGCCCCTGGCCTGCAAATCCGATGGGCTTCTGGAATGGGAAATGGGAGTGATGACGCGTGACTTCCTGTTTGGAAGCTCAGGCTGAGGGAGGGGCCCTGGGAGGTTGTCAGTCGGCTGGCCCACAGACAAAGCAGAGCTTCCAGGCAACTCAGTGAAACCTCACTGCCACCTCCTCTCTTCTGAGTCCTAGGCGACCCCACAGGACAGAGTACGGATGCCCCCGTGCGTTTCTGAGACTGTCACTGTGAAAGGGGACAGGCAGCTTCGTCTTCCCCCCTCAGAGCAGCTGGTGGGTGGCCCAGTGCAGAGCCAGCAGGTATATAAGGAAGATGGAACTTTGCATACCAGCCCCCAGCACTGAAGAACCCTGGGTCCTATGCAGCCAGAGCGAGCTCCCAGCACACAAGACCTGGCCCGTGCCCTGTCCGCGGACAAGTGGGGCGGCCAGAGTATGTGCATGGCGGGGTGGCTGGAGACTCCATTACCTCATGGACCCTGCTAAGAGCAATAGCTCCCAGGCAGCGAAGGACGCATTTGCACTCCGCAGGGAGGTCCCAGCTCAGCCGTCTACCTCCTAGGACTGAAACCAAGCTGAACTGGAGTCCTGGAGATTCTACAGTCCCCCAGTGCTTGACCCTGAGGGCTTCTGGGATTAGCTGCGCCCTAACCAAACACAGGCGCCAGGCGGCCCACCGAGTGAGTGTCGGGTAGATACCGGAAGGGTCCCTTTTGGAGCTCAACCAGCGGCCCCTGAGAGGCACAGGCAGTCTCTGTGTTTTTAAACAGTTTTATTGGCATTTAATCCACCTATCACACAATTCAATAGTTCAATCATAACAAGAAGAGTTGAACACTATTACACCAATCAATTTTAGAACATTTTCTGCCCGCTCCCCGCCCCCACCGTTAAATCACTTTTAAAATAAGTTGTGTAATCACCATCCTTTCTAGAGTGTTCTCTCCCCCTCCCACATATTGTTTGCTCCCTCAACCCCCTCCCCCTCCCTCTCTCCCCCTCCCTGAGAAACCCTTGCACCAGGTCTTATCCCTGTGCAGAGGCAGCAGACTGCCGAGAAAGATGTACCTCCTGGGACACTATGGAGCAGTGTAGCCTTGTCCTATAGGACCCGCTAGGAGTCAGAAGCCAGTTGATGGCAGTGAGTGGGTTTTCATGAAATAAAGATGTTCTTGTTGTGAGCCATCAGCACACAACGGCCCTCGAGGGCAGAGAGACCTAATGGCCAGATCTCTCCTCTCTCCCAAGTCACTGCTGGATTCGAACTCACAGCTTTGTACCACCCTGAGTGTTTAACCACTGGACCATCGAATAAAACTCTCCCTCACTGGCATCGCACCGTTCTGACTTATAAGCACCCTGTGGGGCAGGGTAGAACTGGCCCTGTAGGTTTCCGAGACCATAGCTCTCTCTCTTTAAGGGGACAGAAAGCCTCAACTTCCTCCTGCAGAGCGGCTGGTGGTTTCAAACTACTGACCTCGCTGTCAGCCACCCAACTCGTAACTCTTCGTACCACCCATGGGTAGCATAGAATATTTTAAGAACTTTGCGTAAATATAACAAGCATTCTGAAGCACCTGAACAGATGGATTAAAAATAAATAAATGGATGAACCCATCATTCAGTGCCTAGTGCCCACCCCGCCACGTGATTTGTTGGAGATAAAGATACAAAGTGGGGCGAGACAGTTCTTACCCAATTGTAGTCAACATTTTAGTGGGGTACAGTGACCAGCATGGGCCAGGGAATAAATATTTTAGGCTTTCTGGACCAAGAGGCAAAAGCCAGGAGAGTCTATACATTCTTGTATAACAAGAGAATACGCGTATTCACAAGAACAAAAAAACGTCGCCGGCAAGACTTCTTACACACTTTGGCCATGCTGCCAGGAGGGGCCCGTCTTGGAGAGGCCCGTCCTGGTTATTGGGTGAGAGGCAGTGGAAGAGAGGAGGCGCCTCAAGGAGATGGATGCAGAGCTGCGGGGCTGGCCGCAGGACCGCGGGTGTTTCGTTCAGTTGAGCGCTAAGTCACTATGGTCAGAGCGCTGGCGCTTGACAAGCACCACCACCTTTAAACTAGAATTAAGAAGAAGTCTTTGAAGCGCAGGTCTGCCAATAAGAAACCCATTGCAAATTCCTCTAACGAATGTGCATAGCGGGAGGAACACACGCTGGTGGGGGTGGGGTCCCCGAGCAAGGTGTCACGTGGTGTGGACGGCAGGTCTATTTCCAAAGCTTGCAGCTAGCTTGCTAAAAATGTAAATCCCGAGCGGCAAACCCAAACACGCAGGTGCACAAGTCTTGGACGCAACTCCAAAATCTGCATCATTAATCCGACTGGGGGGGGGGCGGTCAGAGACTGGCAACACCCCCACCCTCTACCCCTGCCGCCCTGCCCCCCCCCGCCGTGGAGAACAACACAAATGGGGGTGAATGAGCCAAATCAAGAAAGGGTGCAAGTCCATACGAACTAGAAGGCCACCTTCCAAGGAGACCGCGGCAGTCTCGAGGAGGGGACGCGTGCCCAGCGGGGATCTGGCCAAGCTAGCGCCCGCGACCCCATCCCCACTGCCCTGCCCGAGAGCGGTGGGCGCCCTCCCCCGCCCCCGCCCGAATAGGCACAGGAGGCATATCAAGCCCTCAGTCTGCCCCGAGACGGCTCTGAGGAGGCGGCCGGTTTATTTTGAATTTACAAAGACTAATAAACGCTGGGGAAACACAAGGGCATCGTAGCAATGCCACGCGTCCAGACGCCCCTGGCAGCTGAACGGAAACCCCGGGAGGAAGGTTCTACGGGCAACCCCGACCCGGCCGGCTCCGCCCACCACGTGGGGGCCGCCATCTTGACCACGTGGCCGGTGCCAGGCGGATGCTCCCGCGATTTCCGATTCCAGCCGGAAGTCCCGCCCCTGTTCTGTGATTGACAGCGCCCGCTGCCCTGCCCCTCCCCCATCCAGTTAGGGCGGGGCTGCAGTCCACGTGGGGACGTGCGTGGTTTGCGTCCCTGGGGGCGGGGCTTGCACTGGGTCCTCCCTCCGCCCTGCCCGGCTAAGTTCCGGAAGTGACGTCTTCAGATAAAAGATACACAACTCTTAGGAGGGACATTCTGATGGGCCTTGACAGACCCACGTTTCCGGAAATGCACAGTAAAGCGGGTGGTCTATTTTTAATCACTTTATTGGGGCTCACACAACTCTGATCACAATCCATCCATCCATCCATCCATCCATCCATCCATTGTGTCAAGCACATTTGGACATTTGTTGCCCTCATCATTCTCGAAACATTTGCTTTCCACTAGAACCCTTGGTATCAGATCCTCATTTTCCCCTCCTCCCCGCCCCCATGACCCTTGATAATTTATAAGTCACTATTATTTTGTCATGTCTTACACTGTCCAACGTCTCCCTTCATCCACTTTTCTGTTGTCCGTCCCCTAGGGAGGGGGTTATATGTAGATCCTTGTAATCGTTTCCCCCTTTCTACCCCACCTTCCCTCCACACTCCAGTATCGCCACTGGTCCTGAAGGGATCATCCATCCTGGGTTCCCTGTTTCCAGTTCCTATCTGTACCAGCGTACATCCTCTGTTCTAGCCAGATTTGTAAGGTAGAATTGGGATCATGATAGTAGGGGGTAGGAAAGATTAAAAAACTAGAGGAAAGTTGAATGTTTCATCGTTGCTACCCTGCACCCTGACTGGCTCATCTCCTCCAGGAGACCCTTCTGTAAGGGGATGTCCAGGTGTCTACAGATGGGCTTTGGGTCTCCACCCCACACTCCTCCTCATTCACAATGATATGATTTTTTTGTTGTTGTTCTTTGATGCCTGATACCTGATACTATCGACACCTTGTGATCACACAGGCTGGTGTGCTTCTTCCATGTGGGCTTTGTTGCTTCTCAGCTAGATGGCCACTTGTTTACCTTCAAGCCTTAAAGACCCCAGATGCTATATCTTTTAATAGCCGGGCACCATCAGCTTTCTTCACCACATTTACTTATGCATCCATTTGTCTTCAGTGATCGTGTTGGGAAGGTGAGCATCATGGAATGCCACTTTAATAGAACAAAGTGTTCTTTCATTGAGGGAGTACTTGAGTGGAGGCCCAGTGTCCATCTGTTACCTTCATTCTAAATCTAAAAATATATGAACATAGATCTAGTTCCCTATCATCATATATAAATATATTTACATGTGTACATGCCTGTATTTAGAGCTCTATAAATGCCCTTTGCCTCTATTTCCTTTTACTTTCCTCTTGTCCCACTATCATGTTCAGCCTTCATTTGGGTTTCAGTAATTCCTCTCGGTTACATTGCCCTTGATCACGCCCTACCAGGCCTCTTATACCCTCCTCACCACTGATTTTAGCTCACTTGTTGTTCCCTTGTCCCTGGGCTTAACACCACTTCCTTTCCCCCACCTCCCCCACTGCCATGTCCCCCTGGAACCGTAGGTCCTGTTGTTTTCTCCTCCAGATTGTTTACCCTGCATATATTGTCTAGATAGACCTGCGGGTGGTCTGCATTTTTATTGCACTCGAAAAGCCAGGATTGATCGTCCCTTTGAGGACTAAAATGAGCCTGCCCCAAACCATGATGCCTTCAATCGCCTCAACATGCCCGTGAAATTTGGACATCGAATGAGGAAGACCAAAGAAAAATCGGGGAGTGGGAACTGTGCCCACGCAGAGTTCTGAAACCACCATGGCCAGTCTGACTTGGAAGAGGAAGGACAGCCAGGAGGGTCCTTCGAGACAAGGACAGCAAATGCCTGGTTCCTCTCACGCACTTGGGAGATGTCAGGAGAGACCAGGCCCCGGAAGGGGGCATCCTGCCCGGTAGACCAGAGAGACAGCATGAGAAGGCAGCCCTCGATGGGCTGGATTGACATGGCGGCGGCGGCAGGCTCCACTATATGAACCATTGGGAGGGAGGCGCGGGGGCAGGCAGTGTTTCCTTCTGTCGTGCACAGGATTACTGTGAGTCGGAACCCCTCAGTGGAACCTAACACAAACACTACTTTGGGCCCGGCTCACCAGGAATTGGAAACGGCCTTTCGGCCCCAAGTGGGGCAGGGGCCAGCTTACAGAGCACCGTGGGTGAGTGAGCCTGCAGCCCACCCAGCAGGCTCAGAGTGAGGAGCGTGCCTCTTTGTTGCGGGAGGGAACGGGTGTTTGCCATGTGTCGATAGGTGCTCAGGAGTGTGAGTGGCTTCCTCCTCGTAGCCGCCCCGTGGGCAGTCGGACACAGTACTGCCCTGTCGGGCACCATCCTCGGCCCCTGCGAGGTGTGAGCTGACTGTTGCAGCCACTGTGCCCACCCGCCTCATGGGGCACCTTCCTCCTGTTTGCTGAACCTCCCCCAAGGATGATGACCTTCGCCGAGACTGGTCTCTTCTAGCAATTTTGTGCACACATTACAGGGGGCTGCCGAAAGTTTGAGAGCGAATTCCACGGTCCTTTACTTCCATTTTTCAATGAGCTTTTCGAAGCTTCCTCTTTCTGAGTGTGTGTGACATCAAACCTCCTGCCTTCTATTGATACTGTCAAATGCCAGCCTCTCCAGTACAATGACCTCTTTTGGGTTTCCGAGGCTGCAAGTCTTAATGGGAGTAGAAAGCCTCATCTGTCTCCCACAGAGCAGCTGGTGGTTTCGAACTGCCGACCTTGCTGTTAACAGCCCAACACGTAACCCACTACGCCATCAGACCTCCAAGGTGCCTCTGAACAGATGCAAAACTCCAACTCTTCAGTTAGCACCACTGGACTAATACTAAGTATAGTAACACCACACACAGATGCACACACGACTGCCACTGGGTTTCCGGCTCATGGCGACCCTATAGGGCAGAGTGGCACCGCTCCTGAGGGTTTCAGAGACTCATCCACAGAGCAGACAGCCTCATCTTTCTCCCGTTCGAACCCCCAAGCTGCTGGCTGGCGGGCCAACATTTACTCACTGCCCTACTCTGCTGCTCGGTGCCATAGCGAGGCCGTGCACAGCAGAACAAACACCGCACCGTCCCCGCCATCCTCACAGCTGTGCCCTGCTGGGACCCACCGTGACAGACACGGTGCCCGTCCATCTCCTTTCCTCCGCTTTATCAGGCACGATGTCCTTTTCCAGGGACGGTCTCTGCCGACAGCACGCACGGAGGATGCGAGGCTCCTCGTCCCGGGCCAGACACACCTGAATCCAGACCCTCGCTGCCCTGCAGCCAGCGCCCCCTCCCTCTGCGAAGCCCCCGGCAGCGTTCTCCTCAGCGTCCACTCTGAGGCAGGGGCGGTGCGCAGAGACCTTGGAGGCGAAAGAACAGATAACAGGAGGACTAGACTGCAGCGAGGTGCCGGCTCATGCCAGGGCCTCTGTTCTTGTCCTTGCCCCTTGGCGCTTCAGTGCTGTTACCCGTAATGACACTTTCTCTCTGCTCCTTTGACAAGAAAGAGCCCCGGTGACGTCCAGATGGGCTGCTAACCACCAGGTCGGAGTTTCAAACCCACCAGCAGCTCCTAGGGAGACAGATGAGGCTCTCTGGATTTAAAGAGGCCGCGACGGGTCGAGTGGACTTGGCAAAACTGGACAACAACCTCAGTTGGAACCAGCTGCGGGGGGCGGGGGAACTAACCACCGCAGCGGGCATCACAGCTGGGAGAGACTCCTCACCTCGCTGGGCTTTGACTGCCTCATCGGAATGGAAAATGGAAACACAGCTAGAGGTGGATGTCCAGTACCCAGGGTCCCCTGACCTCCTGGGCTACGGGGCAGTGGAGGGGAGGCGAGCAGAGACTGTGTGGGCCTCTCCCCTGCCCTCTCTGCCCTCCCTGCACCTTGGCCTCCCCTTGAACCCAGGCCTCTCTGCAGCTTCCCGGTTCCTGCGGATCGGTGTGTGCAGGGCAGGGCAGGGCAGGGGGAGGCTAGCAGGAACCCGTCAGCAGATGGCATTGTGTGTGCGTGGACTCAGGAAGCTGATCTGGGAGCAGCTCGCCCCCAGGCCGGGGGTGGAGTTGCTGTCCACTCAGGAGAGCTCATGGTCCCTTGTCCAGTTCATTGTTAGTAGATGCTGTCCAAACAGATCCAACCCACCTCGACCCCACACACACCCCACCACACACACACACACTCGTCCCACCCGCAACTGCCTTGAGATTTTTGCTGCAGCCCCTGGGGAATGAGCGCCCTTTAATGGGCGATAGGGAAAGTGACCACTACATACGTGTGTGCATTTTATGTGAACATTTTGCAGTGAAATATCACACACAGAGTGCAAGAACCTCTGTCAATTCTCACAGTCACGTGGAGCCCTGTGTGCACGCCCCAGAAATGAGACGGGAGATGCACGAGGCCCCGCGGGCTCTTCTTATCCCTGCCCGTCAGGAGTGTGTGTGTACATGTGTGTATGTGTTCGGGTGTGCATGTGTAGTGCGTGTGTGTGCATGAACTCACTGACGTCCAGTCAGTTCTGACTCACAGTGCCCCTCAGGCACAGAGTAGAACTGCCCCTGTGGGTTTCCAGATGGAAACTCTTTCTGGGTAGAGAGCCTCTTTCTCCCGTGGAGAAGCTGGTGGTTTCAAGCTGCTGCCCGTGGCTGTTCGCAGCCCATCTTGTAACTCCCTGCACCGCCGAGCCTCATACGTCACACGCACACACGTGCACACACACTCCAGTACGTGTGTGTGCTTACAGGAGACATGGGCATTTGCACACATGACTAGGAGCCCGGGGAGTAATGGTTATGTGTTGGGCTGCTAACCACCAGTTTGAAACCACTAGCCCCCCATCGTGACAAAGACAAGCCTTTGTCCTGTCTTGGAAACCCAGAGGGGCAGTTGGACCCGCCCGATGTGGTCACTAGGAGTCAGAACTGACCCCATGGCAGGGGGTTTGCGTTGGGGATGGATGACCAGGAAGGACAGGCCCTGGAAAGTGATACCCAGCTTAGTAAAGCAGAAGGTCAGCAGCAGAGGAGGAAGGCCCTGGACCAGCGGGGTGGACACAGTGGTGGCAGCACTGGGCTCCAGCTTAACCAGCCCAGCGAGGACAGAGTTGGACTGGCTGTGTTTCACGCTATTGTGCGTCGGGCGGCCTGGAGTTGGCACCGACAATGCGTGTGTGTGTGTCGTGTCCTGTTAAAGTGGCCGATCTCACAGCTTGTACTGAATTTGCCATGCTGGGCACACCTCCTCACAATCCATCTCCAAAGCGCTCCCATCAGCGCCTGTGTTTGATACCTATGATTGAATACATATTATTATATATATTATATACATATGGCTAATTAGTCCATACAGCAGTGCAGAGGGCTCAGTTCAACTCACTTTGGAGGAACCGTTAATATATGCATGGAGCTGCTGGTCCAAGGTCAAGGAAGCAGACAGCGGGGTGGGGCAGCAGCAGGCAGAAATCCCAAGGCTGACAGGACCCACCAGCAGCATGATGCAGCAGGTCTAGAAGGAGCCCCAAGCTCTAGCGGTGCATGATCCAGGGGGTAGCTCAGCCCACAGGTGGTGCAACACACTGGTGAGATTACCAGGGAGCAAGAGGTGGGATGGCGGCCTGAAAGCATTTGTCTCAGTTGCCCTCCAATTGAGCTGTGATCTGATTAAACTCTGCCCACATGTTCCTATGGAAGCCTGGTTGGCACAATAAACCTATCTATCACGGCACCCAAACAGAAACCCATCCGCTCCCCTCTGTAACCCCGGCCTCCCAAAGGCCCTGACCTTTCAGAAACAGATCGCCCGGCCTTTCTTCCCAAGTGCTCCTGGGTGGGTTAGAACCACGAACCTTCTGACTAGTAGCCGAGTGCTTCATCTTAAGGCCACACAGGGATTAGCTGTGGCCCCTGGTCACCACTGATAACTATTGGTCTCTCTGCATTTGTTGGTCCATCAGCCAGGTCACAGTATCAGATGCCTGTTTCACTGAGGGTGCTGTGGGGTGGGGGGGCAGGCATGGGGAGATCCGGACACCAGGGGTCACAGCTGGAAACACTGCCAGTGAGCGTGTAGGGCACATTTTGGGAACCGTGAGTCGTGGACTATGTTTCCAAACTTGGTTTTGTTAAATGTATGTCTTTGTTTTAGGCAAACAGCCAATCACACGGCTTAGGCCACACTGCAAACTGCAGTCAGTACCTCCTTGTTCCGTTGCTACAGGTTGACGTCACAGTGTGCTTGGACGGAAGGCACTGTTCTAGGGCAGAGGACATGCTGCTCTGCGGAATGCCCTCAGTGCACCTCTGGCCGGAGCCTGGCCGCTCGCCCAGGGCAGCCCTGGATGGAACGTTCTCACTTCTCCCTGAAGACGGGCCCAGGCTGACAAGGCTTCTTCGGAACCGAAGACAGAAGGGAGCTTCTACCTCCTAGTAGTGGTGACGAGTTGGGCTGCAGGAGAAAGATGAGGCTTTCTACTCCCTTCGAGAGTGACCACCTCCCCTGCAGAAGAATTCACTTCAGAGGACAGCACTGAAGCTACAGCTCCGGGGGAGAGGTCTGATCAGGCACACGGGAGCAAATGAAGGGAAAGGAAGAGAGAGTGGAGCACACCCTGGCCCACCGAACCCTGAGGACGATATTCCTGTTCAGAGCAGCCAATGCACGGAGAGGACCATAGGGCTGGCCCCACTACGAGACACGACGTCCCCCACTGACCCATAGTCCTACGGGGGACCACACTGGAGACGCAGTGCAGGAATTGTGACTGATCTGACCCCACCACACTGAGGCGAAACACTAAGGGTATGCAACAGAACAGCATGGGAGTAACGCAATGAAGTACCTGGGGAGTACCAAAAATAGACTGTGGGACCAGGGCGTGGCACCCCGTCAGACTTGACTGGAAAACACTCCTAAAGGTCAACAAACAGACATTGAACTATTTACAGGCTTTTCTCTTTTTCAGTCGTTGGCTTTTGTTGTTGTTTTGTTTTCTCTTGTTGCTTTGTTTTGCTCTGTCTTGTTTTTTTGTGTGCTATTATTACCTCTGCAGGTCTGAGTAGATAAGATAGGCTGGATAAACAATCTGGGGGAGAAAACAAAATACGGACAGTTTCATGGGGTGAGCATGGGATAGGAAGTGGGTGTTAACAAACCCAGGGACAAGGGAACAACAAGTGATCCAAAACCGATGGCTGGCGAGGAGGGTGCAGGAGGCCTGGTAGGGCTTGAACAAGGGCAATGAAGAGAAATTACTGAAACCCAAATGAAGGCTGAATATGACAGTGGGACAAGAGGAAAGTCAAAGGAAATAAAGGAAAGAACTAGGAGGCAAAGGGCATTTATAGAGGTCTAAATACAGGCATGTACACATGTAAATATATTTATATATGATGATAGGGAACTAGATCTATGTTCATATATTTTTAGATTTAGTATTAAGGTAGCAGATGGACATTGGGCCTCCACTCAAGTACTCCCTCAATGAAAGAACACTTTGTTCTATTAAAGTGGCATTCCATGATGCTCACCTTCCCAACACGAAGAAGACAAATGGGTGCATAAGCAAATGTAGTGAAGAAAGCTGATGGTGTCCGAGTATCAAAAGATATAGTGTCTGGGGTCTTAAAGGCTTGAAGATAAACAAGTGGCCATCTAGCTGAGAAGCAACAAAGTCCACATGGAAGAAGCATACCAGCCTGTGTGATCACGAGGTTGTTGATCGAATCAGGTATCAGGCATCAAAGAACACAAAAATCATGTCATTGTGAACGAGGTGGAGTGTGAAGTGGAGACCCAAAGCCCATCTGTAGGCACCTGGACATCCCTTTAGATGAGCCAGTCAGAGTGCAGGGTAGCAACGATGAAACAGACAACTTTCCTCTAGTTCTTCAATGCTTCCTCCCCCCACTATCATGATCCCAATTCTACCTTACAAATCCGGCTAGGCCAAATGATGTATGTTGGTACAGATAAGAGCTGGAAACACAGGGAATCCAGGATAGATAAACCCTTCAGGACCAATATCGAGAGTAGCAGCGATACCAGGAGGGGCAGAGAAAGGTTAGGGAGGAAGGGGGAACCTATCACAATGATCTACATATAAACCCCTCCCAGGGGGATGGACAACAGAAAAGTGGGTGAAGGGAGACATGGGTCAGTGTAAGACATGAAAAAATAATAATTTATAAATTATCATGGGTCCGTGAGGGAGGGAGGGTGAAAAATGAGGGGCTGATACCAAGGGCTCAAGCAGAAAGCAAATGTTTTGAGATGATGATGGCAACAAATGTACAAATGTGCTGGACACAATCGATGGGTGTATGGATTGTGATAAAAGTTGTCTGAGCCCCAATAAAATGATTTTTTTAAAAAGAATGACAGTCTCAGAAACCCACAGGGGCAGTCCTGCCCTGCCCTATGGGGTGGCTGTGAGTCAGAATCGGTCGATGGCAGTGAGTCCCGGGTACTGCTGGGCATGGCATTCAAAGCCGAGCCCTGGTGGTGCAGGGGTCAGGCAGTCGGCTGTGAGGGACAAGGTCTAGGGAGACAGGTGTGGCCCTCTGCTTTACAGATTTAGTCAGGGGGCCAGGGGAAGAGAGGAAGCCATGGGAAGGTTTGGTCAGTTATTTAAGTTGTTCAATGCACCAACAGAGACCCAAGCCCCCACCTCATTCACAAGAGAAGCTAAGAAAGAAAAAGCAAGAGGGAAAGAGAAGGGATGCCCTTCCACCAGAGGGATGTGCTGCTGTGGTTGAGAGGAGCCGTTGGTCTGCGCCAACTCACAGGGACAGACGGGCAGCAGAGGAGGTGCCTCCTGGCCTTGCCTCACCGCAGCTCTCAAGCTGAGCCCGAGCTTGCAGCCACCGTGTCCACCCGTCTCGTCGAAGGCCTTCCTGCTCCCCGCTGCCCCTCCACTTTCCCAAGCATCATGTCCCTCTCCGGGGACTGGTTTCTCCTGACGACACGTCACAGGGGTGGAGGCCAAGGCTCGCCATCCTTCCTTCTGGGGAGCGTCTGGGTCTACTTCCAAGACAGAGGTGGTGGACCTGGTCGGGAGGCCGTGGTTCTTTCCGGGGTCTTGGCCAGCACCCTCATTCAACTGCAGCGATTCTTCCTCCGTCCACCGTTTGCCATGTCCAGCTTTCACAGGCACTGGGGGCAGGACCTCAGCAAGGCTCCTGTCGGCCTGAGAGTGCTGGTGGTGGGAGGTTTCCCTTTTCCAGTTCAGGTGGTACGGCACTGGTTCCTCAGTGAGTCTGTCAGTCTCCATCGGTAGGTCAGTATGAACAGGTTAGAATTTCATGTCATCTGATGTTAGTGCAGAAACGAGCCCTGGTGGGGTAGTAGCTTACACGTAGGGTTGCTAACCACAAGGTCAGCAGTTCAAAACCACCTGCCACTCCTTGGGAGAAAAGAGGCTTTCTGCTCCAGTAAAGAGTTACAGTCTTGGAAACTCCCAGGAGCAGTTCTACTCCGTCCTATAGGGTCACTCTGGGTGGGAATGGACTGGAGGGCAGTCAGTTGGTTTGGGATTGATTTGGTTTTGCTGCAAGCAAAGACTCAGCACCTTCCCCCTGATTTCAAAGTCACAGGTGTAGGGGTGAAGGTGGTGGTGAAGAATACTTTGTTGCATGTAGGACTCCGTCCAGTCGTTAGGGCTCGGTCCAGTCGTTCAGAGTGCAGTCGGAGTCAGGTAGCATGCACGGGCAAGGACAAGTTGTCCCTAAGCCGGAGTTTGTAACCAGCAGAATGCCTGTCTTTGACCATGGACCGGGCACGGTGCAGAGGAGAGAGAGTAGGAATCAGAGGATCATTCATCGGAGCAAGAAAGACCCCCTGGGCAGCGCACGTGGTGATGCGATCAATTTCAGAAGAGCAGCTGGTGGTTCCCACTCACCTGCGGAGCAGGGTGTCTCCTAGCTACTGACCTTCAACAGGTGATCGTTAAAGAGGTGGGCGCTAAAATGTGATCAAAGCGTTTTAAATAGAATCCAGGATCAGAGGAGGGAGCTGGATTAGAGCTCGGGTTGTGAATACCAGCTATGTGGATTCATTTCTGAGTCTCCGTGAGATTCAGCTTCCAGTGAATTCTGACCAGTGACCAGCTAAGCGAAAGGCTTTGCGTCCTCAAGGACTTGCCTGGGCATGGCATGGCCCTAGGGTGACAGCAAGGTCAGCCGTCCAACACCATCAGCCATCCCACGGGAGAAACAGCAGGCTGCTCCCAGGAAGAGTTAGTCTGGGAACTCCCAGGGGGCAGTTCTACCCATCCTTCAGGGTCAGCACGAGTTGGCATTGACTCGACGGCCGTGAGTCGGTTTGGTTGGAGAGTTGTACAGCGGTGAGGAAGAAGGGACCCGGGACCAGGGCCCTGAGCACAGGTCTCTGGAGGAAAAGGAAATCACCTTTGCTGTTGTCCAGAGCCGTCTGGCCAGGCCCCATTCACAGTGACCCTCTGAGTTGCTGTGGTCACTCTGAGCCCATTAAAAAAAACACAAACGGCCACCTCCCAGCGACCCACAGGACAGGGTAGAACTGCCCTCGTAAGTCTCTGAGAATGGAACTCCTTGAGAGAGTTGAGAGCCCTGTCTTCCTCCCTCGGAGTAGCTGGTGGTATCGAACTGCTGACCTTACAGATCGCAGCTTAACTTATGTTTAAAAAGCACCATGCCCAAGGCAGGCATGTCCTAGTAATTCAGCTAAACTACCGTTTGGTTTAAAGGGGATGTTTAGGGTCAAAGATTAAAACCAGCCTCCAACATCCATGAAGTCTGAATCCATGTGAATTTCAAATTCTGTTCTGCATTTCCTCCATTTCGATCAAAGGCCGTAGGCTCTTGGTTCAAAATGTTCAGTCTTGGGAGTTCTGGTCTCGTGACAGAGGAGGATGATTTGCCACCATTCCATCACCCACGGCCATTGTGCCAATTCCAACTCAGAGGGACCCTACCGGATAGCGTAGCACTGTTCCCTAGGGGTTCCAAGACTGTGGGTCTTTACCGGAGCAGACAGCCTCATCTTTCTCTTGTGGAGCAACCAGTGGGTTGGAACTGCTGACCTTGCCGGGAGCAGCCCAGCTTAACCCACGGCACCAGCAGGCTAGTCACGCACCACTTGTTTCCTCCTCAAATCCCTGCGTCTCCTTTCTCCTCTCTGGCTCCAGACAAGTAGAGGTGACTCTGTGTGTGTGTGTGTGTGTGTGTGTGTGTGTGCATGTGTGTGTGTGTTGTTGAGAGGGTACATGGCAAAAATCCACCCACACTTTCCACCTGCAGTCGCATGAACTGATGACATTCTTGAGAGGAGCCCTGGTGGGGTAGGGGTTACGAGATGGGCTGCGATCTGCAGGGTCAGCGGTTCGAAACCACTAGCAGCTCCACGGGAGAGACTGGGCTTCCTGTCTTACACAGGCCAGTCCCGGAAGCCCACCTGGGCGCCGTGAGTCAGCATCGGCTCGCTGGCGGTGACTTTGCTCTTGAGTTTGGATGACGTTTTTTGAATTGTACAGCCTCTCCCTCGGGGTCATCAACTCACAGCCCACAAAGCTCCTAACTAATCAGTTTCTTTCTCTTTGTTAAATAACTTTTTATCATGAGTTAGGTGGTGGGTCCAGTCTCTAAACATCAGGTTTGTATTCAACAACTTTAAGGATAATCAAACCTCCTGAAGCTTGCTGGGAGCACTTTCCTCCCTTCTTCTTGAGGATTCCAATCCGTCACTTCACCACGTAAACACCTTTCTCCTCTCAACCTACTGCTTCTCTTTCCCTCCTCTCCCTACCACCCTGCTCACACCATCTGAAAACTCCCTGCCATCCAGGAGCTGCCGGCTCCCAGCGGCCATGTGGGACCGGGCAGGACGACCCCTGTGGGTCTCTGAGACCAGAACTCTTTACTGGAGCAGAAAGCCTCCTCTTTCTCCCTCGGAGCAGCTGGTGGTTTGGAACTGCTGACCTTGCGATTAGTAGCCCAGCCCGTCACCCACTGTGCCTCTAGCTTTTGTATGCGGGGCGGCCTCTTGAAACGTTGAGTGGTGCCCTCGCTGGTGAGTAGCTGGTGCCGATGGTCCGGACACCGGACACTGGTGGTTTGGTTGCAGCTGGCAGCCTGGAGCCCACTGCACAGAGAGTGGAAATCGTGAGCCGTTGCTGGCCGAGTGGTTTGTGGAATGGGTCCGAGGCTCCCGAGGAGGCGGCCCAGGCTGTAGAACTGAACGTAAGGCTTCATCACCAACACAGCTTGCTTCCTCGGAGCTCATGGCCTCTATCGGAGGAAGGGGCTTTGGAGAAGGGCTGGGGGGCGGGCAGGTGAGGTCTGGTCTCCCGCTGTGACAGGGAGCAGAGTCCTGTGGAAATGACTGGACTTGTATCCTTCCACAGAGGATGCCTAAATCCCGGACCACCGACAGCCCTCCCCTTCCCAAAAGGCAAAAGGCGGGGCCACAGAGAGCAGGGGACAGAGGGGCAGAGAAATGTGGGCACGGCCCTTTCTTTTCTGCCTCGTGGACTAGGTACCCCCAAGGCCCTCCTGTGGTGTTTCTCATCATTGCCCCAAAGCCGGGCTGCTTCTCACAAGGTTCTCAGTTCAAACCCCCAGAGAAGGAACGGCTCTCTGCTCTGTGAAGATCCCGCCTGTCCTGTAGGCCTGCTGCCAGTCACAAAACATCCCGTGGAAGTGGATTTGGTTGGGTGGGCGGGTGGCCAGCCTGGAGAGCCCTTTCCACCTGCCATCCTCAGTTCTAGTCTGTGACTTCAGGTGAGATGAGCCGGCATCCAACAGCCACAATAACAATTCCATTGAAATAAAATGAAAAAATGTGCTTGTCTTTTGCAAACCCTCATCCTTTTGAGAACCTATACCCTAAGGAACACGAACCAAGCACACACGCACCCACCCGCAGAAGCAAGTCCCGACCCGCATTCTCTTGGGTTGTTTTTTAAAGATTGCTTTAAGTGCAGCTCAGCTATCACTGTTAAGTAACATATTAGAACCGAGAATCTGGGCTCGGTTTAAAAGGAAGGGAAAGAAGAGTACTTCTAGTGTGCTAGGCTGAGCCCCAGTGACAATGGACCTGGTGGCGCTGGGCTGCTGACTGCAAGGTTACCAGTTCGAGCCCACCCGCCTCTCAGCGGGAGAAAGCTGGGATTGCCTGCCCTCAGCAACACCGGGCAGCAGTTCTACGCTGCCTGCCCGTGGGGTCACCGTGAGTCAGATGGATGCCCCTACTAGGTGTTGACACGTGACTCTCTGACCCCCAGGGCAATGCTGGGGTGGGGGCATGCACCTCTCAGAGTCAGCCCCTGGCCCCCAGAGGCACGTGCACAATGGGATCTGACTGCTTCGAGCCAAAGGGTCTCCGCTGGCTGCCCTTTGGAGGGAGATCACCAGCCCTTTCTTCCAAGTCTTTCTCAGTCTGGAAGCTCCGCTGTAATTTGCAGCAGCGCGAGCCGCACTCACAGGTGAACCGTGTCCTGGCCGGGAACTGAACATGGAGGCAGAGATCCTACCACTGAACTACCCTTCCGCTGCACCGTCTGGAAACAACAGCAATAGTACTTGCTGTCCGCGCTCCTGCTAGGGGGTGTTCTAGGCTCCAAGAGAGACGCCAGTCTCCAATATCACTGCAGAGCACCTTTGCTAAGTTTTGGGAGGGCCAAGACACAGCCACGGCGCCCGGATGACGGAGGCTGCGAGCACGAGTCATAATGGCGTCGGGGACTCACAGTCAGGCTGCTACTTCAACAAGGCACGGAACACAGGACACCGTCACAACGGCGTGCTTGGGGGCAGGTCAGTGTATCTCAGTCACAGGGGGGGGGGCTACAGGGGCGGGGCAGGACCATGATGGGGACACGCACATTGTGTGAGACAAGAGCTTACAAGATTGGTCCAGGGCCTTCCGACCAAAGCAGTCGGAGCACAAATGGTAGGGCATGACCCATGACCAGGCCACAGGCCAGTACCGTCCCCAGTACAGGGTCTCCATCAAGGACACGCCCAGGCAAGGCCCTCAGAGAGACTGCCCTCCCTGGGCTGGCTGGAGAGGGTGGGGGTCATCTGCTTTCCAGTACACTGTGCCTGAGGTCAAGTGCATCTACACACACACACACACACACACACACACACAACTGATAGTAAGTCAGTGCTGACTCAGACACCTGGGTTAATGGTTACAAGGAATTCAGTGGAAGTTTAATCCACATGGGGGTCTCTGCAAATGGATTTGGAGCTCATTGCCGTCCACGGCCCTTGGCAAACCGGGGTGCTCAGAGTTTAAGCTGTAATACAGGCCCCACCCCATACTGGCCTCTGAGCAGGCCTCAGACCAAAGCTACGCCGGCCTCCCTGCTCCTGCACCCCAGAAGCACGAGGTGGGGGATCCACAAGGTTCATGGGCTGAAGCAACGACACCCCGACATGGGAGCTGAGCTGTGGCCCGGAAGGGCCTGCTGGGTCAGGGCGGGCTCCTCAGAGGACTTACCCTACAGAGTGGATCCCACCTGGGAAGGTCATTGCAGGGAACCAACTCAGAACCACCTCTTGCAGGGAAGGCCCGCGAGCAAGCCTGCGCCTTTAAGGAAAGCAGGAGATGCAAATGAGGATTTCATCAGGGATGGACCCAACTCTGCCTGGGAACCAGGCAGTGAGAGCCCAGGAAGTGGCATAATCAAGCCACCCACTGGGCGTGGCCTCCAGCAGTCGCAGGAGCCCAGGGGACATGGAGGTTCAGGGGCTCGGCCATTTGCGGGAGAAAGGGGTCCCCATCTCGCTCCAGGAAGATTGAAAAAATCCCACTGCGGGCGAGTTGATACCGACTCACAGAGACCCTCTAGGACAGGGTGGAACTGCCCCTGGGGGTGTCTGAGACGGTTGCTCTGTAAGGAGTAGAAAGCCTCGTCTGGTGGGCTCGAACTGCTGCCCTCATCGCCTAACCCACGACGCCACGCAGGTGACAGCCTTGGAGCCCCTGCGTGGCAGGGTCACTGTGTCCTAGAGAGTCACTGAGGGTCAGCATGGACTCCATGGGCATCAGTTTCCGTGAGCGAGTGCTTGCTCACCGTCTCTCGAGCCCAGGTGCGGTTCCGCTCTCCTGGAGGGTCCAGATGACTTGGCATCGACTCGATGGGAAGGTTGGGGTTGGGGTTGGGGATTGTTTTTGAGGTGTGAGGACTTGTTCGATGTCTTTCTTCCTTCCCGGCTCGGTGCTGTAACCCGGACTCATAGTGACTGGACAGGGAAGAGTAGAACTGCCCCTTTGAGTTTCCAAGACTTTCCGTCTTGATGGGATCAGAAAGCCTTCTTTCTTCCTCAGAGTGGTTGGTGGTTTTGAACCTCTGACCTTGTGGTTAGCAGCTCAGTGCACAGTCCTTCCTGCTATCAGGACTCGTTAAGTATAGAGCCAGGAAAATCCTTATCAAGAAACCTGTTAACAATTAAAATAGCGTTTGTTTTTCTTACCTGCCCATAATTTTCTACCAGAATTTTTTCCAGGTGTCTAGAACTGTTTTTAATAAACATATGCCATCCAATTAATCCTCAAGGAGCCCTGGTGGGGGAGTGGGTTACACACTGGTCTGCTAACTGCAAGGTCAGGAGTTTGAAACCACCAGCCACTCCGAGGGAGAATGACAAGGCTTATCATTTTATTGGAGACTCACACAGCTCTTACCATAACCCATACATAATATCCATTGTGTCAAGCACATTTGTACATTTGTTGCCATCATCATTCTCAAAACATTTTCTTTCTACTTGAGCCCTTGGGATCAGCTCCTCATTTTTTTCCCCCTCTCCGACCCTCCCTCATGAACCCTTGATAATTTATCAATTAATTTTTCATGTCTCACACTAACCGCTGTCTCCCTTCACCTACTTTTTCCGTTGTCTGTCCCCCTGGGAGGGGCTACATGTCGATCATTGTGATTGGTTCCCCCTTTGTCCCCCACTTCCCTTGCCCTCCTGGTGTTGCTACTCTCATTATAGGGCAGGCCCCACACTGAATGAAGGTGACACCTGTACGTGCCTCTGCCGAGGGGAGCCAGGACGCTGCAGACCTGAGCCGAGGCTGCGAAAGAGGGGCACATTTGTGTGCCGGTGAACCAGCAGTGGAAACTCAACTTCTATTGTGTGGTGATTTTCACAGGAAACATAACAACAGTGGAGCAGGAGGGGCCTTGAGAGCTCACAGAGCCCATCTGTGGAGGCCGGATCAATACCCCCCCCACCCCGAGACAGGCGCACAGTGGACTAGCATGCAGGGAAATGGTCATCTTTCCAATCCCTGTTTCCACAAACTTGCTGAGGTGCCCCTCGCCTTCCCAATGGCTCACAGTGACCAGTGTCTCCCAGGGCAGGTCTCCTGGGTCTCCAGGACATACGCACGTGCTCTTTCTCGCTCTGTGGGAGCGGAGGGCTGGCTGGCTCAGAGAGGGGATTCGAACTGACCCCAGTGTGGAGGACAGGGTAGGGTGCACTTCTTCTGTGGGTGCTCTGGTACTTTGGAAGGCAAACTACCCCCACCCTGCGTTCTCAGTATAAAATGTAACATACGTGTATATACATATGTACATATATAAATATCATATATTTATCATATATATCTCACTCCTGACCCCAGCACCTCGAAGCGCACACTGGCGCGTGGGTGAGTCTTTTCCCCACCTTGGGTACGTGTGTATTCACTCACAGAGCCCTGCTGCCTCCTACTTTGGAGTTGGAAACTTGAATCGTAAAGGAGTCCTGGGGGCGCAGTGGTCACGTTGGGCTGCTGACACCAGGGCCGGCCGTTCAAAACCACTGGAAGCTCCTCGGAGAACGAGGTGGCTGGGGGCTCCTGTAAAGACTGACCGCCTCGGACACTGTCAAGGGAAACTCAGCCCTGTCCGGTGGGGTCGCTGGGCGTCAGAAGGGACCCAGTAGCCGGGAGAACAATGAGTAACCTCCCGGGCTCCTGAGGCGCCAACAAGAGGAACAGTGGTTCCCAAGCACCTCTGGAGACTCTCTATGACCAGTGACAAAGCAAACCACCCGACAAACAGCGAACCAAGTCACTGCCACCCAGTGCAGTCTGGCTCCTGGGATCCACCGACCAGGCACGCCCACAGCCGCGAGCAGACGGGCACACAGGAGGGCGGGCTAATGCGGGTGTTCTTCAGTTAAACATTAACATCTTATCCCCCATTTTGACCTATTTAAATATTTTCCTACTTTTTAATACTTTCCCTTTTCTTTTCAACTGAGGTTTTTCCTGTGTTTTATGTTGTGCGTTTGGGGGTTGTAGTTGTTATCAGTTTGTATGTTGTTCTGCACATGGAATGTAGGACAGGCAAGTCTGGGGAGACCAGACCTGGAGGAAGAGTCCCTTGTTGATGGGGGGGGGCAGGGGAAAGCCAAATTAGTGAACGTGTAAGCATCTCAGCGCTGTCAGGGGTCTACACACAGCTGCTCCAGCATCCAGGCCTGCATTGGGGTAGGTCCATGTGGCTTCTCCTCAGGGATGTCTCGCAGGAAGTGAGCCTTACCAGCTGAAGCAGGGAACTGGCTAAGGCAGCTGCATCCTGGTCCAACCATCACGAAGCAACAGACCTGAGAACTAGAAAGGCGAGGCTCACCGAGCCATTTATCCCTCTGCCCTTCAATTAACCCCACATGTGTTTATTGGCCAGGTTGGCACAATAAACTACCTCAATCCACCCCTTGCCAACCTGGCACCTGTACATAATTCTTTAGCTTCATGATTGAAATTAAGTAACAACTAAACCTGAATCCTATAATCCTGTGAATCTATTCCCCCACCTATGAAAGTTTGTAAGCCAACCACTTCATGCCTTTATCCCCCCAATTTGGAGTATCCAATTTCTATACTGCCCACTTACATCAACCCAGTGCTCTGAGGAGACAATCATGTTTTCCAACATGAAGAGTCTTCATTCCAGGTGGAACCTTCTAAAGTCCGCATCCAAAAGCAAAGTCAAATCCGGACAGGCCATCCATGAAGTCAGCAGCAATATGCACCAGTTCACAGGCTCAAAGATCTCTTCATCTGGTTGGGTGGGTTCTGGTCAACTCAATGTGGGCTGCCTCACTCAGCCTCCACAGGGTGTCCATTGGTTGCCTTGCCTTCAGACCATGGGCTCTCACCAATGCTCAACAAACCTAGACCCTCGTGCTAGGTCATGAACCTTAGACCAGTCAACCGCTCTCATGTTCTCTTTTTCCTGTAAACCAAGTCCTCAGGTGTCAGTGGCCAAACTCAGCCCGTCTCTTTATTGCCGCATTTCTCCCACTTCCACTCGACAAGTAGATCCAGGTGGTCACCCAGCAAGCGTTTCAGCCTGCTCTCAGGCTCCCTTTACCATTCAGTCCCAGAGAGTTTTCTTCATGGCTCCCGATTTTTTCCAGCTTCTGACAAAGCCCACTGGTTCCTGAGTACTCCTAAGCACTGGGTAGCGCATGTCTTCCTGTGCATAGCTTGCTTTGTAGGCGTGGCCTACACCCATCTAAAGATCAAATTTTAATGGCTCAAAGCAAGTGGGCTTACAAACTTTCTATTTTCACACTTCCCATATTTTCCCAGAAAACAACTGAGTAAACAGCATGGCTTTATCTGACCTCTGGCTAGACACAGAAGAAAAAGTACCATGAGGGAGAGGTCAAACCAACATCCACTCTCCATCTTATGACTTGTTTCTCCAGGACCCCACTCCCAAGGAACCATAATGTGTTAGTCTGGGTACTTTAGAAAAACAAATCCACAGAAACTCGTGTATAAGAGAGAGTTTTATAGAAAGGGTAAGTGCACATCAAGAAAACATCCCAACCCAGTGCTGCCCAAGCCCACAAGTCCAACATTAGCCCATTTGTCTGAGCCATTTATCCTTCAACTAGCCCCACATGTGCTTATCAGCCAGGTTGGCACAATAAACTAACTACCTCAGACATCAAGAACCCCAAACAAAAAATTATATCTATGTGAGTGAGGGGGAGTGTGGAGTGGAGACGCAAAGCCCATCTGTAGACAATTGGACATCCCCTCACAGAAAGGTCACAAGGAAGAGATGAACCTGTCAGGGGGCAGTATGGCACCGACGAAACATACAACTTTCCTCTTGCTCTTTAATGCCCCCCCCCAGCTGTGCCTTACAAATCCAGCTAGACCAGAACACGTACATGGGTACAGATAAGAGCTGGAAACACAGGGAATTCAGGGCAGATAAACCCCTCAGGACCGATATTGAGAGTAGCGATATCAGGAGGGGAAGGGGAAGGTGGGAGGAGAAAGGGGGACTCGAACACAATGATCTACATATAACCCCTTCCCAGGGGGGACAGACAACAGGAAAGTGGATAAAGGGAGAATGCCAGTGTAAGACATGACAAGACAATAATTTATAAATTATCAAGAGTTCATGAGGGACAGAGGGTGGGAGAGGGGGAAAATGAGCTGATACCAAGGGCTCAAGTAGAAAGAAAATGTTCTGAGAATGACAATGGCAACAAATGTGCAAATGTGCTTGACACAGTGGTGAGAGAGCTGTATGAGCCCCCAATAATGTGTTATTTTTAAAAAAGGGAACATAAAAACAACCATAACAACACACACAGAAAATAAATAAAAAGTCAAAACTAAATAAATACAATAATAAAAATCCATGTCTGCTCTGTGGGGCTGAGACTTCAAACACCGTGGAAAGACCTTGGGATCCTCCCGGAGGCCTCGTGTTCACAGCCAAGACGGCAGAGCCCGGCCGTCAAGGCCACTGGCTGATACGGTGAGAGAGCGGGCTGTGCTCCGGGGCTCTGCAGGCGGCCAAACCCGCTTACAAGCCCCCGCGATGTTTCTGCTCCTGCTTCGGCTTTGTTCTCTGTTTTTCACGAAGGCCGGGTTTGTAGGGGCAGATTTCCATGAGCGACCCAGCCCTTTCCCTGGAGATAAAGAACAGCTGTCTCTCCCTGTCCGGAGCCCTGGTGGCACGGTGGTTCCTCTTTGGCCTGTGATGCTCAACGTCCCAGGATTGAAACCGCCAGCCGCCCTGCAGGAGTGAGATGGGCTTTCCCACCGTAGCTCCTCAGTGGTGATGTCTGTGGCTTTGAGCATCTCCGGCGAGGTCAAGACTTATAGAACCGGCAGACACCAGTCTAGCTGGTGCTTAACCTCCATGTGTCTCAGAGTGGAACTGCCCTGTTGGGCTTTCCAGGGCTGATTTTGCTTGTTTTTTTAAAAGATCATTTTATTGGGGGCTCTGACAGCTCATATAACAATCCCTATACCAATCGTATGAAGCACATTTGTACATGTTGCCATCATATTTCCTAAACATTTACTTTCTATTTGAGCCCTTGGTATCAGCTCTTTCCCCCTCCCTCCCACCCCCACCCTCACGACCCTTTGACAAATTATAAATTCCTACTATTTTCATATCCTACACCGACTGCTGTCTCCCTCCCCCCAGTTTCTGTTGTTCCTCCCACGAGGGCAATGGCTCTCAACCTTCCTGATGCCGAGACCCTTTCATACAGTTCCTCAAGTTGTGGGGACCCCCAGCCGTAACATTATTGTTGTTGCTACTTCATCACTGCCATTTTGCTCCTGTGATGAATCAGGTGACCCCTGTGAGTCACAACCCACAAGTTGAGAACCACTTATGTATCGATCATTGCGTCAGTTCCCCCTTCCTCCCCTCCTCTTCCTACCTTCCCTCTGCCCTGCTGGTATCGCTGTCCCCATGTGTCGTGGGAGCTCCTGTCCGTACCTGTGCACATGCTCTGGTCTAGCCAGAGCTGAAAGGCAGGACTGGGGTCATGATAGTGGGGGGTGAGGAAGCCTCAAGGAACCAGAGGAATATTGTGTGTTCATGGTGCTATACAGGGGATGTCCCATTGTCTAGAGATTGTCCCAATGTCTGCTCCGGCCCCTCTCATTCTCAACAATATGTTTTTTGTTTGTTGATTTGTTTTGAGTCTTCAGATGCCTGTTACCTGATCCCATTGACACCTCGTGGTCACACAGGCTGGTGTGCTTCTTCCACGTGGGCTTGTTGCTTCTCTGCTAGATGGCCGCTTGTTTAACTTCAAGCCTTTAGGACCCAGTTGATATATCTTTTGATAGCTGGGCACCACCAGCTTGCAAACCAACACAATGGTGGCAAAACAAAACACTGAATTAAAAGGGAAAAATAAATAAGCAAAAAGCACACATAGTTCCAGGTCTGTGTGCTGACCTCTATGACTATCTGCCCAGGTCCTTGGGGGGGTCGGGGGACTGCCTCTCCTAGTCTGAAGTCTATTTGGGGGCTCCTGAGAGGCTTTGTGGCTTTGCTCCCAGTGCTGATGCTGCCTTCTTGGTTTGCCCACAAGAAGGGGGGTGGATTCAGACTAACTCACTCCCCGCCCTGTGTCCTCAGTATTGTCCTCTGTCGCAGCGTGCTTCAGCGAGGGGACGTCGGGTCAGCCCTACAGTCCTGTCTGTGCAGGGACAGGGGCGGGGCTCGGTTTGGCTCTGACTGGGTGGCCCTGTGGCCCACTCTGTTCAGCAGTTGCTCCCTGTGGTTTGGCGCGCCGTTGGGGGGTCTTCATGCACACTCCCGTTTCTGTGGGGACACACAGCACCCTCCCCCCTGGGGGAGCTAGTGCAAGGCTGGTTCTTTTCAGAATAGTCAGGCCTTTCTTCTGAGGGGTCTCTGGGAGGATGCTAGCTAGCCTCCAGCCCTCCTGCTAGCAGCCCAGGGAATCCACTGCTTGCACCTTCCCCCTCCCGGGGGGTGGGCGGCCGCACCTCAGCCAAGCCCCATGTGCCGTTAGACTCTATGTCAACTTGTACTGTGGGGAAAAGTGGAGTCCTCCTTGAGGGGCAACGGCTATTCTCCATGCTGTCCCAATGGCAGACCTCTGGGTGGAACTCAGCAGGGACGTCCTGCAGAGCCGAGACGCCCTGCGGCCCCTGCACCTCCGGGCAGGAACTGGGACGCCCTGGGACATCTACAAGGAGGTCGTCCTATTGCTACTTGATAAAGCAATGGCGCTTGGCCCGGCAGCACTGCCTCTTAAATCAGGAGGTGCAATTAACCGCCCCCCTAACTTATTACCTTTAATCCCTCCTTGGATACACCTGACTTCCCAGGATGAGGCCACAGCACAGGCAAAAAGGAACACGTTGGAAAATTATGGAGCAATTTCTTTGCTACAAACCAGGGGTCCGGTGGCGTGAATCCGCCTCTTTTCCCTTGGCCAGTAGAGTGCGCTGTGAACTTGAAGACGGGCCTTTTCCTTCACTCCACCCTTGGTGGGCAGGAGCTCAGTGGCATATTGGTTCCACGCGGGGCTACTAATTATAAGGGCAACGGTTGAAATCCACCAGCTGCTCTTTGGGAGAACAATGAGGCTGTCTACCCCTGTAAAGAGGCACAGTCTTGGAAAGCCACAGGGGCAGCCCCACCCTGCCCTACAGGGTCGCTCTGAGTCAGAAAGGACCCCCTGGCGTGAGCCTGACGGGGGGTGGGGGGGTGGGGGGGCAGAGATCATCAGGCACTAGGACTAGTTCCTGGAGGTCTCTGCTGTTTTCTTTGGCAAATCCCCTGGGATTCCCGTGTGACACTGAGCCTCCACTCCACCATGGGTCACTGTGTCCTGCCGGGGTGGCTCGCGTCTTGCTGTGGAGCCGGCAGCTACCTCTGCCGCTGGCATTTCAAACACCAGTAGGTTTCAGTGGTGCCTTTAAACTGAGAGGCTAGGGAGGGCGACCTGGTGCATTTCGGAGAATCGGCCGACGGAAACCTTTTGCGTGACCGCAGCACACCGTCCGGCGCACTTGCCTCGGACACGTCGTCCAAAACCAAACTGAAAAACAAAGTCTGCTAACGAGCGGATGCCGACTCACAGTGACCCTCCAGGACAGGACAGGACAGAACAGCCCCTGTGGGTTTCTGAGACTGTCACTCTGTATGGGAGGAGAAAGCCCCATCTTTCTCCAGCAGAGCAGCTGGTGGTGTTGAAGGACCTACCTTGTGGGTGGCAGCCTGATGGGTAGCCGCGATGCCAGCAGGACCCCATCATAGAGAGCATCCGTCTCGGGAGGCGGGCCTCCTGTTGGATAATGTCGAGGGCCAGTGAGGGTGGGGGGACCTTCTGTGAGACAGATGAGCGCAGTGGGGTGCCAGGATGCGCCTGGACACGCCGGCAATGGTGAGGATGACGTGGGACCGGGCAGGGCTTCACGGTGTCGGACGCCGGTCACCACGAGCCGGGAGTCAACTGGACACCAAGCAGCCGCAGCAGCGGCCCAGACTCACTCAACACGGGCGTTCCACTTCCAAAGAGCCAGACCCTCTCCCCCCGGGTGCACCAGCCTCCCTTCCGCGCTCCTGCTCACTCGGCCCGTCCGAGGTTTCAGCTCAGGCAGCTGCGCATCCACATGGCCTTCGGAGACCCTTCTCCAGCCTGCCCTGGTAACAGCTTCCTCCTGGGCTTGAGGATGCCTGGAGCGCCTCTGTGCAGGGCTCTGCCCTCGGGGCGTCCGGTGAGGAGTGGGCATTCGTGTGCGAAGCACAGCGTTTCAGCCTGGCCGGTTCTTGGCCCTGAGCCCGGGAGGCGCGGTGGAACTTTGCAAAACCAGTGACTTTTCATTGGCAACACGCCGCCACCCCCACCCCCACCCCTTTTTAACCAGAATAAATGGGGACTGCACAGGTGGACTTCTAATTAAACTCACCCCAGCTGTGGAAACAGGTGACGAGGAAGTTCAAGATCATCAACCAAGCAAGGTCAGGGGCCCACTGTGGAACAGACCGTCGATGGCGCCTCCGCGCGTCCAAGTTGAAGTGGAGAAAATCCAGCAAGTCCACGGAAGCCCAAGCACGACCTCGGTCTGCCCCCCTGGAGCCAGAGGCCGCCGCCTGGGAACAGCTTGGATGCGCTGGGCAACCGATGACTGCAGGCCGGATGAGCTGTGGGTGGACGCCCGAGACTTGCCGTGGGGGAAGCTAAAGGCCCTTAAAAGACAGGAAAGACAGGAAGAGCGGGAACGGATGTCAGAGAGAAACGGAATCTTGCTCCTGATAAAACCAGTGGGAGACAGGATGAATGAAAAGAGCCCGAACGGAAATCTTCAATGGGCAGCTCGAGAAGCCCAAGGAAGCCTGGCAATGACGTGCGCAAGAGAGCTGGATCAGAAAGACACGAGGGAAAACGCCCCTCGCGGTTCTTCAGGCGGGAAGATCCGAAGGGAATATTCAGGCCTCCAGTTGCAACATCGAAGGATGGCGAACATACTGAAGGACACAATAAGCAGCCGGAGAAGAAGGAGGGGCAAGCAGGGCAACTGCAGCAACCAGGACCCGTCAGTGTCCGACCACTTCCAGAGCTGGCCTCGCATCAAGAACCCCGGGTCCCGAGGAAGAAGTCTGTGAGAGTCGGTTGACGAGAGAAGCAAATGCAGACACTCTTGGCAGAGCTGTCTTCTGCGGCTTCTCATGCTGTGGAGTTTCAGTCTGAAGCCTGAGGCGGTCTGGAAGCTGCATCATCTGGTGTCAACCTGTGGAGGGGCGGAGTCTAGCCTGTCAATCAGGTCGCAGCTTGAGGACCTCATTTGGAATGCTAAAGAAACAGAGAGCTCCCTGGAGGCGGGACACAGGCTCACTCCCTGGGAGACATTCCTGTTGACAAGACACATGGAGCTAAGCTAGAGCCCTGGAGCTGGAGGAGCCACGTGGAGACCCCTGCCAGCGCTGAGAGGCTTCCACCGCCACTGGATCCACAAGACTTCCCACCCACTGGCCTGTGACCTTCCTGCACTCAGCGTCATTGCATGTGTTGTGTGAGTCTGAAGAGGACTTCCTAGATTGGCATTGGACATATGAGCTAATATTGGACTCATGGACTTGATCTGGACTGGGATGTTTTCTCAATATTCAATTGCTCTTGTCTATAAAGCTTTTTCTTACACAGATATGAGAGTCTCCCTGGGTTTATTTCTCTAGTCTACCCGATGAACACAGACTGTAATTCTTTTTAAAAAAAATAGTTTTATCAGCACTGCACCCACATGTCATGCCATGCGGCAATCCCATCCCGTCAAGAAGAATCATACAACTGTCACCACGCCGAATTCTGGGACATTGTCTTCTTCCTAGTACTCGTGCCTGTAAGGACTGTTTTTCTAATCATGGCAAAAATACACACCACAAGACAGTCTCCAATTCCACAACGTCGACACGCATACGCTTCAGTGCCATTGATTAGACCCTGTGTCCTTGCCGTTACTGATAGCCTTTTCCGAATGGCTCCTCCACCACTGCCATCGGCTCGGCGCCTCTGCGACTCCTCTTCCTCCCTCACCCCTGGGTGCCCGCGGTTGTGATTCTTCGTGGGAGCAGAAAGCCCGTCCTTCTCCCGGCCCTCCATTGTGTCTGCTCCTCTCTCAAGTGGACCGCATCCTGAGAAAGCACCATCTGGGCCGTGACCCGAGTGAGGGGGTGCCCTGCACCCCAATCTCCCCACAAATGCTTGGCCTCTCTCAGCAGATCCCATCAGGAGTTGATTACATCATGTGAGATCACCCCAGGGAAGTGGCCTCAACTGCCAAACTACTGAGATCCGGGCCCAGCTACCTTGGCGCAGAATCTTTCCGACACACTGCTTAGGGAAACCCAAAAGGGTGGCCTTGCAGGGCGAGGAAAGCTCACAGACCTGAAAGTGGGGACCTCGGGGCGAACCCCTCCTTCTCCCCCAAGCTTGATACCCTTCTTGGACTTCAGATTCATCATCCAGCCCTGAGCTTGTCCACACTGCTTCCAGCCGAGGCCTGCCTGAAAGGCGTCCTGTTGAGACACAGTCCAGGGTCCTGAGCCAGCCTGACTCCGTTGCCAAAACCAGTTACCGTCCATGCCACTCCAATGGTGACCGCCCCCACCCCGACCCTGCCATCCCCCTGGTGTGTCAGAGGACTCTGTCCCCCAGGCTTCTCGGTAGCTGGTTTGGGGGGAGGCAGATCACCAGGCCTTTCTTCCTAGGCCCCTCCCTCCAGCCCTTTGGGGAGCAGCTGAGAGGGTTCAAACTTCGTGGTGGGTGTGGTTGCGTGTTAAACGGAGAGCCACAAGAGGTCAGCAGTTTGAAACCACCAGCCAGCTCCGAGGGAGAGACAAGTCTTTCTACTCTTATAACGTCCTTCTACTCCTAGAGAGTCTCAGAAACCCACAGGGGCAGTGCCACCCTGTCCTACAGGGTCATAGAGTCAAACGGACTCAGTGGCAGTGAGAGGGATGCTTGTGCGGATGCGGCAGAAGGTACCTTTTAGACGCCGGCTGTCTTGAAAACCATCCCCTTTAGCTAAAACAGCCGGTGTGAGGACGGGGCAAGGTTTGGTTGTACTTGGGGGTCGCTGTGAACTGGGGCTGAGGGACAGAACCTCACAGCCACACAGCTGGCCAAGTCCCTCCCTCCCTCCCTCCTGGGCCCGGAGCCAGTTCCTGGGCGGCACAAATGGTCCAGGGCTCTGCCTGTCATGCAAAGGTTGGTGCAGGGGTGCCAGGACCAGAGGCAAGGATGGCGGGGCTTCATCTCACATCCTTTGGGCATGTTGTCGGAGAAGGATGTCCTGCTTGGTAACACAGAGGGGCAGCGAAGGACAGGAAGATCCCCAGATGCGGTGGACTGACGCCGTGGCTGCAGCAATGGGCTCCGACGTAGGAACAATTGTGGGGACGGCGCAGGACCGGGCAGTGCTTTCTTCTGTGGTGCACGGGGTCCCGATGGGTCGGAATCGACTTCGCCGCACCTAGCAGCTGCGACAAGAGGTGTCTGGGCAGACAGGGCTGGCAGTCAGGCCCTGGAGGGGCCCAGCCTTGGCAAGCTCGGAGCCCAGTCGGGCTGTGGGCACGGGGCTCCTGCTGAGCGGAAACTGACCAGGCAGCAGCGGGGACAGCAGCCCAACTTGGCTTTGAAAAGTGGCCTCGCTGCGTGTGCACAGCGCCTCCCTCCAGGTGTCCGCTCGGCATTTGGGGGTAAAGTGTGGGCATTTTTCAAGCTGTCCAAGCGGCGGTCCAGGCAGCCGAGCGCGGCCGACGGGCCGTGCTGCGCTATCAAGTGAATGATACACATTTGCAAACTGTCTGCTGGCTGCTCACCTGCGGGTCCTGGCGGCCGGCAGAAAGCCTTTGTTTTTCTCTGCAGACCTCGTGGCTCATTGAGTAAATGATCCCCCAGGAACCGAGTTCACAATAGAGGCGTGCAGCAGGAACCCCCGATCCATCTTACCCACCCTGGCCCTTCAGGGAGGGCTCCTTAGGTCATTTTAATTTTAAATCTCACATTAAGATACTCTACCAAATAAAAAAGACAGACAGACAGAGAGAAAGGAGAGGCGTGTGTGCTGAGGGAGCAGGTGTGGCACAGGCAGGAGGGTCTTGCCTTCCATCCTGGAGGCCCGGGCTCAAGACCCACCCAGGCAGACCACCCCTTCAGCAGTCACCCCACACTGCTAGTTCTGTTTACATACGATGGTAATAGCCAGGCTGAATGTGAGTGGCAGGGCACCAGGACAGCCCACATGGGCCCCCAGCGAGCAGGAAGGGGAGGAGGCAGAGAGGCAGCTCCAGAGAGAGGGCGAGTCCCGGGTTTCTCCCTTCTAAGAAGGCCGCAGACCTAGGAGACAGCCTCCGCAGGCTGGGCCTGTATGACAGCTTGGATTCCACCCCCACACCTGGACACGTCTCCAGCCTCACCTACCATCATCCGACCGCCACGGAAGCTTTGTATGCTTTACTGAAATCACAATGAAAATGTCAGACCACAACCAATCCGTGGTCCACACCCGGGGCATCAGCCTCACCCCGGGGCTTGGCCTTCCCAGGCCTCCTGAATGAGAACCCTCCCCTTTTGGGGAGATCTGGGTGGCTTCAGGGTAGGCAGCTGGTCTTCCAACGAGACTCGGGTTCAAGTCCCAGCTGGGTCACCTCTGACACACACACACACACACACACACACACACACACACACTGACATGGAGGCGGCAGAGCTTCCCGACTAACATGAACTAGGAAGAAAGGCCTGGCGGTCTCCTTCTGAAAAGCCAGCTGTGTGCAGCATTCCCTGCTCCCAGACAGAGGGCCGCCCTCCTGTGAGTGGGCACCCAGCGGAAGCCAGACACGTGGTGGGCTTTGTCCGGCAGGTCCCCTGAGGGCCTTAGACGTGTCAGCCCAGAGGACGGCATTCAGAGAGCATGTGAGCTTTTCGGAACTGGGCTGGCCCTGCTACTGTGTCCGGCCATTGGGCCTGAGAGCTGGGGCAGCTTAAGACCCATCATTTCCTCCCGGTTCGTGGGGGCCACAGTGGCTGCAGCAGGAGGTGCTGCTTCTCTGGGGTGGACTCGAGTCGGGGTTCCACTGTGCCACGAGCCCCCCTCAGCGACAGAGAGCACGCGACGAGGCAGGGCCAGCCTGCACCCACCCACCATGCACGGCTGTACCGAGGTCAGCTGGGGGAGCCCCTGCAGTGCTGACACAGGCTGCGGAGGGGCCGCCCTGGGAGGGAGGTGACCCAGGAGGCAGAGCCAGGTCTCCTGACCCAGGACCCGGTTAGGCCCAGGGGCTGCTTCCTGGCCCCGAGGGAGAGCGGCCCCTGCTTGGCAGATTACAAAGGCCTTTTCACTTTGATTTCCGAGGCCAGAGCCAGAGCCTGCCCGAGGGAGGGACAGGGCGGCCTTGAGGAGCCTTTGCTGTCTTTGTGGGTCAAGGCGGTGGCCAGAGGACTTCATCTCCCTAGCTGAAGGCCTTTGGGATCTTTGGTGATGGCGAGGTGGCCACAATAAACCAGAAACCCACACTCGGCTCCCCGCCAAGTCCCCTGCATGCATGCTCCCATCTCACCCAAGCAGCTTTCAGCTGCCTCTAAAATCGGCACCTGACTCCCCTCCATGTCCTCCAACCAAGGAGTTTTCAGAGCAGGGTTCGGGAAGTGGATCACTAGGTAAGGAGCCCAGGTGGCATAGTGGCTACCTGTCGGGCTGCTGGTCACCAGGTCAGGAGCTCAACCCCACCAGCCGCTCCGAGGGAGAGAGCAGGCTTTCTACTCCAGTACAGTTGCAGTCTGGGAGCCCGCCGGGGCAGTTGGACCCTGTCCTGCAGGCGGCTGGGTGTCAGATGGGCTCTACAGGAGGGAGTCGAGTTCGGGGCTTGGGGACTCTCCCACCTGCCCCTGGACCGGCCCCGTCGATTCTGACTGCTGCCGCCCACGCGTGACAGTGTAGGGCTTCGCCCCAGGGCACCGTCCTGTGTGCCCCAGAGTCGGTCCCTAGAGGGCAGAGCAGATGTGTGCCCAGGGCAGACCTGGCAGGCCTTGGTCCTGTGCTTCGCCACTAACCACGGGGCTCCTTGTCAGGGCAGCCTTTTCTTCACCTTCATTCTCCCTGGCTTCTCCTTTCAGACCTCCAGACGCATTCTCTCTCTTAAAACAAAGCCACAGCATCACACACACACACACACGCACACACACACACACACACACACCCCACACACACACCGGGAATTCAGCATCGCTGTCAGCATTAAGCTCATCCCGCTCCTAAAAAAAACACGCACCTGACGCCATCGCCGCCCAGCCCACCCTTCCCAAGTCTGCGTCCCTGTCACACTCAAACCCACTCACCTCTACCCAGAGGACAGAGTAGAGCCGCCGTGGGTTTCTGGGCTGTGGACAGTCTTTGCTGGAGCAAAGGTTTCACCTTGCTCCCGGGAGGGGCTGGTGGATTTGAACGGCTGACCTTGGGGTTAGTAGCCCAGCATGAAACCTACCACGTGAGCAGGGCTCCCTGACCACCACTCACCCATCCATCCACCTGCCCCATCAACCTCCGTGTCTATATTCGCTGTGGACACAGGAGGGCAGCACCGCAAGCAGGGACGCCTCACTGCCTGACACCCAGCGACCCCATAGACAGGTCAGGCTGCCCCGTGGGCTTCTGCGGCTCTAACGCTTTACCTGGGCAGAAAGCCCTGTCTTTTGCCTACGAAGCTGGCTGGTGCTTTCACACTGCCGACCTTGTGGGTAGCAGCCCAATGCAGAACCACGCCACCAGTGAGGTAAGGGCTACAGTGAAAGACGCCCATTTCACAGGGGAGCAAGTGGGGGCAGCAATCAGACCAAGGTCACAGGGTGGGATGAGGATGCCCCAGGCTTCCTCTCTGAGTCAGATTGCCCCCTCATTCTCTCCTCACTTAAGAGCTGGGCTTTGGGCCCAGAGCCCTGGGTTCCACTCTCGACCCCAGATGTGGCCACCAGCGCTCTCAGCTCCTACTCTTTCCCACGGCCCTCTGGGGCAAACGGCCCCCCAGGGAGGGGCGAGCCCGATGCTCTAGTGTCTGCAGGACAGGATGGGGCCAATCCAAGCTCAAACCCAAACCTCCAACTCACGGCCATTGAGGCAGAGCCGACTCACAAGGACCCTTCGGGGCAGGGGCGAGCTGCAACCGTTTGTTAGCGGGAGCAGAAAGCCTGTCTCCCCAGGAGCGGCTGGTGCTTTATGAACCGCTGACCTTTCGGGAGGACTGCAGCCCGACTGCGCCACCAGGGCTGGTTCCAACTGGGCCGTCTCTGGCCACCACGACGTGCAACTGCTGGTCTGGGCTCGGAGTGCGGCGGTCAGCCATTCCCTGGGGCTTCGTGGCTGCAGATCAGCCTTCTTTCCTTCCAGGGCACCTTTGGGTGGGGCCGGAAGGCCAGCCTTCTGGCTAGAATCTGGGCGCTTAAGCCTGGGCAGGAGCGGACTGGACGGTTGTGTTACGGAGCAAAAGTGAGCTCAGAAGGCAGCCTCTGACCTTCAGGAGGTCAGAGAGGGAGGAGGAGGCCACATGGGTGAGCACGGTGCCAAGATGGGTGGGAACCGTTAACGCAAACCACGCCCCACCCCCCACCCCCCACCCCTGCCGGCCCGTGAAGCTCCGGTGGGAGGGATTCCCCAGAGGTGTGTTCCCACACACTGACACAAGGTGGCAGGGCTCGGCTAGACACTGGGCTCCCCTGGCCAGGCGGGGTCTCGAACCACGCCTCCACGCCATCCAGGGGCTAGGACCCTAGGGGTGGGGGATCTGGGGTCTGCCAAGGGCCATGTGGCCATTCTAACATCCTTCTCGGCCCATACTGCTCAAACGTTTAATGACCGCCCTGCTAAGGTGACGGCTGACGGCTGTCTGCTGGCTTGGGGTTCTCCCCGAGGGCCAGACATCCCCCATCCCTGATGCCCAGGCTGGAGCAGGCTCCTGACTCTTGATTCATGCAGCCTCTTAAATGAGGGGGTAAAAGATGCCTAGACCTTACCCACAGGGAGACCGTGGGCAGTACAAGCCATCAGGAAGCTCACTGCTAGTCAGGGGATCCAGGTTCACAGTCACCTGAAGGTACCTGGGAGGAAAGACCTGGTGACCTGCCTCCCACAGGGCCCAGCCACTGACATCCCCATAGAGCACAGCTTTACTCTGAGTCAGATGGCATCAGCAGAAGTTGGATCGATTCAATGTCACCTGGTTTTCATTACATACTCACCAAACGGAGGCATTCTATGGCTGACGGAAACGGCGAGGGGTCAAAGACAGACACAGGTGAACAAAACAAGCTCACTGCCATCGCGTCGATTCTACAGGACAGCCTAGAGGTTTCCAAGAATGTAACTCTTCGTGGGAGTAGAAAGCCTCAGCTTTCCCCCCAAGTAGTAGCAGGTGCTTTTGAACTGCTGCCCTTGTGGTCAGCAGCCCAACCCATTACCTACTACACCACCAGGGCTCCTTAAAGACAGAGCAACAGAATCCCTGCAGCTGCCTTACTCTTCAGACCTGAGTAATGGTCTGAGTGGCTTAACAAGAAAGGAAAGATGACCGACATGCACTGGGAGGCCTCAGTGAAGTTAGGTTCAGCCAAACGTAGGACGTAGAACGAACGCAAACGGCGAGAAGACGCGATTAAAGCCTGTTTTCTGGAAACGTCATCTCGGTCAATTCTCACCCGTATTTATGATTAAACTGTATTAAAAAATTACTTTTCTGGGGGTAGAATGGACTCGGAATTCTCCATATTCCAACCGGATGAGGAAGGGTTGTGTATTCATCACCACAACCAACCAACTTCGAACCTTTTCTTTTTTCTTGTCGCGATTGCTGTTGATGCCCCATCCCCACCCCACGCCCCCCAGGGGCCCCCTTGCTGTCTTCACAGATCCACCCATCCTGACTTCCCAGGGCAGGAACCCCCACTCTCCCCCAGAACAAACCAAGCCAAAGACTAAAACGGCCCCAGCAGCAGGGACCAAATAAAACAGAATCAGCTCAAATGGCTCGAAAGGGAGATGTAATGACAAGGTGAACTGTAATTTAATCCCCACCTGGTATTCAAACCAAAGAAACCCCCAAACGCACTGCCATCCCGTCGGTGCGGACTCAGCCCTGCAGGACGGGGAGTTTCCCAGGCGGCAGTCTCCCCAGAGGGAATCGAAGGGCCACTCTTCTCCCCAGGAGTGACCGGTGGTTTCGAACCTGCTGACCTTGAAGGCAGCAGCCCGACGGGAAACCACTTTCCCCCAAGGGAAGTGTATCTCCTCACTTCTGAGTGGAGACGTCTGCCTGGAGGCTGGGACTGTGGAGCAGGTTGCAGCAGACCCGGCAGGCTTGGGCAGACCAGGAAGAAAGGCCTGGAGATTGACTGACTGGGGCTCACAGCTGGTCTGGTCTGCAGCCAACTGTGTGTGGGGGGTGGGGGTGGGGGTGGGGGGGATGGGGAAGACAGGGGCTGCTCATACTCGGGCAGGGGAGCAGCCAACACACAGAGCCACGTGGAGCAGATAGAGATGGGCTGGCAAGGTCAGTTCTGGGGGAAAACATGTATTTTCTTATAAAAACATATCACTTATATTTGTTATATTCTACTATACTAGATGATTATAATCTGCCCCGCTGGGCCCGTCGTGACCCCTGTTGGTGACGAGTCAGAGGTGAGGTTTGCCCTCCCACTGCCGGAAGCCGTCCGGGAGGAGGGAGCGTGGAGCTCTAGCCAGGGGTGAGTGGGGACGGGCGGGCACGTTTCTGTCTGTCTGTGCAGCTCTCTGCGGACTGCCGGACTGCCGGCCGAGAAGGGGCAGCAGGAGGTGGTGGCAGTTCAGACAGGAGCTGGATACTGCGCATCCTGAAGGAGCCGTGTCACAGCCCCGCCACGCTGATGGTTCTGCCCTCACTGACCCGGGCGGAGCCCCTGACCTGGAGGACACAGCCCGTCTCACCACAGGGCCTGGTGCCCCAGGGACACCGCCTTTCTAAGAATATGCTTCCCAGCCAACCAAAACCCACGGTCAGCAAGCCGGCCCCAACTTGTGGTGACCCTGTGTGTGTCAGCTTATCACTGCGCCTCACAGGGGTTCCCGGGGCTGCTTCGGGGGAAGTGGCTCTCCAGGCCTTTCTTCTTTGGCACATCGGGCAGACGGGACCCTCCAAGTTCTGGGGAGCAGCCTCTATCCTGGTTCCCCAGTGTGGCAGCAGGCTGGCTGGCTGGAGCTAGTCCCGGAGGCCCACGGCATGCTGGGTAGCAACGCCTTCAGAAGCAGGGGTGCCCCGGACCCAGACAGATGAGTCTGAGGAAGCGGGCTCTAGCACGAGCCAGTTAAAGGGAGGGAGCCTCTGGCTCTCACCGTATCCAGTGGCGGGGATGGTGCAGGGCCAGCCGGGCTGCCTTCTGCTATCAGATCTACCCCACCCCCCCACCACCAGCATCATACAATGCCAGGGTCTCCTGCCCGGCCGGGGCTGCTGGAAGTGATGTGACAGGAACTGGAAATACCAGCAGGGTCACCAGGGTGGACGGGTTGGGTGCTCTCCAGGTGGCAGCTTGCCCTGGCCGGTGAAGGAGGCCTGGTAAGCGCTTGTCAGTCATCGGCCTCGCTGCCGGCTCCACCACTGGATGTGCCTGACGTTCTGCCGCTGCTGCTCGCACCTCAGGTGCTCACAGACCTGACCCCAACAGGAGGGAGAGACAGAGCTCCCCGCCCACCCCCACCCCCAGAGGAAGGCCAGTGTGTAGGGGGAGGGGCGTGCATCTGGCTTCTTCATGGGCTTCCCCCTGGGATCCCGTTCCATCATCGGAAGGAGGTGTCCAGCAAACCAGGAAGGCGACTCCCCCTGTAGTTCAGGGTGACCTCTGGGAGCACAAACGGTCAAGTGCCCAACTGCTGGAGGGCAGTGGTCCGAATGCACCCGAGGCCCCTGCAAGAGAGCCTGCTCGTGTGCTTCTGAAAGGTCCCGGCTGGGAGCCTGCGGTCTCGCCTGAGCACCTGGGATGCTGAGTCAGGGTGCACCCGACAGCAGCTCACCACCAGTGTGCATCTCGGTGGGTCCCGAATACTGCAGGGGAGGGAAATGGAAAGGAAGGGACTGGGGGCTGGGGGTGAGTACGTTCAGAAGCAAACCGTTCAAAAGGAGGTTCAGAAGGAAATCGTTTCGGGAAGATGGCAGGGAATGAGGAAGGGCAGGAAGCGGGAGGAAGGAAGGGAGGGAAGTAGGATGTAGAGAAGGAAGTTAGGAAGGAGGAACAGACGGATGGGAGAAAGGCAGTCCCGTCTGCAGTGGATGATGCTGGGTAACAGGCATCCTCCCCACATCCCTGAGGAGGGACCCCGTGTGGATCAGGTCTCTGTCCTATCCCAGGGTCAGCCCTCCGAGCTGGAGAGAGCAGATCTGACAGAAAGCACCAGGGGCAGGGGTTGGGAGCCATGTGGGAACTGCCCGAAAGCCCGTCTCTGGTGCTCACACAGACTGCCCAGCAGGGTCCTGAGGGGACCCCGCAGAGGCAGGGTGGTGATTGACACCCCCCCCCCCAGATGATTGAAGGCGCACAAGAGAGCAGGTAACGCTCTCTGGCCACCCAAGGCCTCCATCCATCCACCCCGTGCCGCTGGAGAGCTGACAGGGAGCCTTGTCTGCAGACGGGTTGATGGAGTGGCTGCCCAGCGCCCTGGGGCTCGCCTCCCTCCCCGTGTCCATGCAGACACGCTGTGGGGCTTCAGGCGTGTCCGGATGAGCACTGTCCGGGGAGCTGCTGTGGTTGTGGCTGGTGGCAAGGCCAGAGCATGGGGCTGGCCTCCCAGGGGGTGGCGGGTTCCCAGGGTATCCTCATGAGACACCCCCCAAGGGGTGAGCCGGAACAGAGAGCCTCAGTGGGGCCCCATGAATAGCCCCCCTTCTAAGCGAGGTGTGGGTCATTTTCTCCCAAGTCGGCAGTGACCAAAGTCCACCCCTTCCTGCCACGTTCTAGCCCACTGGGCTGCACCTGGGATCGGTCAACACTTGGGGCATTGTGGTTGTACTGTGGAAGGAGAGGCCTGTCGTGTGTGTGGTGGGCATCTTTGCAAGGCTCTTTTAAAGCTGGGGAGCAAAGAGGCAGTCCCCACACTTGCTGGAAATGGCAGCGAGGCACAGACTGGAGCAAACAGGCGTGGAGGTTTCTTCCAGGAGTCCTGGGCCACAGACAGTTAAGCGCTAACTGCCGGCTGGAAGATCGGCGGGTCAAGTCCACACAGAGGCCCCTCAGAAGACAGGGCTGGCTGTCTGCTTCTGCAAGGTCGCATCTCCTGGGGCAGTTCCTCTCTGCACACGGGGGTCCCCGGGAGTGAGAATGGTACATGGTTGTGATGCAGCCACGAACGGAAAGATCAGTGGTTTGAACCCACCAGCCGACCAATAGAGAAAGATCAGAGGCTGCTTCCGCCTCAGAAACCTCCCAGAGCAGCTCTGGACCCTCTGACGGGGTTGCTGAGAGTAAGAATGCACCAGGTGGCAGGGGGTGTGGTTTGGCCTTTGGGTGACAAGTCCTCCCCCCCAAAAAAACCCTATTGCTGGCAGGCAATACCGACTCACAGGGCCCCTATAGGACAGGGCAGTGCATCCCCTGTGGGCTTCTGAGGCTAAGTTCTTACAGGGACAGAAAGTCTCATCTTTCTCCTGAGGAGTGGCTAGCGGGTTTGAACCTGACTTAGGTAGCAGCCTGGCTTGTGTGGATATGAGAACTGGGGCTCATGGGTTCCAGGCTGCACCACTGTGCCCGTGTGCGTGTTAAAGAGGGGACCCATGGCTGTGTTATCACCAAGTGGGGCCAGGAGAGTCTGGGAAGCACACTGCCTGCCTGGGCCCTGCTGGTTCTGTCACCCTGGACACCCAAACCCCTTATCTCGGGATCCTGGTGCACACCCCGGGGTGTCATCGCACATGTAGGGCACTTGCCCCTAGGGCAGTGGCCCCATGCATGCCAAAGAATCCCCCGCCCAGTCCTGTGATCCTGAGATCAGGGGCTGATTTTCAAAAGCCAACTTCCAGGCCTTTTGTCCGAGTCAACCCGAGTCTGGAAGCTCCTCTGACACCTGGTCAGCATCCCAGCAACGTGCTGGCCTTCCCCGACAGCCCGGTGGTGGCCGTGTGTGTGGTACACTGGGCGGGAGCCAAACCTGGGTCTTCTATGTAGGAGGAGGGAATTCGGTCCCCGCACGGGCCACGGCAGGTGCCCAGTCTGACTCACAGGGACCCTCTGGGGACTGTAAAGCGTGATGGGTGCAGACGGCATCACGGTTCACTCCCAGGACCACCTGGGTTTGAGCCTCTGGCCTTGCAGTGAGCTGATGGTGCTTAACACACTGCATCACCAGGGCTCCTTTGCAGGAGGCGTCGGTCAGGAACCTGCCATCCCAACCCACGCTGCCCAGGAGCTTGTGAGCAGATTGGCTACCCCGCCGCCTTCACATCCTCAGAGGACCTTAAGGAAGGAGCCTACCTGGCACCCCAGACAACTCGCTGCAAGCAGACTGGCTTGATTCTGTGGTGTTTTCTCCGAGTCCCTCCTGGCGATGCGAGCACAGCTCCCGGGGCCCTGCCCTGCATGCCTGTTCTCCTTCCCCACCTCAAGCCTGCTGCCGCCCAGGACCAGGCTCGGGCCTGGAGTACCAAGGGGCTTCTTGTTTCCACTGCAAGAGCAGTTTCTGGACCAGCCTTGCCTTCCTCCTGCTTCCTGGCCCAGGGCACCGCTAATGACACGCTCGCTCCCTTTCTGGTTCGCATGGCTGCAATTTGGAGGCCGGCAGACCTCAGAGATCTATTTAAAGGGCGTTTTAAGAGTATCGCCACCATAGGATGTGGCTGAACCACTGGCCACAGACGGCTCTGCCCTTCCTCCCACCCAGCGGGGGCCTGCGGAGCGGGCCTGGCAGAGTCTGGACAGGAGGGAGCTCGGGGGGCTGGAAGAAGGTACACAGGGGATGACAAACTGTGGGGTCTCTGTGTGTCTCGGAGGCGCTTCTGGACATCCTCCGGGGCGGCGAGGAGTGTTGTGGGTGACTGCCCACCTTCCTGTGACTGGCTGAGTGCTCATAGGTTTGTGCGGCAGAGGGCCTGCATCCAGGAACGGCTATTAGACGCCGTCGACCCGATTCCAACCCAGGACAAGCCCCGAGCAGGGTGACCAGGCTGCCATCGTGAGAGGCCAGGCGCCCGCCCTTTCTCTGCCAAACAGCCTCCCTCTCAATCAGCTGCTGCTTTCCTAATGGCTACTTGGCAGGCGGCTAACCAGCTGCCCCTTGAGAGAAAAGATGAGGGAGGCTCTCTGCTTCAGTGAAGAGTTAGTTCTTAGAGACCAGGGTCAAGAGCAGCCAGACACCACCTTTGCCACGGTGACCGCATCGCCGTGCTGGTGACCTGCCTTCCGGCCTTCGTGCTGTCCCCTCCCCAGCCCACCTTCACTGGATTATGACAAAGGGCCACCTTCCAAGCAGCAGCTGACCCCGAGGGCCCTTCTGGCCACCCCTTGCCCTCATCACCTGAGGCTTAGCCCTCGCCCAGTGTGGTGCCTACAGAACTGGGGCCAGGCGCCCCTGCACCGAACCAACAATAAATCCCTCCATGTCGGCCTGCCGGGAAACGGGCAGCACCCGGCGATGGGTCCTGCTCCCAGAAGACAGACGCCCGCGACCAGCCGACGGTGTCCCAGTCACAGGGGCCGCCCATGGCAGTCCCCGGAACCTGGTCGGCAGAGACCAAGCAGGGCTCCGGGGCAAAAGCTTTGTGACATTTTATTTCGAAAATATGGCAAGAGTCTAAGGCACTTCAAACGTTTAAATACATAGGCAGGATCCGAGTGTGTGTGGGGAGGTGAGAGGGGCCCGTAAATACAGACAGGGACCTGAAGAGGGTCCCGAGAGGCCGCGGGTCAGTTCTTCCAACACAGCCCAGCCTTCGGTGTCCCCATACAGGTGCCCCTGACGGGGTAGGGACGGAGACCCCGGTCGGTCTTCTTGACGGAAGACAGGCTGCAAATACTGTGGTGCCTCTGTCTGGAGAGACCTTGACATTCAAAGGCTCAGCCGACACCCGCCAGGGGGCCCTGCCAGAGTGCCTTTGGGAGCTGTGTGCCTCTGAATGCTGCAGCTCTGTTCACACCCCAGTCCAGGAGCGCGGTGTGGACCCGGCAGTCCACCGACCAGAGGAGCAGCCCCTGGAGAGGGACACTGGGAAGGGCTGCCAGCAGGTTGCCCACTAGACGGTGCGACTACGGTGACCTGGGGGCAAGGAAGCATGACCTCAAAACATCGACGTGCTCCATCGGCTTACGATCCCGACACGTGGACACAGAGGGGGACACAGGCCCGAGTTTCAGAGGGTCCTAAGCAGATGGAAGTCGGCCAGAGGGGCCCAGGCGATGGGTGCCGTCTCAGCCACTTCCTGTGGCCACAGCCATGGCCTGCTGTTGAGCTCGAGCCAGCTGGGAACATTCAGAATCTGTCACCGCAAATGGGCACGTAGCAGCTTCGTGGCAGCATGGTGTGGTGGGCGCGGAGCCTGGTCAGTCAAAGGACGCACGGTGGGTGGGGCTCGGAGACGTCTTCCTGCCAAGCCGGGGGGTGCTCTGGAGGGGATGGGAAACACGGGGTGGGGGGCAGTCGGTCACCGCAAAGTCTGAGTGGCCATCTTTCGCTCTCCAAATGGTCGGTGATTTGACTGCTGACCTGGTGGTAACAGCCCAATGAGTAACCACCGGGCCATCGGGGCCCCGTGTGGAGCAGACAAATAATTAACATGTTCACTTGACACTGGGAGGTTGGAGGTTCTAGTCTACCCAGAGGGGTTCAGAAGAAAGGTCTGGCAACCCACTATCAACAAACACAGCCACTGAGACAGATGTACGATGAGAACAGATGTGCCACTGAGGACAGATGATGTGCCACTAGGCCAAGTGAGTCCTTCCAATTACTGCCCTGCGGTAATCTAAATCGTAACCAAAAGTACCGTATCCCACCCCCTTACCTCAGTTGAAGGAGCGGTAAGGCCGACTTGCCCCAGCACCTCGCTCTAGGAAGGGATTCTCTCTCTGGGGCCACAAAGTGATGGCAGCAGGGGGGAAAGTGAGGTGGGGGGGGGGTATATGAACGGGGGAGGGGTGGCTCTAAGGAGACTGGGGACAGAAGCCTCCCGGGAAGTCCACCACGGAACGGGACCCATAGAAACTGTTCAGCAGTGTGTGCCCAGTGTGCGCTGTCCAGGAAACCAGAGAGGAGTGCGGAATAAAGACAAAGTGAAAGAAAGGCTGCTGATACAACCCCTAATCCACCAAGCAAGGCGGGCTGCCTGCACAGGGAGCCTGGTGGCACAGTGGGTTTCAGTGGGGGCTGCCAACCACGAGGCCAGAGGTTCAAAACCACAAGCTGCTCCAAGGGCGATACACAAGGCTGCCTACTCCCATAAAGACCCGCAGCCTCAGAAACCCAGGGTCAGGCCTCCTCGGTCTGACAGGGAGGCAGCGAGGGGCCCCCGCAGCCCTCAGTCCTGCATCTCCGCGTGCCCTCGATGGGCCCCGTGGAGACGCAGGATGCAGGGGAGAGCCCACAGAGGGTCTTGGGCACTCATCCAAACCCGTTCAAGGGCCAGTGGCCAGCACGTTCCACAGCTGACCAGAGTGCATGGCACCCAGGAAGAAGCCAAACACTACAGTGGCTCCTGTCGTTCCCGGGGAAGGCCCACCCACCCTCCCACCTGCCCCGGGGCTGGTCACAAACACTCCGCTCTCACCGGCGACTGGGCTTTGGCGAAGTTGACATGGGCGTAGAGGAGGACAGCGATGTCCTTGTGGCCCGCTTCCAGGGCG
The DNA here is from genome assembly GCF_050624435.1 of Tenrec ecaudatus. Lineage (NCBI taxonomy): Eukaryota > Metazoa > Chordata > Mammalia > Afrosoricida > Tenrecidae > Tenrec > Tenrec ecaudatus. The sequence goes on along the minus strand of NC_134539.1, from coordinate 3,883,281 downwards.
ATGGAGAGCGCTGTGCTGCCGTCCTGGGGGCAAGAGTGGACAGGGTGGGATGAGAACAGCCCACCCAACCCTCCCTGGCAGCTAATCAAGCAGCCACCTGCCCATGAGTCCCTCTGGATGGTCTGCATACTGCTTGGCCCCCTCCTACATGCTGGGCGTGAAAGGGTTAATGTGCTCGGCCTTGGACCGACAGACAGGCTGCAGGCAGGCAGGCGTCTACCCAGGGACACTGCAGGAGGCCTGGCCATCTGCTCTAGAGAACCATGGTGCCCACACACACCCCTACCCTGCCTGTCTCACCACCCCCTGCCCACACTTTGGTCTTCAGCAGCAACCTGGGAGTCCCCCTCCCACTCTGGGTACAGGGAGTGGTTTTCAGAGGAGGCCAGCTGGACATGGGTGAGGAAGCAGATAATGAGCGGATGTGGCCAGGAGTGGAGGTTGGGGAGCAAGGGTGGCGGTGATGGGCGCAGGCTGAAGCAGGGTGCACAGTACGGGTCCCCTGGGGAGCGATGTGGTGGGAGTGACTGACGGGCCACCTTCCTCGGTTCCCGGGGGTGTGAACACGTGAGACTGTCACACGAGCGGCTCCCACTCCTAATGACAGCACAGCGTGGGACCCGGCCTGGCGTCCAGTGGACAGATCTGAACTCCCGTCCAGGCTGTGACTGCTCTTAACTCTCGCACGGCCATGGAGGCGATGCCGACTCACAGCCGCCCCACAGCACAAGGCAGAGCTGCCCCCGCCTCCCCAGACAAACTCTTCATGGGAGCCAAAAGCCAGTCTTTCTCCCAAGGATTCGAATTGCCGATCCCTACGTAACCAGGATGACCCAGGCTGTTGACTCCCATCGGGTGCTGGTTGCACCATCAGACACCCTCTGTTTGAAGGATTTTTTGGGGTGGGACTGGGTTGAGTCTCCCCAGGGGCCCCTCAGAGGAAAGGCCTGGTGACTGTGCTCTGACGCTCCATGAAGCAGGCGGGGCTGTGGGGGACAAGTAGTTTTTAAAGACTTGTTTGCACACAGTAGGTACCGCATGAGTTTCAGTGATGGCTGGGCCGAGACCTCACCCGGGCACAGGGTGGTAGCTTACCTCGTCCCTCTGACCGCCTGGTAGGTGTCTCCTGGTGACACCTTCCACTGTCCCTATGAGTCCCTGGCCCCTGTTGTCCCCCAGGTGGCCACTGTTCTTCCCTGACCACCCCAAGCTCACACTGTCCCCCGGTGGCCACTGCTCCTCCCTGACCGGCCCCGCTCACGTTGTCCTCCAGGTGGCCGTGGCAGCCGGGCTGGGCCAGCAGCAGCTTGACGATCTCGGCGTGGCCGTGCTCGCTGGCGCACATCAGGGCGGTGGAACCCTCGTCGTCCTGCGTGTTGACGTCAGCCCCGCAGGCCAGCAGCCCCCTCACCATGTCGATGCGCCCGTGGCTGACCGCCAGCATGAGCGCCGTCTGTCCCGCCTGTGCACGGGGAGGACAGGGAGGTCAGAGGACGAGAGGGGCTCGGCCGGGCGGCGTGTGCAGTGGGCCGCGCTCTGGGGAGCTGTGAGCTTCGCCAGCTCCCTGGTGGTGCAGACTAGCCTAAGGGACCGCCCAGGGAGAAAGGCCCAGCAACCTGCGGTCTCACACGCCTACCGGTGGCCCAGGGCACGCGGCCAGGGGCCGGGGGGCAGACTCCCTGTGGCAAAGCGGCTGCGTGGGGTTGGGCCAGGGCGCAGCACCTCAACACTGCAACCCAGGCCCCTTCTGGGAAAGGCAGAGCCCAGAGAAGCCGAGGCGGCCCCTGCTTGGTAACATGGGGGGCTGGTTTTGGGGATTTGTTCCAAAGGAGTCAGCTCCTCAAGTCTGAGGCGCTCAGAGGCTACAGGCTCCCCACTGGGCAGAGACATGCAGGGCCGGGCAGAGGCTCGGGGCACAGAGGCAAGCCAGACATGATGGACATACACACACGATCCACAGCCTCACGTGCAGGGAACGTGGAGCAAAGGGGAGGTGCTTCCTGTTTACAACGTGGGCAAGTGTGCCCCTGGTATTAGGGCGCTCTAGTGGGTAGGCTGGGGTGGGAGTTGGATGGAGCCCCTGCCAGCAAGCACCGCAGGCCTGCAGCTTCCCCCCAGCATGTGCTCACAGGGTGGATGGATGTGGCGGGGCTGGGGGGGGGGGGGACATGATCGATGTACAATGTGCTGGCCACAGCTCACCCCCCGACCTGGCGGGCACGGTGGCCGCCCCGCCACAAGTTAAAGATGAGCGCACAGACAAGGGAAGCAGGCCCGTCTGCCCCCCTGACCTGGCTGGCTCTGGCGTTCACATCCCCGCAGGCGAAGAGCTCCCCCACAACTCTCATGTCCTCCTCGGCCTCCACGGCGGCCAGCGCAGCCAGCATGATGGGGGTGTAGCCCGCCTTGTTCTGGCGGTTCACGTGACACACGTCTGCAAAGCAACACGGCGAGACCGAGTGAGGCGGGCTGCCACAGGGCCCACGTGTTCTGTTGGACACTGGGCCGAGACGCCACGTCACCTGGCGACAGGAAGGGCCACTGCCCATGATTTTCTCCCCTGCTTCATCAAGCGTGAAGCAGAAGCCTGTCTGCGGAGCCTAGAAGGTTCTGGAAGCATAGCATGAGGGTTGCACCCTGGGGAATGTAAGGAAAGCTAATCAGCTGGGTGGGAATCACCAGCAGCCCAGGGAACAAAGACTTGGCAGGGTGTGCCCATGAGGAGGGCAGCCCCCGAAGCCCATAGGGCGGTTCCCGCGTCTGGCAGGGTCCGTGGGAGTCGGATTAAGACTTCAGAGTCTGGATGGGGAAAGATGGGCTTGGATGCATGGACAGGGCTACAGCCTGGGAAGCCCACGAGGGCAGTTCGACCCTGTCCTAGGGCGCTGTGACTCAGAAAGGGCTCTGGGGCCACAGGCACATACGTGTTTGTTCTTAACAGAACTAAAGCCAAACAGTGACTGCTCCCGGGGCAGAGCTCAGTCACTGCTCAGCTCACCGACCCGGAAACACCCACACCCACCCACCCACCAACCACAGCCACTGCCCTGGAGGCCTGGCCCACCCCAGCAACCTAGGAAGGAGGGGCGCCAAGGCCAGCCTCTTCTTTCTCACGTGGAGCGGGTGGTGGCTTGAACTGCCGACTTTGAGGTTAGCAGCCCAGGGCTAACCCACAGAGCCAGCAGAGGCCAGAAGTGTGGATTTTGGTGAGATCTCCGTGTTCTGGAAAGTAGGTTGTATCTTCTTAACCCCTCACAGAAAGGCTCTGGGACCTCGGGATCTTGGGGATGGGGATGGGGCCTCAGGGGTGGGGCTTAGGCCTCACCTAGGACCTCAGGGACCAGATCCGCAGGGCAGGGCTCAGGGCCACAGGGGGCGGGGCTTGGGAGCTTTAAGACAAGGGGTGGCGGGCCCCACCTGCATCCAGCAGGAGCTTGACGATCTGGAAGTTGGAGTGGGAGACGCTGTAGTGCAGGGCCGTGTTGCCGTTGCCGTCGGCCATGTTGATGACGTGGCGGAGCACGTCGGGCGAGACGGCCCGGAAGGCGGCGATGTAGTCGCCCACCATGGCGGGGACGGCCGACTTCTGACTGGACACGCGGAACCACTCGTTCTGGAGGGCGTTCAGGCAGAAGCGCTGCGACAGTGACAGGGCGGCTACGTCAGCTCGTGCGCCGGCAGCGGGACCCGGCCACGGGGCCTCGGAGACGCGGGGCCACCTCCCGACTGTGCAAACCGCGCATGCTCTGAGTGACCCCATGGGACAGCACAGGGCTGCCCTCTCTTCTGCAGAAGGCCTGTGGGGTCAGCAGCGTGCCACCAGGCAGACCTCCTTCCTGCCCACGCACATAGAAACCCAGACCTGTGCACTTACAGGACAGTGGACACCATATCCAACCCGCTGTCCTCACGCTTCTCTCAGAGCCACCGGGAGGAGGGGCAGCTGCCAGCACACGGAGGGCAGAGGTGTGGGTGGACAGCTGGCCCGGCCTCAGAAAGAGGCCGCGGTCACACACTGTGTGGCCTCACCCCCCCCCCCCCCCGGAACGTGGCCCACAGCAGCTTCAGCCCCGGGGTACACTGCCCTACTTGGGTCCCTCTAGAAAGATACTAAATTACAAAGAAGGGCAGGGCACCAACTTGCTGGTCCAGGGTCTGGAACTAGCAGCAGACATGTAGAGAGGAGAGGACCCTGCCCCAAGGAGCTCTGACAGCACAGTGGTTAAGCACCTGGCTGCTTGCCCTAAGGTGGGCACTGTCAACCCAGCAGCCCCTGGGAGTGAGAATGTACTGGCCGCTGTCTCTACAGCCTAAGAAACCCTGCGGGTGGTTTCCCTCTGGCATCAGGTCCCCCGGCACCCTAACCTCCCACCGGCAGGGCCCCGGGATCCGACTCACCATGTCTTTGCTGGCCAAAGCTCTGGGGTCTTTGAGGTTCGTTTTCAGTAAGTGGCACGCAGACAGGATCTTCTCACTTAATTCGTACCTAGGGGGGCGGGGCGGACAAGAGGAGTGATGATTGGTCTTTCAATACCCAGCTCTACAGTCCTTCAGGGGACAAACAAGCTGGGCAGGTCCTGCTGGGGGCAGAGACCCAGGTCCTCAGCTGGCTCAGCACGTTGCCAGGGCAGCTTCTGGGGTCACCACTGTTGACTTCTGTGACGCCTGGCAACAGCAAGTGGGGGTCCCCGTGTTCTACTAGAGCTGCGGTTCTCAACCTGTGGGTTGCCACCCCTTGGGGGTCAAACAACCCTTTTTTGCAGGGGTCATCTGACAGTAGCAAAATGACAGTTATGAAGTAGCAATGAAAATCATTTTCACCACAACTTGAGGAACTGTATATTCAAGGGCCACGGCGTTAGGAAGGTTGAAAAACACTACACCAGTGGAAGACTCACTGCCACTGTGGCTTTCCGAGACTGTGACTCTACGTCTTTCTCCCACTGAGCGGCTGGTGGTTTCGAACTGCTGACCTTGCAGTTAGCAGCCCAAACACCACCAGGGCTCCTCGTGTGTCCTAAGTCCTTCACACTACCTTTTGACTCTGGAGCGCCTGACATGGTCCCAGTGGCCCTCTGCCCAGCACACCCTCGCCTGGAGGGGCACCCATGACAGAAAGGTGGGGAAAACCAGATTGGCTGGCTGTGGGCTGGTAAACTCAGTATAATGGTTGAGAAAAACAAAAACCCTCAAATGACAAGATTCGGAGTCATCTGATGACACTGGAGCTACCAACCAGGGCTACTGACCTCTGCCGGTGTGGGCGGGGTCTCACTGGCCAGGTGACACACAAAAAAACCAGCTAGCCCCAACACAAAAAAATCACTGCCCTGTGGGTTTCCAGAGACTCTACATCATTATGGGAGCAGGCAGCCTCATATTTCTCCCTTAGATCAAATGGTGGGTTTGAACCATTAACCTTGTGGCTAGCAGGCCAGTGCCTAACCTGCTATGCCACCAAACAGAGGCAGTGCTTGGCCTGCTTCCTGGGTGGGAAGGCCTGGGGAGGAGGAGAAGGCAGGCCAGTGCCACACACCTCTCTCTGATTTCCACCTTCTCGGATTCACTCTCTTGAACCTGCATCTCAGCTGCCACCCGGGCACGCCTGAGCCGCGGGTCTTCCTCCCCCTCCTCTTCTTCAGGAGGGTGTGCAGGGCCACCAGCATCGCCGTCTGACTCCGAGGAAGAGCTCTCGTCTGAGCTGGAGTCATCGCTGGACGTGCTCTCGTACCTAGGTGACAACTGGAGGCTTAGGAGAGGAGAACTGGCGGCCCACACGGGGAGAGGAGCCGAGACCCAGCTCAGGGATGCCACCAGCAGTCACAACAGACGGGCCCTCAGGAGGTCCAGGCAAGGTCTGCTTAAAGGCCGGCGCGTTCGAACGGGCGCCCATCCAGAGGGATCTCAGAAAGGGCCTGGCAGCCTGTCTCTGAAAACCCAGCCCCTGAACACCCCGTGGGCCCCACTGTGGCACACCAGGAGGTTTGAGATGGGCTGGGACTTACTTAAGGGGGACAGTGGGGGCTAGCAAACTGGTGCCACAATGCATGCCCCCAAAATGATGCCCAGCCCCCCAGCTTAGCATGAATCAAGAAGCCCAAAGGAGCCAGGTCTGCAGGGGATCAGCTTCGTTCCCCCTACCCTCTTCAGCCTTCCCGTCTTGCCTCCTTAATCGCCCACCCCCAGTGCCTAGATTAACTGATCATGAGGGCCGACTGCCCCCCAGAACCTCCAGGCTACCTCATCTCCAGTGACCTTTCGGGGCTGAGAAGCGGGCACCTTTAGCCTTCAGCCTCGGGAGCTTTCCCGCCTGGCCAGCTCGGAGACTGGCCACTTGAGTCCTTGCTCTGACTCAGTGGTAAGGAGGGCAGGCGAGCCCAACCGTCCACCTGGAAAGCAATCAACCAAACCCAGCACCATCGAGCCCTTTCTGACCCACAGCGACCCGACAGGACAGGGTAGAACTGGCCCTGCTATTCTCTGAGGCAGTAAATCCTCACAGGAGAGAAAGCCTCCTCCTTCTTCCGCTCAGTGGCAGGTGGGTTCAATTCGCTGACCCTGCAGTCAGCTTCCCAGTGGGGACTCTTTAGACTAACTGGCAGAAGAGGCACAAACCACAAGTCAACACAGCACTGGGTTTGGGGTGGGTGGCATGGTGCCTCTTCTCAGAGGAAGCCCTGCAATTTGGTGGCAAGCTCGGTGAACCCCACTTCTGTAATAAGGGAAGTGGGGGCGATGAGGGCTGATGGAGCCAAATGTCAACCTCCAACTCAGCCCAGGACACCCACTGCTGGCCTGGCCTGGCCTGGCGGGGGGAGGCGACGGCCCTGAGGAGGGGCTCTTTCCGTAAAAGCCCCCCAGGCGGCTGAGGAGGCCCCCAGCACCCCACTCTGCTTACCCGCCATTGATGCCGACAAACTGGAGGTTCTTCTTGGTGCCGTTGGCGTCTCTGCTCCCGCCCCGCTTCTTCATGATGGACTTGAGCGTGGCCTCGCTGGCAGCGGTGTGTGCTGTGGGAAAGCCCACGGAGATGACGGGCCTCGCACCCGTGCCTGGGAGCCCTGGCAGCCCGCGGTCAAGTGCTCGGTGGCCGTCTAACCACCTCCCTGGTCCCGCGGGCAGCACTGAGATGCCCATGGGGCTGTTCCACCGTCAGCAGGTCTCCATGGCACCCAACAAGCCCACACAAGTTACACCTTCACCTGCACTGCATCTCCACCCACCGCTCCCGGCAGGTCTGCGCCGAGGAGCTGGCTCCAGATCCACAGAAAGAGGGCGTGGTACCCAGAAGATAATTCCTGAAGATGGGAATGCCCACCAGTCCCCTGGGACAGTTGAGCAGGGCAGTGCAGTATGTTCAACGTCCCCAACACTCACTGAGCAAGGAGGGGCTTCTCAGGCCCTCAATCAGACGGCCTCACCTTGCCCTGGAGCAGCGGCTGGTGGGTCCCAACTGCTGCCCTGTGCTGAGGCCCACGCTCAGCCCACTGCACCACGAGGGCCCCGCAAATCTCACTGGACCCTCGGAAGCCACTGGGGTACAAAGGCTGAGATGACTGGTGTACTTCTTCAGTTAAGAGGACCAGGGACTCGGGCCTGCACACACCGTGCCAGAGATGGACGACCAGACAGGAGCCCCGGTGGAGCAGTGGCGACGCTCCGGGCTACCCACAGGGTCGGCAGCTCTTCAGGAGAAAGATGGCACTTTGTACTCCCTTAAAGAGCGACAGTCTCGGGAAGCCACAGGGGCTGTTGGTTCTACGCTGTCCTGTGGGATGGCGGCAAGTCGCCGGCATCAACTCGAGAGGTGGGGTCTGTTTGGGTTCTGGCGCCTGCCTGGAAGCTTTAAATACTAACGAGCAATTTCCAGGTGTGTTCCCCTGCTGTTAGCTGCTATGGAGACGGCCCCCGGCTGACTGATGTCACCCCCCACACACACACACACAATACTGCCGTCTGTGGGGTCTCCCCTGGCCAAGCCTTTCTTTCTAGGTCTGTCACCGTCTGGATCAGTTTCACAAAGGGTGTTTGAAAGGGGGGGGGGGCGACCATGTGCTGACACCATGGTTGGTTTGGGGTGGGGCTGAGCTACCTACACTCTATCCTTGGTGATGGGCTCTGGGTCAAAGTGTTTAGTTGGGGGGGGCACACTACGTCTTGTTTCTGAAAAGGAGCTGGAAGACAGATGAGTTTGGGAGCTGAGAAGCTCCAATGCGACCTGTCGGCCGACGGGAGGTGGCTGTGTACGAGGGGCATGGCCGGGAATTGAACCCAGGTGTCCGAGTGCACGGGAGGTGAGGGGAAGTCACGGACACTGACACTGAAGACCTTCCTCCCCAGCCCCCTGACGTCTATCTTCAGGTCGACCCACCAGGAGGTTTCAAAACAAGCTGGGGGGGGGGGCGGGCGGTCATCAAAAGCTACAGACGGAAGCCGTTGGTTACCGTAGAGGCCGGCGGCAATCTGGTCGTCTGTCAGGTTCACGGGGCACAGGCCGCTCTCGGGAGGGATGAAGTCACCCTGGCCGTCACCACTGGGCGTCCCTTCTGTGGCCCCTGCCTCCACCCCCGCCTCCTCCAGCAGGGGGGCCTGGCTCCTCAGCCCCGGGGTTGGGGCTCCAACCTCCAGGCTGCTTTCTGTCAGGAAGGACATGGGTGTTAGCAGGCTGGGGCTCCGACCCTCAGCAACCCCACAGCCCCACAGGGGTCTCCAAGGCCCCCAGCAGGCGGCCCCGTCTGTGGTGCCAGGACCAGCCAAGCCAGCTGATGGGTTCCTCAGAAGATTCCAGCAAACTTGCCGCTTGCCCAAGGGCCCCCTCCCCAGCTGCGGCAGGATGGTCAGACCCACCAGGCCCGCCTGGGTGCTCAGCTGGTTCCCGTGGGGGCACGGTCTGCCAGATGCTGCCGCCTCCCCTTTCCCATCCTTTCTTTCTAGTGCCCCTCTCTCCCAAACCCCCATCAAGTCGATGCCGACTAACGGCGACCCTGTAGGACAGGGTAGAACTGTCCCTGTGGGTTTCCGAGGCTGTGACTCTGGACGGGAGTAGAAAGCCTGGACTTGGGCTGGTGGTTTCGAACTGCTGACCTTGTGGACCGCAGCCCAGCATGTAGCCCCTACACTACCAGGCTCCAAGGCCTCTTACTCACAGCTGCTGACATCACACAGAGGAGCCGGAGACCATGCAGAGCGCCCCTAGGGGTACCCCAGCAGAACTGAACCCCGGAGCGCCACCTCTCCCCCACAGTGCCACGGGCGGGCTACTCGCCGGGTTTCTACCCACAAAGTCAGTGGTTCCGAGCCACCAGTTGCGCCTCGGCAGAGAGAGGAGGCTGTGCTCACATAAAGATCCTGCCCTTTGACTGGGACGCGGCAGGCAGCTGTTGACCGTCTTGTGAAGAGTGGGTTTTCCTTCAGACATTACCATGCCCCAGTGGGGTGGGGCCAGATGCTAATCACACACCCTTCCAAGGCCCGGCCCAGAAGAGCGGCCCGGACACTCGCTGTCCCCATAAGAAAACAACACACTCAAGCATCTGCAGCAAGGCTGACCCCGACTCGCTGCACCCCAACACACGGTCTTCTGGAAGATAGTCACCAGGCCTTTCCTCGAGCCACCTGACACACTTGAACCTCTGCCTCCTGGTTACGTGCCCAGGAGCGTCTGGACCATCTGGGGTCATCACAGGTCACGTGCACTCGCCAAGGAGCTGATTCTGCCCCCCGCCCCGGACACTGCAGGACAGCCCCCTCAGGGCCCCTGGGGGAGTCCATACGGAAGCAGGTTGGCAGGTCTTTATGGCAGAGTGGCCGGGTGGGTTAACCTGTGCACCACCACACTCCCAGCCCTCTGACTCGAATGGCCCCACAGGATGGAGCAGAGCTGCCCCATGGCGTGTACACACTACACTGTCCTCCAAATAGACCCCGGCCATCCATCCAGGGGGCTTTCAATGTCTGGGTTCCAAAAAGCAGCTCCCCGCACCTCTTTTCCTAGTCCACCTGAGTCTGGAAGCTCCGCTGACCCCGTTCAACACTGCAGCCGCGGGAGACCCTGCCCGTCAGAGGAGAGGTGTCTGTGTGTGCAGAGTGGTGGCTGGGATTCGAACCGGGACTCCCCAGAGGAGGGTGAGAACCCCACCCCCAGCCACTCCTGAGCATGACCTTGCGTCCCGCGCGTCTTAGCTGAGGAGCTAGGTGGACACTTGTTGGGGGTGAGGGGTGCCAGACTCACGGAAACAGAACTTGTCAGACACGCACACTGTCCCTCCCCAAGTCACACCAGGAGACACACAGAACCCTCGGCTGGGGCGGTGGGAGGAGCCCGAGGGGGACACCTGGGCCCTCAACTCCCACCTGACACCCCGGTCTGCAGCAGCGGAGGAAGCGATGCCAACAGAGTCCACTGTGGCCTGCGTGCCACTTTAATCCTGGTCACTCTCAGATGACCCCACTGCACGCCCACTGGGCGCCTGGGATTCTGGAAGGCCCAAACCCACACACCAGCTGCCAGGAGCACCAGTTTCTCGTCCTTATGTCAACGTCCTGCACTCCATTCCTATCCCCACCCCCACCCCCTCCCCAAGTTGCTAAAAACTGCCAGGAATTCAGAGTTGAAAGAGGAAACCTCAGGAGACAGAAAACAGTCTATTTTGGTCTGGTGCGTTCCCCACCCATGTGCTTCAGGGAGAACGGAGGCTTGGGTGTGTGGGGAACGGACCCCGCGGGCTTGTTTGAGTCCATCCTGCACGGTTTAGGACCACGGGACTCGGTGCGAACGGTTTCTATGAGCCGTGGCAGTGCGGTGCCCGTCAGGTTGGAGGTTCAGGCCCAGTGGCTGTGCTGAGGGAAAAAGATGAGGCTGCCCGCTCCCACAAAGGCTTGCCGACTCGGGATCCCTGCAGAGCAGTGGCTCTCAGCCTGGGGGTCCCGGGCCCTTTGGGGGTCGAACGACCCTTTCATAGGGGTTGTCCAAGACCATATTTCCGATGGTCTTAGGAACCAAGACACCGCTCCTCTGTCTCCAGGTGGGTCCGCCCACATGCAGACACGCCCACCATGTGGGTGACTCACCACCACATGAGGACCTGTGTTAAAGGGTCGTGGCATTAGGAAGGTTGAGAACAGTGCCGTAGAGGGTGGGGGTGCGTCGGAATCGACGAGGTGGGTGTGGGTGCGGCTTGGGGAGCTGTGTGGTGGTGTGGTGGTGAACGTGCTAGCTGTCCGGAGACCCGCAGTTCACACGCACCAGCCAGCCCTGGAGAGGATGGGGCAGCAGGCCATCTGGGCAGTTCTACTCTGCCCCGTACGGCCGCGCGTGACCGACTGCTCTGGATGGCAGTGGGCTTTGGGTTTTTAGTTTTCAGCTGATGCAGTTACATACGGACTTCACAGGCTGCACAGTGGGGTGGGGGTGTGCATGGGCGCTCTCAGAAGTTTGTGAGCAAAAACCATGGTCTTCTGCTTCCCTTTGCCCACAAACGCACGCATAGATGACCACACGTATGTAAGGTGGCCTCCAGGAGTTCTGTGCCGTCTCCTTGCCACCGCTGCTTGAGTCTGCTGTGCGGCCACCTCCCGAGGGTCTTCCTATTTTCATGCCCGCCCCTCGTCTATCGGTGGGTCCTACCTCGGTGGCTGATGCGCATGTCAGATGCCAGCAGGGTGCCCCAAAGGGAACTGGTTTCAGCAGAGCCTCCTGACCAAGGAGGAAGAAGCTGCCTGCCTCTGAGGAAGGAGCCATGGAAGACCTTACCCATAGCAGTGGAATGGTGTTGGGGGGGTGGGGGTGTTTCACAGGCGGGGTTCTCCATCCTGCAGCTAACAGCTCTGAGCACATGAACAAAAGAAGCCATACTTGCTGAGTCATTGCCGCCGCCACTCAGATGGCAGGGCCGGGAGCCACGGAATGGAGCTGCTGGCAGGTCCACGTACGCGTGACATGGACAGAGGGTGACTTCGGGAGCCCGGGAGGGCCTGGCTCCCGTTCTGGATAACAGGATAGGACAGGACACCAGGGGAGTTCACCCAGGGAGAGTCCCTTGCCGGCAGACACAGCCACATATCAAAGCTCCCCCACGCCGTGTCCGACCCCGGCGGCTGGTCAAACACCAGCAGGGTCCCCTGTGGAGGGTAGGTTCCGGCAGTGCTTCCCGATGAAGACCAGGAAGAAGAGCCTGGTGACCTACAGCGGGTCACTGGCCAGCAGACACCTGATGGTTCCCCACAGCAACAGTGCTGGCCGAGGTGCCCCCACGCTGTGGACGCTGAGCACTCAGCGTGACAGTCCTGCGTTGGTGTCCTGTCAGGGGTGGAGGCACAGGCAAAGTGCGGTCTTCTTGCACGCGGGTTACCTCGAAGCAGAGTGACCCACAGCAGCCACCAAGGGCCCTGGGAAAACCGGTGGACGCGGATGGAGTCGGCCCACCTCACCCCCTTTGGGTCCATTGGAAATGGGCCTGCTTTCCCCCATCTGCGTGCGGCTTTCTCTTTGATCGCGAAGGTCTCGGCTTTGTTATTCTCCTTGAGTTTTGGGGTTACCCTTCTGTGGCACGTATAGCCTGTGCTCCCACCTCGCATGTGAGCGCCCTGGGGACAGGCCTGTGTCCTGTCTGATGACCGCCCCTGTCCCGAGAGCCCACATCTCTGCCTGAGCCCCGGAGGCAGTGACAGCGGCATCACCAGTGCCCGGGTGTGCCCACCAGGAACGCTCATTTTGAGACACTTGACTCACAGCAGGGACAGTGCACACGGGAGGTCCAGGGTACAGTGCTATCAGAAAGGTCAGTGGCTCAGACTCCACGGGCGGTCGTGGTGGTCTGCTTCTGTCCAGCGGGCACAGCCTTGGGAACCCTCCATGGTGCCTGCTGGAGGGCAACTGGCTGTCCTGCCCAGCAGTGACCACACAGATGGAGTGTTCATGCCATCTCATCTCTCCAAAGGAGTCCCTGGAGGTGCAGTGGGGATGCTCCGGGCTGCAGACCGCAAGGCCCTCAGTCTGACACCAGCAGCTGGTCCATGGGAGAAAGGGGCGGTTCTGCTCTGTGTGGTGGGGGTGCTGAGTCGCATGGACTCGACAGCAGCGGGTCAGTCTCTCTCCAGTCTAGAATCTGGGGTGCCCTGGGGTGCAGTGGTGGGGAAGGGCCAGGCTGGGAGGGGAAAGGTTAGGGGCTTCGATCCCACCAGCCACTCTGCAGGAGAGCACTGTGGCAGTCTGTTCCCATAGAGACGGGCAGCCTTGGAAACCCCTGGGGGCCAGGAGAGTGTTCCCCACTGCCCTGCAAGGCAGAGCCGAGACAGCATCACCCGACGGGACCGTGGGACTGGTGGAGGGGGTTTCTTTTTGCTAGGCAGGCCCTGAGGGTCACAGGAAGGTAGAGAACCGGATCCTCCCAAATCGGCAGGTGGAGGCAGCCTCTGGGCCGCCCAGCCCAGCCCAGCAGCCGCTGCCGGGGCTTCCTCCCGCCCCAGCCCTCAGCTCATGCCAACAATGATCCCAGGAGCTGCTGCTGGTGGGTTTCATGCCAGCCCTGGCCCTGGCCCTGCTGGAGGTTTCTCCTGGGCCGCAGGGAGGGTTGCAGCGGTCTGTAGGGAGGAAATGTCTGTGTCCCACCACGCCCGGCCCGGGGCCCCTCGGTGTCTGACCTACCTCTGACTTTGCCCAGGCCGACCTTCTGGTAGCCGGCGCCCCTCAGCTCCTCGGAGCGGGCCGACTCCATGACGGAGCTGATGGAGGAGAGAGTGCTGAGGAGCTGGGAGTTGAGGGAGCCCATCTGCGAGCCGGGCTCCCCGAAGGCATCCGCCAGCTCACTGTAGTTCTCTGCCAGCAGTGTCTGCTGCTCGGCCAGTAGCTTCTGGACCTGCTCAATGTAGTGGTCTAAGCCGGCCACCATTCCAGGGTGCGCCTGGACTGGGGGAGCCTCCAGGAACTCAGCAACGGGCCCGTCTCCAACACCAACACTCCTGCGGCTGCTGGTCAGCCCCGGGGTCACCTGGGGGGGCCCACAGGCGATGCTCCTCATCCTCAGCCCGACCAGGTAGTGGTCGTGAATGCTGACCTGCCCCACGCCTGAGTCTTTGGTCTTCACGGCCGATGGCTTGTCGAAGCCAGCATGGCCAGAAAGCCATGTTCCTACCCCGATGGACCGCGTCTTGGGGGGGGCGCCGATGTCCCGTACGCGGCCCTCCCCCACGGCCACTGTCCGCATGGCCACGGTTCCCGTGCTGGTCTGCTTGTCCGAGGTGCGGAGGCACGTGTTGGTGCCTGACTCCACCAGGATGGCCGTCTCAGTGTTGGTGCTGCGCTCTTCCTGTGCCCAAGCTGTGTTGGTGTGCTGACTGGCAGTGAGGGGCACCGCCAGGACACCGGCCTCGGCCAGGCCAACGACCTCCGTGCTCACGCCCCGGGAGACACATGCCTTCTGCGGGCTGACGGTCACGTCCACAGAGCAGTCCCCACAGCCGACAGACCGCACGTCGGGGAGGCTCAGGTGAGTCTGGAGGAGGCTCAGGTTGCTCACGGACTCCTCCGTGTTGCTGCCCATCTCGCAGACACTGACACGCGCGTCCACACCCTTGCTGCACATCACTGCAGACCGCCCGGTACACTGGTCGAGCGTGTCTACCCGCTCCCTGACCACCCACCGGCTCATGGGCTGCTCGGGCCCCACGGACACGCTGCACGTGTCGGGCTGGCAAGAGACCCCGGCGCTGCGCGTCTCCACGGCAGAGCCCACGCAGGAGTCAGCCATGTCCACGTGGTTGCCCACTGTCTGGTCCTGAGTGGGCACCACGGCCTCCACCATTCGGCTGCAGACCAGCGGCTGGGCCATGGTGGCCTTGTCCACCTTTTTCCGGGAGCCGGCAGCCTGCAGCTCCTGCTTCAGCCTGGTCATCTCCCGGTCGTGGGTGGCCTCACGCAGCTGCACCTCCAGACGGTAGATCTTCTCCTTGAGGGCGTCGATCGCCTGCTGCTGGAGCTCGATCTCCTGCTCGGCCTCCGTGGTCACTCCCAGCATGGCCTCGCTCACGCCCACCCCGCAGTGCCTCCTCTCGGGGGCCGTCCCCACCGCCGCGTCCTTGCGGGACATGGCGTCCCGGCGGTAGACCACGACGTCGTCCAAGCTCTCGTTGGCGCCCACCGCCACCGACCGGCAGTCGGGGGGCCCCGGGGTGGGCTCATAGCTGCTGTCCTGGATCTTCTGCTCTAGGGCCCGCATGTCAGCCGTGAGCTGCCGGAACTCCTTCAGCCTCTGCGAGCTCTGCTCCACGCTCTCTAGCTCCTCATCCGCGATGTACAGCTCGCTGCCCCGGCGCTGCCGGGCCTGGGCCAGCTGCGGCAGCTGGCATGCGTTGCCGGCGCTGTGGGACCTTGGGCGCAGGCCCTCGGCCGGTGGGGCGGCCCGCTGACTTTTCAGCTGCGAGGCCAGCTGCCGCTTCTCCTCCTGCAGCACCGAGATCTTCACCTGCAGCACGGGAATGGTGCGCACCTGCTCCTCCAGCTCCTTTAGCCGTCCCAGGGCCACGGCCATCTGCTCCCGGATGTGCTGCAGGTGCAGCGGGCTCACATTGGTCACGGGCGTGGACATACCAGAGCTCAGCGGGCTGTGGCGGAGGGAGCTCCCCACGGAGGATGCAGTGGCAGAGGCCGTGGGGTAGCTGCCGTGGTCCCCCTTGCCTCGAAAACCATTCTGAAGCTGGGGCCCCGGCGGGTTGTGGCTCCCAGGGCCCACATAGGACTGGAGGGGGCTGGTGGAGCCCATGCCCCCAAAGCTGGCCAGCCTTGGCCGCCGGAGGTCCCCCGGGGCCAGCTGCAGGGCGCCCCTCTCCTGCTCCAACCTTCTCCGCGTCTCCATCAGGGTCCTGGTGACATGTAGGTTGTGCCTGGGGAGCTGGGGTGAGGGGGGCGGTGGGTGCCGGCTATCCGGGACGGCTAGGAAGGCGGAAGCGGGCTCCAGCGGCGCGGTTGGCCGGGAGACTGGGGTGGAGGTCACGTGGCTGCTGGCTGGGAGGAAGCTGAGGCAGTGGCGGCTGTCACTGCTGGAGGTGGAGAGGGACTCCGTGGAGGGCCAGCAGCCTTGCTGGCCAGGCGCGGCCCTGGCTTCCGGGCATGGGGCCACGGGCTTGTGCCGCTTCTGGATGGTCACCTTCCTGACAGTGTGCCCCTTCTGAATGTCGTCCACGTACTTGAGGAAGTCCAGGTCTAGCTGGTACCCATAGGGGGTCTCCACTGAGTAAGGGTCCCTCTGGTCCGTGTCATGGCCTCCGTTCAGAACGCTGCCCGCTTTTCCTAACAGAGAGAAAGGGAAAGGGAGGGCATTAGAAAACTACATCATCTCTCTCTCTCTCTCTCTCTCTCTCTCACACACACACACATATACACACAAACAGGCTAACGCTTGTGTGGCGGCCGTGTGGCCAGCTGGCCTGGCCTGAGCAGCCCGGCGGGCCTCTCTGTGCTTGAGTCTTGCGGAGCAAACAGAGCAGACGTGCACTCAACCCACCCGCCCTCCAGGTGCGTCCCATCACGGCAGGAGGCAGCACCTGCGGGAGCCGATCGCAGCAGGAACCCTCGCCAGCGCCCTTTCTTCCAGAACAGATTCTACACAGATCCCGAGAGCGTGTTTCCAACACACGCTGGTGTTTGCTGGCCGCTGTGTCCCCTGGATGTGGACAGTGGGCGCGAAGGCTGCTAGTGCACACTGTAAGAGCTGGTGCAGCGGGTCCGCGCTGTGCAACCGCAAGGTCAGCACTTCGAAACCACCAGCCGCTCCAGGGAGAACAATGAGGCTTCCTGCTCCCGGAGTTGCCGTGGTGTGGCTAGGCGCCATCGGGTCGGTTCTGACCCACAGCAGCCCCAGGCACACCAGAAGGAAACACTGCCTGGTCCTGCACCATCTTCACCACGGCCCCCAGGCCTGAGCCCGTGGCTGCAGCCACGATGTGAAGAGTTAGTCTGGGAACCCCACAGGGGCATGTCTACCCTCTCCTACAGGGTCGCTGTGAGCCAGCATCGACTGGAAGGCAGCGAGGGTTTCTTTAAGTCTTGGAATCACAGACTGGTGGACGGTGGGCCTGGGTGGGAAGGACTGCAGCCCCTGGGTCTTGCTAAAGGCATGCCGGCGCCCCCCCATGCCTGCACACCAAGGACTCCCGGGCGGGCAGTCGATGTTGACTCCCAGTGACCCCTGCGGGTTTCCGAGGCTCTAACTGTTCACGGGAGAGGAAAGCCCAGCCTTTCTCCCTCGGGGCTGCTCCTGGCTGTGCGCCGCTGGCCTGACGCAGAGCCATTCACCACCAGGGAGAGATTTAGTTCACACGGACAGATGCCCCTCCACCTGTGCTGGCCTGCCTCAGGGTCTCTGCTGCCACCCCAAAGCTCCCCGAGCTCAAGAGGGACAAACAAAGAAGGGTTTCTCCTGCTTGGATGGCTTTTACACATAAACATTCTCCGTCACATGACAGACAGGCCTTCGTCTGGGTGTGTTAAGGAGCCCACCCAGAGGCAAGGGAGGATGCAAAGAGTGTCAGCCGGACCGGACCTCGGGGCCATGCTGCTTTGGAGAGGCTGCCGCCGAGGGTGAAAGCAAGCCTTATATGGAGGAAACACCCTTGCTGCCGACCCGAGCTGCATCTCTGCAGACCGAAACCGCAAGGCCGTCTGCGTCAGACCCGGAGAGTCTCATCAACGTGACCTACGCATTTCAGAGCTCCAGACAGGAGAATGTGAGCGCGTGTGGCCCTGCCCCCTTTTATCCGTGGTATTTAAACCCACCTGCTGGGGCTCCTCAGGGCTGTAGCTTTGTCTGCCCTCCAGCCCCCTTCCCTGCTGAACGTTTTACACAATACTTTATCTGCTGCCTCGACTCACGGGCTTTCCCTTCCGATGCTGGGCAAGCACTACTGAAAGGTGGCAGGGGCCACCTGTAGAAGGGGCCGCGCATCCTCCCCAAAGCAAACCGTTCCATTCACAGCGGCCGCGGAGAGCCGGGAAGAACCGCCCCGTGCGTCTCCGAGACTAACTAGACGTGAGAAGGACACAGCCCCGTCTTTAGCCCGAGGAGAGAACCGCTGACCCTCCAGGTTAGCGGCCCACCCGTGCAGCCACTGCACCAAGGGGGCTCCTGTCGTTGGCAACGGCGCTGCGGATCTCGAGTCTGAAGCACGCATGCACGCACGCGTGGGCACAGGGCTCTGTTTGCACCACGACAGGCTCTTCTGGCCTCCAGATGAAGCAGCCTGGCACGACTGCCGGCCCGGAAGCCAGCGCTCCAGCCTCCAGGCGGCTTCCACACGGAGCACACACTCACTCAAAGCATGCAGCCAGACCCGTCCCCAGGACTGCTCGGCATTCCATAACCAACGAGAAACTGCAGGCTCCGGAGTCAGCCAGAGGCAGCCGGCTGGGGCGCCAAGCAAGGCTCTCTGGGTTTGCTAGCCCGCAAGCAAGTCTATAACGCGGCCGCCTGGGGACCCAGCCGGGTCTCTGGACAGGAGCGCCTCACACAGCCTTTCTTCCGGGCTCTAGAGGTATTGGGGTGGCGGGGCCAAGGCCCTGCACCATTCCACCCGCCCGCCGGCGCGCCCACCAGCCCGGCCGCCCCTGCAGGAGCCCACACAGCCACTCACCTAGCCAGAGGGCCCTGCTGCTGGCTGGGCCTCCCCACAGAGAAGGTGGCGCTCTGTGGAGTGGGCCGGCCAGGCCCCCCAGAGCACCATAGGCCGAGCACTCGCCAATGGAGGCGGCCGGCGGCTGGGGTGGCCCCGCCCCCCACACTCAGCTGGTCCGCTTGCCCTGTTTGCTTAATGAAAACAGGAAACCAGGCCCTTTTGAAAGCGCGTGTGTGCCCAGGCGCCCGTGCCAGGAGTTAAACACGGCCACAGAGAGGCCCTGTCTCTCCTGTGCCAGCCACTTCATGAAAGGCTCCGTGTTCCCGCGGTAGTCGGTCACCTCAGGAAGCTCAGTGAGAGGCACAATCGACCCCAGTGTTCCGCGGGTCCTGAGAGGGCGCCATGGGACGGCAGCCAAGAACACCGGGCTACAAGGGGCCTCCCGAGGCCCCACATCACGCGCAGCACGCCCTTAGCAAGCCAGCCGTGCCGCGGCGGAGTGTGCCCTTCTCTCTGCCATGTCAAACCAGACCCCCTCCCCCACCCAGAAACCCTGCCCAAGACAGACTTGAACCCAGCACACGCTTGTTTAAGAACAGAAAAGCGTGTTCAAAACCCATCCCCAAACCCCTCACTGCCATGAGGCTGTGCCGGCTCACAGCGACCCCATAGGACAGGGGAGGACCGCCCTGTGGGCTTCCCAGACTGTCGATCTTCACAGGAGTAGCGAGCCTCTTCCTCCTTCTGAGGAGCGGCTGGTGGTTTTGAACTGTTGACCTTGCGACTGAGCAGCCAGAACCTTCCAGAGAAGATACAACAGGAGTCCCCGGGCGGACAATCTAGTGTGAACCCCTTGGATGGGCTTCCCTGGGGTTCTTCACAGCTACGCACGCCCCACCCATACCCCGCAGGGCAGTTTGAGCATTTTCAACTGCAAGGACAAGTGTTCACTTCCCCGTCTCCCCTGCCAAAGCCGTTGGAACACGAGCTGCCCGGCTACCCCTTTAGCATTTGGGGCCTGAAGAAACGCAACCCAGTTAATAGCCAAACTGTGGCGGCCCTCTCTTTGCTGCTTTCTGAGGTTCAGCCCCAGAAAACCCCCCGAGAAGGTTTGGGTCACACTGCCTTATCCCCAAGTGAACTCTGGGCTTAAAAACTGGGCACCAGCCGGGTTTGAAGTTCACCAGGGGAGGTTCACTGCCCCATGGCACTGCTTGCAACAGAGGCACCGCTACGCCGGTGGAGGGGCCCGAGCCCCCAGGACCCCAAGTTCCAGCCTCAGCAGAAGAGGTGAGGTGTGCTCTCGGCGAGAAACATCGGTGTCCGGCACAGAGGAGCCCTGCCCACGGCTACATCAGAGAGCAGAGGGCAGTGGGACACGCAATGACCCTGAGCGAGGTGGGCGGACCAGCGGCTACAGCCATGGGCTGGGACAGAGGGACACGTGTGAGGATGGCACAGGACCACGCGGTCCTGCGTTCTGTGGCATGTGGTCCTCTGTGAGCGGGACCTAACGCGATACTTAACAAGGACACGGAGAGAGAGTGCAATCATTTCCCATCTCCTGCTTTCTACGTGCACTACACAGACACACACAAACACACACACACACACGACACACCTCGATTGGCTGTGCCTGTTACTCGCTGCAGGTTCGTGTCAGCTCTGTACTGTGTATGGCTCTCTGGTGACACTTTACCCGACCCCAGGTGCTCACTTCCCGTTAGGAATTCTCACAGTGTGTTAGTCCGGGTAGACTAGAGAAACAAATCCAGAGAGACTCATAAAAGAAAGAGCTTTAAATAAAGAGTAATTGTGTATGAAGAAAACATCCCAGCCCCGTCCAGATCAAGTCCATAAGTCCGGTATTAGTCCACATGTCCAATACCAGTCTATGAAGTCCTCTTCAGACTCAGGTAATACATGCAATGGTGCCAAATGCAGGGAGACCACAGGCCAGTGGGTAGAGAGTCTTGTGGATCCAGTGGCAGTGGGAGCATCTCAGTGCTGGCGTGGGTCTGCACGTGGCTTCTCCAGCTCCAGGGCTCTGGCTCCATCAGCGTAGCGCCATGTGGCCCGTCAGCAGATATGTCTCGCAGGGAGTGTCTGTGTCCAGCCTCTAGTGAGCTACTTATATCTTTCGTACCTCCAAATGAGGCCATCACCCTGCGATCTGATTGACTGGCTGGACTCCACCCCTTCACTCTTAATAGTCTCAAGTCGACACCTGATGATGTCACTGCCACACACCTATCTCACTGCCACCAAGTCGATTCCGGCCCTACGGAACAGGGCAGAACTGCTCCTTAATTATCCTTAGGGATAAGGTAGTATCCCACTTGCTTTCCAAACAGTGACTTCTACTAATCCCCACCCCAGTCATTGTGGAGCCGGGGGGCCGTTCTACACCAGGCTCCAATCTGCATGGTTGGCAGTTTGAAACCACCGGCAGCTCCGAGGGAGAACAGGGAGGTTGTCTACTCCCGTCAGTGGTCAGTCTTGGACACACAACCACGCCGTGATGGCCAAGAGCAATGGCAGGCAATGTTCCTTGGTTGTGGTGCTGACCACACAAGAACAACAGAACCAAAGGCCAGAAGACGCCGCTGTCAGGCAGCAGGAGGGACGCCGTCTTAGTTCTTCACACATGGCGGCTTCAACAAACAGAGGCATGTCCCCTCACAGGTCAGGAGGCTGGGGCTGCATTTGGGGGCCGGCCCGAGGGCCAAGGTTTCTGCCATGTTCCCGTTCACTTCCAGCTTCTGTCTGTGACGAACTGACTCCCTCTTTCTCTTGTAGGCATGCAATGCAATGCAGGCCACCTTCCAGGGACTCTCCCAAAGTCAGAGAAGGGCTGGGACCCATTTCAGGCTCGGGTGTAAGAGAGGCCCTACTTTCAAATGCAATTTAAAGAGAACGTTTCGTAAGTCTTAAAAGGGACCGAGAACACGACGCTTCAGGCCCATCATCCAAATATGAGGAAGGCCATCAGCACGAGGTCAGATGGCTCCCAGAGACCCACGCCTGAACGCAAGCTAAACGAGGCCCGGGCGCCAGATCAGTACGTCAGGTGCAGGTGGGAATACAGGAGCGGGAAGGGAACTATGACTGGGACATACATGGAGTTAGGCAGGAGACTTACAAGATGCCCAGGACGACCCGTGACCACGAGACCCTGTGTACTGTCACCAGTAAGGTGGTGGTCATCCAGGACACGCCCAGGCAAGCCCCTAGGAGACTGCCCTCCCCGGGCTGCCTGGAGAGGGGTGGTGACGCTGCTGGGGGCACGGTAATCTACATCCTGGGTTCATGGTCAGAAATAATCAATGCCAATGGGTTGGGGGCTATCACGGCCACTCATGCATGGCCTTTTGCAAACCAAGGTGCTCGGGAGTTAAGTTCTCAGACAGACCTGAGCACGGAGTGCTTGGCCTCGCTGGGGCCCCCAGACGCAGCTGTCAGGAGCTGTGATGACCTCCTGCATGGGGCAGGAGAACGAGCCACAGCGTTCAGAGGCAGAGATGTCCCTCTGAGGACGACGGCGTGCAGCCCGAGCCAGGGCATCTTCAACAGCCCCACAGGCATGTGAAGGCTGACAGTGACCACGGGGCACCGGCCCCATCAGCTTGATGCGTTCGAAAGACGGTGCTGGGGAAGACTGGAATCAACCCTGGACTGCCTTGGAGAAAGTGCAGCCAGAAAGCTCCCAGGAAGGAAGGAAGGACGGAAGGAAGGAAGGAAGGAAGGAAGGAAGGAAGGAAGGACGGAAGGACGGACGGAAGGAAGGAAGGAAGGACGGAAGGAAGGACGGACGGGGAGACTTTGGACGTGGGATCAGATGGGACCCATTTCTGGGAGGAGCATCAGGCTCCGTCAAGTGTCAATGGAAAGAAAGCCAAGCCCCAAGATGGTGGTAGGAGGTGGCTGGCCCAGCGGCTGGGACAACAGGGCCCGGGCTGAGTTCCGCTCTGCTGAGCATGGGGTGGCTGCAGGTAAGAAACACATGTGGCTTGAGGTCTGGTTTGTCCAGGGCTTCTGTTACCTGCAGCTGGACTGAAACCGAATGGCCACTGGGCCTTTCCCACAATCCCCTCTGCCCTTCAAAAACTAGGTCTGGAGGAGAAAAAATCCAAAATGATCAACCAGGGCGAAGCTCCAATGATGTTCCTTCGCTACAAGACCCGGGCATACTCCAGAGAAACTGGCACTTCCATAGCAGCAATGAGAGGAAGCGCCAGAGAGGGGTGACAAGGAGAATCCTGATGCCCAGAAGGCCTTTGCCCAGCACAGCGGCTGTGGCGCCCTCAGACACTGCCACCTGCTGCTGCCCCTGCACCCTGAAAGGGTCTGCTTTCCAACAAAATGCTCTGGCCCCGAGGGCACCCCATCACCTGAGTCCTAGCAGGGCAGGGTGGTGACTACACCTGGCACCACCTGTACCTTCATTATGTGGCACTGACGAAGGGCTCTTTAACAAGGTGCCAGGCATCTCGGTGGCTCGGGGGCTCAGTGCTGAGCTGCCAGCCCTCAGGGCATGGTTCACACCCTCCTGTCATCCCTATTGCCCAGGTCCACAATCTGAACCAGGTCACGTATTCTGAGTTCGAATTGACTTCTGAAGGCGGGGGCTTTGGTTCGGGTTTGGGGCTCTGTGTTGGACATGCTCCCAGGGAAAGAGGAGAGGGAATGAGAATGGTGAGAAGAGGAGGAGAGTCCACCGCTGAGACACACGCCCCACCCCCGAACTTCAGCAAGAGTAGCCACATAGGCGTCTCTCTCCCTAACAGCCGGGTCCCCAGTGCTGAAGGAGTAGAGCTGGAAGGTGGGGTGAGGGATGATGTATCAGCAATAGGGAGGGAGGGGATGCCTGGGCAGACCAGGGCGGACCGGGGTGGGGTACAGAGAGGGCTGGCTCCAGGCCCAGCTCCCAGAGTCGGGTGGGGTGGGAGGGTGGTGGAGCGCTTCCCCTTTGTCATTGTCACGACGTGAGTCCATTAGACTGACCGACACAAGGAGAGACAGGGCCAGTCAAAACCCAAGCCCCCCAGTGTGCACCAGATAGCACCAGATCATGCCCCCAGGCCCCGATGTAGAAATCAATCCTGACAACGGATGTGTTCTGATCGCCTGCTGGAGACGGCCTTGTGTGCCCCAGCAGGCAACGTTGAAGGAAGGGCCCTGGGAGCTGAGATCTTTTAAGGTCAGCAGTTTGAAACCACCCGAAGCTCCCCAGGAGAAACACAGGGTTGGTACTCCTGTACACAGCTACAGTCTCAGACTCGGGGCAGTTCGGCACGCTCCTGCAGGCTCTCTATGAGTCGGCATGACTCGGTGGCAGCCAGTTTGGTTTGGAAGATGCTGATGTCCTACCCACTGTGGCCTCCATGAAGCCTGACGACAGCTCACAGCTGGACGGGCCCTGCCATATCCCCACTGCTTGGTCCCTTGGAACAGGGAATCAGGAGGTAGAGGCCATTCGATTCCTCTGCAGGGTTAGGAACCTGGTAGAAAGTGCCCCTCTCCTGCCGGAGACAATGCCCAGACCTGAACTTGGCCTTCACTGTGAGGACGACTCCTGTTCCTTCAGGCACGGACGTTGGCTGTGCGCTGCAGCAGTGCTAGGTAAGAAGACCCCGACTCTCTTCACCCGCCCCCCTCTCTCCAACTACCAGCCCCCGGTTCCGTCTGAAGCATTGCAGAGCAAGGAGGATGAAGGTGCGCCTGCCCCACGCCATGACGTGTCCACTCCCCCGCATGTACGCAAGCTGGGCACTGAATGAGGAGGACAGAGCCACCTTGATGCACCCGAATGGCGGTGCTGGGGAAGAGGGCCGGAAATCCCACGGACTGCTGCAAGAACAGACAGGTCTGTCTGGGAGGAAGCACAGCTGCCCAGGATCAAGGATGGTGAGACTTGCCCTCCTGTCCTTTGGGCAGGAAGGACTAGTCCCTGGAGAGGAGACACCAGGCCTGGGAAATCAGAAGGGCAGGGAGAAAGAGGGAGCCGCTTGAGGAGATGACAGGACACACCGGCAGCCACAAGGAGCTCTAAGGTGACCAGTGAGGACAGTATAGGACCGGCGGTTTCACGGCGTTGTCCGCGGACGAGGTCCTGACGAGTCAGAATGGATTCGAAGGCACCTAACACCTACCTACCTAACCTACTCACCCATCCATCATCTACCTATCTCCCTATTGTCCATCCATTTACCTCTCTATCCACCTACCTACCTGTGTGCCACTCTCTTCCCGTGTGTCCACCCACCCCTCTCCCTGTTTACTGTTCTTAGTCCTGCTCCCTCCTGCCCAGTTTGGGTGGTCCTCGGTTTGGGGTAACCAGCCCCCAACTCTGACCCCACCCCTGGGAGACAGACGGGTGGCGATTCTCCTCTTGCTCCCTTTACCCATCAGCTCCTCTGAGTGGCCAGCAGACTCACGCCCACAGCCCTGGGAGGCAGTAGACTCTGCTTCGTAGGGGTTTCCAGGGCTGGCTTCCAGGACCACCAGGCCTTTCTTCTGACGCACTCCTGATGGACTCAAACTTCCAGCCTGTCTGCCGGCAGCCGAGGGAGTCAGCTGTTTTCCTGCTGGGGGGGACTCCTTTCCCAAGCCCCCAAACCCCAACAGACACACAGCCACATTGTGGATTCTCCTTACCCTGTCATTCCAGGGGGGGTGGACTCACAGGGGCCCAGCTGAAGACCCTGCCTAGACAGGCCCGCTCTCTGCCAGAACTGACTGCCTTGCAGCGGATAAGCGAGAACCCAGCTGGCACACCTCGGTGGAGCCGAGACACCAACTGTGCGTGCGCCCGGGTGTCAGGAGCAGGCAACGAGGGCTTTGGACTTTCTCCAAGTCAGTCATCCCTGGTGCCGGACAACTGGTTACACTAAAACCTGCCCCTGCCATCGGGTCAC
Organism: Tenrec ecaudatus; assembly: GCF_050624435.1. Lineage (NCBI taxonomy): Eukaryota > Metazoa > Chordata > Mammalia > Afrosoricida > Tenrecidae > Tenrec > Tenrec ecaudatus. The sequence continues at coordinate 3,857,758 of NC_134539.1, read as the reverse complement.
CTGACGCACAGCAGCCTTACAGGACGGAGCGTTTCCAAGCTTGTCCGCTGAACGCAAGATCAGCGGTCCAAACTCACCAAGAGCTCCTGGGGAGCGTGCTGGCGCTGCATCCGCTTTGAAACTTAGGGCTTCCCAGACCTTTTAAAGTCTCTGTGGGAGCAGAGAGATTCAACGGGTGGGTCTGAAGCGCCAATCTTGAGGTGACAGTTCAATATGGGGGTCACACGAGAAGAATGAAACAGCTTCGTTCCCCTTATTTACATTAAACCAGACTCAGTGTCCCTGAGCCCATGCCAACTCGCAGCCCCCTGTATGACAGGAGTAGAAAGCCCCGTCTCTCTCCCGCACGTGGGCTGGTAGCTTTGAACTGCTGACCTTACAACCTGTGAGCCAGCACTCAGTGTTTTCCTGTGAACGAGGCTACCTGAGCAAGGACCCCTGAGGATGTCTGCAACACTGGGGCCTACGGCTGCCTTCTGGCCGCTTGCAGGTGGGCACTGTGGGTTTCCCTGCCTGGGGACACAGTGGCTTCTTTGTACCGTGCTCACTGGGGGGCTCGGTTACCAACTAATGACCTCATGAAGGACTGTGTCCAGGTGACATCAATGTTACAACCAGCTCGACCTGACCGTTGGGAGCCAAGGACAGCCTGACGGCGCCCAGTCAGTCCCCTGGAAGCACACGGTCCCCGTGTTCCGGTTGAAGCGGGGTGTGGCACCTGCTGTCCAAAGAAGCCTGAGGACCTCCCTCTGCGGGGCCTCAGGGCAGGAGAGGAAACCAACAGGCTGAGCTTGGGCAGGAGCTCGGTTCTCAGGCGGCTAATTACTCGGCATGAGAGTAATTAGCAAACCGGCCTTCCCAGGACCTGGCGGAGGAACCGCGTCCTTCTGAACAGGTTTAACGGGGCGGTTCTCCTGCTGACTGCCCGCATTCCCAATCCAACCCAGCCCACGGTCTCCTAGTCGGTTCTCATCCACAGTGACCCTCCTAGACGGAGGGCGCCCTGGCGGTGTAGTGGTTACACTGTGATCGTGTGCTCGGCAGTTCGAAACAGTAGCAGCCCCGTGGGCTTTCTACTCCTGCAAACAGCTGCAGTCTCGAAGCCCCCAGGGGGTTGCAGTGAGTGTGGTTTCTTGGTTTCTCCTGGAGATGGAACAGAACTGCCCCACAGGGGCTCCGAGGCTGGGGTCTTGATACTAGGGAGGCAGTTCAAACCCACCAGTCGCTCCCAGCAGGGGCAATGAGGCCCCCTGCTCCCGCGACCGTGAGTCGAAGATGCTCACAGTGGTGTTACAGGACAGAAGAGATCTTTACGGGAGCAGAAAGCCTCACTTGTCTTCCAAGGAGCAACTGGTGGGTTCGAACTGCTGACATCGGGTTCACAGCCCAGTGTGTAACACGCTGCACCACCCGGGCTCCTTAGAATCACCAAGGAGCAGTTCTGCTCTGTCCTAGAGGGGCACTGTGAGTCGGAACCGGCTCGGTGGCAGCGGGCACTCTCCAGTGAGGCCTGCGTGGGTGATGTGGCAGGAGGAGCATCACAAACACACAGGTGCCCCTGGGCAATGCACTGCCAATGGGTAGGAGCTCGGCCAGTCACTGAAAGGCTGGGGGCCAGTCTGCCCACAGGTGCCTTGGAAGAAAGGCCTGGAGACCTGCTTCCAAACAGTGGCAGCCATGGAGAAGTGGTGGAACGCAGTCTTCCTGTGGGGAGCCACCACATGGGGACGACTCACTAGTCCCAAAGGCGCTTCCAGGGCTGTATTTGACACTGTTTTATGATGTCACTCCTAGGGGAGCCCATGGAGAATGGGGCTCAGGGAGGCCTGTGCCTCGCTCTCTGCACCCCATACCTGCTCAGCCTGATAGTGCCATGGGGGAGGACCCGGGCCTGTGGCAGAGGAGGGCAGGGCTCCGTATGGTTTCAGGGGTGGGTTTTCTGGAAGTATGTTGCCAGGCATTTTTTCCGTGGCACCTCTGAGTGGCCCTGAATCTGTGACCTTCTGGTTAGTAGCCGAGTGGGTTGACCTTTGCCCCTCCCATACACACACACAGCGTGGCCATTCTCGGCTGCAGCTTCCCTCAGGACCCCAGACCCAGCTGCAGTAGTGAGGGGAACGGATGTGCAGAGGTGGCTTCTGGAAGTGGAGGAGCCAGGGCTTTATAGGGGCCTTGGACAAATACCTGATGGTTACAGTGGCCCTCTTTCTCCAGCTCCCAGCCCCAACGCTCTACAACACCCCCCCAAAAAAAAACCCATCTTGAAATAGCCAAGACATCCACCCCCCAGGGAATCCACAACTCAAAGACTGAGCGCATGGCCCTCGAGCCCACTCTGACCTGGTGTGGCCCTACAAAAGGGTCCTGAGGCTGCTATCTTGGAGAGTGCAGGGCACCTCAATGGTCTCCTGGGGAGCCCTGGAGGGCTCAGAACCATCGACCTGGGGTCAGCAGCCCAGAACACATGTGACTGCCCTCAGGGCTCCTTCAGGACCCGTTTTGACCAACAGAGAAATCCTGAAGGGGGTTCTGCTCTAAGGTGTCATGGTGGGCCTGCATGTGGGACGCAGTACATCTTCACCATCTGCCTGCTCTCTCTGCGGCACCTTGTGCCAGCGCCAGTTTGGGTTTAATGTGCTCTTTGGTACAATTCAGAGGAGCCCCGGCGACGGTACGGTGGTTATGTGTTGGGCTGCAATCTGTAAGGTTGGCAGTTCAAAACCACCAGCTGCTCCCTCCTTGGGAGAGAGACGGGACCTTTCTACTCCCGAGATGAATTAGTCTTGGGAACCCGCGGGGCGGCTCTACCCCATCCTGTAGGGTCACTTGGAGCTGGGATCCCTTGATGCCAGTGAGGTGGTTTTTGTTTGTTTGTTTGGGGTGGGTGTTGTCGGGTACTAAGGGGAGCCCGGGTGACAGACTGGATCACAAGGCCAGGCCAGCAGTTGGAAACCAACAGGCGCCCTGAGGAAGAAAGACGAGGCTGTCTGCGCCGGTCAAGATTGTGACCTCCTTGGAAAGGAACAGAGGTAGGTAGCTCTACCGCGTCCAACTGGGCCCCTGCGAGAGTCGGTCGGCTCCGTGGCGGGGAGAGAGAGAGAAAATATATATATGTAATGTGTGTGTGTGTGTTAGTTTGAGGGAATGGCTGTTGCTTCTTTACACAGTTCCAGCTCCTGAAAGGCCGCGTGGGGCACCATCGCTGGCTCCTCTGCAGTTTGGGCTCCCCCCCCCGCTCTGTCCAGAAGCTTCCAGTCTAACTGAAGGCACGAAGGTCGAATGCCAAGGCTGAGCTGTGCCCCCATCCCCAGAGAGGGCTCCGCTGCTCGGGGGCGTCAGGCTGCTTTCCCCCTGGCTTCCCACAGGGGCTGCCCTCAGTGGGGCAGACGGCCGCAAACGGAAGGCTAGCAGCACTGATGGGGCCGTCCTCACAACACACTGCCTGTGCTTGCTTTCGCGGGGGCGGGGGCGGGAGTATTTATAGGGCCCTCACGGCCCTTATTTGGGTTCCTGGTACTCTTGCAGGAAAAAGAAGCCGGCTTCATGGTCTGCTTCCTTCCTGGTGAAGAGACAGAGACGAGAACCAATGCCAAAGATGGACGGAGCAGCGAGAGCCTGTCTGCCCACGCACCGTGAGCTGCATTGCACAGCGGAGAGCTCAGCCTGCAGTCACCGCCGTCCACTCTGGCGGAAAGGAGACGCTAGCACCGCCCCAGAACCTGAAACCACGTCCGGGCTAGGCTGTGCCGCCCCTTCCATCACCCGGAGTCTCGCTCCCCCACGCCCCCTCAGTACCCTTCTTCCATTTAAGCTTTCTTACCGACTCACCCAGAAACCAGACAGCTGGGATTTTCCGCAAGGTCCCAGGCCTGCTTCCTGGGCACAGCACGCAGGAAGGAGCAAGTGGGCAGTGAGCCCAGGCCCCGGCAGAGCATCTATTTTTACCCATTTGGAATTTCCTGACCAACCAGCAGCCTGCTGGCCCCTGGGTCTCCCTCCATGAGACAGCAGAACAGGGCCTGGGAACCCAATGGCCAGCACCCTCCACAGACATCAAGGCACTCCAGATCCACCTCGCTCCCTGCTCCCTCCGGGGTCTACACACACACACACACACACACACACACACCCCGGGGCTGCTAACCCTGCAAGCCTGCTCCTTCTAGAAAGACCCCAGGCAGGCGGGGAGTCCTCTCCTCTGGCCCTCCTCTTCCCGCTGACCCCTGGGAGGACCCGGCCAGCAGCTGGCTTATGAAGGAAAGGACCAGTCTTCCGTGGGACCTGGGCTGTGTGGGCGGCACATGTACACCCACCGCCTTTTTTAGCTCCTGCTCCTTTATTGCAACATGTAATTCAAAGGCTGGAAATGCCTGGCATTTGTCAATCGCAAACCAAGCCTGTTCCTTTTTTATGTCCTGCCCCCCCCCACCCTCTCATTCCCTTAAAAGGTTTCCTCCAGATTGGATCAAGCTGCGTCCAGACAGTTTGTCCTCAGAACAAGCACATGTTCTGCCTCGGGTGACAAGCGCTAGTTTCTGTTTCTAAATAAGTTAGTCAGTCAGACTGACCGGTCCCTGGCTGGCTTAGCTCTGTCAGCCCCAAACACAAACATACAAGCAAGCAAGCTGCCCCACACAGGTATCCTTAACCCTTTCTTCACCCCCGAGGGAGCTGGCCGAAGAGGAAGAGGAACAGGCCAAGCCAGTTCTACACAGTAACACAGACGCTGGGCCATCAGGGAGGACAGGCCAAGGTGGCTTTGGGAGAGTCACACGGGGCGGGGGGTGGGGGGGAGGAGAGCCAGGCTTGATGAGGAGGGTCTGTCTAGATTCTAGATTGGCTCCTTTACCTACCTCACGCCAGTTTACCGTCCCGCCCCCAGCCCGCTCACCGAGTGGCTGGAAGAGTCCACGGGGATCCTTTGGGGACACTTTTCTGCATCAGGTTCCAGAGGTGGACCTTGGAGACCCTGGGAATCATACGGGCTTCCGAAGAACACACGGGAGCAGAGAGAGAACCACCTCACAAGCGAGCGTCAGCTACTCGGACGTGTGACGGCTGAAAGGCTCCGAATGACCCCTCTGTTCCCGTGCCACCTCCCTGGGATGACAGGAAGGAGCGGGTCCTCTTTTATCCTCTGGTTTTAGAAAAGACGACTTCCGGGTCCCACAATCCACCCGTGTTAAGTGTGCGCGTGGCAGAGGTCTCAGTACATGTCTAACAGCCGGTAGTGCACCTCACCAGTACACGCTTGCTTTAGAAGATCCCATCATCTCAAGGCCCGCTAGGGCTTGATCACCGTCCGCCTTGGATGGCGGGAAGCGTGACTTCACCACGCTGTCACAGTCCACGCGAAGGACAACACCTGGAGGCTCGGAGATTTCTCACCGAGAGCCACACCACGGCCAGCCCGTGCAGGTAGCTGCTTTGACCACAGCCCAGACAGCCAAGCAGAAACCACTTTCCCCATCACCTGACTGTGTTCTGGTGAAAGTGCAGCGCCTTCTGTGAGCCAGTGTGTGGTCACGGCTTTGCTCCGGTAGCTTCTAGCTGACCCGGAGGTGTGCCTGTCTGCCGGTGTCATCACGGGTCCCTGCAAAACACCATCCCTGCACAGCTTTCACGACAGGCTGAAGGAAGGAGGGCGGACACGGTCACGTCACCCCAGTTCCCACAGTCCGCAGGGACATGTCCATGCACCTCCACGCGCTCTTGAGAGCACCACCCGTCTGCCGGTTGTCCTACCGGGTGGCTTGGTGTAATGCCAACTCCCCAAAGCACACTCCCTGCAGTGGAGTCGACGCATGACCCTGCAGAGCAGGGTGGAACTGCCCGTGCGTTTCTGAGCCTGGAACTCTACGGGGTAGCAGCCTCCTCTTTATGCCCCAGAGAGGCTGGTGGTTTTGAACCTTGTGGTTAGCAGCCTGACATGTAACCCCCTACTCCACCAGGGTCCTGCTAGGACACCACAGAGGATCCAGATGCCCGAGTGGGCTATCCCTTTCCCAGCTCTCCTCTGGTGGCGTGGACTAAGCACTGGGCTGGCAGTTCAAAGCCCCGAGGAGCTGAGTGGAAACTCGGCTTTGGGCCGTGCGTCTGGAAAAACGCACTCGGTTGAGCTTAAGGGGGCCTTTCCTCCTCCCGACAGGGCACTCCTCCATGGGATCTCCTGGGGAAAGTCCTCCTCTGTGCAGTCCTAGCAGAGGTCCGTCTAATCCAGGTGAGGCCACAAGGTGCCCACATCCCCAAACGGGCGGGTCCGGTCCTCTTAATCCCACCCCTGGGGCTGTGGGTGGAGGAGCCCAGTGAGCTGGCCGGGATGACGCCCACTATTCTCCCTCACTGTGGCCACCGCCCCACTGCTCTGGAATCACCCCCCCCCCCCAAATCTGTCTACCTCTGACCTGACGACAGGGAAGAAGCCATGCCCACTTCGAGAGGCCCAATGGGGCTTGTCGAGGCCGACTGGCTCCTCTGGCTCCTGTGTGAGCTGGGGAGTTTTCACTGGCTGGATTTCAGAAGTAGAGCACCAGGCCATCCTTCTGACTGTCTCAGTCGGCATCACAGACAGTAACCTGCGAGGCTCTGCTGATGGCTGCTCATGCGGCTCATGTGGTGCCCCTGCCAGGAATCGAACCTGGGTCTCCAGCCGGGAAGGTGAGATTCCTACCCCTGAGCCATCATGGCCCCCTCCATAGCCCCGCTCGCCCCACGGTCGGTCCTCTCAACGCTTGTCAGTGGGCAGTGGTGGTGCCTGTATCGCATGCTGGTCGTGATCAGCGCCCCATGTCCAAGTGCAGCTGGGCATGCGGCAGGGTTGGGCTCCCTGTATTTGACCACAGCTCAGCACCATTAAGTAAGAGACACGCTCCTGATACGTTCCCATCTAAGATTTAAAAATCAGTATTTAAAAAATAAAAAATACATAAAAATGCAAATGACACATGGATTGGTCGGGTGGAAGGTTTGCCACAGAACTGGAGGGACTTCACCAAGTTCAAGTTGGAGGATTGGGGGCTGCTTTGGACTCCCTGGGACCCCGAGACGGTTCAGAGCTGTCCCGCAGGGCTTTCCAGACGGCGAGTCTGCTGGTCTCCTCTCCCACCCCGAGGTAGAGCCCACCACACTCTCCATCACCGTGCAGCTGATCGGCTGAGCCACGGCGCCACCAGGCTCCGCTGAAGACCATCAGAGGCTGTGCAGTGTAAGGAGAAGGGGCCTCTTCCTGTTTCCTCCCAGTCTCCACAGAGACAGCCTGAGAAACCAGCAGGGAAGCTGGGTCCCTCTTCTCAGACCCAGGCACCGTCGGCGTGTGCTAAGTGCCTGGCAGACCACCCCCAGCGCGTCATAACCAGGCCCTCTCCCCACCACGTCCCCGACAGACAGCTCCACCACCGCAGCCTGTGAGTCACAGTACACACCTCTCCCTGACAGATGCCGTCCCACACGTCACCATCAGTCAGCAAAACCGCCCGCTCCCTGACCAACACCCACAGTCAGAGCCACGCTCCGTCAGAGCCGTGTCTGGGCAGCTCCCCCTGAAGCCCAAGGCCACTAACAGACATCACGCCGAGCCTTTCGGTCAGAGCCAGGGTGGACAGGGAGCAGGGCCCCCCACGCCCTCGCAGCCACAACGCGGGAGCGTGTCTGACAGAGAAAGACAACTGTTCATTCAGGTGGATGCCCAGGTGATCAGACCAGAGGAGGTTATTAACATCGCGGGGCTGGAAGAAAGGGCAAAGGGCGCCCTGATGTCAGACCGACCACAGGCAGGGCTCAACGGAGGCCACAGGTTCCAGAGCGGGCGACCGAGCGCAGTGTTTCCAGGAGCCCTGAAAGGGGGCACTTCAAATCCACCGAGGCTCGGTGAGCTCTGCCCCCCTGACGGTGACAGTTCGTTCTCGTCGCGCCCACGGGCCAACTCTACCAGTGGAGGCCAGCACAGAGGAGGTGCTCGCTGGCTCCACAGCGGCGGTTAGGTGCTGCGCCGTGGGCCTCAGCTCCTGGCAACCCCGGGGCAGAGTGACACTGCCTACTGGGCTTCCTGGGCGTCACCTCACCGGAGCAGTTCGCCAGGTCTTTCTTGCGTGGAGCTCTGGTCGAGTTCAAACCACCAACCCTTGGTTCCCAGACAAGTGCCTGACCACCGCTGCATTTATGGGCACACGGCCCCCGGCAGACAGGCAGGCCCGGCACGCCAAGGTGGAGCCAGAAACCAGCCGGGAACACTGCAGGAGGTCAGTGAGCTGGCGTGTGTGCGTTTGCCTGTATGTCTGTGCGTGTGTACCTGTCTGTCCTGGGATGCCGGAGAACACGCCGAGAGAACAGGAGGCCTGTGTGTGAGTTCACAGTGAGGCCCGACGTCCAGGCCTCAGGCCTCTGAATTACTGGCCTTCACAGTCAGTCTCTGTCCGCCAGCCCGCCCCGGCCCCTCTCCCCCTCTCTCCAACTCCTCACCCTTCCAGGTTACGGATCTTCCACCCTGCTTCTTAAAAGCTAACAGATTCGTGAGGCGACAACCTCCACTCAGTGGCAACCGCCATTTCACAGCAAGGCAGAGTACCTGGGCTACAGCAGAAATCCAAACAAAACCAAACCCCTGGCTGTCCAGCCGCGTCTGACCTCGGCGACCCTGCTGGACGGAGTAGAGCTGCTCCCTAGGATTTCAGACACTGCCGGTCTTGGAGGGACAGACAGCCTCGTCTTCCTCATGGGTCAGCTGGTGGCTCAGGTTGGCGCACAGGTCCCCTGGGTGGTGCACGTTGTTAAGCACATGCCCAGCTGCCAGCCAACAAGCCACCTGGGAAGCAAGGCCTGGGGAGCGGCCCTGAAAACCTTGTGGGGCGCAGTTCCACTCTGAGACACCTGGGGGCGTTGGGAGTCCACGGCCGCTGGATTGGTTTTGGGTTCCACTTAATGCAGGAAAGACGGGTCAGACTCAGCGGATCACACACCACCATGCCAAGTCATCCCCTGGGGGGTCGGACAGCAGGCCCACTGCTGCTCAGCCTCTGGGTACAGCTGGCCTTGCACTCCCTGGGGCCTCGGGGGGCTGTGAATGCCCACCGCATCCTTGGCACTTCAGGACTGGAGACCCGGAAAGATACCCCAACTTCTGTCCAGACAAGGCCCACAGTGTGCCCCGAGTGGAGAGGGAGGGCTAAATCCCGTTCCTGTGCACAAGTTATTTCTATACATAGCTGTGAGTGGCTGGGCTCAAAGTGTCTGGGGGAGAGAGGAAGACAAGACCACAGCCCGGGGCGCTCAGGTCCGAGCAGCCCAGGGAGAGGGCAAGACAGGAGAGAGACAAGTGTCCCATCTGCCCAACACGCTTCCGTGCCATCACGGGATCCGGCTCCCAGCTTGGCAGGAGCTCTCCTGAGCCCTGTCCCACTTTTACCGGCAGGCCCCCTAGCTACACCCTAAGTGGGGTGTACCACCCCTTAGAAAACCTGCTTCCCCATCACCCAAGTGCCCCGGAGACAGGACCCTGAAGAGTAACATCGCCGAGAAAATACCTGCAGCCCCTAGCCCCTTTTACCTTTCTGGAAGGTTCTGGAAGCCGCGTCCTGCAGTGGAACACAGTCCAGCTACTGTGTTTGTTCGTTTTTCCACCAAGTACCCAAATACCAGGCGGGCACAGTGGGCCAAGTGCCAGACTGCTGCCTGTACGGGTGGTGGTCCCAACCCACCAGCTGCTCCTCAGGAGGAAGACGAGGCTGCCGGTTCCTGGAAAGGAGTCCGGTCTCAGACAGGGGCAGTCCTACCCCGTCCTGTAGGGTGACTGCGAGTGGGGCCCTGTGAGCTGAGGGCCTGCCAGGACCTGGTGTGGGCCGGGTGAGCCGTGACACCACCACGCTCCACAGGGCTGGGCCGGTCTACCCCTCTCTCGCTGCCAGGCCGGTCGGAGTGCCCGGTGAAACCTGTAGCTCAACCACAGAGCGGGCGGCGCGGGGCTGGGAGTTTGGCAGCCACTCCTGTGAGCAGCATTGTTGGTGGAGTTTGACACCGCACACCGCCCGCCCTGCCTCCCCCACCGGCCGGCTAACTCCCAGGCTCCACCCTGGTGAGTTATGGAAATCGTGGTGTCCGGGGGCTGACTCATCCCGAGAGGGGTGGAGCACCCGCTGGAGTACATGCCACACCAGCCCACCAGGTACTGCAGCCTCTGCTGCCAGGCTGGGGCAAGACAGACTGGCTTTGTCCTTCTCCAAACTGGCTGGCTTGGAAAATGCCTCCATGGTGTCCCTGTCTTGAACGGGGCTAAAATGCTAACCACTTTGAAGGGATGCAGCCAGCCAGGTCCCGGTGGGGCTGTGGTGAGGGGCAGAGACCCAGCCAGAGGGTGTTGGAGAAAGCAGCAAGCGACCACCGGGCTTAAAACCCAACCTCATGTAAGATACGAAGACAGCGATCATTAATCAAGGGGTCACCAGGGTGGGTAGGTGGGTAAAAGGAGGAGCTGATCCCAAGGGCTCAAGCAGAAAGCAAACGTTTAGAAAATAAAGATGGCGACGGAAAAGTGGGTGAAGGGAGATGTCGGACAGTGCAAGATACGACAAAATACTAGTAATTTATAAATTATCAAGGGTTCATGAGGGAGGGGGAGCAGGGAAGGAGGGGGGAAATGTGGAGCTGATCCCAAGGGCTCAAGCAGAAAGCAAACGTTTTGAGAATGATGACGGCAACAAATGTACAAATGTACCTGACACGATGGATGTATGTATGGATTGTGATAAGAGTTGTACGAGCCCCCAATAAAATGATTTAAAAAAAGAATGATGGCAACATATGTACAAATGTGCTTGATACAACTGATGTCTAGATTGTGATAAGAGCCGAAAGAGCCCCCAATAAAATGATCTTAAAAAAACAAACAAACCCTCAATCTCAAACCCAACCCCTTGTGTTAGATGCGATCTGGCGCACCAGACCTGCAGGCAACAGAGTACTGCCCCAGGGTCGCCGAGCCCGGCACTCTGTCCGGGGTGGAGTCTTTCTTTCTGCCGCACCCAGGACTGGGGTGGCAAAGATACCACAAGGGACTGGAAACCTCCCATCTCTCCCAGTTTCAGACGAGGAATGCCGGCTTTCTCCTCCCAGAAGCCCCTCAGTGTGCCTACTGTCCTTGGCCTTCGGGCTGCCCTGACTCGGGGACAACAGAGTGCACGGTCCCCCCATCCCTTGACATCTGATTGTGATGATCCCCCCCAGGCTTTCATCACCGGCCGGCTGTGGGAAGCAGGGTGCGGGCTTCTTCCTAGTCTGTGTCTGGTTGGGACCTTTGCTGAGCGCACCGACAGGCAGGTGGTGGCCGAGCATGAGGCGCACTGGCCAGGCACTGGAGGCGAGGAGGGCAGGGAATGATAGGCCCTCCAGGGGCAGGTCCAGGTGGGGTGGGGTGAACATTCACAGGAGGGGCCGAAATCAACCTTTTCACAAAACTATTTTCAGAGCTGGTGGAAAAAGGGAGGTAGACCCCAAAGTACACAGGTAAGACACCCCCAGAAGACCTCCACTCAAGTCCGTGATCACTGAAGCAAAGGCCTCCCACGGGCAGAGACTGGGTGGTGGGCAGCGTGTAAGCGCCCTGCTCACGCTAAGCGGGAGGATGGAGGAGTCAGCCACTCTGTGCCCGGAGCTGTGGTGTCCACTCCCGGAGGCCCCCAGGTGCGTTCTCCTCTGACCTAGAGGGTCGCCGTGAGTCAGAGTCCATGATTTTGTTTGTTTGGGTGTTAGTGAAACAGTAACCAAATCCACAACCGCGATGCCCTGGGAGAAACGTTACCACATCGCTGGCATCTGCTCCCCTGCCAAGTGACCGCCGACTCCACTTTCCGGACAGAGAGGAGCCCGTGAGTGCAAAGGTCTGCTCTCTGCCACGTTCCCTCTGCGGCCGCTCAGGGCACAGCGCCTCACCTGGACTGTGAGCCCACCCGCTGCACTGCGCAAGAGAGGCCTGGCGCTCGGCGTCCTTTAAGGCGGCAACTGCCAGACCCCAGGGGCCGATTCTAGCCTGGAACACGCAGGGGCAGTGCGAGTGGGAGCAGGCTCAGTGCAGCGTGTCTACAGTCAATCTTTCTCTGTACAGCTGTTTACTTGTTGGCAACCCTAGCCTTCTGAATGGGCCGCACCGGCACCTGAATTATGGTCACAGCTGTTTTTCATGAACTGCCAAGACATATATTTATATGTAGCTGGAAAACCAGACAAACACACTGCCATCCAGTGGATGCTGACTTACAGCCACCCTGCACGACAGGGCAGAACTGGCCCAGGGGGCTTTTGGGACGGTGACTCTAAGGGAGCAGACAGCCTCATCTTTCTCCTGCAGAGTGGCGGGTGGTTTTGAACTGTTAACCTGGTATTCAGCAGCCCAATGCACGACACACACACACACACACACACACACACCACCACCACCACCACCTGCCTCAACATAGCAATCTTTTGTAAGTGGAGGGCTCACTCACGCCATAGACACCAACAGCTGTGTGTGGTCCCAACCTCTCTGGTTTTCAGGGTTCAACCCGAATTGCAGCCCCAAAGCAGGACCAAGCTCAGGCATAAGGCGTCTGAAAGCAGGACATCCCCTACAGAGAGCCACCTCTGCTCTGGGCTGGCTTACTGGCTCCCCCACAACCCCTTAGCCTGGCCACACACACCTGTATTGGGGCAGGGAGTGAGCAGAGAGGAGCACACCTTCTGCAAATGTGAGGACTCAGCTGGCTGCTGCCCATGCCAGCGGTTAAGTCAAGCCACCTCGTTGACAAGATTCAAATGCACAAGGCCTCGGCCAAACCCCTGACGTCCTGCAAGCCCCTCTCGACCTTCTTGGAAAGGACTGGAAGGTCAGCGCCCCCACATGAACCCTGGCCAGACGGGGTGGGTGAGGGTGGGGAGAGCAGGAGGTCAGCCATATTTTTGAGCGGTTCAGTGCGCCCACCTAAGTCCTTTCTCTGTAAGGACGACGGTGGCAGGGTGTCCAGAAGCAGAAGGCAGTGCGACCACTCACTGGTGGGACGTTTGCCGGCCGGCAGGGCAGGGGCGCGGGTCCTCCTCGGAAGGGCTGTGGTCATCCTTTTAAAGAGCTCCAGTCTCAAGGCGCCCTGGGCTCTAGTCCTGAGGGACCGGCATCTCCGGCTGGGCGTTTATATCGTGTGTGTGTGTGTGTGTGTATTGGCATAACAGGGCAGAGAAGAGCAATTCTCTAGCTGAGCTGTCTGCAGGACAGGGGGCTGGTCCCTCCTTCGCACACCCAAGAGGCCGGTGCACCCCGGGAGACAAAAGCCCAGGAAGATAAGCCACGGTCCTTCCTCTCCTCGCAGGAAGCCCATCTCACTGGCTGTCTGAAACCTGACTCTCCCTAGGGCTGGGGGGCGGGAACTTGTCAGGGGAAGCAGGCTGCTGGTTAAAAGTTAAAGCCTTGTTGCAGGCCGGTCCTTGGGCCATATAAGGTCTGTTGGTGAAATGCTCCATGCCTGCTGAAGTCACTGGCCTCACGGAAGAGAAGCAGTTTCAGCCGCCACACTGGGGGTGAGTTCACGACACGACTGGCCTGGAGGACCTGAGAACGATGCTGGAAACATCTACAGGACTGAACTGTTGAAAGGGAGATGCCAATGAAACAGTTTTTTTTCTTTTAAGAAAAATATTCAAATGGATCCTGGCAGAGCAAAGGTCCCCATCCTTGCCTTAAGGGTGTGTTGACCCTGGAGACACCTTCAAAATCTCCCCAGGGATTCTGGAGCGCCGTGAGTCTGAGCTTGCGCGGCTCCTGGAGGTGACCAGGCAGAATAACGGGTAGAAAGTTCACAGGGCCACCGCCGACCTTAAGGAAAAGCCAGTCACGGCTCTTTGACCGCAATGGTCAGAGAAGTCTTTCGTTCGTAAGCTTGAGTGTGAAAAGAAAGATCCTCATAAACTAACAACTATTATTTCCACTTAAAGTAGAGACGCATCGTCCAGCTCAACCAAAAGATTCTTGGAGCTCCTGGGTGAGAGTTTGAGACACGGCACCGTAAACTGAACACACAAAGCTACAAGAAGTGTCTTCACACGGCTCCATGCAGCTAACTTACAGGAAAAATGAAAATTATCAGCACAACCCCGCCCTCCCTCCCCCCAACTGGGAAGAATACATTTTACTGTTAACTATTCTACTTTGGGGCTTGATTTAACATCCTCAGATACAAAAGGAGGGCTTCGAAAATTCAGTAGAAAAATGGAATTCAGAGATAATCAAGAAGTCCTGCAATAGTTTCAAGGCCTCCGATCTCTTTGATTAGACGGACAGGGGACAGGTTATCAGTCGCTGGCTGCTGGCCTTTTTAGAGTCGCCCAAGTGCCTTAACCCTTTCACAGCCAGATTAACTTTGCTCTGCAGTTTCCGTGTGAACCATGTTGTCAGAGATGGAGGCATTTTGAATCAAACAGCACAGGACAGGGTCATGACAAGTTAAACTGGACAAAAGGCTCTCCACATGGATGGTGTGACCTGCCTTGTCGTCTGGGAGCAGCGGCGGCAGCAGCAGGAGGCACGGCAGGGAGAAGAGACACCCCTGGACTCTTGCGGGAAGCCTGGAGGGGCAGTGGTTTAAGCGAGGCCTCCCGCGCTCTCAGGCCGGCTGTTGGAAACCAGGAGATGAGGCTGTCTGCTCGGGTCGAGAGTCTCCATCCCAGCATGGATTCTACTCCATCCCCAGGGTCAGCGTGGGGTGCAGCGCTGATACCAGGTCCTTGGGCTCAGAAACCTCCATTTGGCAGCCTGAACGCACCCAGCAGTGCGCAGAAGAAAGACCTGGGGATTGACTGATCTGCTTCCCACAGGGCAGAACCTGGCAGGCATCCTGCATGCAGTACTGCTCTGCCCAGCTGGGCTCCCTAAGAGGGGATGCAGGGGGTCCCCAGAGGTTCTTCTTCTGACCGGAGCCCGGCCTCCGAGCCTCAGCTGTGGGTTTGTCAGCCCAGCGTGGTCCTCTGGGAGCACTCACTGTTGGTCAGCAGATCGCCTGGGCGGCCCTCGTGAGAGTACCAATTCCGTCAGGCGACCCCTGCAGGTCACAGAGGGTGCCCAGTAATTGGAGCGGGCTCCTGATGGTAATCTGGCAGCCCCTAGGGCGGAGGTGGGGTGCTGGAGCCAAGGAAACTGATGACAGCTCTCAGACTTGCTGCCGTCACCCCACAGCAGGGGCCGCCTCCCAGAAACTGCCCCCTTGGCTCCAGCCAGCCTGTCGGCAGGGTTCGTCTTGCCCCTGAACACACTCCCTGCTGTCGGGCTGCCATGGAGGGCCAGGGTTGTTTGAGAAAACATTTACCCAACGCAGAGGGGGCTGCTGGCACCCACAGCGTCTGCCCACTGCCTGGGCCCTGGGGTGGGTCCAGCCTTATCAGTGGCCTTTGTACTTCCCCCAAGACCAGCCGGGAGACAAAGCTGCACCCAGAGCTGCGGGGCTAAGAGGGTCCCAGGATCCCCCAGCGACTGGGCGCTATGAAACAGCCATGCCCTCTGGCCGACGGTCTCATTCCTGGGAGGGTAACCTCGGGGAGAGCAATGACCAGGCATTCTTACCTCCAGTGGGGGGATTTGGAAGCATTCCTTTCCAAAGAAAATGAACCAGGAATTCAGCCGTCAGAAGCACTCGATAGAGGCTGACACAGAAAACCCGAACCTCAAACAAGAGCTGACCCTTGAGTCCACTGGACTCCAGGCGACCCCGTGTGTCAGCGTGGAACTGCAGCCCCAGGGTTTTCTCAGGAGATCGCCAGGCCTTTCCTGTGAGGCACTTCCGTATGAACCTGCACCTCCGCCCTTGCAGTTAGCAGCCAAGTGCAGGAATTGTTTGCACCCGCCCCCAGGGGTGGGGAGTCTGCAGAGACTCTAGAAATCCATGTCTTCCACACAGACCTCACAAAAACGCCAAGGACATTAGAGCTAGAAGCCGTGGGAAAACCTGCTGACCTTCTGTGCAGAGAGCATCTCCGCCTAGGGATAAAGGCGAGAAATACTGGAAAGCACAGGGCGCACCGCCCGCTGTGTTCCTAGACCTAGTGGGTGAACGCTGTCACACGAGCGCGTGCGTGGAACAGCAAGTCGCTGCTCTGAGAACGGAGGGGCCGCTGACCTGAGTCCATCCCACCGCATGGACGCTCAATGAGGAAGGCCCACCAAGAATGCGTGCGGAGAATGCTGAGAGTTCCGTGGACTGCCCACAGGACACCCAGAGCGGTCCTGGGACTGGTCTTTCAGGGAGGGCCAGCGAGACCTTGCCTCATACACTTCGCACGTGTTGGCACGGGAGAACAGTCCCTGGAGAAGGTTGTCCGTCCTGCGTGGGGAAGCAGAGGGGCAGCTACAAGAGGAAGACCCTCCACGAGATGGGCAAACACCGTGGCTGCACCCACAGGCGCCAGCACAGAGTGGGAGGGCGGCGCAGGCTGGGCGACGGCTTGTCCTGTTCTTCACAGGGCTGCTCAGACTGGGAGCCACCGTGTGACTTAACAACGAGGACTGACAGTCCTGGAACCCCATGGGGCCGCTCCACTCGGCCACTAGGAGCCAGGTCAACTCAAAAGCAACAGGTGTGGTTTCGGGTGTGGGGACCAGTTCAGGAGGCCTGGTGGCCTAGCTATTCGATGCCGGGCTGCGGGCTGCCAGGGCCTCGATCAACTCAATGGCGGTGGGTTTGGTCTGGTTATGGACCTGTTCTAAGGAGTTTTGGTGGTGTTGCTGGGTAAACATTAGACTGTTTACTGCAGGGTCAGAGGTTCCAATCTACCAACTGCTCCTCAGTAGAAAGAAGAGGCATGACTTTGTGTGTGTGTGGGAGGGGGGCGGTGTAAATGATACTTTGCCCTCTAAGGTCACTGTGAGCTGCAATAGACTCACTCTGCAGCACTGGGTTATGTGTGTGAACTTGACATAACCTCTGAAGTTTAAATGTGGGTCAAGCCTTCACAAGCAGAGAAGCCTCGCTGACATGGACTCAATCCCCACTCCCAGTGGGCAGAATAGCCCCTGTGGGTTTCTGAGGCTGTCACTGTTTATGGGAGTAGAAAGCCGCATTTTTCTCCTGCACGTGGTTTTGAACTGCTGACTGTGAGGTGAGCAGCCAAGTGTGTAACCACTAGGCCATCAGAGTTCCTGAAGTGGTTCAAAGAGCCCCTAAGCGGACGAATGCCTCCGTGCCTGACAAGAGCACACCCACTGAGGCTGTGCGGGAGGGACAGCCAGGGAGTGCTCCCTGAGAAAGGAGCAAGGAAGTGCTCGGCAAAAACACGGCCGGTGCTGGACCATGAACCGCAGCATCAGCAGCTGGAAACCACCAGCCACGAGAAGGAGGAAGCTTCTGACCGTCTCGGCACCGCAGGGGCCATTCCCCCCTGTCCTACAGAGCTGCTGTGAGTCGGCGTCCACTCGGTGGCTGTGGTGTGGGTTGGGTTTGGCTGGCAGGCGGGCGGTGATCACCTCCACCCAAATGGAACGGTGGCATCTACGGCTGTACCAGGGAAGCCTTGCCCAGCAGGACAAGATCCAGAGCTCAAGATGGGGACGCAGACACAGAGCAGGGGACAGGGTGACGCTCGGCTCTCGACATCACCCAGTACCCTGACACTTTACAGAGTGCTTTTACAGGTATTGTTCCACAGAAACAAACACACCTCCCTGCCTCCGCCCAGAGAGAGGAAGGGCAGCAGGGTTCATCACGTGACACACGAGCCACAAGTTCCCTGCTTCTCCGAAGGTGCCAACGTCTAATTAAGGTTTTACAGCATCAATTAGCCCTTGGCTGGCAGAGGTGCACCCGGTGCACACCGTGGTTCTGAAGCCTGGGAAAAGGCAGGTGATCCCAGCCCTGTAGCCTACGGCAGTGCAGTGTCTCCTAGCCAGCGGTCCAACCAAGAAGGGGCAGCGCCAGGCTCTGCTGATGGGCAGACGCACACCTCCTGGTGGTAACATGTGACAACCGGTGTCTAGTCCCACAAACTGTCCCACGTCCACAAGCACAGAGCCCAACTGGTCGGCGTGACACGACAGAGGACGCCCGATCCTGACAGTGGGAGGGGCGAGGAGGGCAGTGTGGACAGGGGGAGGGGCACAGGTAGGGTTGCCGCACAAGGCCCATACAAGCAGAAGGGGCTGCGGTTAGCAGCAATAAGTCAGCACGGGAACAAGACACGGGCCTTTTTTGCTCCTCTACCGCAGGCTCAAGGCTCTGCAGGCAGCTGCTCAGCCCACCGGCCTCCACCGATACACAGCTGTGACCGTGCCTGAGCCCCCAGGGCTGAGAATCGAAGCCGGGCGCCTGTCCCACCTGGTGGACCTCAAGTGTCTGAGGTATGTGACGGGGCTTCAAACAGATGGGGGAGGGTGGGGTGGAGATGAAGTTCTCAAGCTTTCTGATGCTCCCTCCAACATACACATACGTGTATGTGCGTGTGCACCTCAGCCACCTAGTCGATTCTGACTCACAGCGACCCCGTGGCCTTCTGCGACTCTAACGCTTTATGGGAGTAGAAAGCCCAGGCTTAGTGTTCAATGTATGATCCAGGATGCCACCAGGGCTGTGTGTGTGTGCAGGTGTGAAACTGACACCAGGGCTGTGTGTGTGCATGTGTGAAACAGACACCAGGGCTGTGTGTGTGTGCATGTGTGAAACTGACACCAGGGCTGTGTGTGTGTGCTGGTGTGAAACTGACACCAGGGCTGTGTGTGTGCAGGTGTGAAACTGACACCAGGGCTGTGTGTGTGTGCTGGTGTGAAACTGACACCAGGGCTGTGTGTGTGCAGGTGTGAAACTGACACCAGGGCTGTGTGTGTGTGCTGGTGTGAAACTGACACCAGGGCTGTGTGTGTGCAGGTGTGAAACTGACACCAGGGCTGTGTGTGTGTGCTGGTGTGAAACTGACACCAGGGCTGTGTGTGTGCAGGTGTGAAACTGACACCAGGGCTGTGTGTGTGTGCAGGTATGAAACTGACACCAGGGCTGTGTGTGTGTGCAGGTGTGAAACTGACACCGGGGCTCTCTGTGTGTGTGTGTGCAGGTGTGAAACTGACACCAGGGCTGTGTGTGTGTGCAGGTGTGAAACTGAACTCGCAAAAACTCCCTGCTGTCAAGTTGATGCCAACTCATCACGACCCTGAGGCCGGGAGAACTGCCCCTGTGGGCTCCTAAGACAGCCACGCTTTACGGGGGTACAGGGCCTTCCCTTTCTCTGACTGCTGACCCTGTGGCTATCAGCCCGCTGTCGCATGACCACCATGCCCGAGGGCCCTCGTGTGCATCTGTGTGTATGGGAGGGTGTCTGGGTGTTCCCTCTGCCCTTTCATTAAAAGTCCACTCAAGGGGCGGCATGGCTGTCCCCATGGTATTGGTACAGGGTACTGTGAGGACCATGGCCTGCCGGAAGAACACACATATCTGTCCTGGAAAAGGTACGGTCATGGTGGTAAGGACGGCGAGACCTCTTCTCATACTTTGCACATGTTGTCAGGAGACACCAGGAGCTGGAGAAGGACACCACATTTGGTAAAGTGGACGGATGGCGAAAAAGAGCAAGGCCCTTGTGTGACGGATGGACAAGGCGGCTGCAAGCACAGGCTCCAGGGTGCTTGGTTCTGTGGTCCATCGGGTTGCTGGGAGCCACTACCAACTCGACGACGCCCTGTGTCTACAGAAGGGACCAGGCAGTCCAAGGTCCATGCTCAGTGTGGGGCCTGGGTCCTCACTGGGGTCTGCCTCCAGTGTCTCACGCCCTCTAGGCTGCTGTCCAGGGGGTTGCACGTCCCCAGAGCCCGGACCCCGACCCTCATGCTTGGCGCACAACCTCAAGACGACAGGGCCCTTGTTAGGGTGGACAGGCTCCCGCCTCTGGGGAAGCCGGTCTCTGTGATTGTTCTACAAGCACTAAATCAGGCATTCCAACAACCCGGCCTTTTGTCTGGGTGTCATTTCATGGACTGCACCCACCTGCTGCCCGACCCCCTCGGAGAAGCGACAGCCAACAGCAGCAGTGAGGGAGCAGGCTTCAAACCCACGTCGGGAAGAAAACTCAGCAGGAAGAAGAGCACTGTCTTGTCAGGTGTCGAGTCAGTCCAGACCCACAGCAACCTCGTGCACAACAGAATGAAACCCCTCCCGGTATGTACCACACACACAAGTGCCTCTGCCTGAGCCCACTGCGTAGCCACGGCGTCAATCTATCTCGTGGACGGCCTTCCTCTTCTTGCTGTCCCTCCACTTGACCAGGGACCGGTCTCTCCTGACAGCACACCCAAACGTACGTGAGACGAAGTCTCGCTGCCCCTGCCTACAAGGCACACCCCGGCAGTACTTCTTCCAAGACACATCGGCGTGTCCTCTTAGCAGACTGGGCGTATTCACTGCTTCCCTCCGGCTCCACAATTAAACGTGCACCGGTTAAGAGGTACGCAACTTCTGTGTGTCCTGCACCATGTCGACGCGGCACTGACTGAGGGGGCCACGTGCCGAGGGGTTTCAGAGAAAAGTAAATTCTCTAAGAGATGAAACAGAAAGACAACTGAGAGCACCCTGACACCCTAGTGAGTTAGGTGCCCTGCTGTCGCCTCTCCGAAGACGGCTTGAGCAGAGACATGTAACACGGCTGCAGGCACACGGGAACGCGCACACACTCCACACTCACGGCGTTGTTACCTGGGGCCCGGCCGGTCCTGTTTGTTCTGTGGGCCATGGCAGCTTGCGTCCACGCACGGAGCCCAGCCTGAGCAGAGTCCACACACCGCAGGCATCAAGTCTCCACGCGGATCCGGCCTAGAACAACAGAGAGGCCCATCAACATGGCTGTCCACAGAGAAGCACAGCACTAGGTCCCCAAGGCCTGCGCTGGACAGGGGACGAGAGTGTGGTGACCACGCTGGGCCTGGCCCCTCAGTGTTGGCAGAGAAGACACCACCGGCTGCACCGGTGTACGACACCGAGACACGGGCTTGAGATAGCGGCCTCTGCTGGACGGAGTGGCTCCCCCAGGACACATGGCCACCTGCTGGGGGAGGGGTGTGTGTGTGTGTGTGTGTGTGTGTGTGTGTGTGTGTGTGTCACTCTGGAGCCCTGGTGGAGTGGTGGTCATGCGTTGGGCTGTTAACCTTCAGGGCAGCCACTGCTCTGGGGAAAGACAGGGCTTTCTGTTCCTGGGAAGAGTCACAGCCTGGGAAAGCCGGAGGGGCAGTTCTACCCTGTCCCCCCAGGGCTCCGTGAGTGAGTTGGGGGAGTGACTGGTTTGAGGGTAGCTCTCCACAAATAGCTTTGAGTTTTCTTAATCTCCAGGGGGCGACAAGTTGTATGTGGGAACATGGAGCGAAGAGTTAATGGTGGTTTTTCCAGGAACCTTTTAAAAAGGTTTTATTGGGATATACTTCACACATCATACAAGTTAATCACGGGATCCCATTAGCAAGAGCTACTGTAATCATCACCACCATCCAATTCAGAGCACTCTTTTCCGACAGTGTTGCCTCCCGTGCCCCCTTCCTCCCCTGCCATGCCCCAAGGCAATTATCAATCCAGTTACGATAACAATCTACCAGTTCAAGATTTCATAGAAAATAACACAACACACAGATAGCAAAAAACCCAACCACAACCACTGCATAGAACTTGGAAAAGCCTGCTTCCAAAAGGTAGCAGTAGGTATGAACACTGGGACAAGCGTGGCACGGGGCCTGAGGGGTTAAAAGATATTGCAGGAACTTTCTGAAGGACACACAGCCCTGGATGCTCCCTCCCAAGTGCTGTCCTCCTCTCTGTGACGTCCGAGCCAGTATGACAGCCCTGTGAGTTCCCAGCTCCTGTGTGACAACCCCTGCTGGGCTAACAGCAACCCTGATACCAGGAGGGCAAGAGTAGGTGGAGGGAAAAAGGGGAACCGATCACAATTATCTACGTATAACCCCCTTCCAGGGGGATGGACAACAGAAAAGTGGGTGAAAGGAGGCATTGGCCAGTGTAAGACATGAAAAATAATAATTTATAAATTATCAAGGGTTCATGAGGGAGGGAAGGTGGGAAAGGGAGGGAGAAGTAAAACATGAGCTGATACCAAGGGCTCAAGTAGAGAATGATGATGGCAACAAATGTCCAAATGTGCTGGACACAATGGATGGATGGATGGCATGTGATAAGAGCTGTGTGAGCCCCAATAAAGTGATAAACCAAACAAACAAAGAGACCACCTGACAAAGGCAGCTACTGTGGACACAGGTGGGCCAGGCAGGTCTAGGCGGGAGGCACTCAAAGGGAGAAGTGAGTGGGGGCGGTGGGAGGGCCCAAGAAGAGGCCCAGGAGGGCAGCTCACCCAGGTAATTACACCTTGACTAGCCAACAACAACAGGGACCTGAGCCCAGTGCTGTGAACTGGC
Source organism: Tenrec ecaudatus (assembly GCF_050624435.1). Lineage (NCBI taxonomy): Eukaryota > Metazoa > Chordata > Mammalia > Afrosoricida > Tenrecidae > Tenrec > Tenrec ecaudatus. The sequence goes on along the minus strand of NC_134539.1, from coordinate 3,835,362 downwards.
CTGTCCTGGCCCTGCAGCCTGGCTTCACAATAGTTTGCAAATCCGCCTGTTTCCAATCTGGAGGGCAGAGGGGGGCAAGACCAGACAGGCTGCAGGCGTCCAGGGCCAGGGGAGCTGTCGCCAAGGGACCTGGACGGAGATTTGCCCAGACTCTCCCTGTGCCGGCTGTGGTCCAAGGGGACGCCTCTCACCTGGCAAACAGCTTTATCAGACAGCTCTCTCATTGAGAGACAGAGAGAGAAAGAGAGAGAGAGAGAGAGAGCGCAGATACACTGAGGAGCTCTGAGCGCCGTGCCGTCTGTCCAGTGGGTTTCAGTTCCCGGTGACCTGAGGTACAGCAGAATGCGAGCCTGGTCGTGTGCCGTCCTCCACTGTGCCTGTCTGTCATTCGAGGGTACTCCTCTTGTAAACCGACTTCTACTTCACCACGCGTGAGGTGCTTCTCCAGGGACTGGTCTCTCCTGACAACACGTCCACAGCCCGTGAGACAGGTCACGTCGTCCTTGCCTCTAAGCCAGTGGTTCTCAGCCTTCCTCCTGCCTCGACCCTTTCACACAGTTCTTCATGTGGCGGTGACCCCCAACCATACATTATTTTCATTGCTACTTCATCACTGTCATTTTGCTACTGTGATGAATCATCATGTAACTATCTGATATGCAGGATGTATTTTCAATGTTACAAATTGAACACAATGAAAGCATTGTGATTAATCATAAAAACAATATGTAATTATGTATTGTGAATTATTTATTTCTAATGACAAATGACATTTTGTCTTGAAGCATGGTGTAGCCTGGGTAACAGTCTTCATGCGGGGTACTCATAGGTGGGCGTATCTGCATGTGGGTGGACCCACCTGGAGGCGGAGAAAGGAGCGGTGTCTCGGTTCCTAAGATCATGGGAAAGGGTTGTTCGACCCCCAAAATGGTTGTGACTCCCAGGTTGAGAGCCGCTGCTCTAAGGAGCCCTCTGCCGCACTTGTTCCAGTCCTCTGGTAGTGAGTGCCAGGCTCGCTGCTGGCACCACCAACCACCTGCACCCAGTCATAGGAGCAGTTCTTCATCGCACGGACTCTTCAAAGTCGCAAGCCAGCCACGGAGCGTCCACCCCCTGCCTCCAGATGTGCTGGGTCACTCCAGACCAGCGTCTCCCAAGGTGGGTGCCACTACCCCTGGGGGGCACTAGAACGCTCTGGGGGCGGCGCAGAGCAGATGAGACACTGTATCCCCGCAGTGGGCTACAGGACAAAAGCTTGTGCACGTCTGGCTGACCAGGGCAAGTTCTTGCTTTAACAGGTGACCTCAGAGCAAGGATTCTGAGCATGAGGCCTAAGGGAAATGCCTCCAGGTTGCACGGCTGGACGCAACATTCCGTTTACCCCCACGTCGTCAGGACCATGACTGCGGCAGTGACCACATCTGCTGAAACTCTGAGCTTCACTTGCTGGCTGTCTCCTCTCATGTCGCTTCGACTGTTCTCCTCCTTCCTGCCCAGCAGGTCAGACTGCAGTGCCCGCCGTCTCCAGAGAAGCCGCCTCACTCTTCTCCTGCGGAGCCACTGGTGTCTTCGAACCGTGGGTCTCTGGGTTAGCAGCCAAGCTTAGCTGCCGTGCCACCAGGGCACCTCCTTGACGCACCCACCCTGCTGCCACGGAGCCGGTGTCAACTCTGGGCCACTCCGGGGCCCAGACAGGCCCTCCTGAGGATTCCCTGGGCTGTGCGCTATTAAGGGAGCAGCCAGACTTGTCTCCCTTTCCCGGAATAGTGGGTGGCTTCAAACCACTGACCTATGGTGATCCGCCCACACCTGACCACAGGCTCCCAGTGTACCCAGGAGAGAGGTGAATTAGAGGGGCATCGGCAGAACCACCGCCCATCAGGCCCCAGAGGGTGCCAGGCTCCTGGTGTTCAGACCGGGGCCTGTGCCCGAGCCAATCTTTGTCGCCTGGGACACAGGTCGGCATGAATCTATTCTCCAATGTTTAAACCCTGGGATTTTAAATGAAATTCCCGTGAGAACAAGCCCTCTGGCGTGCTGGCTAACTGCTGTGGGGACCTTTTAAGATCGGAACCAAACCTCGACAAGGAAGCAAGCCCCCTGAAGTGTGTGCCCAGGTTAAAAGCTGCCCTTCCACAGCTAAGGGGCCTGGTGGTGGTGTGGTTTGCGAGTTGGGCTGGGATCTGCATGGTTGGTAGTTCGAAACCAGCAGCAGCTCTGATGGGTCAGCGGGTTTGAAGGTTTTACACAGCCAGCAAGAAGCGGACCCTACATCAAGTGTAGTAAAAAATAAATAGAGCCAGTCACCAAAAGCCTTTTTAGTAGGTGGCTTCGGAAAGCTGGCCACACTTCTAGCCCTTCTTAGCCCTCCTGATGGCCCAGAGGCTGGAGGGGGAGGGGGTGCCAGTGCCCGTGGCAGGAAAGCTTTCTTGTGAAGTCTAACATCTTTACAAACAAGGATCTAGCCTAGGAGCTGGCAATCTCTGGCCCTCACAACAAATTAAACAGTTATTCACCAAAAAGATATTTTTCACAAACAAACGAAAGCACCATGATTTGAATAACATCCTTTGAATTTTTCCCATTAGACTTCAGTCACGCGTAGGTTCCTAAAGCGCCGCAGCTGGCTGAGAGCTGCGGTTTGCCGACCCGGGGCTAGGCCTCTGAGACTTCAAGGCAAATTCCTCCCTGCTCTTTTTATTTCCAAATGACTCAATCACTCACTCACTGCGCCATCAAATCCAAACCGGCTCACAGCGACCCAGCAGGGATGGGATAGAACCCCCCTTGTGGCTTCTGAGACTGTAACTCAGTGGTGGGAATAGAGAGCCCTATCCTTCTCCCGAGGAGACCCTGGACAGGGGGTCCTCAAACCGTGGCCCACAAGCCGCACGCGGCCTGCCAAGGAAATTTATCCGGCCCACTGGGTGCTTTTGCCGCTGCTGCCTGTCCTGCTTAGCAGCCGACTTGTCCAGTGTGCATAGGAATTTGTTCATAGTTTTTTAAAAAAACTATAGTCCGGCCCTCCAACGGTCTGAGGGACAGTGAACTGGCCCCCTGTCCTAGACCCTAAATCTTTTGATAGCTGGGCACCATCGACTTTCTTCACCACATTTACTTATGTACCCATTTTGTCTTCAGCGATCTTGTCAGGGAGGTGAGCAACATCATACCGTGACACAATATTAGAACAAATCTTTCGTGTACTGAGGAAAGATTTAGTAGAGACCCAAAGTCCATCTGCATATTACACACAAATACACCTATCTTTATATACCTACACATAAACATATCTATATTTACACCTATATATATGATTGTTGCTTTCTCTTCTTTTTCTTTCCTCCTGCTGCCCCACTGTTATGTTTACCTATCATTCACCTCTCAGTTATTCCTTTTGGATACATTTCAATTGATCAAACACATTCCGGAATGCTATACCCTTCTCCCCGTCAATTTTATATCCCTTGAGATTCCCTTGTCCCTGTCGTCACTGGCTCCTCGCTCCCCCCACGCTGGCTCCTCCCTCATGCCTGACCCCCCAAACCCTTCAATCCATTGCTGTCTCCTTGGGATTGCTCGCCTGCTTTCACATCGACAGGCACCAAAAGAGAAGAGAAGAGAGAGAGGCCACCCAGGTCGCCCCCGTCTCGCTGCTGTCCCGACGCAGACTGCATGAGGACCCTCTGTGAAACAGCCAGCAGGCCCTGTTGGAGCCGTCGGTCCATCCCCTTTCCTTCTGGGATCCACACCCAGGACCTGCTTACCTGACGGCACTTAGGCCCTTTCGGTCCTCAGCACTCCTGCCCAAGGGGTGCGCCTGCTAAAACCCCACTGCTCTCCTTGCAGTCAGGATGGAGTGGTCTAGTGCCCCCCACCCGCGACACCTTTAGACTTCCACGGGGCCCCCTTGTGAATCTCCTCCAACCAGCTCAGGTGAGGGGCCAAGCGCTGCCCCGAGTCAGAAGTCCACGATCGAGCTTCCCCAGGGACCTCGCGGCTTCGCTCCTTGCCGGTCTGCTTCTCTGCTCTTGGTTTGCCACCTTTCACACGGTGGTGGCAGGGCGGGCGACCCACGTGGGGCTGCTGCTCACACAACCAGCAGTCTGAGCTCCTCAGCTGCTCCTGGGGAGGAAGCTGAGACAGAGGCTAAACCACCTCATAGGTGGCGGCTAGGGTCTCCTGAGGCGGAATCGACTCCAAGGCAGCGGGTTTGGCTGGGACTGTGGTCAGAGAGCAAAGATGAAAGTCCTCAGCCTTAAACATGCGACAACCCCTGCCCAGAACCCAGGGATGCGCCCCTTTCCCTGTTAGCCCAGCACTGGGCCAGACAGGAAAGAGGACCCGGAGAGGCACACAAAGAAGACGTCAAAATACTGCGGGAGCTACGGACTGACACGTAGGGTCAAAGCTTGCCGGATGAAAGGGGGAAAAAAAAGGTGGCGGGATGTTCTCCAGGGTCGGACACAGCGTGCAAAACTCTGGGAGGAACACAGTGCCTTTACACGGGGATCAGGGACCACTTCCAGGTCAGACACAGAGCACAAAGCTCTGGGAGGAACTTCAGAATGTTTACTAGGGGGTCCGGGCGGCCATGGAAGGTCTCATCCGGCTTGCACTTTCCCTCCCCCTTGAGCCGGTGCTCTGCCAATCAGCTGGGAGTGTTCAGAGATGCCCGTCTGGGGACCCTGGCATCAGGCGAGGGCATGTACGACACGAGCCAAAACAAACCCTGTTTCAAGCCGGACCATCCTGCCCGGGGCACCCTGCCTCGCTCTGCTCCCAACTCTGCCCAAATGTCCAGAAAAACCCCGCGGCTCGCCAGGGCTGGCCTGCCACCAACCACCGGCTGGCATAGCACTCTGTTCAGCCGTGGAGGGGCTGGGGCAGTGGTGGTGGTGGTCAAGGTTCGTTCCCCTGCCACCCACTAAGCAGAAGCGGCAAATGTCTGGTCGGGGGAACCCCACACGGGAACTCCACACACGAACCACCAATCGGGCAGAGACAGCACACCCAGGAGTGCCCAGACTCTGGGGCACCTTTCCTGCCCAGGGCACACTGCCTAACCGTCTCTTACACAGGGCCCCTGGGCTCTGCATTGCAGCTCAGCCTCTCACCAGCAGACCTCCCGTCCCGCAGGGGCTCTGGCCGCCGGGTGCTGAGACCGCTTGGGAACAGAAATTGGCTCCAGGCAGCGTCCATCCATCGCAGCCGGGACTGCAGTGTTAGTGCTCCCTTTTCGGGCGGGTGAGGACGGCGGTGCGGCTGCAGGGATGGAATCACCCCAGACTCACCACCATCGGGTCCATGCTGACACGCAGCACCCCATGCGACTCTACAGGGCAGGCTAGAACAGCCTGGCGTGTTTCTGAGACTAGAACTCGTCCTGGGAACAGAAAGCCTCCTCTTTCTCCTGAGGAGCTGCTGCTGGTTTTGAACTGCCGACCTTGTGGGTCGCAGCACGATGCTAAAGAAAGATAGTGCCAAAAAGGAGGCGTGTACCTCAGGTGACTATTTACGAACAGAGAGAGGAGCGCAATTCCATCTCAGGTAAAAAGACGGCGGTGCAAGCTCCCGACACCTGGTGAGGCTCAGAGGGCTTAGCGCCAGAGTGGGGAGTTTCTATGGGGTCCCTGCCTGGTGGGGTGGCAGGTAGCTCAGCCACTCCTCGGGAGAACCATGAGGCAGTGTGCTCAGGGTCTTGGTACTGGGAAACCTCGGAGCCGGTCCACTCTGTCCCATAGGGTCATGACTGAGTGGAAATCGACCCAGAGGCCAGGGGTCTAGATAGGCATGTAGGTAGTGCAGTGGTTAAGCACTTGGCTGCCAACCAGAAGGTCGAGCTCCTCCCCACCCCACCCCCCAATGGGAAGAAGATGTGCCCGGCTGTGTCTGTGAAAACTGACAGCCCTGGAGGCCCACTCGGGAGGGTCTGTTTTATTTGGGGGGCACGGAAGGCCCATAGTGGTGGAAACTGTTTATACCTGGCTGCTAACCAACTGCTGGTGGTCCGCTTCCACCCAGCAGTGCTGCGAAGAAAGGCCTGGAGACCTGCTTCTGTCCAGACAGCAGGCGAGAAGTCCCCACGCGGCAGGTCTGCTCCCCTGCACCCGCCAGGAGTCTGAATCAGCCAAAGGGAGGGCCATGTGTGACATCAGGTACCAGTCTCCTCAGTCACAACCAGCGGACACTGAACCCTACGAGATGGGGCACGTGCGTGCCAGGCTGCCCTCCAGCTCCCAACAAAGACAGAGCTGTCCCCGACCAAGGCAGGGTAGAGAGGCACAAGAAGCAGCTCATTACCAGTGTCGTGTCCAAGAGACTATGAAGCCGTGGGACACAGACACCAGTCTATTCATGGTCCCCAGAGCCTGGTGAGGAGGGAGAACAGGGCCATTATTAGGGACACCGTGTTTCTGTTTACCCATCCCTGCCACTGAGCTCATGCCAACGCAGTGACCCCCTTCCCCAGGAGTAGAGTCCAACCGTTGCTGGAAGTTTCCGAGGCTGAACTTGACAGGGGAAGACGGCCTCATCTTTCTCCCACAGAGTGGTTAGTGGGCTCAAACCGCTGACCAGGGAGATAGCGGCTCAATGCACAATTCGTTTTCACTTTACCAAGCAGGAAACATGTTGGGCTGTGATCTGCAAGGACAGCAGTTCAAACCCCCAGCCCCTCTGAGGGAGAAAGGCAAGGCTTTCTACTCCAGTAAACAGTGGCGGGCTCTACACTGTCCTGTCAGGTTGCTGCGAGTCAGCATCGACTTGCTGCTGGTGAGTCTTTCAGTTCGACCGCACCAAGCACGGCGTCCTCCCCCAGTGACTGGCCTCTCCTGATGACGCGTGCACCGTGCACGAGACACAGTCTCCCACCGAGTGCTCGGGCCGAACTGCTTCCGAGAGACTTGTTCACGCTCAGGCGGTCCAGGCTTCTCCAGCGCCGTCATTCACACGTCCTTCCTCAGGCTCCTTGTCTGCTGTCTGCTTTGCACACACACCATGGCTGGGTCAGACCCGCCTGGGGGCTCTGCCACACTCTGGAGGTCTCCTGCCCAGGGCACTGCGTCGTCTGGTCTCCTCACCGCTGCTTCCATTCTAGGGTGTAAGCCTCCCACGCCCCGTCTGGACCCCGAAAGCCAGCCTCTGTCCTTGCTGCTAGTCTCCGGCTCACCCGATCGTGCCTTTCAGGGAGATGTTAAGCCCGGCTTTGCCTCCTTCAGTCCAGTGGCCTTTTGTCCCGAGTTCCTCTGGATTCTCCTGCAGCCACCTCTCCGTGTCACCTTCTCCCGGGACCTTCTGGCTCTTCCGAAGAAGCCCGTCGCATCCTCAAGCCCACTGCTTCTCGGGTTCCCAGCTCCTTCAGGACATCACTCAGAGTGACGTCTTTCTCTTCCTGCGCGTGGTTTTCCTTTGTGGTAAAACACTTAATTCCATGGTCACGGCGGTGAGGCCAATCATGCGGCGACAGACACCTCGTGCATCTACTGACGAGGCCGGGGACCCATCACAGTACACGTTGTCAGGTGAGCCTCCCGCGCCTCCACGGAAACTCCAGGGGAAGCTGCTCGCCACCGCCCAAACCAAACACCGCTGTGGAGCCCGACCCGACTCGCCGTGACCCTGCAGGGCAGGGGAGAACCGCGGGGCGTTTCCGAGAGGAAGACAGACCTTCCGTGAGCTGCGCGGACACAGAGATGGTGAGGGCGGTGCCCGCGGGCAGGGGTTCTCTCTGCTGCACACAAGGTCGCTGGGATCGGAGCTGCCAGGGGACCGAACAACTAGGACACGCACGTGTAGACACGGAGTGGGGGTAGGAAACGATACAGGGCCACCCCCCCATCCCAGCCGCCCCAGCCTGTCTGCGCTGCAGCGGCGCCCACTGCCCTCCCTGACCCAAGGAGTCGTCCAGGCCCCGCCGCACACAGATTAGAGCAGCGGTTCTCAACCTTCCTCACGCCGCGATGCTTCACTACAGTTCCTCAGGTGTTGGTGACCACCCCCAACCATCACATTATTTTCGTTGCTACTTCATCACTGTCATTTTGATAATGTTATGGATCAGACGACCCCTGTGAAAGGGCCGTTCGACCTCCACAGGGGTCGGGACCCACAGGTTGAGAACCACTGGGTTAGAGGGCCGTTAAACCTTCAATGTGGCTCATCCGAATGGACCCCCACCCACCCCCACACAGAGGCTGCCTGGCACGAGGCAAAATGAGTGTTCAATGCTCAGTCATGCTGCCCTGTCCACCAGGACAGGAGGGCACCACCCTGGGCTGAAATAAACGCCAGGCCTTTCCCCCTCAGAGCCGCGAGTGGCTTCAAACCAGAGACCTCTCGGTTAGCAGCCCAGTGCTGTGGTCACTGCACCACCGGAGCATCGGGACGCTGAGACAGAACAGAACAAAGCACGCTGCCCCTGAGCCAACGCTGACACAGAGCGAGCCTGCTGGGCAGAGCACCACAACCCCGTGGGTCGGCCAACTTTCTTCCCCTTTGATTGTGGAAGGGGAGGGTCTACAGCTCAGATGATGGATTTTGTATTCGACAATGTAAGCGGCTTATCAACTCAGCTTACCCTCGCCTCCCTTAGATTTCTCCTGATCTTTACTGAAGCAGACGGTCTTCTCATTTGCCCACGGAGCAGCTGGGGGTTTCGAAGTGCTGCCCTGGTGGTTAGCGGACCAGCACCTGACCCACTGAACCTCAGGCGGCAATAACAGGGGACAGACAGACAGACATCAGGGAGAGGTGGGACAAGCATCTCCCTCAGAGAGGACAGGAGAGAAAGCTTTCCCCAGGAACCAGCACCCTGAACGCAGACAGCTAGCTTCCTGAGCAGGGGCAGTGGGTAGCGCCCTGGGCTGACTGGGGCCCACACAACCATGTGCTTAGCACTAGGACACCGACCTGTGTCCACGTGTTTGAGATCAGGACACCACTGGAGAAAACTCAGCCCACAAGCTTGTTACAGATGGCCCTTCAACTGAAGGGTCACTCCTGGGTCCCGGGAGACAACAGGCTGTCCCTTCCACCACGGTCCCAGCCCATGTCTTCACCTATAAGACAGAGAGCAAGCCTTCCTGGGCCAGGGGTGGGGTGGTGGTGGTGAGGAAATTCCATGAGCAACTGACTGTCCCTCAAGTGTAGGTGTCCCTGTATGCGGAGAAGCACAGAGCTGGGCACAAGCTGTCCAGCGGGATCCAGATTTTCTGGATCCGTGGAGCTGGGGGAGCTGAATGCTGACAGCTTAAAACCAAAGAGAACCCCCTAAGTCACCTTTAAATCCAAGGCTGTTTATCTAACGAGCGAAGACGGCACTGCCTCGGGCCCATCTACTGCACGAACCTTCCGCAGAGTGCTTTGAGGAGCAAGGTGCACCGACCCGAGCCACAGTGCTGCCCATTGCCTCCGGCCTCTGAACAACGGTGCTGGCGACCGACACGGAAAGTACCGTGGACCGCCAAACGAACCAACACGTCTGTCTTGAAGAAGTACGGCCAGAGGGCTCCCTAGAAGCAAGGCTGTGTCAGGAGAGACTGGTCCCTGGTAAGGTGGAGGGGCAGGGGAAAAGAGGCTCGCGCAGGACCGGCCGTGTCCCTTCTGCTGTGTGTGAAGCCACTGTGGGTCGGAACCCAACAAAGCAGCCTGCCGGGAGCACTGGCTCCTTTCAAGAGCTACCTGTACGGATCAGACAGACAGCATCCGTTAAGAAGGTCGGATGAGAAGCTGAAGGGGCAGGAGTTTAATTGAATGAACGAGGAGGAAGGACCCCAAAAAGGTGAGGGGGGCCACGCAGCTCAAAGGGCGTCGCCTGAATCCGAGGACCACGTGTAGGGCCTGCAGAGCTGGCGCCTCGTCCTTGTGTCAGCATTCATTAAGGCTGAGGCTCACTATGCCTGACAGAGGCCCCGCCTGCACACGGCTTTCACCCCTCCTGCCTTTCCAGTGTGGCCCTCCTCACCCGTCACTGAGCTTAACCCAGGCGCCGGACACACTTCTAGGGGACAGAAAAACCGATACTGTTCACAGCTGGCCCAGCTCTAGTCCCCCCACATTCCTGAGGGCTCGGGTCCACCCCTGCTGGAAAGGGGAGGGGTAGGAAGTGCCAGGAAGCCAGGTCAGGCAAGAGGGTTTGTGCTCAAACAAGCAGGAGGTACTCAGGGCAGGTCTTTGGTCTCCAGGTGGCCACTTGGCCCTGGGGGCCAGGAGAGAGGAGACTGACAGTGCCCCACTGGCAGAGACCCTCTACCCTTGGCATCCTCAAAGGCACGGTCGGAGGAAGGGACCCATGTCCAGGTCTCGTGGGACGTCCAGGTCCTGCTGCCCAAGCTCAAGTACAGCCATGGGAAAGGCAAAGGGGATCCTGAGGAAGCACGTGTGTGAGCTAGGGGCTGAAACTGAGGGAACAACCCGGAGCCTGCAGGGCCTCGGAGGCCTCCCTGGATGGGGCAGACTTCAGCTAAAGCAAGGCTGGAGGTTTTAGCCAGCCCAGAGGTGCCGTGGAAGATAGGCCTGGCAGACAAACAAGTAAACAGATGTGGCTGCCACGAAACGAGCCCCGTTAGAAGGTTCTGGATACCCCGGGAGGGAAAAAGAGCAGAACAGAACTCAGAATCTGTGTCCAGCCAAACAACTGACGATGGGAAGGGCAGCCCTCACAGTCAGAGTGAGGCCCAGCTCGCAACACGGGGTCATTTGAGATTGGACGGCTCAGCAGGGAGCCCAGGGCCCTGCTTCAGGGAGAAGGGGGCCTGGGTTTATCCGGCCTCCGCCTAATTTGTCCCAGGCTCTGGTGGGCGCTTGTAGGTAAAACAGAGCGGACCGACCAACCGATCTTGAGCACATAGACACTGAACTCCCAGTGGGCAACTTACCCACTGCCTGGGGATAGTCCACACTAACGGCGTTTCCCCAGGACGGACGGGTGCGTGTTTGGGTTTGATGTCAAGCTGGAGTCGCTTGCACCCCAGAGAGGCTTCTCTGGCGGCGAGCGAGAGACTCACAAAATGGAACAAGCCCAGTAAGAACAAATCAGGGCTCAAGTGGACACAGACCACACCAGGAATCTGTTGGCAGGAAAGAGGCCACTGGACATGGGGTGGACACCGGAGAGCTTCCAGGAACCATGGAGGCTCAGACTCAATGGCAATGTGGGGCCGAGGAGAGCACACAGACTTGGCAGACGGACTGGGCGGCACGGGACACTGGCCATCCAGGATGAGGCCAAAGTGTCATGCCACCGTCCAATCCACAGGCAGCGTGACCCCAGCACAGGAGCCATGGGTGGTGCTATGGGCAAGCCCTCCCTGCTGACCAAAAAGGTCAGGAGTTCGATCCTACCCGGTGGCTCGGGGCCAGAAAAGCCCTGGCCGTCTGCTCCCATCGGGAGGACACGACGGAAACCCTACAGGGCGGGTCTCCTCTGGTCACAGGGGCCACAGGCATTGGAACGGACTCAGGGCACGCCCCCCCCAAGCGTGGACTGGGAGACCAGTCACTTACAGCCGCCCATCAGACACGAAAGGTGCCTTCCTGGCATGGTGGGCTGGGTTTTGGGCTGCCAACTGCAAGGCCAGCGGTTCGAACCCACCAGTCGTTCCGAGGTTAGGCTGTCTAATCCTGCCAAGAGCTACAGTCTCAGGAACCCACAGGGGCAGCTCTACTCTGTGCTACAGGGTTGCGTTGAGTAAGCACTGGCTCACGGCAGTGAGCTTGAACCCCGGCTGAGAGAATCCTGGGGGCGCCATGATGAAATGCTTGGCCGCTAACCAAAAGGTCCCAGGTTCAAAGTCATGGGCTGCCCCGGGGAGAAAGCTGTGGCAGTGGGCCTCCATCAAGATCCGCAGCCTTGGATACCCTGGGGAGCAGCTCTTCTCCGCCCTACGGCAGAGCCAGCCTGGCAGAGGCAGAGGCTCGGGCTTCAGCGTCTGTGGAGGAGGTGCAGTGGGATACTAACGGAGAGGTCGGTGGCTCGAACCCGAGCAGAGGCTCCACGTTGTGGCAGAGTCCCACCCTGCCCTGCGGGTCACCAGGGTCCAAATGGATGGGCAGCAGTGGGCCTGGTTTTCCGGTCCATTGTTGACTTCCTGTTCACTTTATCCCCAACCCTTGTCTGTTCCTCTGGGGGCGGCTTTACTTAGCAGACCAGAGAGGCAGTGTCCTATGTGTGAAGCATGGATTACCAATAGCCACCCAACACACACACACACACACACACACACACACACGGAGCAGCTTGTTCCCAGCCCCTCTGGCCCCACCAGGAAGGTCTGCAGCACCTTCCACGGTGAACAGCCAGAAGGAGGACCACCCTCCCCCAGGCTTCCTGTGGTCTGGCGAGAGCGGCAGGACACAAACATGGAGGCGAGGCTTGTCCTAAGACCACGATTCTCCAGGGACTCTGGGAAGCAGGGTGTATCTCGGCTCCAGCAGCCTGTCAGAGTTCTGAAAGATGCCATGTTTCCGGCTCGCGGTGTTTCTGGCTTACCGGGAGGGCTTACTGGAAACCTGCTGGAGCCTGGCTGATAAGGGTTGGGAAATATCCCATGAGGATCAGCGCTTACAGAAACCCTTCTTGGAGCAGGAGGGTCTTTCCTGGCCGGAGGAATGGGACTCGTAGGGCCGGCCTGCAGGAATTTCTCCCGCCTCGAAGAGCCAGCGTCTGGAGTGTCTGGCATCTGCCCGGGGCTGGGGTTGGTATGAGTGCCGAGTGCCCTGGAGAGCATCTCTAACCCCACCCACGTCCACCCCCAACTCCCAACGTTTCAAAGACAGAGCAACTGCACAGTCTTGCCCTTGTAGACCTGAGACCGAGTGACCAACCAGTCTTCTCCACCTGAGACTCGCCTTGCCAGATAGGTCCACTCAACAGTTTCCAAAGTATGCTTCCACCTCCGTTCTATATCTGTGTATATATCTCAAGGGTGATGGCTAAGCGTTGGGCTGCTAGCCACAGGCTAGCGGTTCAAAACCGCCCAGGGACCTACAGGAAGAAAAGCTACATGGTCGCTTTCAGGAAAGAGGCCATCATGGAGACCCCGTGGGGCAGTGCCGCCATGAACCAGGATGCCTGAACAGCAGCATCAGTGAGCAGTTCTGTCCCACGGGTGTCTGTGACCAGCCACATGTGTCAAGTTTTCCCAAACCATAGTTTAACTTTTACAATAGGGTAGGAGTGAAATGGGGAAATCAGTTTTGGACAGAGTCATTTGAATCGGGGGGTGGGGTGGGGGAGAGAGTGTGGATAGAATCTAGAGTCCAGTTTGGATTGGTGACTGCTGAGTGAGTGGGGAGCACCAGCTACAGGACCCTGGGGTCGGGCAGGTGGGAGGGGGACCCCGGGCTCTGCCCCAACAGTGCTGCGTTTCACTCTGCACTCCCTCCCTGACTGCCTGAGACCTTGGGAGTGATTTTGCCCTAGGGGGCTTCCTTCTGTGAAAAGCAGGGACACTGGCCCCCCCGCCACGCCCCCTGCACAGTCACCACACATCCATCAGAGGGGGCTGCTGCTCTGAATGGGTTTTCAGTAGAGCCTCCAAACTAACACTAGGAAGAAAGAGCTGGTTGACACTTCTGTAAACTGGCCATGATCACAACAGCCTGGTCTGCAAGCTTTGTCATCATGCTACTGCCGGTGCGGTGACGCCGCTGTGGGGCCACGGACACGACACCAGACGTGCTAGCACGAGGCCAGCTACAGCCGGGGAGAACTGGTGTGTTTGAAGGACGGTGCTGGACTCGCATGGACGGCCAAAAGGAACAGAGAGAGCTGTCTTAGAAGCCGTACAGCCAGCAGGCTCCTGAGAGGTGAGGAGGGCGGTGCTTGGCCTCGTGGACTTTGGGACCAGTCCCTGGAGAGGGACATCATGCTTGGTAAAGTGGAGGGGAGGGTGTGAAAAAGAAGAGGACCCCAGACAAGGTGGCAGGACAGGGGGGCTGCGCTGATGGATGGGTAACATCATCCTCTTCAACTAGATCGACACTTTTCCCTGTCAGCCCCCCCGCCCCCCGCGTCATCTGTCCTCGAGGATCTGACGGAGACATGGAGATGGACAATGACGTGTTGGGGGGAGGGTCAGTGGGCAAACACCAAAGGTCTAGCACTCGCCCCCACTTATGCCAGCGGCTTGGCTCTGGGCACTCTGTCAGCAGAGGCTGATCGCTGGCAGGACAGCGTGGTCCATAAGCAGAGGGGTGGGGAACCCCTGTAAGAAGGAAGCAGGCTGCACCCAACAGACCAATGCTTGAGGCGGAGATGGGGCTCGCTCGTATTCTCACTCACTCACACTCACTCACTGCCACCGGGACTCTGACTCACAGGCCTGGCGGTGCCTGCTGAGCACAAGGTAGCCAGGGCCAGTCACCAACTCGCGTGACTCCTGGTGGGCTAAAGTGCTTAGCGGCTACCTGACAGGTCGGTGGTTGAACCCACAGCTGCTCAGGGGGAGGAGGGTGTATCATGAAGATGACAATCCAACGGGGCCTGCGGGGCTCTGTCCTGGAGAGACATGCTGAGTCAGACTGGTGGGACAACCATGGGCTTGCTTGCTGTTTTTCCTGGAAAAATGTCTGCCCCTTATGGATACATCACTATACCTGAACTGGCCCTGGGCCCATTGCCAGGGGCCCCTGCCCCTTCTACCCACAGCAAGCAACAAAAACTCTGGAAAACTAAGCTCACTGCCATTGAGTTGTGGCCAACTCTACAGGGCAGGGTAGAACTGCCCCTGTGGGTTTCTGTGACTCCAACTCTTACAGGAAGAGAAAGCGCCATCTTTCTCCTGCAGGGAGAGTGGCTGGTGGCTTCGAACTGCTTACCTTGAGGATCCCAGCCCAATGCTTAACCACTATGTCACCAGGGCTCCTGAGGACAGGTACACAGGCACTGAGCTGCTGTAGCTGGACCTGCTACCTGAGCAAGGTGCCCCAGCGCCAGAGGCCTGCGGGTACAGCACCTTCTCCAGCCCCTGGCCCTGAAGGAAACGGGGAGGGCTGCTGTTAGCTGCCATGGTCTGTTCTGACCCACGGCGACCATATGCAGGACAGAAGGAAACACTGCCCTGTCCTGGACGCCCCTCCCTGTTGTCCCTGTGCCTGAGCCCACTGTGTTCACCCATCTCCTGGAGTCTTCCTCTTTCTCACCACGCGTGAGGTCCTTCTCCAGGGACTGCCCTCTCCTGACCACATGCCCAAAGGACGGGAGACGAGTCTCGCCATCCCTGCCTCTACGGCAGCGGTTCTCAACCTGTGGGCTTCAACCCCTTTGGGGGTCGAACAACCCTTTCACCATGGTCTCCCGATGAATCACAGCAGCAAAATGACAGTGATGAAGCAGCAACGAAAATAATGTTATGGTTGGGGGGTCACCACCACATGAGGAACTGTGTGAAAGGGTCGAAGCATGAGGAACGTGGAGAACCGCTGCTCAAAGGAGCCCTCTGGCCGCACTTCTAAGACAGAGCGGTTTGTCCTATTAGCAGTCGTATTCTTCGAGGGGCACGTAGAAAAGACAGACTCCTTCCGCCGGGGAGGAAACCAGCTCCTGCACACCGGCCCAGTCATGCAGCTCCTGCATTTCCAGAACCAAGGAAGGGGGGCAGTGCCGGCAGGAGCAGCTCCAACTCCCCCAAAGGCTGCGGACACTGCCATCTAGTGGACACAGTCTCCGTTACACCCCAGTGCCAGGGAAATGGGCAGCTGGCCGGCGTGTTCCTTCTAGGTGGGGTTCAGGAAGCGTGGCTTATGTATGTATGTGTGTGTGTTGGGGGGGGGGGGCGCCAGTAATCTCCGGTCCTGGGAATGTTGAAAGAATTCACAAACCACCTCTTGGGCAGTGAAGCTGTCAGCTCACCCAGCCAGCCAGCTTTCTCACTGAGACATCATCGAGACACCCCTCGTGTAAGGAGCCCAGGTGGCTCACAAGTGAAGCGCTCCGCCACCAACCAAAGACCTGGGGACTTCTCCCAGGAAGCCCTCAGGGCAGTTGTCCCCCACCAGGTGGGGTCACCGAGCAGTTGGACAGGACCCAACAACCAACAGTAAATCCCCATCCCACTGCCATGTCAGGTCACTAACTGACACATTTACAAGTGTGGGCAGACCCCCCCCCCCAGAGCCCACCTGTTTCAGCGGGCGCCCTGGTAGTGCGGGCCATTTCAGCATCCCTCCCCAACCCCAGGTGCTCTGCAGGAGAAAGACCAGGCTTCTGCCCGGGACAGAGAGAGTCTCAGAGACCCACGGGGCAGTCTGTCTCAGGGGTCGCCGTGTGTCGACATCGTTTGCTTGCTCTTAACACAGCGTGGACCCCTTTTCTGCCGAGTGGTGGCCAGGCTGTCCTCTCAGTGTGTTCCACTGCCCATGGGAGGCGGTGGGCAAGGGCAGGAGCGGTCGGCTCAGTGTCTCAGAGCTGCCTTGCTGCTCCTCCTTCCCAAGCCTCCACTGGGGAAATCACCGCGCAGGAGCATCCTGGAGAGTGAGCGGGCCCGCTACGCCCCCTGACCTCCGCCTGCACCCTGGAGGTCTAGTCCTGGCTGCCTGCCCCTCCTCAGAGACTGACGGGGCCAGCAGTGGGGTGTATGCTCTGAGGACACCTCCCAAGGTGGCTTCACAAAGGCAGCTTGTCGGGAGGGGCTTCCAGCCACGCCCACCAGCTGACAATTTCTGTGACAATCTCACAACCGTGCCTATCCGCCCGGGGCCCGGGGAAGATGTATCAAGTCCCCCTGGAAGAGGGCGGCCTGGGCTGACAGTTACAGACAGAGCCTACCCTCCTCAGCGTCGGTGCCTCTGGCTGCTCACCCAAAGTTTGGTGCTTCTCGGTCACGCCGAAGTGCCTTGGAGGAAAGGTCTGGTGATTTGCTTCCCAAAGATCGCAGCCCTTAAACACCCTGTGGGTGCAGTCACCGGGGGTCCAAGGTGACTCACTGCAGCTGGTTTTGCAGCATCAACTGTTTTGAGAGTGGCCAGCTCACCTGCTGCCACCAGTGGACGCCGACTCACAGCGACCCTCCAGGACAGGTGGAACTGCCCGGGGTTGAGGGGGGGGGGTGCGGGGGGTTCCGAGACTGTGACTCTTCATGGGAGTCGGAAGCCTGGTCTTTCTCCCTCAAAGCAGCTGGTGGTTTCAAACTGCTGACCTTTCAGTTAGCAGCCCAACGCATAACCACTGTTAAGATAAAACAGCGACAAAACAACTACTTATTTTAGGTCCTTTGGTGAACACTCCGGGAGGTGCAGGAGAATGGGGCTACTGTGTGCAGACAGGAGGCAAGCCAAGCCAAGTGTCCACTGATGCGGCCATCCCTAATGCCTGATGTCTGTCTTTCCAAGACGGTGAGGCACCGGGTCAATCTCAATTTCTCTCTCACAGACACACACACAGCTTCTCACAGAACAACATGGACAACCCGGCCGGGCATCAGGAACCGGGATGGCTTCCAAGGTTTTTTTCTTTTATCAGCAAACCTCTGCCACCCCTTCTGATGATCCCAAGTCACAATATGGGGTGGGGTGAGTGGAGTCGCCGGGCATGAGGAAAGCCAGACAAAGGTGAAATCTCTGACCCTTCTAGAACTCTCCTTAGGGGATGGGTACGGGCAGCACACTGGCCCCCCTTCTAGAGTGGGGAGCGGCGGAGGCAGGTATGTACTGCTCTCCTGGAACTGGGCGGTGGCAGGATCTGCACAAGCTCCGACAGGTCCCGGGGAGGCAGCGGCTTGGCAGGCAGGTCTATCTGGCTTCGGTGGATTCAGGCAGGTCCAGCTCAGCCTCGGTGCTGCTGCCAGTGACCCCGTGTACGCAGGAATTCACTAAGATGAAACAGGGGCCACAGAAAGCGAAGCGCGCTGGACTCTAAGTCCAGGTGACAACGCCTCTGTGGGCAGGGAACGCAACTTTAAAAGGGACTTAACCATGAACAAACAAATAAACATGTTCAAAAAGTGACCGGAGTAATGAGTGGACAATTCTTGAGATGACTGGATTACTGAGCCGTGTGAGAGGCAGACTATATGCTAGTAAAACCATTTAAAACAAAACAAAAACACTTAGAAGCACCACCTGCGTGGACGAGCAGTTCCTCAGGACCTTCAGCAGTTTGAAACCAGCCTGGTGGCCAGTTGCAGCTCAGCCAGACCCCGAGGGATGCCAGGTCCACAAGGGCGAGGCCCTGGCCTGGCATCTGTCCCCTTGGCAGGGAATAGGCTGTCAGCCTCAACACATGTGCAATGGTGCAGGGCAGAATGTGCTTCTTGGAGTGGCCAGCTGCTGTCCAGGCAGTTCTGAGCAGGAGTCTAACCAGAAAGCACCTGCCCACCGGTTCACGGGGAGTTGGGCGCTGCCGGGCTTCATGGCGCTCGCTCCCTCCCTCATCTCTGGAGAGTGGCAATACGCTCTGGTGACGCTGTGCCGTGAATAAGAACAGCCTGTCCTGTGTGTTAGGAGCCCCTGGGGTGGAATGATCACACGTTGGGCTGCAATTCCCAAGGTCAGCAGTTCGAAACCACCAGCCGCTACATAGGGGAAACACAGGGCTTTCGACTCCCATAAACAGTTACAGGCCCCCAAACTCTACCATCCTCTAGGGTCGCTGTGAGTCAGCATGGCCTCGGTGGCAGGCAGGTTGACTCAGCGACCTCGGGTCGGCAGAGCTACAGGTGCCGGGTCTGCTGCGCCAGCTTCCTGGTGGATTTTGGTCTGTGAGTACAGCTGGCGTGTGTCTGTCTGTCTCCCTGGTTCCTGCTCACCCTCAGCTTTACCAACCCTGGTGCCGTCTCCGAGCAGGACATGCCTGGAGAACAATTTCACACTCTCTGCAGCTCCGGTTGGCGTGTGAGGTCACCAGTGGACCCTGCACCATCGGCTTTGAAAGCGTGTCCTTTCTAAGGCCCAGCAAGGCCGCCTATGCTGGAGAGGACAGAGAGGAGACTCAAGGCACAGGAGTTTCCTGGGAGCCCTTCCAAGCCCACCCTCGAGGGTATGGGAGGCATGCGCAATGGCGGCGGCCACCACCTCCCCAGAGCTGGACGAGTGGCCGGTGGCGTTTCACAGTGGCCGGCAGGGTCAGCGGCGGCGTTTCACTGTGGCCGGCAGGTGGGGTTTTACAGAGCAGGGCGGGCTCTTATCAATGTCCTGCCAAACGGGGGTGGGGAGAGCCAGAGACAGGACTCAAGTGGGTGGCAGAGGCTCCTTGTCTGTCCCCCTGAATGCAAAGCGGGTCTGGGGACGGGACCCTGAGGAGCTCAGCTCAGAACGGGCAGTCCACCTGCCACGTGCAGTTCAGGAAATTCCTGGCCCTACCTACCTGTCACCAAATATTTCCCATGCTCCTCTGGGACTGGGACTCTGGGGTCAGTTGTGATTCCCTCCCCTACCCCCACATCCCCCAAAGCTTTTAAAGCACAGGCTCTTGCTCTCCCTGCCCCCAAGCCCCCCGCCAGGTCTCTACAGCTCCCCGCTGGATGAGACCCGGGGGAAGGCCCTCTCCACCCTTCACAAAACACACAGGCCCGGACCAGCCACTTCCTCATGGCTTCTCGGAACGTCACCGCCCGTGCGGTCAGTGGGCGGACATGGAGGAAGACCGGGGCATTTGCACATTCCCAGGGCCTCTTAGCCCTCCCTGCCCGCTCTCAGGGCACACACAGTGCCCGGACAGGCTACCCAGGGGACAGCAGTCTCACCATGCACCAGCTGGCTCTCTTGGGGACATGTTCCACATGCGAGCTCATCACGGAGAAGGGTGGGATGAGACGTTACAGTTTTATAACAGACATGAGCACCCATAGAGGCAAACTCACCGCCATCAAGTTGGCTGATTCACTACGACCCTGGAGGACAGTGCAGAGCGGCCCTGTGCACGCCGGAGGCTCTGTGAGAGTTGAAAACCCCATCTTTCTCCTGCAGAGCCCCTAGTGGTTTTGAACTGCTGACCTTAGGGTTAGCAACCCAACGCGAAACCACAAGGCCACCGGGGCTCCTCTGCAGAGCATCGGTGCACTACTTTGGCCGGATCTACATGCTCTCTTCAGTGGCCCGTTTACATTCTTCAAACCGGGCACTTGCCCTTGATGCTCTTTTTCTAGACTGCCCCTCGGCCGTTACCAGGCTCGCTGCCCAGCAGACTTCCCACGGAGCCTTTGGGCGGCTGTCAGCAGTCTGCTCCCACCCGGATGCACCTTAGAAAGCTCAGTGCTCAAGGCAGAACTCCCTGATGGGCCGAGCTGAACCTGAGTCGCTCAAAGCCGGCTTCCAGGGAAGGAATGTGTCAGTCTCACGGCTAGGTTTGAAGTGCTGTCTCTGGGCAAGATCATCAGCGACTTCACAAGGCCTGAGTTCTACTGTGAATTTGAAATTCTGTTCCATTCCTCCACCCCCTTTCTGTCGGGTTTCCTGGTGACACAGACTTATACCTGAACACTCGGGGATGGTGGCCCGGCCCCATCCAGCACTCTCCCTCCCTCACCAGGAGGCAGATGCTCAGAGGCCGCCTCTTCCACAACCTCTGAGCCGTAAGACTCGGGCCACGGAGGGTCGCAGAGTCCTTCCCAACAAACGGACACGGCCTCTCTGTTCGCTTCCGGAGTCACCGGTTGGGTGGCGTGGAGTCAGCCCTGACTCACATTGAGCCGACCTACATCAGAACAGAACACGGGCCCGGCCCAGCCCGGCCCACCCTCACAACGGCTCTCATGTGTCAGCCCTTCCTGACAGAACGGCGGCTTCAACTGCAGACCCTGCCAGCCTGTTTCCAAGCTGCTGCTTTGTGGGTGTGGACTCCGTCAACAAGCAAGAGGTCTGTCGGCGTCAAGTCCCGAGCTGCCACCCACAGGTGGGTTCCTGAGAGGCATGCAGGGTGGGGGCATACAGAGGGTGGGAGCGGGATCGAGGCCCAGAGGCACCGCGGCACTAGCAGCTGTCTTTACTGGACAACACTGGGCAGGGCCCCTGCCCACTTGGGAACACCCCGTCCACAAGGCTCTCACACCTCCAAAGGAACGCGTTCGTGTCCTGCATCCTCCTCGGACCGTGCTGCATGGCCCCTGCGGACGCATGGGGCGCAAGGCCACGGCAGGCCCCGCCCTTCTGTTCTCCACTTCTACAACCTGGATGACCCACCCGGGTGTCCTCGGGCAACCACCGTGCTTAGCGGTGACAAGCACAGTAAACAGGTTAGCGAGGGCTTCTCCGGAGCCCACGGCCACCCAGCCTGGCGGATCCCCCACCTGGAGAGGGAGATTTGGCCCTCACTGCACCCACAACCCACAGGGGCAGTTCTGGCCTGCCCTGCAGGGTCTGTGCAGTGAGTTTTGTGAATGCCTCCTCGTTGTTAGTGTTAGGGTCAAGAGTTCAGGAGGGAGGCGGAATGCCATCAGCTTCGCCTTCCGAGTTTGGGAAGCCCCCTTGCACCCACATTTTATACCCACAGCCCTTCAGCACCGCTTAGTGCCATCAAACACAACGGGTGAGCCAGCTGCCCTCCGGGCAAGCCGAGTCAGTGAAAATAAGGAGGGCATCCTCCGCGAGCACCTGCAAGGTCACATGCACACGCACACCCCACACCACCCCTACCCCGTCCGAGCCAGCCCTGTTTGAGACAGCAACAAGACTGAGCTCACGCGGCACATTTGTTCAAAGAATATGCTGGAAGCACAGTACAGCGGGTCCCACAGGGTGTTCTCGGCAGCGTGGGAGAGGGATGAGGTGAACCTCGAGGCACTGCAAAGGAGTCCTGGTGGCACTGTGGGTCAGGTGCTGGACTGGGAACTGCAGGGCCGGTGGTTCAAACCCACCAGCCACTCCACAGAGGAAAGATGAGGCTCTCTGCTCAAGTAAAGGCTTCCAGCCTCAGAAAACCCATCATCTTGGAACAGACACCAGGGTTGGTTTGGGTCCGAGGGACCAAGCATCTAATGAAGTCTGTTTGTAACCAGAGGAGAGAATTTTTTAACTGTAAGATTTAGTCAAAGCAATAAAAGCAGTGAGAAAGCTGAGCAAATAGAAACCATGAATGCCCCAAAGCAATCCCAGACCCGAGTCCATTCCGACTTGGAGCCAGCCTAGAAGGCAAGACGGGGCTGCCCCTGTGGGTTTCTGAGACGGTCACTCTACGAGAGTACAAAGCCCTGTCTTTCCCCTGAGGAGAAGCTGGTGGATTCGAACCACTGACCTTTGGATTAGCAGGCCGTGCTTAACACAGGACACCACCGAGGTGCTTTTAGAGCAGCCCCAAGGTAGCAATTTGCCCTCAAAAGGGCACTGGGCTAGCTTCTGGGGCTCCCACGTCCCTCGGCTGTGAGTTAGCCCCGCACCCAAGTTACAACCAAGCCCACTGCCAAGGAGGGAGTCCTGGCTCAGTGACTCCGTGCTGAGACCACCTTCCTCCTAAGGAGCAGCTTGGGGAACTGAACTGCCTGCGTTGTAGTTCACAGTCCGCGCCCAACTCGCAGCGCCACCAAGCATCCTCTGCTCTCCACGGGGGCCGCAGTCAAGCCTCACTTGGTTTTCAAAGCAACGTGTTGTGCCTGAGGAGCCCTGGTGACGTAGGGGGTCACGTGTGGGGCTGCCAACAAGGGTGGTCAGTGTGGAATCACCAGCTGATGGGGCTTTCTGCTCCTGCCGAGAGTGACTGGCTCTGGAACCCGCAGGGGCAGCTGCACCCTGTCCCGTGGGGGCGCTGTGTGCCGGCATCGACTCGGTGACAGGGAGTGCGTGTTGTGGCCATTTCCACATGATTGTTACCAAATCCCCCGGCAGCTTTTCCACCTGTCTTACCATCAGCCTGTCTGTCAGCACAACGGGGACGGGGAGTCTGTGCGTCTCTGTAGCTTTTCTTCCCTCCCTGGGGCCAGGGTACATGGTAAAGGGGCTCGACCCAAATAAGTGACTACAGAGGTCCGAGGAGGCTGGACAGAGGGACCCCTGACTTTCCGACAAACCAAAAACCAAACTCACTGCCAACAGTCTTGATGCTGACTCTGAGACCCCACAGGACAGGGTAGGTCTGCCCCGTGAGTTTCCGAGAGGGAAACTCTTTGTGGGAGTAGAAAGCCTCATCTTGCCTTCTCGGAGCCAGTGGATTAGACCTGCCGACCTTGCAGTTAGCTTCCCACTGCGTAACCTGCTCTGCCACCAGCCCTTCAGCATGCTCAAGGGCAAGGGCACTCCCATCTGTGGCTTTATTAAAAACGGCTAAAGGTAATTTTTTTAAAAACGAGGGAACAGGTGAAATGCAGCTCGACATTCAACCACCACCAAGCGATGCTTTAACAGTGACCCACCGTCGGCCTTCTCTTTAGGACACTTCACAAAGACCTGTGCTTGCAGGACGAGCTTGGGCCAGACAGAGAAAGCAAATGGGAGGGGCTCACCCCCTCCTGGCTCCCATGCCATTTTCTCCTCCGAGATTCCACAGAGTCTTTCCAGCTGACGAATGAGGGCAGCTCACGGTGTTTCTGACTCACTTCCAGCCTGGTGCCCCGCCTCCCGCCCAGCAGAGGAAGGGGGGGAGGATTTAAAGACGTACAAAGTCAAAAGGAAGTCTTGACCCCCACGGCTCTCACCGTGCGGCCCCAGCCCGGAGGATGATTTAGCCCGTAATTCCCCCCAAGAAAATGAGGAGAAGTTTGAGGAACGAGTTCATCTCCATGTAAATCTCCAGCCAGCCCCTGTCAATCATACCCGCCTTCCCACCCGGCTTTGCCTTGCTGCGCTGCAGGCTGGGAAACAACACCACTATTTAATTGCTTGGTGACTTCACATTTTATTAATAGGCAGGAAAACGTCCAGGGGGGTGGCCAGGTGGGGAGCTGCTGCTGTAAATTGTCCCCTTAGCCAGGAGACTTGGCTCTGGGCTGAAATTGGGTAGGCCCTGGGCTAAAAAAGAAAGAAATGGCCTGACTGGTGCAATCTGGCCTTAAGAAGCCCCCGAGTCCCCATCACTTACAGATGTCCGTACGGACACCGGTCTGCAGGGCCAGCCGTCAGGAGGAGGGGCAGGGGTGGCACAGGTGCTGAGCCGGTGTGACAGGTGCCTCCCGATGACTCAGGGTGCTCCCCACCCTACCCTACCCCGAATGTGTCTGCTGTCCCTGTGGATGGGCCAGAGGACAAGAGGTAGCAGTTCGAATTGTCTTTATGACCTGACACCATCCAGCATGCAGCCCGCCCCTTCTGCATCCAACTCCCGTGGTTTAAAATCGGGAGTACAAGGCTGTCCCGTGTTTCCTAGCACAACTGGGCTCTGGCGGGGACTTTGAGGCCGTGACCTGCCAGAGGCAGACGGTCAGGCCTTTCCAATGCGCCTCTGAGCGGTTCACTATCGGTGGCCTCTGGAGGCTACGTAACTTACTGCAGTCCAGCAAAGCCCTGAGCCTGACCGCTGTTGCGGACCCCATTATGACCCACAGCCACCTCAAGAGCTGTGTGGAATAGCCTGGTGGGTCCCCGAGACTGGACATTGCCGTGGGAGCAGAAAGCCTCATCTTTCTCCTCTGGAGCGGTGGGTGGTCTCAAACTGCTCATCTTGGTGGTTGGTTAGCAGCCAAACTTGTAACCCACTGCGCCACCAGGGCCCCCGAGGAAAAGCGCTTGCTGTCCTACAAAAGTGATAGCCAACCCCCCCCCCAATCCCACCCCTCCAGCCCGGCTTCTTCTGGGAGCTCATTCGCTTACAGACGACACTACATTCCTGAGGTGCCCAAGCCCTGGCCCCTGAAGATGGCATTGGAGATTCCCAGACTCTCGGCGGGGCTGGTGCTCCAGGCCCTGGGAACGCCGCGGTGGTGAACTTCTCTCAGGATGCTGCCAGCTGCCGGACAAAGGCCCGGGTGTTTCGGGTGCTTTTAAAGCCCATTGATGTTTTCAAGAGTGGGTTTCATGATATTTATCAGGAAACGCTCGCTGCAAGTATGTGGGTATTGTGTGTGTGCGTGCATGTGTGTATGTGTGTGTGTGTGTGTGTGTGTGTGTGTGTGTGTGTGTGTGTGTGAGAGAGAGAGAGAGAGAGAGAGAGAGAGAGAGAGAGAGAGAGAGAGAGAGAAAGACTTGTAGTTCACTAAGCATTAAGGAGGCCTGGCAGACCAGACAACACAGCAGCAGCGGTTACACGGGGTGTGAGAGTGGACAGTGGGCCTCAGCAGACCTCTGTTTCCCCTCCTATCTAATGGCCAGGAGCCCTGTGGGTGCAGCGGGTCCCAGGCTGAGATGCTAACCATGAGGTTAGCAGTTTGAACTTCCCAGCCACTCTGGGGGAGAAGGGGGAGGCTTTCTGCTCCCTTAGCGGCTGATAGCCTCAGAAACCCCAGAAGGCAGGCCTCCTCTGTCCTGGCTGGTTGCAGTGAGTCAGCATCAACTAAGGCAGGTGTTTATTGAGATGGAAGCTGTCCCCCCGGCTGTCTTCCTGTCAGGGCACCACTAGGGAACCAAGAGGGGCCAAGAGAGAAGTCAGAGGTGTGTGTGCACACAGGTGCCTCAGAAGACTGGCCTGGCAACATGGTTCTGAAAATCAGCCAGCTCAATGCCATCAGGTGGGTGCTGACTCATAGTGCTCCTATAGGTCAGGGTGGAAGGGGCCCTGTGGGTTTCTGAGACTGTTTACTCTCTATGGGAGCAGAAAGGCCTGTCTCCTCCTGAACTGCAGACCCTAAGGTCAGCAGTCCAATGCTCCTTGTAGCGCAGTGGTAGCATGCTGGGCTGCTGACGGCAAGGTCAGCGGTGTGAAACACCCAGGAGCTCTGTGGGAGGAAGAGGAAGCCCTCTCCCCCGAGAGGATGAGTCTCACAAACACAGGGGGCGGCCTCGAGGGCCGTCTAAGAGTTCCACGTGAAAGAAGCGAGGCTCCCAACAATGCTAAGAGCTAGGGGTTCTCCCGAGTAGGAGCCCCACATTGCAAGTGAGGGGAGGGGAGGCAGCCTGACCAAGGTCACAGCTCGTGAGTTGGCGGGGGGTCAGGGGACCCAAGGCAGCATGCTGCTGAGCAGACTGCCCTGATGAGGAGGTGTGCATGTGTATGGGCATGTGTGTGTGCCCGCACGTGTGTATGGGGCACGTGTGCCCAGGGCGTGTGGCAGCACCTGCCCAGCCCGGGGCTGGGAGAGAGGCTGGCGTACTGCAGGAGTTCACAGGAGGCCAATGGGGCTAGGACACAGTGTTCGAGAGACAGTGACGACAGGAGAGGCCGGCAGAGCCAGAGCGAGGCCAGCCTGCCCGGTCAAGCAGGATGGGGTGAAGAAAGGGTCAGGCAGGGCCAGCTCTCAGGTGAGGAACAGGCACACCAGGGTGCCCGGATATCCCACCCTCGTCAGAAATCTCACTACGGAGCCGAGAGCACAGTCTTACATCTTGAAGTGCTGCAAAAACACCTACAGGAGGATGGCGGCATCTTGATGGTGAAAGATACTTGACAAGAGCCAGGAAACAAGAGCCAGGCACCCACTGCCACCTGGACACACCCCACACCCACACAGAGAAACGGGCAACGGCACAGAAAGCTCCCAGGTGGCTGAGTACGGGGAAAGGTGTTCAACTGCCCACAAAACCATCCCAGGTTAAGAAGAGGTGGCAGAAGAAACCGCTTGTCGACTTCCAAAGCCAAACCAAACTCACTGCCATGGGATGGGTGGGGTTCGCGGTGCTGAGGGCTCAGAGCCTGCCGGTGCCTGACCCCGAGTGTTAGCTTATGTGCAGAAACCTAACTCGTTCCCACCACACACATTGATACATGCGATGTCCGCTCACGGAAAGATCTGTGGTTCAAACCCGCCAGCTGCTCTGGGGAAGGAAGGTGAGGCTGTCTGCATCCCTGCAGCCGGACAGCCTGGCTCTGAGGACCTGCGGGCCGGAACCGCAGGGATGCAGTGAGCTTTTAAACAATCTTTGTAAGTGGGACAGCACGGTTGGTTTGTTTTCCCCCCAGTCCTCCGACTCTCCCCATTTCCTTTCCTTGCAGAAAACCTGGCTGTATATCCCGATCTAAGTGCCTCGGCTTTCTCCCCACCCCCAAGTGTCACCTCCATAATCATCTTTTTGATCTATTCATTCCCCGACTCTGGCCCCGGCTCGGCACATTGTGTTTATGGAAATAGGGTACGTTTATTGATTCCATCTGAGGGTCATACATCCCCGCCTCCACTCTGCAGAGCCAAGTGGCCGGCTCATATTTCAAGCTATAAAACAGCCTTGCCTGCACGCTTGGGCCTCTGTGGGTCAGGGAGCCTGGAGGGACATGGGGGGAGTGGGTGGTGGGGGAGGGGGAGGGAAGAAAGTTCAAGAATGCTTCTCAGGCAAAGTTGAAGGAGATGAGTGTATGTGACGGCACCCCTTACCCTGGGGACTGGGGAGGCAACTTACCCCGGCGACGAAAGGCCAGGAAGGAAGGCTATTTCAATCCCAGGACGGGTGGTCACACGAGGGGGGGACCAAAGGGGTCAGCTGTCCATCCAGGGCAGGGAGGACCATCCTGGAGGGAAGAAGCACGAGTGGTGAGCGTGAGCAGGCAAGCCTGTTCATGAGTGAAGTCGGGGAGCAATGCTCTGAGGCGCCCCTGCTGTGGGGTCAAAGGACAGGAAGGGATGGGGGTGTCGGACACAAGGGCGCTGGACACCATGCGAGCAAGGGCTCCCGTGTTAAGGCTTCCACCAGCCACTCCCAGTGGGGTAACAAAAGGAGTCTAGAGGGGCAAGGCCAGGGCTGTAGGGGGGCTTAGGCTGAGGCTTCCCATGCACCCCTCTAACAACGAGCACAAAGCACTGTCCTTCTGGAAGACTGTCCCTCCTCACTTGTCTCCAGCGCTTCCCCCCCCCCCAATGCAGTGTCCCCTTGTCCTCTCCTTTCTCCTGAGGGGATCACGATGGCCCCTCTGGAACTAACGGGGAAACACATCCTGCAACACTGCAGCTTGCACCGTGCACCGGCCGGCAGAATCCTCAAAACCCGACCTGGTGAAGACGATAAGTGTGTGCCGCCTGCCACTGCCCCAGAGCGGCATTGAAACCGGTTTGGTTTAGAACACAGCCCTGCACGTGTGAACGGCACCCCTCACGGCAACTCTTTTTGACTTGCCCCGTCTATAAAATGGGGCTAGGAGCATCTCCGCAGTCAGAAAGGGCTGTGAGCTGCTGTCTCTGACACACAGCACGTGGCCCCGGACCAGCCTGGATCACCCGTCTCCGTCTCCGTCATTCTCGAGTCTTAGTCCCGTCAGTCCCAAATTGTCTGAGGCTCATGGCCAAGGTGCACCCTCTCTGTCCCTCCAATAAGTCCACCACGACTCGTCTCCTCTGCTTCCTGTGTCCAACCGCCCCTTCTGCCCTCATCGGATCAGTTTTACAAGGTTCCAGAAAACACCCACGGGGACACCTGCAGCTGCACCTGTCACTCCCTTCCTGGGCTACAGCCCCTCGGAGATCTCTGCCATCCCACACCTCCGGTCAGTGCCAGCCCTGCTGGGATCCAGGGCCCCAGAAACGCCCACCTCCAAGCAAGCCCACACTGCCATACTGTCTGGACACGAGTCTCTGCAAAGCGCTGCTAGTTCTGCAGGGCACGCTTACCAAATTCAAGGGAGAATAAAGGAAATCGGAAAAACCTTCTGTTTGAACTGTCCCAAGTCTCCTTTGTAGGGGTCCCTGATGCCCAGTGGTTATGTGTCAGTCTGCTAACCGCAAGGTTGGCAATTCGAAACCACTAGCTACTCCGAGGGAGAAAGACGGGGCTTCTACACCCTTAAAGAGTTGGACGGTCTTGTAAGCCCACAGAGGCAGCTCTCCCATCCTATGGGGTGCCTATGAGTCAGCACTGACTCCATTGCAGCGTTTGGTTTGGTTTTGAGCCTTCCAGGACGGAGCTTCTGTCTACTGTAGGTATAAACATCACACATAAACATAGGCCTATGTTGCTTTTATGGAGCCTGGATGGTGTAGTGGGTTACGCACTGGGGTGATAACCACAAGGTCAGCAGTTCAGATCCACCAGCCTCTCTGTGGAAAAAAAAAGAAGCCTCCTGCCCCCATAGACAGTGACAGTCTCAGAACCCACAGGGCAGTTCCACCTGTCCCACTGGGTCGCTACCTCAGCATCAACTTGATGGCATTGAGTGTGTGTCTATTTACGTGTGTGTATTGTGTCTCTGCATGCTGTGTCTGTGTATGCATCTGTATGTGCCTGTGTATGCTTGTGTCTGTGTATGTATCTGTATCTGTGTGCGTGTGTATGCATGTTTTATGTGTGACTCTATGTATGTGTGCACGTGTACATGTGCACGTGTGGTTATTGTTGCTGTTATTTCCAACTAGGTCTTCTTTGGGTTGAAGAGTGAGGTGGCCACGAGTCAGGGGCACCTGGACAGCCACTGACAACAGAACCATCCCCAGCTCTGCCTGTGTGTTTGAACAGCATTTACTTTACAGAGCAGGTTTCTAGGAAACCGCTGGCGCTGGCCCATCAAGGCCCGTTTTGGTAACCAGGCTTCCCGCAGGAACCATGTGGTGACTCCGTTTCCTCAGCGGCAGCCGCCAAGCCACCAGTGGCTAGTTCTACACTCCCACTCCAGTCAGGGTGAACCCTCTGCCCTTGCCTACGGCAGGTCTTTCCCTAAGTACCCAGCCGTTAGTAGACAAACACTTAGGGCAAGGAACCGAGGGCACTTCTTGTCCACCCACAAGTACAAGGCCAATAAAGGCACTTCACTTTCGGATATTCCACACGCCCAGGAGGGTGCTCCGGCTGGGCGCACGCTGGGGAGGCTCCAGCCCCGACACCACCGGAGCTACACTGGTGAGGCCCCGCAGCCAGGGCACCATCAATATTGGATGGGCGGCAGGTGCAGACACTCTAGCAGGGAGGCGTGCACAGATCCTCTGATGCCGTACGCCGGCTGTCCTCGCCAGCGCCCGGGCAAGCTGCGTCATCCATGCTTCCCCTTGGTTCGTCCTAAACATGCCAAAACCAAACCAATGGCACCTCACAGCAATCCCTGTAGGACAGGTAGAGCCGTCCCTGTGGGTTTCCAAGACTATAACTGTTTACGGGAGTAGAAAAGCCCATCCTTCTCCTGGAGAGACCCCAGCCCCTGCAAGGGCTTGTGTTACTGCTTAATGCATCGGTGGTATTGTGGGCAAATCTACTTAACGGTGTCCCCAGGCGGGCAGCTCGGCACTGCAAGGCACGGGGCCACCACAGCTTGGAATTCCAGTCCACAGCTGGCTGCCAGGGTCAGCAGTGGCTGAACTCCCTTTGGAAACAGCAAGGGCCCACATGGTGTCACGGTGGTTATGTGGTTGGCTGCTTTGGGGAGCAGCCAGAAAACAAGCCCCCTGCCAGTTTGGGGGTGGCACAAAGCTGAAGCCAGGCCAGGGGCTGTCAAGCCATCTGACTTGAAGCACCCCAGTGCCCAAGCAGAAGTCCATCATGGGGCTCAGTGCCTGATTTCGTCAGTTGTAGATCACCAGGCCTTTCTTCCGAGTGCACTTGGATCTCCAGCCTTTCAGTCAGCAACCAGACGAGTCAGCCGTCTGCACCACCCTGGGGCCCCAAGCCGGAAATGCACTGCCCTCCAGTCTGTGCAGACTCCCAGTGACCCCTACAGGCCAGAGCAGGACAGCCTCTTGTCAGTTTCCAAGACGGTAACTCTATAAGGGAGAGAGCCTCGTTCTCCTAGGGAGCGCTGGTGGTTTCGAACTGCTGGCCTTGCAGGTAGCTAGCAGTTTACCCACCTGTTTCCCAAACAACATAAATATACATGCATGTTTGTATTTAAATGAGCAATGAGATGGCAGCCTAGCCTGTGACACTGCCCCAGGGAAAGCGTCAGGGGACATTTTTAAGACTGGGAAAGACTCTCAGGGGAGAGATGAAAACAGATACATGAATGGGCTTCAAAGAGCCTGTGGGGAAATCCCATCACCTTTGAGCTCCACTTTTCCATGAACTTCTGAATGGCCTCTCCAGTTTAGTTTCTAATCTCTTCACCTAGTGGTCAAAAGGGGGGCGGGGGGCGGGTGTTCCTCACATAAGCAGGAGCCCTGTGGCTTCTGAATGAGCGATGCTTTGGGTGCCAACTGCAAGGTCAGCAGTTCGAGAGAGCCAGTGGCTCCGAAGGAGGAGACAAGGCTTTCTGGTCCCATCACAAGTTCAAGTCTCTGAAGGTTGCGCCCTGCCCCATGGAGGAAGTGCACGCACGGTCGACGGGAGGGCAGGGAGTCTGTGGGTAGGGTGCCCGGCCAGAATAAAGGCGAGGGTTCTAATTAATCTGAAATGAGAGATTTAAAAGGATGCAAGCCACGTAGCCAGAGGTGCTAAAAAGCAGGCGGATATTTACCTTCTGCAGAAAGGCTCGAAAGAAAACCCCACAGAATCTGCCCAGGGAGGCTGCTTGGGAGCAAGGCGGGGCACCCCATACGAAGAGGTGGGAAGGGTGCTTGTACTTAAAACGATACCAGACTAAGGTTGGAGCCCTACTGGAGTCGTGGGTTGGGCTGCTCATCACAAAGTCAGCGGTTCAAAACCACCAGCTGCCCACAGGGAGACAGATGAGGCTTTCTACACCCACAGAAAGAGCAACGGTTCTCAACCTGTAGGTCGCGATCTCTTTGGGGGTCGAGCGACCCTTTCACAGGGGTCACCTGATTCATAACAGTAGCAAATGAGTTATGAAGTAGCAACGAAAATAATGTTATGGCTGGGGGTTCCCCACACGAGGAACTGTATTACAGGGTCGCGGCATGAGTAAGGTGGAGAACCACTGAGGAGCTGGAGTCTTGGAGACGCACGGGGCAGTGCCACCTGTGCCCCAGGGTTGCTATGAGTGGGCACGGACCTGATGGCAGGGAGGTTTTGTTCTCATTTTTCCCTCTTTGAGAAGGTAGAGCAGGAACGAAGGCCTGGCATCTGAAAAGGAGCCAGTGAAACCCCATGCCGGACAAGGGTCTGATCTGCAAAGGATCATGGGACTAGTGCCAGTCCCGGCAGCCTTCCATTCTGCTGTATACAGGGTGGCCATGAGCAGGGTGCAGACCTCACGGCAGCTAACCCTCTCCCTGCAGAAATGAAAGCCAGTTCACCCTCCCCACCTTCCTGCCTAAAGCCAGCAGTTGGCTCTCTCTGAATAGCCTGGGCCGGCGCTGCCTCTGGGCTCATCCCCAGGTCCAGAGTCTGTCAATGGAGGGCCCAGGAAGAGTGGGCCCGCTTAGCCAGTTCCTGGAGCAACACCCCCCCCGCCCCCCCCCGTCCATAGCAAGGTTCACTTTGGTGCAAGGAGGAGAGGGTGGGGCAGGCCCATCCTCCCTGGCACCCCATTAATTGGGTCAGGCAACAAAGCAGCTAAAGGAATGTTCTCTGGGGCCTGGGCACTGGCTTTCCAGCAGGCGGCCTGCTGCTCACCGCCCTGCTCCCCACGGTCAGCCTGGAGGGAATATTCTAGCACAGGACTGCTGCTGCCCTTTCCTGGGGGAAGCCAGGGTTCCAGCCAGGTGGCAGGGACCAGGGGAGGACAAGGATGTTCCCGTGCAGGGCTATCTGCCAGAGCAGGAGGCAGTGAGCACACCCCCCATCGACACTACCCGCCCCCCACCCTCAGCCTCACCTCTCCAAGCAGCACCCCCGCCAGATTCCTCCAGGAATTGAAGCAGACTGCACGTATTCAAGCAAGAAGCACAAGAGAAGTTACTTTCTCTTTGCAGAATCTGCAGACGGCCTTCAACAAGCACACAGCCAACGGAAGCACACCCTGAGAGTACACCAGAGAAACCGAATGACACGGCATTCCAACCCCCTCTCCTCAGGGGGCACAGGGGCAGCAAGGGTCCCGGCAACAGGGCAGGGCGCACTGCCTTGTCACGGTGGGAGTGGTCCTGGAGGCAGCCACAAGCCCACAATCTTGGCCCAGGGGCTTCGTCCACAGCCCTGGGCGGCAGAAAGTGGCCCCCTTCCAGAAATGCACCCATTTGGGAAGATGTGGCTGGAGTCTCACGCGGTGATCCAGGAAGGTGCATGAGGGATGTGGCTGGATTCTGAAAGGCTGGCATGGCACGTGCTGAGTCCCATGACCCAAACCCCAACCCTCTGCTGTCAAGTCGGTGCCGACCCCCCAGGGGGTTAGTGGCCATTCAAAACCACCCGCCACTCCACGGGACAAAGATGAGGCTGGCTGCTCCTGTCCCGTGAAGGCAGGCAGTCTTGCAAACGCACAGGGGCAGTTCTACCCTGTCCTATAGGGCTGCTGTGAGTAGTTATGTGAGGAGCTTGGAAAAGTTCATGGGGAGACTCCCATTTTATCTTTTAATTCCATTTTACCCGTGAACTTTTTTATTATCTGAATGTGTGTGTGTATAAAATCTTCTAAGCCAGTATTCTGCTTCCAACAACATGGTTGCTGTGAGACGCCGTGTAGTCAATGCTGACACCTAATGGCCCTGTGACCGCGCCAAACTGTCCGATGGGGTTCTCTGGATGATGGTTCCCTTTGTGGAAGCACATCCCTGGGCCTTTTTCCTGTGGGTGGGTTTGAACTACCAACCCTCTAGTTAGCCAAACATTTGACCATTGGGCTGCCCAAACCCCAAACCCACTGCCGTGGAGTCGATTCCAATTCAGTGACCCTGCACAGACACAAGGTTTCCGGGTCTGTAAAGCCCGACGGGAGCAGGCAGCCTCTTTGTACTCCCCCGGAGCCGCCCGGGTTTGAACCACCAACCCCGAGGTTAGTAGTGCAAGGCTTAACTGCCAGCACCATCAGGCCTCCCTTTTACTCCACACAAATGAAAAAAAAACAACAACAACAGATTGAGGCACAAACAAATCTACTGCCCAATATGAGCAGCAGCTCAAGGCCAGAGACTAGTATTATGGAAACCTCAGGCAGGCCTCAAACAGCTGAGGAAACGTTAGTATTGGACCATCTGAAAAGTAGACCAAAGGCTTGGGATGGGGAAGCGGTGACATTAACAAAATCCAGCACCACCACCCCCCCCCACGCCTGCCCCCGCCCTACACACACACACACACACACAGACACACACACAGACACACACACACAGACACACACACACACTCCTCTCTCACACACACACACACACAGACACACACACACACAGAGACACACACACACACTCCTCTCTCTCTCTCACACACACACACACACACAGACACACACACTCCTCTCTCTCTCTCTCACACACACACACAGACACACACACACACACACAGACACACACACTCCTCTCTCTCTCACCGTACAAGGTGGAGGTGAGCACAGAGACAAAGGCTTGGCGCTAAATCATTTCATCTCTAAAGTAGGTGACTCACCTATCCCCCACGAAACACAAAGACAGTGTGCTGACCAGGCACTGCAAAATGACAAACCCGGGCGGGGGGTGGGGGGGGCTTCACGGGCCAGCCTGAGGGGGCTCTTCAGCGACGATCACTAAGAAGATACAGAGAGAATTGGAGAAGAACCATGACCCCGACTGAGGAGGGGTCGCAGGGGAACTGGCTCCCGTTTGAAAGAAATGTTTGGCAGAAACGTATCCGACGCTTTGGACGCGTTGTTATTGCTATATTTTAAGTTTCTGTTTCTAGTTTCTAACCCAGCAAGCTTGCCTCTAAAAATACCCACTAGGGACAAAATGTAAAAAACAAAACGGACTTAACCACCAATGTGCTCACTGCCCCACGATTTAACGGCCAAGGGCCCGCAGTTTGGGGTTAGTGAATTACCACGCAGACACTCACGGGAGGGCCAAGTGTCCTTCAGTGAGAAAATACTTCCGAAATTAAGAGGCAACAGGCTACGAAGGTGATCATTCACCTTGATCAAAACCAAATGTGCGGGCGGCCAAGTGCATTCTGACTCACAGCGACCCTACAGCACAGGGTAGACCTGCCCGTGTTTCCGAGGCTGTAGCTCTAGTGAGAAGAATGCCTCCTCTTTCTCCCGAGGAGCAGCTGGTGGCTTTGAACTGCTGGCTGTGTGGCTAGCAGCCCAGAGGCGTAGCCACTCCTCGGCCGGGCCTCCCTGGTTCACCTTGCGAGCGAGTCAGGAACACACAGTTGTGCCTGGAGTGGGAACCCTCGGGCACTCTCCTCCTCCAGCTGCAAGACCACAGACCTTGTCCTCGCTGGGGAGTCGGCGCCCATTCAGAAGATGAACCACCTTACAAGATGAGACCCAGGACCTCTGTCCCCGTCCCCATGTCCCCACCACGGGAAGACGCACACTGTTCCCACGAGGAGGCCTGTCTCCATGCCAGCTGCCAACCAGCCCAGGTGGGCCAGCGTTGCCCACGGCTTCTGGGAGGGAGGTCCTTTTAGTGGGGGGTGGGGGGGTGCTCCTTTCCAAAGGAAACATTCCCAGGGACGTAAAAATAGGTCTCGGCCCCCAAGCTGGGGCGGGCGTCTCTTGGACAAAGTAGGAATGCTGATTTGGGGCCCAGTGAAACCATGCCTGAGGTCCCTCTCCAGGGGCCGCACTCCTAGTGGCAGACCGTGGCGTGGGAAAGCGGGGCTGTGATCGTGAGGGTCACTTCTGTTCTGAGCCCTGGGCAGTGCAAGGGCTTAACGGGGTTGGCTGCCAACTGCCATGCTGGAGGAGGATTCCCGCCCAGCTCGCGGTGGCTCGGAAGAAAGGCCTGGCAGCCTTCCATTGAGAAACAAAAACATTCCACCACTGAGAACCCTGGGAGCGCAGCTCTGCTTGACGCGCATGGGTCACCAGGGTCAGTGGTCAGGGTCAGGGTGGCGGAGCCCCGATGGGTGGCATCGTGGGTTACACATTAGCTGCTAACTGCAAGCTCGGGTGTTTACACCCAGGAGCAGTCCTACTCTGCCTGAGAGGGCTACTGTGTGTCCGCAGCGGCTCGGGAGCAGGGAGCTGGCGGTTGATTACTGTTACCATATCATGAATGCAGACCTGGAGCCATGCAGTCTTTGTAACCTCAGGGTGAGTTTACATCCATAGGGGTGTCTGATGAAGAGTTCGGGGGCTCCTCTGCTTATGCTGAAGGCTCGGTCTTCATGACATGGGGGCGCAGAGGAGGAGCTCAGGGGCCCACTAGCTGGATAAAGAGCCGCCAGGAGCTGTGACCTTGATGATGTGTCCCGACAGCTCTGTGTCCCTCGTACCTGCTGTGTGTCCTGGCTATTGCAGGACAAGTCCCCTGGACAAGCCAGGTGGCCCCGCTTCCTCCACACCTCTCCCTGCTCCCTTAAAACAGAGCCGTGCCTTTCTGACCTTGCTAACCGAGGCCTGGTATTCCTCCCCCCTCCCTGCCCCTCCCTCACAGTGAGGCAGGGTAGAGGCCCCGTGGGTCTCCAAGGCTGGAACTCCGGATGGCAGCAAACAGCCTCATCTTCCTCGAGAGGAGCGGCTGCTGGGTTCAAACTGCTGGCCTTTTAGTGAGCAGCCCCACGCCTAAACCACAGGGCCACCGAGGCACCTCCACTCCCGAGAAGCACGCAGTGGCGCCTCACTTGGGCGTCAATCTCACTGAAGCCCCAAGGTATGCACCTCGGTGGCTCCCCCTCCTGCTTGGAAACACAGAGCCATCTGACATGGAAAGCGTACTGAAAGGTCCCGTGATCCCAAACAAAAAGGCTGTTTGTCTGCAGGAGGCCAAGCACTTACTTGTGAGGCTGACTCATGGGCTTACCTCCTCGCCACGTCCTGGTCCCGGGGGCAGGGGCAGAGGTGCCACCAGGGAGAAAACAACGCATCTATTCTCTGAGACGCCGCACAGAACGGACCCAGCCGGACCAGCTCTCCGGTGACACAATGCCCACGCAGAGCTGCTGGCTCGCTCGCTCGCTCCGTAACTGGAGCGCTCACGTTTTCAGATGGAAGCACAATGCACAAAGGGGAGAGATAGAGACAGTGTAGCTCTAAGAGGGAGGTGGTGACGGAATTAGCCTCCTGGCAACATGGAGGGATGGGGAAGGAAACAAACCAACACCCCCAAACCCACCTCAACCAGCAAAAATGCCTTCCTACTCGTGGTAAACAAATAAACAAACACACCAGGTTCTCCCTTATGAATAAGTGCAGGTCCCACAGATGAGGTCCTGGTGCAGAAACGTGAAAACGGAGGCTGCCCACATCAGCTCATGTGTGATGACGTCATCGCACAACTGCCAGGTTACGTCCCAACCTAACTGCCCTACTGCCCAAACCACCGAGCTTCAGGGCCCCACCAAGTGGACACAGAACCGTCACCATCACGGCTGGCGTTGTTCACCCCCCCACCCCCCGCCCCAGCCGTCGGTACTGCCAGGCATTCACTGCTCAGTCAGCTCAGAGCGTTTTTAACTCACTACCAGTGTGAAGTCAGACAACAAGACAGTCGGTAAGCGAGGAGTAGGTGCCAAAGGCCAGTCTGACCCCGTGCACCAATGGTTTTGCACAAGAGCCACAGCCCACGGGTTCAACTCCATCCGTTAGCTCTTCAGTGACCCCAAGAAAATGTGTGAGGCAATCTCATGGAGGATCCAGCCTTTCACAGTGATTTTATTAGGTAGCTTCAGTTAGGGGCAAGTGGTGTTGGCTCCCCAATGCCTGCAAAGGCCCACAGAGAGGGGTTGAAAATAAGTCAGGCAGCCACTGGACACCCATGGGAAGACCCAAATGGAGCGTGCACAGACTAGGACCCCCTAGCACAGGTGGACCCAATACCTTGGGTACACCTACCTTAGGTACATCACACAGGTGGGCTTGAACCCAGCCAATGGGGTCAACCAACACCTTCAACCACGCCTCCGCAGCCAGGGTGTTAGATACCCCAGCTGTGGGAAGGC
Source organism: Tenrec ecaudatus (assembly GCF_050624435.1). NCBI lineage: Eukaryota > Metazoa > Chordata > Mammalia > Afrosoricida > Tenrecidae > Tenrec > Tenrec ecaudatus. Next base: position 3,797,583 of record NC_134539.1, on the reverse strand, counting down.
CAGCTCTCTTTGGCTCTGGCCCGGGCCTACTTGTGGGGCTCTTAGGCTCTTGCTCACTCACTCTCTTGGTCCCCGGGGATTCCCGTTCTGCAGGTGTGGGTCGTTTTTCCACGTGGGTTTTTGTGCCCAGTAGTGAACCCCAGCTTGGCTTTTGCACGACTAGGCAGGCTTTCCAGAAATAATGGGCATCCTTCTGAGACTGTAAAACCTGAAACTTCTCCGATCCTTCATAAAAACTCACTCGGATCACAAACTCGCTTCCGCCTACGACGCAAAGAACCGAGGTATCGCCCACTCGAGAAATCTAGCAATTTCAGGGGTAACTGGGCGCCATGCCCCTGGTGTGAGACACATCCAAGCAGGCCTGTGGGTGAGAGATGGGCTCACGTGCCCCCTGCCCCCGTGAAAGTGCCCTGCTTGAAGGCAGAGTCTGCCCAGCCTCGCCCAGTCTGCCTGGGAGGGAGGACTCTGCCCAGGACTGGCACAGCCACCTCTCCTGGGTCTCCAGCCCTGCCCGCCTGGCTGACCAACACTTGGACACAAAATGGCCCACGTTTCTAGCTCACTGCCGGGGTCAGGTATTTAGAAATTGGCAGCCAAATGGCAAACCAATTCCTTATAATCAGCTCCTCTTTTTCTCCAGTGCGTGGGAGCTCCTGACGCGCATGGAGAAATGGAATTAAGACAGTGGTGTGTTAGCACAAAGTAACTCTGCCCCTCACACCTGTCTCTCCTTGGCTTTGTCTCCCTGCAGGACACGCTATCTCACTCTCTGCCTTAGAGGTGATTCAGACTCACCGGACACAGTAGACCTGCCCCCGTGGGACTCTGAGCGGGTAACTCTTCACAGGAACAGAAATGGTCCTGGCAGCTGGGGAGCAACCAGACGCCTTTTCAAGCCCACTGCCATCAGTTGGTTTCCACTCCTAGCCCTCCCATAGAGGGCTTCTGGGGCTGTCAATCCTCCTGGGCGCTGACAGCCTCCTCTTGCTTCCAGGGAGTGGCTGGTGGGTTTGAACAGCCGACTTTGCCTTTAGCAACCCCAAGCTCCCCCTCAGCCCCATTAAGGCTCTAGGTACCTTATAGGGTCTTGACATCCCATATTCATGTTTGCTTTCCACGATTAACCTTTGTGGAAAACGTCAAACACGTACAAAAGTGGACAGAACTCTCCAGGAAATCCCGTGTCCCCCTCACCAAGCTTCCCCCACAATCACCCCCTTGCCCTCTTTCCCCTTCCTTTTTCTGCTACACTTTATTTTTTGCTGGAACGTTTGTTTTTTCTTCCAAAACCATTTCATTGTGAGTTTACACGGGTCTCATAACATTCCATAGCTCATTCACAACAATCAGTATTGTATAATTGCTACCACAATCAGTTTGAAAACATTTTTCTTCTTGAACTCCTGGATATCTGCTCCCCTTTATCCCCCCTCCCGCCCCCGGAAACCCTTATTCTATGTGCTGTCCCTATGGGTTCATCAATGCTGGGTTTCATGTACCGAAACACTGGAAAACATGTAACAAAAGTTGAAGAGGGTTACCCCCAGTGTCAAAGAACATCTGAGATAAACCCCAACAGGAAAAATAAACAACAAAAACAAAACCCCAAAACTTAAAAAACAAAACAGAAAATGTTGAAACCAGATGGGGCCCCACGTGCATCAGAGGGAGGCAGGCACTCAACCAAGACGGAGTGTCCTGTCACCCGCAGGCAGGTCGGTGTGCACCCGGAATGGACGGGCACGCAAAACAGAACCGGCACCACCAGGCCGGCCTCAGGCCAGCGAGCAGCTGGCGCGGGCAGCGAGGGGGGCCCTGAGGGAGGCTGGGGCCGGCGGATGCACTGCAGGGACTACACTGGAGACGTGGCCCTCAAGGGAGGCAAGATGATGACCAAGGTAACCCTATTCTGGAACGCCGTGCACCAGCGTGACGGGCAGAGAGAAAGCAGCATGGGGCCTAGAGTTCATTTGAGTGGGAAGAGTAATTGGATAAATGGTTGAATTACCTTAATAGAAGTACACTGGCGCGCCACACACACACACACACACACACACACACACACACACACACACACACACACACACTCTCTCTCACTCTCTCTCTCTCTCTCTCCCGCTGTGGATCAGTGAAGAGAAACCAGATACAAGAAGACGAGCAACCAAGGGAGCTTGTACTTCCAAACCTTCACCACCGTGCTGCCTGCATCCGGAGTGACACCTTACCCCGTGCCATCCAAGAGACCCAACGGAAAGACACCTAAATACTGAAATACTGGGGGGCGGGGGGGGCGCGGGGATTCCCATAATGTCAAGGAAAGATGGGAGCTAAAAGATAGTGGAACTCTTTGAAGCCCTCTGGAAGAAGTGTGGGCGGCGTCCTCAGAGGCCAGGAGGGTGCGACTTTTTCATGTGTATTTGGACACGCTGTCGGGAGAGACAGTCCCTGGAGAAGGACATCCTGCCTCAAGGAGCAGCCGGGCAGCGAACAAGAGGAAGGCCCTCGAGGAGATGGACCGACACCGCGGCTGCAGCAGTGGGCTCGGGCACAGGGCCAATGGCGAGCGTGGCGCAGGACCGGGCAGCGTGTCGTTCTGTGTGCCCGGGGTCGCTGTGGGTCAGAACCAACCGAGGCACCTACCAACAACAACCGTGTCCTCGAAGGTCCCTGACTCTATCGAGGGCAGTCATCCAGGTAACTCGGCAGACTCAGTGCCCACTTACCTATTACTTCTGAAGAAAGATGTCTTCAGAAAAATCAGAGTGATTTATTTCCCCACGGCGTGTTGCTTCCTAGACCAGGGACCCATTTTACAGATGTGGAAACTACTGGCAGGCTTCACGTGGACTAGACAAGGGTGCTGGGGCTGCAACACCAGCAGCCCCGGAGCCTGGACCCCATTCAACTCAAGAACATGAGTAAGATGCTAAGGATCCCAGTGCTTTTGTGCGAGTTTAGATCAAACATCTCTCTCTGCCCCAGACAAGTATGCACAGGGAGAGAGGGAGGGAAAGGAGGGAGGGGTGGGGGGAGGAAAAGATGTTGAAAGAAATTCTTTACATAGCAATGCAGACTTGCTGAGTTTAAAAAGGAAAGAAAATTAAACAACCTGAGCTAAACACTCCCTCCCTCCCATCCAGTCCACGCCGGCTCCTACAGGGCAGGTTGGAACTGGCCTGTGGATTTCCGAGACTGCCTCTTGATGGGAGGTCATGCTCCCTCAGAGCGGCTAGTGGTTTCAAACTGCTGACCACTACACCACCAGGGGTCCAGTTCACAGCTGAACAATAACGTCCCGTTCTTGTCAGATGTATTTTCTTGTGGCTCATGATCAGAAACAGCCTTTAAAACACCCATGTCTAAAGAAATGATAAAAATTTTTAAAAACCAACCACCATCATCTTCGATGTTCTCAAACCTGCAAGTAATCCTGCCCCATCTCGCCCCAAACAAAGCGAAACCAAGAATCGAGGCAATGCCAAGTCTGCAGCAAAGCCCTTGTCTAAGTATAGCTGGGAACCTTTTAATCATCACCTCGCACAGTGTAATCATCATGATGTTCATGCACACACACACACACACACACACACACACACACAGGCTGAGGGCACTGGTCTCTCAGGAAGGCAAAAAGCTTGGCTTTGGGGGCTGACAATCAGCGTCTCCGAGCACCACAAAAGGGCAGTTTGGGAATTCCAAAGGGATTTTTCAGTAACTGCCCTGTGAGAAACACTTAAACACAAAACAAAATAACACCCCCTGGCTGCAAACCCACAGATCTGGTCAGTCGGTATCTCGTATGCCAGTGCAAGCCTGGACACACCAAGTCTGGGGGCGTCTCTTGGGGCTTACTGAAGCCTGCAGAGCAACCTCATGTCCAGCCGGTGGGAGACACTTCAAGTTTGTTGTCCTTACCACTCGCTCCCTGCAAAGAGCAGGGGGAACCCCGGAAAGCTACCCCATGGGGACACTCCAGGGGGACTCCCCTACAGTGCAGAGGGCCAGGAGTAGCCTACCCAGGTGGTGCCTGCACCCTGCTTCCGGCTGACTCTTCGGCATCATTTAAGTGACGAGCAGGGCGGCGGCCATGCGGTACCCCTGGCAGAGGCTGGTCACTGCTGTGTGGACAGCTCAGTCCTCCTGCGGGAGTGGGGGTGGGGTGTCGGCGCTGTGAACTGCACGGGCCGTGGATTATTTAATGTAGCTCTTCTAGCTCGAGCCTCCAACTCCCATCAAACCACCTGCAAGGTCTGGGTGAGAAGAGACAGGCAGGATGCACCTGAGTGATTGTGAGCTGGCTTCCTACAGTGTCATCCTCTTGTGTATACAGTGAGCCCCTAAGAAGCAGGAGGAGGAACCTCATCATCACCGAGAGCCAGGAGTGGAGCGTGTCCCCGGGGCCCCAAGGGGTGGGAAACCAGGAGTCGCTACTGGTGAGTGCCTGGGGAGGGCACCCAGCTTGGGGAAGCAGAGAGCCAGAGAGGACAAGGTGGACCTGGACAAGATGGATGGGCCCTGTGGCCACAGCCACGGTGGTGAGGATGGCGCAGGGCTGGGCAGCATCTCTGTCGGTGGCACACAGGGCGGCTGTGGGTCAGAGCCAGCTCACAGGCACTGGACAACCACAACCCGCAGGAAGAGAAATCTTCTCACTGTTCTTTCAAACTCCAGCAAAGACAACCTGGCCGTCGGGGCCTAAAATGTGCCGGAGTATACTGACGGTAACACCGCCCGCTGAAACTCACCCGCAGCCACGGCCGACCTCCCTCCACCACGCCGGATGGGGGCTCCCTGCCCTCAGCCTCCGTTTCTCTCGCGGCCCTGCACACGCTCTTTGCCAACCTTCACGGGAGGACACGTGTGCATGCCCTGCAGGTGCGTGATCCCCAAGAACACAGCACGGCCGCGCTGCTCCACCAGCTCACCAGGATTCCCCACGCCCCTCCTCATCGGCGACACACAGTCACCAGTTTTCTCCTTCACTGGCCCAAGGGCACTGTTGAGCCTCGGTTCCCGGTGAAACCCCGACTGTCCCCGGGGTGGCAGCATAGCCGCTGGCCCCTTGCAGCCGGGCAATGTGTGCCAGCTGAAAAAGGGCACTCGGCATGCGCTGCTATGAAGTGGTGCTTCCCCTGCGCTGTGGCCCGGCATTCCCAACCACCGGCTCTGGAGGACAGTTGAGATAATGGCTAAGCGTGGCCCCTGGATATGGGGGACAGGGGCGGGGTGCTGCAACCCTATCTGGGGAAGACTCTTTGTACCTTTCTCTTCCCGGGGCTAGAAGCAAGGCTTCCGAGGACAGAGCACACTTCCTGTCCGCACCCCTACCCCCACCCACCCCGGACAGATGGTCCGCGGCACAGGCCAGGGATGGGAGGGCCAACTATCCAGCGCCTGGCAGCAGAAATGAGGATACATGGCCTGCGACCTGGGAGAAGAAGCAATAGCGAAAACACGGAGGTAGGGGTTGGGGGGAGGACCTGGGAGATAAACTACAACCCCATGTACAGGAGGGAGTGCGGGAGAAGGGGCGGGGAGGCCAGACCAAACCTGCCACCGGCCCCCACCTGGTCCCGCTGAGAACAGTGCATGGGCGATACAGGGGACAGCACCAGAGACACAGTGTGGGAATTGCACCTGACCTATCCCACCACACCGAGGCAAAGCACTGGGGGAGTGCAGCGGAACAGCAAGGGAATGGAGTGGCAAGGTCCCCAGGGAATGCTGAAAGTGGACTTTGGGGCCAGGGCGTGGTGCCCCAACAGACTGGACTGAAAAACACTCCTAAGGGCCAACAAACGATCCCTGAACTAACTACAAGCTTTTCTTTCGTGAAGTGTTTTGTTCTGTTCTTTGTCAGTGGTTTATTGTTGTTGTTTTGTCTGGTTGTATACTGTTGCTTTGTTTTCCTCTGTCTTGTTTTCGTGCATGTTAGTGTCTCCACAGGTCTGTCTGAATAGGAGAGGCTGGATGAACTATCTGGAGGAAAAACAATGGGACCGACAGTTCTGGGGGGACTTGGGGTGCGGGGAGGTGGGGATGTAAGGAAGTGGTGTTAACAAACACAGGGGAACAACATGGGACCCAAAGTGGCAGTGAGGGGGGAGTGGCAGGCCTGGTGGGGAATGATCAAGGGTAAGGTTTTGTAGAGAAGAGGTATAGCTGTAGCCCAGGTGGGGACGGAGCATGGCAGTGGGGCAGGAGGAAAGTCAAGGGAGATGGAGGAAAGAGTTAGGAGTCAAGGGTCATTTATGGAGGTCTAGACAAAGACATGTACATGCAAATATATATACGAGGATGGGGAAATAGATCTATATGTCTATATTTATAGGTTTAGTATTAAGGTGGCGGAAGAACCTTGGGCCTCTACTCAAGCACTCCCTCAATGCATGAATACTTTCTTCTATTAAATTGGCACTCTACGATGCTCACCCTCCCGACACAACTGCTGAAGCCAAAGCGGGTGAACAAGTAAATGTGGTGAAGAAAGCTGATGGTGCCCGGCTATCAAAAGAGATAGTGTCTGGGGTTTTAAAGGCTTGAAGATAAACAAGTGGCCATCTAGCTCAGAAGCAACAAAGTCCACTTGGAAGAACACACCAGCCTGTGTGATCGCGTGGTCCCAAAGGGATCAGTTATCAGGCATCAAAGAACAAAAAAATCATATCATTGGCTGCACACCTCCATGATATGATCGCCAAAGACAAACGGGTGCATAAGCAAATGTGGCTAAGAAAGCTGATGGTGCCCGGCTATCGAAAGAGATAGTGTCTGGGGTCTTAAAGGCTTGAAGGTGAACAAGTGGCCATCTAGCTCAGAAGCAATAAGGCCCACATGGAAGAAGCACACCAGCCTGTGCGATCACGAGGTGCCAAAGGGACCAGGTGTAAGGCATACACACACACACACACACCATGGTGAATGAAGGGGGAAGTGCAGAGTGGAGACCCAAGGCCCATTTGTCGGCCACTGGAGATCCCCTCATAGAGGGGTTTAGGAGAGGAGATGGGTCAGTCAGGGTACGATGTAGCACCGATGAAGAACACAGCTTTCCCCCAGATCCTGGATACTTCCTCCCCCCAACTACCATGATCCGAATTCGACCTTGCAGGGTTGGATAGGGCAGAGGTTGTACACTGGTGCATATGGGAGCTGGAGGTACAGGGAATCCAGGGTGGATGATACCTTCAGGACCAGGGGTGTGAGGGGCGATGCTGGGAGAGTAGAGGGTGAGTGGGTTGGAAAGGGGGAACTGATTACAGGATCCACATGTGACCTCCTCCCTGGGAGATGGACAGCAGGGAAGGGGGGGTTAGGGAGACTCGGGATAGGGCAAGATATGACACCATAACAATCTATAAATTATCAAGGGCTAATGAGGGAGGGGGGAGCGGGGTGGGAGGGGGGAAAAAAAGGGGACCTGATGCAAAGGGCTTAAGTGGAGAGCAAATGCTTTGAAAATGATTAGGGCAAAGAATGTATGGATGTGCTTTATACAAGTGATGTATGTATATGTATGGATTGTGATAAGAGTTGTATGAGCCTCTAATAAAATGTTAAAAAAAAAAAAAGAGAGAGAAAGAGAGAAAACACCAGCCACTGCACACCCCATGGAGGGAGTGCACAGGGTAGACTCGGGGATCGTCCTGGGTGGGGGGTCCACTTGCAGGAGGCCCATCTGGTTCTGTTTGGTGCACAAGCTGCTTCTCAGAAGTGGGCTCGCTGGGATCTGGGAGGACTCATCGCTTCCATTTGGCAGAGTGGGACTACGACGCCTCACTCGGACACACGGACAAGCAACTGGGCAGACCTTGCTGCTGGAACCCACCTGTCTGAAGGCACCTTTGAAGGTAGCTGTAAGTGAGTCGGGGAATGCTCCAACGTGGTGTTAAAAATAGCTCTGGCCTCCGGCAACATGTGCCTCTGCGGTGCCTTGTGGGTCTCAAGTCATCTTCCCAGAAAAGCCGCACATTCTTCCATCGTGTCTGTGTCTGCCCCTCCTTACGCCCGTCATCCAGGCGAAGCACGGGGTCCTAGACAGCCCCGGACTTCACCGGGGGCTCTAGTTCAGAGGCCACACCTCTGAAAAAGACGCTATTTTACGAAGCCCATCGTCCATTCTCCAAGCCGTCTGCCACTACGTCGCCCTTGGGGGCTGGCACGGTGCTGTGGTGCTGGAAGCTGGGCCACTGCCGTTTCAAAAGCCAGCAGGGCACCCAGGTGGGCAGGTTTCAGCCGAGCTCCAGACGGCAATGAGCATCCCCTCAAGTCATGACCTCAAAAATGTCAAGGGGGAGGGGGAAGGGGGGACAATGACGCAGAAAAGGGGGGAGAAGGTGGATGTACAAGTTGGTACAAGTTGAAGAATACCATCGCCACCGAAGCTTGCCAGCTGACACCGCTGAATCGGGGTCGGATCCCTGTGCATTTTCAGCAACAAAAATGCCTCTAGACAAAGCACCTCAATGCCATCGGCAGATGCACGGACAAACACAGTGCAGTGCGGCCAGAGGAGACTTGGTGGAAAAGTGGGTGAAGCACTGCGCTGCGAACTGCAAAGTCCAGGGTTCCTTCCGAGGGGGAAGGAGTCGGTCTGTTCCTGGAAAGGCCCTGCTGGCAGTGAGTTTGAGGGTCTGTGTGCACGATGTCACTCAGCCATAAGGGGAATCTGAGACTGGACCCGTGCTCCAAAGGGCACGGAGCGTCGAGACACGTGGCCGCCGTGGAATCAGTTGACCACAGCAGGGTAAATATCGCCCAATCCCACTTCCCATCACCGGAGTATCTAGGGCAGATCCACGCGAATCAGTGGTGGGCAGAGGGCAGGTTGGGGAGAGGGTGGCCCAGGGAAGCGTGAGGAGGCAGCGAATCAGTTTATGCTGCTGCCAGATGCTGCCACCCTGCATGCAACAGAGAGAAACACAGCCTGGTCCTGTGCTACCCTCACGAGGGTTAGTTAGGCTTGAGCCCACGGGTGCAGCTCCTTGTTTCACGTTCTACTTTCCCGGGGAGCCCTGGTGCCAGAGTGGTCACGTGCTGGGCTGCCATCCAGCAGCAGCTCCGCAGGAGAAAGACTGAGCTTTCTACTCCGAGAACAGTCAGGTCTCGGGAACCCTGTCCAACTGGGGCCCCAGGAGCCACGTTGGACCCCACAGCTGGGGTGGTTGCATGAGTTTGGTTGATCCCTAAGTCGGACGTGTGAAAAATGCTAAATTGGCCAATGTTGAGTCAGACGTGTGTTAACAACAAGTTAAACAAAAACAAGGCCAAGAATCTATCTGGAGATCCATCATGCATCTAGACTCGGGGCACCCGCCAGTCCCCCACTGTCCTGGAACCACAGCTGGGGGAGATGGGATTGTTTCTAGGCCCGATCACAGTTAGATGCACGATTTGGAATTCCTTGTCAACACAGAAAAGACGTGAGTCAAACACAAAATTTTCACCTGAAAAGAAAAGCCGAAAAACAAAAGCGTCAACTGACTCCTGTTCTGAGGGCCCTCGCTGCCCTGCGGAGGCAGCTCGCATTCCCCAACCTGTGGTTTGCTGGGAAATTAATTCGCCCGTGCCCGCTTTGATCTCCCGGCAAACTGTTTCCTGAGACAGGACTGAACTCGCGCAGCCTCCCGCCAACCAGCTGTCGAGCGGAACTGGCATCGATTCCAGCTGGCACGGAGGGCGGGGCTTCCCTAGCCCCACGGGACCCTGCTCGGTGCCACACCAGGTTCCCTGGACCTGCTTCCGACCCCTCAACCAGACCCTGCAGGAGAGGGCTCCCAGGCTGCCATCTCTCCTAGCCGACGGGGAAGACCGTCACGTCTGTGTCGCAAGGCCGAGCGACTGCCCCCGCAGGAGAGACGGAGGGAGGGAGGGAGGGAGCACCCTGGTTTGTTTCCTGCACTCATAACGCAGGAAACCCCACCCACCCACACACACACCCAGCGCCCAGTCCAGTTCCAACATCACTTTTCCTTATCAAACTGCCCGCTTCAAGTCCATCTGGGTGCACGGCGACACTACAAGACAGGGCAGAACCATCCTGTGGGATTCCGAGGCTGTAAGTCTTTACGGAAGCAGACAGCCTCATCTCTCTCCCTTGGAGCAGCTTCCGGACTTGAACTACCAGCTCTCTGGCTAGCAATCTTTTAACCCTACGCAATACCAGGCCTCAGGCAGCTGGTGCCCCGTGAGTCAAAGGCAAGTCTGAGGTCTCTGAGGAGGCTCCTTCAGGCTGTGAGGTCTGGGGCAGCAGAGGGGAGGACAAGGTGAAGGGCTGGGTGACTGACCGCTGGAAGTCTGCCAGCTGCACTGTGAGGACAGTGGGCAGAGTCACTGGGCCACCGTCCCTGCCAACTTGGGCAGGAAGTGAGGCGGCGGTCTCATGCTTGCAAAGCCAGCAGGACAGGGCGAAGGGGACACGCAAAGAAAGACCTCGTTCTCCTCCCGCTGGCCCGGCTCCCTACCTCAGCCCCTCCCCCGCCTCCACCCACCTCTGTCCCTGGAATTCTAATACACCACATAAAGGGGCCACAGTTGTTCCCCCAGAGGCAAGGCAGGGCAGGACTTCAAGGAAAACCTGCAGCAGGTTCGACTCCGGGAGAAAGGCAGCTGTTTCTTTTTAACATGTGTGTAGCAGGCAATTTGGGGGTGGGTGAAGGGCATCTTCCCAGTCTCCGGGAGGGGACGTGACCGGCAGGAAAACGACGCACAAGACCGTGGCTGGCAACCACAAGGTTGGCGGCTCAAAACCACCCCTCTCCAGCGGCAACTGGGAAGACAGGCCTGGTGATCTCTGTCTTTAAAGATGACCGTCTGGGAAGCCCTAGGGGGCAGTGCTAGTCTGTGGTGTGGGGTCACCGAGTCAGGATCGGCCACACGGTGGCCACCCCCACAGCAATCTCCCTCCTTCCATCCGTAGCCCTGATTGCAGATAGATGACAGGGACTAAAGGCCCAGGACAAAGGGTGACCGTTAGATGCCAGGCAGAGGGCTACAGCTTAGAGGCGGCGGGAGAGAGATCGCCCTAGGAAGGATTAGGCTGAAACCAAGCGGTAGCAAGCACGGCCAAGCGCTCCTTGGAGGCGAGGATGGCGAGACCTGGTCTTCCATGCTTGGGCCGTGTTGTCAGGAGAGAGAAGTCCCAGGAGAAGGATATCATGTTTGCTGCAGTGGAGGGCAGTGAACGAGAGGAAGGCCCTCGACAAGATGGACAGGAGGGGCTCCGCCTAGGAACCATTGTGAGGCCGGTGCAGGCCCGGGCAATGTTGCACGTAAGGTCACGGTGGTCGGAGCCCACTCGATAGCACCTGGCAAGTGGTGACGAATCAGATTAGCTCACTCTCCCCCCGCCACCGAGTCCCGGCCGACTCAGCCACCCTGTGGGACTGAGTAGAACCGCCCTGTGGCTTTTGGAGACGGGCACGTGTTAGGCGGCCTCATCTTTCTTCTGGGGAGTTGCTGGTGCTCCCAACTGCTGACCTTGCTGTGAGCAGCCCAAAGCATAACCACTCGGGCACACCCTCCCCTAGGACGTCCGGGTCGACCTGAGCGTCTGCCAACACGGTGGGCATTTCCCGTGCGGCACAGATACATGACCCCTCTAATGCCTCCCAGGAGCATCCGTCTCCTGTCACCTCCTTGGAGAGAGGGAACAGCGCATGGTTCCTTCTGCTGACAGTGAAACCACAGCCTCCCCTGCAAAGGGAGGAAGGCACGCGTCCTTTCTGGACGCCAAAATGCCCTCCGAGGACAATACTGCTTCAAAAAGAGAAAGAAAGAAACAAGTTTCAGGATGCCTCCCCACAGCCTCATTGTTTGGCCCCCCCACCCCGCCCAGCAGGAAGCGCACACATTTCTGCGATACATTTTCAGGATTTCCAGCACAGTGGCCCTCCCACAGCCCCATTCCTCACACTCCCACTGCCAGTCACCCAGAGGGCCACATGAGGCTCTCCGGGATGGATGGTGGCCGGGCAGCCGGAGCCGACAAACAAGTGGGTTTCCTCTTGGCGAGCCGGGCTCCCGCTCCCAGGCTGGGCACCTCTTGGATAAAGAAGCAGAGTCTGCTGAGTCGATTCTGACTCATGGTGACCCTATAGGACGGGAGGATGTGCCGTGTGTGTGTGTGTGTGTGTGTGTGTGAATCCCCTGACCTGTTGTGTTGGCAGTCAAGTGGTTGGCCACTGTTCCACCCCAGCAGACCCAACTGCAGTGCCGCCCAGCAGTGAGCCCACCCCTGGCTCAGAGGCACCCTAAGAGCAGGATCATTTTCAAGGTGTAGACTGCCGCAGGTGCTCCCTCGGGGCGGCCAGTCGGTTTGAACTGGCAACCTTCTGGTTTAACCAGAGGTCCTTTGTGGACCCTTAGAAAGTAACTCTTTTCAGGCCAAGCCAAGGACCCTATAGGGCAGGGTGAACAGCAGAGTGATGGTCTTAACCAAAGTGGCCTCCCGTGGAGCTGCTGATTCCTCCACTAACAGCAGAGTGCTTAACCACTGCGCCACCAGGACTCCCTTCTCCTCCTCAAGAGCCAAGCCAAGCTCACTTCCCAAGCTAGGGTTTCTGAGACTGTACGTCTTTATTGTAACAGCCTCTTCTTCCTCTCTCGAAGCAGCTGGTGGATTTGAACCACCACCTGGCTAGCGATTAGCAGCACCAGGCTTCACACACAGCGGTTGCCTCCCGGCCTGCTGTGTGAACCCCTGCACCACCGTGCAGGGGCCCAGCCATGCTGGGCCTCATTCCCCCTTCAGACACGGAATGCGGCTGCCCATGTGGACAGGGGGGGTGGGGGGGGCACATCTCCATACTCACTCACTTCTCTCTGGGGCTTCAGCCTCCATGTGAGCCTAACCCCTCCCTGCCCGCCCCAGAAGCTCCGCAGGAGAAAGAGCTGGCTATACATGTGTGCCCACACAGACAGAAGCCTGGGGGAGCCCATGTGCGCCCTGCCCTGTCATGCAGGGTCGCTGCGAGTGGAAACTGACCTGACAGCAGCACCCGGGGGTGGGCAGGCATTACAAAGTTCCTGGAAACAGCCTCTATTTTTCATTCAATTTTTCCATGCACTTTTTTAATTCCCTTGTTGTTTTTAATCGTTTCATTAGGGGCTCATACTGTTAGGCAGTCTGTCACAGGCACTGGGGCATCATCCATGACGCATGCCCAGAGGTCCGAGCTATGGAAACAAAGGAGTGGCGCACTGCACATGCTCGGAGGTTCAGATTTCCCGCCAGGTATGCCTGGCTGGGTGCTGCACCTGGATTGGCCCACCTAGGCCAGGTGAATTCAATTCAGCCAATGGGGTCAACCAGGGGTCGTTCACCAGCCTCCCCGAGGCAGAATAATTAAAAAGGCAGGAGCCCAGAGTTGACTGCATGACTTTGTGAGCAGTTTCCAGGCAGGCTGCACGTTCATGAGGAGCCCTGTGGGTGCCATGTAAACCTGAAACTTCTTCTAACGCTCATAAAACTCACTTGGATCACCAACCAGGCTTCAGCATGAATTCTTTCTAGTGCAGAGCCAAGGACCGAGGTATATCTCTCCCCTTGAGAGATCTAGCAATAAAACTCTTATCACAATCCATACATACATCAATTGTGTAAAGCACATTTGTACATTCATGGCCCTCATCCTCAAAACATTTGCTCTCCACTTAAGCCCCTGGAATCAGGTCCTCATTTCCCCCACCCCACCCCATGAACCTTTGATAATTTATAAATTACTATTTTGTCATATCTTGCCCTGTCTGACGTCTCCCTTCACCCCCTTTTCTGTTGTCCGTCCCCCAGGGAGGAGGTCACGTGTAGATCCTTGTAACTGGTTCCCCCTTGAATTCCCTCTGTATACATGCACACGTCATCTACAGATATACTAGACTTTGATATGTGAAACATGTAATTTGTAACTTTATACAAAAAGTAATGTATAATGATACACACACTAATGGTTAGGTATTTACTTAGTAGCCAGAAGGTTAGCAGTTCGAATCCACCCAACAGTGCCTTGGGAGAAAGGGCCGGCAACCTGCTTCTGTGAAGTTACAGCCTTGAAACCACTACAACCCATGGGGGGCACGGGGGCACCAGGAGCTGCCTCAATGGCCACTGGTTTGATTAGCTATGTGGACTGTGTGTGTGTGTGTGTGTGTGTGTGTGCATGCACATGTTGTGAACTTTCCGTTGTCCAGGGATAGAAGAGGACTTGGCCACACCCTTTACGTCCACCCTTCAGTGCTGGCGAGAATCAGGCATCTCGGGAAGGTTCAAGCCCCCACCTCAAGTCGCCGCTGGGTGGACCCTCGAGCCAGCCCCAGCCCTGTGCTCACAGGCTCAGACTCGGATTAGCCTCAGCTCCTGGAAGCCGTGCCAGGGCTCCTCCAAGTCGCCCTTGGGGTGCAACGTGTTTTCCTGACAAAATGAATGATTATCCCCCTTTCCCCCATAACCTTTGTTCCCGTGTGCACAGGGCTCGCACGCCCAGTTCTGCAGGAAGTCTCCATGGTAGCCGGCTTCAAAGCGAGGCACACACGGGGGGGGGGGGGGGGGGGGGGGGTCCTCTCTTCAAAGGCTCCTCACCCTGAAGAACAAACCCAATTCCCCAACGGTTCTGAGGGCAGCTGCGGGGGCCGGGGGCCCCTGCAATCGGGGTGAGCCCTGGGCCCCAATCACAGCCCCTGGCTCCGCCCTCCCGCAGCTGTGCACACAGTTTTATTATCCCGCAACCAACGGTCCTGCCTTCCTGCCTACGCCCCCACCCAGATAAGAAAACACCATCGAACGAGGTGCTAAGCCAAGCAGACCCCCTCCAAATACTGGGAATCACGCATCTGACCCCAAAGGCGGAGGGTCAGGCAGAGGGTCAGGCAGAGGGTCTCTAGGGCTGTGATATTTACAGAAGTGGGATGTCTTTCTCACTCGGAGGGAGTGGCAGATGGCTTCCTTTTCAATGCACCCCGCCCCCAACAAATCAACAGGAGAAGGAAGGAAAAAAATCAAGAAAAGGACACACACACCTCTGGGATTTAATCCAAGACAAAGGTGACATGTCCACTCACTGCCCTGGAGCCGATGCTGACTCATAGCAACCTCACCGGACAAGGGAGGACTGCCCTGTGGGTTCCCGAGGCTGTCACTCCTCACGGGAACAGAAAGCCTCCTCTATCTCCCGAGGAGCGGCTGGGGGTTTTCAAACTGCTGACCTTGCTGTTAGCAGCTCCCTCTGGATTTACTGTGTAAGTCATCAGCAGAACCAGCAGCAGCCTTCCAGAGGGAGGGGGAGTCAATGAGAAGCCAGGCCCTCTAAGATACCGGGGTGAGGCTTTAAGAAGCCTCAAAAAGTTGATGGGGAAATGGAATTAAAAGATAACGGGATATTCCCTCCAGATGTTGGAAGCCAGAGAAGAACCCCAGGCAGGAAATACATACTCACTTTAGGGTGGGAGCGTCCCTCTGCAGAGAGCATACCAAGGCCGTGAAATACATTACCTCCTTGTGGAAAAGCAACAGCCACAGGCAAACAGTAAACCCGGTCCCTGGCCCATCCTTTCTACCGAATCAGATAAGCAAAGCACAAACACACCGCAGCCTTGCAGCACAGGGAGGAACCCTTCCCGGAAAGGACAGTCTATCTCCTGAGGAACAACTGGTGATTTTGAAGGTCAGCAGCACAGAAGATTCCCCACTGTACCCCACACAAGGAGCACAAAGCCAGTCAGGGGAGGGACGTAGGGAGGGAGACAGACAGACATGGCAGGGCACCTCCTGAGAGCAACATAAATTCAACCCGCCCGAGAGGCTGCTGCTCATTGATCGGATTGGTAGTGAGGTGAAGAGCAGGTTATTTATTGGTGTCAGGAGCGTCAAGCACAGCTTTGGTGGAAGCTGTTGGGCACTGGCTGTCTCAAGCAGAGTGCACACAGCCTTCCACCAACCGTGACACGGGTGGGACTTACCACGGGAGGAAAAGGAGGAACGAGTCCCAGAGACAGCAACGTGACCCGGATTAGACACAAAAGCCATCTGAAGTCGCTGGGTGACTCAGCTAGTGCTCGAAGCTGAACAGGGGAAGGCTGGGGGCTCCAGGCCAGCCAGAGCAGCCTCAGAAGAAAGGCATGGAGACCCATACTCCCGGGAGGCACATGCCCACCCTGACCACAGGTGGGGCAACCTGGGATGGAACCAGCCCACGGTGTCGAAAACAAAGCTAAACAAAAAACACGCTGCATTCACAACATTAGAGTCGGAGGGAAAGGCCGCACCTGTGTACAGGGAGCTCCAAGCTGTGCGGTGACGAGGGAAAAGCAAGGTGCACCGCTGCCTGTGAAGCCCGTGAGGTCGGCGATGTTAAAACCACACTTTGCACCTGACCCCAGCTATGCATGGCCTTGCACTCTAGTCACACGCATGGGAAGGCTGGGCGATGCACAGGCAAGCATGGGTGTCTGTAAATGGTGGTGCTGGCCAGGACTATCGGACAGGACAAACAGCTCTGTCTGGGAGCAAGTCCAGCCAAGAAGGTGAGACTTGCTCTCGCGGGCTTTGGGCATGTGGCCAGAAGACATGCGTGGTGAAGAAGAGCGTCCGGAGAAAAAGACCCTCCAGGAGATGGACGGACACAGTGGCTCAGGCGTGGCAAGGGTGGTGAGGTGGCTCAGGACCAGGCGGTGTTTGGGACCTGAGGTCACTGTGAGTCAAAGTGACACCCACCACCACCACATATGCACTGAACATCTGTGGAAGCAGAAAGGCCAGATGGCCCTGACGGAAGGCTGGTAGAAGGGGCGGGACTTCTATGTCGCCCACTGCCCCTTCACGCCGTGTCCTACCCATTAGAAAATTAGCTTAATGTAATCATTGTAAGGTTCCACTGAGGTCAGCCAGGAGGAAACCAACACGGAATGAAGAGAGAAAGACACAGAAAGCAGGAGGGAAAAGGCGAGAGACCCTGAGGAACCATTTCAAAAGAGGAACTCAACACACAGGGGGGGAGGCTTCCAGAGGCCATGAAAGAGCATTCCCACAACAGGAGCGGTCCCGATGTTCAAAGGGCCACACATACCCCAAAGATGAATGGAAACAAAACAATCACGAACTTGAGTACAAAGAGAAGATCCTAAAGTACTCAGGATAAAGAGGAGGGAAACCCACCGTCACCCCTACCTTCCCTACGAAACTAGCATCTTCAGGAGCCATCTCTTCAACGATGGGAGGAACAGGATTTCTCATTAGAATTAGGTAGTTAGGCTACCAAGAGTGAGGATGGAAATGTAAGGCAAATTCATGACAGCAAATCTCAAGCCATGTGTCTCCCACGTAACCTTCCTAGAAAGCAGAGAGACCCATGAGGGGCCACCAGAAAAGAAAAACAACGGAATGTGTGGTTGGTGACAGACTCTCCAGAAAAACACAGCCTCTGGAGCAGTGGTTCTGAACCTGTGGGTCCTGACCCCTTTGAGGTCGGCCGATTCATCACAGTAGCAAAATGACAGTGATGAAGCAGCAACGAAAATAATGTATGGCTGAGGGTCACCACCACATGAGGAGCTGTGTGAAAGGGCCGCGGCGTGAGGAAGGTGGAGAACGCCTGCCCTGGCAGAAAGATTCTCACCTGTTCACAGGTAAGGGGGAGGGGAGGCTGTGAGGGTCCCAGGTGGAAAGAGGGCGGTTCTTGGAGGTCGTTTCCTAAGGTTTGTGGACACATTCCGTTATCTTTTCATTTCCTTCTCCCACAAACTTTTTGAAGCGCCCTTGCAAGCCAGTCTGGGGGTCGGGGGTGAATCCGGGGAGGTCAGTCATGCTAAACACACTAATTCCGAGCCCAGTGAGGAAAAGGTGGCTGACGGGGGAAGTGTCACGATTCTAAACTGCCCGTCTCGGCTGAGATTTTCGGTCACACAGTATAAATAGCGTTTGCTAAGCTGTCCATTTGAAGAAGACGAGAAATGCTGGGCGGTGTAAGAGGTCTAGCTCCATCTCCCACAGTATCAAGACGAGAAATGGTACAATCCAGAGAAAATCAAGAAATTACAGCACAGGAAACCTTGGGAAAGCTGGAAGCGAAATAAGGCGGAAACCTGTCAGAACAAGAAAACGCAAAGATGATTCCACCAAAAGCAGCAACAGAAAAGGGTCAGGGCGGGAAAACTCGCGAGGGCGGGAAAACTCGCGAGGCCGGGAAAACTCGCGAGACCAGCGAAAACACGTGGGGCCCGAGAAAACTCGAAAGGGCTGCACAATTCCCGCGATACAGAAAACTCGCGAGGCCAAAAAACCTCGCGAGATCAGGGAAAACACGCGAGGCCCCGAGTAAGAGGCAGTCTCGAAGCGCACTTTCTCCCCAACCATTTTCACGTGACAACATAAGGTCACGATTTCCAGTGTTTTCCTGCAACTTCTCCTCGTGACTAGGGGCCTGGGCGCGTTTGCATGCAGAACACCCGCTGCAAATAACCTGGATGAGCAACGGACCAATCGAGGAGCCCACTGCTTCCGGGGATCTGATTTTGGAAACAAACAGTAAAGACTGAGCCTTAAGGTGAAGAATTCGGTTTATTAAAAGCTCTACCCGCCTGGCTGTACTGCCCCATCACAGAAATCCGACGGGCAGTTCTCCGCCACAGGGGCTCATAGTGAATTGAAAACCAACGCGGGGCACACAACAGACACGCCGCACCCCTCCTGAAAAACCCCTGCCTTCGTCTTGATGTGGCTGCTAAAACCAGGTAAATTCACGCAATTAGCAAAGCAACTCACCCCTCAGATGCCAACTAAAAATCCAGACACAAAGACCAGGAAACAGCAGGCACTTTCTTGGTTTGGATACAGACTTAGATGCACCAGGACAGTTACCTCAGCACACACTCACCTGTTCTGCCCCAAACCGAGCTTCCCGCCCCCCCCTCCGCCCCCCCCCCACACAACTTAGTTGACTTCAGAGGCAGAACTGTTTCAAAGATAAACTCCCCAGAGGCAGACGTAATTTAAAGAATTGTTGCTAAAGTGGCACCACGCCATCAATCCCGCCTGTAGGAAGGCTTGTCCCCTCCATTCCATGTGCCAGATGATGCTGTTGTTGCCCCCAAAGAGGAGAGCCCTGGTTTCGATGTGGTTGCGTGTTGGGCTGCTAGCTGGAAGGTCAGCAGTTTGAAACCCAGCCACTCGAGGAGGAGGAGGGCAGGGCTTTCTATTCCCACAAAGAGTTACAGCCAAAGAGGCAGCTCTACTCAGCCCTATTATAGGGTCACTGTGAGCCGATAGCGAGTTGGTGGCAATGAGTTTGGTGTTTTGGTTGGCTCTAAGAGGGGTATCATGCTGCATACCCACCCTCAACACCGTGTGACACAGAGCATTCTCCAGGCAGAAGGAAGTGTTCACCCAGTCTACAGGAAAAGCTAGAAGCTGTGATGCAATGCTGTGCAGGTGGCCCAGAAATGATGGTCTCAGTCTGGCCACGGAGCCTGACCTAGTTTGCACTCAGCTGAGTGGTAAAACGGCCACTTGTTTCTGAAACCGTCTGTATGATCGATAAGTCAACTCCCCTGGCTGCTGGTGGAGTCCCGTGGGCAAGGGCTGCAAGTAGTTAACCTGTCCCATGTCCAGGTGCCCTGTAAGAAACCAACCACAGAACCGACGCAGTGCCGTTCTGCTCTGACTCAACCAGTCCATGACTTCTCGCCTGGTTGGTTGTGGTTGGAGGTGGTCGTCAGGTGCCCTTGAGTCCACAACTCCATGTTCAAACAAACCACTGCCCAACTGGGCACTGTCCTCAGACCTAGATCACCAGGCCTTTCTTCCTCCTCTTAGTCTAGGAGCTCTACCCAAACCTACTGAACATCATGGCCCCCTGAGTGGTTGCTCTGTGGGAGGTGTGCTGGCTAAGAAACAAACTCAGGTCTCCATAAACTCAACACTCACGGCCATCAGGTCAATGCCGGCTCATGGTGATTCGACAGGACAGGGTAGAACTGCCCAGTACCCCTAAGGGTTTCAGAAACTATAACTGTTAGGTAGCTAGCATAGGAACTGGGTGTCCATTGCGCATGCTCAGAGGTTCAGGCTTCCAGCCAGGAAGGGGTGGTATACATAGGTGGGTGTTACACCTGAATTGGCTCATGTGGGCCAGGTGAATTCAAGTCAGCCAATGGAGTCCACTGGGATCGGGACCATGCCTCCCAGCAGAGGAGCCTTGCGGCCCTTCTGCTTCTCAAGCTGCTCCCCGGAGGCCATGCAGCATCTCCTCTGGCCTCAGGACTCCACGTGCAGGGGTGAAGTGCCCCGAGGTGCCTGTGTAAACCTGAAGCTTCTTTTTCATAAAATTTGGATCACGATCAGGCTTTGGAGTGAATTCGTTCTTGAGCAAAGCCAAGGACTGAGGTATCTTTCTCCCCCAGAGAGATCTAACATAAGGGAGTAGAATGCCCCTTCTTTACACCCTTCACAGCTGCTGACTGCTGACCTTGTGGCTAGCAACCCAATGTGTAATCCACAAGGCTACCTGCCACTGAACCCCGACTGGCCCCCTAATTATCACCATCAGAGGTGCTGGAGAGATGGCGGCTCACGACCAGGGCGTTTCCTTGAGAACCACCCAGCTAACAGAAGCACACCCCTGTCAGAAACGGCGCTCTGAGGCCGCAGGGAACTTTCACCGTGACTGCTGGCTGGCTTCTAGAAGACCTCGCTGAGAACAATGGCAGATTCAAAGACAACACGGTTCAGTGGCTTGCCCTTCTGTGAGCTTGTAATTAAACTCTTACTGATGAGGGGATAAAACCAGGGGCAAGGTCATCCACCAAACCGGCATAGCAGCCTCCTGGCACCACGTGTAAGTGTGACTGTCTGGGACTTTGATCTGACACAGTCAGGGCTCAGCAACACTCGGGGCTCTTTCCAGCTGTTCAGAGTGACGGTGTGCCTGGAAATCTCACTACGGTGGCACCAACTGCTTCCCAATGACTAATGCACACAGAACTTGGTAAAAACTATTAGAACTTTCTCCATCCTCCTCCCCCCACGCCCACCCACCCCCCACAACACACCAAAAAAAACCCCAAACTCATTGCTGTCAAGTCAATTCCCACTCAGTGACCCTACCTGACAAGGTAGGCCTGCCCTTGCCCTGTGGTTTCCGAGACTAACTCCTAACAGGAAGTAGAAAGCCTCATCTTTCTCCTGTGGAGCAGCTGGTAATTTGGAACTGCTGACCTCAGGGTTCACAGGGGCATTGCACAACCACTATGATACCAGGGCCCCCCTCCTTCAAGGCCACAGAAAAATACCACCCCTGAAGTGAAGAAAGCTCTCATAGCTGCCCAGATAGGAAACATGCCCGAACTCCTTTAAAAGCCTCAGTTCTGGGGGCGAGGGTGGGGAAACACCATTCAGAACCACATTGTCTACGTTTGTGTTTGTCCCTGTACACTATCAAGTTGGTTTCTGACAGCAACAGCAGGGGACAGAGCTGAACTGCCCCAACGATGTCCTTGGCTCTAAGGTTTTACCAAGAGCCACCGATCACCAGGGAAGCACTCAAGATGCCAGAGGTTCGAACACACTGGCTGCATGGGGAGAAACGTGGCTGTGGCCGTGGCCATCTGCTCCAGTAAAGATTACAGCCCGGGAAACCGCTCTGCCCTACAGGGCAGGTCTCAGTTCGAATGAGGCCTGGGTTTGCTTTGTCTCCTTACCACGTCTAGCCCTGGTCACCCTGTTCCTCTGTTTTGTTTGAGTGCGAGCCTCTCCACTGAGCAAGTGAGCAGGAGACTGGCTGATACGCAGGTTGACTCAATGAGAAAGTCTGAGTTAGTAAAGAGAGAAGCTGACAAGTCATCTCGGACAGAGGAGAACTGTGTGTGCTCCGCAGGGTCTGGGGGTGGGGAGCTGATGTTTTGGAAGTAAATCGCCAGGCCTTTTTTCTGAGGTACCCCTGGATAGACACAAACTTCAACCTGCCAGTGAGTGGCTGAGCACCCTAACCACCTGTGTTAGACCAGGTTGACCAGAGAAACATACATTGACACTCATATATGTGTACTGGAGAACTATCAAGAAGTAATTATGCATCAATAAAATATCCCAGCCCAGTCAGATTAAGTCCCTAAGTCCAATATTAGCTCATATGTCCGATACCAATCCATAAATTTCTCTTCAGACTCATGCAGCACATGCAATGATGCCAAATGCAGGAAGATCACAGGCCAGTGGGTGGAAAGTCTTGTGGATCCAGTGGCAGTGGATGCATCTCAGCACTGGCAGGGGTCTCCACCTGGTTCCTCCAGCTCTCGAGTGTCTCCACAGCAGGAAAGGGCAGGCAGAGACAGTGGCTCCTGCCTCCAGGGAGCTATTTATCACCTTGGCACCTCCAAATGAGGTCGTCAAGCTTTGACCTGATTAACAGGCTAGACTCCACCCCTTCACTCAGTACCCTCAAGTTGACAGAAGATTATGTAACTACCACACTGCCTGCGTCCCCAGAGGCTCAGAGTGAAGCAGAGGGCAGGGTCAGAGAGAACTGGGTGGAGTGGATCAGCATGTCAGGAAGGCCAGTGGGGGAGCAGACACAAGCGCAAGAGGCCTCAGTGTCCAAACTAACCCCAGCACCTAGGCCCCCGACTCCCTGAGACCTGCCTGCCCGCCTGTGCTGCGGCTCCTGCCCAGTAAAGTCCTGGCTGTTGAAAGTGGTTTGTTTACGCCTGTGTGAGCAGCCCTCTCGTTTGTGCAACTGTTGTTGGCTGCCACCCAGTCAGTTCCCACTCACAGCGACCCTGTGCACAACAGGACACCGCCCGCCGTGCCTCCTCACCATCGGTCCTGTGTCTGAGCCCGCTGTGCAGCCACTGTGTCAATCCGGCTCGCCGAGGGCCTTTGCTTTTGCACGGCCCCTTCCCCACACGTGATGTCCTTCTCCAGGGACCGGTCCCTCCTGAACCAAAGTGAGACAAAGTCTCACCTCCTTAGCTTCAAAGGAGCATCTGGCTGTACTTTCTGCAAGATCTGTCTGTCCTCCTGGCAGACCATGGTACGTACGTCCAGTGTTCTTCAATATCTAAATGCATCGGCTCTTCGCTGACCTTCACCCACTGCCTTTATTCACATGCATGGGGGGACATGGAAAAAGCCATGACTAGGTCAGTCTCAGTCCTCAAGGTGACAGCATTGTTCTTCAGCACTTTAAAGAGGTCTTCTCAGCTGCCTCACCCAGTGCAATAACATGTCGTCTCGTTTCCTGACTGCTGCCTCCAAGAGCACTGACTGTGGATCCAAGTAAAACAAACTCCTTGACATCAATCTTTTCTCTGCTTCTCACGAGGTTCTACTTGAAAGGTGGGCCCCTGACCACTAGGTTAGCAGTTTGAAACCATTAAGAAGAGACCTTCTGCTTCTGTGAAGAGTTACAGTTCTACCCTGTCCTATAGGTCACTAAGCGTCAGAATCGACTCGACGTCAGTGAGGGTTCTTTAAATGGAACCATAATGAAGGCTAGTTTTGGGTTTCCATCAGTAACTGCTTCGGATCCTCAATGACAGTGAGCAAGGAGACACCACTGCACATCGCAGGCACCTGCAGAGCCTTGCTCCAACCCTGAGAGGGCTCCTCGCAGAACGCAGCCTCCTGGGTTAGCTGCTCGGCATGCAGACTCAGGAACTGTGGCGGAAGGTACAGCCCTGAAGCCGCCTCTCCTAACAGTCAGCACACAGCATGCCCCTTGCTCTGACTGAAGGGACGCCTATGGTCTACACCAGTGGTCCTCAACCTTCCTGATGCCGTGAGCCTTTCACACAGTTCCTCATGTGGGAGCGCCCCCCCTCCCCCAACCATTAAATTATTTTCGTTGCTACTTCATCACTGTCATTTTGCTACTGCTATGAATTGGGTGGCCCCTGTGAAAGAGTCATTTGACTCTCAATGGGGTCGCGACCCACAGGTTGAGAACCGCTGGTCTACCTGAAAGTTCTGCATGAGCACGATAAAGTGTTTGGGAAGTACCAGTCTTCTCCACGCTCTCACAGTTGCTATGAGCCACGCAGCTGAGTGCCTCTGCGTAGTCCATGGACCACAGGAAACCACCTTCCTGGCATGCGCTGCTCTCAGCCAAGACCCATCTGACATCAGCAGGGACCTCCTCTGCCACGCCCTCACCTCCATCTGGCTTCAATTTCCAGAAGTTCCCTGTTGATCCTCTGCTACCACTGTTTTTGAATGACCAGGGAAATTCCACGTGTGTGTGATGTTAACGACATTGGATAAAAACATGGGGTCTCTTCCGCTTCTACTTGGGAGTGACGTTAATGATCCTGTAGAGAATTTTCTCTTTCTGCTGGGCCACCTGTCTTGAGAACGGGCACAGAAGCAGACCTCTTGCAGGTAGCTGGCTCCCAGACTCCTGGGCGGGAATGAGGGAGCGGATCGCTGTATCTGTGTGTTGCGACATCTCAACCGGCGTTCCGTTGATTCTGGAGCTCCCTTTACTGCTCTTCAATGATGAAGTGCTCGTCCCAGGTCCCTGCGTGCTTCCGAAGGAGTCCTGGTGGAGTCGCATCGCGGGTACCACTGCACGGTCAGCAGTGGAAATCACCGCAACTCCACAGGAGGAAGCCGAGGCCCTCTACTCCCATAGCGTTACAGCCTCAGAAACCCACAGGGCAGTGCTACCCATCCTATAGGCTCAGTATGAATCAGAATGGACTCCCTGACAGTGAGTTTCGGCGTTTTTTTAAAATGATTTTTAGTAAACTTTTAAGACGACAAATAAGATTTGTGCATGAAGGAGCCCTGCCACCCCAGCGGTTTATTGTGTGTCTACCAACCATCCGGCTGGCCGGTCAAACTCACCCATGGGTGGTTCCACGGCAGAAAGGCAGGCCTGGCAACCTGCTTCTATAAAAACGGGACCCACAGGTCACCGTGGTCAGAATCGACTTGACAGCCCCTAACAAGCAGATCAACCAAACACTGAGTTGATACCGACTCACAGGGACCCTGCGGGACAGGGTAGGACGGCCTTTGTCCCTAGGAGCAGCTGGTGGGTTAGAACTGCCACCAGCAGCTGGGTGTGGTTTCCTTCACTGAGACCGCGAGGAGATTCACTCCTGCGTCTCTGCAGCAGCCGGTTCTTTTTCATTGCTGTGGCAAAGCACAATTTAGCTACCTGACAAGAACGTGCGCAGTGGGGCCATTTCAAGTGGAGGCATGATGAACATTCTTGAAAATGCTCTCGCTCACCTATGTGCTCTGTGTGTGTGTGTGCAGTGTTGTGTGTGGGGGATGTTGGGGAGGAGGGGGTAACGTATGTGGTGTGTGTACACACACGTACTTATCTAAGAACAGAGCAGCCACGCCAGAGGATCCGTGTGCCTCTCCCTTTCAGCAGATGGTACCCAGCAGCTTTCAAAAGGCACCGTGCCAATAGCACGCACGCACCCCAGCAGTGAGGAGGCGGCCAGGCTTTTCAGCACCACTGCTAAGATCTGCCCCAGGCCTGCTGTCCTCCAGGATGCCCACTCTGCTTGGCAGGGGCTGGTGCTGGGCGGCCGTCCACACCCGAGTTTCATCTCAGCACCTGCCGAAGCCCCTTCCCCTCGGTCCGACACACAGTGGGATGTTCCTGCACTTCCCTCGTCGGCTGAGGCTCTTTCAGTCTCCCAGCCTACGGGCCGCTCACCCAGCCAGGATGAGAGATGATCTGCCTAGTGGACCTTTCTCTCTCTTAAGATAGACTGATGGACGGGTGTCCTTAGTTTGAATCGCCATTAGGCAAGGCCACTTGGAGCCTCAACCTCCGGCGTGTGCACTGACTCCGGGCAGGCTCACTGGGCGAGGCTGGCATGTGTCCACCCTGGGGAACCTTTACTAGTGGAGGCCCAGGGGCACAGCTCCAGTGGGACACCCATGGGGTGACCGTGAGTTGAAGCCCGTTCTAGGGCAGCTGGTTTGTTTTCATCTTGTTTAAGACTTGGACAAGAAATAGCTCGCTACCAGCCCCACTGCCCCAAAGCTTCTGACCCAAGAACAAATCAGCAATCGGGCCACCAGCCAGGTGTGGCAGTTCAGCAGGTGGAGGTCCTACCTTTGAGCTACCTGAGGGTCCTGTGACAAGCCTGGGAGCCCTTCCCTGGGAGCCACCTGGAGTTCCATTTTATAGTTACCTGGGGTCCCACCTCTATGTACCTGGAAATCCACCTGTGAGCCACCTGGGGACACAGCCCTCTCGCTCCTGTGGCAATCAGCAAGTGAGAGACAACTTCAGAGACTGCTTGTTTCAGGGAGTGGACGTCTCGGGAAATACAACATCCTGGTTCCTCCTTCCTTCAGCTTCCTCCCTGCCCCCACCTCAGACAGCCCTCTGCCCCACCCCATGCACCTGACCACAGCACCGTGACCATGTGGCACAGGCAGGAAGTGGGAGAGGCCAGCCTCCAGAATCCCGCTGTCATCCCTACTCTAACTCCCCACCCCCAGACAGCCTGGCCCCAAGGGAAGAAAGGAGATGAGGGAGCTGCCTGGGTCTCCCAAAGGCGACAGACCGGGGTGGGGTGGGGTGTGTTCTCCTGGATCCCGACTGGACCACACGTAAGTCAAGGCTGAGGTCAGAAAGCACAGTGGGCTTCCTGGGCTGTCACCTTGATAGGAACAGATGGCCAGCTCTTTCTTCCACAGGCCTGCCAGTCAGCTCAAACGCAGACCTCAGGGTGACCCGCTGAGCACGTGCAGTTCATTTCTTCAGTCACATAGGATGTTGGTCAGAGGCCACGCGTCCTCTTCCAAAGAAATTGACTCATAAGCTGTCAACAAGGGCCTCCACCACCGGCAGCACTTCCTCCCTCTGCCAAACGGACCATGCTCCTGGCGGAACCTGCGTCACCCAAATCTCAAACACCCACAGGGTCCCCAGGGTGGACAGGCTCCAAGGAGTTCCAGCCTGCAAAGGGCTAAAGACAGAAGGCTGGCCATCTCCTCCCCACAGCAAGCCCGCGTGGACGGCCGCAGACTGAGGGCCAGATGGAAGATGACCCCACCACCACCCCAAGCTGGATCAGACGTCCAACAAGGGCAGCAGCCAGAGGCCTGGCCTCCCAAACGCCCAGAGGTGCTCCCTTGCCCTGGGGTCCTTGTCTCCATTGCCCCCATGACCAGGTGAGCATCAGGCCAGGGGTCAGGACACGCGGGCAGCCTCAGGCACATCCCTTCAAAGTACAGTTTGGGCGTTCCAGGAGCCCTGGTGACACGGGGTGAGGTGTTGGCCTGCCAAGCACCGGTCAGTGGTTCCGACCCGTGAGCTGCTCTGTGGGAGAAAGATGAGGCTGTCTGCCCCGTGAAGACCTGCAGCCTTGGAGCCTCGGGAGCCAACGTGCCCTGTCCTGCATGGTTATTCTGGGTTGGAATCAATCTGAGGGCAGGGGGTACTGACGAGAAAGGCTGGGGGTTCAAGTCTACTAGAAAGGCGTGGCCATCTCCCGCAAGGTCGCAGCCACAGAACCCCGAGGAGCAGCCCAGCCCTGCCCCAACACAAGTGGGAGGGGACTTAAGGAGCCCCTGCTTTTTGTTGGCTTGCTTGAAACGAAGCAGAACCTGCCTTCCGCTCCCTTCCCGTGACCCGGCCGGGCCACCATCAAAGCTTCTGCTGCCCTTGCCATCAGACTCAGAGCTGGACCCTCCCCAGCACCATCCCTGTCATGCCAAACGCATGAGTGATCCTCCCAGCCCCCTCTGTAGCCACGCATACACCCCACCCCCACCCCACCCCACCAGTAAGACGGCCCGGAACTCAAGCCTGTTCAGAGGCCTCGCCTTACAGCACAAACACCACACGCAGACACTGGGATCAACAGCGCATGGGTTGGTGCTGCCATCACCCTCCAGGACTCTGCACCTCAGTTTTCAGCCAAACAACCGGCAGGTCTGGAAGGGAACCTCAGTGAGGTGTGCACACACCTTAGGACACACAACCCTCTGAGATCCGAGAGCCAGCCTGTCCCCAGGACATAGGAGAGTGGGGAGGGAAGGAGGCAGGGCACACGGGGACGGAGCAGACTCGGCTCTACCTCCGGGGACTACAATCAACCAGATGAAACAAAACAGCGGGCACCGACCAACAAACACGGAACCAGCTGCATTCTGCTCGGGAGCCCCAAGCCAAACCCACCACCCACGAGTCCAGGCTGACTCCGGTGGACTGTCCCTGTGGGTCTGAGAATTGAAAGCCAGGCCCGTCTTGAACTGCCGGCCTTGTGGATTGCAGACCAATGGGTAACCACCAAGCCGCAGGGATCCCTGCTCTGCAGAGCTTCGCCAGGTGCACAAGAAGAAAGGTCAAAGGGAAATAGTAAGTTTCCGTGTCTCGCTTCAGCAGGTGGCCATAGACACTCAGCCTTCCTGCTGTCCTGTCGCTGTCCCTCTGTCTCCCTCGCTGCCATCATGGCCTGGCAGGGCATGGCACAGCTGCCCCTGTGGGTTTCTGAGATGAGTTCAAATCCCTGACCTGTGGTAACCACTCGGCCACCAGGCTCCTGTTGCGTGTGATGTCGGAACGTCCAAGGGGCCGTGGTGGCCCTGTGGCTGCCGTTCCACCCCACCGGCTGCTCTACAGAAGAAAGACCGGCTCTCCTCCTCCATGGCCTTCCTCTGTTCACCTCTGAATTGTGTCTTTAGTAGTTACATAATGTCCAATCAACGAGGCTATTGAGAATGAGGGGGTGGAGTCTAGCCTGTCAACTGAGTCACGGCCTAATGGCTCCTTGTGGGCATGTCCTTCTCAAGAGAATTCTGGGAACTTCCTCTCCCTCTCACCTTCCTATTGAGGAGCCACGCTTAGAGAGCTGGAGGTGCTGAGATGCTTCCCCCACATTGGATCGACAAGACTTTTCAGCCACCAGTCTGTGATCTTTCTGTACTCAATGTCATTACATGAGTCCAAAGAGGACTTTACAGACTGGTATCAGACATATGGGCTAATATCGGACTTACAGACTTGATCTGGACTGGCTAGGATGTTTTCTCAATATACAACTTCTCTTCCATAGCAAGCTCTTTCCTACACACGAGTGTCTCTGGGCTTGTTTCTAAAGTCCACCCAGTCTAACACAGGGGGCCCACGGCAAGAAGGCCCGGCCACAGTACCCAGGGACGTGATCCTGGTTTGTGATGTGCATGGGGCCACAGGGAGTCACGCCAAGACCAATTGCAAGACCATAGGCTCAGCCGCCCAACAGGACACGGTAGAACTGCCCCACACCTGTCATGCTTCTGCAAGCAGAGGGTCAGTTCTACCTCCCCCAGGGCACCTGGGGGTTCACCACCTACCTCCAGTTAGAAGTGAGGCGCTTCACCCACTGCACCACTAGGGGTCCAAACCGACTGGCCCACCCACTGCCAGCAAGTTGATCCCAACTCACAGCAACCCTGCAAGGGGCAGAACTGCCCCCCCGGGGGGTCCTCAGGATCATCTCTAAGGGAAAGGGCAGGTGGTCAACTCGAGCTATGGCCTTTCCGTTAGCAGTCTAGCATTCAACCTGCTATGGCACCAGGGCCCCTAAGAGTCGCTCACTGCCATCAAGTTGACTCTAACTCACAGGGACCCTGGAGAGCAGGTAGAACTGCCCTGTGGGTTCACGAGCCTGCCACTCTTTACAGCAGTGGAAAGCCTCGTCTCTCTCCTGAGGAGTGGCTGGTGGTTCAGAAGTCGGTACCGACCTTGCCACCAGGGCTCCCTGCAGGGAGTCAGCAGATGCTAAATGGAATCCCTTCTGAGTGGGGTTTTCAAAAGATCTTCACAGACACCCAGGGAAATGGTTCCTTGGGCACCCATGGGCGACATCAATCCAGGGCTCACCCAGAGCCCTGGACTGTGCATGGGAATGTATACCTGTGTTGGGTAACACCACCCACAGGGGGGCCTTGGCAGCCCAGGGAGAGTAAGACACTGCAGGCTCCCTTCCCCAGACAAGGATTCAGGGAGCCTCTCCTTCCTGAGTCAACCCCCAGGAGACAGGGGTGAGGCTTCCAGAGACAGGGGTGGGGCCTCCAGAGATGGAGCGGGGTCTCAGGAGGCAGCGAACTCTTGTTCTACTCTCTAGGGTGGGGCCCTATAATCCAGCATTTCGTCACCAAAGGCCAAGCCATTGTCTGAAAGTCCCGCACAGACCCTATATGTCACTCACAGGCCCTGTAAGTACCTTACTCATCAAAAAAGCAAGCTTGTGGCCATGGAGCTGATGCTGACTCACAGTGACCCTGTGGGAGGGGGTGAACCGCCCCTGTGGGCTTCTGAGACTGTAAGAGTATGTGCTTCCAGCCTCCATCACCTTGGTGCAGGTGCCAGGAAGGGAAAGGTAAATGGGCACCCATGGGTTGTGGTACTTGCTGAGCCTAGGGGTGTGTGCCAGGCTCACCGGGAAAGCTGGCACATCCTGTCCACCCAGAAGGACCACTGGAAGAAAGGCCAGGTGATCTGTTCCTGCCAGCGAGGGCCCCTCAAGCCTGTGCAGCCCAGCTCTGCTCCCCGACCTGGTAGGGTTGCGCCCCATGGGGTACGGGTGGACATGACAGCCACTGCCGCTACCTGTGCCTGTTGTGATTCTCACAGGAGGGGGGCGTACTCATAGAAAAGCCTTCCCACTAAAGGCTGGAGTCTCTGCAAGAGCTTCAGTCAAGGCCCACCCCACAGCCTCACAGTCAAGGCCAACCCCATTTAAGTAGGTCCTGCTGCTCTCCCTGCGCCCCATAGGCCCCTCTCTCCTACTGAGTCCTCTGCCCCTCCACCCCACATATACA
The DNA here is from genome assembly GCF_050624435.1 of Tenrec ecaudatus. Lineage (NCBI taxonomy): Eukaryota > Metazoa > Chordata > Mammalia > Afrosoricida > Tenrecidae > Tenrec > Tenrec ecaudatus. Next base: position 3,766,814 of record NC_134539.1, on the reverse strand, counting down.
CAGACCCTCTTTAAAGGCGAGCAGCTAGCCCCACCTCTGGGTCTTAGAAAAGAATGCTCAGTTTGCAATGAGAAAGGTAGTCAAAGAGGACTGACAATAAGATGCTTCTCATCAGAATGGACAAGTCTGGTGGCATAGTGGCTACGCGTCGGGCTGCTGACCCCAAAGTCAGCAGTTCGAAACCACCAGCAGCTCCGTGGGGGAGAAAGACGAGGCTTTCTACTTCCATAAAGAGTTACGGCCTCCGAAACGCACAGGGGCAGTTCTACCCTGTCCTATAGGGTCACTACGAGCGGCAACAACTTGACAGCAGTGCGTTTGAGCAAGACTAGGCTTGGGTAGCTGAGGGGTAAGGGCCGGCGGATCCGAGAGGTGGAGAGTCGTAAAAACACCCTCTTCCTCAGTCAGAAGGTGAACACGCTGGAGCTCACGGCGGCCTGAGGCCACTCCAGTCCTGGTGACTCCGTGTAGGTGAGCAGGGCCAAAGAGGAATTTCAGGCCGTGGCCCCTCAAACAGGTGGCCAGGCCCGTGGCACCGCTGGGGGGAGGGCACCCCAACCTGCACCCTGTGAGTTAGTGGCCACACACACGAACAGTGTCACTCCCAGGACCTCCAAGAAGGCCTTGATAATACACACAGGGGACCAGTCACCAAAATCAGGGTGTTCTCATACCCGAGGGGAGGGTCCTGAAGCTGGGCAGGGAGCAGGAGATGTGGGAAAGGTGATAGTTTCCACCTGGTCGCTGCTGTTGGTTGCCTGGAGTCAGTGCTGACTCGCAGAGACCCAGTGCACGGGGGCAGAGAGACCCAGTGCACGGCGGCAGGAGCACCGTGCGGGCCTGTGCCATCCGCACAATTGTGCCCGTAGCTGCAGCTGCTGCTGTCACTGTAAATCAGGCACTTATTTCTATGTGCCTTTTACTCTAAAATGTTAATTAAAAAATTTTTTTAAACCCTAAATGAATGTCAGCAGACAAGGTGAGCACCGGGCATTGTTGAAAGTGCTCCCAGCCTTGGAGCTCGTGTAACTCCCGTCCCGCCTGCATACCAAACCCTGGAAGACAGCAGAGCCGCCCTCATAGGGCTCCCGGCGGGCAGCTTTACAGAAGCAGACAGCCGCGTCTTTCTCCTGCACAGCAGCTGGGAGGCTAGAACCACTGACCTGATGGTTGGTAGCCACGCAGCACCACCTGGGTTCACCCCGAGAGGCGGGTATTTGCACCGTCAGAGGCCCCGTGGTCAGCTGCAGCCGTGCCTAGAGACACCCAGCCGCTCCAGCCCCACACAGTTCCCTCAGTCACGAGCCGCTGCACAGGGCTGGTGCTCATGTTACTGTCCACCTGTGCTCCTAAGCACGTGAGCACGCTATCACGTGTCCAGCATGGCACCACCTTGCCGGCAGAAGCTGCCACCTCAAGTAGCAGTGGGTGGCCTTTGTCCTAAACCCTCCCTGTGCCACCCAGAATGTTCCCATGAGGGCTCGCATCCCCGTGCCACTGCTATTTCCAGAAAGAGCTGTGTATACCCATGTCAGACATTTCTGCTCCTCGGCCTCCCATTAAGGGCATTCTACTCCCATAACAACATTCTGTTCCCGGCACTGACTCCACTGCAGTGAGCATGGGTTTGGTTTCTAGCTTCTCGTGAGAGGGGCAAGCAGCTTGCGAATGGAGGTTAAGCCAAAGGCTGGTGGGTCTTACCCAGGAAGAAAGGCCTGGCTAACTGTGTCCACAAAGCTCACAGCTGAGAAAATCCTGGTGGGGCAGTCCCATTCTGTGCCACAAGGGGACGCCCTTGACGCAAGGAGACCGCTTCTAGCATGCTCATCTTTGCTGTGCACCGGGGTATGGTCTGGGTCTCCGAATCCCCCCACCCAAGGCCCTGAAGATCATACAAACGCAGGTAGCGTTCCGAACAGAGGGTTGCCACTGACTTACTCCAAGAGAGATTAAGGCAGACGGAAGAAGAACCATGCGATTGAATTGTGGTGCAGGCGAAGAATATTGGAAGCACCACAGACTGCCAAAAAGAACGAGTCAATCAGTCTCGGAAGAAGTGCGGCCAGAACGCTCCTTAGAGGCAAGGGTGGCGAGGCTTGGTCCCACGTGGTTTGGACGTGTTGTCGGGAGAGACCAGGCCCTGGAGGACATCCTGCTTGGCAAAGGAGAGGGGCAGCGACAAAAAGGAAGGCCCTCAACGACACGATGGACTCCGTGGCTGCAACCGTGGCTCTGGGCGGGCGCAGTTTTATTCTTTTATTCCTGGGGCGCTGTGATCGGTATCTCTACTGACTCAATGGCACCTGAGACAACAACAAAGGCAGGGGCCTGGGGCAGTCTTCCCTCAGCAGAAGTCCCCACTGGAGGGAGGGAGAAGGGCAGGAGGGAGGCAGTGAGAACCACAAGCGGGTGGAGCAGCCACGTGGGCTTGGGTTCTGGCAGCCAGGGCACACCCCACCACGCTGGCCTGGATGCTGACTCGTTCTCCGTCCCAAAGCCCCAAGGGTTTACTCTTTTACTTTAAACCAGCAGCCTCCCTGCTGTCCCGAGAAGCCTGCTGGGCAGAGGTCAGCAGCCCAGGCCTGCTAATGCTAATCCGTCCCCTTGAGACAGTCCAGCAGGCTCCCCCCACCCCTCACCCACTTCCCCTGCTCCCAAGCCAATCTCCAAGGACTCCTTAAAGAGCAGAAAAGCCTCCCAAGCAACAGAGGGAGGCAAGAGCTGCCTCCACACCCGGGTGCTGCTGCCCCTGCAGGGCTCCCTCGCAGACCCTAACTCACAGCGACTGCTGACTGTCCAGGTGCAGACAGCAAAGCTTTCCTGCCACGAGGCCGCTGGGTGGGTTTGAAACACCAACCTTTGGGTTAGCGGCCAAGCACCTGCCTAACTGTGTGTGCAAGCAGGGTCCATAGAAGACATTTACACACCCCACTGCCAGCAAGTCCATCCGGCTCACAGCGACTCTACAGGATGGAGGAGAATGCCACACACACACACACACACACACACACACAACCACCACCACCACCACCACCACCACCACCACCCCCACTGCCAGCAAGTCCATCCGGCTCACAGCGACTCTACAGGACGGAGGAGAATGCCTGCCACACACACACACACACACACACCCCACCCCCGCAAAGTTCCTGAGGCTGTATCCTATTGGGGTGCAGAGAGCCAGGCCTTTTCTCCCGTAGACACACTGGGGGACAAGGGGGTGGGACTCAGACCACCATGCTTTCAAGGCACAGTTGAGCGCTTAATTGTGGTGCTACCGGGGCCCTTGGACACAAGGACTCAGCGATGCTCCCCAATCCAAGTGTGTACAGATGCATCAAGATGTGTGTACTAAAAGGTTCACAGCCCCAACGGTCTGTGCAGGGTCAAGTACCCATTGACCTGGGTGGGAGGGTGGGGAAGAGAGGAGAAAAAAAGAGGAGCTGATATCAAGGGCTTAAGTAAAACATGTTTTGGAAATGACGATGGCAACAAATGTACAAGTGTGCTTGATACAACTGTTGCACAGGATGTTGTAAGAGCCCCCAATAAAATGGTTTTTCTTTTTAAAAAGTTACTTTTCTAAACATGGCAGAGCCAGGCCACCCACTGGACTCAAGGCACAACTGAAACCAGGCTGCTGTCTCTGGAGGGTGGGAGATGGAAGAGGCGGATACGGGTCTGGGCATATTCTGGACCGCTCCTCCTCCTCGTGGATCATGGATGTGCCTTTGAAATGCTGCTACACATTCCATCCAAAGTCTTGGTGACAGTGCAGGACTCCCCCCAGAGCCCTGGTACTGCCTGGAGGCAGCGGCCCCACAGGGATTGCTTCTGGCCCTGGCAGCCAGTCCGCCCCTCCCTCATTCCTGGGATTCTCTCCAGATGGACCCTCCCCTTCACACCCCACACCTCCATCTCCCCTCCCCTCCGTACATGCACCTGAGCAGGGATCCACCATCCCAGAGCCTTCAATATTGACCCCAGGCTACACTTTCTCTTTACAGCCAGTTAGAACAATTAAAGGGGAGGGGGAAAAAAACAACCCTATTTCAAAACCTGTAGTCTTTTTTTTTTTTAAACACCCCTGCCACCCCTGAGGGGGCTGGGGGGGGGGGGAGAAAAACCACCACCAGAACTTACTTTTACTGAGGTCTAGCCTCAGTCCAAGGGTGGCTGGGCTGGCAAATCAGACGCAACACGGGCAGGCATGGGGTGGGGGTGGGATGGGAAAGGGCCGGCTTACAATGCACTGCTCCTCTGTGTATCTTTCTGCCCACGTGACTGGGGGGGAGCTGTCCCACAGAGAGCCCTGGTGGCGCTGACGAGTAATGTTGGACTGTTTCAAACCAGCAGCAGTTCAAACCCGCTAGCAGCTTGCAAGGAGGAAGATGAGGCTGGCAGCTCCAGTACAGACTTACAGTCTTAGAAACCCTGTATAGGGTGGAGACGAGCCAGAGTCCGCTGGCTGGCAGTGTTCGGTTTGTTCATTTTTCATTGCCTTGTGGAAACAGATCCGCAGGTGTCTCCCCTGGAGAGGCTGCGGGTTCCAACCACTGACCTTGAGGTCAGCGGTTAAGGGACCCCCATGGCGACACCAGGCTCCTTTGAACTGCACTTTAAGCCCTGCAGGCGTGGTGGGTGAGTATTGGGCCACAAGGTCCGCAGTTTGAAACCACCGCAGCTCCACGGGAAAGGAGGCGACTGTCTGCCTTGTAAAGAGTCTCCAAACCCCACAGGGCAGTTCTGCTCAGCCGATAGGGTGGCCACGAGCTGGCCATGGTTTTTAAAAGAACATCTCATCCTGCTGATTCCGACTCAGCACCCCCACAGGGCAGGGTAGAGCAGATCTTTAGGGAATGCTGGGAATTCCACCCCCACCCCACGTGGGGCGCGCCCCACTGGGTTCAAGCTACAAACCTTTCTTTCCATTATCAGAGGGGCGCTTTTAACTAGCGCCTCCCCTGCGTCTCTATCATCCACTGCAGCTGAGTCGGTTGCGAGACAGGGAGTGCGTCTCTACCTGGTTTTCTTTCACAGCCAATTATCTTTCTCACTAGGAGCTGGTGGGTCTGAACCGCCGACCTCGTGTTTCCTCAGTGCAACACTTATCCCCCAGGGCCACCAGGGTTCCTTGTGAACCTTTTACAGGAATCCAGTTAGGTGTGTGAGTTCCGTGTCCATTTTTCAAACAAACCCGTTCAAGAAGTAGCCACAAGTTTAGAGAGAAGATGGGATGGAAGAGTACCACTCTGCTTAGCAACGACTTGCCCCCCCCCCCCCCAGATTTCAGAGCCCCATCAGCCTAGGAATAAAGCTATGAATTACAGACCTGGAGGCAAGCCCCTCACGGCGCTGAACGCTCGCAGACCTGGCGCGGGGGTGGGGGGCTGCACACAGCAATTCATTAATCAGGCCGAGGGGAGCCTGAGCCAGGTGCAGAGCTCCAGCGCTGGGGACCGCCAACTCCACCGCTAGGTGCCACCTCCCCCACCCCCGCCCTCCGTAGCACGAGGCCTGCTGACCGGAGGATCGCACCATGCACAGAAGCCTCTGAAAGTTCTGGGCCAGACCCCACCGGTCCCGCCGAGCCCCCAGCCGCCCCCGCCCCCATGGCCGGGGCCATCTGGGTCCGCTCAGGGCGCCTCTAGGCCACCTGCAGCGCTAAGACTCGGGGACGGAGGGGCCCTGACCCCACTCGCGTCTGCGCCACGGTGACGCGAACTTGCAGGGAGTTGGCGGCGAGCCTTCGGGCGGCCCCAGCACCCAGGGCGGCGCGCCCGCGCCCGCAGGCCCGCACTGCCCGCTGCTCCGCCCCGCGCCGAGCCCCCTCTTGGCCTCCCTCCCGGGCCACCCCGGGACCGCCGCGCGCTGAGCCCCGGCCGGGCACCGGTCCGCGGGGAGAGCGTTGGACTCCGCACCCAGGGCCCCGCGGGGAAGAGCGCCCGCGCGCGCGCCCACTCACCTCCGGCCGCCGATCCAACCTGTGCGGTCCGCCTCCCGCTCGGCTCTCCACTGTCCCGGGAGCGGGCGGAGGCGGGGCCAGGCGGGAGGGGCGGGGCCAAACGAGGAGAGGGCGGGTCGGAGGCGGGGCCTCGGCCGCAGCGCCAGACACGAACCCAAGAGCGCACGGGCCCTGGGGCGCGCCACCCAGCAGAGTGCGGCGTTCCCCAGGCCGCCTGGAAAACGAGTCTCCTGCAGCTCCGGGAGCAACAGGCGGACATTCCAGCCTGCGGAGCGCTCCGGCGGCCCCCCGGCAAACCCCCCCAACCCTGCCCGCTCCCGGAGGCGCGCCTTTGTATGCGCCTGCGCGCTGCCCTACTTCCCAAGGGGGGCGGGGGACGTCGCCCGGCTGGCGCCGCTGGGACCCGGCGCGCCTCCCGCGCACGTGGGCGCACTTTTTTCCGGGGTGATGCCTGCGTCACTCGCTTTAGTCCCCTCGGCGGGTTTGGCGCACCCCCGCTGTCCCCTCCCTCCAGGCTACCGAGACCGCGCCCCCTGCACTTTAGGGTGCCTTTCTGGTCCTGGGGAGGGGGGTCCTGCAGGTGCGACCACCCCACCCCCCACCCTACCCCTGGTGGCCAAAACCCTGGGGCTAGAACCAGGAGCGCACGCTAGAGGACAGAGGGTGAGTGTGGGCCTTGGGGTGGGAGCCTGCCCTGGACCTAGCTGGGCGGCCAGACTTGAGTTGCGAAGATGGTTTCAGAGAACAGGAAGCTTGGGGGTAAAATGACAAACCTTACTAAAATAATATTTCAAACAAGATGGAGTGTTTGGTACTCAGCAGTTGTCTGGGTGAAAAAATTTGCTCCTAAGCCCAACCTCCGCGGTGGTGGAGTTGAGTCTGCTCACCCCTCTGCGATAACTCTTTAGGGAGCAGTCTAGGGGGGAGGTCTCCTTCCAGAGCCCAAGGCATTGGAATACCTGACCTTGTGCTTGACCAGGGCTCCTTAACATCGATCTCTAAAACAAAACTCTCTACCGTTGAATCCGTACAGACTCCTATTGGACAGGGTAGAACTGAGTTTCTGGGACTAACTGTAAAGCCTTAACTTTCTCCCTCAGAGAAAGGGCTGCTGCCCTTGCCTTTAGCGGCCTAAGGAGTTAGCTCCCGCCACCAGGGGCTCCCTTCCTTAACTGGCCATTATGAATTAATAGTAATGTCTCAATATGGGTGTGTTAATAAGATTGTTGCAAAGGAACGGGAGTATTACTTGGAGGGGAAGAAAATTAAAGCTGGTTTTTACACAATTTCCCGGTCATCCTAAAACTGCGCCAGAAAATGAGCCACTTGACTGACTCCGGGAGTTTCCGCCATGCTTTTTTATCAGAGAGCATTCCGTGGCTGGTAGATTCCACGTGGATCACCAGGCCTTTCTGGGGAAGCGGAAAATGGGTGGATGCCGGATGAATGCACTCCAGGGTGGTCATGGAGATTTTAAAAAACAAAGGTTCCTTGTTCCTGTCATTCTCAGGTGCTGTAAGGACGGAAGGAGGGAGGTCGGTGATGCCAGAGTCAACAGAAATCATGGCTGTGTGTGAGAAACAGAGACAGAAAAAGGAACAAGCCTTGGCTGAGGGGGGAGCCTTCCACAGAGAGAAGGTAACCTGGAGGGCAGCTGAGAGGACCCGGGACTCCCCATGGAGGGACCCTCTAATGAAGGCCAGCCCTTGAAGGCTCTGGAATTTACCACGAAAAGAGGCTCTGTGGGTCACCCTTGCCCGAGGCATTCAGCCGGAAGGAGCCTTTTTCCAGGGAACTCTGGTTCTGGGCACAACCCTGCTCTGGGACCACACCTGAGCACCTGGCCTACTGCCCGTGACTCTGCCCCCAAACAGCTCTGGCCTCCTGGTTCTTGACAAGGGGTTGGCCCACCAGTCTGCTTTGCCACCACCTACACCCCAGAGGCCATACTCCAAACTTGCTGCCATCAAGCCGACCATGCAGGACAGGGGAGAGCTGTCCTGTAGGGTTTCTGAGACTGTGACTCTTCATGGGAGGAGAAAGCCGCCTCTTTGTCCCCAGGAGCAGGTGGTGGTTTTTGAACTACTGACCTTTAGCAGCACAGCGCCCAATGCGCTATAGCAGCAGAGCTCTGGTTTCACCAGGTGGCCTGCCACTCCCTCAGGAGCACTGCAGAGCGAAGGAAATACGTTTAAAAGCATCCCGTGGTTGGACACCCCCAGAAGACACTGAGGTGCTGATGAGGCCCACTGCCTGTGAGTCCTCAGTTCTAATGCCCAGTGACCCTGGAGGACAGAATAGAAGCCCCTGTTCTGGAAGCAGACAGCCTCATCTTTCTTCCTGGGAGTGGCTGGTGGGTTCCAGCCACCAACCTTTCCGTTAGCAGCCACTTGCTGTGCCCACAGGGATCTGTGGAAGGAAAAGTGGCCCACTGTATTTTGACCCACAGCAGGATGGGCCCACACACTGATTCCGGCTCCCAGTGACCCTACAGGACACAATAGAACTGCCCCTGTGCATTTCCAAGACTGTGACTCGTTGCAGGAGTAGAAAACCTCTTCTGCAGAGCAGGGGATGGCCTTGAACTGCTGACTGTGGTTAGCGGCCCAGGTCGGAACAGCTCCGTCTCCAGGGCTCCTTGCTTTAGTCGGTTTCAAATGGAAGGGAGGGAGGTCTTGCTGAGGGGTCACTAGGAAAAGGACAGCAGTGATGGTGGCCCAGCAAGTGATGGAGGTCACCAGTGTCACTGACTTGTACAGGGGGAAAGTACTCCATTGGCAAATGTTTTGTTAGCGCGCGCGCGTTTACAAAGTAAGGGAGCGTCAGCCTGAGGCCTGCACGAGTAAATATTATGCTCTGGAGGGACACCACCACCACCCCCCCCCCCCCCCCCGCACAGGAGTGGCGCACTGAGGTGTGAGCCGGCCTTATTCAGAATGAACAATTTTCGTTGTCTCATTGTCGCCATCATAAAATATGTATGGGACATTCAGAAGGCCGGTGGCCGTCTCCTAGGATCCTAAGTGGCGGGATTAGGTGTACAACCTGTGCCGGCAGACCCACTATTTTTAGAATGCTCCCTTGTTGAGCAGTATTTTTTGAGAGCTTCCTGTGCTCCCAACACTGGGTTAGGCTTTGTAAAGGACAAAGCAAGCCAAGCTGATTCCAACTCACGGTGCCCCTGCGTATGTCAGGGGGCACGGAGTTCCACACTGTTCCATGGTTGTCATGGTTATCAAACAGCTCCCCAGGCCGTTCTTCCTTGGCTCAAACCCACTTTAAATACCTTCAGGTTCAAAACCCCACTGTGAGGGGAGGTCCATTCCAATGGAAAGCAAGCCTAGAGGGCAGAGTAGAACGGCCCCTCTGGGGTCCCGAGGTTGTAAACCTTTGTGGGAAAAGAGAACTCAATCCTGACCCACAGCTACCCTGGAGGGCAGAGTAGAACTGCCCCAGTGGGTTTCTGAGACTTTAAATCATCTTTTTTAAAAAAACAAAAAACTTTAAATCTTTATAGGAGTAGCAAGCCACATCCTTCTCCCACAGAGAATCTGACTGATTTACTTAGCCTTGTAGTTAACAGCTAACAGTGCACCCCCACTAAATCGCCAGAGCTCCTTGTCTAGAGGGTTAAAAATGCTGACCTCCAAAAGTCACCTTCCCACACCGGGAGTCGAACCCAGGCCGCCTGGGTGAAAACCAGGAATCCTAACCACTAGACCATGTGGGAACCCTGGAGCTATTAGACCAAAAATCAGACCTACTGCTACCAATTCCTTTCTGGCTCATAGCAACCCCTAAAGGACCAACTAGAACTGCCCCTTGGGGTTTCTGAGGATGCAGAACCTGCTCAGGGAGGGACTCGCCGCTGGACGGTGAGCAGCCTGGCTCTCGCACCAGTGTGCCGCCAGGCTCCTTTAGGGGCCACAGGTCTGTGCCGCCTGGCGACCTCTGACATGAGTTTCGGCCACGAGGATTCCTTTTGTTTATTTACAAGCTCAGACAGATGTCAATCTACGTGGCCCTCTGGAATGCCTTTGCATCTCTGCGGAATCAGTGAGGGCAGGAACTGGAGGTGAGGTTCCTGGGCGCTTCCTCAGGACAGTGACCAGGTCAGTTTTCTGTCCCTACTCCTGTGACTTCCCTCTCTCCTCTCCCCGCTCGGCCTTACTGGCCTGCTCCTGTCTGCCTCGGGACACCTGTGCCTGCCGTGGTTTCTGTCTCTTGCCCCAGGACCCGTGTGGTTCCTCCAGTGCTCCCGCCACCTCCAGTGTTCACCTGTCACCTTCTCAGTGGGACCCCCTCCTCACCATGCTGTTGAAAGTTGGCGCTCCCCATCCCCATCAGCCGGCCCAGTTTCCCTCCTCTGATCTCTTTCTCAGAGTATATCCCTTGTGCCCATCTCTGGGAGGTGCAGACGGTTCACGGGCTCCGCTGCTGACCCCAGGACTGGAGGCTCAAGGCTCACATCCACCCCGAGGTGTCTCAGGAGAAAGACTTGGCAGCCACTGAAATCCCTGTGGAGCATAGGCTTGCCCTGACACACTGGGTGTCGGCATCAGTCAGGATCCATTCGCCACCCCCACCACCTCACCCACAGCCAAACAAGACTCCACCCTATTCACTAGCAGAGTACATTCATGCTCATCTCTCCAAGCCGCTGCCCAGACCCCACCCAGGCAGAGACAGAGGCTGCTCTCTTCTGTTCCCAGACCCCTGCCGTGTCCACTGGTATCTCCCCCACCCTGCCAGGCCCTCAAACAGTGCTCACAGCATATGTGCCTAGCGCTTAGTGGGTCACCCAAACCCACTGCCGTCAAATCGACGGCCTGCCCACAGCGACCCTGAAGGACAGGGAAGAGCTGCCCGTGGGTTTCCGAGTGGGAAGTAGTATTGTGTCACAATTAGGTCAATTAGCCCACACGTGACTTTAATCACAATTAGTAAGCCTTTATGAGCCGGCAATCGTGGGGCAGCGAGAGCCAAGTTCTCTTAAGACCCACAGAGCTCAAAGTGGGTGGTTTTTACACCAGGGAGAAAACGAGACATAGGGGGCAGGGTGGTGGTACGATGTGTGGAGGAAAGGGGAACTTGGATACAAAGGCAAAGGGGGCAGCAGATGGCCACCCAGTGTTGGGAAAGGGGAGACTTGGAGCAGGGGTTTAGACGCTTATCAGCAAAATTGAAACTAAACGGCAGGGTGAAGCAGCTCCGGCAGTGACAAGAGGAAGTACAGGATTTACAAATTGGTCTAACGTGGGTCAGTACAAATGGTTATACTCAGGTTAATTAACACAGTATGACTACATTGTTAAAATGGCTACATCTGCATCACCTGCTGCATCATAGCCACCTTGGGGCTCACTGTGGTGGGTAACCACAGAGGAAAGTCCCCATTGTTTTCCCAGGGAGCCGGGGGTTTTGAACTGTTGACCTTGCAGTGAGCAGCTCCACTCATCCCCACGGCTCCTTGGGGAACACAGGTGTTGAATTAAAGGATGAAGTAACCACGTGCAAACCTAAACTCAACCTGCTCCTGTGAGCCGCCCCAGAGGACAGGGCAGACGCCCATCGCGTTTCCAAGGCTGTTCACTTCGGAAGCAGATGGCCGAGTCTGCCTCCCTCGGAGCAGTTGGTGGGCTCGAACCTCTGATCTCTCCATTCTCACCGGAATACTTCATCACTGCGCCACCAACCCTCCTCAATCACAGTCAGGGGCTTGGTTGCTCCCGTTGCTACCATGAGTGGCTCACGTGAAGATTCAGTTGCCGGTTCATTTTCCAGCCAGGTCTCTTGAAAGCCGTTCGGGGAATCCTGTAGAGGTGCTGGCCGTGCAATGTGCCTGGAGAAGATCACCGTCTCGAGAGACAGTTTGTTTTTCCGGTTAGGTGGCTAGGGGCCACCAGGGTGATTCCGACCCCCGGTGGTGGCGGCGGCGGCAGCCCAGTGTGCCACAGAACCACGCTCTGCCTGGGCCTGTGCCGGCCTCACCATCGTCGCTGGTTGCAGCCACCGTGTCCGTCACTGCTCTGGTCCACTGACCCTTCCTTCCAACGAGCGTGCTGTCCTTCTCTGGGGACTGGCCTCTCCTGGTTACAAGGGTCACGTATGGCCAACACAGATGAACATTTCTAGAAACAAACCAACCTCGAGGGGGGGGGGGGGACAAACAAACAAAAACCCCGAATGTCCTTTTAACCAAAGAGAGAGGCCATCCAAGTCAGAACTGGAGACTTTTTCCTAGCCAGATCACACCCTGTCTGGTGGCCCTTGAGAGCCGGAACAAGACGTCTGTTCGCCGTGGGCACCAGGAAGGCCAGAGCGGCAGGGGGTACTTCACAAGGAATGAACTAGCAGCATGCCTTTCCTTGCTGGACTGCGCATCGGCGACTCGCTTGTAGTATGGTTCTCCTACCCCCCACACAGAGCTACTGCTCCATCAAAGGCCAGGATTCGCCCCGCTCCGTGCTACCTGGACGCACGCACCCGGCCCTGCTCACCAGAGAGGCTGGCTTCCTGTGGCCAGTGTGTCCAAGGAGGGCTCCCTAGCTCACCAGAGAGGCTGGCTTCCTGTGGGCAGTATGTCCAAGGAGGGCTCACTACGGTGGGGTGGTTCTTCCACACGACACACCAGCCAGCAGGACAGCAGCTAACCTCGGCAGTGATGGGTCAAGTGTGACAGTTCTTGTCGCTTGACTAGGAGGCCCTTGCGCGCGGTCACTGGGCCGTTGCAGCCCTCCTCTGCGTTCGAACGTCGGACCACGTGGAAGATGAGATACCACAGACATGTTGGCACGACCACGGGCGGCCAGAAGGGCAAACAGCTCTGTCTGGGAAGAAGTCCAGCCGCGGTGCCCCTTAGAAGCAGAGACGGCGAGACTCCGTCTCACCTACTTAGCACACATGACCAAGAGGCGCCGGTCCCTGGAAATGGATGCCATGTTGGGTGAAGTAGAGGAGCGGGGACAAAGAGGAAAGCCCTGCATGGAGGGACTGCTTGCCACAGTGAGCTCGGACACGACAGCGCAGTGGGTGGCCGTGAGTTGGACCTTCCCGGCTCCCCACAGCAGGGTGCTGAATGCATATCGGCAGCACTTCCAGAGTAAGGTGGACCAGGAAGAAAGGCCTGGCTTATCTGCTTCTGAGACCAAACAGGGTGACCGTGACTCCAGGGATAGGGTAGGGGACTCACTGGGCAACAACTAGGAGCAGGGGCAGCAACCGGGGCTGGGCTCTAGGCCTGCGCCGTCCCTCAGGCTCCCAGGTCAAACAGCAGCTGCACATGGTGGCATGCTGTGCATACAACTGAAGCCCAACCATGGCAAGCCCTGGGCAGCAATCACAGGGCCGGGCCAGAGCCACCAGCGAGAATGCGGTCTGATCCTGCCCTCTGTACCAGTCCCTGCGAGTCCCTCCCTGGCCCCGCCCTTCACCTGGAGCCATGGCCACACACCAAAGGCAGCAGCCGCATCTTCCCTGCAGGTCTCTGGGCTCGGTGGCAGTGGCATTGGCAGAACACGTTCAGCTGGCTCCTTTCTGATTTCCCGAGGCCCAAAGCAGATTCTTAAGCTTGGAAAGAGTGTAACTCTTGGCCTAGAGATGGACCATCCCTCTGGACCCGTCTGCAAAGCCCTCCCATTGGCCTTGAAGCAAGCCTTTACTCCCATCTCCTCTTGGACAACGCAGTGGTGGTGTTACACCTGTCTACTGGCTCCTGTCTTCGCGACTTCTTTCCAAAGGTGTTCTATCTGCCAGAGCTGTGCCCCACAGCCGTGAAAAACAAAACGCACCAACAAAACCCCCACTGCCTTCTGCCTGTTGCCAGCTCACGGAGACCCGATCTACGGGACAGAGGAGAGCGGCTCTTGTGAATCTTTGCAGGCAGGAGCAGAGAGACCCCTCTTTCTCCCACAGAGCGCCTGGTGGGTTTGAACTGCTGAACTCGCAGTCAACAGCCCGACCCCCAAACTCAGGAGGAGTCCTTCCTGGGGCTGGGCTCAGCTAACATGGAACCGAGGGGTGTATGCAGTGTGTGTGACACGTCACACACAGGTCTCCCGCATCCTCCTGGCCACCCTGTCCAGGTGACGGGAGGGATGCTCCTGTAGCCGCCTTTTACAGTGGAGGGACCCGAGATTGACCGACAGATACATGCTCACACCGTTCATACGCGGCAGGAATGGGGCCCACATCAGGCTTTCTGTTCCCAAACTGGGATGGAGTCAGTGAGGGTGAATGAGAATGGCAGGGTGGGGGTGGGTGAATGGGCAGCAGCGGGTCTGACACTGAGCTGGACGGGGCCTGTGGTAACTTGTTGGTCTCCTAAGGTGTGGATGAGTTGGTTCTGACTCACAGCGAACCTACCAACTTCAGAATGAACCCTGCCCGGTCCTGTGCCACCCTCGTCATCCTCACGATCGCTCCATGGGGGTAAGACCAGGCAGGTAGGTGGGCCCGGTGTGTGTGGTGTGTCAGACTGAGGTGGGCTGGGCATTGCTGTGAGGCGGGAGAAGGATCGGTGCATGTGAACTGGGCAAGAATATTGACTGTACCGTGGAGGGCGACGAGGACAGACCGATCTGTCTAAGGCCCGTGTGCTCCTGGGAGGCAAGGGTGGTGAGGCTTTGTCTGACGTCCGTTGGACATGTTGCCAGGCGTCATGCTTGAGTGGAGGGCAGTGGGAGAGGAGGCCCTCGATGAGATGGACGGACACGGTGGCTGCAGCGATGGGCTCAGGCGCAGGGACGTTTGAGAGGACGGTGCAGGGCGGGCAGTGCTTGGAGCTATTGTGTGTAGGTAGGGTGATTGGGGGTCTGAACCCCACTTGTTAGGCACCTCATGGCAGCCACCCCGGAGGACCTTGTGAGGGCGGCTTTGCAAACTGCCCATCCCTCTTACAGGCCTGCCTGCCCCGCCCACCACACCATCTGCTCTAGACCCACAGGCTGCGCCGCCCACCCCGTCACCCTGCCAACGACAAGACTTCCTGGGACTCCACTCACGCAGCCAAGCTTAGTCTGCCAAGAATTCCTGCCAGACCACAGTGTTGAGGCAAGGCTCAAGTGAGACAATGTAGCCCAGCACCCTGTGCTGTGTTACATTCTTACAGCATTTCATACAGCATTTCAGAGCCGGTGGAGCCCCTAATGTGGCACCTTTGATTTCTGGAAACTAGAAAGGACACATTTGTTACTCTACTTGCAAGGCCTTTGTAGCTCTTGTTTCAGTGAGTAAGCTATTAAATCTTGAACATGGGCAGGTCTTGTTTGTTTTTGGTCAGCTGACTGATAAGTATTTTTTAAGACGTATCTTAGGGGATAGGAGGCCTGGATGTGTGGTGATTGTGTGCATTGGGCTGCTAACCACAAGGTCAGCAGTTCGAAACCACCAGCAGCTCCAAGGGAGAAAGACGAGGCTTTCCCATCCTGTAAAGAGCTACAGTCTTGAAAACTCACAAGGGGCAGTTCTACCCTGTCCAACAGGTCACTATGTGTTGACATGGACTTGTTGGCAATGGATTTGGCTTTGGTTTAAGTGAAATTATGATATTAAATATCAGTTACAATTCCTGTTAAATCGTTTGCTGTTAGGTGCCATTGCGTCAGTTCTGACTCAAAGCAGCCCTATGTACATCAGAACAAGAGCCTGCCTGGTCCTGCCTGCGCCGTCCTCAAAGGTGGTCTCGCAGCCACGGTGTCCACCCATCTCGTTGAGGGCCTTCCTCTGCTTTGATGCCCCTCCACTTGACCAAACACCATGTCCTTCTCCAGGGACTGGTCTCTCCTGACAACATGCCCAAAGTACACGAGGCCAAGTCTCACTGTCCTTGCCTCTAAGGTCCATTCTGCCTGAACGTCCTTCAAGATAGATTTATGTCCCTCTCCCCAGAAGAATTCATTTCAGAGTACAACACTGAAGCTGCAGCTCTGGCAGAGGAACATGTCTGATCAGAGCACATGGGAGCAGATGAAGGGGGAGGAAGAGAGAGTGGAGCACATCCTGGCCCACCAAGCCTTGAGGATGATATTCCCACTCAGAGCAAGCCAATCCACAGAGAAGACCATATAGCCAGTCCCACTATGAGACACAACATCCCTCACTCACCCATAGCCCTACAGGGGACAACACTAGAGACACAGTGTGGGAATTGCACCCGATCTGATCCCACCACACCAAGGCGAAACACTAAGGACGTGTAGCAGAACAGCAAGGGGAACAGAGCAACGAAATCCCCAAGGAGTACCAAAATAAGACTTTGGGTTCAGGGCTTGGCACCCCATCAGACTTGACCAGAAAACACTCCTAAAGTCCTTGAACTAACTACAGGCTTTTCTTTTTGTTGTTGTTGTGTTGTGTGTTATTTTTGTTTCATTTTGTCATTGGCTTGTTGTTGCTGTTGTTTTGTTTTGTTGCTTTGTTTTGCTCTGTCTTGTTTTTGTGCATGTTATTATCTCCGCAGGTCTGTCTAAATAAGATAGGCTGGATGAACAATCTAGAGGAGAAAACAACAGGACCGACGGTTCACAGGGGACATGGGAGAGGGAGAGGTGGGGGGCAAGGAAGTGGTGTTAACAAACCCAGAGACAAGGGAACAACAAGTGATTCAAATCAGCGGTGAGGAGAGTGTAGGAGGCCTGGTAGGGCGTGACCAAGGGTAATGTAACCAAGAGGAATTTCTGAAACCCAAATGAAGACTGAACATGATAGTGGGACAAGAAGAAAGTAAAAGGAAATAGAAGAAAGAACTAGGAGGCAAAGGGCACTTATAGAGGTCTAAATAAAGGCATGTACATTTGTAAATATATTTATATTTGAGGATGGGGAAAGATCTATGTGTATCTATTTTTAGGTTTAGTATTAAGGTAGCAGATGACTTTGGGCCTCCACTCAAGTACTCCCTCGATGCAAGAACACTTTGTTCTATTAAACTGGCATTCCATGATGCTCATCTTCCCGACAGCATCGCTGAAGACAAAGTGGGCACATAAGCAAATGTAGTGAAGAAAGGTGATGGAGCCCACCTATCAAAAGATATAGCATCTGGGTCTTAAAGGCTTGAAGGTAAACAAGTGGCCATCTAGCTCAGGAGCAACAAAGCCCACATGGAAGAAGCACACCAGCCTGTGTGATCACCAGGTGTCAAAGGGATCAGGTATCAGGCGTCAAAGAACAAAGAAATCAAATTGTGAATGAGGGCGAGTGAGATTGGGGACACAAGACCCATCTGTAGGCAACTGAACATCCACTTACAGAAGGGTTGTGGGGAGGAGATGAGACACAGTGTAGCACCGATGAAACATACAACTTTCCCCTAGTTCCTAAATGCTTCCTCCCCCACTATCATGATCCCAGTTCTACCTTACAAATCCAGCTAGACCAGAGGATGGACACTGGTACAGACAGGAACTGGAAACAGGGAATCCAGGACAGATGATCCCTTCAGGACCAGTGCTGAGAGTGCTGATACCCGGAGGGTGGAGGGAAGGTGGGGTAGAAAAGGGGAACCGATAGCAAGGATCTACATATAACCCCCTCCCTGGGGGATGGACACAACAGAAAAATGGGTGAAGGGAGATGTCAGACAGTGTAAGACATGACAAAATAATAATAACATAAATTATCAAGGGTTTATGAGGGAGGGGTGAGTAGGGAGGGAGGGGGGAAATGAGCTCATACCAAGGGCTCATGCAGAAAGCAAATGTTTGAGAATGATGATGGCAACAAATGTACAAATGTGCTTGACACAATAGATGGATGAATGGATTGTGATAAGAGTTGTATGAGCCCCCAATAAAATGATTTTTAAAAAATATAAGTTCTTCTAGAAGTCCATGAGTCTTTCATATGTTTTTGCTAACAATAACATCCATTCTTCGTTGATCTTCCTCTTGTCCAGCTTACACACACACACACACACACACACACACACACACACAGATTGAAAATATCCTGGATTGGGTCAAAGCATGCCTTGCTCTCAAAGTGACAGCTTTGTTTTCCAACACCCTATAGCGCGGTCTTTGGTAGCAGATTTTCCCAGTGCGTTACAGCATTCAATCCCCTGACTGCTGCCCCCAGGGGCCTGGAGTGTGCTCCCAGGCAAAGGACTCCTTGACACCGTCACCGTCACCACGTTGCTCATGATGCTGCTTCTCGGTCCCGTGGAGAGGATTTCTGTCTGCTTTCCCCGGGGTTGTCATCCACACTGTCATCAGCCAGTGCTTCAAGTCTCTTTCATGCTCTGAAGGCAGGGTTGGGCCATCCGCATTGCTCAGGCTGGGCACGAGCCTCCTTCCGCTCCTGATGCCGCATCCATCTTCATGCAGTCCAGATGCTGGGAACGCTGGGATGGGTTGCTTAGCCTTCGGGTGGAGGATACCATTGTAGCGCACCTGTGTCCTGATTTGGAGCCACAGGACTGTCCCATGTTCTGTTCCAGTGACGACCTAACGGCCTTTGTGCATGGTTTTCATAAGTGCAGGGGAAGGTTCTGAAATCCCGAGTCCTCCCAGTGTTACCCACTGTTTATGATCCACACAGTGGGATCCCTTTGCATCGTCACACAACACAAACAAGAGAACCAATCACAGCTCAGATCCTTCTGGTAAGCGCTACTTGCAACCAAGATCTGACATCCACAATGACACCCCTCCCGCCCCGCCCTCTTCTGAATCTGCCCCAAACCTCTGGCAGCTCCCTGTCAGTGGACAGTTGGTTCCATTGCCAGACGATCCTCAGTAGCATTCTGCTGTGATCTAGCAATTCGACTCCTAACGAGACACCCCGAAATTGGCGAGGATGGGGCTCCCACAGCTACGGTCCCCAGTGCTCATTGCACATCATGCCCAGGACCTTGAAGGCACAAACAACACCAGTGTCCAGCAAGACTCGTGGCCAGCGGCAGGGGGTCCCTTCACTCACAGGAGTATCACTCCTCCATAAGAAACGCAACCCGCTCTAGTACATGCTAGGACATGGATGGAAATCCGAGAGCATTCATACTGGGCTAACAAGCCAAGCAAACGCAGCACTGATTGTGAGGAGGGCACCGGGCCAGTTGGTGCTGCCTTCTGTCACCCGTGGGTCGCTGTGAGTCGGAACTGACACCTAACCACAAGGCTAACGAGCCGGGCAGAGAGGAGCCCCACTGTGTGATCCACTGACAGAAATATCCGGAATAAGGAAACCAACCCCACGGCCACGGAGCCGATGCCAACGCACAGCGACCCGGGAGGACAGGGTGGAGCTGCCCCGTGGGCCTCCAAGACTATTCCTCTTTACAACAGTCGAAAGCCTCATCTTCCTCCTGAGGAGGGCTGTTGGTTTCGAACTGCCGGCCTTGCGGTTGGCAGCCCACGGGGTCTCTGCTCTTCCTTGCCATGAAGCACTCTGGAGACAAACAGAACCAGGAAGGTGGGCTGCACGCACCATGCAAGCGGCAGACACATCCAGGCCACTCTTCCCTGGGGATTTAGGCTTGCCCGTCCTTCCTGCTGAGTTCCCTGTGGCGGGGGACAGGTGAGTTGGGGGAGGAGTTCTGGGGGAGGCCTCACCTCCCCAAGAACCCCCTGGACAAAGCCTGCCCGTTTTGTCTGTTGTCATTGTTCTCTTTTTTATCACATCTCTGTCTCTTCTGAACTTGACTCTCAAGACCCGTGACTGCGGGTCACCAGAGGAATGAGGTCATGGCTGAGGGGGACTGCCGTCGCTCCAGGCACGCCTGGTTTTCCAGGGCGCTGGCAGAAACGGGGCTCAAGGCTCTTCTGACTTTGCCTAATTCACACTCACAGCTGTCGAGTCAAGTCTGACTCACTCACAGGGACCCTATAGAACCAGACTCTTCACCACCCAGGTGATTCTGACTCAGCCCCTGTAGGCTTCTGAGGCAGTAGATCTTCATGAATGTACAGAGCCTCGTCTTGCTTATGCGGGGCAGCTGTTGGTTTCCAACTGCTGACCTTGCAGCTCACAGCCCAGTGCGTAACTCACTGCACCACCTGACCTCACCAGTGACCCAATAAAGAAATAAACCACTCACTGCTGTGGAGTTGATGCAGGCAGGGCAGAGCTGCCCCTGTGAGTTTCTGAAACTGTAACTCTTTACGGGGCCAGAAAGCCTCTTCTTTCTCTCGTCTCATCTTTCTAGCAGCTGGTAGTTTCGAACCACTGATGTTGCAGTGAGCAGGACAATAAGTAAACAAACATGACACCACCAGGGCTCTCCATGGTGGATAGATGTTTACCTATAGTTGCTTATTGTTGTTAGGTCCCACAGAGTCAGTTCCGACCCATAGCAACCCCGTTCAGACCAGAACAACATGCTGTCCAGTCCTGCGCCGTCCTCACCATTGTCCCTCGGTGTGTTGGTCTGGGTACTTTAGAGAAACGAATCCACAGAAACTCATGTATAAGAGAGTTTTATATAAAGGTTAAGTGCACATCAAGAAAACATCCCAACCCAGGGCTGCCCAAGCCCACAAGTCCAACATTAACCCATATGTCCAACACCAATCCACAAAGTCCTCCTCCATCTCACAAAACACAATGACACCGACTGCAGGATGAAAGCTGAGTCTGTGAGCATGTAAGCTGGCAGGGGTCTGTCTCCACATGGCTGCTCCAGCACCCAGGGCTGCATCGGGGCAGGTTCATGTGGCTTCTCCTCAGGGATGTCTTGCAGGAAGTGAGCCTTGCCAGCTGAAGCAGGGAACTGGCTAAGCCAGCTGCACCCTGGCCCGACCATCAGAGAGCAAGAGACCCCAGAACTCGAAAGGCTTGAGCCCATTGCTGCAGGCGTGGTGTCCATCCGTCTCTGTGTGGGCTTTCCTCTGTTTCGCTGCCCCTCTGTTTTAGGGACTGGTCTCTCCTGGCAACATGCCTAAAGATGGTAAGACGAAGTCTGGCCATCCTTGCCTCTAAGGCGCACTCTGGCCGTACCTCTTCCAAGGCAGACGTGTTGTGCTTTGAGCCGTCCGCGGTACTGCCGTCGTTCTTCTCCAGCACCGCCGTTCTAATGCATGGATTCTTCCACGGTCTGCTGAGTCCATGGTCCAGCGTTCTCCGGCATAGGAAGCAATGGCGACTATCACGGCTCGGGTCAGACACACCTCCGTCTCCAAAGCAACACCCTCGCTCTTCGTTGCTCTAAAGAGGGTTTGTGCAGCAGAGTCACCTAATGTGACTCGTCCTCGGATCTTCCATGAGTGTTGACTGTGGATGCCAGAAAGAACAACTCCTGGCCAACCTCAACCTTGCCTCCATTGGTCCTGATGTTGTCTGTTGGTCCCGTTGGGAGGATGTCGGTCTTCTTTACACTGAGTGGCCATCCACACTGAGGGCCGCCATCCTTAATGCTCATCAGCAAGCGCTTCGAGCAAGCAAGGTTGTGCCATCTGCATATCGCAGGCTGCTAATCAGCCTTCCTCCGATCCTGATGCCACATTCTGCTGCCTACAATCCAGCTTCTCTGATGATTTGCTCACTGTACAGACTGAACAGGCATGGTGGGAGGACACAGCCCTGCCGCACGCCTTTCCTGATCGTAAACCCTGCAGGATGATTCCCTTCTTCTGCTCACACAACTGCCTCTGGGTCCACGTTCAAGCTCCTCGCGAGCACAGTGAAGTGCCCTGGAATTCCCCTTCTTCTCCGGTTACCCACAGTTTATTGTGGCCCACACAGCCGAAAGCCCTGTCATAGTCAACAAAATACAAGTACGCATCTTTCTGGTGCTCTCTGCTTTGAGCCGACATGCATCTGACGGCAGCAATGATAGCTCTGGTTCCCAGTGCTCTTTCAGTTCCCCATCCGTGCGCGGTGGCAACCGCTGCTGGGTGATTTATAGAGTGTATATATCCACAACACACACACACACACACACACACGGGTCATGAGGACATGGCTTTGCACCTCTGACCCAGATGAACTGTATGGCGTTGGGTGTGTCATTAACTCCTCTGGACCTCAGTTTCCGCATCTCTAAAGTGGGGATGTTAATAGACCCATGCCCGGGGCTGCTGTGGGTGAGGATGCTCCTGCCCCTGGCTTAGCAAGCATACTGGGAGCCATTCTTCACCTTCCTCTGACCATAAAATCCCCCCCCCCCAGGGTGGTGTTCCAGAGACAAGCTCACATTCCCAAGGGCTACCTCCACAGCTGGGACCTTCCAGTGTTAGAATGACCCTCCACACCGGAAAAACAGGTTCACTGGCCTTGCTGGTTCCGGATTGGATGTCCCTTCTGCAGCGGCACTGGGGCAGGGCTCAGCGTCGGGTCGGTTCGTGGTGTTGAGGGATGGGTAAGCAGGAGGGGGCACCGGGGCGGGCTCGTCACTTAGGGGCACCGAGGTTGCTCTGGTCTTATAGGTTTGTTTCTTCTTGCAAAACCCCCATCATTTCTCATTAGCACCAACTATCAGAGACACGGCCTCCGCCGTTGAGTGAGGAAGAGCAAAGAATCGATGCGTTTGAACCAGCGAGTGGGTGACAAGAATATTAACGGTACCTCGGGCTGCCAAAGGACGACCAGCGCTGTCTTGGGAGAAACGGCCAGGGCTCGGGAGAGGCCAGGAAGGGGAAGCTCTGCCTCACGTACTATGGACGTGTTGTCAGGAGAGACCAGTCCCTGGAGAAGGAAGGGGGCCGTGCTTGGTCAGGCAGAGAGGCAGTGGGAAAAGAAGAAGTTTCCCCACAAGATGGGTGGAAACAGTGGTGCAACCATGTGCTCCAAGGTGGGATCAGGGTGAGGATGAGGCCCGGGGGGCATGTGGCTCTGTTGTCCATCAGGTCACTGTGAGTCAGAACTGATCTGAGGGCATCTCACTCTCAACAAACACCAGGACAGGGCCTCTTTCAACTCTATGCCAAGCTTGGCACTGACCATGTGTGGTCCCGTCAACCTGCAGGGCACTTTCCTGCAGGGGGTCTGCAGACACCTTCTCAGCAGCTCTCGGGTCTTTGAAACTCCAAGCACAGAGGCTGTTTCTCCAATCCCACTTGCCTAGGCCCTGATTCCCCGTGTCGTGTAATTAACCCTCCGTGTTGTCACCCCTCACCTCTGTGATGTCGATGGGTGTCATGGCGGCACAGTGGGCTGCTAGTTAAGCCACTGACTGCAAGGTCCCTCGTTCAAACTCACTAGCCCTCGGGGAGAAAGGTGACCGGTTGCTCTTGTAAAGATTTATGGTCTCAGAAACCCATGTGGCGTGGCTCTGAGTCAGAGTCTGCTCCATGCGATGGGATGGGACCAAAGAGCCATGCTATTCAGGAAACAGGCTGTGTGGTAGTTACATCCTCTGCTGTCAATTTGAGACTGAAGAGTGAAGGGGCGGAGCTTAGCTTGTCACTCAGCTCGCAGCTTGATGACCTCATTTGGTCACTGGAGGCAGGAGACAGATTCCCTGCAAGACATTCCTGTTGACAAGCCACATGGAGCTATGCTGATGGAGCCAGAGCCCTGGAGCTGGAGGACCCACGTGGAGACCCATGCCAGCGCTGAGATGCTTCCACCACCACTGGATCCACAAAACACTCTACCCACTGGCCTGTGGTCTTCCTGCACTTGGCGTCATTACATGTGTTGCATGAGTCTGAAGAGGAATTATAGACTGGTACTGGACATATGGGCTAATATTGGACTTATGGACTTGATCTGGACTGGGCTGGGATGTGTTCTTAAAGAAAAATTGCTCTTGTATATAAAGCTCTTTCTCACACGGAAGCACGGTCGGTGTGTGCTTACTGACTTATCCGGAGTGAGCCGTTCCGTATGGCTTGCATACCTCACAGGTGTGGTCAAGCCCACATCCAGATGAGTGCCTCCCTTGTGCACCGGGTCCTCTGACAGCTCTCACAGGCCCTGTCGGAGTTACCTACCAGGAGAAGCCTCTGCAGCCTTGTGACTCTCAGGAAGCCTCCGAGCAGCTAACACCTGAGCACAGAGTTCAGGGAAGCCAGCCAGGGTGTCAGTCTGGGAGGAAAGTGTCCAGGGGGATGTTCAGGGGGGCAGTGCAGGTGCTAGCCTTCAGCCTGCCCACTCGGCAGCTCCGGGAGGGCCCCTTCGATCCAGCACGGGGATTTTCCCGAAGGTGGCAGGCATCCGGGACAGCAGGGTGCTCCCCTCTCCAAGGGACTGAGCACATCGCCCTACAAAGGCGGTGACTGGCCAGGTAGCCATGGTCCCTCCCAATCTGAGCCTCTCTGAAGGGTGCTGGGATCATTGGGGAACAGACCAAGCTGCTGGCAGGCCAAGATGAAGGGCTCAAGTAGAATGGCCACCTTGGATCGAGCCTGTGTGGAAGGCTGAAACGGCCCGTGGTGGCCACATGCCCAAGAATCACAACCCTTGTGGGAGTGGGGTGGGGGCATTCCTCCCAATGGAAAGCCTCCTTCCCTGCCACCAGCTGCAGCCAGCCTGGACACGTTAACCACCGTGCCCTACGTCCTGTGAGCTGCATGGCTTCACCCGGGGGAGTCCCCGCCCCAAGAACTCAGGCTTGGGGCAGGAGGGTGCCTCGGGGCCCTGAAGGCCGAGTGCATTACACATCGGGCTGCTAACCTCGAGGTCAGCACTTCGAACCTACCAGCTGACCTGAGGCTTCCCGTTTTCCCAAAAAGCGTCACAGTGACAGTCTCAGACACCCACCGGGGCGGGGCGGTCCCACCCTGTCCTAGAGGGTCCTGAACCCTCTCCCACGGGTCCTGATGAGCCAGAATCGGCTTGATGGCAGTGAGTTCCCGCAGCATGCGGGCAGACCTCCTTTTCTGGTGCTCCGTCGATAGGGTGTGTGTGAGTGTGTTTGAAAATGGAAGGGTGTCTTCAAGCCTTTAGGACCCCACACGCTATGTCTTTGGATAGCCACGCACCATCAGCTTTTGAAGATAAACAAGCGGCCATCTAGCTGAGAAGCAACCAAGTCCACGTGGAAGAAGTACACCAGCCTGTGTGATCACCAGGTGTCAATGGAATCAAAGGCCCAGAACAAAAAATCATCAATGCAAATGAGGGGGGCTGCAGAGTGGAGGTCCAAAGCCCATCTGTAGGCAACTGGACATCCCCTTACAGAAGGGTCACTAGGAAGAGACGAGTTGGTCAGGGTGCAGTATAACACCGATGAAATACAACTTTCCACTAGTTTTTTAACGCTTCCTCCCCCCAGCTATCATGATCCCAATTCTACCTTCCAAATTGGCTAGACCAGAGCATGTACACGGGTACACATAAGAGCTGGAAACACAGGGAATCCAGGGCAGATAAACCTCAGGACCAATAATGAAAATATCAATACCAGGAGGGGAAGGGGAAGGTAGGGAGAGATAGGGGAAACCAATTACAATGATTGATATATAACCCCCTCCCAGGGGGACGGACACAACAGAAAAGTGGGTGAAGGGAGACATTGGTCAGTGTAAAACATGAAAAAATAATAAAGGGAAATGGTGGGAAACAATGAGCTGATACCAAGGGCTCAAGTAGAAAGCAAATGTTTTGAAAATGATGATGGCAACAAATGTCCAAATGTGCTTGACACAACGGATGGATGGATGGATTGTGATAAGAGCTGTATGAGCCCCCAATAAAATGATTAAAAAAGAACATGGAAGGGTGGCCATGGCAACCCTGCCCCCAGTCCCCATCCCAACGTGTGTCCTCCTTCCACGGCTGAGTCCCGTGTGGCTCCTTCCTGCCATCTTTTCCAGCATTGTCCCCGTGCCCGGCACACTCCCTAGACTGCAGGCAGTTGTTGCTGCCGTCGGGTCTGCTCCGACGCATGGTGACCCAACGCACAACAGAGCTGAACGCCACCTGGCCGGCACCCTTGTCAACACCGTTCCTGTGCCTGAGTCTCTGCTGCAGCCACGGTGTCACTCTGTCTCGTCCAGGGCCTTCCTCTGTTTCTCTGTCCCTCCACTTGACCCAGCGTGAGGTCCTCCTCCAGGGACCGGCTCCCTGCCAACATGCCCAAGTGTGTGAGACGGAGTCTCTGCATCTTTGCCTCTCGGGGCATTCTGGCTGTGCGTGTGTGTGTGCGTGCACGTGTGCATCTGGCCGTCTGCAATAGTCAGTCAGCCTGTGGGCAGTGTTATGCTAACATTACCAGAGACTCCCGGAAACCGGACAGCCCCTGGGACGCACTTGCCTGGGAGATTGGCTCCATGGCAGTGGTCCCGACGCGGCGTGTGGCTGTATGAGTTTAGACACATAGCCCACAGACAGGGCGCCTAGAACCCTGTGGGACTTTGTCTTTGAACCACAGCTGTTGACAAAAGAACTTGGCCAACGGGCCCCTTTGCTCGGGCAGAAGAGGGGCTCATCCTCCCCGGTGAAACGTCCCCAGCTTCTTAGAATGGCCTGAGGATGGTGGGCAATGGGAGAGCTGGGGGCCTGCCAGCACCCCCTCCCCCGCCACCCAGCAGACCTCGCCGTGTCCACGGCTGGTTCTCTGCTCACACAGAAGCCGGCTCATGCCTGAGTGCAAAGGTATGCCTGGCCAGCAATGATTGACCAGGTGGGACCCACGCCATGTTCCCTTTGCCTTAAAGGCCCTCTGCCTGACCAGAGTGCCTGCTCCTGGTTTTAACTCAGCGGGCTGCAGGCCTGTTAGAACCTGACAGTGGTGGAGGGGTGCAGAAAATATTCCAAATTTTTTTCTGTTTGGGTAGAAAGGCTCACGCTTGGAAGGGCCACCTGGAGGACGGGTGGATCGTCGATACATGAGCACAACTGGACTTGTGGGACGGGCACTTTCCAGCAAGCTGAGACAGGAAGGTTGGGGGTTAGCTGCCCATGGCAATATGCCTGCGAGCTCCCTGTGGGAGAGCTGAGGGTCAGGGGGGCCCACCGTTGCCAGCTGAGAGGCAGGAGAGCGGGCAGAGTGAACGTGTCCAGCATGTTGGCCTGCTAACCACAAGGTGGGCAGTTTGAAACCACCAGCCGCTCCGAGAGAGAAAGGATGAGGCTTTCCGCTCCTGTAAAGAGTCACAGCCTCCGATCCACACAGGGGCAGTTCTGCCCTGGCCGATGGCGTCGCCGTGAGTCGGCCTCGGCTCCATGGCAGTGAATTGAGTTAGACTGTCCATAAATCTCACAGCCCTGTTTGACTCTCATGGAAAATTAGCAATGATCGTCCCCTGAACACTAAAAACCACGGCGACCTGCCTCTGGAAGTTCACGGCCTTGGAAAATCCTGGGGAGCATACCTCCTGGCCATTCCGAGTCACCATCCATGGAGTTGAGGGAACGGCCCCTCATATTCTCCCGGGTCCTTGTCACCTGCACGACCCCTGCGTCACGGGCGGCAGGCGAGCGAGCAGACCTGTCTGGGAAGAAGCAGGCCTGCGTGCTCCTCGGAGGCGAGGAAGGCGAGTCTGTCTCCTGGACTCCGGGCGTGTTGTCAGGAGACAGTACACGTGTGTGGACAGCGTGGGACCCACTGCCTGAAAGGATTACCGCAGGGAGGAAAACCGAGTAGGGCGTCCCCCAGGAGCAGCGGCCAGACACTCTGCTGCTGAGTGTAAGGTCGGTGGTTCAAACCCGTCAGCCGCCCCACCAAGAACGAGACAGCAGGCATCTGCTTCCATGAAGATGTCCAGTCTCAGAAACCTCATGGGGGCAGGCCTGCTGTGTCAGCCCAGCCCAGGGAGGGGCAGAACTCCAAAGGCTCACGGAACCCAGACCTACCAGATCCACCTCGAATGTAGGGAGCTCTCCTGCCCCAACCTGAGAACCTCCTTGCAGCCCCAATGCCCCGCAGTCATCTTACACTGATGCCCCCCTCCCCACTCGCCCCCAGCACTGCATTCCCGAAACCAGTTCCTCTGCGAGGCCGCCACGCCTCCCGCAGCCCCAAGGCACAGAGGAGCCATCTGGATGGTGGTGACTATGTCAGGGAGCCCTGGAGGGGCAGGCACTTGGGGCCCTCGAGCTGTCCCGCAGGAAAAAGACGAAGCTATCTGCAGCTTCTGTACAGATGCGGAGACCCTGTGGGGCGGGCTGCTCCATCCTAATGGAGCCCCGTGAGTCAGAATCAACCCCAGGGCTCTGAGAGAGCAAGTGAGACCCTCCACAGGGAACAATGGGCAGCTATTTCTGTAAACATTTACAGGGGGGGGAGGAACTTGTGAGGCGGGTCTACTCTGTCCTAAATGCGTTCACATGAGCCAGAATCAACTCGATGGCAGAGAGGGAGGGAGAGAGGGAGAACCACTCCACGGGAGAAAGAAGAGGCCGGCTGTCCACTCTGAACTACAGGGTCACTCTGCCTCAGAAGGGACTCGGTGGGTTCGTAATTCTCAGAGGCTGAGCCACAGCCCATTTCTTCCTCCAATGCCCGGATGCCCTTCTTCCAGGAACTGAGCCCCATGGCACCTGGGATGGCCACTTAGGCCTAGCCCAAGGGGACCAGTGCAATGTCTGCCTCGGGCTGCAGGCCACAGCAGTCCTCCGCTCCAGCCCTGTCATCCAGCCCACTCCCACACAGCGCGACCCTGTAGCGCAGGCGGATGTGCCCAGTGGGTTTCCAAGGCTGCAAGCTTTACGGGGGTGGGCAGCTCCAGCTTTCTTCCTTAGAGTGGCTGGTAGCTTCGAACCGCTGACCTTGTCGTTAGCAGCCCACTATGCTAACAAGGCGCCCAACAACTCTCAAATCGCCCCAGGTTCCAGGGGAAGCCCTGGAAAGGCTTTTGCCCACCATCTCGCTCCGGCCTCCCTTTCAGCAATGCCCTCACCTGCACTGGAGTCCTGACAAAGGGGCCTTCTGGGTCTTCAGAAGCGTAAACCACCCCAGCTGCCTCAGGAAAGGGAGGTTGCAGACAGGAAGACCGGATTGAGGGGCTGCAAGAAAATGAATTCCGGACCTCAGGACCTGAGCTGGGTCTGGCCTCTCAGGAACCTCCTGGGCCGCCTGGGCCCATCGAGGGCTGGCTTTTCGGAGAGCTGGCGTATGATAGGCTGTCTGCGAGGGGCTGCAGGGAAGGTGAGCTAGCCAGAACGTGACAGGGCTGCTGTATCCTGATCAGCCATCTATGAAATTCCAATAATTAGGAGCAGGGCAGCGGCGGAAGCTGTGTGTGTGTGATTCGGGGTGGAGGGCACAGTGGGGACTGAGGTCAGATGGATCTTGGCTGAAAGCAGAGAATACCAGAGATGTTTCCTGGTATTTTACCAACAATGCCATGACATTCATTCCACTGGGGATCATAGCAAACACGGAAACCATCCTGAAGAACGGGGATCCCAGAATCCTTCACGGTGCTCCTGTGGAATGTGCGTACAGGAGGAGGGGCCTTCAGAGAGAGTGTGGAGAAATGGGGGCACAAGAGGGTGGGATTCTTCTTTTTCTTGTGGGATTCTGTTGGTTGTCTTGAGATCGGGACAGCGATATGGTGAACAGTGTGCACACAATCCTTACAGCACGTGCCAAGATCCTAAAGTGGCCTGCGGGTACCGTGCATTTCCAAAGTCCAGGGACTTCCCGGCTTCAAAGTTGGAGGTATTTTTCTTTTTCCGCAGAGGTTAACAAGCACCATTATCTTCAAATGTTTGATAAGGCTGTTTGATCCTAAGTCCCACGAACTCACAATGTCATGTCGCACACACTGCACACTTGAATGTTAACCCTTCCCAGCACAGAACAACCTGGACTGAAGGCGTGACAGCACGCACACAGTCTGACAAGAGAGCCAAGGTGACAGATGGCTCCAGACACAAGTCTATGAAAACAGCATGGAAACAGAAAGTTAAATATTGAAGTCAAACAAATGTGTGACAGTGACTTCACATCACCACTAGGCATGCTTTGTATTCTGGATATAAAAGTTATCCCCACCCCCACCCCATCCATGGAATGTTATGTCGACCCCCCCCCCAGTCAAATCTTCCCACAATTGAGTACCCCACTAATTTCTGGTTGTACCAAAAAATAAACAACCAGTAAATGATTTCACATTAAAAAAAGCATTTACACTTAAAAAAATGGGATGAAGTGGGATTTCCTCCTTAAAAATGTTTCCAGAGCTACTAAGACACTTGCAGGTACAAGACCGTGATGACAGTCTTCCTCTGGATTGTACAAGAAGGGAGACCGCAGGGCCCCTGGAAAGACGCAGCAGACAAACCTGCATCTGACTGGCGTCTCCTGCTCCTGCTCCATCCCAGGCCGGACTCTCCTGGGTTCCGTAGCTCTGTTGTGAGCAGGTGAGTCTTCTCCCGCTCCTCGGAGGGCAGCTCCGGCCGGTGTGGCCTCTGCTCCCCTCCCCCCTACTTGCACCTGTCCCTCTGAGGTTTCATCCCTTCCTGCTGCCCTGTGTGGCTTCCTCTCCACTGGGCAGGCGTAGGGCTCCCTGACCTTCACTGCCCCCTCAGCCCATGGGGCTGACCTGCCTTTGGGGCATCTTGGCTGTGGGAAGGGCGCTTGTCAGATGCCTGCGAACCTCAGAGTGCTGAGAGCTTCGTGAAGCTGGGTCGCCTGGCCGCTGCCCCTCTGCCCAAGCTGCTAGGACCTGTGGTGGGGGCAGTGGGAGAACTGGGATAATGGAATTTTCCCATGAGCCTTTGGAAACTTCCTCGTCGATCAAGAAGTGGTCGTTGGACCAGAACAAGGGAATACTGAGTGCTTCTCTGGGGTCTCTTCATCTTTTGTCCCACCCATGAGAGCCCTTTGGGCCCAAGAAATTAGCAACTGCCAGAAACACGTCGGAGTCATTACGTGCTTGATTTTGAAATCATGTTTGATGGCTGTGTGTTCAGAAGCCTTTCGCTGTTGCCAACTTTTTCATGACCCCTCTTCCCATTCAGTGTCACCATCCACAGTTTAAGAAGACTTGGTTTCAATCAGAAAAGGCTTGTGTCGGGGGGTGAACCGCTCGCCACACCCGCTCCATCTGTGTGCTGAGCGTGTAACTGAGAGCGGGATTCCATGAAGAAGATGAGGCATCAGATTGGAGGAAGGCTGGCGAACCACCCGTGACACTCAGAGGACACCACCTGGCTGGCTGCTTACGCAGAGGCTCGAAGGACTGGCCGCTGAAGAGCAGACGGCAGTCTTCAGTATCGATCACAAGTCAACATCAAGAAAACCAAAGTCCTTACAATAAACTGGACCAAGGAGCCAAGTCATGATACACTGAGGAAAGACTGGGTCGCTAAGCACCTGCTTCCTACGTGAGTCCATGGTCAACACCCGCGGCGGCAGTCAGGAAACTGAATGACAAAAACTCGGATCAGGCGAATCTGCCGCATGAGACCTTACCAGGGAGTGGATGAGCAAGATGTCCCTTTGAAGACAAAGGTGCACCCCATCCAAGCTATGGTAGTTTCAATGCCCTTATACAAGTGGGTACCCCCAAAAATAGATGCTCTTTTTTTTAATGTGAAGGGGATAGTGCCTTTGGAGTTCATTCTACCAGGTCAGACTGCTCATCAGACTTTCTATTTAGAGCAGCGGTTCTCAACACATGGGTCATGACCCCTTTGGGGATTGAACCACCCTTCACAGGGGTTGCCTGATTCATAACAGTAGCAGAATTATAGTAATGCATTAGCAATGAAAATAATGTTATGTTGGGGGTCACCACAACATGAGGAACTATATGAAAGGGTCGTGGCATTAGGAAGGTTGAGAACCACCGATTCAGAGGTTCTGAAAAGATTGCACCACAGTGTGTGACAAAAAAAGCCTGATTTGTGGCAGATGGGGGACTGGTTTTGCCACCGGGACAATGCACCTGCTCACACAGCCATCGAAGCACGCCAGTTTTTGGTGAAAAAACAGCACGCCTCTCGTGCCCCATGCACCTGACACACCTGACCTTGCTCAGTGTGACTTCTTTTTGTCTCTGCCAATGAAGAGGGACATGAAAGGACAGCAATTTGACGATGTAGAAGAGGTGAAGAAAAAAATCCGAGAGAGGTGCTGTCAGCCCTCCAAACAGATGAGTCTGGAAAATGTTTCCAAGAATGGAATCGCCGATTTGACACATGTATTAAGTGTAATTGAGAGTACTTTGAAGGTGATAAGTTTGTTTTGTTAAAAAATGTAAATACATAGCTTTGAAAAAGTGTTCCAGTGTTTGGGGGGCACCCCTCGCATGTATGTGAAAGCTGGGCATTGAATAAGGGAAGCCAAAGAAGGGCCAAACCAAACCAAACGCACTGCCAGTGAGTCCATGCTGACTCACAGCGACCCTGCAGGGCAGGGAGACTGCCCTGTGAGCTTCTGAGACTGTCCCGTTTACGGAAGCTGAACGCCCCATCTTTCCTGTGGCTTCAAGCTGCAGACCTTGGGGATCGCGGCCCAGCAGGTGACCGCTCCACCACGAGGGCTTCCTATGAGGTGTTGGCAGAGGTTAGTGGCCACACTGTGAACTGCCACGAGAAGGGAAACATTTGTTTTGGGAGAAGAAACGAGGGTGGTGGGACTTCATAGCACCTTCTTCGGGCAGGGCATCAGAAGGGACCGTTTCCTGGTGAATGCCATGCTTGGGGAAGCAGATAGGGTCACTGGGGACGAGGAGGCCCCTCCGTGAGTGGATGGACGCAGTGTCCGCAACAATGGGTGACCTCCCCGCCATATGCAGCAACAACTGGGAGGAAGGAAGACACAGGGCCAGGTGGATTTCCTTCTGTTGTCGTCACTGCAGTCCTGAGAGCCAGCAGCCACTCGACAATGACTGGTAAGGAGGGCCCTTCTGTCCCAGCAGGGCACCGCTGGCTAGCTACGACTGAAATGAGAGCTGAGCGGGGCAGACTCAGAGATTTATTTTAAATGCTTCTTGTGCTCAGTGAGCCAGACGGTCATTTTCCCTGCGTTCAGCACCCACGTGTCCATGGTGTGACAAGCTGACCAGTGGCCACCCACTCGGCTCTGACTCGAGGTGTCCCATGTGGGTCGTAATAAAACTGCTGCCCCATCCCTTTGTTCCTGTCCCTTCCCAGAAAGCGGGCATCCTCCTTCACTCAGTAGGTGGGGCTCTTCTTGGATCCCTTCTGGCTCCCCCTCCCCACTTCTACAAACTTCTTATTGGGAGTGGGGTGACGGTGCACAGACGGACCAGCTCCCTTCCCACGGCCCAGACGCCTCTGGCTTCACGTCCCCGATCGCCGTCCTGATGCGCAGCGCGTGTCCCGCTTCTGGCCCTCTGGAACGTCCTTCTTGGGCAAACGCTGCCCTTTTGACTGGGCTGTTGATGACTCTAAGGTGTGTGCACCTGCCCTGGTCCCCGGGCTCCCCTTGGAGAGCTGTCTGATGTTTGGCTCAAAACCGAGCCGAGCAGCATGGGAGAAAAACGGGAACGAAAACTCAGAATCCTAAGGGGGCAAAAATCCAGGTCTGTTGGCGAGGCAGCGTGAGCCTGAGACATGCCCCTTCTTGGTCCCCCTTCAGGGCTGGCCTGTCACCTCAGGCTCATCCCAGTCTCCATCTGACAGGTAAGCCTGGGGCGGTAGTTACATAATTCCAGGTCAACTTGGAGGGTGGGGTGGAGGCTAGCCTGTCAATCAGGTCGCAGCTTGATGACCTCATTTGGAGGTGCCGCCGAGATAAACAGCTTGCTGTTGGGGGCCCACTTGCTCTCTGCTTCACCCTCCTGTTGTTGAGCCATGCGGCTGAGACCTGCCAGAGCCCCGGAGATGCATCCACCGCCCTTGGATTCACAAGACTCTGCCCCCACCGGCCTGTGATCTCCCTGCATCCTGCATCATGGCATGTGCTGCGTGAGTCTGAAGGGGGGTTTGTGGACTAGATTGGACTTAAGGACTTGATCTGGACTGCGCTGGGCTGTGTTCTCGATGTATAACGACTTCTCGATATAACGCTCGCTCTCACACACAGATGAGGGCCACTGGTTTGTTTCTCTCGTCCACCCGGCCTCGCACAGCTGGTTTTCCTTCGGATACTGTTTCACATCCTTCTCCCATTTCACTCGGCCCCCATCTTGCAAACGGCAGCACGTCTGGCTTCAGCTGGCACCGCAGGTTCCCCTCTGCCCAGCCATTTATCTTAATAACTTAAAAAAGTGCACCGTGGTGAAACACCCAGGATGGCATGGAAGTGGCCATTTCACTCATTTTTTAAGGGCGCAAGTCAGGGACACCCATCGCGTTCTTTGCTGTGTTGTGAAACCACCCCCAGGAACCCTTGCCAACCCCTCTCCATGCCCCAAACCGAAGCTCTGAGCCCATTGAGCAATAGCCCACCCCGGCCCCGGTAACCAATCTTCTACTTGCGTCGCTGTGAGCTAGCCAATGCCACTTACCTCGAGGACGGGGGTCGCACGGTGTCTGTCCTCTGCTGTCCACACAAGGCTGCCGCGGCCATCCACCCCAGGGCGGGCACTGGGAATTCGTTTCTTGACACGGCAGAGCCGTAGTTTATTAAGGCGCCCAGCGGCGCGGTGCTTAAGCATCCACTGCTGCTGAAAGACTAGCGGTTAGGACCCGGCACCAGCTCCCGGGAGTCACGGGAGGTCCTGCTTCTGGAGGGATTGGCCGTCTCGGAGACCCACCGGGGCAGTGCTAGGCCTGCCGCAGATTGCTGTGAGTTGGAGTGGACGTGACAGCAGTGGGCTTGGCTGGGGATATTCCACTGGCTTACTTCTGTCCTCCTCTTACAAGTCTGTCTACTCCTGGAAAGAGTTACAGTCGCAGGACCCACGGGGCATCTCTACTTGGTCCTGTAGGGTCCCTGTGAGGCGGAATCAACGTGATGACAGGGAGTGTATTCGCTTGTTGTTGTTTTTGGTTTTCCAGAGGCTGATGCTGCCCTCGCACCTGTGAGGCCTGGAGATGAGGAAGATGGGAGCCAGGGGTGGGCCTCCCCGCACTCACTTTCATTCACTGATACTCACTGAGCTGTCCTTTCTGGGTTCCCAGGAGCCTCGGGGAACACACTCAGCTGCTCAGAGAGGCCTTGAAAGAAAGGTCTGGTGTCTTGCTTTCAAAGATCTCGGCTTGGCCCACCGTACGGGGTGTCGTTCAGCTCTGGCCACATAGGTGGACTGGGGCCCAGGAAGGAGGCCTCAGGATGCGTCCATCACAGCAAGACTTTGATCTGCCTGCCCCTGATTCCCCCACCCCATCCCTCCGTGGCATGAACGGGCAAGCGCTCAGCCACGAGTCAAAGATGGGGGTTCAACCCATCCAGAGGTACCAGGTGGCCTGCATCCAAAAGATCTCGGCCTGGGGAGCCCTGGGAAGCACAGCCCTCCTCTGCGCACAGTCAGCCTCTGAAAGCCACTAACAGCAACGGCAGGAGCAAGAGCAGTAGCATCACCACCACAGCAATAACAACAGCATGTCATCACCAACAGCATCAGCACTGGCAGCAGCAGCAGCAGCAGCGTGATTCCCACATCCACACCTGCCCCCGCAGCGCACACCTCCCGAGGCACAGTCCCTAGCTCCCCTGCAAGCTGAGATTCGGCTGAGTACAGTTGGTTCCCGACTCGGCAGCCTCTCCACCAGCCGCAGGCACGTGCACACACGCACGGATCCTGGTGGTCTGGACCCCCAGGTGGCCCTGCCTGGGCTGTTCCTCGCTTCAACTCTTGGCAGACAAGGCCATTGGTGTCTCGATCAATTGTTGGGATCCAAACGCCCTCTTTGGAACCCCCTGAGTGCTATGTGGGGGCCTTGCAAGGAACCCCTGCTGTGAACTGGGGCAAGGTCAGGTTCATGGCAACAGCGAGAGCACTGCTATGGCAGTACCATCAGGGCTGCCAGGTCATCACCTGGGAGACTGTCCTTACAGGAGTCAGCGAAAGGATAGCCCTAGCAGGTACATGCAGCCTGGATGGTCACAGGTGGGCTGCGGCGACCTCTATTTCCTTTCCCAAGGAGCACCTGGCGATGCCTGCAGGCTCGGTGAAGCAGGCAGTTTGAGTTTCCAGGCACCAAACGAATAAACCAAACCAACTAAACCCTGCCATTGGGCTGATTCCCACTCTCGGCGACCCTAGAGGGCTGAGTGGAACTCTCCGCATGGGTTTCGGGGCTGTACATCTTCATGGGAGCAGAGAGCCTCATCTTTCTCCCTTGGAAAGGCTGGTGGGTTTGAACTGATGACCTTGAAGTTATGAGCCCAGCGAGTGAGTAACGAATGCATGACGCCAAGCAGAGCTCCTGTGCGTTGCCTAGACCAGGTGTCTATTCACCAGAAAATGGACTCTGACCTGCTTTGAATACGGGTCACTAGCACCAGGTGCAACGGGCAGGGTCCCCACTGTACGGAGCGAGATCTAGCCTTTGGGAAACGTCATTTCACGGTGCTTGGTGGACAGGGCACGTTTCTTTATGCGTGGAAGGCTTGGGGCACCCCTGCATGTCAACGCCATCCCCACCCCCCAAGACGTGCGCAAGCTGTGTCTGTCACACGCATGTTGACCTTCTTGCCACAGTTCAGACTGCCACGTAACCCACTGCCCATCACAGCAGCCCCACAGGATGGGGTCAGGCTGCTCCCGTGGGTTTCTTCACAGGAGTGGAAAGCCTCCTCTCTCTCCCACGGAGCAGCTGGTGGCTTTGAACTGCTGACTGTGAAGTGAGCAGCCCAGTGTGTTTCCCACGATGACACTGGGACCCCTGGCTGACTGGTAAACTGCCACGGCTGCCCACTCTCCACCACAGCTGCCCACGTCCCTGAAGAGCCACGGTCTCAGAGACCCACCGGGCAGCTCTACCCTGGCCTGGAGGGCCGCGGTGGGTCAGGATCCACTCGAAGGTTTTGGTGTCATACAAATTTCCCACGTGGAATTTGCTCCAAACACAGTGGAAGGAGCTTGCTAACTGGGCTGGTCTCCTCATTTCGGAAGGAAGTTCCATGACTAGCATTTGAGGGGAAGTTCCCACGTGCGGAGACTATGGTTCCAGTTTGTTCCAAACCAAACGTGTGCAATGGAAGGCTGTAGGCACCTTCTCTCGGTAATGCGCTGGTCTTGCACTCAGGGGGGCTGGAGCAGGGGTGGGCGGGCGCTTCTAGAAAGGTCCACTCAAGAGTGGCTTCTGAGGGATCTGCTGGGTGTGTTCCTTTCGGGGGGCGGGGGTGGTGTCAGCTCAGAGGTGCTGGTGACTGCTGTTTGGAGGCTCCAAAGAGGTCACCTTGACAGGTTTGCTCAAAGGAGCCGATGATCATGGGGGCTTCTTCGGAAGGCACTTTCAGCACATGGGAAACTAGAAGGTCAGGAAAGGCGAGCCAAGGCATTTTCCCAGCGGGTACATGCACCTGCTCATGGGAACGTTGTCGGGACGCCACACCCCACCCAACCCACTTGCCCCTCCAGACGTCTTTCCTTCCCCAAACTCAAAGGTCGCCCCCAAACAGAACATGATCCGAGTCCCGGGAGGATGCTGGAGCCGCCGCTTTCCACGGCATCGATGGGAGCGCGGAATTCTCCAGGGAAGGCTTAGAAAGATGTGAGCCCTGCTCTCAGGGATGTCTGGACATGGGTGACGGGCCTGATGGGAACCAATCGCTTGACATATTGATCTTTTTATCTAATAAGGGGCTCTGTGATTTTCAGCAAGGTCTTTTGACTTACTCTCATGCGGGATTCTTCCCCAATTAGCTAACAGGCCAGCTAGCTAGCTGACGGACTAACACAGATGCATGTGGATTAGGTGCCCTTGGTACTTAGACTCGTAAGTCAAGGTGCTGCCAGCAGGGGCTGTCTAGCCAATTCCAACTCATCGCGACCCTCCATGCAGACAGAACACTGCCGGGCCCAGCGTCCATCAGTTATTGCCCTTAAGTGCCCTCTTTGCAGAATCTCAAACAAACACAGAGTCCTGGGACACCCCCCTCCCCCGCTGCCCACACACACGCCATCTTCTCCCTCCTGGCTTCTCACACGCTCCCTCGACCTCGGCTTCCCCCACGGCCCTTTCTTCTCTGGAGTACTTATAAAAGGAACCTTGGGCTGCCTCACCCCTCGACCCCCGACACCCCACAAGTCCAAACCACGAGTCATCGAGAGGAAGCATCTGGCTTGTCATTCTTAACAGGGCTTTTCCTCGTATCAGTGGAGACAACCAGTTGTATTAAAAATATATAATTTAATTCTGAAAGCATAACCCGTCCCCTTTCTTCCCCAGAGAAGGCAACGCTGAGCACAGTGTGCACCAGGGCGGCATCAGGCCTGGGGTGCCGGGGGCAGTAGGATCCTGTTATGACCTAAACTAGGTCTTGGGGGGAGGGGGAAGGGGAGTGAGCAAGAGCGAGGGCTTAGCGAGAGGGCACTGGGAAGCAGTGGAAATGGCTTCCATTAGGACATGCAATGTCTGCCAGGGTTGGCTGGCCGCTCTACCACCGAACCATGTGCCTCAGACATCAGTGTTTCGGGTGGATGCGCCCCCTCCGTGTACTCATGCCCCTTTGACTTCACCAGGAAGCCAGAACCTCCTTCTGTCCTGCCATCCATCCGTCTGACCATTCCAGAAGGCAGCAACTCCGCGGTCAGCCCCAGGAGTCTACCCGGCAGGCTGTTCAGGTTGTGAGGGAGGGGCCCTCTCCAGGCACAAGCAACCAGAAACTGTGCCCAGGCCCCAGGCCCCCTTCCCGCCTCAGGCCGAGGGGCGGGCAGAGCTCTTTTCCGATCAGTTGGGGTGATTTTCCACAGGAACGTGGGCAGGCTGGGTTTGTCTGGGGAGTTGAGTCCAGGCCGGGAAGGCGTGTTGCTGTACGGACTGCTGGTTAGCAGGGGGGCCGCGGCGGCCCCTTGGGAGAGCATGCGTTTGTGCACACAGCCGCTCCTCTGGAGCCATCCTCGTGCCCCCTCTGAATGCCCCGCTGCACCCTGAGCCTATGGGTATGATCCGTGAGGTCCATGGCCCCCAAAGCATTCGTGCGGGGTCTGCCTGGGCGGGCGCGGTCCTCTCTTCCTAGCTGCCCTGTGACAGCTGGGTGTCACATTTCCTGAAGCTGGCTCTGTGGGAGGAGTCTCTGAAATGGGGGGGGGGGGCAGAGAAAGGAGGCCAGAGGTGAGGGGCTACATGAGCTTGTGGAGTAGGGGGCGGATTGGGTGAAGTCGGTCCCCAGCAGTGGGCCTCAGTCCCGAGGAAGTAGGGGACGGTATTGGGGCCCACTCATGGGTGTCAGGAACAGCACACAGGGGTCACCTGTCCTGCCCGGGGAAGGCCCGGCAGGAGGCCAAAGCGAAGGGGTCCCTGAGCGGTCAGGGGGAGGGGTGTGCGGACCCAGGCAGAACAAGTCACACCCCGGCAGCCTTTCTGATCTCCGGTGCCCACTCCCGTCCTGGTCCTGACAGAGGGTTGTGTGACTCCCCCACCTCCCTGACCGCCCGGGTGGGGGGGATGCTCACCTCTTCTGGCTCTCCACGCGGAACAGCGGCTTGTAGAGCTCCGGGATCTTGCGCTCCAGCATGGGCCGCAGGCTCTCCTTCAGCTTGTGGTAGTTTTTCTTCAGCTCCTGCTGGTACTCGCGCTGCTCCGCCGTGATCAGCCGCTTGTTCTTCTCCACGGCCTCGCCACACCTGCGCCAACACGGCGGGGCGGTCAGAGACACGGGAGGGCGGCCCATCTGCTCTCCTGCAAGAGCTCAGCTGCTCGCCCGGGGGGTGGGGTGGGATGGGGATAGGCAGCTCCAACCCCACCCAGGAGAGAAACCTGGTGAAATGCTCCGCAAAGGGGACGGAGGCCTGGTGGGGCAGCTTTCCCCCTCCTACAGGGCCTCCAGGAGCGCGAGCTGATCCCTCCAGGGAGAGCAGAGGACTGAACAGCCCCCGCCGGAGATGCGTGAAGCCCCCCTGGGCCCGAACCCCAGCGAGAAAGAGGGGGGCCCTCTGAGAGGGACGGACATGGCGGTTCAACGCTGGGCTCACACATGGGAACCCGCGTGAGGACGGCGTCGGGCCAGCGGTGCTTGGTGCGGTTGTACCACGGGTCAGCACCGACTCAATGTCACTCCACAACACGGACAAGAACAACAGGGTCCCGGCAGAAGCAATGGTCCCGGTGTTTTCTGAATCGGGACACAGCTGTGCTCCCCCAGGAAAGAGCATCCAAGGCTGAGAAACAAGCCCTGGAGGCCGTGCCTGCCGCTACAAGGCCTGCGGCCCCCGGACCTCCTGCCCAGGATGTTCTGTCTCCAGGGAAAAAAACAAACCCTGGTCTTTAAAGACCAGCACGTCTTCCCTTTTCTTACTACGACGGCCGTGAGGCTGGAGCGTGCTCACCCCTGACGGCAGCTTCAGAGCCAACAGTGGACACACTTTTGTCCCCCGATACAGACTGTTACCGCCCCGCGCCCTTGGAGGAGCCCACGTGTTCCGCTTTAGCTTGCAGCCTTTCTCCTGACCATTCTGAGCTCGGCACCTGGTCAGTGCTGCACCTGGGTGGGAGGGGGTCGTTGATGCTAACTGGAGGGGGTGGGGCGGGGACTGAGGATCTCGCATGTCTGCAGAGCTTAGGAGGGAAATCCAGTGTCTGAGAGGAAGCCACAGGCAGTAACTAGGGGCCATTCTGCTTCCTCTCGGGTGAGGGGGGCAGTGGGTGATCAGGCTGTCTGGAGGGCTGTCATGGAGCTCGTTAAAGGCTTGGTCATGGACACTGACTACCTCGCCTCCTGGCCCAGTGGAAACGAGGCCAGGTTACCCACGAAGCAAGATGGGCTGGCGTCCACGGGGCTTTCCCACCAATCAGCAGCCCTCCATCTCAGCTGTGCCCTGCCATGCCACTGTGGGGGTGCCCCACCGACATCACCCACCTCATCCCACATGCACCCAGCTCCCTGTGGGCAGGGGGTGGGGGGACACCACGCTTACTGGTTAACCGGCTGGGCCCATGAAACACTAGGTGGCAAGGCCACGGAAAGCTACCTGGCCGGGCCACCATCAGACCTCGGGGTTCCGCCTAGAACCAGTCTTCCTCACAGAATCCACCTGCTGCAGATGGACGGCTAGCTGGAACTCACCCAAAGCCATGAGGCATGTCCACCAGGGCCTCTCCGTGGCCCTGCGTCTGCCGGGAAGCCAGTGGCCATCTAGGGAACTTCAACTCACGGGCCCCATGACAGTCGGAGGAGGACTGTGTCCCATGGGTGTAGGAACTAGATCGCCTGCCCTTTCTTCACGGGGCAGTGGGGGGAGAGGTTCCTTTACAAGTCTAGCTGGCTGGTGAGTTCAGCCCCAGCCTCAGCTGCCCTCCCTGCAGGGTGCCCTGTCCCCAGCAAGGTCCACAGCCAGGTGACAGGGAGAAGGGTCAGGCTTCAGGGGTGAGAGGGCGGGTGGGGCAGGACTGAGACATAAATGAGCCCTAACTGGATTTTTAACCTGGAATCATTGATGGAGAAGTGGGTGTTCACAGGTGTGTGGTGTGTACATGTGTGGTGTGTGTGTGGCATGTTTAGGTGTGTTGGTAGTGTGCATGTGTTTGTGTACCACATGCACACAGTGCAAATGCGACATGTGGATGTGTGCATGGCATGCTTTTGGGGGGGGTGTATTCTGGGTTTGGGTGCGTGTGTGCGGTGTTCATATGGTGTGTGTGGTATGTATGCGGTGTGTATTTGTGAGACGTGGAGGGCATTTATGTGCGTGGCAAATGTATGCATGGGTGATATGAATATGTGTAGGGACATGCATGTGTGCGTGTGTATACATTATGTGATGTGTGCATATGTGTGTGTGGCAGATGAGAGTGTACACAGTGGTATGTGTGGTACACCTGGGTGTAATATGGTGTATGTGAGTGGGTGTAGTATGTGTGTGGTGTGTGGGTTTGTACATGTGCATGTGTGTATACAGTGTGTGTTGTATGAGTGTGTACACAGTGTATATGTCTGTGTGGTATAGTATGTGTACATTGTACATAGCATATATGTGTGTGTGCACACGTGTGCTGTTATGTATGCAGGTCCATATATGTGCAAGGTGGTGTGTATACACTTGTGGTACATGTGTGGTATGTGTAACCTGGCCCTCAGCTTTCAGTCCACTCACTCTGCACGTCTGTGGGAGTCTAGCCAAGGGGCACCCAGCCCCACGCTGGCCAGCTCCTGAGCAGCCGCTCATGACACTGAGCCCCAGTGGGCACTGCCTCCAATCCTGTCCCCCACTTTCCTCCAGGAGACAGTCAGCAGAGCCGCCCCGGCCCCAGCTAGTGAACACTGCTTCCTGAAGGGGCTCCCAGAATGAGGCCGGCCCTCCATGGCCTCATGTTCTTCACAGGGGCAGGGGCTCAGAGAAGCCCTGATCATTGAGACACCCTGTGGGCCTCGGGGCTCTGGGAGCCTGGGGCTGCGGAGACTGAGCCGAGAACCCCTATCTCTCTCCTCAGCTTGGACCTGGAAGTGTCTTCCAAAGTATGTGTGTGTGTGTGTGTGTGTGTGGGGTGGGGGGGGGGGCCCTATTGGCTGTGGGCTCACAGCCGCATCTAACTTTGCAGCTGTCATTTAAGGCCTCTCCCATCACCTGGGACACGGGGCTTCCAGGCCTGCAGCTCAGGGCACTGAGGAAGAAAGGTGGGGAGCCCTCACCCCAACTTGTGGTTAGCAGCCCAGTGCCTAACCCACAGACCCACCTGCAGCAGAGAGTAAAGTGTGGCTGGGTGGGGACAGGGAGGTCAGAGGGCAGAGACAATGTCCCCATCCGCTTTGGCGAGCAGCAGAGAGAGCGGGAGATGACACTCAAAGCCACCAAAGGGAGCAGGCTTCCTGGTTGGACAGAGGCTGGTAGGGTCCCAAGAAGGTGGGCCTCAGTCACCCTTCAGGCCTGGGACTGAGCTTACCCACCCCCTCAACTTTCCACCAAACAGTAAACAGGTCTGTAAAGGGAGCAGGTACCAAACCCTTAAATCACCCCTGCCCCCATCTGAGACCAAAGGGGCAGAGCTGACCCCTGCAGCTCAGAAGGGCTAAGAAAGAAGGGGGAGGGGAAGGGACACAGTGGATGGGAGATGGGACATTGAAGGGCTTGCTAATGAAGGGGGAGGAGGAGACAAAGGAGGCTAATCTTGAAAAAAATAGTCAAGAACACCCCCCCTGTAGAGCACAGGCCCCAGGGGTCACCCTTTGAGGACCACCGAGCCGATGGCCCAGCCCCTCGGTCCCCTTCTCACCGCATTATGAACTCCTTAAAGCACAGCCGCAGCTTGTTGTGATGCCGGTAGAGTTTCGGGTCGGCTGGAATTTCGGCCAGGAACACCTGGGCCACCTCCAGGGGCCCCTGATGGGAGAAGTGAGAAAGGATGCTGACATGGGAGAGACACTGGATCCCAGGGGGAAGACACGGAGTCACAACTTCTGTGTCTGGACCCTCGATCCCGCCGCAGGGAGCAAAACAAAATAATGGGGGAAGGTCTTGGATTTCGGGGGGCTTGG
Organism: Tenrec ecaudatus; assembly: GCF_050624435.1. NCBI lineage: Eukaryota > Metazoa > Chordata > Mammalia > Afrosoricida > Tenrecidae > Tenrec > Tenrec ecaudatus. The sequence continues at coordinate 3,723,525 of NC_134539.1, read as the reverse complement.
AAGTCCGTCGGAAGAGTCTGAGGCCCTAGGAGAACACTCAGAAGAGAAAGGGTCTCTTCAGAAACAAGCAGCACTGGCCACGGGCCGCCCTTCCCGTGGGAAAGCCATCAATCACGGCCACGCACGCACAACCTCCTCCAGGAAACAGGGTCGGGTCGGAGCAGAAGCTGCCGATCCTCCCAGATCCCCACTGAGATCTGCTCGCCTGAGGGCCATGTTCCCATCGCTCTGCCGCCTCCCCAGGGATTCTGGGCTTTTCATTTACTGCTCAGAGTATTCTTCTTGGGCATCAGAGAGTTGTCCGAAGGGGCCAGATCTAGGCCAGGTTCCCACAAAAATTCTTGTTAGGCAGCCCTTGCTGCCCTGGACGAATACGCAGGCGCGTTTTCATGAGGGGGTGGAGGGGGCAACAAACCAACCTTGGGCATCTTTCCTGGCCTTGTCCTCGGGGACACACGGCCAGCCTTCTTAAAGATGCTTCAGAATCTGCCCTGCAGTCACTGTGTGCCCTGCAGGAAACTCTACCCAGAGGGCTTGCTTGAGCTTCCCCCGCAGCAGTCGCGGTCACCTGAGCTGGCCTCTCTGCCTTGCACTGACCTGGCCAGCGGATTCCCCTGGGAAGTCTTCCTGCGATCCGATCCCAACGAGACTACGGCAGGTGTTGGCTGAGAGGCTGTCTGCGGCCGCCCAGCGCCGGCAGAGACGCGTCTACACGGGTTTTGTTAGAAACAAACCCTTGTGTGTGCGACCTGGCACCCCGGCAGGAGAGATTGTGGACTAAGCCTTGTGGAAAGGCAGCAACACAACGACAGCAAAAGACACAGGCTCGGAGCTGCTGCTCCGAAATCGGAGACTTCCCCTGAAGGACACGGTACCGGCATGACCTCTGACTCTGGACAAAAATCCTGCTGTGGATCCACTGGACTCAAGGAGCCCCGGTGACTGTGTCGTAGTTACTCGGGCTGCTCACCCCAAGGTCAGCAGTTTGAAACCACCAGGGGCTCCGTGGGAGAAAGAGGAGGCTTTCTAAATGCACAGGGCAGCCCTACCTGCCCAACAAGGTCGCTGTGATGGACAGAGTTAGGCACATGGATACCAACACCCCAGGGGGTTGTAGGCATCGAGATTTTTCTCTTTCCACTAAAGGATTGGGACTTGAAAGCCAAGACTTTCGGAATGTCCTCTGATTTGGGAGATGACCACCTCTTGGGGTCATCTTGGGGCTCTCGGCTCCCTTGAGTGCTGTCTTTTTCTGGGGGACCCCACTGTGCTGAGGGAGCAGCAGTGGAGGCGTGTGGCCAAGAGCTGGCCTGGAGAGGGGGCCAAGGAGACCACGGGACAGAGAACAGGGCCTCCTCCGCTGTCCACCGAGACTGGTCTGTTCCACTCTGCCCTCTGTTCCACCCGGAGCATGTTTATTCCACGCCGAGCTTGGGGGTCATCGTTCTAAGGCAGCGGTTCTCAACCTGTGGGTCGAACGACCCTTTCACAGGGGTCACCCAATTCCTCACAGTAGCAAAATGGCAGTGATGAAGTAGCAACGAAAATAATGTTATGGTTGGGGGGGGTCAGCACAACATGAGGAAGGCTGAGAACCACTGTCTAAGGGCTCTGAGAGGAAGCATGGCTGGCGGAGGCCGGCTGGCACCACACGGTCAGTCAGTCCTGGCATGCTGGGCTCATCAGGCTGACCAGGGCTTGGGCGCTCGAGAAACTTTCTTCTAGGGTGTGTGTGGGGGTGGGGTGGGGGTGGCGGCTGCCGCAGGCGGCTCTTTTGGGTATATAACGTGTGTTCAAGCAAAATTGAAAAGTTTTAAAAGCTGTTATTCAGACGATGCGATTTCGTTGGTTTGTAAAAATATATGTGTGGCTCTCAACTACGTTTTAAATCGTTGCCAGGGGCAGGATCAGCTCTTCCATCTCAAGAGCTGGCCGATCCCTGTTCTAGGCCTTTCTGTCTGGCAGGCTCCTCTCAGCACCGTTGTCTGCAGTCGGGACTGGACTTAGGGGGCAGGGAAGCACTCCTTACTGGGACCCCAGATCTGCTCCCCCAAGGGGAGGCCCCTTTTCATGAGGATTTCAGTGTATAAGTCCACGTGGCACGAAGGGGAAGCCACGTCCAGGCTTCGGACCCTCCCTGGTGCTCAGTCTAAGCACAGGGGCATTGCTACACGCTGACCAGACTCCCCGTGAACCCCAGGAAGGAGAGTGGAGAAGCTCCTAGATTGTGACATCGTGAGACCCAGAGGCGAGGATGCCCTGCACTCCGGTTTTCATACCTGGTTCACTGTCGCCCCCACCGAGCCCTGCAACACCATCTGAAGCATCTTGGCGTCGGGGGGTTCCTGGTTCACGGCCACCGCTAACTGGAGGGTCTTCTTCTTCATATCTTCGATGGCAACTTCAATTGGCGTCAACACAAACTAAACAACAAACACAGAGACCGGGAGTCACAGGCCATGTGAGCCACACCGGGCTGGATACAGGGGACATGGGGTGTGAGGCAGGCTGCAGTGGAGGCGGGACCCGCAGGGTGGGTCACAGCCAGCTGAACAGGAGGGCGGGGCCTAGCTCTTTCCAAGTATGTAACGGTCCAACTCCAGTCAAGATCGACAGTCTCAGGACCCTCGCGAGCAGTTAGTTCTCCTGGGTCCTCTAGGGCCGTCATGAGTCGGAATCAACCCGAAGACCCTGAGTTTGGTTTTCATGGTTCCTGGCATCCCAGGGACTGGATGTAAAAGCCCCCAATTAAAATGATTTTTTTTAAAACCCCAAAACCTCAACAGGAAAGCCTGTGGGTAGCCCCACACTGTGACACGTGGGGCCATGGGCAAGGCGCTAAGAGCATGCAGTCTCCAAACGGACACGGTTAACGAACGGTGGGGCAGGCACAAGCCGATGCTCTCTGTCTGCAGCTGGTGAAGTCTGTCTCTCTATGTGGGAAGCAAGGTCTCCTGCTGGGCTGACCAGGGTAAGGGAAGCGCCCTGGGTAGGGATACTAAAGCACAGGCTCCAAGGCTCCCTCCCCGGCCCCAGGGGCTCTCCCAGGTCAGCCTGGACATCAAGTCCTGGGAAACAGGGTGCTGGGGAGGGCTAGTGGCTAAGGCCTGCCAGTTTGGAGTAAGGTCCTGGGGTGGGGTGAACTTTCTGAATACGGCTGTTCTACCCAAGTCTCTGTCACCCCCCCTGAATGATTGGGGGCTATGCAAACAGGGTGAGACATTTTGGGATTGTTCAGGATTGAACTGTGTCCCCCAACAAAACAAACAAACAAACATAAAAAAACCATGCGTCAACCTGGCAGGCCCATGATTCGCATGCAGTAGCACGCAGTGGCCTTCCATCTTGTGACCTGATGTCATCATCTTAGCTGCCGTGAAGTGGCGCCTCGTGGCGGGCATGAGGCAGCATCAGACACGGTTAGTGAGGCAGGATGGGGTCCTGCCTAGAGGCAATCTCTTTTGAGACATCAAAGAGAAGCAGCAAGCGAGGAGCGGAGATGCGCAGGACCCAGGGTCAGGAAAGAAGGTAGGTCCGGGGACAGCGGGCATGCTTTGGACCGAGTCCCTGTGCGGAGAACCTCCCGGACCAGGGAGAACATGGATGCCAAGACCCGTGGTACACGTTGTGATGCCCAGGTACTCGGGCCCACAGACGCTGAAAGGAGACATGATCCTTCCCCTGCCCACCCCCAGAGCCCGCAGAGAGAGAGCAAGTGAAGGAGCGCAGGCTAGCTGGCGCTCTGAACCTGGCCTCCCAGCCCCTAAGCTGTGAGATCCCATCCCTGCTTGCTCAGGTCTCTTGGCACTGCGGTCACAGCAGCGTGAGGTCATGCAGACAGGGGTCGTGAGTTTCTTCCCAACGAGCAGACACCTTCTTATCCAACAAGGACCGGCCTCCCTGGCTCGTGCCTCCCCACCCTCAGAGGGCCCCTCACCGCAGCTCCTGCCCCATGCGGGCTGGGTGCTGGAGGAGGGGGGGGGGGCGTCTGTCAGTGCTGGCTCCAGCCATGCCAAGACACTTGTTATTTTAATGACCTCACCTAATTAAACCGGGCGGGAGTGAGGTCACTGTGGGTGTGGGAGGGAAAAGTGCTGATCTAGGAGAGCCCGGCAGAATGTCTGGGCGGAGGGAGGTCAGGAGATTCCAGTTACATGAGGTATGGGAGCAGGGCAGCTGAGGATATTGGGGGGCAGGGAGGAGAGGAGGGTCCCTGGACTCTGCTCTGCCCCTCTTGCTCTCAGTCTGCCCCACAGAAAACAAAGGGAAACCAGACAGTGCATGGGGGGCGGGGGGCGGGGGTGTTACACCACGCGGGTGGCACAGCCCTGTGCCCACAGCCGCGTGTTGGTGCAGGCCCATGGCACCCTGCGGCGCACACGGGGCAGGACCGCCCAGGGCGCCCGACCCACCTCCTCCTTCTGGATGACGCCAATGCGGGTCTTGATGTAGGGGAAGGCGCGCCCCGTGGTGAGCACTGTGTTGCGCTGGTACTGCTCCTGAAGGTCCCCCCGGGGCCGGCCCTCCAGGGTGAAGGGCGTCGTGTACACGAATCGCCGCAGGTTGAAGTTCTTCTCAAAGTAGGTCACCCTGTCTTTCATCTCGTACTCGTCGAAGTAGGGCTCCACAAAGGTGATCTGGATGTAGGCCTGGGGGGAGGGGGCACAGGTGAGGTGGGAGGGGCACAGGGGGGAGCCCGGCCCTCCAGCCACTCCACCCTCTCGGGCAGCAGAGGGGACCGTCCTGCCAACTGGACGCTGACTCCAGTGTTGTATGAGCTGCCTTCCTCCTTCCTTGCGTTGTTTGCTTCTTAATTGTGGAAAATAGAATGAACCCCGTCCAAGCCGAACCCACTGCCATCCAGTGGGTTCATAGTGACCTGCAGTGACCCCACGGGGCAGAGACGCACTGCCGATCTCTACGGGAGGAGACAGCCTCCCCTTTCTCTCTCCGAGTTGCTGGTGGGTTTGAACTGCCGGCCCCGCCGTTAGTGGCCCAATGTCCAGCCCACAGCACGGTCTGGGCTCATTAAATGCAAAGTGGTACTTCATAAATTGACTCTGGACCTGAAGTCCCCATGGGATCAGAGCAGAGCTACGCTCCACAGGGCTCCCCATGGAGGATGTTTTGGGAATAGACCTCCAGGCCTCTCTGCCAAGTCCTCTGTGAGTGGACTCGAACTTACTCCTCACCTGACAGTAGGAGAACATTCAACCTTCACCCTCCCGAAGATGCCAAAAACATTAAGAAAAAACACATCTATAACAGAACACTGTCTTTACCGGCAAGAGAAAAACAACGAGTCTGTTCCTGGCGTGAAGCACACTGGGGGCCCGGCTGAGTCAGCACTGAGGCTGCAACCACAAGCTCGGAGGTTCAGACCTGCCAGTGGCTCTGTGGGAGAAGGGTGAGGCTGTGTGCTCCTGGGGAGATTCCGTCTCGGAAACCCACAGGAGCAGCTCCCCTCTGCGAGCCAGAGAGGATGCAGGGCATGGCTTTGATTTTGGCTTCCTGGCTCCTGCAGTGGCAGAGGCTGGAGCCTCGGGAACCAGGGAAGAACTGGCCTGCGGTTGCACTGCCTCCGTGAAGTACTGCGTCCTTCGTCAAGAGACCAGAGGGCTTGGATGGTGCCCGGCTGCCACGGCGGAACGTTTTTAATCAGAGAATCCAAGGAGGAACTCCGATTAAACCAGGGACACTCTGTGGCCAGGAGCCCTGCTGTATAGTAGTTAAGTTTTGCTCTGCTAAACACAAGGTTAGCGGTTCGAAACCACCAGCCACTCCGCAGGAGGAAGACGAGGCTTTCTAGTCCCAAAAAGAGCTACAGTCTCGGAACCCACAGGAGCAGTTCTACCCTGTCCTATCGGGTCACTGTGAGTCAGAATTGACTCTACGGCAGGGAATTGTTTTGGCCATTATATGGAACAGAATTTCAAATGCTTATAGAATCCAGACTTACTGGATCTATGGAGGCTGGAGGAACCCCTTGTGCCTCAGTTTGAGAAGCTCTTCCATGACCCCGAGGCCATCTTCACACAACTCTGTCATTAACCAAGTCCAGAGGGCTCCCCCTGGGTGCTGTCCTCCCTCAACAAGTTCCCTGCAATGACATCTAGTGACCCTGACTCACACAGGAGGCATGTGGAGGTCGGGGAGATGCGGCCAGACCATCTGGGTAGAGGCGGCGAGAACAGGGGCCAGGTGTGAAGCGTGCTGAGGGGGTCACAGGCCCGCCCATGTGGACACTGACCGGAGGAGGACACTCTCTGGTGGGAACCTCCAGCCAAACAAAAGGGACAAAGGAAAAGCAAGCAGCAGGCCTCCTTCCAGCAGAAAACAGACGGGATGGGCTGCAGGCCCTGGGGTGTCCACACACAGGGGGTTGGGAGTGTGGTCACTAGCCTCAGGCTGTAAATCACTGATCAGGATCATGAGATCTGGGTGGAATTCAAAGTCCTTCCTTCCTCAAAGCTCTCCCCAGCTAGCTTGGGCGTTTTGCGAGGGGGGACGCCCCTGCTGTGCTGGTGGAGTCTCGGTCACTGTGTTGGTGCAGTGACCCTGCCCGAGCCTGCCTCCCGGGGGACCAGGCAATCTCTGCAGGCAGCTCTGTGTACCCAACACTGGTCGCAGCCTGAGAGTCTCCCTCCAGGAATGGGACACAGGAGTGCAGGCTCTGCAGCATACCTCCCTCTGACCCTGCCCTCCCTCCCTCCCACCCTCGTGAGGGCATCATAGTCCAGGCATCTTGGGAGAGAGGACACAGGGAGGAGGTGGGGCCCGTATTTTACAAGCCTGCTGGGGGGTGACCGACCCTCTTTCCCTGACCCTTCACAATCCTTTGCACTTGAGCTGTTTCCTGCAGACCCAGCAGAAAGCTCTTTGACGTGAAGTGAGCTGGGCAGGCAGCGTCACCCTGAAGTGCAAGTCCTCCCCCATCTCTGACCCCCACGCCCAGGGTACAGTGACATCACCTGGGGTGGGAAGAGGTGGTCACCCTGAAGTGCAAGTCCTCCCCCATCTCTGACCCCCACGCCCAGGGTACAGTGACATCACCTGGGGTGGGAAGAGGCGGTTGAACACTAGCCTAAATGGCCTGCGTGTTTGCATCAGCTGGGCGCTGAGACTGTGGGGGTCTCAGAGACAGCAGGAGTGTGCACTGAGCCCAGCGGGGCTTGGGAAGTGTGGGTATGGACACTGCCCCTCTAATGACCTGGGAAAGTGGCTTCACCTTACAGATGGTCTCATCAGTCAAACAGTGGTTAAGCCCCAGACTGCAATCCCTAAGGTCACCAGTTCGAAACCATCAGCAGCTCTTTGGGAGAGAGCCCTGGGTCAGCCTGGGACCCGCAGGGGCAGTTCTACCCTATCCTGTAGGATCGCTATGGTCTGCATCAACTATGACAGTGAGTTTGGGTTTGGGCTTGGATGATGCTACAGGCAGGACCAGCAGGCTCCAGCTGCATCTGCCTTTGATGATGCTCTGAGATCTAACCAAGCCATGCCTAGACTTCCCACTCCTCCCCCCACCAACAAGGATGCCTGTTGGGATTTAAGTGCCTGCCCAGAGGGGGAGGAGGAGGTGGAGGTGGAGGTGATGTGTGTGTCTGACCTGGGGGTGAGGGGTCACTGAATGTCCTTGGGGCCACGTGACCTGACCCCTGAGGGTCACTTTGTGCCAACAGCCCCCTTACCTTATTAGGGTCCAACTTGGATCTGTCCACGGGAGTTGAGTCTTTGATCACTTCCACAAATTCTGCGCCGAAGCACTGCCCGTAGAACCCCTGGGGGAAGAGGGCCCGGTGGTGACCTCAGTGTCTGCTTGGGGGGCTGGAGCTCCCTCAGCAGGCAAGGTTTGAGGGCCCCCCGGCATCTGCTTATCAATGACTGAAAGTCACCGCAGCTAAGAGTTCACATTTAGCATTTCCCGAGACAAAAATAAAACTGATGGTGAGTCGGGCCTGAGTCTTACGGTACACAGGGAGGGCCACGACTTGCCCGCTAACCCAGCCCCCCACCTCTCTCCCATGGCAGCTCTCTGGGGGTGGTGTTGTTTCTGGGGTACCCAGGGAGCCTGTGTAAGGAGACAAAATGCACTCCTCGCCCTGAGAAACGAGTTCATGGGTGGTATGGCGGTGCAGTCCCCGAGTCTGGAGAATCACCGCTCACAGGATCAAATTGCCAAGGTTGACCGCAGGTGCAGGCATCTGGGGCAAAGCTCCCCAAATCTTGCATGACCCTGGCAAACACCTTCACCAGGAAGCAGTGCAGACAGGCTCGCAGACAGCGCCATGCTGGGCCCAGGACGCGAGCTGAGTCACACACCCTCCTACCAGGTCTTGCTTACGGTGGGATATGCATGGTCCAGCACACGGGCAGCTTCGCTTACCTCCAGCCTGTGAGAGATCTCGGGGAGCTTGGTAATGGCTGGCTCTTTGTACACAAACTCCTGGTCGGCCAGATCCCCAAACTTAGATCCGTAGAAGCCAACCCGGAAGTAGGTTCCAAACATTCTCTTATGGCCCTGAGGAAGGAAACGGACAATCTCCCTGAGTTCCGCTGGGTCCTCGGGGGCCAGCTTGATGCCGTGCTCCACTCAGACACACACCTTTAAAAGCGTGCGATGCTGACGGAGCCGGTGTGGGGATGGGCAGGGTCAGTGAAGGAAGTCCTCGGAGGATTTCGGGGACTTCTTCCACGCGCATGTATTGTGACTTTCCTACCTTGTGGTTCTAAAGGCATTCTGGACTACCTTCCTTCCCACACCGGATTCTGGTCTCCCATCTACCTCCAGCCTTCTCTGTAGGACCGGTGGGAGCTAAAGGGGTGGCTTTGTAGTTATTAAGCTGCTGTCTCCCTGGCCCAGGCCTGAGCCTGTCCCCGCGGGACCCGTTGGGGTGTTCACGACTAATGTCCAGAGGCAGATTGCCAGGTTCTTCCTCCTGGTCTCTCTTAGCCCGGAAAAAAACCTGATCTGTATCATGGCAACACACCACTGGCCTCTGCTGACAGACAAGGGCTCTGCCACTGAGCCACCCTGTCCCATCCGTGTCATGGCGTGCTTAAGAGGCACGGGTCCCTAGGGAGGAAGCAGGGGCTGGGGGGCTGGTTTGGTCTCTCTGGGGCAGGGCTGGCTGTTTGTGGTGGGTGGGGGCTGGGACAGGGCTACCTTGCTCAGGATGCTGTCGAAGGCCTTCTGCAGCTTGCTGTGGGTGGAGGTCAGCTTCCGGAAGTCTCGGTGGGCCTCCAGGATGGGGATGACCAGCTTGTACACCTCATTCACTGTCTCATACAAGCCCCCCTGGGAGAGAGGAAGAAGACCAACAGGCCTCAGTCTTGCTTTAAGAGGAAGGTGCCTTAAGATGCCTGAATCTCGCCGACTTAAATCCCCCTGTTGTCTCTCACTGGGAGTGTCTGCACCCAGCACCAAGTTAATGAGTTGGAGCGCGGGGGTGTCTCGGGCTCCCCCCATTTCTCCATGCAGGGCCTGACCTGTAATGCCCCTGAGGTAGAACATGGTCTATTTGTGGCCGACTCCCCTCCTGTTTTCATCACCAGAGAGGAGGTGGGCGACCAGGCGCGGCCTCTTTCCTCATGGTAACCGGGGACTTCTCTTCCCCAGCTGTGGCTGCCCAGTCACCAGCCAGCAACGAGAGGGAGGACAGGACAGGACGGAGGCTCCCCCTCCCACGAACAGACGCCATCTCCCACCCTGTCCTCCCACCCTGGTGATGGGAGAGTCATTGTGCAGGGTGGCTGAGGTGGCATTAAACTGCCATCGCGTCAGTTCTGACCCTACAGGACAGGGTAGAACTGCCCGTGGGTTTCCAAGAGTGTCGATCTTTACAGGAGAAGAAGGCCTAGTCTTTTTCCTGAGGAGCAGTGCTTAGTTTCAAACTGCTGACCTTGTGTAATTTAAAAGCCTCGCGGTCCCTTGCACACTGCATGTACTGCTGTAGAATGAATGAAAAACACAGCAAGATGGACTCCAGGCTCCCAGGGACCCCACAGGACAGGGCAGAGCTGCCCATGACGTCTCCGAGGCTGTCAGTCTTTATGGAAGCAAGAAGCCTCATCTTTTTCCTAAGGAGCTGGTGGTGGACTTGAACTGACCACCTTTGGGTTAGCAGCCAAGTGCTGAGCCTCAGTTTCTACCAGGGCTTCGTAGGGATTGAATTATGCCCCCTGCACCTGTGGGTGTGGCCCTGGCTGGTCTTTTGAGTGTGAATGGGGTCATCCCTTCAAGGGTGGGTCCTCAGCCCACTCACGCCTCCATGAGACAGCAGGAGTAGAGTCGACTGACACACAGGGGGACACATGGTGGGGGCACACAGAAGACCATGACGTCAGGAAGATCCTTCCCCTGGAGCCAAGCCTCTGAACTGTGACCACCCAGGGCCTCCTCCCCTTCCCATCCCCAACCCCCACCCCGCACCGCCTGCCGGGCACTGACCGTGCTGAAGAGCTCAGCCGCCTGCTCTAGGAGGCCCACCAGGCCGCTCTCGGTGAAGTAGCGCCCCGAGCACACGCCGTCCTCGTCTGGGGACAGGGTGTCATCCGATACCGCGGACTCCTCCAGCACGTTGGAGGAGATGTTCTGGAAAGGGCCACAGGAGAACCGGGCTGAGGGGCACACTCATGCAGTGGTTACCCCCAACCATAACATTATTCCCGTTATGACTTCATAACTGTCATTTTGCTGCTGTTATGAATCGGGTGACCCCTGTGAAAGGGTCATTCGACACCCAAAGGGGTCGCAACCCACAGGTTGAGAACCACTGGTCTAAATGCATCTGACAAAGGAAGCTGATCTGTGTAGTCAGTCTCTGGTGCCGTCTCGTGATTCAGAATCAGAGTAATGTCTTCTATGCATCTGGATGAAAATCTGACCACTGGCTCGTGGAGGAGGCTGACTGGAGGCGATGTCCCGGGGATGGGTGCAGAGACGATTTGGGGAGAAGTGGACACGGGAGGAGGTGCATCACAGGAAAGCAAGGGCAGGGCTACCCTTGGGATGACGTGGTCTCTGTGGCTCACACAGCCCTGCACACTGTGTGGGAACAGCAGCTCTGACAACCTAGGTGGCGGGAACACCAGCCCCCGCGAGCCAACCAGAGCAGTGCCAACACCTGCCGGGGACGGGTGCCACCTGGCATGGAAAGAGCTTCGGCTCTTGGCGCCACACGGCTCGTGGTTTCCCCGATGGTCGGCTCTGGCGATTACATCTCTTTCTTTTGTATCAGAGGGTCTGTGGCCCTGGTGTTCGGGTGATGTTTGAAGACGGCACAAAAGGGCTCACTACAAACTGTCCAGGAGGCCACCGCACTGCCCGTCCAGGACAGCTTGCGGGCTGGCAGACCAGTCCTCTGCCAACCAGGAATTGTGTCCAACTTTTCCCGAGAAAGTCTTGACTCAGCCTTTGAAAAGTTTCCCAGGCCAATTAGTCTCAGCCCGGATTTGGGATGAGAGAGCAGGACATGACTGAGTGGGGCGGGGGAATGGAACTAAGGTACAGGCCTGGGGGGCCAACATTTCTCAAGTGCTTGAGGGTCCCCTTTTATGGCTGTCAGTCTTAGTGCCAGCCACAGTCTCTGCCGTCAGAGAAAGGATGCTGTGGGGCCGGGGGTCGTGGAGCAGGGCTTCTGACGCGTCAGAGGTACAGCCTCTGTGTCGATCCATCTCCTCGGGGGTCTTCCTCCGTGTTGCCGACCCAAACATCATGTCCTTCCCCAGGACCTGGTCCCCTGAAGACATGTCCCACATACGTGAGACAGAGCCTCCGCGTTCTCGTTAGTAAGGAGCACTCTGGCTGGACATCCTCTGGGACAGACATGTTGGTGGGCTGGCTGTCCGTGGCACTCCCTGTGTCTTTCGCCCACACCACCGCTCACGTGCATCAATTCTTCTCCGGGCTGCCTTGCTCACTGCCCGACATTCACATGTGTGAGATGCATGTTTGAAAATACCATGACTTGGCTCAGGTGCACCGCGGTCCCCAAAGAGACGAAAGACGACAGTATGACCATCCCACAGAGCTCAGAGATACAGCCAATGTCTTTTAAGGTCATGTGACCTTAAAAAACCTCAGGTGACTCAAGAAGTAAGCATGTGTTGTGGTTGCCAGGTGCTGTTAAGTCGCTTCTGGGGCAGGGTCTTTCTTGAGGGGAGGGGATTCTTGAGGGGAGGGGAGGGCTGTCCTGGGCCCTGCAGTGTGCTGGGCAGCATCCCTGGGCTCTACCTGCTCCACACTAGATCACCACCACTGCCCCCCACTCCCGACGCCCCTACTGTGACAACCACTAAGTCTGTAGACTCGGCCAGCCCGCCCTCGCCTCCCCTGAGTGGGCACCTGGAAGCTGACGCTGCCCACGGGCAGGTAGCTGTGGTCCTCCAGCATGCTCAGGTACTCAGCCACCAGCGCGGCGGCGTGCACCAGACACATGGCCGCCTCTGTGTAGCACTTCCTCTTGGTGTGCTTCTCTGCCATGTTCTGCAGCCACGTCAGCCGCAGGTCAGGGGACGTCTGGTAGCTCTTGGCGATTCTGTGGGCAGAGCGAGGGCCAGCTTAGAGGATGTCTGGCCCAGGAGGCTGCCCGCCCCAGGAGGCCGCTACACATTTGGAAAGTGGGACAAGAGGCGCACACTGACCAATCCAGTGGCTTTCATGCCCTGAGTGACGTGTTGGGCTACTAACCCCAAAGTCAACAAGAAAGGTCAGCAGTTCGAAACCACTAGCTGCTCTGCGGGAGCAAGATGAGGCTTCCTGCTCCTGAAGAGCCTCGGAAAAGAGGGAGGGTGGGTGGGTGGGAAAAGAAAAAATAAAAGCGAGCAGCAGCACATATACGGGGGTTTTCATTGTTGGGGGAGAAAGATGGGGCTTTCTACTCCTGTAAAGAGCTATAGTCTTGGAAACCCGCAGGGGCAGTTCTGCCCTGTGCTGTCGGGTCGCAGTGAGTCGGCGTGGCCTCGAGGACAGCGGGTGTGGCTTGAGTCCGTTTGGATGAGATCGAATATGCAACCACACACAGTATGCTTTCTCCAAGCTATATCCCACAAGCGAAAGAGAAGATGCATAACACTAACATTTTTTAAAAAGAGGGAACAGAGAAGGGTCACCGCCTTAAACACTAACCACCATCCCCCTGCCCCCAGATTCCTCACCCCCCAGACTTCCACTCTGGCCTGAGTAGACCTGCAGGTCTGAGACTGTAACTCTTCACAGGAAAAGACAGCTTTGTCCTCCTCCCTCGGAATGGCTGGGGGGCTGAACCGATGACTTTGGGGTTAACAGCCCAGCGTGTCACCTCAAAGCCCCCAGGGCTCCAGGTCATCACATTACGGGGGAGCTCACGGAATGTTTGACCACGCATAGTCAGCTAATTTCCCGTCGATAATGTCAGACGGCCCGTGGGCCCCGTGGGCCCCGTGGGTGATGTCAGATGTATCCAAATGGCCCTTAGCAGAAAAAAGGTCCCCTGCCCTGAATGTGCATGTGGAACAAAGCCACCTAAGGACTCCTTTGTGGCATCTCCCCTCCATTTCCTCTCTCCTTCTTCGGGAAGCAGAAGAGCACCCTGTTGCCACAATCCCACCCAGCCTCAGGGTGCCCTACCACCCCACCCACAGGGTGCTCAAGGGCTGAATCCAGAAATAGATCAATCAGCTCTTTCTCCTAGTTACCTCGGGGATGGCCCACGCTGCCACCTCTGGATTGTCACTGAGCACATTAGAGCTCTGTACCAGCCGGGGGAGACCCAGAACGTGGACGCGGGTGTGAGAAAGCAGGTTCTTGCTTCTCCTCCGGGAGATGTGTTTGAAAAGCGCGTACACGCATCGTCAACCCGCTGCCCGTGTTGCATTTCGATTGGTCTCTGTTGGATGCCGTCCCAAACGGGGCGCCGACGGCCCATGGGACACACATGCGTGAGAAGCCGTGGCTGGGAGGTGCCGGGCTCTGGCGTGGTGCCCTCGGCTGTGCTCGGAGCCGTTACCTGTACATGAGGTCCATGAGCATCTCCGGGTCCTCCTGGAACTCCCGCATCTTCACCGTGTCGTAGAGGATGCTGTTCAGGTTGCACAGGAGCTCCTCCACCTGCGAGGAACAGAGGTGCTGAGGCCCGTCTGGGCTGTGCAGCCGTGGGAGGGAGGGAGGGTGGCCCTTTCACTCCTCCCTGGTGGTGTCATGGTCATGAGTTCAAGACTACCAGGGGAGCCACTGGAGAAAGACGGGGCTTTCTACTCCCGTCAAGAGTTGCAGTCTCGGACGCCCATGGGGGCCGTTCTACCCTGTCCTATCCTAGGCGGTCGCTGTGAGTCTGGTAGGTAGGGAGTGGCCCGCCTTGTGCTGTGCTAGCTACAAGGTCAGCAGTTTGAAACCACCAGGAGCGCTGTGGGAGAAAACCCGTTGCTGGAGGCGCCTGAAGCCTGGCCGCCCCCTCCTTGACCCGGATACGCATTAGCTTTCGGGCGCACACCGGCCCTCAGGCTGTAGCAGCCGTAGAGAGGCTGAGTTCTCCGAGTGGACGGTTAGCAGTCTGAGCCTGGGGACAAGGCTGGGGTCTGCGTGGGGCGGGGGTCCTTTGGTGGCTACAGGAGCACCGTGGGCAGGCAGTTTCAAGAACGCTCTCATGGTGACCCTTAGGACAGGGTAGCGCTGCCCCTGTGGGTTTCTGAGACGGTCACTCTTTTTTTTCACCGTGCCTGAAGCCCACAGGGTAAAGCCAGGCAGTGGTTCGGGGTGACAGTTGGACACTGTGAGAGGACCATGGATCGGACCTGCCGCAAATCCACACCCATGCACTCTTTATGGGCGTAGAAGTCCCGTCTTTCTCCCCAGGAGTGGCTGGTGGCTTTGAAATGCCAACCTCGCAGTTAGCAGCCCAGGGGGCAGTTCACCCCCTCACCAGGGCTTCCCATGAGCTTGTTGAGTCCCCTCATCTGTGCACGGCTGAGTGCACCCCCTCCCTCCTGCACCTGCAGTGTCACCAGGTGGAGATGCTGCCCGGTCCTGTATCCCACACGCATTGTGATAGCGCCCCAAACACCCACACATGTACACGCGTGTATATCTCTGTCATAAGTTGGAAACCATCCATGGTTTCACATGTGTGTGAATGCATAGGTACACACACACGGGGTTTGAGAAAATGCATG
Organism: Tenrec ecaudatus; assembly: GCF_050624435.1. NCBI lineage: Eukaryota > Metazoa > Chordata > Mammalia > Afrosoricida > Tenrecidae > Tenrec > Tenrec ecaudatus. Next base: position 3,708,375 of record NC_134539.1, on the reverse strand, counting down.
GAAATAATCCATTATCTTTTCATTCCGTTTTCCACGATATATATACATTGGAAGTAGTCTAGTTAGAATGTTCCTTAGAAGTCAAGGTAAAAAAACAATAAAGCTCAGACGGCGAGAGTCCATCTCAGCTGCTCTGGGAGCCAGTCCGTGCAGAAGGACATCACGCTTGGTAGAGGACAGCAAAGAAGAGGAAGGCCCTCGACGAGGTGGATGGACACGGCGGCTCCAGCCATGGGCTCAGACCTAACGACTGAGAGGCGGCGCGGGCTGGGCCGTGTGTCTTTCCGTAATCGGTGGGGTCACTTGAGTCACAACTGACAGGACAGCTCCTATGACAGCAACATGTCTGTGTGTGTGTGTATGCATGTGTTGTGTGGACTACACACACGTATCTGTGAGATGACACCTGGCTGATGCCCGGCCGGGTGCCCAGGTCTGCCCACCGGCCCACCTGGCTGGGGAAGAGCGTGGCTTGCATGGCCGCGTCCTCTTCTGCGTAGGCCAGAATCGTCCTCAGCGACTTTCTCAGGTACTCCTCATTGAAGTCCGGGGCTTTGCCGACCAGAGAGGCCAGCGACATGGTCACCTGCATCTTGACCCTCGCAAAGTTCTGTGCCAGGAGAGGAGGGGCAGGGCAGACGCACTGAGCACCAGGTAGGCGAAGGCCGCGCAGCCCACACCTGTCCAGTCCCAAGAGCCCCCCCCCCCCCCGCTTCCACTCTTCTCAGGGTGAGCTCTGCACAGAGGCATCTTATTGCTCTTGTGGCAAGCCAACAGGCTGTCCCTCCCCTGGGACCCACCCCCGGCCTGGGCTCTCTGTGCCCCCGACCCCCACCCGGCCCCCAGGCCCCGGCACTCACACTGATGGCTCCGAAGCTGAAGCGCATGAGCAGGTAGAGGGTGGCACAGGCTTGGCGCCGGGTGGTGTGCAGGCCGCTGCTGCAGTGGTGCAGCATCCTCTGGCACAGGTCGGCACACTGCTCCACCTCCTCCTCGAACAGCAGGTCTCCGAACTGGGCAGACATGGGTGTCAGCCAGCGTGCCGCAGGCCCACCCTCGGCCCGCCCGGAGCCCGCCCAGTGTGTGGGCGACGCGCTGTCTGGGGCAGCCAGACCCCAGGCAGGGGAATGCTCTGCTCCCAAATGCCACGAGTTACTGCTCCCAAGCCAGGAGGGAGCCGGGGTGTGAACTCGGATTGAACTATGAGTTGCACAGCCAAGGAGTGGGCCTGTGAGCCGCCTGGGCTCATGGAGACCCCACGGGTGTCCGCCACAGGGTTCCGGAGGGCAAGTTCCCCTCCCCCAAAGTGAATCAGCAGCCTCCTCCAGGGAACTAGAACCGCCAACCTTTTGGCTAGAGGTCGAGCATGGCAAGGGCTGTGCGATAAACCGTTGGTCGCCAGGCCTTTCTTCAAATGCCCCTCCAGATAGGCTGGAACTGCCAACCTTTTGGTTAGGGAGTGGGCTGTGTACCCAAGAGCACTGCTAGTCTTAGTGCTGAAGGGACCGTCCACAAATTACTGGGTCTCCTGGAGATTACTGGTGCTGGGAAGACGGCCTGGACCATGGAGTGCAGGAGTCCAGGACCTCCCTGGCCCAGGCAGCCAGGGCACAGGAGTCCCCAATGGTCCCACGGGAGGGATCCTGTGCTCCTGAGCCAGAAGGCAACGTCTATGATATGACATTTCAGAAGACCGGATTCCCTGCCACTGAGTTGATTCTGACTCACAACAACCCTCCGGGGCAGGGTAGAACTGACCCTGTGACTCACGAGACTGTGACTCTGCGGGGGCAGACTGCCTCATCTTTCTCCCAAGGAGTGGCTGGTGGTTTCGGCCTTCAACACTTAACCCACGATGCCACCAGGGCCCCCTGAAGACGCTAGACTCTACAGGGCTGTGAAGTCACCAATTGGCAGCTCACATCCCGCACCTCACCAAGGAGTAGCCGTTCCAGCCACCACATGCAGGGTGAGTTAATCCAGTGTCTGACCACTACGGCCACCGGGTGATGTGAGACCACCACAAGGCCCTCTGCAGACAAAGCTGCCACACCCCGGCCCAGTTGGTTTTGCAGCTGACAAGTGGGCCCTGTGTGGTGGGGATGGGGACTTTCCGTGGCTGACCGGGCGAAGAGCCAGGATGGAAACGGCCCGTTACCTTGGTGATGAGCGCACGCAGCGTGGCGAAGCAGTGGGCCAGGTACGTGGTGCTCTGGTCGCAGCTCAGCGAGTTCACCAGGACCCTCAGCACGCCACCGAGCAGGCTGTCTTTCCAGTCCAGAGCCGAGCTGGCCTGTGCATGGGACAGACAGCAGTACCCCTGAGCCTGGCCTGCGCCCTCCAGGGTCCTGCTGGTGAGTCGGGCCAAGACCCATCTCCCTGACTCCTGGGGCCATGAGACACCTCACGGCTGCCAACAGGGAGAGCCAGAGACCAGAGAGGGGGCGTGCTGCCCAAAGTTGGTGGGGATACCATATGATTCAATAGTTTAATCACAAACTCTGGGATCTTTTGATGCTGTTTCCCCACCAACTTTTGGAAGACCCTGGTATTTCTGTGTGACCTTGTTCCTGGTTTTGAACTGCTGATTCTGTGGTTAGCAGCCCAACTTATAACCCCCCCCCCCGAAACACACACACTCTCAAAAACCCAAACTCAGGACTACTGAGTCAAATCCAACTCATCGTGACCCTACAGAACAGCATAGAACTTCCCCTGTGGGTTTCCAAGACAGGATCTTTATGGGAGTAGAAAGCCTCATCTTTCTCCCTCAGAGCGGCTGGTGGTTTGGAACTGCTGACCTTGCAGCTGGCAGCCCAACGGGAACCCCCAAGGCCTTCTTACAACTACCACGATGATTCGGCTCTTGTTGAAGGCTATGCGTGCCGCTGGAGGACGGGCGTTGGGCTACAGCTCTCAGAGTGGCATCAGCTGGAGAGGGAGCCTCTGGGAGTCCAGGCACGTCAGTGACCACAGTCATCCGAGACTCCACCTTCTTGTTTGATTCTAGACGGCGCCCAAGGTTGGTAAGGAAGGTTGCACTGGGCTGCAGCACAGTTTCTCCTCGTCTTAAACATCAGCGCCAGATCTAGTCTCATAAAGGACTTCCCTATGAGGACGTTCCCTGTGGGGCTTCACGATTACATCCCAGCATACTGATTTTTGAGTAGAATGGAGACCCCCTTAATGCCTAGACTTGGGAGCGCCTGGAAAACCCCAGCTCAGAGGATGGAATAAGGAGTTCGGCTTTCTACAGGTCAGTGCATGACACGGATGCCTCCCTTCCCCGCTGCCTGCCAGTGGCAGACATCACTAATCAAATGCCGTGCTCTTTTTTTAAAACCTAGTCCAGTTACCACCTTTGCTCCCCAATCAGGCAGGATAGATGGCTTCATCCATAAGCTGGAGTTGACCCACTGGAAGAAACCAATTTGCCTTCTCTGTTCCAGGTACCGACTTCGAAGCCCCGACCTGCCTCACACGCTTGGCCTGCTTCACCACAGGGCGAGCTGGTTGAGCTCACAACCCCCCTTTCTTCCTGAACAGCAGCTCAGGGCAGCTGGGAAAATGCCCAGTGTCTCTGGGCTGTGTAAGGTGGGCATCGCCATCAACATAGACCTCCAATGACATCACCATCACCACTAAAGGCATCTGGAGACCGGGCTTCCTGCTTCCCCTGGACGCTCCTGCACACACAGTGGCCAGGTGTGCCTCATCCTCACCTGGATAATGTTCTCCTGCATGTCCAGGATGATGAGACTCGCTTCTGTAGCCAGGTTGCCGCTCACCAAGGCCTCTTGGTCCAACTCTGCCTTCGTCCTACGACACAACTGGAGGTCAAAGTGGGTCGCATGGCCAACATGGACCAGTCCTGACTGTGGCCACTGAGGCACAAGCCTGGACCATGAACCCAGTAAGGCAGCCGGCCACAGGTAATGCATGCTACTTCGAGATTGGTATGTCTGGCTGGAACAGAACTCCAGGAACAGTCTCTGGGCCACCACCTCCCGCCATGACTCACAAGGAGGGTGATGATGGAAATATCAGGGCAGTTGATTGGGTCTTCTGGGGTGGCTCAGCCGTGGCCTCCCCACTGTCTGGGGCCCTGCCAACCTGCAGGACACCACCGGTCACTACCCACGGCCTGCTGTGTTGCTGTGGGGTCAATGTGGACCCGTGGCTCCTGGCAAAACCAGACGAGGAAGTCTTTGTGGTTTCTTGTCTATCACCCTCATGGCTTCAGATCACCAGGCCTTTCTTCTGCGGCATCTCTAGGTGGACTTGAACCTAGAGCCTTTCAGTGAGCAGCTGAGCAAGGTCTTAACTTTCAAGCCACCTGAGCCTATGAGGACACCCTGGCCGCTCAGTGACACAGTTACCAGGCAACGGGTGGGTGTGAGGAATGGATGTCCCTGGGATCTGCCACAGGGGTGCAGGCCATGCCTCTGACCCAAAGTTGGGGACCAGACTCCTCCCATCAAGGCCCATCTGGACGCTTGGGAGGCATTGCCGTGTGGGAGGTGCTTTCATGTTTGGGGTACCCTGCTGCCTGAGTGGGTCCCACGATTCCCTCTTCATCCTTCAGGCATGACCCGCGGTGTGACGTGGGTGGCCTGTCATTGCGATTGCCTGTGAATTCCTGGGTGGGTTGGAGACCCTGGCATGAGGCTGGCTGTGCTTTCTGGCTGTTTGGTCAACGTGCTGGCCGCATGGGTCCTTCCTGATTTTTTTGGCTATCGTGGCCCCAAAGTAACAGCCCGGGCACAGATATGTGTTCCCCCACCCTTGGAGAGAGGCTGCCTCCTGTGCAAGGCCAGCTGCTGGTGCCGGGCCAAGGGCAGACGTACTTATCTGGTTTCTCATTTGCCTGCCGCCAGTGGGTCTGCTCCTTCCTCCAGCGCAGGTTCTCACTGAGGCCTGGGAACCGGTCGTTCCCTGGGAGTGGGAGGGGGGCGCAGCAGGAAAGGGAACTGATTAGCTAGGCGCCTGTCCAGACCACCAGAGGGGCTGCTGCCCTGATGGAGGGGCGGGGGGGACAGGCAGTGCTGGATGCGGGGTTGGTTGGGGTGGGGGAACCCTCATGGAGGGTATGATCATAGAAGGAGGAGCCCCTGCCTGGCCTTCCCCAGCAGGCAGCAGGGAGCCCACTTTTCAGGAACTGAGGGAGCCGCTAGGCAGGGTTCGTCACTCCTCTGTTGGCAACAGTGGGGTCCAGTGGGGGTGCCCTTTCTCAAATCACTCCTGGTGGGGCAGGGCACCCTAAGGTGATGTGAGGGGCTGGCTTCTGTTCTAATGGGGCTCCCCAAATGACCCAGCGGATGGCTTGGGGACCACCACGGTCCACCTGCTGCCGTGTCCTGTGCCATCTAGGGATGCTGACCGTGGCCTCAGGAGTCAGAGTGGAGCTGGGTTCTCAGGGACTGGGCTTTGAGTACAGATAGACAGGCCTTTCTTCCAAGGGGCTTCTGGGCTGCCTTGAGCCGCCAGCCTTTAGGTGGTCAGCTGAGACTGTCACCGTGTGTGCCCCCCAGGGACTAGCTAGTCCAGCTGAGCGAGGCCGCAGTCTGATGGCCACAACGCCGACCTGGCCGCATGACACCATTCTCCATCAGCTATGAGACACCACCTGTGCCTTCCCAGACCAGCAGCCTACTTGCGAGGGACTCACTGATTCTCCAAACTTGCCAAGAACTGACCCTGTTGACTCACGCTGGGGGCTGGGGGCCATCTCCTACCAAGGGCTGGCCGCACCTGCACCCACACCTGGAGCCCTCCCCACCACACACCAGAGCCCTGTTCCCCCAACCCTCAACTGGACCCCGCCTCCACTTGGAGCCCCATACTTCTCCATACACCTGGAGTCCGTCCCCCAGACCTGGACTCCCTACCCTCTTCCTGGAATCCCCAAACACAGCTGGAACAAGCCCCCTCCCCACCACAAACTACCCCCCCTCCCCACACACACACCTGGAGTCCGGCACCGCCGCATCATCTCCCCTCGGGCCCCTTCTCCCCGCAGCAGCGCCTCCTCCAGCCGAGCCTTGGCGTCCCTGGACTTCTGCAGGACCTGGGTGCTGACCTTGTCCGAGCTCTGCTTCCCCTGGACAGGACAGAGAGGGGCAGCTTACCAGGGGTCGGTAATTGGGGCTCCATGACCTCCAGAGACCTGCTTTGGGGGAGTCCTTGGGGCCCAGCCTGCTCTGGTGACGTGGCTCTGTGCTGTCCGAAGGAAGGACCTTGTTAAGCATCCCTCGGACGCTGGAGCATGTGGAGGGCCAGCCCCAGAAGTGGCCGGGACCAGATGAGCACCTGGCCCATGCAGCGGGTGCATCGGGCTGCAAACAGGCCACGGCGTTGGGCATAGAAGAACAGGAGCGATGCTCGTGGTCCAGATAGAGGGCAGTCGCAGGACGCGTCTGATGGTCCCCTGCCCCCGCCTACCTTGTACTCAAAGCAGGAGACGCAGAGGTAGAGCAGGTCCAGGATCCGGGTGAGCTGCATGGAGGGCAGGTCGGCCACCCACCTGCGGACCAGGCTCTGCTCGGCCGTCTTCAGGATCCACAGGAAGCAGAGCATGAGGCTGCGGGTGGTGTCGGCGCTCAGCATGCTGCACTGCTTGTAGGGCTGGCAACGGCATGGTGCGGAGACATGACCGGGGTCACCAGACCAGGGGTGGGGGGAGCGCTGCTCTCGGGAAGGGGACCCACCCTGAAACCCCACTTCCCCACCCCAGCCTCGGGAAGCCCCCTCTCTGCTGTTCTTTGCTTGGAGCTGGACAGTTGTATCACCGTCCCCAAGGGTGGGGCCCGATCCAAACAGTACTGAGAGTGGCATGTAAACTGAACACGACAGGCAAACCCCATAAGATGTGTGTGATAGTGTAGGGGAACCGCACCCCCAAACACCCCAGCGGGATGCAGAAGCATTGGATCTGTCTGATTGTGACTCTCCTGGACAGACTAGAACCGCCCCAGGAGGCTGGCCGGTTTCTCTTGCCTAGGAAATCTCTACCGATTACACCAAGGCACCCGACTGTCACCGACAACGCTGAGGGGCGGGGGTTCCGGAGCCCTCCCTGTGCTCTGTAGAACTTGTACAGACGGACAGCAAGGGGCCGCTGCTGGACTCATGCCAGCCCTGTGTCCAGCAGCGGGAAGCAGCGCCTGCTCCCGCGTGTACTCATGGTTGTCCCTGGGCTGGAGTCCACGGTTTCAGCCACTGTATCCATCCATCTCGTGGCGGGGCGTCCATCCATCTCATGGCGGGGCTGCCTTTCTTTTGTTCTGTCTGGGTGACCCTCGGCTTTATGACCATGCAGGATGTCCTGCTCCAGAGCCCGGCCTCTCCTGATGACACATTCTGAGGATGTGAAACCAAGGCCACCCTTGCCTCTAAGGAGCGTTCTGGCCGTCCCTCTTTGGAGATAGAGTCATGCCTGTCTGGCTGAGGTGCAGGGTTCCATCAATTCCGATGTATAGAGAACAAAACATCGCCTGGTCCGGCACCCTCCTTGCGACTATTCTGATGTTTGGGCCCCTTGTCGCAGCCCCTGTGTCCGTCTGTCTGGCTGCCCCATCGCTTTACCCAGCACGATGTCTTTCTCCAGGAACTGGTCTTCCCTGACGACATGTCCCAGGTACATGAGACAGTCTCACCATCCGCGCCTCTAAGGAGCGTTCTGTCTGTCCTTCCCCCAAGACAGACCGGCTGGTTTGTTTGGGATATTCGATTGTTCTTTACCAGCACCATGATTCAACCTGGTTCTTCTTTGGCCTTCCTTGTTTGGGGGGAGAGTGGGGCAGAATGCAGCACATGGCAGGTAGCAGGGTCTGCTGGCTTCCGCCTGGCCTTTCCCATGCCAATGATGGCAAACGCTGCTGGCGTTTCTCTTTCAGGCTGGACGGGCGTAAAGGCCGTCAGAGGGACGGGCGTAAAGGCCAGGGCTGGGCTGGGCTGGCTGACACCGTGCAAGCTCCCACGGGGCTCCTGGTAGCCTCTCAGTCACAGAGCCAAGCAGGAGGGTCATGATCTGCTGGGTCCATTAATCAGGTCCAGAACTCGGGGAGCCTGGCTGGACCCCAGTGCTGAGGCCAGTCACTCCTGGGGTCCACACCCACACTCACGCGGTCACTAACGCTGCCAGGAATGTGCTGGCCACTGACTGAGCATGTGAGGGCGGCCCTGCTGGCCTGGGCCGGGGGTCACTGCCGCAGCTGCTCCCACCAGAGCTTCTCTGGGTCTGTGGACAGGCTGTAACCTGGCGGGGAGTCCTCTCTGGCAGGTGGACTCTGGGCCCGTGGCTTCTCTCAGAGAGGCAGTTAACGGAGAACAGAGATCCAATTTTGATAGTGTGTGTGTGAGGGGGGTGAGGTGTGTGTGTGTGGGGATTCTTATTCCCCAGCCAAACAACTAATTTAAAGAAACCCCCAGCCCCAAGAGGCCAACAGTGATGGCCCTTTATTTCACCCAAAGCGGCCAAACATCCCTCAGACCCCCCTTTCCTGTGGGAAGCCTGCCTTAGTAAATTCCAATCTCCCAAGACAGGCTGGGGGGACTGGCAAGGGAGTGGAAGTCAGCAGAAGGGGCGGGGCAGGCTGCAACCAATCACGTGAGGATTAGCCAAGGGCCAAGCTTCCCAGTTCCTCCCTCCTCTTTGCCATACAAAGCTGTCCTGGTGGCACTGTGGGCTAGGCTTTAGACCACTAACCCCAGGGGAGCGGTGCAAACCCACCAACTGCTGGGGGGGGGGAGGTTGAATGCTCCCCTGAAGATCTCCCTTCTTGGGGACCTTTCTCAGGGTTGTGGGGAGTCAGGGTAGACTGACCCAATGGCAGTGGCCCTGGCTTTTGGCCAGATCAATCTCAGTCTCATTGCCATCGAGCGGATCCCTGTTCACAGCAACCCCGTAAGACAGGGTAGAATGCCCTGAGCGTTCCCAAGGCTGTAACTCTAGGGATCTAGAAAGCCCGTGTTTCTCCCAGAGAGTGGCTGGGGGTTTCGAACGCTGACCTTGTAGCTCACATTCCAATGCATAACCACTACGCCACCAGGACTCAAATCTGGAAACTCCTTCTCCTGCTCCCTAGCCCTCTTGAGGCATGCCGGGGGGTCAAGGCCCTGCTGAGAGCTGCAGGGAAGAGAAGGAGCAGGTTCAACACTGGACTGCTAACCGGAAGGTCAGTGGTTCAAAGTGGCCAGCCGCTCCGAGGGAGAAAGAGGAGGCTGTCTGCAACTATTAAGACCCACAGACAGAGAGACGCTTAGAAGCAGCCAGGCTCGCAGCTCAAGGGCATCGGTCTGCATGGTGGTTTTGTAGAGGGAAGAGAGAGCTACCAGTAGAGAAGGGCTCACCTTGAACCTGCTACAGGTTAGATTGTGGCCCCAGCTGAATAGGTGTGATGAAGCCAGACCCAGGGCTCCGTTTGTTATGTAAAAGAGGGGTCCCAGCAGGAGAGGACGTGTCTTAAGGCAACTCCCAAGGAGTCAGCTTCCCCAGGAGCAAGCAGGCAGGAACCCTGAAGGGGATGCCACTAGGAAATCTCCCAGGAACATCAAGAAGAGGCGGGACTCTGAGACAGGATGGCACAGTGACAGGGAGAGCCTTCCCGGCAGCTGGCACCCCGGATTCACCCTTGTAGACTCCTCCACTGGGAGGAAATGGAAGTCTTGGAGGTCTGCTGTAAAAACACCAAGGGCCAAGGAAGCGGCCTGCGGGTGCCGTGCGTCAGCAGTTGTCGGTCAACTGCAAGATCGGTAGTTAGAACCTATCCGTCTCTCTCTGAGGCAGACGTGGCCATCTGCTCTGGAACCCCGCCCCGCCCGGCAGCTCTACTCCCTCCTACAGTGCTGCTATCACTCGGAGTCAACTCGAGGGCGGTGGGTCTTGTGCTTGGTCCAGAAGACCAAGGCAGCGGCCCTCCCAGCATGAGCCACGGCAAACCCTGCACAGGCAGGGCCACAGTCAGAGTAAGCCGGCGCTGCCTGCACAAGCCTGTCCGGAGCGCATGAGCGGACAGCGAGGGCCGTCTCCCGAGAGTGTTTCAGGGAGCCCAGGCGTGACTGAAGCAGCTGCCCCAGATCCAAGTCAACCTCCACTCCGGATCAGGCTGCAGTGGGGACGGGAGAGGTGCATTGACATGGTGGCTGCAGCCGTGGGCTCCAACGTGACAGCTGTGAGGGTGGCGTAGGACCGGGCGATGTTCTGCCTGCTTTTCCGTGCACGGCGGGGGCCACTGTGAGCCGAGGGCCCTAACAACCACAGGTACTTGGGCATAAAGTCCCTGCTCCGGTAAGCCACCCAGAGCCAGCAGCACAGTGTCGGCGTGTGTGAGGAGCGGACTGTCCGTCAGAGATGTCGGTCAGGAGTGTTTTCGCAAGAGTGCCTGGGTCCAGCACATCCCCGGAGGTTAGGCAATGGGTGTGCTAAGATTCCACAGGGCTACAGTATATGTTCACCCCAAAACAGAAGGTACTGCCCCGGAGCCCACTCTGACTCTGAATGACCCCACAGGGCCAAGGAGGAGGACCCGTGTGTGTGGAGACGAAGCTGTACAAGTGCAGACTGTCTCATCTTTCTCCTGTGCAGTGTCTGGTGACCATGTGGTTGGCAGCTTGCTGCGTGGCCCACCACGCCGCCCTCCGAGCACCTTAGTGGATAGGATGAGACGTACACCTGTCTGTTACTGTTTGTCCACACTGGCCGGCGGCAGAGTGGAACTGCTCCGTCAGGTCTTTAAGGTGGGGACCCTGGGGGAGAAGGTCACCAGGCCTTTCTTGTGGGGGCCTCTGGCGAGCAGCTGGACTGTGTGTGTGACCCTGAGACTCCCAATAAGGAGAGAAGCCGCTGGAAAGGGGGTGGGGAGGGGGCGGGGTAAAGCGCTGTGCGCCCACATACCACAGAGAAGATGGTCCCGCTGGTCTTCAAATTAAAAGGGGGCCCAGCAACAGCCAGCACCACGCTCTGGGGGGCTGAGCTTCCTGCTTCCTGGTCCTCATCCAAGCCATTGGCTCGGCCTTTCCCACCACGGGTGTCTGCAGTGGCAAGGTAAACATCAGGGGCACTGCCCTGCCAAGGGCTGGGTTCCTGCGTGTCCCCTCCCCAGGTCCAGGATCTAATTTCTCAAAACGTGATGAGGATAGGCTACTGTCTCTTGAAGACACTCCACTTAGGTCGGCATTCTCCTGGAGGAGAGTTCCCCTCTCGCCGATCCTTCCCTGAGAGATCCTACACTCTTCCACTTACTCCACCTCTGAGCATCTCAGAGGGCCTCGGATCCCTGGAATTTCCAAATGGAGAGAAGTCTGGGGCGCAAGAAGGGGGCTGTGGGACGGCTTCCCATGCCGCAGCCCTCCGCCCCGAGGAGTGAGCGTGCCCAGCCTCCCGGGGGAAACATCTGGGGACAGCACCCCTGGCCTTTCCCCAGCAGCACAGTTTCCCATCGCCGGAAAACTTCCGAACAATCCCCCTGATTTTCCTGGGCCTCTGGGGTTTAAACGCCTGTGGCAATGACTGCTCTGTAAGCCCCCAAGGCAGTGACCACCAGCATCGGAGCGGGCCTCTGGGCCTCCACTCCTACTGGCTCGCCAGATGCCCTGGGAAGAAGCCACCGTTTTGACGTGACCTTTTTTAGAAGGCCCCTCAGGAGACTAAGACAAGTGCGTTGCCCAGAGAAGTGGTTGGCGGCCCCCTGCGGACGGCAGAGACACGTTGTAGATGCTTTGCTTAGAGTAACCACGTGGGCACAGGGACAGGAACCCCAGCAGCAAAGCTCCCCAGGGCCCTGGAGGACTTCTCAGCATCCACCTGCCTCTCTGGGTGAGCTGCTCTGGGAAGCCCAGAACCATATGGACCACGGTGTGCAGAATCATGCACACGGAGGTGGCCCGGTTCTGCCGGGCTAGGTAGCAGAGGCTCCTGCCTGCCTGAATGCCCACTGATAAAGTCTCTGAAGAAAGGCCAGGTGATTGACAGGAGGAGGATCCCGGCCACTGACCACCCAGGTTGACTACTCAGGTTGACGCCACGGCGACGGGCGTTGGCTTGAAGGAAGCAGACGCCCCTTACCTGTGAAGTCATAGAACTGTGGCAAAGCATCCAGGATGATGCCCACGAGGGGCAGGTAGAGGGCGGCAACCTTGACCTTGACCTCTGGCCTGGCACACCTGGGGTCCAGGTCGTGACTGCTCAGCAGGCTGTAGATGGCGTTGACGGCCTTTCTCTGCACTCTGCTGACCCTGGGGCACAATACAGAGAGCAGGAGTCAGGGCAGAGGGACGTGGCCCGAGAGGACAACCCACAGGGACATCAGCGTGGCCCACACCATGAGGAGCAGCAGGAGAAACCAGATGGAAGGGGTGGGTTCCGAGCCGGCTGCCTGTGCCTGCGCCCCTGCTTGGGCTTGCTCTCCAGAGCCGTCCCGCTGCAGCAGGAATCGCCAAGCACCCCAGTGCTGCAGGGGTGGGCCACATCCACCCCCCTGCCTCAGCCCAGGGGCCCCGCCTGCTCCCCCTCCTGGGCTATTAGGAGTCACAGCTGCTGCCGGGAAGGAAGCAAACTCCCTGCCATTGAGCTGATCCGACCCGCAGTGACGACAGAGGACAGAGCACGGCTGCCCCATGGTTTTATGAGACTGACAATCGTTATGGGAGTAGAAAGCCTCCTCTTTCTCTCTCGGATTCACTGGTGGTTTTGAACTGCTGGCCTGTGGTCAGCAGCCCAAAGCTTAACCCACTACATACACAAGGGTTCCTGGTGAAGTGTTCAAACTGGGCACCATCAAGTTGGTTCTGACTCCTAGTGACCCTTTAGGGCAGAGCAGAACTGCCCATGGGCTTCCCACACTGTAAATCTTTGGAGAGGCTGGTGGTTTCGAACTGCCGACCTCATGGTGAGCAGCCCAGCGTGTGGCCCACTGCACCACCAGGGCTCCTGTGACCTCGGAGTCCAATGGGAACTCCACGTTTCTCCTTCTGAGGGCGGCTATCTGATTCCCAAAGTGGCTGTACCAATCGCCACCAGCCGTAGGAGCTGGCCCTGCTGCAGGGTGCCCGAGAGTCATCCGGTCAGCTGAGCTATCCATTTGCAGTTGTTCCTGACATTCACGGAGAGCCCCACGCCCACGCCCACTGAGTCCAGTCCGACTCGTATCCAGTCTGCCAGGGCTGTCGGTCCTTCTAGGAGCAGGCAACCTCATTTTTCTCCCACGGAGCTGCTGGTGGGTTTGAACCACAGCCGGGCAGTTAGAAGCCCACGTGTTGACCCATAGTACCACCAGGGTCTTCCTAAGGAGTCCCTTCTGCTTCTATAAGGTGGGTCCCGATGACCCCAGACCCCTCAATTCTGACTGGGGGCTCCTGGATTCCTGCGTTCTCTCTAGGGGGGTTCGGGGAAGGCCGGTTCCTGCTGACTCTGTCTGGGCGCCAGCTCGAGCGGGTACCGATTTCTCTCTATTGACTTTCCTGGTCTCGGCGCTGTTGGTTTTGGCTCTAAGCTGTGTGGTCGTGTCCTGCTGCTGGCTGTGGGTGCAGTTGGCCTTCCCAAGGTCAGAGCTGTCTTTGTGACTTTAAAAAGAAGAGAGACCCACGTGCACACACTCACCTGTCAAGAGCAAGGCACTTAACCGAAAAGACAACAGAACAAAGCTCGGCTTATTCATCACTGAAAGGAATGTCCTAACGTCCCCAGTGGGCACAGCAATTGTCCCCATTCCAGCCTCACAGTGGACGCAGCCCACCCCCACCCAGCTCTTCCCAGGGGACCAACCACAGCGCAGGCATCGGCAGGACAGGTGCACTTCTAATCTACGCAGCCACTCTGGGGCTCTCACGGGCATCGGAACACGTAGTTCAAGGTCAAACCAGTGACCATCAGTCCACTCCTGCTCCTGGGGGCCCTGAGAGGTCAGAGTCGAACTCCACACCACACAAAAACACCAGACTTCCTGTCACTGAGTGGGCACCGAATCACGGCGACTCTGGGATGGGGTAAGATGCCCCTCGGGGTTTCTGAGCCATTAACTCTTTACAGGAGTAAAAAGCCTCTTCTTTCTTCCTCAGTGCACCTGATGGTTTTGAACTTCTGACCTTGCGGTTACCAGGAACACATAGATATGCGGTGCGGTGTTTTGTTCTGCTGTGCAGCAGAGGGTAACTGTGTGTCGGAGCCGACTGGATGGCACCTGACAACAAATATATATAATCTCAAACAAACTCACAGCCAATCCACCTTCCCAACATGATCCTAAAGACAAAGTGGGCACATCAGCAAATGTGGTGAAGAAAGCTGATGGTGGTCAGCTATCAAAAGATATAACATCTGGGGTCTTAAAGGCTTGAAGATAAACAACCAGGCATCTAGCAGGGAACCAACAGAGTCCACATGGAAGAAGCACACTAGCCTGTGTGAGCACGAGGCGTCGATGGGATCAGGCATCAGAAGACCCAAAACAAACAACCATTTAGAAGCAGACCAGGTGGTCAGAAGGGTGGCCCAAAGCCCATCTGTAGACAGTTGGACATCCCCTCACAGGAGGGTCACACGGAAGGCACGAGCCAGCCAGGGTGCAGCACAGCACCGACGCACAAAGAGCATTCCTCTGGTCTTTAATGCTTCCTCCCCAACACTATCATGACCCTAGTTTTACCTTACAAATCCGATAGACCAGAGTGTGTACACTGGTATAGATAAGAGCTCTTGACACACAGAACCAGGACAGATAAACCTCCTTAGGACCAATAATGAGAGTAGCAATACCATGAGCGTAGGGGGAAGATGGTGAGAGAGGGGGAGAAAATGGAACCAGTCGCAACGATTGACCTATAACCTGCGCCCCCCCCACCTCCAGGGTGATGAATAATGGGAATGTGGGTGAAGGGAGACAGCGGACGGTGTAAAATATGAAAATAATAAAAATTTATAAATTATCAAGCATTCACAAGGGTGGCAGGTTGGGGGAGAGGGGGTTAAAAAAAGAGGAGCCGATACCAAGGGCTCAAGTAGAAAGAAAATGTTCTGAAAATGATGATGGCAACATGTGCAAATGCGCTTGACACAATTGGTGTATGGATTGCTATAAGAGCTATAAGATCCCCCAGTAAAATGATCGTTTTAAAATAAACAAACAAAAAAAACCCTCACAGCCATTGAGTTAATTCTGATTCATATAGACCCTGTGGGACCAGAGTAGAACTGGGCCTGTGGGTTCTGAGGCTGTCAGTCTTTACAGGAGCAGACAGCCTCATCTTCCTCCCCTGGGGCAGCTGCTGGGTTTGAACTGCTGACCATGTGGTTAGCAGTCCAATGCATTACCCCCTGCACCACCAAGGCTCATCTATTGGAATGGACAATTACTCAGCCACAGAGAGAAGTGAAGTTACAACAGGATAGGTTCTACACAGTTTCTGTGGACTGCACTCAGCCAGTCTGGGGGCCAGTGGAGGTACTGAGTGTGTGTGTGACTGAGTGAGCATGCGAGTGTGCACCTGAAGGAGTGTGTGTTTTGAGAGAGATGGTGGATGTGCTGAGTGTGTGCCTCTCCTGAGTGGGCGTGTGCAAACACCCCACCTGCAGTCAGTCACGTCAGAGTGACCGTTTCTCCAGGTCACACCGTGCCAGGCTGTTTCTGTGGACGCCAACCTGGAAAGAAGCCAGGAAACGGCACCTACTGGGGACGCCAGCCCTGAAGGTCACTGTCAGAAGTCACATAAAGAAAAAGGGTGTGTGTGTGTCTGTGTGAGTCCGTGCATGTATGCACGTGTGCGTGTGAGCACGCGTCTATGTGTGTACTCGCGTGTGCATGTATGTGCATGTGCACACGTGTCTCATGGATGTATGTATGCACGTATGAGGCCCATGTTCTTCGTGCTGAATGCGAAGTGGAGGGAGCGGTCAGTGGGCCCTAACTGCTGCCCTTGTGTCAGTAGCTGGAGGGGCACAAAGCAGACCAAGAAACTGGGGCATGTGCCTGGGCTGAGGCAGTCTGGGGAAATGGAGCTCTCTGGGGACATGAGGGGCCTAAGAAGAACGCTTGGGCTGCAGACGTGGGCTGAGTGGCCGCAGACGTGGCCCCGTGCATCGCCACCCTGCCTCTCAGCGGAGGCTGAACATTCCGAAGCTGAGCAGGGCGAGTGGACTTTTCAGAGTGAGGCAGACCAGGAAGGGAGGCCCGGCACTCTCCCTGCAAACACCAGCCATTGAGTCCTTGGGAGCCCCACAGCCCCGCCCCTATGAGGGGGCACCTGATAAGGAGGGGACAGCGTCCCGTTGGTGCACAAGGGTGTCATGAGCTGGGGCTCTGGGTGGTCAGGGAGGGGAAGGGCAGCAGCCAGCAATGGGGATAAATAAGTGCAGGCCCTGGGTTCTGAGGGAAATCCCATCAGCTCCCTCGCAGTGGCCTCTCAGACACAGGGACACACCTGCCCTTCGGCACTGCAGGTGTGGCAAAGTCCCCAGGTGACCTTGAGAATCATCGTTTGACTGACTCGCCGGTGCTTCCTGGCTGGCCTTGCACTGGACCGCCCTACTCCCCTTCCTCACTAGGTTAGTGGGACTCGGAGGGAGTATAGGGTGCTGTCAGTAAGCACTGCTAACTGCAAGGCTGGAGACCCAAACCCACCCGCTGCTCTGCAGGAGAAAGACCAGGCTGTCTGCCCCCTCTGACAGCTCTGGAAACCCCGTGCAGGTCATTATGAGTCGGAAGTGGCTCCAGGGCAGCAGGCTTGCTTGTTTTTAATTTTAAGAGCACTTCCAATTAGACGGAATTTCATTAGCTACAATGATTCTTCCATTAAGCCAAGACCCCTGCCGTGGCATTGATTCCGACATACAGTGACCCTGCAGGACAGAGTGGAACTGCCCCTTTGGGTTTCCCAGGCTGTAGATCTTTAGGAGGTGGAAAGTCTCATCTTTTTTGTGCAGAGCGGCTGGTGGGTTCAAACTGCTGACTTTGTGGGTAGCAATCCCTCACGGCACCCACTTTGTCACCGGGGTTCCTCAGCTCTACCAGGAGCGTCCCTTATCCTAGACCCCGCTCGGGCAGAGGAAGAGAGCATGCAGGGGTGATGCGGCTGACTTCCCCAGCCGGGGCGACCGTGGGGTCCTGGGAGGGGCCTCAGAGCCCAGGTCTCCAGGTCCCCTTGTGGCATGTAGGGTGTACCTGTGAGCTTCGCCAGAAAACCACAGGTGCCCAGCCCAGGTGACTTTCCCACCTGAGGCCCTCTGCCCCTGAGTTCCTGAACCAGGAAAAGAAGTGACGCTCAGGTACGGGCTCTTACCCTCACCCCCCAAACCAAACTCCATGCCATCGAGTCAATGCTGACTCAGTGACCCGATAGGACAGGGGGAACCGCCTGGGTTTTCTGGGCAGTGACCGCTTGCTACAGTGGAGGGCAGTGGGAGAGAGGAGGCCCTCAACGAGACGGACGGACACAGTGGCTGCAGCGGGGGGCTCAGGCATGGGAACAATTGTGCGGACGGCGTGGGCCGGGCAGTGTATCCTTCTGTGGTGCTGACGGTCGTTGTGGGTCGGGACCGACTCAGTGGTTCTTAACAACACCAATAGGGGAGGTGACGGAGCAAAGCATTCCTGGGAGAGCAGGGGAATTCTGGCCCCATCAATAAGGAGTAGGGGGAGGGCGTCTGTCATCATGGGGTCCCCCACCCCACCCCAGCCCCACCCTTTCTAAGTTGGGACCAGCTTGTCCAAACGCAGGTCGTCTCCCTTCTGGGCTCTGAGTCTGGGCCACAGGGTGGAAAGTCTGGTTCAGAGCCGTGGAGCTGGTCCTGACTCAAAGGGACCCCGCGGAACAGAGTAGACCTGGCCTTGTGAGGGGGGGAGACTGTCCCTCTCTGCACAGCAGTGTTGTTGCTGGCAGGGGCCATCGGCTCGGTTCTGATCCACGGCGACCCCAAGCACACGGCAGCGAAATGCTGCCGGGCCTGCCACGGCACCGCGATTGCTCCTGTGGTTGAGCCTTTGCTGGAGACGGCGGCTTGGCTCCCTAACACTGACCACTGACCAGGGCTCCCTAATGCTGACCGCTGACCAGGGCTCCCTAACACTGACCGCTGACCAGGGCTCCCTAATGCTGACGGCTGACCAGGGCTCCATAGCGCTGACCAGGGCTCCCTAACGCTGATGGCTGACCAGGGCTCCCTAACACTGACCACTGACCAGGGCTCCCTAATGCTGACGGCTGACCAGGGCTCCATAGCGCTGACCAAGGCTCCCTAACGCTGACTGCTGACCAGGGCTCCTTAACGCTGACCGCTGACCAGGGCTCCCTAACGCTGACCGCTGATCAGGGCTCCCTAACACTGACCGCTGACCAAGGCTCCTTAACGCTGACCGCTGACCAGGGCTCCCTAACGCTGACGGCTGACCAGGGCTCCCTAACACTGACCGCTGACCAGGGCTCCCTAATGCTGACGGCTGACCAGGGCTCCATAGCGCTGACCAAGGCTCCCTAATGCTGACTGCTGACCAGGGCTCCTTAACGCTGACCGCTGACCAGGGCTCCCTAACGCTGACCGCTGACCAGGGCTCCCTAATGCTGACCGCTGACCAGGGCTCCCTAACACTGACCGCTGACCAGGGCTCCCTAACACTGACCGCTGACCAAGGCTCCTTAACGCTGACCGCTGACCAGGGCTCCCTAATGCTGACTGCTGACCAGGGCTCCCGACCGCTGACCGCTGACCAGGGCTCCCTAACACTGACCGCTGACCAAGGCTCCTTAACGCTGATGGCTGAGCAGGGCTCCCTAACGCTGACCGCTGACCAGGGCTCCCTAACGCTGACCGCTGACCAGGTCTCTCGAACGCTGACCGCTGACCAGGGCTCCCTAACGCTGACCGTTGACCAGGGCTCCTGAACGCTGACCGCTGACCAGGGCTCCCTAACGCTGACCGCTGACCAGGGCTCCTGAACGCTGACCGCTGACCAGGGATCCCTAACGCTGACCACTGACCAGGGCTCCCTAATGCTGACTGCTGACCACTGACCAGGGCTCCCTAACGCTGACCGCTGACCAGGGCTCCCTGCCCGCCGAGGAAGGACGCGTCTGTGTGGGAGGTAGGGACATACTCTTCCCCGTCAGTGTCCAGGGCGGCAGCGAGTTCAGTGAAGAGCAGGCCGGTCAGAAAGTGCTGCTGCCGGTACTCGGGAGTCAGGTCGAACATGCTGGCCACCTTGTGCTCCGGGAGGCTGGAGCCCGAGCTGGAGTTCTGCAGGGACAAGGCAGGGGAGGTGTTCTGAGGGCCAGACATGTGACGGGGACAGGGGCAGCTGGGGCTGCTGTTGGGGCCCTCTGTGCACTGTCCGGGGGAGGGGAGGGCGGAGCTAGAGAACCCAGGCTTGACAAATGCTGAGGAAGGCTCTCCTCCTCACTGCAGGTCAGAGGTGAAGAGGGGAACCCATGGCATGGGGTCTGGAAGGGGCCTTCGGGGCTGCAGCCCGGTCTCGGCCACTCCCACCCTTTTACTTTACTCTCACGGCCATCACCGCTGGCCGGGGCCCAGAGGTGATTCCATGAGCTCACCAGGAGAACCGCTGCCGTCTGTGTGTCTGGGCTTCTCCTCCACCATCTTCTGTCTCGCTGACCCGCTCTCTCCCTTACCCCGCCTGCTGACCTCCCCAGCAACTGGTCCACCCTCTCCCAACCCCTCATGACCAATCCAAAGATCCTATTGGATGCCTTCTCGCCGCCCCTTCTAAGGAGCATCCAGGCCGTACTTCTTCCCAGACAGATGCGCTCCTCTTGGTCTGCGCACAGACTGGTCACTGCTCCTCACCAGCACCCCCTCACAGCGTGATTGGGTCTCCTGCTGGCGGCTTACCTGGGAAGATATGGAGGGGCAGGGCGACGGGGGGCCCGTGTCGGGGTCCACAAAGAAGAGGTTCAGGTTGAGGTAGTGCTCGTGGCTGCAGAGGACTCTCAGGAACTCCAGCCGCATGGAGATGAGCGTCGGCAGGGTGGTTAGCTTGGTGGAGAGCTGGGAAGGCCAACGGGAGGTGGAAACAAGGGCTGGTTAACCTTAAAGTTACAGGAACGGTGCAGCCAATGGTCAGTGCAGGGCAAGGGCCCCGCAGGTGTCCATCTCTGTCTGTCCCGAGGCTTTCAGACCCCAGATGAGGGTCCTGCCTGGTCCTCCCATCATCTCCCCTGCAGGCTCGTTCAGCACGGACATGGGTGTACCACCATGTGGATGGCGGACCTTGTTTTACCCCAAGTAAGAAGGCTCTAGAAGCCATGGATGCACAGGGGCTCAAAGCTTGGCTGCTAACCAGGAGACTGTGGATTGCACCCCCATCTCTCTGCGGCTGTCAGCGTCCACACAATCGACAGCCCGGGAAACCCTCTGGGGAAGCTACGCTCTGTCCTATGAGGTTGCGGTGATCCAAGTGGACACCTCACGGCACACAGCAGGCCAGCCCTGCAAGGCCATCCCAGGGGAAGAGGAGGAGCCAGCAGGCCCTGGCGGCTGCCCACCTGGTGACAGTAGTGCTTGATGAGGTTAAACACGAAGCCGCGGTCCATGAGTGAGAGCAGGTCGTACAGGAAGAATGCCAGGCTGATGTTGATCTTCTCCGCCTGCTCCGTCTCCTTCAGCAAAGCAGACAGACAGACAGACAGACAGACACCCAGTCACTCGCAGGGCAAACCCAGGGCATGCTGGGCATGGGAGGACACGCAGGTCCTGGTGTCTCAGCCACTGTCCCTCTGGAGGCACAGGTGACCTTACCGACACCCCCCCCACCCCCCGGCCTCCCCTCTGTGGGACCAATGCAAACATCATTTAGCTAACGGCCACAGGGACAGACCCGACCCCCGGCAGCCCCACGCGCAGCGGAACCAGATACTGCCTAGTCCAGGCCCACGCCCAGGATCAGCTGCTGACCCGACCCTTGTGGCCCACGGGGTTGCACTGCTGAGTCTCAGGAGTCAACAGCCAGGCCTTTTTTCCTCGCCTCTCTGAGCACGAGATGCACTGGCTGGGACTCAAACCTGGGCTCTTGCATAAAAGGTGAGAATCCTCAGCCACCACTGTCTGCTGGGCGAAATCGGGTGATCCGTGATCGACTGTCAGGTGCATTGCTCATGCTTTCAGGTGCGTCTCCTCCCCGGCCTTTTTCCTCCCTACATGCTGCGTGGCTGGTGCTGCCCAGGCAGCTCCGACTCCCAGTCACCCAATGTCTCCTAACCAAACGCGGCCCGGTCCCCGCGTCCTCCCACTCGCTCTGTCTGAGCCCATCGCTGCTGCCCTGTGTCCACGCATCTCGTCCAGGGCCTTCCTCTTTTTACTGACCCTCCACGTGACGTCCTTCTCAATGACACTGGGGGAGATGAGACCTCACCACTCCTGCTACCCAGGAGCCTGCTTCCAAGACAGACTCGTGTCCTCCCAGCAGCCGGCGGGACCTTCCACGGTGGGGTCAGCGCCGCTGCTCCGAGGCACCAGTCGCTCTGTCTGATGGAACATGGATGTTTCATGGGTGTGAAACACACACACTCACTCACTCCTGCCAGCGGGCCATGCCGACTGCCAGTGGCCCCTCAGCACAGGGTAGAACCTCCCCGTGGGCTTCCCAGATGGTCACTCTTCAAGGCGGCGGTCAGAAGTGACCGAATGGCAGAGGGTTTGGCTTGGTTGGGTTTACACAGGGCCGTGGCCGCCCCGAAGAAGGACAGCAATAGTAACGTGCCTCACATTTCAGCTTTTTTGTCTGTTCTGTGGTGCCGTGGGCTGTAGTTTAAAGCTTTGCAACAGTGTCGAACTTACGGAGAAAAAGGCAACAATAGCACCCCGACCCACTTCATACCTTCCACCAGACCCCCTCCCCCACCCTACCCCTATTCCCCCTTACTGGGCCCCTCTCGCTCTTGCTCTGCACAGGACTCCTGGGGGGTGGAGGGAGGCACATGGTCACACGCCCTGTTGTTAACCAAGGGCACCCAGGGGCACCGACCGTAGAAGGGCCTGGTAACCTGCTTCAGAAGCCCAGCCGGCAGGACAGTTCTGCTCAGCAGGCCCGGGGCTGCCATGGGGCAGAACCAACTCACTGCGACCGCTTTGTGCTTTTGTTCGTCTATTTTTATATAAATGTAGAAATTAGCTTTTTCCTGAATCATTTCACGGTAGGTTGGAGCCCTTCCTAAGAACAGGATTATCCTTACCATACCTGGACTCTAGTCCAGACTGTATATGCACACGCATGCGCATACACATGTACACACACACAGGGTCACACTCCCGAGGGCAGGCACCGGGCTGACCCCGGAGCCCTAGGCTCAGGCCCTTTTGGAGGTGACACGCGGTCCTCTGCAACATCCCAGCCCGCGTGCCCGATGTGGACCTCCCCATGGGGGCAGAGGCAGGCAGTTACCTTCTGGGGCTTGACCAGGAGGGCAGCGATCTCCGAGGTGACCACGTTGACAATGGTGGTTATGTCGTCTTTGAACCGGTCGGAGAAGCGTGCCCTCCGGAAATGGTCCCTTGTGTCCAAGTGGTGCACATACTGGGCCATGCTTTTCACCTGCGGGAGGGGCGGGGAGGGAGAGGGGGGAGTCACTGGGGCCTGGGGCCTGCTTGGCCACCCTGGACGGTGGCCGCGGGCTGGAAAGGACACACACAAAGGCCTGTCTAGAGTTCCGTGGGAGCTGGCTCCATGAGGAAGCATGCCTCTGGTGCTCCGACAGTCACCATGGTGGCAGGAGCTGGGAAGGGTGTCCTCTTCCTGACCCCAATCCAGGGGACCCCCCCCTTCCTGCTGCTGATGGAGCCAGGGAGACTCCTGCTCTGGCTGGTGTCCACAGGCCCCCTCCTCTGCACCCAGGGGCAGGCCTCGCTGGCCCTACCCCCTGGGCACCCCTCCACCACAACTCGGAACACACAGAAACACGTGGGGCTGTTTCTGGGGCTCTGGCTCACGTGAGAATCAGGAGCAGGGACATATGGCCGTGATGTCTCCAGTGCTACCAGGTCGTGTCCTGGAGCCCAGATGCTCAACAACCACAGTCACAGTACTTCTGCCTCTGCGGAGCCCCGGTGGCACCTCAGGGTTGGTGCTGGGCTGCTAGCCGCAAGGTCAGTGGTTTGAAACCACCAGCCACTCAGCGGAAGAAAGGGAGGTTTCCCAATCCCAATAGTGTTCTACCCTGTCTTGGAGGGTCTTTGTGAGTTGGCATTAGCTCGGTGTATGGCAGGGAGTTTGGTTTGGGTTTGTTTGTGCCACACACACAGACACACAAAAAAGGAAGAAGAGGAAGGAGGGCGGGGGAGGGGAAAAAGGACAAGGAATGAATGAATGAATGAATGAGGGCAGGAGGGAGGAAAAGAGAAGAGGCAGTGGCTTTGGAGGTGACTTCAGGTCATGGCCGAGGAAGCGTGGATCCAGACCTTGGGCACACAGGCACGCGATGGAGAAGGCAGCACTGGTGGTTTTCCCGAGAGGCGAGAAGGTGGGGGCAGAGTGTGCAGGGCAGGCCTGTGTGAGGCTGTCTGGTGGAAGGAGCCTGAGGGCCTGAGTCCCACGGCCAGGCTAGGAGCCAGCGCCTCTCCACCCAGCCCCTCCAGGGACCAGGGCAGACCATGTGTCCACACTAGACACGCAAGGGGTGGCCTTGAACTAGAGGCAGGAGTGGAGCTTCCCCTACTTTCCTGAACTGAAGTGGCTCCTAACAGGAGGCCAGCAAGACAAGGCCCCTTTGTCTCGGGTCACCCCGTCCCGAATGTCCGTGGCTTTCGGAGCACTTGGCTGTGCTGGGCTCCAGCCTGCTGAGCTGGCTGCCTGTGGCCCAATAAGTCATTCCCACAATAGCGTGCTCCCAGCGGTGGCTGCCTTCCAGGCTGGCCACCACTGTGTTCTCTGGGTCCCCAGAGAGAGAAATATTAGTGACCACCTGGCCTGTGATGGGGAGGGCAGAGACGGGGTTCAGACGGGAAGGCCTTTCCTAATTTGGGGTGCTTCCACAGGCACTTGGGTATAGACGTGAACAGATGAACCAGGTCACCCACTTGCCTGAGGTTCACTCATCATACCAGGACCACGGGCCACGGCCCCCCACCAAAGGGCACTTCCTTTATCCTGGGCAGCCTCACACAGCGGGAGGTGGGGCCCTCGAGGGTGGTGGGCCCTCCCTGGGAGTGTGCAGACACTTTCTCTCCGAGTTCCAAAACACTGCCTGGTTTTGCTTTTGGAAAGACAACTGCCCTGGGAGCCAGTGACCATGTGTGGATACCTCCCGGAGGACACCAACTCCTGGGCAGGGGCTCGCTGGGCGCTGAGACTCCCCACGCCCCCTCCCCGGGCCCTCTCCCCGGCTGAGAGTCCCACCCAGGGACTGGACAATGATCTGTAGCTCAAGGCACCAGCAGGGTGGAGAAGAGAGGGGTTTGTGGGGGGGGAGGTCTAATCCATGGCTCTCAGCCTTGCTGTGGTAGATTAAATTGTCTCCCCCCCATTGTGGTGGAACATGCAGGCTGAAGGGGTGTGGAGGCAAAGTGGGTTTATGCCCACTAATATATATCTATCATCTATATCTAGCTATCTGCCATCTATCATCTCTAACTATATCTATTATCTACCTATCATATCATCTATCAATTATCTATATCTGTCTATCATATCTATCATCTATCTATTTATCAATCATCTATATCTATTGTCTGTCTACCTATCTATAAAATCTGTCATCTACTTATCTATCATATTTACCAATCACCTCTATCTATCATCTATCTCTCTATCAAGCAATCACATCTATCTCTCTGTCTGTCTGTCTGTCTGTCTACGCTGGCACCATCAGCCCCCTGTACCAGATAGGGCACCTGTGTCTGTGCACTGACGTGTGTGTGTTGTGCAGTGGCAGTCGGTGGCATGAAACCCGTGTGTCGGAATCCCTGAGGGACACCGACCTGCTCTGTGCACCTTCTCCCCACTCACAACCAAAACTCTACACACAAACGTGCCGTGAGGGCAAAGCCCGCAGTGCGGGCCTTCGTGGTGACGGCCTTGCTCGCTGCCCGAGAGTCACAGCTGTGCCGCTGGGCTCCTTGGTCTGGTTGGTGAGGCAGTTTTCGTGTCGGTATTCTGCCCTGAGGCCATCTCTCTTGAGATGTCCCAAATAATTAAACAAACAAAGACCAACTAGCCTACTGCCAGTGAGTCCGTTCCTAGACTGGAACTCTTAGCCGGAGCAGACAGCCTTAACTTTCCACTTGGAGCTGCTGGTAGGTTTGAACCACCTACCCTGTGCTCAGCAGTTTAACTGGCCAGGAGTGACAGTGAAGGCAGGGGGAGGGGACAGGCTGGACATGATGGACAAGACCGGGTGGGGAGCAGTGGCGGGGTGTGCGTCCAGGGTGGAGATCAGAGATGCAGCAGGATTGGGTGGCAGGCTATCTCCCCAGCCAGTGATGACTTCCCTGTCTTTCTGCACCAGGGGCTGCCCCCCTGCCCCGCCCCCGCGCCCGAGGGAGCCTCACCAGGAGCTCGAAGAAGAACCAGGCGTACTTGAAGACGTTCTCCCTCACCATGCCCGTGCTGACCACCATCTGCAGGGCCAGCTCCTCGTGGAAATGCTGGGGGGCAACCAGAGAGAATGTCGGGGTAAGGAACGGGGCAGGCCGCCGACACCCCTCTCTTCTGCACCCCTCAACTCTCAGGTCTTCAGCGGTGTCCGAGGTCCACTCTGTCCGAGCTCCTTCTAGAGCCTTGGGTGGCCAGGAGGCAGACCACTCTGCCTGGAGTGCTCCTGTGCGTGCGTGCACATGCGCGTGCGTGTGACCGTGAGCGTGCGCTGACCGCGTGTGTGGTGTCCGTGTGTGCATAAGTGAGAACAGAGACTAGCTCACTTTGCTTTGCTCAGCGGGCGCAAAGCGAAAGCTACGTCAGCACCGCCGTGTCCCGGAAGCTGGGAAGAGAAGGCCTAAAGCAAGACTGGGGAGAGAAGGCTGCACAACCCTGCCACCCACGATCCCCCGCCGACCCCCGCCATCGAGGCGATCCGGCTCAGAGGGACCCTATGCACAGAGCACAGCTGCCCTGGGGGCTTCCACGGCTGGATGCCTTTCTTTCTCCCTGCCCGACTCCACCAGCTGTGGGAGGGCGGGAGAGCGAGCGGCTCCCGGACTTTCCAGGGCCGTGACGTTGCAGGAGCAGATGGCCTCGTCTTTGTCCCTTGGAGCGGCGGGTGGGTTTGTACTGTGGCCTGTGGTAGAGCAGGTCCCTGGGTAACCCTCGGGGCCACCAGGGCACCTTTGCTAACTCCCGGGCTTTCACAAGCAAACTTGGTGGCACCGTGCTCAGGCATTCTGCTGCGAATCCAGGGGTGGGGGTGGGGTGAACTCCAAGTGACAGAGACCCTGCCATCTGGTCCTCGGACAATCCAGCACTGAGGACCTCCGTGGGCCACTCAGCGCTGTCACACGGGCCACACTGGGCAATATCACACGGGCCACTGTGAGTTACAAATGACTTGCGTCATCCCAGGAGAACACGGTTGTTGAGACGTGAGAGCTACTTCAAAATCAGCAAACCCGCTGTCCACTCGACCATCATGGCTCACAGTGACCCTGGGGGACCCACAGGGACTGAGGAGCACAGTCCCACAGGGCTCAACGGCTGGGCGTCTTTACGGGCAGACAGCCCCAACTTTCTCACTTTGGTTAGCAGCCGAGCCCCCTACCCCTGCGTACTGGGGTCCCAGGGAGCTGCTTCCTGGCCTGGAAGAGCAACAGAGAAGTCTCCCTGAGCTGTCAGGTGGCCTCCCCACCCCCAGGGTCTTCTGCTGGCTGTGCAGGCTCCCTTCCATCAGACCCACACCCACACCTGGGGGCCCTGCTGGGAGTGTGGTAAGAGGGCCTCTCTCCATCCCCGGGAGAGAGGGGCTGGGACTGCACCCCTCTGCGCACACGCCAGCAGCCAAGGTCACCCTGGAAAGTGGGTCGCCACCTCTCCGACTCTCGGAGGCCAGGAGGGATTAGACAGGATCAGCGAGCCTGAGAGGAGCGGCCCGCTGCAGCCCGGGTGACCTGCTTAGGGACGGATGGAGAACCTGCTCCGAGCTGCTGTGACAGCAGGGACAAAGCGTGGGCTCAACTTTTCCCTGAAACGAGGCGGCCCTTCACTGGCCGTTCCAGGTCAGAACGAGGCCACAGCAAAGCAAGTTCCCAGCAGAGGTGCGGCCAGGCCGTAAGGGGCACACCACGGGCTCCAGGAAGAGAATGGCCCCTGGCACTGCAGTGCCCGGGGGCTGTGACCAGCAGACGCTGGAGCTGAGGGCAGCAAGGACTTCTGCTTTCAGCACCCACCGAGCCATGGCCCCTGCTGAACCTATCTTTCTGGTGAATTCCTGGGAGCTCCTCGACACAGGGCTGTTCCTTTAGGACCTCCGAGTCAGCTCTGACTCGTAGCTGCCCCAGGAGCGGAGAACCAAGCGCTGTCCGGGCCGGCGAGTCCTCACTGTCCTTATGCCCCCTGATGAGCCGTGGGTGCAGCCACGGTGTCCCTCCATCTGGTCCAGGGCCTTCCTCTCTGCCACTGCCCCTCTGCTGCATTGAGGGCGATGTCCTTCTCCGGGGACTAGTCTCTCCTGACAACATGCCCCAAGCATGTGACAAGGAGTCTCGCTGTCCTGGCCTTGAAGGAGCAGCTGGCTGCACTTCGTCCAGGACAGACCTGTCTGTTCTTCTGGCTGTCTGTGGTCCTGTCACTACTGCCCCAGTGACATCGGTCCCAATCTCTCCCCTCGGGGTCACTCAGCTTTCTCGTGCACCTGAGGCCATTGGGGATGCCACGGCCGGGCGCCTGAAGCATCGGGGCTGCAGGGATAGCCAAGGGCGGGACGGGGCCCGCTAGATCGCCCCTCTTTCCCTAGGAGCTGAGGGCTCTTGAGGGCTGGCCCTCCCCAGCCTGCTGGGCACACTGAGCCCCCTGTGCTGTTCCTCCCCACACTGCTTCCTGGGCCATCCTTTCCCATCAGCATGTCCTGGGAACCAAAGTCCCCGGCCCACTGCCATCGATCAAGGCTATGCCGGCTCAAGACTCCCCCGGACAGAGTAGAACAGCCCCCGCAGGACTCCGAGACTGCACCTCTTGAAACCCCAAAGCCCCACTCACTGCTATTGAGGTCATTCCCATCACAGTGACCCTGCAGGACAGAGAAGCGCCGTCCTGTGTGTTACGTAGACAGCCTCGTCGTTCTCCCTCAGAGCGGCTGGCGGTTTTGAACCTCGGACCTTGAGGTGAGCAGCCCCACACCACGAGGGCTCCTGCAGTTGGCCTCCGGTCCACTCCAGCTCCAGGTAAGTATCTGGGTGGGACTGTGCACCATGGGGGTCACAGGGCTGCTGTCCTCAGCAGCCGACCACCAGGTCTCGCTCGTGAGGCCCCTCCAGGTGGGTTCAAGCGGCCATATTTGCAGTTGGTGTCTGGCTCCCCTGGACATTGTGATGGGCGATTCGGGAGTCCCTCAAGCCTCTCCCCTAAGCTGCTGTGATAACAGACTTCCGGGGTGTCTGGTTGGGAGTCAGCTTGAGGCAGATGGCTTCCCCCACCATTCCTAGACCACACCGGGGTGCTGGGGTGGGATGTGGTGGGAACGATGTTAATTTCCTCCTCTGGTAACTGCCAGGTTGGAGTTCAATGTCACCCACAAGCACTGCAGTGAAGCTGTGCATACTGAGCTAATTCTGAAAACCCAGGGGCAGGCGTGAAGGGAGCAGTCAGCAAGCTAAGCATGGGCTGATGCATGCTTACTGGTCGATCTGCAGGGAACAAAGGTGCAGTGTAAGACAGGAGGCGGCTCGCTACAGACAAGTCCCCAAACGTCAGTTGGCCCTTGTCTCCCTGGCCCACAGCCTGTCCCTGAAGGGATGGAACATCCACAAAGCAGCCTTGGTTCTGCTGGAAGGGGCCGTGGGCTGGACCGAGACAGCGTCTTTGAAGTGGTGAGAAACATCTAACGTCAGTACAGATGAGTCAGTAAGCACCAGCAAGTCTGTGCTTACCTGGCCTGCGTGACCCTGTTCACAGCAGACTAGTAAGTAAGCACATGCCAGCTCGCGTTTCCCTTGTTGACTGGGTAATCTGCCCTGCCAGGTGTCTGGGGGATTACACAGGCCTTGGCCCAGGCAGGGCTGAGTCAGGCTCAGCGGTGAAGACCATAAGCCACGTGGGGCAGCAGCGAGCTAAGGGCAGGCTGTGTCCTGCCCTCCCTTGTCCATGTCCCCCTACCACCACCACCACCCCGGCTGCTGGGAGAGGTTAAGCTTGAGGCTTTCCCAGCATGCCTCCAGACCAGAATCCCAGTGGGAATTTGTGAAGATGCAAATGATCTGCCCCCTCCCCGGGGCCACCAGGGACTATGGAGGTGAGGCTGGGGTCCTGTGAGTGGTCCTAACAGCCCCCAGGTGCCGAGGGTCTGCTGACCACCCTCAGGCATGGGCAGGTGTGAGGAGTAGCCATGTGGGCCCTGCCCGGTCCGGGGCCATGGGGTTTCCACTGGCTGATCTTCAGCAGCGCATGGCCAGGTCCTTCTTATAACTCCATCATAGTCTGGAAGCTCTGCAGAGGCCGGTTCATTGGCGCTTGCCCGCCCTGACACGCGGGCACGGTTGTACAGGAAGCGCCTTGTTTGGGACGCAAACCCAGGCCTCTCCCTGGAAGGCGAGGCTCCTACCCTGAACAACTGCTGCTTTCAGTGGACGGCCAAGACTGCGGCGGCGAGGGAGAGTGTGAGTGTGTGTGTGAGAGCGTGCGCACGCGGAGTCGGTGTGGCACACAGTACATGTGTGGTATAGGCAGTGTATGCCTGTGCACGCGTGTGGTGCAGGGCACGCTGGGCGCGTGGTGTGTGTTTGCAGACTATGGCCACAAGGCAGGTCAGCCTGTGGATAGGACCCGCAACCATTTCAAACCAGTCTGTCCTGTGCCGGCCCCACCCTGCCTGGCCCCTGCCTTGTGCTGGTCCCCACCGGTCTTGGTCCCCCTGTTCTATACCTGGCCCCCCACCCTGCCTGTCCCCTGTCCCCACGTGCTGGTACCTTTCTGCTGGCTGGCCTCGGGGATGCGGTGGAGCCAGGAGCCTCGCTGTTGCTGGAGCAGTAGTAGGACACTCGGTTGCAGTTTCGATCAGCGATCTGAAACACAGGAGCCTGGGCTGAGCCGCCAGCCGCCCACCTCCTTGGCCCGGGGGCGGGGGGTTGGGGGGGCTACAGGCCCAGAATGCACGTGTAGTTTTTCCCTACAGTGCCTGGTCACACAGGAAGGAGAAGGTGAGGTGACACCTTGCCCACTCCAGACTGAGAGGATGGCCAGGGACAGGGTGGTGAGTAGCGAAGGTGCCTGGACAGTCTGAGGCCCTTTGTCTGCTGGAAGAGACCCACAAACCTGCTGCCACCAGTCTGGCTCTATCCGAGCAGCCCCACAAGGCCAGGCAGATCAGTTAGCTAGGAGGCAGGGGGAAATAATGTGTGCAAACAGTGCCTCTCTGTGGTCAGCTGTGGTACTGCAGGATCTCCTAAAACGACCCCACGTCACGGCCATGGACTCAGTGACCCTGGTGGGTCAGAGCAGAGCTGCACCTGGGGGTTTCCGAGGCCAAAGATCAGGGGTGGGGAACATCGGCCCTCGGGCTGCGTAAGGCCTGTGAACTCATCAATACCAGCTAGCAGCACCTGCCTCACCAAAGAAGCAGCTTCAGCCGTCAGATGACCAAACCCCAAACCAAACTCGCTGCTAGGGAGTCCATGCTGACTCCATAGGTGCCCCCCTCTGGAACAGGGCGGAACGACCCTGTGGATTTCCAGGCTGTAACCCTTCAGGGGGGCAGCAAGCCTAGTCCTTCCCCAAAGAGCTGCTGGTGGTTTCGAACCACAGACCTGCAGTTGGCAGCCCACAGGTCACCACTGTGCCGCCAGGACTCGGCACGTTAGGGGGAAGTTAATGAAGCGTCGCCCGTGTGGCCCACGGATGGTGTTATGAATACCCAAAGGGCGCTGGCAGAAGAAAGGTCCACTCTGCTGTAGATCCTGATGTGACGGAAAGTCTCCTCTTTCTCCCGAGGAGCAGGAGGCGGCTCTGAGTTCACCTCGGAGTGTTTTAACCACTGCGCCACCAGCCCTGCCCCCCCCCCCCAGTTTATGACCTCTGAGAAGACCCTCAAATGCCAGTCTTGCCTCCCTTTGCAGCTTCGGCTCAACCGAAAACAGAGCATCCATGCTTTTAAGGCTGGCTGTTCAGGAGTCGCTCCCTCTGGAGGGACCCATTTGGTGGGACACCCCCCGTGGCAGGGGGCGGGGAGTGTTTGTTGCTGCCCTACCTTCCCCGACACAAGGCCCTTGGTGTCCTCGTTGGCCGCAGAGTGAGCCCCTGCCAGGTCCGGGTTACTGCTGCTCACCACCCGCGCCTGCAGCAGCTTCGAGCTCACGGCGGCGGCCGAGGTGCGTCCGTACGTGTGGTAGCGAGGGTCCAGGGAGGGACTGGGGCCACCTGCACCCGCCAGGCAAAACATGGAGACAGACAGGGGTCAGGGTCACTGACCTGAGACCACAGTGTGAATACCCCAACCTGGCTTTTAAGGGCTTCCTCTCCCATGCCTGGGGTGGAGGCGGGCATGGGTGTCATCTGATGCACAAGACCTCTCTAAGGTGCTGGAGAGCAAGGGGTCCCTCTGAGAGCCAAGGGGGGCCTGACCCAAGCCCTGGCAGTTCCAATTGCCTCCCATGCGTGGGAAAGTTGGCCACTGCACAAGGAAGAGCGGAGAAGAGCCGATGCATTTGAATCATAGTGTTGGTGAAGAGTATTGTCCAAAAGAGCCAGCACATCTGTCTTGGAAAAAGTACAGCCAGACTGTTCCTGAGAGACAAGGATGGTGATCTTTTGCCCACGTGCTTTGAGCATGTCAGGAGGCCCATCCCTGGAGAAGGACATGGTGTTTGGTCGAGCAGAGGGGCAGTGAGAAAGAGGAAGGTCCTCCACGGAGTGGATGGACACAGGGGCTGCCACGATGGGTTCCAGAGGGGAACAAGGGAGAGGCCAGTTTTTAGGGGCCTTCGGGCTGGGCTTCTTCCAAAACAGACTGGCTGGCTCTTCTGACGGCCCATGCAACCTTCATCTCCTTCACCAGCTTCATCCACAAGCCCCGGCTGCTCTCGAGTGTCCTTAGTCGATGGCCAGCTTTCCCATGCACAGGAGGGGACTGCAAAGGCTGGGGCCTGTGTCAGGCGCACCTTAGTCCTCCAGGGACAACTCTGCTTTCTGATGTTTTCAAGAGGTCTTGGCCGGCAGGTTTGTCTAATGTTATATCTTTCATAAAACAAACACACAAAACTTCAAGCCACAACAGTAACCAAGAGACCTCACTGTCATCGAGTCAATTCTGACTCATAGGGGCCCTATAGGGCAGGATAAGACTGTATCTGTGAGTTTCTGAGGCTGTAACTTGTTCGGGGTGTAGAAAGCCTCGTCTTTCTCCTGAGGAGCAGCCGGTGAATTTGAACAGACGACCTCACGATTAGCAGCCCAATAAGTAACCACGGGGGCTCCTGGAGACTCTCAAATGGATGACAAATCGCGCTTGGGGCAAAGGCCGCTGGGAGGGATTCTGCATGGGGCACCGGCACATCAAGTGATCCAAGCACAAAGCAGGGCCAGGGAAGAGGGCCACAGGGAAAGACCCAGAAGGGGTCCCGCTCTGCATCCCCCAAAGTGCTGTGTCAGTCTGGGGCACAGATGGATGGAGGGACCACCAGGGCTTTGCAGAGTAGAGGGTGCCCCCCACCCCCAGGAGCTCACCTCCGGCCAGGCTCCCAGACTTGGGCAGGTCCCTGTGCGGCTCAGGCAGGCGGAAGACATAGTGGACATAGGAGGCCAGCAGGCAGTTCCGCCCATGCTGGTCCCTGCTCAGGTCCTTGCTGTGGTGCAGGCTGTTGACAATAGCGACCACCGACTCGAAGGCAAACTGGGAGAAGTTGGCTGTGGAATGACAGTCCCGTGGAAAGGGGCACCTGGGTGGAAGGCGACTCTCGAGGCCCGCACACCCTTCAGAAACACACCCTCAGGCTGGCTGGCTGCCAAGCCGCCGCTGGGTGGCTTCAAGTTCCCAGCGGTTTCCCGGGACTCCGCGGTCAATCACGAGCCCGTTGTCTGTGTGCTCACTCAACGCCCCCACGCGACTGCACCATCCCAAAGCAGAAGGCACCAACATGGCATGTGACTGATTATGGGGGCCATGTTCCCATGATTAGGGAGTCCAGGGGTGGGGCGCCTGGCTGCTAACTGCAAGGGTGGTGGGTTAAGCCCACCCAGGGGGTCTCTGAAGAACTTGCTCCCTGCCACAGGGTCGGTTCCCACTCACAGCGACCCTGCAGGACAGGGCAGAGCTGCCCCTGGGGGTGTCTGCGGCTGTACTCTTTACAGGAGTAGAAAGTTTCATCTCTCTCCCTCCGAGCGCCTCATGGTTTTGAACTGCTGGCCTCGTGGCTAGCAGCCCAACGCATAAGCACTAGGACACGGGAGTCTCTCTTTAACATCCAGAGAGTCCGCCAACGTGGGGCTGGACTTGGTCCTCCGGGCACCCATATCACTGCGCAGAGCAGAGCAAGACCTATTCCCCAGAAAATACTGTTTGGCAGGTGGGGCAACCCCGCCTTCTCCCAGCCCCGCCCCTCCCCGCCTGGGCCCCCCTTCCAGCCCCTCCCCAGGCGCTGGCACCCACCCGTCTGGCCGGCAATGACCATGGACTGCACGGAGAGCTGGAAGAGCTTGTCCAGCACCAGGTGCAGGAAGAGGACGAGTGGCTCCAGGCGGGAGGAGTTGAGGCAGATGATGCTGAGCTTCAGCTCGTGCTCCAGCGCCGCCTCGCTGACCTTCTGGTCCAGCACGCGCAGCGGGAAGGTCACCTGGCTCTCCAGGGCGTGGCAGAGCGTGAAGAACTTCTCCAGGTGGTTGTCCTAGGGCAACAGAGGCAGGTGCCGGGGTTTAGCCCTGCCCTGCTCCCTGAGACAGAAGCCCAGCGCTCTCTAGAGGCGGGGCTTCGTAGCCAGGGCCCCAGCCCAGGAGTCCTAAGACAAGATGCTTCAGACCCAGGCCAGGAGGCTCGCTGGGAAGCTCAGGATCCCTCCCAACCATAAACTGGACAGAGGGCTGTGGGCGGTGGCTGGCACCCCAGGTGGACAAGCGTTCTCAGCCACGAAGAGAAGTTCCCACACTTGCTTCAACATGTCGCTGAACTGCTCAGTAGAAATGGCAAGTGCTGCTTGGGACATTTTGGCCAAAAATAAAAACTATTATTTTAAAGCTAAAAGCAGCTTCCCCCCTAAAAACAAAACCCTCCCTCCCATATGACCTAGCAGAGCCCTGGTGGCATAGTCATTATGTGTCTGGTAGTTAACTGCAAGGTTAGCAGTTCAAAACCACCCATCACCCCTTTGGACAAAGATGAGGCTGTCTGCTCACGTAAAGAGTAACAGTCTCAAGCCTTTAAGAAACCAGATGGTATATTTTTTTGATAGCCGGGTACCATCAGCTTTCTTCACATTTGCTTATACTCCAGCTTTGTCTTCAGCAATTAAAAAAAAAAAGAGTTACAATCTGGGAAACCCACAGGGGCAGTTCTTCCCTGTCCTCCAGGGTCACTGTGAGTCGAATGGCCTCGATGGCCATGGGTTTGGTTTAATGGTCTAGCAGTCCTAATTGCAGAGGCTGGAGGCAGGGAGGCATGCAGAGCTGCGGGCCAGTGTCCACTGCCATGCCGTCCACAATGGCCCAAGGGTGGAGACCACCCAGTGTCGGTCGGCAGATGAATGGATGCAGCCAGGGGTCTTTCCATTCAACGGAGTAGGGCTCTGCCCGCAGAGATGAGCCGCGACATGGGCGAAGCAGATCAGCCACAGAGGCTCAGTGAGTGTCCGGTCCCCCGTAGAGGGAGGACCTCAAAGTTGACACACAGACATACAGAGAGCCCTGGCCGGGGTGGGGCAGTGGTTACCGTTGGGCTGCAAACCCCATGATCAGCAGTTCAAAGCCACCAACTGCTATGCGGGAGAACAGCAGGGCTTTCTATTCCGGCAGAGTCCCAGTCTCGGAAACCCGCGGGGGCGGTGCCACCCTGTCCCCCGCCCTGTCCCCCAGGGTTGCTGAGAGCCAGCAGCAACTCAAGGGCTGTGGGTTTGGTCCGAGTTTCCTACGTGACAAATGGGCCCTGAGTGTGCTGGTGAGCCCCACTCAGGACTGAAGGAAGGGGGGTGTTCTTTTACATCCACCTGCAGAGATGCCCCCTTGGCCCTTTCCTGGGCTGGTGGCAGCAGCAGCCTCGAGGACCAACCAGACGCAGGTCTTACCTGGGTGTGGACGGAGGAGACAGCCTGCACTTCAACGCTGAACACGCCCTTGTGGCCTTCGGCCCACTTGATGGGCGGGTTCTGTAAGGGCACTTTCTGCAAGAGGGAGGGGCGGCTCAACACCCAGGCAGGTCAGCCACTCGCTGCCTCTCGTTCTGATTATGGACTACACCTGTGACTGTCAAGGTTACAAGCCCGCCAGCTGCCAACTGCCAGTGACCCCAGGAGCCCCAGGCCAAGCTGGCTGGGCTCCCCAGGGCCGTCCCTTCAGATATGTGGATGGGCTTCCCTGGACGGCCGGGTCTCACACAGGTGGCACTGAACCAGTGCACTCTCAGAAAAGCCCGCCTGAGTGCAGACACAGTGTGTGTGTGTGTGTGTGTGTGTGTGTGTGTGTGTGTGTGTGTGAGAGAGAGAGAGAGAGAGAGAGAGAGAGAGAGAGAGAGAGAGAGAGAGAGAGAGACAGACAGACAGACAGACAGACAGACAGTTGGGCCATGCTCCAGGTGGGGATTATGGGTCCGGCAACAGCCGGCGGTTACCTCTGCGGAGTGCATGGAGTAGTTGGGGGGCAGCTTCTCCAGGGCGATGGGGAGGCAGTGGGACCCCGTCTGGAGACGCTCGTTCATCAGGATTGGCAGCCACTAGAGCAGAGCGCGGGAGGAGAGTTGGCCGTTGGCACGGTCGGACTAGGCCCATGGAGCTCACTCCCGACAACCAGGAACAGCTAAACCCCGATGGCAAAGGGAGCCCCGCTCCCGGGGGGGGGGGAGCAGAGGGGAGACAGACTCTCTGTCGGGCCAACACGGCGGCGTGAGTGCCTAGAGGGGACATTTGTATACGTCTCTCAAAGTCGCCTCGCTGCCTTCTCCTTTTCAGTTCTTTAGAGAAGTAGCCTTGGTGTCGTTCCCCATCACCCCTTCCCCCTCCGCCGTCCCCTCACCCCCTGGTAACAGAAGCTCAGCGTCCTTGACGTGTGGGGCGCAGGGTCCGTGTTACTCTGAGGTGCGGACGTGTGCGCCCCCTTCCCACAGGCCACCTGCTCCAGAGTCGTGCAGGCCAGCGCCTCTGGGCACTCTGGAAGGAGCAGGCCTGGGCCAGGGCGTTGCCGGGACCCTGGCGGAGGGGGGGCGGCGGGGGCAAGCCCCCCCTCACCGAGTAGCCCAGGAGACTTTCCACGGAGCCGCCCTGCTTCTGCTGACAGCTGACGTGGTAGAAGGTGAACAGCAGGTGGTGGCTGGTGGTCAGCCTCGCCGGCAGCTTGAGTTTCACCTCCTCGTAGAAGTCAGGGGCCCTGTGTGGAAGGCACAGTGGACACAGGTCAGCTGGGGCGGGGACGAGGACTTCTGCTGGCCGCGCGTCATGCAGACATGGGATGACACCGGCATGCACCACGGGCGTGGGGGCAGGGGGGCGGCTGTCGCCTCATCAAGGGACCTCAGGAGACCCAGGGCGGGGCCAGTGGAAGGTGGGTGCCTGGGAAGAAAGGCCTGCCCCCTCAGCCCTCGAAGACCCTGTGCGGCACAGCGCCTCCGAGCCAGCGTCAGCACACACTGGGGACCCCAGGCAGCTGCCCCACCCCCGGGAACCACGTCGCTGGGCTCTGGGGCGCTCTCTGTTCTAGCTCTTTCCTGCAAGTGGGGTGTCACAAGAGTAAGTCGAGAAACGCACGGGTCCCAGGGTCCCCGCTCCTTCACACGGGCTTATTGCACACGGAGCGTGTGTGCACGTGTTCCTGTGAGCGGCTGCAGATCAGTGCTCCCAGTCACAGGCCCGTCTCGGTCTCACCCGCCTCGTGGGGCCTTCACACTCAAAGTCCAACCCGAACAGTACAGCGGCCTGGGGCGGGGGTGAGGGGTGGGGTGGGGCACGGTGACTGTGTGTGAGGGGGTGTGCTAGGGGTCCTCATGAAAGATGCTCTCAAAGGACACAGGACAACGGGCGGGGAAGGGGAGCTAATTAGGAAGAGGGGTTCAGAAGAAAGGCAAACTTCATTTGTGAGACAAAGGCTAATGAAGGTCCTTCTCACTGGACCCTGCACCTGTGCACCCTCCCTGTGTGGTATGGCAAGGGTTGCCGGGAGAGAGAGAATTCACTGGAAAACCGACCCGGCCCACCCACCAGACCCCATCTTGCCTCTTCGGGCATCTTGATGGTCCTAGAATTCAAAGAACCTGGCAAAGGATCACACGGCCCCCGAGGAGGAGGATTCCTCCGCCCCCCCTCCCAAGGAGGCATTAACTGCCACTGTGGTGCGGGGTTAACTCCAGAGTGCGAGGAATTCCCTGGGGGAAGGGCTACAATTCCACGGAGTCGATGCGCCCCCCTACCCCCCGCCCCGACCCAGAGGACAGGGGAACTGCCCCTGCGGGGTTCTGAGACTGTGACTCTTCACGGGAGTAGGAAGCCCCATCTTTCACCCAGGGGCACACCCAGGGACTGCTCCTGCAGCCCCCTCCCCAGATGTCCATAGCACTCCCCCGTCCCTGGGGTGGGGGGGTCAGGGGTCAGTGTCACCACACTGGGCACCACAAACAGCAGCTCCTGCAGGAAGGGACTGGCCTTCAGAGCCGGAAAAGGCTGGGCCTGACTGAGACCATGACCTTGGCCCATCAGGGGAGGCCCCAGCTCCACTCACTTGTTATGGTACGTGATGGCTGTGTATACGTCCTGCAGGAACTCCGGCCCATTGGACTTCCCAAAGATGACCTGTCCACCAGAGCAAAAGGACTGGATTAGCCCTCACAGCTGGGTCTCTGCAGCCCAACACCATCCACCAGGTAGGGTGTCCTACACCCATAGGGTGGCCCACAACTGGTTCAGAGAGCCGGACCAGGGGCCAAGGGCCAGGAAACCAGGGCCTTCAAGACTTGGCGTCACTGCCCACAGGTTCACACCATACCTGGTCAGTCCCCAGACCTGGCTCTTCTCTTAGGAAACGACTCGGGTACTGAGCCAGCCCCCAAGGCACCCGCTGTCTCAGGAGATCTCGCCTCAGGCAAGGAAACCGAGAATCTTTTCCCAGTGCAGACCTGCTGGGGGCACCCGCTGTTGGTGCTCACCTGTCCACCCACCAGGCAGTCTGACCCACCACCCCTCGGTGCTGAGAAAGCAAGGCCTGGTGTGCTGCTTCCATCAGGGTGAAGGCCAACAATGGCCTCTGGGGCTTGGCTCTCCTCCACAAGGGCCCCTGTGTGTCGGTTTGGGAGGACAACGGGCTGGGCTGGAGCCTCTCGGGGCCCCTAATGGGGCCTTCCCAACAGTGCAGTGTCTCCCAGCCCCACCTGATGGCCCAAGGATGACCCCCCCGAACCCCAGAACAGGGAGAAGTCCAATGTCCTGTGTCCCCAGCACACAGAACTGCCCCCACAGCCACTGCACGAGGACACCTGGCCTTGAGTCAGAGCCGACTCAATGGCCGTGAGCAGTTAGGTGACTGTGTCCCCCCCAAAAAGCCAAGGGAACGTGCCGGCCTCCGGTCCTCCTTACCGGCATCGCCTGGCTGGGATCCTCGCTGCACATGAACTGGATCTTTACGGTGATGTTTCTGGCGGAGGCCAACTTGTTGGCAAAGTTGAGTCTCTGTGGGTAGACATAGAGCAGGTTCCTGCGGGGAAGGGGGACAGGGTAGTGAGCACGGTATGGTGTAACTTCTCGGGGTGCAAGGTTGAAGGAGGGGCCCCTTCAGAAGCCAGCTCCTCTGGGAGGCATGAATGAACAAGGGCTTGTTCTCCTGCTTCTGCCTGCAGTCAGTGGACCTGCACCAGTGACCTTCTCAGGTTGGGAGGAATCCACAGGCATCTGGTGCAACTTAGAAAGTCCTTGGGCTTAGAACGTGACCGCCACAGATCACCTCCCACCCCATTGTACTTGCTACAGGAGCCTTGGTGGTATAGTGGTCATTCCTGGGGCTGCTAACCACAAGGGAGAAAGGAGAGGTTTTCTTCTGATGTAGAGAGCTACATTCTTGGAAACCCACAGGGGCAGGCCCACCCTGTCCCATAGGGCCCCGGTGAGTCGGCATTGACTCAATAGCAGGGAGTTTTTAAATCACTGATGTGCTCAAGTGGGAAGGAATCCTCTAGAATAGGGATGTCAGACGCAATTAAAACGCGGGCCATTTGGTGCCACAGGCAAGATTCACGTGGGCCACACAATACTTAAAAATTTTGTAAAATTTATATTTTGAAGTAAGCATTCAGGAATATGGGTAGGATCATTAAAACACTATATACTTGCTTTTATTTAAACACTTATTTTATTTAATGTATTTATAAAGTTAAAATTATTCTTTTTTACCCGAAACTTGACAGCGCTTTCCTCCTACAAGTTTTACATTGTGACCGGAAAATATAACAAAGTCACCAATAAAAAAACACAAGCTGCTGGACAGCTGCCAAACGTGATGCACAATTGTCATGGCTCTCCTCTAAAAATGTGAACGAGCGCTGCCGCCAGGTGTGGATCATAACAGCGCGACCCAGAGCACTCTTTCTAACCTTTTCACTGTTGGGATCTGTTTACATGGCGTGACACTGAGAATGGCAGACACATCCCTTCCAAGCGTCGCCGGAACCGAGTCAGCACGTTTGTACACGTCCACAGACCCCCAGGAAAGGCACTGGGCCACCTGTACACTCGTCTTCAGTGGTTAAGGGGTTAATGGGGGTATTGTGTACGGTATTGCCTCGATCTCCCCTAAGCACTATTTTCTTCGTAACAATTTTTCTATTTTCACAGCATCGCGGGCCACAAAAAATCCCCTCGGAGGCCACACGTGGCCCGTGGGCTGCTAGTCCGCCACCTCTGCTTTAGAACACGGGCAGCCACTCGCTGTGTGCGCGTCCCAGGCCGGGCAGCTCACCGGGGGTAGCACCTTCTGGTCCGCAGCCAAGTGCTTAACCACGTCTTCAGGCCCCCTGTCCTCAACCCTGCACGGCACCTTTCTCGGTCACCCCACTGCGTCTTCTGACACAGCGCCTGGTTTCTCCAGCCCTGCTCACTGAGGGGGCTGGGCCTCGCCAGGAGAGGAGGCACACGCCACGGGTTAAAAGGAAACCCCTTTGCATGAACTGGCTCCTGAACTCTGGAGTTGCCAGGGCGTGGAAGAACACGTGACTTTTTTGCTCTGGCTAGACCACGAGGTCGGACACGGGCGCGCTCTGCCCTCTGCTGGCCAAAAGCTGTCCCGGAACCAGCGTTTTGTCCCAAGGGTGACCCTATGGGACCAGGCAGACTGCTGCCCCTGTGGGTTTCTGAAACGGTTCACTGTTTACGGCAGCAGACAGCCTCGTTCGTCTTTCTCCGGTGAAGCGGTTGGTAGCTTTGAGCAGCCAACCTTGCCGTGAGCAGTGGGGGCAGTTGATTGGTTGCACCTTTAACCTGCACCAA
This sequence comes from Tenrec ecaudatus, assembly GCF_050624435.1. NCBI lineage: Eukaryota > Metazoa > Chordata > Mammalia > Afrosoricida > Tenrecidae > Tenrec > Tenrec ecaudatus. The sequence continues at coordinate 3,667,643 of NC_134539.1, read as the reverse complement.
TTACAGCAGGCTCAGGGAGGCAGACAAAGAAAGGAAGACCTGGGGGAGGCAGGGTGACCGCCGTAAGGTGTTTGGAGAGTGAATGAACGAGACGGAAGCCCATCTCATCCTTGACCCCCAACCACTACTGAGCAACAGCACGGCGGTTCTGCACTGCTGCCCCGGGGGCCTGCAGTAGAGCTCTCCTTTCTTATACCAGAGGCTCGGTTCGAGTCCACTCGGCAGCCATCATTGTCTGTCTGTCTGCCAGGGGAGCCTGACATGTTGTCCTGATGCTGAGCAGGTTTCAGGGAAGGTCCCGGACTAAGACAGATCAGGAATAGAGGCCTGGGGATCTACTTCTGAAATCAGCCAGTGACAATCGGTGATCCTGTGGCAGCTCGGCTCCCCATGGGGTCAGCTACCACCACCACCACCACCGTATACACAGCACCGTGAGGTGGGGGGCAGAGCAGCTCTGGAGGCGTAGTGGTTTATGCATGGGGTGTGCTCCACAAGGTCAGCAGTTCAAAGCCCCCAGCTGCTCTTCAAAAGACAGACAGGCTTTCTATTTCTGTAAACAGGGACAGTCTCGGAAACCCACAGGGGCGGTTCTACCCTGGCCTGTAGGGTGGCTCTGAGCCGGCATCGACGAGATGGCAGTGAGTGTTGGCGTGGGGCAGTGGGGAGCTCCCTGACTCTGAGAATGCAGACTCCTGGTCTGGGAACATAGGAAAGAAAAGGAGGCGGGGCTAGAGAGCAGTCACCGTATATACTTGTGTCTAAGCCGAGTTTTTCAGCACATTTTTTAAATGCAGTTTTTGTGGTCAAATTAGGTGCCTCGGCTGATAATCAGGTCGGCCTATCCTCGAGTCTGTCTATAAGGTAATTATTTTCCATCGGAATCCTTGTTCTCAGCGCTGAGCCTGCGCAGCACAGCATTCTGGTAATTGGAGGCCCCTGGGGAGGGAGGGGGATGAAAATGCTCCTGATCTGGATTTCCAGAAGGCAATCACCGGTTACACGTCGGGTTTAACGAGCTCATTAGGACTGCGTGTTCTGGCCCGTCTGCATCCAGACCCTGCTGCCTTCATCCGGCCTCCACCAGAAATCAGCCAGCGACTCTGAGAACAGCTTCCGGACCACGTGGAAAAGAGGCCAGGCGTCGCCTCAAATGTGCCCCCGGCTCACCACTGACCACGGAGAAGCTGCCACAGCCGCTGTCAACTCTCACCCCCATCGAGCTGGTTCCGACTCATCGTGGCCCTTAGAGGACAGGGCAGAACTGCCCCTGTGGGGTTCTGAGAATGTACCTCTTTATGGGAGTAGAAAGCCTCATCTTTGTCCTGAGGAGCAGCTGGTGATTTCAAACTGCTGACCTTGAAGCAGTCCAACACACAACCACTACACCACTCATAAACAAAAACAAACAGCAAAGACCTCAAATCCACTGCCACCGAGCCGATTGGGACTCCTAGCAGCAGGATAGAGCTGCACCTAAGGATTTCTGAGACTGGAACTCTGCTTGGGAGTAGAAAGCCTCATTTTCTCCTGCAGAGCGGCTGGTGGTTTCAAACTACCGTACCTGTGGTTAGCAGCTGGATGCGGAACCGCTAAGCCACTGGAGCTCCCCAGCCCCCAGCCAGCACATCAGGGTGAGTTAATTAAATGTTTGACCAGCATGGCCCTTGAATGATGCCATAAATATCCACATAGCCCATGGCAGAACCAGGATCCCTGGCACTGCCCTAGAATTGAAAGTCCTTGACTTCCCCATGCGAGTGTTTAAAGTGTCATGTTCTGGTTTTTAAATTAAGCAGTGTTGACTGTGTGGGTAGAAAGACCCCTGGTGACATGGGTATTAAAGCACTGGGCTTCGAACCCAGAGGTCTGTGGTTTGAACCCCCAGCAGGAGCTGCTGCCCCCCCCCACCCTGAGGTGCCCTGCCCTATGTGTTAAAAGCACAGGGTGTCCAGACCTGAAGCCTTCTTTGTTGGCCTGGGCAGTCACCACTTAGCGCTATAGAAGGGCCCTCCTGGGTTAAGTGGATCCGAATAAGCTCAGCCATATTTCAAATTCACAAGTACAGCTGTCCATCTTAATTGATGACCAAGAATCAGACGCTGCCATCTCATCGATTCCAGCTCAGAGCGACCCCAGATCTACCCAGTGTTTCAGGAAACTGGAAACGGTTACGGGGCCAGACAGCTTCATCCTTCTCCCAGCGAGCAGCTGGTGGCTTCGTACCACCGTTCTAGAAGCGAGCAGTCTGTGGCTTGCCTGACAGTGCCGCCAGGACTCTGTATGGGGAGGTGACCCCACCAGAAAGCAACCCACTGTCACCAGGGAGATTCAGACTCCTAGCAGCCCCTTGCACTGCCCCTGTGGGTTTCCAAGACCGTCACTGAACTGTTTCTCCAGACAAGGACAGTCCTACTCTGTCACGTGCAAGGCTGGAGGTTCAACCTCACCAGCGGCTCGCCGGGAGAGAGATGAGGCTGCTGCTCTGGTAAAGACGTACAGCCTCGGAAACCTCTGGGGCCAAGCCGCCCTGTTCTCCAGAGTCACCAGGAGTCGGGATTGGCTCGATGGCAGTGAGTTTGGCTTTGGGCTGGTGGCCCCGTGGTTAAGCATGGACTGCTAGCTGGATGCTTGGTAGTTCAAGCCCACCAGCTGCCCCGTGGGAGGTAGCTAGAGGCCCTCTGCTCCCATCAGAAACATTTACAGCCTTGGAACCCTGGGGGTGGGGGTGCAGTTCAGTTTCGGCCTACAGGGTCACTCAATGAGTTGGAATCCACCGAGGGCAGGGAGCACGGCCAGAATCATCACGAGGCCCCAAGTAGCGGGTTCTTGTCAAAGGCACTTTAGAGCGCAAACCTCTGTCTACAGCAGCGGTTCTCACCCTTCCTAACACAGCGACCCTTTCAGACAGCTCCTCATGTGCAGGTGACCCCCCACCATAACGTCATTTCCGTTGCTCCTTCATCACTGTCATTTTGCTACTGTGATGAATCAGGCGACCCCTGTGAGAGGGCCGTTTGTCCCCCAAAGGGGTCAGGACCCCGAGGTTGAGGACCACTGCGCTAGAGCCTCCACCACTATAGAAACTACTAGTGCCAACAGGTTCCGTTGCCCCAACACTTAGGAAGTAGGAAGGCGATGGGGGGTGGGGGGAGGACAAGGAATACGCCTACCCAGCTGGGCCTCGGCCCATGGGCTGGAGATTTCCCAAGAGCCTTTACCTCCTACCTGTATACAGTGTGGGGGACATAGACTTCCCGGATGGGAAATTCCAAGATCTCTTTGTGCAGGCGCGTCCGGTTTTCAGAAAAAGGGACCACGGGCAGCATTTCCGGAGTCAGGCAGCCAGTGAGCGTGTCGGGTGCCGGGGAGACCTCCAGTCTCAGCAAGCCTGCAGGTACGGTGAGAGGGCTGGGCTAGCGAGGGGGCTGCCTGGGGCTGACAGGGGCTGCTGCGTGTTGTACTGTGGGCACGGGTCTAGGCTGGGGGTCTTGCTTGAATCTGGGGGTCCCCGGGCTTCTCCTCCGGTGTGAGGCAAAGGCAGGGCATTAGATTCTACAGATGGCACAGTGAGGAAGTGCCAGGAACCGAGGGCTGACCTTCGAAGTCCCTTCGGGAACTGCCACCATAAATACACGGTGAAGCAGCTGGCACCTGTGGCGAGGGGGGCTTCAAACTCAGCTCGCTAGTGCCCTGGGGGGCTGCTGAAGGACAGGGCTGGAGCCCCCACTGTCAGACTTCCAGCGGTCCAGCTCTATGCTCGGGCCTCACAGAATAGCTCATCAGAGGCAGTGAGGGACCCGGGCGGCCACCCATTGGGAGCAAGTCGGCCAGTTGGTTCGGTTGTTTCTCTTTTTAGCGCAAACAGCCTCGATCTGAAGGCTGGCCTTGGCTGGCGAGAGCCATCAGTACAAATCTTTTCAAGGTTAAGAAACAGGAACAAGGCCACGCTCCCGGCCATCAAGTCAATTCTGACTCACAGCGACCTCACGGGTCCTGGGAGAACCAGCCCGTGGGTTCCCCAGACTGTCCGGCTTGACGGGAGCAGAAAGCCTTGTCTTTCTCCCGAAGAACTCGAACAGGTTTGTCAATCATGTAGACCAAGCCAGATTCTGAAGCCCCCACGTTTCCCATGGCAAAGGCGAGTCTCCCCGCCTCGGTGGGGGATAGACAGCAGGCAGCCACGCATCGGTGGTCCTGGCAGAGTACTAGGGGACAGAGACACGCATCCCCACCTGGAATGGACTTGACCCTTCTCTGCAAGGACGAAGACCTTCTGTAGTCGGCCAGGAACTTGAACAAGTCCTCATCGCTCAGGCGGTCTCCTTCCTGCCAAGAGAGATGGTGGTTAGGGTAGACGGGCCTGACTTTGGGAAGCCTTCTATCTTGAAGCTGTTGGTGTGTGTATGTGTGTATGTGTGTCCTAGCCAGTCCTTTCATAAGGAGACCTGGTGGCACCATGGGTTAAGTGTTAGACTGCTCATCGCTAGGTCAGCAGTTCAAACCCACCAGCCGCTCCATGGGAGAAAGAGGAGGCTGTCTGCTCTCGTAAAGATAGACAGCCTCGGAAACCCAGGAAGCAGGTCTGCTCTGCCTATAGGGTCACTATGAGTCAGAACAAACTCGCTGGCAGGGGACCTGGGACTTGGACTTCTGCAGACATGACACTGACCGGCCTCTTGTCAACCGCTCCTTCCCCACCCCCAGCCCCCACCTTCCACATCCCTACCACTCATACTGACTTTGAGGTTCTGCTCCCAGCCCCGTCCCCCTCTGAGTCACCACCTACACCGCCTGCCCCCAGAGTCCCAGCAGCCCCGCCCGAATGGGTCAGATGCAGACACAGACAGAGAGACGCACCTGCTTGAAGAAGCTGGTGATGGTCAGGGGGGTGGTTTTGAAGCTGGACATGAACCCATTTTCCTCCAAGGACAGGGCGCGCTCTGAAAGCCTCCTGGACTGCGACAGTGTCCGCCTCTCGCCGCTGCCGCCACCACCAGTGCCACTGCCACTGGGGCCTCTCCCTGCGGGACACAGGCTCAGCCCACTGCAAGCCCTTCTCCTGGACATGCTGCTACAGCCAACCATGCACTTGGGGGCCATCCACACAGGGACCCCCCCATGCGGGACACCTACACCAGGTCTACCCACAAAGTATCTGTCCCCTCCGGACTCCCCACACTGGGGCCATCCACATAATAAACACCCCCTCTGAGGCCAACCACATGGGCCCCCACACAGGGCTTCAGTGGCTGGTGGGCCAGCTCGGCCTCACGGTATCCCCACATGCATCGTCTCCTGAGCCCCATGGTGGCTGCCTTTTTCAGAAGGCGCTCACCAGCCCTTTCTTCCTTGGCGCCTCAGGGTGAGCACCGAGCACCACTGTCTGTCCCACACCGGGATGCTTTGAAAAGTTCATGGGAAAATTCCATTATCTTGTAATTCCATGTTTCCATGAACTTTTTGAAGCCCTCCCATGTACCAGAGGTTTACAGGCGTCGAGGAGAAAGACTGGTGGCCCAGTAGTGAAGTGTCCCCTGCAGACTGGAAGGCCAGTGGTTCGAACCCCCCAGCCACTTCAAGGGAGAACGAGGTGGCCCTCCGCCCCTGTAGAGATGGTCCACGGGGACCTTCTACTCTGACCCACGGGGTTGCTAGGAGTCAGAACCAACTTGGTGGTAACCAGTTTGCACACTTCACCAGGAACCCTGGTGGGCAGGCGGGTTAAGGTTCGGGCTTTTAACCACACACAGGCCAGCAGTTCAAAACCACCAGTGGATCTGAGAGAGAAAGAGGAGGCTTTCTACTCCCATAACGACTGTCAGTCTCATAAAACCATGGGGCAGCCGTGCTCTGTCCTCTGTCATCACTGCGGGTCGGATCAGCTCGATGGCAGGGAGTTTGCTTCCTTCCCGGCAGCAGCTGTGACTCCTAATAGCCCGGGAGGGGGAGCAGGCGGGGCCCCTGGGCTGAGGCAGGGGGGTGGATGTGGCCCACCCCTGCAGAGTAACAGTCTTGGAAACCCATGGGGGCAGTTCTACCCTGCCCCACAGGGTCCCTGTGCGTCAGCATCGACTCGACGGCAGGGAGTTGAGTCTTGAGTTGACGGGAACCCTGGTGGCACAGTGGTTGAGCACTCAGCCACGCACCTAGAGGTGAACAGTTCAAACCCACCAGCTGCTCTGTGGGAGAAAGGCGAGGCTGTGTGCTCCCATAAAGATGTAGAGCCTGGGAAACGCTATGGAGCTGCTCCACTCTGTCCTACAGGGTTGCAGTGGGTCAGAATTGGCCGTGATGCCAGCAGTGAAGTCATTGAACAGCATGGCTGCATGTGGCCATGTGATTTGAAGGACAATCCCCCCCTCCCCTGGCCACTGCCTATCCTGGCCCTCCTGCTGGAGTCCCCGGTGCTGGCCCCCACTCCTCTCCCTCACTGTATGGGCATCTAATCCCGCTTGAGCAGCCCCAGCTCCTGGAGGTGGGCACTGCTGGCTGGCCGGGCATTGCTGGCAGGAGTCCCAGCTGCAGCTGGATGGGGTCTCCCAAGGTGGTTTCTGTGGTCAGCAGACTGTTTGCTCCTGTTTTATTTTCACACATGAGTCCGCCGGGGAGAGGGGTGCCCACAGCTTCCCTACAGGACTGTGGGGTTAGGACTCAGACAGGCTAGGCCGGTCATGAGGGCCAGTCTTCACACGTCTGATCTCCAGCTTTCCTCGGGTACCTGTACTCCACAGGCACCGAAAACGCCGGGGGCTCAAGCCCACCAGCCGCCCGAATGGGGAGAGATGAGGCCCGGGTTGCTCTGAGCTGGCACTGACTCAACAGCCGCGCGTTTGGGGTGATTTTTCACTCCAGAATACCAGTGCTCAGAATCCCCGCCGTCGACTCGATGCCGACTCACTGCGACCCTACAGGACAGGGTAGAACTGCCCCCGTGCGCTTCCAGGACTGTAATTCTTTACAGGAGTAGAACGCCTCATTTTTCTCCTACGGAGCGGCTGGTGGTTTTGAACTGCTGACCCTATGGATAGTAGAAGGTCAACAGGTAACCACTTTGCCATCAAAGCTCCTTAGAATACCACCAGGAACAACAAAACAAACACTCTGGGGCCACTTCCCTGGGAAACGCGGGCATCGGGAGATGGCTGGACCAAGGAACACTGAGAATCAGAAAGCCAGGCCCAGTGTTTGTGGGAGGCTGAGGCCCGAGGACCAGAGACCGCAGCCCAGGGGGACGGGGGCCGTCCGAGCTGAGGCTGAACTCTAATCCAGAGACAGCGGCTGCCACTCTGCAGCACGAGGGATGGGCTCGTCTCCCGTGCCTGTGTTTCCATTGTCCTTGGCAAAGGAAGCTCAGGGGACCTGGCAGGCAGAGGTGGCAGTAAGTCCGGGGTTTGCTTTCTGAAACCCTGGAGCGGCTGGCTCTCCCTGTGTTTAGGAATCCAGCCAAGGAAGCTTTTAACACGAAGAAAGGGGTTGGTGACCTGCTTATTGGATCCTTGATGATCTTGTAATTGTCAGGAATTTGACTTCTGGGAGGGGTGGCCACTGGAAATGAATCTGTCTTGTTGCCAATCCACCCAGAACATTCCATCCAGACATCTCGCTAGGAAAGAGGAGTCTGTTTTAACCCTGCCAGCGTGCACTATGGTTTGGCGGACCACTGGGCAATGAAACTCACCACTCACCGACAACAGGGACCCTGTGGGGCTTGGAGAACGGCCCTGCGGGTTTGGCCCCGTGAGCTACGCGTGGGTCAGCAGTTCAAAGCCACCCGCAGCTCCGAGGGAGAGGGTTTTCTACTGTTGTAAAGAGGTACAGTCTCAGAAACCCACAGGGGCAGGTCTGACATGCCCTGCAGGGTCTTCATGAGTTAGAATGGACTCACTGGCCGTGAGTTTGTTCAACTCTTTACTGGAGTCAAAATAAACCTCATTTTTCTCCCACAGAGCGGCTGGTGGCTTTGAACTGAGGTCTCTACAGTTAGCTGCCCGACACTTCAGCGGCTTCACCACCAGAGCTGTCGTTCAGTTATTATGTTTCCTCCCACCCACCACTATCTTCTCACTCCCCAAATTCTCCGGTCCCCTGAACCCTACACAGACCCCAAAGAAGGCAGGTCTGTTGCCACCAAGTGGAGCCTGATCTACGGCGTCCCCTGGTATTCCCGAGCAGAGTGTTCACTGTCACGTTCGTGCTGTGGCTTCTTGGAGACAGAGGTAACCAGGCCTTTCTTCCACGGCACCCCCGGGCAAATCCACACCTCCAACCTCCCAGTGAGCCACTGCACCGCCCCAGCCCCCTGAGGAGTTGGTAAGCAGGGTGGGAACCTCACCGACCGCAGCCTCTGCGTCAGGCCCCTCCCGGTCGAGGGTGGAGATGTTGAAGAAGCTGTTCAGGCTCAGGGGTGCCCAGGCAAAGGGCATCCGGTACTTCCCCAGGCGCTGGCAGAAGGACTCCGCCTGCAGCTTCAGCTTCTCAATCTTGTCTTTGTTCTGGGGAGAGATGGAAACACACCATCTAGTCGCGCATCCACTGCCCCAGGTGGACGGCAAGTCCATTCATTGCCTCCGACGTGGCCCTGGCCGCCCATCTCTCAAGCCCCCAGTGACACAATTGTTTGTTGCTCGACTGCTAAGCAGAAGATAACTACTAATTCATGCCACCCGAGTCCCGTCCACTCAAGAGTGCAGAGTAGAACTGCCCCGGTAGGCTCATGAGACCGACTCTTCGTGGCAGGAGAAAGCCTCACGGGGCAGTGTTACCCAGCCCTTCCGGGTTGACTTGATGGTAGACAGTTGGGTTTTTTTTGTTGGTTTGTTTAACTCTATTTTGGAGCATGGTGCTGCTGGTGGTTTCAAACCGCTGACCTTGTGGTTCGCAGCCCAGCTCACAACCACTGCGCCACCAGGGAGGTCTGAGCGCACCCAGGGCGATCCACTCCAGTACTAACTAGAGCCTTGAGCAGCTCTAAGTCCGTGACCCATGGGCTGTCAATCTCTGTGGGCACAGACAGCTTCCCCTTTCTCCCGTAGAGGCTGGTGGGTTTGAACCACCAACCACGTGGTCAGCAGTCCAGTGCTGAAGCCACTGGGCCACCAGGGCTCCTTTCAGGATGCTGACGAGGTAAGTGCCTTCTGGGAGTGTAAAGAGGAGTCGGGAGACTTTGCTGTTTGTGCTGAGCAAAGGGGCCCTTTTCCCTGACGCCACACCCATCCTGGAGCCCCGGTGGCATGGCAGTTACACAAAGGTCAGGAGCTGGAAACCACAAGCCGCTCCTCGGGAGAAAGAGGAGGCTTTCTACTCCCATAAGGAGTTACAGTGCACAAACCCTGTCCTACAGGGTTTCTCTGAGCCAGAATCCCCTTGATGGTGGTGAGTATATCCCGTTAACAAGCCCTCGTAGTGTAGTGTTATGCGTTGAGCTGCAATCTGCAAGGTCGGCAGTTAGAAACCACTAGCAGCTCCGAGGGAGACAGACTAGGCTTTCTACTCCTGTAAACAGTTACTGTCTAGGAAACCCACAGGGGTCGCTATGAGTCTGCATGGACTTGATGGCAGTGAGTTTTGTTTTGTTGGTTAAGAGACCTGGTGGCATAGTGGGTTGTGTAATAAATTATTAACCACAAGGTCAGTGGTTCAAATACACCCGTCACTCCGTGAGAGAAAGATGAGGCTGTCTGCCGCCAAAAAAGAGTGACAGTCCTGGAAACCCACAGGGGCAGTATACCTGTCTTGCAGGGTCGCTGTGAGTCACAATCGACTCGGTGGAAGGGATTTGTTTTGTTTATGGGGGGTTTCGTTTCATTTTCTAAAAATATTTTATTGGGGGCTCACATAGCTCTTATCACAATCCATACATAAATCCATCATGTCAAGCACATTTGTACATGTTACCATCATCATTCATTTTCAAATATTTTCTTTCTACTTGAGCCCTTGGTATCAGCTCCTCATTTTTTCCTCCCTCCCCCACCCTCCTTCCTTCCCTCATGAACCCTTGATAATTTATAAATTATTATTATGTTTTCATGTCTAACACTGACCAATGTCTCCCTTCACCCACTTTTCTCTGCTGTCTGTCCCTCAGGGAAGGGGTTTTAGGTAGATCATTGTGATCAGTTCCCCCTTTCTTACCCCACCTTCCCCTTACTCTCTGGTTTTGTTTTTTCAGTACCATGCTGTGCTAATGATATTATGGTGCATGCTTCCCAAAAAAGATCAGTTGCTGTTGAATCGATACCAGTCCACGCGACCCCATGTGTGGAGGGGCAGGGCCGCCCCACAGGGTTTCCATGGCTGGGCTATTTGGGAAGTGGTCACCAGGCCTTTCTTCTGAGGTGCCTGTGGGGGCTTAGCAGCTGAACGCTTCACCGCACACAGCCGGTAACCCAGCGGGTTGGCCATCACCCTGATGAGGTAGGACGGTGGCTGTTCTGCTGAGGAAGGCGGAGGTGCCCCAGCACGGTGCAGTTTCACTAGGTCTCCTTGCCTCCGCCCCCCCAGCCCCCTCAATAGCCAACTGGGTCAGGGCCGCAGAACCAAGGCAACTGAAGGAGGCTTGCCCTGACCAAGTGCCGTCATGACCCGTTTGCGCGGGGCATCATCGTGGTGCTGCTGGGTGCCACTGGGTGGTGTCAGCTCACAGTGGCGCCATGTGACAGATGAGACTGCCGCCGCGAGTGCTCCTGACTGTCACCTGTCTGAGAGTAGGTGGCAGGTGGCCAGGTCTGTCTCCCGTGGAGCCCCTGGATGGGCTAACTGCCATCCTTCTGTTGTCAGATGGGCAATGAACAATTGAGCCTCTCAACAAAATCTCTGCCATCAGCAGATGCCGACTGACAGCGACCCTATAGGACAGGGTAGAACGGCCCCTGTGGGTTTCCGAGACCTTCGCGCTTTACGGGAGTAGAGAGCCTCATCTTGCTCCCGCAGAGTGGCTTGTGGTTTTGAACGCCCGACCTTGTGGTTGGCAGCTCAATGCATAAGTATGATGCTCCCAGGACTCCTCACATCATCATGAGCAAGTTCAATAACTGATGTGTTTAACTGCATCACCAATGACCAAACTTCCCTTTCTTCTTTTGTTTAAAACAACGTACGAGGCTTCCCTCTGCAGATGTAGCAGGGGCCCCCTGCCAGTCACCACCTTCTAGAAGGCTCCGGTGAGCACTTGCTTACCTGGCCTGCCACCATTTACCCGGGCTCAGGGGCATACCTTTCCGCCGTCACTCTCTCTGATGACCAGGTAGGGTTCTGCACAGTCTCCAATCTCCCCCTGCTGCAGCACCTTCTCAACCTGCCAACAACAACAAGAAGGTGCTTGCTCGTGAGGGGCCTGCGCGCCATCCGAGTCACGGCCAGGAGGTCAGCTGGCCCGATCCGACAGCAGCGGACGGCGACGCCTTCGGCAGGCTTTCTGAGGACAAGATCGTGAGGATGAGGAACACTGCCCCGTGGAGACGAAGTAGAACCGTGAAGGATGAAGAAAGGGCTGGTGATGGCAGCCGCGGTGACTGTGCCTGGAGGGCAGCAGGCAGCTTTCACTCCCACCCACTGCTGAGAAACATTTCCCACTCTTAAGCCATGCACACGCTGAATGTCCACAGTGGAAAGGCGGTGAGAGGAAGACGTGTCATGGTTGTTTTTTTCCATGGTTGCTTTACGTTATAAATGACAACCCCACAGAGAGACCGGGCCTCTCTCACAGCCGGGTTGGGGACTGACTGGAACCTTCCACGAGGTGCCCACACACCAGCAGAAGGAAGTACCTCTGTTTCATGGGGGTGGGGGGACTGCTTCTTTTGGTTTAACAGACCTGGCAGGAACCCCAAGGCAGAGAGATCCCACCTCCTCTCTTGCTGCCAGCTGGTGGGTGATGGTAATAAGGGATCTAAGAACTCAGGGGCTCATGACGCCAGATTCTAAGTACTCAGGGGTCTTCTTCCGCTGAGCTTTGGGTCAAGGATCTGCCTGACCAATGGTCACAAAGGCTGGGCACCAGGTTTAGAAGGAAGAAACGGGGATGAGGACTCCGAAGGCTTGGCTCAGAGAAAGGGGCCCCGGTGCACAGGAGGGTGGGTGTCATGCTGCCAATCACAGAGTCGGCGGTGTGAGCCCACCAGCTGCTCTGCCAGAGAAAGGGGGGCCTGTCTGCTCCCGCAGAAACTTAGAGTCTTGGCCACTCTACGGAGCTACTCTGTCCTGTGGGGTCACCATGGGTCAGAATCGACTTAATGGCTGTGCGTTGGACTGTCAGCTAGGTGTCCCTCTCCCCACTTTAACGGGTGAGCGGGGTGGCCCTGTCCCCACTTTCCAGATGAGGAGACAAATCTCCCCAGAGGTTAGATGATGCCCTACAGCCCTCAACTGCTGGTGAAGCTGCCTCACGGGGATTCAGACTCAGGTCTGGTTGTGTCCAGAGGCAAGGTCTTCCAGAACTGACTCGCCTGTCAGTGGCTGTGGTTCTCTGGCTGGTTTTTTTGGGAGGGGGGAAAATTAGGCAGTTCCAAGAGGGATGACGCATCGCCCCCCTCAGACATCGGGCTCACTCCAAACTCGAGATAATCCAGCGGGGAGTGAGCAGAGTTCACACGGCAGGGCCCCGGTTAGCTACCTTGACCACCAGGTAGATGTCTGAGGACGGGTAGGTGACGGAGAAGACGGCCGACCTCGCCTGGCTGGACGCAGCCACCGACGGTGTGTGTGTCCGCAGGAACCCTTTGAGCTGGTCCGAGTTCAGGTCACAGTGGAAATTCTCAGATATCTGGAGGAGCAGAGAAGTGGACCCCATCACCCTGCAGACCGCAGCAAGGGGCAAGCACAGGGTGTGGCCACAGGAGGGGGAGTCTAATCAAGGATGAGGCGACTGACAGGTTGCTATGGGAAACCCGGCAGCTAGGTGGCCATAATTTCTACTCAGCATTTGCAAGTCTGAGCCAATCCAGGCGCTTTCACATTTTCCCTAGCCAGCCAGTGCTCCCCAGGCACCGATGCCGCTTCAGGAGCAAGCCTGGGTCTTCAGGTTCTCTAAGGGACAGGTTCTCCGAGGGCTCTGCCCCCTGCCCGGCAGCAGCAGCACCAGAGAATCACGGTCCCAAGCCCCACCCCAAAGCCCCAGAGCAGCCTGCCTGATTTCCAAGGAGTCGACCCCAGCCCACAGCAATCCCGGTGTGTCCACAACTGCCAGGCCTTTCTTCCTAAATTCTCCTGGTGGCGTCGATAGCCAGTCTTTCTGCAAGTTGTCATGCACAGCCTTGTTTGTACCATGTGGGGAGTCAGACCTGCTCCTTCCAACCCCGGGAAGCGGGCTGGGAACCAGCGGTGCCCTGAGTGCCAGAGGCTCCTCTAAGGAGCCCTGCTGGTGCTGCGGCTCGGCACTGGGGGGTTGGCAGTTCAAACCCGCCAGCGGCTCTGTGGGAGAAGGCTGAGGCAGTCCTCCCGTATGGATGCGCAATCTCAGAAGCCCTGCGGGCAGCTCTGTGTGGTTCTGCAGAATGGGCTTGAGGCAGCGGGTCCTTCCCACAAACCTCAGTGGTTCCCGACCCTCTGTGGGAGGTGCTAATTGCCCCACAGCAGTTGCTACGAGGTGCGTGTTCCCAGAAATCCACGTGGTTAGGGGTCGAGACACAGAGGAGCCTTGGTGAGACAGTGGTCACTTGCTGGGCTTTCTACGCTCAGAGGAGGCTTTCTACGCCTGTGAATAGGCGCGGTCTTCCAAGGCCCACAGGGCGTTCTCCCTGTCCTGTAAGGCGCTGGGAGCTGGGGTCGCCTCGGTGACAGTAAGTTGGTCTGACGCCAACCACAAGCACACTCACAAGGACTCTTGGGTGGCTGTGTTCTTTTCACTCAAAAACAGGGCACACTGGGTATTGAATGAGGGTATTGAATGGGTATTGAATGGGTAACGGATGAGGACATGGGCCCCGAGGGTGGCTTCCAGGACGGGGAGCCATTTCTCACTCCAAAGCCTCCCTGGCCAGGAGCACACGCTGCTGTTTCACAGGTGACCCTATATGATCTAAGACAGTGGTTCTCAACCTGTGGGTCATGACCCCTGTGGGGCTTGAAGGACCCTTTCACAGGGGTCACCAGATTCATAACAGTAGCAAAATGACAGTGATGAAGTAGCAATGAAAATAATTTTATGTTTGGGGGTCCCCACCACATGAGGAGCTGTAGGAAAGGGCCGCGGCGTGAGGAAGGCTGAGAACCACTGCCCTAAGAGACACTGGAGAAGCGGCTGTTGGTCTTCCCCCTGCTGGCCTGGATCCTGCACCTGGCTTCTTGGGATGGCAGCCACACTGTGGTTTGCTGGCCCTGGGGACTATGGGTGGCTGTCAAGTTGTCTGTTGACCTGGAATCCCCTCCACTCTGCCGCTGTCAGCCTGTGGTCCTGTTTCATCCAGCTGGTCTGCAGCTAGCATCTGGCCCATGGACTTGGGTTGGACTGGACATGCCTGCTCTGTGGTGGGGTAGGCTGCTTCCTTGATGTAAATGCCTTTCTTTCTTAGTGTAAATTCATTTCCTACACACATGTGACCCCGCAGGACACGTCAGGGGTCGCAGGGGGTCTGAGCACCTCCCAGTGGCTGCTCTGTGGCCTCTGTGTGAGAGCTCTTACCTTCTTCCTTTCTCTCACGTCGTACAGGGCGAGGCTGACAAACAGAGGCTCAATCTCGATCTCGAACCTGGTGGGGAAGAGAGAGGAACATCCAGGGGCTGCCACGTAGCGAACGTTCCGTGTCCTGCGAGGGCCTGGTCACAGGGGTGGTTATGAATGCAGCTGCATTTGGCTAACTCCTTAACCACGAGAATCACACTGGGCTACCAATCCAGCGATATGGAGTCCATCGGGGAGCCCCGGGAGTGCAGAGGGTGGAGAGGTGGACTGCTGACTGCAAGGCCAGCAGTTCAAATCCACCAGCTGCTCCGTGGGAGCAGGGTGCTGGCATGGAGTCTGGAGCACCCTGAGATAACTTCACTATTACCTGACCCCCCAAATAGCCACCTGCTCCAGGCTGCTGAAGCCCAGCGATAGGTTAGTTTCAGCAGGACAGGAGTCGACCTTGAACCCTGGGCTCTTCACAGAACTGTCTGTATGGGATCATTGGAGCCTTGGTGACATTGTGGTGAAGTACCCCACTATCATGACCCCAGTTCTGCCTTACAAATCGGCTAGACCAGAGCATGTACACAGGTACAGACAAGAGCTGGAAACACAGGGAATCCAGGGCAGATGAACCCCTCAGGACCAAATCATGAGAGTAGCGATATCAGGAGGGGAAGGGGAAGGTGGGGGCAGAAATGGTGAACCGATCACAATGATCTACATATAACACCTTCCCTGGGGGGAAGACAATAGGAAAGTTGGTGAAGGGAGACATTGGTCAGTGTAAGACATGAAAAAATAACTTATAAATTATCAAGGGTTTGTGAAGGAGGGAAGGGGAAATGAGGAGCTGATACCAAGGGCTCAAGCAGAAAGAAAATGTTTTGAGAATGATGATGGCAACAAATGTACAAATGTGCTTGACCCAATGGATGGATGGATGGATGGTGATAATAAAAATAAAAAAGAAAGCTTAGTTTGGGAAACTCCTAAGGGCAGTTCCACCCTGCCCTCCAGGGTCCCGCGAGTCGGGGTTGACGCGATAGCAACGAATTTGAGATTTGTTGAGTGTCTACAGGGCTCACAGAGACTCTAGGGCAGCATCGGAGCCTCCCCTGTGGGCGTCATTCTTTACGGGAGTCGGAAGTCTCATCGTCTTCCTTGGAGTGGCTGGTGGTTTTGAACTGCTGGCCCTGGCGTTGGCAGCTCAGCTCACAACCACTGCGGCCCCAGGCCTCCTCAGGGCGAGCACAGCACCTCAGAAGAGTAGATGAGACCCTTGAGGGCAAAGAGCTTCTGTGAGTGGGGCAGCTGCTCAACAAGAAGGGTGACATCGTGGGGCTGAATTGGGGGGTGGGGGGCAGTGTGAATTGTTGTCTGTTTTGCCGTGTCTTTTCTCAACAGCCAGAAAGAAAGGAAGTCAGGTGAGGATAAATACCAACAACAACTGTATCGCAACCCGTACCACGATAGCAATCTCTCCACAGGGTCGCATCACCATCCCGCCACACAGTACCCACTTGTAGCTCGCATCACAACCACCCCCCCCCCCGGCCCCAATAACCATTTGTAGCTGAGCGGAACGCAGCGCGGTGTGGGTTTCCCGGGACTCACTTCAGCGCCAGCAGCTTGACCAGTATTCTGTGGCCCAGGTGCTCCTTGGGATGCTCAGGGACCGGACGGATTTCCACAGCATCCTCCTGTGATAATCACATTGCATGGGTCAGGGGACATTTCCTGGAGGCAGGGATGTCCGGGAAGGTTCACCCAGCGACGGGAAGGCCACCCTCCCACCCCCGTGTCTTTCCCACTGTACGCCAGCTTTGACCAGTCTGCTCTCTGGCCCTTGCCATCAGCACAGGCAGCAAGCCCTGCCTCCCTCCAGAACCCCAGGCCGCGGAGACAAAGGGACGGAGGGGGGAAGGAAGGAAATCGGCTCCGGGATGCTGTGGTTTTGGAACGTCCGCCGGCTGCCGGCGCACAAGCTCACAACTATTGTTCTGTTCCGCGGGCCCGCTCCGAGGACAGGCCGGACACCTTCAGGGCATGTCTCTCTCTGAGGCACAGGGCGAGTCCACGCGGAGCTTTAGGCCCGCCATCCGAGGCAGGGTCTTCATGCAGGACAGCAAACCCCATGCACCGCCACCGTCTGCTCTGAGTCACGGCCGCCCTCTAGTACAGGGCAGGACTGCTTCCGGGCTCAAGCCTGCCTTTCTCCCTCGGAGCAGCTGGGGGTTTCCAACTGCTGACCTTGCGGTTAGCAGCCCAATGCGTAACCACTATGCCACCGGGGCTCCTTCCTGGCAGGATGGGGCCCTCCACTGAGAGAAGAGGGCCTCTCTCCTTAGCTAGAAGGGAGAGAGGCACACTGAAGTTGTTGCTTGGCGACAGAATCAACTCGATGGCAGTGGTTGGCTGGCTGGCATGCGTCCGCGTATGCTCACAGTGATGCTAAGTTCCAGAGAGCCTCGATTTCCTTAGGGCTCCAAAGTGCAAGAGGACAAACACTGCCCAGTCCTGCACCTGCTGCATCATCATTAGCAAGGTCGCCTCCACTGTCGCAGCCACTGTGTCTGTCCGTCTGGCTGGGCGCCTCCTTCCCTTTGACTGACTCTCCACGTTACCAAGTACGACGTCCTTCTCCGGGCACTGGTCCCTCCCGATCACGTGTCTCGCATCCGTGAGCGGAGCAGGGGCGCGGTGAAAGAGATGCCGGCCTGCTCACCCACACCGAGCCCAGACCCTTGGAGAGCTGTACCGGATCGCACGGTCGCTGCCCGCCTGTCGTCAGGGTGTCCACGAGCCCGGAAGCTACACCACCACTACTCAGACACCGGCAGGGTCACTCACGGTGACAGCGTTCAGCAGAGCTTCCAGACCGTGACGGACTAGCAAGAAAGGCCCGGTGAGCTGCTTCAGACACTTTGCCAACGCAGACCCGGCGACCGCAGGCGAAGCCCTGTTTGCTTGTTGTCTGTCTGGGTTGCTGTGAATTGGCGGGGGCCCTAACAGCTTCTAGCACGTGAATCTCCTGGCCTCGCCATCTGGGTATATTCCTTTATGTGTGAGACAGACGGACACGGTGGCTGGGACAGAGGGCCCAGATGTGGAACCACTGTGAGGATGGCACAGGACCGGCGGGGCGGGGGGGGGGGTGGTTGTTTCTGTTCTACGTGGGGTTGCTATGGGTTGGTACCTAGCAACCGCCAAACCAAACCTCGGGCAGACTCTGACTCTTAGCGCCCCTACCCGGCAGGGGAGCACTGTCCCGGATTGTCCAGGCGGGGGGGGGGGGGGTGGGGTCGTGGCTGTAGCTCTTGGTGGGAGTAGAAAGCCTCGTCTTTCTCCAACAGCCAACCTTGAAGTTAGCAGCCTCCAGGGTACCCCACTCTGCCACAACAACTTGCAAAGACAAGGTCCTGGGGGGCAGGAGCAGTTTCACACTTGACTGCTAACAGGTGGTTTGGCAGGTGGATTCCCACCCCCACTCTCAAGCTGCCTCCCAATAAAGGCCTGGCCAGGTACCGCCATCAGGATGACAGCCCTCGGAGCCTGTCGCACGGGTCTGCCGTGCTTCGGAATCGAGGGCAGCCAGGATGGTCCAGGCTGTGGCCCTGAGCACCCGCATCCACCCCGCGCCCCCCCACACCCCCTCCACTGCTGTCCCGAGACGGGCGCCTACCTCATCCAGTGGCGGGCAGAGGGCGAAGAGCTGGGTGGGCCGGCCGCTCCTGCGGGCCTCCTCATTGCGCTGCTCCAGGTCCTGGACGCTGACCTGCTGCAGCAGGCCCTCCAGGCGAGGCTCGGGCTGCAGGCTGCGCAGGGTGAAGTCGCAGGCCGTGAGGGGGCCCTTCCCAGAACCGCCACACAGCACCCGCAAGCTGCAGGGGGCCGTCTGCGAGGGGACATGCGGTCGTGAGAGGGAGGCCAGGGAGTGGGAGAAGGATGCAGTCCCGGAGGAAACCTCTCCTTCCCGCTCCTCGGGGGCCCAGAGCTAACCCACGAGGAAAAGCTTGGAAACAGTTCCCAGGGGGCTGGAGGTTGCTGCTTTCTAGGCATTGGAAATCAAGTCTCTGTGACCTCAGGGACAGGACAGGGGTCAATACTGACCACGCTCACATCTCAGGCAAGGACAGGACAGGGAGGGGACAGGGGTCAACACTGACCAAGCTCACTTCTCAGGCAGGGACAGGACAGGGAGGGACAGGGGTCAACACTGACCAAGCTCACCTCTCAGGCAGGGACAGGACAGGGGTCAACACTGACCATGCTCACATCTCAGGCAAGGACAGGGAGGGGACAGGGGTCAACACTGACCAGGCTCACATCTCAGGCAAGGACAGGACAGGGAGGGGACAAAGAATAATGCTGACCATGTTTCTTTCTGTCTCGGGCTGGGAAAGGACAGGGAGGGGACTGGGGACAATGCTGACCAAACTCACATCTCTGGCTAGGACAGGACAGGATGGGACGGTGGGGTGGGGTGGCAATGCTGACCATGCTCAGGTCTCACATGGGGGCAGGGGGCAACAAGGACACAGGAGACCTCACGCTAGTGTCAATGTCCGAACTTGGTGTTCTAAACCGTGGAATACCAGGGTAAGTACAACAATCTTGCTCCTTGATCCAAGAAAACCTGAGGTATCATCTGATCTAGACAAAACAAGGAGCCCTGGCGTACTGGTGACATGATGGGCTGCCGACCGCACGGTCGACAGTTCAAACCCCCCAGCCGCCTCACGGAAGAAAGAGGAGGCTCTCAACTCCTGTGAGGGGTGGCAGTCTCAGCATCCCCCAGGGGCAGCTCTACCCCGTCTTCTAGGGTCTCCATGAGTCAGAGTTGAGTGGAGCCTGGTGGCACAGCAGCTGAGTGCTCAGCCCCTCGCCATCAAGCATGGCCATTCTCCCCACCCCAGGGCCCCTCGGGAGAAAGCCTGGCCGTCTGCTCCCAGAGCTGCTGCAGCCGAGGAAACCCTGCGGGGCAGCCCTGAGCCGTCACTGAGAACACCAGCCGGGCAGCAATGCAGTCTAGTGGCCACTCAGGGGCCCTGGGGGTGCTGCGGTTAAGCACGTGGGAGCAAACAGAAAAGCTGGTCTGCTTCCCTGGCATGGCAGCCGTGGACGCCCGTGGGCAGCTCTGCCCTGTCCTGCAGGGCTGTTCTGTGTCCACCCAGACTCAGAGGCAGTGCTTATGGCTGGTGTGAGGCTCCTGCAGTGGCCCTTCCCCGAGAGGAAGGCCACAGAGGCCCATGCAGGGTGGTCCCAGTGTGGGGAGCCACTGGGAAGAGACTTGGGGGGGCATCTTGATAAAGGACCCATTGCAATCTCGGGGGGGGCAGCCTCGGAAACCTGCCGGTGGTTCCACTCCATCTTCCAGGGTCACTAGGGGTCAGAGTTTTGGGCTTTTGGTGGCACAGCAGTTAAGTGCTGGGCTGCTGACCACTAACTGGGCAGTGGCCCCAACAGCACCTGGAGTCCCCACGGCATCTCACAGCGATGGCCCCAGGTACCCCGCCCCCAGTGAGAGCCCCTGCTCGCTGATGTTGAGGTGAGAGGGGGTGTTCCATAAGCCCATGGGAAAATCCAATGTCCTCTCATTCCCTTGTCCCAGGACTTCCCCACGGCCCCTGGATCCTCATTTCCTGTGGGGATTTCACTGAACCCCCATTTCTGTGTCTAGGAATAAGTCTGGGGAGTCAGTGCTCCTGACTTGCACGGTGGCGACCCCTGGCCTCTCCTGATGCTCTGCGAGACCTGCCGTTATTCCTGCCCAGACAGGATGGCCATGTGCCCAGCTGTCCCCGTGCCCAGGGAAGGGACACGCACCTCAGCGCTGGGCTCCGCACTCTCTGAGGCCTCAGACTCAAAGGTCTGTCTCTGCAGCGTCTTGTGGAAGTCCTTCCGGGAACCAGTCTTCCTGCTGAAGCCGCAGGGCTCCCAGCCCCCTTGGCTCCTTTCAGAGCAGGGTCAGTTCCATTTGTAAAGGGGGGCAGGAGAGAGAGAGAGAGAGAGAGAGAGAGAGAGAGAGAGAGAGAGAGAGAGAGAACAAGATCATCAGACCCCGCAGCAAAGTCCCTGGCTTATGTCTGCACACGGGCCTGCAAAGGCTTCCTGAGGGAGGGCCCGCACGCAGTCAGTCATCACATCTGAATGCCCACCGGGTTGAGGCCACCAGACACATGCATGTCCTTGGAAATAGGACCAGCCTGGGAAGATGTCCCCCTCGGGGGGCAGTAACTCAGATGTGGGCCATTTGGCTACAAGCTAAAGCCAGACCCGGAGCCTCGGGAAGAGGCCGGATACATCTCAGCGTGTCCACGGCGGCAAAGGAAGACGGTTTGAAGAGCTCAAATAGCATGTTTTGTCGGCACCGCAAAGATGGTTAAACCTGAATTTTAAAAGGAAAGGGGTGGCTGTTTGCGGGAGGCTACGGGTGACCAGGGAAAACCCCAAATCCATTTGCAGAGTCCCCACGGAGGCGAAGCCTGCGTGGAATTCCCTCGGCCCGTTGGCCAGGCATGTGGACAGTCCTGCCCTCAGAGAGTGGGTGGGTGCAGATAGGAAGCCAAGCCAATCCCTGCCGTCGAGCCGACTCTGACTCATAGGGACTCTAGGTGGTCCTCAGTGCCATCGAGTCTGGTCCGACTCATAGCGACCTTGGGCTCAACAGTGGGACACCGCCCCGCCCTCACAATTGTTCTTCTTGAGCCCATCGATGCAGCCACTGTCCGTCCATCTTGCTGAAGGTCTTCATCTTCGCTGCCCTCATACTTGGCCGAGCAGGAGGTCCTTATCCAGGGACTGGTCTCTGCTGACAGCACGTCCAAAGTGCGTGAGGCGGGCTCCCCATCCTTGCCTTGAAGGAGCATTCTGGCCGTACTGCTTCCCACACACATCCGTGTGTTCTTTCCGGAGGTCCGTGGGGCTTTGAATATGCTTCATCAGCCCGCACAACTATTCTTCTTCGGTCTTCCTGATTCAATGTCCAATTCCACACGCACAGAAGCCGATGGAAAATTCCATGGCCCGGGTGAGGCGCATCTCAGTCCTCGAAGCATGAGCTTGCTTTTCAAAGTGTCCTGTGCAGCAGAGTCACCCAGTAACTGTGGGCCTGGAGCCACCAGGTGCACCCACGATTGGGGCCACGCTTTCCTGGGGGTGGGGTGGGGTGAGGTGGCCCAGGAGACCCAGCATCCAGTGGTGGTCCTATCAACTCACAGGACTCATGGGGTCCATGCCTGTCCGGGCAACACTCACCCCATGGGGCTCTCAGCAGCTGCTTTGTGGACGTAGATCACCCGGCCTTTCTCCAGGCCAGGGGGAGGGCATCACATGGAAGGGCAGCCTGGCGTGGGCACTCAGAACCAACCCAAGGGACTGAGGAGGCACCCGTTGTTCCATGCTGCCAACGTATAGAAGCATATGAGCTATTAAGACACAAGGAGCCCACATTGAGCGGGCCCCGCTCCTAAAGGATGTCCTGGTCTCGGGGACAATGGAGGGGCATGACGCTGAGAGAAGTGACTAGAAGCTACAGCAGATCCAGTCAGATCCAATGTTGCTCTGAGTCAGAGCGGGCTCCGTGGCAGCTAACAGCCTCACCCCACAGGGACAGAGAAAGCCAGTGCCGGTACCTAGTGAGCCCGCTCACTCACTGCCACGGCATCATGCCACGGCGTCACGCCTACTCAGAGTGACCACGCCTGTGAGTTTGTCTCCTGTGGAGTGGCTGGTGGTTTTGAACTGCTGCCCTTGCGGATCGCAGCCCAACTCGTCACCACTATGCCACCAGCTTCTTAGACAACAAGAGCTTCCAAAGACCTAGATATCTGGAGGAGAGTTTGTTTCCGACTGGCCGGGGTGGGGCAGGCTCTTCGAGCGAGAGCTTTGTTTTGTGTCCTTTGCATTGAGTCTTGGTGGCTGTGGCTGTGACTGAGACCACAGGGACCAAGGACAGTCAGCTGATGCCCTGACCTGTTTGCTCCGTGCAGCTGCTGCAGAGATGGGCGGGCCTGGCTGGCTCCCACCCTTCTTGAGAGCAATCCGCTAAGCACCCTGGCCAGGCAGCGTCCCAGCCGCTGGTCATAATGAGCACTTACGGATCAGAGAGAGATTTTTATGGTGCTTGGGGAGGAACTGAATTATATGCACGCACCAAGCTGTTGGGGTTTAATTGTTTACCAAGCTCACGGGAGTGAAAGAGGCAGTCATAAAACACAGGCAGTCCCCAGTCCTGCCGCCCGGCTCTCCTTGGCCACGACCTTCCTGCAGAATCATTGGAGGCTCCCAGGGTGGGAGGCCAGGTCTCCGGACATCCGCGACATAGCCTGTCATGTCCATGAGTGGTTCAGCGGCATGGCCGAAGTGACCCCGAGCACAAACAGCAGGTAAGAGCATTTAATGACTTAGGAGCTCGGGCCTCCCGGAGGATGCGGAATCCCTCGTGAGTTCGTTCTGAGAAAATGACCCCAAAAGTTCTGCCTGCAGAAGGCAATGTCACCCAAGGGTGCCACCCAACTCCAGTCCACACAAAATGAGCCAACTCCACGGAGGCACAACCATGCCCCTCTGCTGTCTGCTAGGCCAGGGGCCATTCTCAAAAGCCCTGGGGGAGAGCGTGCCCGCTCGCTCCTGTGTAGGACAGGCCAAGGCTGGACAAGCTCACTGCTGGGTAGGCAATTCCAACACACCGCCACCCTGCAGGACAGGGGAGGGTCAACACAGCTGAGAACGTTCTAGAACATTCCGTCACTCTAGGAGAGAAAGCCATTCTGGCTGGAGGAGTGGCAGTAATTTATCCCCCGTCACACAAAGGTCCACGTGGCTTTGGAGTGGAAGGTTGAGCGGAACAAAAGCAAATTGAAAATAGTCTCTCTCTGTCATGTTAAAAGGCGACTTACTTGCGGGTCACAATCAGCCAGTCTCGCACGTAGGTCTGCACGCAGTCTCTGAGGTGCGCGTCCAGTTCAACACTAAGGAGGCAGAATTGGGGAGAGACGCGTGTTAGTTATTACTGGACAGAAAGAGCCCGGTCAGACCCCGAAACCAGCGAGTCAATTCCAAGTCACGGGGACCCCTTTATGAAGCTTTGGGGGGGGGGTCTTCTCCAGGGACCGTGTCTCTTGACAATAGGTCCAGACGGTTCTGTGAGCCAGGGCAGAGAGGAAATGGACACTGCGAGTGTCTGACTCCTTCCGGGGCAAGAAGACCTCCCTTTGGTGAGGCCAGCACCTTGGCATCTGGTGCTTTGTGGGCTCCTCTTCAGCTGCCTGCCCGGGGGCAGGCGTCTGACACAGACAGGTAGAACCCGTTGTTACCAAGCAGGAGACAGAGAGAATCGGTCTGCACGCACATTTCTCACCGGGGTAATTGGACCGAGTCATCTGGGGAGCCTTGTCAGGGCGTGTAGGCTCTGCTCTGTGGAAGTCACAAAGCAGGGCCGTCTTACACTTGGGGGCGGGAGGGGGGCAGGCGGGGAGCTTTGGTTGGTGTGTAGCAACGCTGTTAAGGGCCGGCGTGGAGTCCGTTCCGACGCACAGCCACTCTGCAACACCACGGAACAGCGCCGGTGCCGCGCGGTCCATGCAACCCCTCGAGCCACCGGGCCATCCCTTCCTGTGAGGGTCTTGCCCTTGCCCCGTCCTTCTTTCCCAGCACGAGGGCCTTCTCCAGGGACTGGCCGAAGACTGAGACGGAGTCTCTCCCTCCTGGCTCCTAAGGAGCATGCACGCTGTACTTCTCCCAAGCCAGCTTGGTGTGGACGCCGGAGGAGGACTCATGCTTGGTAAAGCAGAGGGTCGAGGGAAAAGAGGAAGACGCTTGGTGAGAGGGCGTGCCACGTGGCTGCAACCACGGGCTCTAGCAAAGACTGTGGCAGCACCGGGTGGCATTTTCCTCCACGGGACGTGGAGTCTTGACCGACTCCACGGCTCCTCTCAGCAGCCAACAAATGCCACGGGCCTTTACTGTCTCATCTGTGAAGTGGGGCGACAAGCCGTGCCTGGAGGTGGGATTGCCGACAGCCTGGGGAAGCATCGCCGAGGTCAGCCATGTAGATCTGGGCCCTGACGGCCCAAAGCCTAGCCACGTCACTTCCCAGCTCACGCCACCGCTCTGCGCCTCTGTTCCCCCACCGTGAAGCGCTGATGTTACCAGCCGGCTGCTCACGTCTTAGAGCTGCAGTGCTGATTAACTAAGGGCCTTGAAGTTGGCCTGGTGCAGCAGGATTCCCCTTGGTGGCCCAGGACCCCTACGTGATCAACGGATAGCTCGGCCGTTAGGAAATGCCAAGTCCACCCAGAGGCACCTCGGAAGGAAGTCCTGTCCACCTGCTTCTGAAACACCGACCAGGAAGCCCTTTGTGGCAGGGCTCCACGCTGACAGCCAGGCTCCACGGGCGGCGACTGGGCGGAAACGAGGGAAAGGCAGTCCACACCCACGTGCCCTTGACGAGGAGCCCTGGTGGCTCAGTGGTCATGCATCGGGCCGCTAACCACAAGGTCAGCAGTTCGAACCACCAGCCGCTCCTCGGGAGGAAGACGGGGTTTTCTCTGCCCATCAAGAGTGACAGTCTCAGAAACCCGCAGGGGCCGGTCCACCCTGTCCTGGAGGGCTGCTGCGAGGTGGAAATGAGTCGGTGGCCGTGAGTGTGGCTTTGGAGGCACTGATCTGGTGGTGCTGTGGGTCAGGCTGTCAAGGACAAGGTCGGGGTTCAAAGTCGCCAGCGGCTCTGTGGGAGAACAAGGAGGCTCTGTGTCCCTGTAAAGATCCAGGAAGGCTGGGAAGCCCTCGACAGGGGCTCCTATGTGTAGAAATGGTCTCAGAGGCAGTGGGTTTAGGCGCCGACTGGATCACTTTACATGTACGGGTCCCACGGGTCCTCCATCAGTTCCTGGGGGCAGGCTCTACTGTTTGCTCCGTTGTGGAAGTACGAGGTGATGGGAGAGGAAGCGTGGGGATTTGGACTCAGGCAGGTGGGCGAGGTCCAAGCTTGTGCCGGGGCAGCTCAGGCCGGGGGCACTCAGACGGGTCACCCACGGTTACTTGCATCGGAAAGGGTGCCCTCCTGAGCTGCAATTATGTGGCAGGCCTTTGGCAACTGTGGCAGCTACATAATTTCACCGAGACTTGATACCTAGAGTGAAGGGGTGGAGTCTAGCCTGTCAATCAGGTCACAGCCTGATGATGGCTCCTGGTGGGCGTGACCCTCTCCTGAGGATTCTGGGAAGTTCCTCTCTAGCTCCCTGGATGCGGGCCACACTCTGCTTCACCTTCCTGTGGAGGAGACACTGAGAGCTGGGGGAGCCACGTGGAGACTCACGCCAGTGCTGAGACGCTTCCACCACCACTGGATCCACAAGATGTTGCGCCCACTGGCCCGTGATCCTCCTCCATTTTGCATCCTGTCCTGTGCTATGTGAATCTGAAGAGGAATCCGTGAGCTAATGTCTGCCTAATGGACTTGAACTGGACTGGGCTGGGCTGCGTTATCGATGCATCATTACTTCTTGATATAAAGTTCTCTTACACGTATGAGTGTCGGGGAGTTTGTTTCTCTGGTCAACCCGACTCACACAGCCACGATTAAAGCAATGAAAGCCGTTTTAGCATCGCCAGGAAGATAATGCGCTGGTGTCAATTGTGCCGACAGGAGAATATCATATTTAAAAAGTGATGCTAATATAAAGAAATTACCTTCCCCTTCACGTTGCTCAGAGCCCCCCGGGGCAGTTCTACCTTGTCCTATAGGGTCGCTATGAGTCGGCATTGGTTCAATGGTGGTGCATTTTCTGTTGTTGTTTTCCTCGCATAGTTCATATATATGTGTTTGTATATATATATATATATACTCTTCCATCTAAATGCATGGCAAGTATTGTCGACAAGGTTCCCCCAAGATTCTGATCTCCTTTGAAGACAATAGACGGTCCATTTTTGACTCAGAGGAAGAAAGATGAAAGGACTCTCTACCGTGGGCAAAGGTGCTGTGAGGTTAGCTCCGCCGGAGCCGCACCTGGAGGCAGGACCAACCCTCTGACACGGAGCAGCCCTGGCCCTGGGTCCCAGCGTGGCTGCTGCTGCTGCTGCTGGGGGGCTGGTTTCAGAATATTAGAGAGGGGGGCAAGGTCAGCCTTCAGCATGAAGAGCTCCCTCCTGTGGGAAATGGGAAGACGGGCTTTCTACTCCCATGAAGAGTTACAGTCTCGAAACCCACAGGGGTCAGTTCTACCCTGTCCCTTAGGGCCACCATGAGTCCGCATCGACTCCCTGGAGTGAGTTTGGGATTGTTTGGAGAGGAGGGCTCCTCAAGCCTCTGGTTGGTGAAGCCGTTTGAGCACCGCCCTACCCTTACACGATTGGACCAGATCTGAAGACCTCATGAACTCACTGTCACCATGTCGATTCCAACTCAGGGCGGCCCAAGGCCCAGGGTCGAGCTGCCGCTGTGGGTTTCTGAGGCGGTAACTGTTTACAGGAGTAGAAAGCCTTGTCTTTCTCCCACGGAGCAGGTGGTGGTTTTGAATCACTGACCTGGCGATTACAGCCCAACGTGTAGCCACTGTGCCAGCAGATCTCCACAGAGCGGAGTGATTTTGTTATGAGCCCCCA
This sequence comes from Tenrec ecaudatus, assembly GCF_050624435.1. NCBI lineage: Eukaryota > Metazoa > Chordata > Mammalia > Afrosoricida > Tenrecidae > Tenrec > Tenrec ecaudatus. The sequence goes on along the minus strand of NC_134539.1, from coordinate 3,640,423 downwards.
GGAGGAACCCAGCTACGCATCCACCTGGAATGACCTTAGAAAGGCCCGGATAATGGAAATCCTCTGGTGTTCAACTGGGCACATGTCGGTGGCTGTGGCTTGGGGTCAACTTAACAACAGCGGTTTGCTTCTCAAAGTGGAGCCGGGGTGGGGTTGCAGACCAGCCCACCCACTGCAGAAACAGCAAGGCACAATCCTAACCCAACACAAACACACATCCCTTCCGACCCTGCAACCTCTCTGGCGGGCACCTACCCTAAAGAAATCGACAACAAAACAGGAAGAGACAAGGGCACACCCACATGCCTCCCAGCAATCTCTAGAGTGGCAAAAGGTTGGACCGGTCAAAAGCCTAGCGACAGAGGCATGATGGGTCAACACACTCCGGTGAGCACATGCATGCACACACAATGGGGTATTACACATCCCCCCAAAACAATGACAAGTCTGGCAAACGCCTCACACACGGACAACATGGGAGGACATCATGCCCCAAATGTTGGTCCATCTCATAAAGACCAATATTTCATGAACCATTATCATAAGGGGTGTGGTAGTTATGCGATCTGGTGTCAACTTGGGACTATTAAGAGTGGAGGGGTGGAGTCTAGCCTGTCAATTAGGTTGCAGCTTGAGGACCTCATTTGGAGGTGCTACGGAGATAAACAGCTCGCTGGATGCCAGATACAGACAGACCCTCTGCTTAGTCTTCCTGCTGACATGACAGATGGAGCTATGCTGATGGAGCCAGAGCCCTGAAGCTGGAGGAGCCACGTGGAGACCCACACCAGTGCTGAGATGCTTCCACTGCCACTGGATCCACCAGACTTTCCACCCACTGGCCTGTGACCTTCCTGCATTCGGTGTCATTGCATGTGTTGTGTGAGTCTGAAGAGGAATTTATGGACTAGAATTGGACATATTGGCTAATGTCAAACTTATGAACTTGATCTGGACTGGGCTGGGAAGTTTTTTTAATGCACAATTACTCTTTGAAAGAAAGCTCTTTCTTACACACATATGAGTGTCTATGAATTTGTTTCTCTAGTCAACCTGGGCTAACATAAGGGGAAAAATCAAAATCAAAATGGTTTCCGCACAGAACGATAAGGCTTTCAAGACTATGAGGAGGTCAGGGCCCGGCAGGGGGAGGAGGAAGGGGCAGGGAGGTCAGGAGGGATGGAAGGTGGGGGCAGAAGAAAGCAAACAAAAGAAACCACATTTCCAGGGGGTCTAGTGGGCGTGTGCCGCTGACTCCACACGCTGGGCTGTGACAAAGCAGACGGTACGTTTCCCTGTGTGTGTGTACGTTCCACAGACAAAAGTGCACACACAACCCAAGACAGGTGACATGACGCTAGACGAGGGAGACGGAGAGAGCAGGGCGCAGCCTTAACAACCCTGCAGGTTCCTCGCCCCCAGACATGCGTGACCCCATGCGTGACCCCGGGTCTGAGGGGCTGAGAAGGGGGAGGAGGAGGGGCCGCAGGGACTTGGATGTCTCTCGTGACACACACATTCCTTTCAGACAAGAAAGAAAAGCAGAGCGGGTGCAATTCTTCCTTCCCGCACACAAGACCCGGGCTTGAATCCCACCAGGACAGCATTTGGCCCCACTCTCCACAAGGCCACCATGAGTCAGGTGACAGCTTGGCGCCACTCACCTGCACACCACCCTTCCTGGGGACCGGCACCTCGCCGCCCCTGGCCCACAGCTAAGCAAGGACTCACCCTTCCTCGGGCAGCGAGGGCTGCAGGGTCCTGCAGTCCTTCGGTGTGAATGCCACATCCAGGTCGTCTTCCTTGAAGTCCCCCAGCTCCTGGGCCAGCTCCACATCCAGGCTGCTCAGGTGGGACATCAGAAGGCCTTCAAAGTCCCCCGGCTCCACCGGGTCGTAAAACTGAGGCTGGAGGAGGCGGCAGAAAGGAGACAAAGGAGTCCCGGGTGAGCATGAGTGACTGTCAGGGCCAGGCCCCAGGCAGGTGTGCAGGGCTGCCCTGCCGCCCCGTTCTTGGGAGAGAGCCAGGCTGACAGGGAGCTGTCACGGGGCAGGCCTCAGGTGGGCATGGGGAGGGAGGCAGTCAATGAGGACAGTCAGGTCCCACACACCAAGGCCTGATTTTCCTCAGCTCAGCCGGCCCACAGGCTCAGCAGGACTTTCACACCTTCTCCATCCAGGGAAGGTTGGAGGGGGGCGGGCAGGTTTGTCTATACGCAGCCCAGTGCCAGAGGCAGCTTGCCAGAAGCTGGGCCAACTGGTTCCTCCCCAGTAGGGATCTGCAGGGAGCCCCACCCGTGTTTGGGCTGGGTCCAAACTAGGCAGCCCTGTTTGGACTAAGCTGAACCAGGTGCGGGCCCTGCAGGTGCTTCCCTGCACATCCCAAAGGTCAGCAGCAGACTGGGCCAGATAAGAAAACCGCCAGATAAATAACCAGTGAAACTAGATGCTCCGGGTTCAAAGAAAGTCACAAGGAGTGGACAAGCAATTCTCGGCATTTCCAGACCCCATGTGCTAATTGCCATCATTGCCACACATTCCTCACCACCCCTTTAAACACCTCTGCCCCCCCAGCTGCTGCAGCACGACTTCCCTGACCTGTTGGCCTAGGTGAGGGAACCTGTCGGGAGCACCCCCTAATAAAGCCATTTCTGTTTCTGCTCTCCCTTGTCCTGTCAGTTATGTCTGTCTGCCTCCCTGTACCTCAGTCTCACCTTTGCAACCCCCACCCTCCGCCCTGCACGCCCACCAGAGCTGACACCCTGTGAGGGACCGCCTGGAGGCTACCTGTGGGATACAGAAGGTCCACCAGCCCCCTGTCCCCTCCACAGTATATGACAGACCTACGACCTGCATGCAACACATGAGAATGAGATGCTCTGGGAGGCTCCCCACCTCCCCTCCACAGTATATGACAGACCTATGACCTGCATGCAACACATGAGAATGAGATGCTCTGGAAGGCTCCCCTCCTCCCCTCCACAGTAGACCTATGACCTGCATGCAACACATGATAATGAGATGTACTCGGAGGCTCCCGCCCCAGGGCATCAGCCATCTAGGACATCAGACCTATTGCCTGTCCCACCCCATGCTGATAAAGACAGTGGCTTGTTGCCTGAATGAGAGGCCAGAGACACGGTCAAGCCAAACCAAGATTAGGCTGCATGTGTCATGAATCTAGAGACCACCCATCTTGTCACATGTGTCCCTGTAGTGCCACCCTTCTGATTGTACACACTTAGCTTGCATGTATGCTGACGGTACAACCCCTTCCCGTTAGGCTGTAATCAGGGGGGGCTTGTACATTCCCGACAATGTATATAAGCCATGATTGGAAATGCATTCTTTCTCTCTGCGTGAACCTGGCTGCTGAGATCATGGCTGTCCGGGAGGGGAGCAATTGCATGCTTTATCTTGTCTGATGCCTCTTTAATTTTACCCCTCAATGACAGAACCGCCCCCTTGGACCCATTCGATTGTGGGGGCTGGCACCCCACTGCTACCTGGGACTGCACTGAAAGAAATTATCATGGGACTGCAGACCCAGAGCCGCCTGCTGAGTTCTCGCCTGGCCTAGCAGGGCCCTGGGGGCTCTGTGCTGGGCTGCTAACCACAAGGTCAGCAGATCAACTCCACCAGCCGTGCTTAGAGAGAACGATGGAGCTTCCTGCTCGCATACAGACGTGCAGCCTCAGAAACCCTGCGGGGCAGTTCCACTCTGACTTACGGGGTCGCTGTGAGCCGGTATGACCCACGGCAGTGGGTTTGGTCATTGTGGGGGTTTATTTGAACTCACAGGCTCTGAAGGATTGTCCATCGCTCTTTAATACAGGCCTCCCTCGGAAATGTCACAGGTTCGATTCCAGCCCACCGTGACCAAGCGGATGCCACAATACAGGGAGTCATGGGACTTGTTTGGTTCCAAAGTATATGCAAATAGGATGGCATGATGCAAATGTGTGAGCCATCATGAGAATGAGGACCACTCACCACCATTGAGCCCAGCCTGACTCGCGGCCACCCTGGAGGACAGGGGAGAGCTTCCCCTGTGTTCACTCTTTATAGGAGTAGAAAGCCTCCTCTTTCTCCTGCAGAGCGGCTGGTGGGCTTGAACTGCTGACTTCGCAGTTAGCAGCCCAATGCCTAACCCACTGTGCCACCAGAACCCCCCGAGGAGGGGCCAGTCCCCGGAGAAGGACATCATGCTCAGCAAAGCAGAGGAGCATCAACAAGCAGGGAGGCCCTCGATGAGATGGACTGATTCAGTGGCTACAGCCATGGTTGTGAGGGTGGCCCGGGGTGGGGCCGCGTCGCCTGTCGGCAAGGGGTCACTGTGAGCTGGGGCTGACGTGAGGGTGACTAATAACAGCAGCATACTTGTTGAAACAGACGAGCAAGACCCGTTGGCACCCAATGCACGTTACCCAAGGGGACGGCCCTGTAGGGGAAGGAAGCCCATGTGTGGGCCAGAGGCAGATCACCAGGCCTTTCTTCTGAGGGGCCTCGGGGAAGACTGAAACTGCCAACCTCTCCATTAGCAACTGAGCGTGTGAATGTTTGCACGCCCCCAAACCAAGCCACACTCACTGCCACCGAGTCCCTGTGGATTCACAGAGACCATCCCCCACCACCCCCTGTGGGGTTCAAAACCTGTCGTTCTTTACAGGGGTAGAAAGCCCAGTCTTTCTCCCTCAGGGCTGCTGGTAGCTTCGAACCGCCAACCATGCAGAGGACCACAGCCCAATGCGTAAGCACCGCAGCACCAGGGCTCCGTGTGCACTGCCCAGGGACGCCACAGTGTGTGTCCTGTCTCTGAAATCCAGAGCCACGGACGACGAAAGCATGCTGACAGCGATGCACGTTACCCAAAGGGACTGGCCTTAGGGGGAGGCCGACCGGAGAAGAACCGGGGGGTCTGAATGAAGGTGTCGCCGGAGACTCGGGCATGCGTCGCAGACCGGCAGCAGAGGAACCCACAGACCTGTCTTGGAAGAAGCACAAGCGGAGCGCTCGTCTCCAGGACTGTGGACATGTTGTCCGGAGAGGCCAGTCCCTGGAGAGGACACCCTGCTTGGCGAGGTAGAGGGGCAGCGAAAAGGAGGAAGGCCTCACGGAGATGCACGGACCCCGTGGCTGCGACCAGGGGCTCAGGCCTGGGAACAATGGTGAGGCCGGCGCAGGGCCAGGCGGTGTGTCTGTCTGTTGTGCACTGGTCGCTCTGAGCTGGAGCTCACTGACTGCACCTCACAGCAACCCCGGGAGGGCCCAGGAGCAGGGAGAGCAGGTGGGCCGCCTCTCTCCTCCAGCAGGGGGTTTGCGGAGAGTCCACCTAGGGGAACACTTAAGTCACAAGAATGTGGTCTCCCCGTGCACCCCGAGGTGATGTTTGCACTCGTGGTGTTCAAGAAGGGGCCCGGGGGCGTGGAGGTGGGTGGCTCGTGAATTGGGCAGGTGACCACAAGGTCGGCAGTTCGCACCCACACACTGCTCTGAATGAGAAGGACGGGGCTGTCGGTGCCTGTAACGACGTGCAGCATCAGAAACGCCAAAGGACAGTTCCACTCTGTCCATCCGGTCACTATGCGTCAGAACGGACCGGATAGCAGAGGATTTGGGTTGGGTTTGGTCTATGGCATATGGAAGCCACTGTCATCAAGTGGATTCTGACTCACAGCGACCTTCTCTGGGTCTTTTGAGGCTGTCAGTCTATAATAGGGAGCGGACAGCCCCATCTTTCTCCTGCATGGCCAATCCAGGTAGCAGTTCCACACCTGCTGAACCTGCACATGAGGCTCACAGAGACAGTTCTGGGTCTGGGCCCCCAGTAAAGACCCCTGGTCCCATAGTTGTTCCCTGTTGGGAAGTCACCTCGTGGTCGACAGTGTGAACCCACCTGCTGAGAGAGAGAGAGAGACAGAGACAGAGACAGAGACTGAGAGAGCCAGCCCTGTGGGCTATGCGTTGGGCTGCAAACCCGAAGGTCAGCAGTTCAAAACCACCAACTGCTCCATGGAAGAAAGATGAGACTTTTTCTACCCTTTGTAAATATTTATGGTCTCAGACACCCACAGGGGGCAGTTCTACCCTGTCCTATAGGGTAAAACTGAGGCTGAACCAACTCGCTGGCAGTGACTTCAGTGGCTTGGTTTGTCCTCAGCCTCAACTTCTGTCCCGACACCCAGGTTGACTTTTCCAAACACAGCTCAGCATTGGGTGACACCTGGAGCAAACTCTTCATGGCCTGGCCAGTGCGCTCCTCCCACCACGCCGGGCCTTCACATCCCAGCCAGTGGCCAATCTGTTCCCTCGGAGGCGCGCGCTGCCTCAGACTCTGCACATCCTTTCCCTCCCCACGTGGGACCCCATCAGCAAGCCTTTTCTCTCCTCTCCAGATATTGTTACGTGGTTGGGAGCAAGCTACAGAACCAAGTACTTTTCCATCCAACAGTTCAGAGGCACGTTGTGTCCCTGTCCTGAGCACAGTCCCCACACTGTCCCAGCAGCCCACTGCCCCCTTCCTCCCCATCGGAACTGGCCCATCCTCCCTTCCTTCCTGCCCCATCCTGCTTCTGAGTCATCTTCTGGCCACCTGCTGCCCTTCCGTTGATGGCTCCTAGGGGCTCGCTCTGCCCCACTGTCATGTTCACTTAAGAGGCCTGTTTGGCTGAAAGTTGAGCCTTGGGGGTGAGCTCAGCCCCGGGCTTGAAGGGTAACGGGCCCATTGTCTCAAGGGTTCCTCTGATCTCTCTCTCCCACTAACAAGCCTGGTCTCCTTCATGATTCTGCGGTTCGTTTCTTTTTAATCTCCCGTTCTATCCGGGACCTGCTAATGGGATCCTTTCCAGAGCAGTTGGCAGTGACAGCCGGGCACCATCTAGTTCTTCTGTCTGGGGGTGGTGGAGGCTGAGATTTCACATCTGTGCTATTTCCAAAATCTAGATTCCAACCACTTCCCACCTTGGCCACTGTCACCACCCCCCTCCCCACTACAAGCCAGCACTGGTCACTATTCTGGGTTCCCTGACATCCTCCCAGCCACCAGCCCCACCAGTCTCTGCTCTCTCCACAGTGGCCAGCGTGAGCCGTTTCTGGTGACCCCCGTGCACAGGGTTCTGGAATCAACCCTTGCTTTATTTATTTATTTTCATTGCTTTATTTTCAACCATTGTTTTGCACCATCCATTGGTTGGGGGTCTGTGACCACTCCCTGCAGGGACTCCCCATTCCAATCAGAACAGGATTCAGTGGAGTCCCATGATCTCATGGCCACAGTGATTTCGAAATCCTCCCCCAGCCTCACTCAATGCGTCCATTCTCCTTCGGCCTTTCTTATCCAGTGTCCGGCTTGCCCGTGCCTAGCAGATGTTTGAAAACACCACGGCTGGGGTCAGGCCCACCTTCATCCTCAGAGTCACCTCGTGGCTTTTCAACATGGTGAAAGAGGTCTCAGGCAGCAGATATACCCAAGACAAGGCATTGTTTGCTCTCCTGACCGCTGCCTCCATGAGCATCGATTGTGGATCCAGCAAACGAAATCCTTGACAACCTCAGTCTTTTCTACCAGTCTGGTCGCTGTTCCCTGCTGACTTTCTGCTGTCTCATAATACACAGGATGGAGGGTTCTTTGTGGGACATGGATTCCACGGTGCTTAACGGCCCAGGTGCAACAATGCTCTCCTGGGTCCTCTGATGGAGACCAGCCTTGGCTGCTAAGGAGATGGAGGGGCTTCCCTACCACAGGAGCGCTGGCCCATGGCCACTGCAGACCAAATGGGTTACTGGTTTTTCAAGACCACACGGCACTCTTGGCCGCCTGTGGAGCTGCCCGCCACGCCTTCCCTTTCTCTCCTGCTGCGAATTTGCCTGAGAACTAAACAGAACTTCGGGTCCCATCCACGGAGGAGCAGGGGATTGCCACGGGAAGACCGGCCACTGGGCTCCACCCAGCAGCTGTGAGGGAGAAAGGCCTGGCAATCTGCTCTGGTAAAGACAACAGGATCGGAACCTGGGGGTGGGACGGCGCTCTTCAATCTGTGACACGGTGGCCATGAGTCTGGGCTGGCTTGGCGACACTCAGCTACATTTTCGATCACACCACACAGGGGACACCCACAAATCCAAGAACAGCCCAACTCCTGCACAGGGGACACCCACAAACCTGAGAACAGCTCAATTCTTGCACAGGGGACACCCACAAATCCAAAAACAGCCCAACTCCTGCACAAGGGACACCCACAAACCTGAGAACAGCTCAATTCTTGCACAGGGGACACCCACAAATCCAAAAACAGCCCAACTCCTGCATAAGGGACACCCACAAACCTGAGAACAGCTCAACTCCTGCACAGGGGACACCCACAAATCCAAGAGCAGCCCAACTCCTGCACAAGTGAGACGCCAAAGAGCAGTGGTTCTCAACCTTCCTCATGTCGTGACCCTTTCAGACAGCTCCTCATGTGGTGGTGACCCCACAACCATAAAATTATTTTCGTTGCTACTTCATCACTGTCATTTTGCTACTGTTATGAATCATCGTGCAACTATCTGACATGCAGGATGTATTTTCATTGTTACAAATTGAACATCATTAAAGCATGGTGATTAATCACAAAAGCAACATGTCATTACATATTGTGAACTATTTATTTCTAATGACAAATAAGTGTAATGTTGCCTGGAAGCATGGTGTGGCATGGGGAACAGTCTTCACGCCGGGTACTCAAAGGTGGGTGTACCTGCATGTGGGAGGGCCCCTCTGGAGACAGATAGAGGAGCAGGGTCTTGGTTCCTAAGACCATCAGAAATACATTTTCCGATGGTCTTAGGTGACCCCTGAGAAAGGGTTGTTTGACACACACATCCCCAAAGCGATCTCAACCCACAGGTTGAGAACCGCTGCCAAAGAGCAAGGGCACTGAGGCATTATGAGTGGTCAGCCTTGGCCAGGTCACCGGCCGTCCTTGCGGTGCCAGCTAGGAGCGATGCTCCGGGCGAAAACCTCAATGCGCGACACGCCAGCCGCACGCCTTCGAAGGCACAGGCTGTCGCTTTACAGGCGAGAGCACACACGCCTGCTTCAGACACCAACAGACCCTGTCACCAGGGCTTCGGGCTGGTAACCAGGATGTGGCTTGTCGCCTCCGTTTCTGTAGCTGGAGCGTTGTGGTCCGGCCGGGCCGCTCCCCTTCACTCGGAGACTGCTCGTCTCGTTTTAAAAAGGGGATTTCAAAGATTATTATGAGCACTTTCTGCTCGAGTCAGGTGCCAGCTCAGGGGATTAACGGTCGACTTCAGGGCCTCCAATGCTGCAGCTGTCCCGAAGTGAAAACGCCCCCCCCTCCGCCCCCCCCCCCCAATCGTGATCATCAGGAACTACCTTTAGTGACTCGGCTTCAGCTCCGCCAAGCTGTCAGCAACGAGGAGCCGCCCTGGGGATGTGAAATAAGGGCCCCCGGGTTTGAACCCACCTACTAGGGCTCCACGGAGATAAGGCTGGCAATCTGTCCAGTAAAGATTTTTTAAAGATTCCAAACTCACTGCCTTCGAGTTGGTGCCCACTCACCGCCATCGTGCTGCCAGCCCTGTGGGGCAGCGTGGAGCTGCCCCTCTGGGTTTCCAGGCTGTAGCTCTCTAGGGAGCACAGCCCCGTCTTTCTCCGGGAACAGCGGATGGTTTTGAACTGTGGACCCTGTCGTTAGCAGCCCAGCGTGTGAACGCTAGCCTCAGACGGGGCAAGCAGTTAGTTCGAGTCTGTCTCAAGGTCCTGGCACAGGTTGGAATCGCCCGGATAGCATTGGACAATGGGTGTCTGGCCAGCCTGTCCTCTTGGCTGTGGCAATGTATGATGAGCCGGTCACCAAGGATCCTGGACTGAGGGGCGGTGGGGGGGGGGAGCAACCAACCCAAGGGTTACCACCCTCCTGCCTAGAGAAGCAATTCAATGACATCGGGGAGACAGAAATGTGAATTTCGAGCCCATTCTGAACTCGTGGGACATGAGCATTCACGCAAGCATCATGGGGAATTCTACGTCGAGAGTTCAAAGGTGAGGATCCGGCAAACCACACAGCCCCCTCGCTGCCTCTCACTGACTTACCAGGTTTGTGGCAGAAACCGCTGTGTCCCCAGCGAGAGAGCCACGCAGGAGACAGGTGGGGCTGGAACCTAGCAGCCACTCTGCAGGAGTGACGTCCTGGCGGGCGGGGAGCATTGTCACTACAGCTAACACCGTGCTTCACCAAGGGCAGGCCGTCCCGGCCATCGCGGCAGCCTTGCTGTTGTCAGCTGCCACAGGGCAAACCACCCTGAGTCGGCTCCAACTCCCGCGACCCACGAACAACTGAACGAACCTGGCATGCTGCCTGCCATCGAGCCCGTTCCGACTCACAGCACAAGGTGGGCTTCAGAGACTGTCACTCTCTGTGGCAGCAGAAAGCCTCCTCTTTCTCCCAAGGAGCGGCTGGTGGTTTCGAACTGCTGACCTTGCGCTTAGTAGCCCAAAGCATAACCAGTACATGACCAGAGCTCCTAATGATCACATTAAATCAAGCAGGCTGTCAGTGAGTCAATGCTGACTCACAGTGATGCCCTGTGGCCTTTCAAGACAGTAACTTGACGTGAATAGAAAGCCCAGTCTTTCTCCCAAGGAGCTTCAGGGGGATTTAAATTACCAACCATGCGGGTTGCTGGCCAACACATAACCACTGCACCGTCAGGGCTCCCAATGATCACATCAGAGGTGAGTTCATTACAAGTCTGACCAGTATGGTCCCCAAATGATATGCTAGCTATCTGAATAGCCTCTGGCAGGAAAAGGTTCCCCACCTCTGTTTTACAGTCTTGGAAACCCTAGGGGGCAATTCTACTCTGTCCTCTAGCATTGCTATGGGGTGGAATCCACTAGACATCAAGCAGCACACCGTCCACAGAGCTAGCAGGTGCTCCTTGCCCTGGAGGCCTTCTGCAAGAGGAGCAGCCAGCCAGCAAAATGAAACTCCCCTCTCGTTACCCCTGCCTCCTGCCTGTGGGGGTCGTGGTTCCATGTTGGTCTGCTCACCACAAGGTTAGCTATTTGAGACCAGCAGGTGCTCCGTGGGAGAAAGACGAGGCTGTCTACTCCTGTAAAGAGCTACAGTCTTGGAAACCCACAGGGGCAGCTCTACCTTGTCCTATAGGGTCGCTGTGGGTTGGCTTCTACTCGAGGGCAGTGAGTTTGGGTTTTGGGTTTAGGTCTTCCATCTTTGTGAAAATGAGAACAGCTGCCCTCACGGCAGTCCTGACTCAGGGCGACCTCGTGTGTGCCAGAATAGAGCTGGGCTCCCTGCACAGGGTCTTCAAGGGCTACATTTTGGGAGTGTGTGTGTGTGTGTGTGTGTGTGTGTGTGTGTGTGTTTTCAAAATCAGATCCCAGACCTTTCTTCCGAGGCACCTCGGGGCAGACTCAAACCTCCAACCTTTCAGGTGAGCGGCCGAGCACATCTCATCTCAGGGAGCATGTCAGAATCCCTGGGAACATAAAACTACTGAGACATTTAACTTTTGAGATACTCGAATACACAAATAGTCAAGATCAACGTTCAGTGCCCCTGGGCCGAGTTTCCTTCTATTGAATGCGGGATTGCTGGGAGTGGGGACAGGAGCTTTGGCACCAAACACACCAAATGCATATTTCACACTATGTAACATGGTAAAATCGGCACTCGGCGTGGATGAGACCAAAGGACTTTCCATTTGGGAAGACTACAAACTCCGCCAAAACTCCATTTCCCTTGAATCGATTCTGACTCACAGGAGAACTGCCCCCTGTGGGTTTCCAGGGCTGGCATCTGTACAGAACCAGGCTGCCTCACCTTTCTCCCAGAAAGTGGCTGGTGGGTTTGAACCACTGACCTTGCCATTTGCTAATGGCCAAGTGCTTAACCAGGAGGAAGGTGCCCTTGGGAAGATTATCCCACAGAAAAACAGCCCCTTCTCTCAGGACCAGCAAGTGGACCCGAGGGCAATGAGATTTCCAAAGAAGACCAATCATTTAAAACAGAAATGCAACAGAGGGGAGTCCAATTCCCAAGCGGAAGCGAAGGCAAGAGGGAGGCCTTAGAGAGCTGGAGTACAGGGCGGCAGGTGGGGGCCCGGGTTCTTGGGGAGTCGAGTGTCTTTGTTCTGTGGGCCACTTCTGACGGCTGCTTTGGGGACATGGGTCCTTAAGCCAGAGGCTAACCCGAGGCCCGGAGAACAGGGCGGTGCATGGGCACTGGTTTCCCGAGAACCTAAGGCTTTGTGCTAAAAGAGCCTCTGCAGAGGCTGAGCAGTCCTTGTCCGGAACTCCAGGGAGCTCTCCTGGAAAGATCACACAGCTTTAAAGGTGCCACCGCCGGAAAGAAAAGCGGGCAGGGAAAGAAGGGGTTAAAGCTTCTGAATGAACAGAACTTCCTTAACTGCCTCTGACCAAGGATGCCCGACAACCCCCCCCCCAAGCCCAGCGGAAGCCCCAAAAATCTTCATTTAAAAAGAACCTCCGGCCCCACCCCCAGCCCCAGCCTCCGTGCTTCAGATATGAGAGTCTGTTTTCTCCGGGCCTGTTGAACTACATTCTGTGTCTGCTGCATACACCTGGAGCCAGAAATTTAAACAGAATGATCGTCTCAGTCCCCAAGACAAACCTGCTGTCCAGGGTGCTCAGAGTAACCCCCAGGGCACAGTCAGCTGCCTCGAGCAGTCTCCTAGGCTGCTAATCTATTTTTTTATATTAATCATTTAATAAATCTTATAAATCTTATGACAATCCATCATTCAACTGTATTAAACACACTTGTACATGTGTTGCCATCAACATTTCCAAAACATTTTCTTTCTACTTGAGCCCTTGGCACCAGCGCCTCTTTTTGCCCCTCCCTTCCCCACTCTCCAACCCTCGTGAATTCTAGATTAATTATATATTATTATTATTGTTGTTATTACATGTCTTACACTGTCCGTTGTCTCCCTTCAACACATTTCTGTTATTCATCCCCCCCGGGGTGAGGGGGGCAGGCTATATATATCCAACCTTGTAATGAGTTCCCCCTTTCTCCCTCTTCCCCCCTCACCCCGCCCCCACCAACCCTTACTCTCATGCTATCACTACTCCCAGTACTGTTCCTGAGGGTTTTTCTCTCTGTCCTGAATTCCATGTGTGTACTCTGGTCTAGCCGGCTTTGGAAGGTAGAACTGGGCCATGGTAGTGGGGGTGGGGGCTGGGGAAGCATCAGGAGCTAGAGGAATGCTGTTTCATTGGTGCTATATGGCACCCTGGTTGACTTGTCCCTTCTTTGTGACCCTTGTGTAGGGGAATGTCCGATTGTCCACAGAAGGGCTTTGGGTCTTGTGTTAGACAGGGTTCTCTAGAGAGACAAAACCAGATTGCTAGTAATTTTCTATATATGTTTATAAAGAGATATATAACACAAGAAATGAACTGTTAAATTATATACAGATAGCTAGATATATAATACAAGAAATGAACAGTTAAATTATAAAGCAGTACAAATGGCTCAGTGCAACTCACTCCCCTGAGAGAGTTGTGAGACACTAGCAGCCCTTTAAGTCTTGAGGGCCACCAGTTCCTCCTCTGTAGAGAGAGCTGGGCTATATATACCCAGGCAGCAAACAGCAAGGCAAGCCACCAACTGTCAGTCCCCAGCTCCAGAGATGTACATTCCAACCATGTGGGCTTAAAGGGACCTCAACTTACAGTGACACAGTCCACCGGCTAGGCGTCCCACAGGTAGTGTAGCCTCTAAATTGAGGCACAGAACAAGCAAGGCACACTGGTTGGACAGTCAAAGAGGGAGAGACAAGAAAGGCGTGGCTCACTGAGCCATTTATCTCTCCACCCTTCAATTGATCCCACTTGTGTTTATCGGCCAGGCTGGCACAATAAACTAACTATCTCAATCCACCCCTTGCCAGCCTGGCACCTGTACACAATTCTTTAGCCATATATACGTATATGATTTCCGGACATCGATGAAATCACACTTATACTCATCATCAATCATCTATCCTACATATCAATGAAAACACACTGAGTCCAATTGTATCTGATATATCATACCTGAACAAAGGAAAGACATGCAATAAGCACATAAAAAGAAAATACATTGATAATTACAAACCTCGCTTTTGCAATTGATCACGTGGTCATAATTGATAGGTAGAACTAGCTTCTACTGCTACCCATTCTGTATGACCTTTGCCCTCAGCAAGCACCTCAACTGGCTATGACTCTTTGCCTGGTGGGGTGACCCAGACCTTCATTCCTGAGGGGTCTGGGTCATTATAAGTCCTGTTAGGACTGGGTTGCTGCAACTTACCATTTACTTTAATCACAGGGCAGGGTAGCACTAAGAGTCGGCCTATGGGATCTCCTGGATTCCAGACATATTCTTCTTTACCTCCATCATGTAGCACCAGTCCAATTTCTCCTTGGTAATCAGGATCAATCACACCACTCAGTACAGTGACACCCTTCCTGACCTGTGGATCCAAAGGCATGAGAAGCGCAAAGTGCCCAGGGGGCATTCTCAGCTGCCAGTTCAGTGGAATCTGTGCTGTGTTTCCAGGTGGGAGAGTTCCTTCCTTGGGGACCAGGACCTCCAGGCCTGAGGAAAACAGGGTTGCTGGGACAGGAAGCAAAAATGCTGCAAGGGGATCACTAGGAATAATAGTGAGTGGTGCCACTCCAGCTTCCACCCCTTGGTTCCTGGACCTATGAATTCTGGCTATTGGAGACACAGCACCATATATTGGCCGCTGGTTTAGAGCGTATACAGCTTCCTGGAGAACATTGTCCCAGCCCCACAAGTTGTTGCCACCTAGTTGGCACCATAATTGTGTCTTTAGGAGCCCATTCCATCGTTCTATCAAGCCGGCAGCTTCAGGATGATGAGGAACATGATACGACCAGTGGATTCCATGGGAATGGGCCCATTGCCGCACTGCATTTGCTGTGAAGTGAGTTCCTTGATCTGAAGCAATGCTAGGTGGGATGCCATGCTGGTGGATGAGGCATTCTGTAAGTCCACGAATAGTAGTTTTGGCAGAAGCATCATGTGCAAGGAAGGTCTCCATTCCAACCCTCCTCATTTGAGTTGATATAATTGTTTGTTTAGAATCTTTTGACACCTGATACCTGATCCCATCGACACCTCATGATCACATGGGATGGTGTGCCTCTTCCATGTGGGCTCATTTGCTTCCCTGCTAGATGGCTGCTTGTTTAACTTCAAGTCTTTAAGATGCCAGATGCTATATCTTTTGATAGCCAAGCACCATCTGCTTTCTTCACCAAATTTGCCTATGCACTTATTTTGTCTTCAGCGATTGTGTCGGGAAGGGAAGTATCAGAGTGCCAGGTTATCAGAACAAAGTGTTCTTGTGTTAAGGGAGGCCTTGAGTAAAGGCCCAAAGTCCATCTGCTATCTTAATACTTAACATATAAATAAATGTGCATTGGCCTTGATCCCTCTCATTATGCATTAATAGATTTACCTTTATAAATGTCTTTTACCTATATACATGCCTACAGCTATACCTCTATAAATAGCTTTTGCTATGGGCTTGATATGATGGATGTCTGGATTATTATTAGAGCTGTTTAAGAGCCCCCAATAAAATGACATTTAAAAACAAAACAAGCAAAGCAAAAACATCGCTTTTGCCTCCTCCTTCTTTCCTCTGTTTCCCTGAACCTTCCTCCTGTCCCACTGTCATGCTCACCCTCCATTCGGCACGCTGCACTTCCTCCTGGATACACTGCACTTGACTGAACCCCGCCCGGCATTCCACGCCCTTCTCGCCACCAGTTTCAGCTCTAAACGTGATGAAGCTGACAGCCTCATCTTTCTCCCGCCGAGAGGCTGGCGGATTTGAACCACCAGCCTTCGGATTAGCAGCCCCGCTCAGGACCACTGTGCCACCAGGTGTCCTAATTAAATACCCAGAAAAGCAGACCTGGGGCATTTTCGTCTGAAGCTTGCTCACCCAAAACACACACATGATGGCCCTGGGCTGCTGTGGAAAAGGCCAGAAAGGACTAAAACTAAAAACCAACCAATGTGCACATCCAAAGGGCGGGCCCCCAGACCCTGCCTTTGCAACAGAGCTTATTTGCAAAGCCACGCCTGCCCCAAGCTGCCTCTTGGCGAGCGGAGCTGCGATGCTTTCTTGTTGTCCGTCCAGACCCCTTCCATGGACGGCCCACCCACTCAGGAGCCCACGGAAACGGCCTCCGGCATACCTTTCAAAGATGCCCAGGGACACGGCGTGGAGGTGTGACAGGGGACAAGATGGCGGCCACAGGAAACAGGGTGGAAGGTCACAACTCTGCACAGAGTGGAAGTGGTTTCGCAGTCCTAACGGGTGCAGTGGGGCGGGGGCTCACCCTAACTCCGCAGATCGCTCTGACAGGGGGAGGGAGGAAGTGAGCCTGAGGGTGGAGGGAGTCTCGCTCGCAGGAGGCCGCCTCTCACTTCTGGTTTCCACATCTCTGGCCTTTCGCCCTCGTAGAATGGAACACCAGCCCCCTCCCACGACCGTCTGTCTGTCTGGGGTCCTGTGGTAGCCGAGATGCTGGGGCTAGGCCATCCAAACTGCCCACACTGGCAGGCTGACCCAGGGTGGGCAGGTCCTGGACGGATGGAGACAGACTAGGAAGCAAGCCCTAGAGATCAGCTTCCAAAAAGGAGGCGAGGAAAACCCCACAGAGCGAGACAGGACATTGGTCCGGCTCCGTGGATGCAGCACGGTGCCCCAGGAAGCACCCAGCCTGTTTGGAGAAGCAGGGAGCTGGTAAGGACCAGGGAGGTCCCGGGGAGGGGGGGTTAGCCGCAGCAATGGAACTCAGGCATGTGGGGGTGGGGGTGGGGATGGCACCACATCACAGGGCTTCCCAGGAGGAGATCTTCATGGGAGCAGAGGCCCAACTGCCTCTCTCAGAGTGACTGGTGGGTTTGAACAGCCAGCCTTGCAGCGGGCAGTCCAACGCTGACCTGTCAGCGCCTCCCCCCACCCCCTCCACCCCCCGCTTGAGGAGTAGGCAGTGTCTCCTGTCTTGCGCACAGGAAGATGGAGGGGCTCGCAGGCACTGGCAACAAGCAGGCCACCCTACTCTCAACAAGGGAGCGGGCACAGAAGGGCAGGTTCACACGCTGTGCGAGTCCAGCTCCAGGAAGTTCCAGAAGAGGCCGGATCCCAGTGCTCGGTGACTGTCCAGGGCCTGCGAGGGGGCAGGAGGGGCTCTCCTGGGGCGGGGGGAGTGCTCTCACCCATGCCTAGTTGCGGCAGTTTGTGCAATGACTATGCGTCCCGTTCATCCAGCTGTGAAAAGTGAGTGCGTGCTCACCGGAGCCCACAGCGCATGATTTCCGGTCTGATGGAGGCTGGCAGGAGCCCTGCCTGTGAGGCCCTCAGACACCCTTCAACCTAAAAACAGGCCCGCCCCCGGAGCACCTGTTCACCCAACAGTAGACAGTCTGAGAAAGGGAGCAGTCACTGCCTTGAGGGGCGGCTCCCCAGAACAACCAGCTGCAGGAGACCACCTGTCTGCTGCCCGCCCCGAGCCTGCCCAGGCCAGCATGTCTGCCCACCCGGGCCAGCATGTCTGCCTGCCTGGAACCCACCCAGGCTAGCATGTCTGCCCGCTCAGAGCCTGGCCAGACCAGCGTGTCTGCCCACCCAGGCCAGCATGTCTGCCTGCCTGGAGCCCACCCAGGCCAGCATGTCTGCCTGCCTGGAACCCACCCAGGCTAGCATGTCTGCCCGCTCAGAGCCTGGCCAGGCCAGCGTGTCTGCCCACCCGGGCCAGCATGTCTGCCTGCCTGGAGCCCACCCAGGCCAGCGTGTCTGCCCACCCAGGCCAGCGTGTCTGCGCTCCTGGAGCCCACCCAGGCCAGCGTGTCTGCTCACCCAGAGCCCACTCAGGCCAGCGTGTCTGCCCACCCAGGCCAGTGTGTCTGCCCAGCCAGGCCAGCGTGTCTGCCCACCCAGGCCAGCATGTCTGCCTGCCCAGAGCCCACCCAGGCCATCCTGTCTGCCTGCCCAGAGCCCACCCAGGCCAGCGTGTCTGCCCACCCAGGCCATCCTGTCTGCCTGCCCGGAGCCCACCCAGGCCAGCGTGTCTAAGCACCTGGAGCCCACCCAGCGGCAGGGCAGGAGACCTTGGTGACAATGCCGTGAAAAAGACAACATGTGAACTACAGAACAGAAGATGAGTTCGCTCTGCAAGCTTGCACTCAAACGGAAATATGCGTGTGTGTGTGTGTGTGTGTGTCAGTGAGTATAGGTGTATCTGGGGCCCTGGTAGCGCTGTGGGTTATGTGTTGGGATATCAACCGCAAGGCCACTGGTTCGGAACCACCGGCTGCTCTGGAGAAAGACAGGGCTTTCTAAAGCTCCCGTAAAGTGACAGTCTCAGGAACCCCCAGGGGAAGGTCTACCCTGTCCTATCAGGTCACTGTGAGTGAGCACCGACTCAGTGGCAGGAGTTATGTGTATGTGCAGACCTGGATATACAAATGCATGGACATACATATATACACACATACACATACACACAAATATGCATGTACATGTGTAGAAACATATAGATACATGTACACACATGCACATACATACATGTACACACAGACATATACATACACATACACACATAGACATATACATACATAGACATGCACATACACATAGACATACGCACACACATACACATATACTCAGGAGAAAGGCAGGGCGTTTGAATCCAGTGCAGTCTCTGAAAATCACAGGGCAGATCTGCCCCGACCTACGGGATTGCTGAGTTGGAATTGACTCAATGGCAGTGAGTTTGGCTTTGGCGCGTTGGTCCGACAGATACACAGTGGCTCTGGGGGTGACCTGGCCTACAAACTGCAAAGTCAGCAGTTTGAAACAACCAGGTAGGCCACAGGAGGAAGATGGGGCTTTTATGTCCCCATCAAGAATTACAGCCTGGGAAACCTCCAGGGGCCACTCCACGCTGCCCTCGAGGAGTGCTGGGAGCCAGCATCGACC
This sequence comes from Tenrec ecaudatus, assembly GCF_050624435.1. NCBI lineage: Eukaryota > Metazoa > Chordata > Mammalia > Afrosoricida > Tenrecidae > Tenrec > Tenrec ecaudatus. Next base: position 3,621,356 of record NC_134539.1, on the reverse strand, counting down.
ACTGCAGTGAGGGCGGAGTACTTATACACGTGCATGTCAATGTATCTTGCTGTGTGTAAATTGTACCTTAGAAAACGACTTCAAATCTAAGGTTCCACAAAAACTTGGCTTTAGGGATTTTCAATATATTCCTGCCTTCCTAAAACTAAACTCACTGTCCTGGAGTCAATGCTGACTCCTAGCGACCCCCTGGGGGTTTCCGGGACTGTCATTGTTTACAGGAGGAGAAAGCCCAGTCTCCCATGAAGCCGCCAGTGGTTTTGAACTGCTGGCCACGCGGATTGCTGTCCAATGCGTAACCATGACCCCACCAGGGCTCCTCCCATTCCTGCGTCATGCACGATGTAACCCAAGTCCAAAGTAGGAATGGTCTCAGAGCTGAAATTGCGGACACGCAGTTTTCAGAACGGCACAGTGACAGTGGAAGGTCAAAATCTATTTGCAGGGTCCCCACCTGGACTAAGCCTCCGGTGACTCCCCTATGACCATGGCGGAGGGATGGGAGTAAGCTTGTTATCAAACCGCATGGTCAACTCAACCATGGCAGATGTGGTTAGGTTAAAATGTAACCTTTTAAACCCATGTCAAAGTTGTTTCCGTTACCAAAAACAGGGAAAGAGAAACCCACGTGGATTAAGCATCAGTGACTCCCCGCTGACCTGGGAACCGGGAGGTGAGCAGCCCAGCACTATGGGAAGGGATGCAGTCAGGCTACAATGTAACACCTTCCCTTGAGCTCCCGTTTGACCCATTTAAAATGCGTTCTAGTCTGTAACGTTTTTGGCTTTCTTTTTTATTGAGGGTCTTCTCTGTTTCTGTGTGTTGTTGTTGCTGCTGGGTTTGGCGTTTTTAAATTTGTTTTGTTTGTTTTTTTTGCATGATTTCCTCTATATGAAATCCAGGCTACGTAAATCTCCAGACAGTGACTTAATGAATGACCTGTTGGGCATATGACAGGGAAGGTGGGGGGCCATGGGAAGCTAGTAACAGAGGATAAGAAGGAAAAAAACCTGTTCTATAATTGATTACAATGATGATGGCACAAGATAGTTTTAATACGATTGAACTATTGAATTGTGTGGTATGTAACTTACATGTCGATAAAACTATTTTTTAAGCCAAAGGAAAAAGCAGTAGGTTCTGGCATGAAAAGCATACTGCGAACGATAATAAGTTTCCCTTGGCCACCCCCCAGGATAAAAATCCCTGATGTGGATGAGATGAAACAGTGGGGAGCCCAGCAGCACACGGCAGCTACTTTCCAAAAGGCTGCAAGTTCCAGTTACCCCCCAGAGGTGCCGCGCAAGAAAGGCCTGGCCACCTCCTTCCCTAAATGGGTCATTTAAGACTGACACACCGAGGGTCCCCAGGAGTCAGAGTGGTCTGGGTGGCAGCTGGTTTGTTTGGGGGATTTTCCCAAAAGCCCTCTGGGCCCCCAGGCATCAGATCCATGGCGCCAGGATGTCCGGCTCAGTGGTAAAGGGAGTGGGCAGCCACACAGAGTGGAAGGTGGCTGTGGGAGACACTGGCTGAGTCAGGCCCGCAGCCCAGGCTGGTCCTCCTGCTCCAGCCATGGGGGACACACACAGGCTCATACTTACAAGCTGAAGAGACGGGAAGCCCGAGGTACTTATACTCTGCCGGTGGCTCTGCCCGAAGTTTGGCGGCAGAGTGGCCTGCTTCCTGATGTCCGCCGATGAATGCCTGTGATGGACAGAGAGACATGGACATGAAGGGGCTGCTGCCAAGGTCGTTGCCATGACAGATGCGACCCGAGGGACAGTCACACAGCGATGCAAACCTGGCCTCCTATGGATGTGGAAGCTGGACACTGAATAAGGGAGAGCGAGGAGAAGCATTGGAATTATAGAAGGATGCAGACAGCTCTGTGGGTGGCCAGAAGGACCAACACGTCCCCTCAGAAGAAGCCCAGCCAGCGTCCCCCAAAGAGGCAAAGATGGCAGGACTTCTTTTCACTTACTTTGGACGCCCTGGAAAAGGACACTCTGCCACGTTAGAAAGAGAAGGCTCCCTCCCCCATCCCCCCTGGAAATAGACTGGCTCTGGCAAGGGGACAGCTGTGAGGACGGCAAAGGCAGGGCAGTATTTCCTTCTCTCGTGCATAGTAGGGCCACTATGAGCGAAGGCAGGGCAGTGCTTCCATCTCTCGTGCATAGTAAGTCCACTATGGGCTGAAACTGACTCGATGGCACCTAGCGGCTACAGCAGCATTGACAGCCTGTGCCACCAGCACACAGAACCTGGGCGTGGATCCCGTCACTGCCAGTCCCCAGCCGACACCATTGGGAGCCGGGGTCGGGAGAGCATGCTGCGGTCCAGCATAGACTCTCTCCCCAGCCTCGTTCCCAGCACGCTGACTTCCGGACACCCCTCTGTCCTGGTGTGGACCTCAGGACACATGTTCCCATCCCTCAGTTGGTCGGGGCTGGGCTTCTCCAGCTAGGTCACAGACCCGACGGGCGGTGCTCAGAAAGGTGCTGGCGAGGGTGTGGACATGTGGGAGCCCTCCCCGACACGCGACTGGAGGGAAGACAGAGCGTGTCGGCCTCTCTGGGAAACCCCTTCTTTCCTCCGAATGTTCAACACGGAATGAGGACGGCGTCTCGGCAAATGCTGTATGGCACATACTCTCCCACAACTTAAAAAGCGAAAGGTCAACATGCCCTATGACCCGCTCCTAGGTATAAGCTCAAGCGAAATGAAAGCACAGGTTCACACAGAAACCTGCCCAAGACGGCTCGACGGGAGTAGGCGGAACGACCAAGGGCAGAAACCACCAGACGCCCAGCGTGAGGCTACGCGAGGACACAGGGGTCAGCCCCAAAGACGACGTGGCACCCAACACCATTTATGGGGAGTGGAGATGTTGGGCAGCTTGATGGAGGCAGAACATAGGACGGAGGCTGCTCAGGGCTTGGGGGATGGGAGGATAATGGGGATTGGTTACGAAGGGGGGAAGGGTTTCTTGGGGCTGATGAATGGGGTGCAGCGATGGTGGTACAGCAAATATGCTGAGAATCACTTTACTGTGCATGTGAACAGGGTGTGCTGTATAGCACACTCATTATATCCCTGTAACCACACACACACACGTCAGTCAAACAGCAGTGCTACACAAACCTTCATTACATAAGACTGTCCAGATGAGGAGCTACTGTTTCTCAGCCTGTCCTCCACCAAGGTCTACACACTCCTCAAGGCAGTGTTTCCTTCGAGCTAACCCTTCCCTGAAGAATCTCTGCTCCCATGGCACCACATCCTCCAGGGACTCCGACTGGGTTCCTCTGGGACGTTTTTTGAGTTTTGGGGACCAGAAGTAGCCCGAAGGGGCAAGATCGGTAGGGGGGGGGCAGGCAGGAGATTTGGGGAGTGTTTCCCAATGAAATTCTTCAAGGTGGCTCTCACTACCTTTGGAGAACACACAGGTACAGTGTCAGGATGGAAAAGAGATCCTGGTGGGCTCACATCCCCCACCTCTCAGTTGGCACTGCAGCCCCAGTGCCTTCCTTGTCTTCCCCACTGATGGGCAGTGATCACAGAGGTCTGGGTACAAGACAGACACGCAGAGCCCGGAGGCAGGACAGGGAGATGGGCTCCCAGGTCAGTGGGGTCAACCAGTTCTGCATCTCTGTCCATCCACCCCCTGTCTGTCAGTTTGTCCTCCTGTGGTGGCTTGTGTGTGACTGGAAGCTTTCTCCCTGGTGTTTCAGAGGCCAGCAGGGTCACCAAGAGCGGACAGGTTTCAGTGGAGAACCTCCAAGGGCAGCCCGAGGACACAACGGGATATATAATGAAATGGGCAAGACGGACACCTTCACGGGAAAAGCAAAAGGCCATCCCAAACAGGAAGGAGAGACGAGGTCAGAGGAGACGCTGAAACTTGCTCTACCTCCTAGACTTAGCTCAAGCGCCTGGCGGAAAGGATGCAGTCAAAGGGCTGAGTAATTCGAACAAGTCAAAAGTAAAATATTAGAGTGAAATGTGCAAAGATCCAGAGCCAGAGAAGCAAAAAGGAAGAGCGTGCTCAGCGTCCCTTACACAGGAAAAACCCGAGCAAAAGTTCAAGCCTCGAGCTGCAATATTGAAGGATTCCCATGTGCGAAACACTGAAGGCTGCAAGAAGCATCAAAGAAGAAGGAAAGAATACACAGAGTCACTATACCCAAAAGACTTAGTCGACACCCCACCATTTCAGGAGGCAGCACGTGAGCAAGGAGCTGAAGCAAGAAGTTCAAGCTGCACTGAAATAAAGTGTCAGTCAAAACTAAGGCTCAGGGAATTGGCGGGACACCCACTGAAATGTTTCAACATGTCGGCTCTCAGCACGGCTGAAGAAGCACTGGAAGCCCTCACTCGTCTGGGCCCCGAATCTTGGAAGAGAGCTACTAGGCCCACCGACTGGAAGGGAGCCCTATGCGTACCCATTGCAGAGAGCGCGGAGCCAACAGAATGTGCAAATCACAGAACCTCATCACGGCGATCACGCGCAAGTGAAATGTTGCCTGAGATCATCAGACAACGGTTTCAGGAGTAGTTGACAGGGAGCTGCCAGAGGTCAGGCCAGATCCAGATGAGGAAGTGGACCGATGTCAACTGCATCTTGGCTGGAAGCAGGGAATACCGGAAAGACCTGTGCTTCAAGGCATTCGGCTGTGTGGGACACAGCAATCTGTGGATAGGCTTGGTAGAACGGGGACCCCAGAGCACTTCATTGCGCTCACACACGTCCCCAGGAAGCTGAGCTCAGTGCTGCGGCCGGCAGAGGGGTAGCAGAGTCGATAATTATAATGTCGTGTGTGTGTGGGGGGGGTGTCCCTGCTTGGCTCACACAGTTAAGCGCTTGCCTAACAACAGAAAGGTTGGTAGCTCCAATCTACCCAGAGGCACATAGGAAGGAATTCCTGGCTCTCCGTCTTCCAAAATCACAGCCATTGCAAGCCCCCCAAGGCACAGCTCTCCTCTGACACACACGGGGTCACTGTGGGTCAGGATCGACTCAGTGGCATTGGGTGTGCATGTGTGTGAGTGTGTGTGCACGCGTATGGGTCCTGTGCACACACACTCACGCAGACTTAGCATCGTCCGTAATCGCCCCCTCTAGTGGGAGACAGACTGGGAGCATCTCACTTCTGCAACGCTGACCCAGCAGGTGGAAACAGGAACACAGAGGGGCTGGCCCCTTGTCCACAGGTCCTGGAACTTCTGTTTCTCCCTCAAAGGGGAGTCCCGGTGCTCACTCACTGGGGACATTCCGCGGCACGCCGAAGGGCATCGAGTCATGACTCACAGGCTTGAGAGAAGAGTCACCCCATGTCCTGGCATCTCCCCACCCTCCTCAACCATCCTAAAAGTTAGCTCCCTTCTGATGGACTCACCGCCGGTTGACAAGGCAGGGCAGTTCCCAAGAACCCCCATGAGCCCCAAGTCTTTACACACGTTTGGGTGTGAAACTGTTTAAGAGCCCTGGTGGTGCAGTGGTTGCGCGCTGGGCTGTCACCCGCATGGTCGGCACTTCAAAGCCACCAGCAGAAACCCTCCGGCGTCCCTGTGACGGCAGCGAGTTTGGTTTTGGTTTTGGTCTTGCCGGAGGCAAAACCAAGAACGTATTTCTTCAGAAAACTACGTAGCCGCCTGCAGAAACACACCTAACCTAGAGACACCAAACCCCAAACTCACTGCCGCCGAGTCGATGCTGACTCACAGGGATGCTATAGGTCCTACAGCATCGGACAGGGCAGAGCTGCCCCGGTGGGATTCCCAGACTGGGACTGTTCAGGGAGCAGAAATCCCCATCTGTATCCGAGGAGCAGCTGACGCTGAAAGAATCAACTGCCAGCGGAGAATTCTCTGTCTCGTGAGACATACTGGTGTTGAGTGGATTCCAGTTCATGACCACCCTCCGCAGGGCAGAGTGGAGCCGCTCCTGGGCTATCAACAGCTAGGGATCTTGGTGGGAGCAATCAGCCTCGTCGTTCTCCCACGGAGAGGCTAGTGAGTTTGAACCACTGCCCTTGCTATAAGTAGGCCAACAAGTAACCCCCGGCCCTCCTTGATCTCTGAACCACACCCTGAAATATCAAGGAAAAGTGGAGAGACGACTTGCCACTCATGCCATCCTGGTTGCCAGGTTCCCAGAGGTTCTTCTACTCACAGCCTGGTCCTGTGCCAACCTCACCATCACTGCTGCGGGCACTGTGCCAATCCATCCAGAGGGTCTTCCGCCGGTGGGTCGTTCTGTGGCTGGGATGCTGGTGTTTCAAATGCCGGCAGGGTCACCAAGGTGAACGGGTGTCAGCGGACCCTCCAGACTGACACAGTGAAGGAGGTCCTCGCCGCTGAAAACCTGCTCTCTCACAGGCACGGAGGAAAAGAAGCGCTTAGAAAAGCTCTTTGGAAGAGAAGAGGAGCCCTGGGTGGCATAGCGGCTACTCATTGAGCTACTAACTGCAAGGTCTGCAGTTCAAAGCCACCAGCTCTTCCGAAGGAGAAAGGCGGGGCTTTCTACTCCTATAAAGAGTGACAGTCTCAGAAAGCCACAAGGGCAGTTCTACCCGGTCCTGTAGGGTCGCAGTGAGTTGGCATTGACTTGATGGCAGTGGGTTTTTTCAGTTCGACAGAAGAAAAAGGATCTGAGACTGGAACAAAGTCCTAGGGTGACAGGTGCTGAGTCAAAGGGTCTGGGCAGCTCACGCCCTGGTGAGCAAGAGACGAGAGTGCGTGTGCACAAGAGGCAGTCCTCCCAGGGAAGCAATTGCGGAACTTGCCGGATCCCTGAAAGGACCCTTTAGAATCTGTTTCTCCAAGGAGCAAGCCCAGAATCCCCCCCACCACGAGGGTCCTGTCTTCCTCCAGTGGACAGGAATTCCTCTCAAAGAGATAGCCCTGTTGTCCATGGCGCAGCTGCGAATCCCAAGGCTGGGTGGGCCTTCTAAGCAGGGCTCCTAGTGCCCAGGGGCCCAGGAGGCTGGCCGGGCAGGGCTGGAGCCAAAGGGAAGGGGGCGAGGCCTGGCTTCAGAGGTTAGCCTGATAGAGCTTGATCTTGGGGTTTTTCCAGTAGGGGTGAACACAACCTTGGGGTCTCCCTACCCACCGGCCACCTCTATTCCAAGATGGCTGTGGGGGGTGGTGCCCAAGCCCCAGTCAGAGAGTGAAGCCTGGCCAAAGAGCAACGGGGCTGAGCTCTCTCTCATAGCAGGCTCAGAGAGTCATGGTATGTGTTGGCTTCGTCTCCACATCTAGGCTCTGCCCTCGGGAATCTCAGGTACGGAAAGTTCTGCACACGCAGGACTAAAAACAGCTTCTAGCAGCCACTGCTCAGCCAGAGAAGAATTTCCGGGGCAGAGTCTGCCAAACTGGTGGGATAGAAATTGGCAGACTTCTGGGCATTTAAAAACCAAATCAAACTCACGGCCGCCGAGTCTGTTCTGACTGATAGCGATGTTCTAGAACACCCGTGGGTTTCCTCACCTGTCACTCTTTACAGGAGCAGAGAGCCTCATCTTTCTCTCATGGAGCCACTGGTGGTTTCAAACTGCCGACCTTGTGGTGAGCAGCCCGGCGTGTAACCAAGGCTTCTAGACATTCAAACCAACCTCCCAGTGGTTAGCATCATGGGAGGTCAGCATCGCTCTTTGTGGGAACTGTGCTGCTCACAGTCTGTGGGGCCAGCGGTGCCGGTGGCATAGCGCTTAACAAGATGGGCAGTTTGCTTTTGTCAAGGTGAAAACCTCAGAAACCCGCAGGGACAGTCCTCTGTCCTGCAGGGTCTCTGTGAGTCAAATGGACTCACTAGCAAAGGGCTTGGCTTTCTCTCTGCATGTTTGCTCTCAGCCAGGCCCAGGGCTGGCCACTTGATGTGGTTCCTTTAATCCACAGAAACACACCCACGCGTCCACTGATCTTAGTTCTCCAAGCTGCTCTAAGGGGTGCATGGGGCCACACAGGGTGGCTGCCCAACTTGTGACCACTGTGCCACCAGAGAGGAGCCACGAGTGAGGGCTTTCTGGGGAGAGCTGTTTCCTGGAGGTGGAGGTTGTCTGGAGCCAAGGGCCATGTCCCTGAGGTCAGCTGGACGGCACATTCTTCTGCTGAGATAAGACTGGCCTTGAGGGATCTCAAGGGCCTCTAGAGGGTTCCTTTCATCCGTGTTGTGGGCTTGCCCTCTGCGTCTCCCAGAGTCTGCACCTAGCTGCTCTCTCTGCACACTTCCAGTCCTGAGTGCCTACTTGTGGTCCCACCTGCGAGCCATTGATTCCACAAGGGTTCTGCCAGTGGGAACACCTCGTTTTTTCCCGATGTGGGGCTCTGTGCATCTGAGGCCTGGCCAGCAGCTCCTCCTGGGGCCCATCTGGCAGCTTCGTGATGCACTTCCATGAAAGGCGATGCAGGAGGCTGCTGGTTCTCACACAGGCTGGTGAGGTGGTAGATGGTGGCAGGTCTGTGTGCCTTGGGGCAGGAGTTCCGGGAGGACCCAAGAGGTTTCCAAGCCCCCCTATCCTCAGGGCCACAGCTGTGACAGATGAATGCCTTTACGCCTGTGGGGAAAAGGGGGGCACCCAACCCCCTCTTTTCTGGGTGTCTCTTTCCTGCAGCGTGGGGCTCACTGGGGCAGCTGGGAGAGTCCTGTCTGCCTATGAGCTGCAGCCTGCGGAGAGCAGTTCGGCTGAGGAGAGGCTCTCAGGCCATCGCTGCTGCATTCCTGCTCACCCCTCACGGCCCCGCCCAAACCCCTCTGCCATCAAGTTGATTAGGACACCCAGCACCCCTGTGAGACAGGAATACGGGCTCCCCGGGGTCTCATGAGCCGTGACTCTGTGCGGGAGCAGACAGCCTCTTCTTTCTGCCGTGGGGCGGCTGGTGGGATCCAACTGCTGACCTTGCAGCTCATCACTCAGTGTCCCACACGGGCTTTGCTTCCCCGGGGCCTATGCCGGAGATGTTGGCCCTGGACTGCAACCTAAGAAGTGTGCAGAAGCACAATTAAAATCTGCACTGTCCCGAGGATGACCAGTGTGTGACACAGGGACGCGAGGGGAGCCTGCGGGTGGGAGAAACGGGCCCCCTGATGGCTGGAGCCAGGGTCGTCACAACCTTCCATCTGCCAGAGGCACGGAATCTTCCACGAGAATCTTCCATGGGAACAGAGGAGGCCGTTTCCTTCTGCATGAGGAGAAGGTTTCTTTTTCCTGGCTACCCATGTTGGAGCAGACACAGTTACAGGTGAGACTCAAGCTAATAATCAGGAGAATTTAGAGACTGAGGATGGGGCACCTCAACCCGCCTGCACCCGGGCAAGAAAGCAACGTTTCTGTTGGCAAGCCAGCTGGCCTCATGACTGGATTCAGTGTCTTCTCGGGAGCTTCCAGTTAGCAGGGGGGTCCCAACCACTGGAGAAAGTAGAGGGTGGAGACAACCAGGAAGACCCCCCTGAGCAGGACTAACGACACAGCCGCTGCACCGATGGACTCCATCACAGCAGTGAGGTGCTGATGGCACAGCGACCAGGCAGCAAGGCTTCGCTCGGTTAGACCTCAGCGTTGCGTCATGCGCTAGGGCCAACCCAATGGCACCTCGCCACAGCAGGCGCCCCGCGAGGGGACTGTGTGTCGGTGGGCTTCTGTCTATAATCCCCACTTCCCCCAGCAGGGAAGTGATTCATCCACCCCACCATGCTTGGAGAACAATGTTCTCAGGATACCAGAAGCTAATTGCTTCCTCCTGGCCATTACGTAAACAAGGTAGATGACATACCCAGATTCAAGAAGTTAAGAAAGAGGAAAGAGAGATGGAAAAAGGAAGAGAGGATTTGTTTTACCGGAGCGGACGGGAAGGCTAACACTGCTCGCACAACTAGAGTGCGGATGGTACGGACAGCAGCCTGGATTCAGCTGAACCAAGCTCACTGGCCAAGAACCGAGAGTGGAGATTATGCCTCTTCTGATCTCCTATTCTCCGAGGCCTTTCTTCCTGGTCTGGAAGCTCGATGGAAGCCTGGTGGCTCGGCTGGCACATGAATGCCTGTGGCCGAGCACCAAGCATCAGAGTACCGTGTGAGCCACCCCAGACAACAGGCTGATAGCCCACGGAGCTTCCAGACAGAAAATGGTGTCCACTTCTGGAAATCAGCCAAGGAAAAAACTACAGGTCACGACCGAACCCTGGCCAGTGCACGGCTAGAAGATGAGGACCCGTCATTGGAAGGCACGCAAAATCCACATGACCCGGAGTGTGCTAGCCAGGTGAAACACCGTATCCCTCTGAGCCTGGGGTTGACCCTGTATTGGAGCCATGAGGGAGATACAACACAACAGAACAAAACCAAGCTCACTACCATGGAGTCTGCATCGGCTCACAGCGACCCCACAGGCCAGGGTAGAACTGACCCCTGTGGGTTTCTGAGGCTGTCACTTGACGGGAGTCCAAAGCTGTGTCTTTCTCCCGTGGAGCGGCTGGTGGTTTCGAGCTGTGAACCTTGCAGATCGCAGGCCAACATGTAACCACCAGGCCACCAGGACGCCTCGTTAGAGAGACAGCGGCTGGCAAAGTCAGGAGTGTGATGATGGCGGGGATCTGGCAGAAATGGTAACCAAGGAGAAGTGGGGACATCACCAGAACACCCCTCTCCACCACAGAGGAAGGGGAAGACACATTTCCCTATCAGAGGATGAGACCAGAGATAGGGAAAAGGCTGGGCGGAGAGAGATAAGATATTCACACCTGTGCACACACACCATGACTGCATAGACTCCTGAGTTTGGGGCTGAGACGGGAGCCCCGCATGGAGTCCGGGGGGCTGGGCACCTGGAAAGAGAAGGTGCATGTACTACAGAGGACCTGCCAGAAAGCCGGCGTACGGCGGGAGCCCTGCCGGCGGCAGAGTGGGAGGCTCGGCTCCCTGTTCCTTTAGACTAGCGGAGGCCACTCTGCTCAGCATGGACTCTGTGGCAGCGAGCCCAGTGGTGAGGGCCCTCTAGGAGCCCTGGTGGCACCGTCATGACGCGTTTGTCCTTTTGGCAGCCTGTGGAGCTCTCCGTGTCCTGCACCAGCGCCGTCAGCCCAGTCCACGGCGTGTCCAGCTAAGGACGTGGAAGCCTCGGCACCGTGACGTGGACCTCTCCTAAGACTGAGCTGCTCGTTCTTCTGCCCGCCCAGGGGAGACTCCGGCCACTTGCCCACACCCAATTCAAGCCCTTCATTGTTCTCCTGTCTTCCCAGGTCGCTATCCCGCTTTCCCAAGTGTTTGCACGTCTCAATGAGTCCCATTAACCTGGGAAATGAATCCCATTAGCCGCGACTGCTATGCCGCCTCGCATGAATGCGTGCCCTGCCATCCAGTCTCCGGCGGTGCCAACGGTCACGTGCACAACTCCCAGCTGAAAGGTGAGTGGGGCAAACTCGCCCAGCGTGCCTCAGGATGTGCTTCCCAAAGGCCACCCCCTGCAGAGTTGTGCGAACCCCCTCTGGGCCGCCATGACTCAGAACTGACCCAGAGGCAGCCAGCCACCACCATGCGACTGAGCTCCTCTTCCTGGCGATGTTAGTGCACGCTCGCGAATGTTCACAGCCTGTGCAAATCAACCCACTGTTAGGATGGCCGCAACCCTTGCTGTGGTCATTGGCAGGTGCCATCAGTGGGTCCGAACCCATGGCGACCTAATGCACCACAGAACGGGACACTGCCCGGTCCAGCGCCAGCCTTGGTTGTGGCCACTGTGTCCATCCATCTTGCTGCGGGCCTTCCTTCTTTGTCGCTGCCCCTCTACTTTACTGAGCAGGGTGTCCTCCTGCAGGGACATGTCCAGAGTGCGTGAGATGAAGTCTGGTCATCTTGGTCCCTAAGGTACATTTGGGCTTGGCCTGGACTTCTTCCAAGGCAGGGGGTAGGTTTCGTTACACCCACTTTACAAGTTAGGAATCTGGGGCCAAAATGGGTCGGTGGCATGCTTGACTCTTGAGCACCACCAAAAAGGGGACCGCCGACGGGGAAACTGACCCACGGGCATCTCGCCATGGACGGTGCTGTAGGAATGAAACAGCTCAGCACCTTCTACACCTGACCCTGGACGAGGGCAGAGAACAGGTTTTGCCCCATTGCTGAGACGTTGAACCTTGCTCGATGTCCTTAGTCCTCGCTGGTTCAGTGGCTCTGGACTATGTTCCCAAGGCAACAGGAAGATCCACCTTCACAAAGGGTCACAGTCTGAGCGCAGCCGCGAAAGCCTCACTTTCCACCCATTGCTGGGGTGGCTGGTCTCTGCATGCTCACCAAGGGGCAAAGCGCGGGTCCAGCAGCAGCAGCGCAAGGCTCTGCCCTCCACCCTGGTGGACACTGTAGCTGGGGGCCTGTATCAGCTCACACTCAGCTCGACCCTGCAGGACAGAGCGCAGCTGCCCGGGCTGGTTTGCAGGCCTGGCATCTTCATGAGAGTCCTTGGCCTGATCCTCCTGTCCCTGAGCGACTGGGGGCTTTGCATCACTGACCTTCCGACTTTGGGCCAAGCATGTCACCACCGGCCATCAGTCTTTGCAAAGCGTGTGAGCCCACCAAGGATTCTTTCAGGACGTGGCGTGGGAATGGCGGAAGGAATTGGACCAGGAGTGCCCTTCAAGTTCCCCTGGAGACCCTCCCTCATCAGGCATTTGTCTGGATCTTGCGAAGCCCTTTCCAGTCTCAACCCACTCTCCCCTTCTGATAAAAGGGAATAACCCAACCCCAGGGTGACCCCTGAGTTGGCCTCACCTCACAGTGACCCCACAGAGTGGCGGGGAACAGCAGGAAGGGTTGCCAGGCTCCCAGAGCAGCTGCTGGGTCTGAACCACTGGCCTTTCAGTTAGCAGCCACCCTCTTCTTCCCATGAACCTGCCCAAATCACCCGATGGCAGCGACCTGCCTACCCCCCTCTCACCCCTCATGTTCCCTCATCCCAAACTCGCAGGCTTCAGTCCCCACACACCGCGGGCGCTGCTTCTGAGGAAGCGTCTCAGAACCTCTGGCTGGCCGGGGGCACAGAGTCACCCATCCACTCTTGCTCTAAGCAGATCACATACTATTGGCACAGCCGCCTTTTATGAAGCCCTTCCCTGGAAAGGTGAACATCCTGCCCCTGGCCATTGGAGTCTGGGGACGGCACACGCAGGTAAACAAACAAGCATAACCAACCTCCCTGCCATCCAGCCCATTCCGAGTCACGGCGACCCTGCAGGACAGGGGACCCTGCAGGACAGGAGAGGGCTGCCCCTGTTGGTTTCTGAGGCTCGAACTCTGTCCCATGGACACATGGGGAAGCGCTTGGCTCTTAACTAGAGGCTTGGCAGGTCGTGTCCACCCGCAGGCACCTCAGAAGCGAGGCCTAGTGATCTCCGTGGAAAAGTCTGGTTCTACTGTGAGCCAGGTGGGGGTGCTGGAAGTCAGAGGAGCTTTGGGGGTGCCTGGTTTGCGTGCTCCCGTCTCTTAAAAGGGCTCCTCAAGTTTCATCCCATCCTGAGTGGGAGCACATGCCCAAGCATCGGGTGGCTGGGAGCTGCTTCAGGGGGTTGCGTCCATACCTAGAACACGGGGAAGTGTGGAAGGAAGAAGTGTATGTGAATGGGGAGACTTGATCCAGGATTCCCATACATGCTGAGCATATCCATACTCACTCTCCCAAACCTCCGAACTCATGGGCATCAAGATTCCAATTCAAAACAACCCTATAGGACAGAGCATTTCTGCCCCCATTGGTTTCTGAAGCTAGGAATCTTTACTCCAGTAGAAAGCCTCATCTTTCTCTCAAGAAGACACTGGTGGTTTTGAACTGCTGACCTTGCGGTTAGTCGTGCAACATGTAATCCCTGTGCTACCTATGGGAGTTCCTCCAACAAGAAACCTAATTCCCTGCCATGGAGTCGATGCTGACTCATAGCGACCCTATAAGTCAGGGTAAAACTGGCCCTGTGAGTTTCTGAGACAAACTGTTTACAGGAGTCGAAAGCCCCATCTTTCTCCTACAGAGGGGTTGGTTCCTGGTTGCAAACTGCTGACCGTGGGGTGAGCAACCCAGCCTGTAACTGCTACACCCCCAGGTCCCTGGGGATAAGACCAAACCAAAGAAACACACTCATTGCCATCAAACCGATGTTGACTCACAGTGACCCTGTAGCACAGAGTGCTGAAACTGCTGAAACCACCTACAGGAGCAGAAAGTCCTGTCTGTCTCCCGAGGAGCCGCTGATGGTCTCGAACCACCGACCTTGCAAACGCAGCCCAACGTGTACCCACTTGGTCATCCGGGAGCCGACTGCGGGTGGAACGTAACAGAGGCCTGTTCTCAGAGGACACAGCTGCTGTCCCGTGAGCAGCGGTGGCCAGGCTGTGGAGCCCAAGGCTGCCCCTTCTCGGCCATCTGGACCACAAGGAAAAACATTCCCCGGAAGAACACGGAGAGGAATTTCTGCAAAGTGATGACTTTACCCTCCTGAGCCAGCTGGAAGCACAAGGGACTTGGCTGCTTCCTGCCAGTTTAATCATCACCAGCTCAGCCCTCTTGTGCCCGCACGTCCTCCTAAAGATAAGCTTGTGCCAGAACTCAATCACAACTGAAAAGGTGCTCTGTGTGCTGACCAAGCCGGAGCCCCGTTTCTTCCCAGGCCCGGGCCGAGCTCACCGCCACGGGGAGACCGGGTTTTCAAAGCAGGGTCTGGACAGAGGCGGTTTTATAGGATTTGGGGGTGGTCAGAGAGGTACTGATGCTAGAACTAAAGATGAAAGGAGAGCCTTTATTCGTATCAGTTTGAAATGTCTGCAGTCTCGCTCCTGTTTCTCTTCTTAATTGTTGTTGGAATGCACAAGGTACACCCGTGTCTGCATGTACCATCCAGTGACTGGCTTACGTCCTCAGCCTGTGTGTTCACGCTCATCCCCTTCTCCAAACGATAAACTCGCTGCCCCTATGTGTCTCAAGTTGCTCTGGTCAGTCTGATCCTGTAGGGCAGTGCTCCCCTCAGTGAGCACAACACTGTCCCCTGGGGCAGTGCTGGGATGGTCCAGGGGGCTGCCGCAGCAGATGCCTGCCTACAGGCAATTTATGCCCGTGAGAGTTGGGCACTGAATAAAGGAGTCTGAAAAACAATCCACGCATTGAAGGGTGGTGCTGGGGGAGAATCTTGAAAGTACCACGGGCTGCCAAAGGGGCAAACCCATCTGGCTCGGAAGAAGTACGGCCAGAGTGCTCCTTAGAGACAGGGATACCGAGACATCATCCTACGAGAGGCCGGTCCCCTGGAGAAAGACATCACACTTGGTCAAGTGGGACAGCCCTCAACAGGATGGAGGGACACAGTGGCAGCAACCGTGGCTCAAACATGAGGACAACGGTCCGGCCTGGGCAGTGTTTCCTTCTGTTGTGCATACATAGGGTCGCTGTGGGGCAGAACTGACTCCGTGGTGCCTGTGTTAGTCTGGGTAGACTAGAGGAACAAATCCACAAAAATTCCTATGCATATAAGAGAGAGTTTTATATAAAGTGTCAGTGCACATCAAGAAAACATCCCAACCCAGTGCTGCCCAAGCCCACCAGTCCAACATTAGCCCATATGTCCAACATTAATCTATAAAGTCCTCCTCTATCTCACAAAACACACACTATGACGCCGACTGCAAGAGGAAAGTCGAATCAGTGAGCATGTAAGCATCTCAGCACTGTCAGGAGTCTCTACACAGCTGCTCCAGCACCAGGGCTGTACCAGGGTAGGTCCATGAGGCTTCTCCTTGGGGATTTGTTGCAGGAAGTGAGCCTTGCCAGCTGAAGCAGGGAACTGGCTAAGGCAGCTGCACCCTGGTCCGACCATCAGAAAGCAAGAGACCCGAGAATTAGAAAGGCGAGGCTCACGGAGCCATTTATCTCTCTGCCCTTCAATTAACCCCACCTGTGTTTATTGGCCAGGTTGGCACAATAAACCTCAACGATCTCAGCATCTAACAACACTTCATCCGGGAGGCGGCGCTAGAGTCACTGCAGGGGTTGGAGGAACGGCACGAGTTTTGTTATTCCTGAAAATGGGCAGTAGGCCAAACTCCTTGGGAAGCGTGTACCAAAGAGGGGGTTCTTTCAAAACACACATTATTCCAGACAGAAACGCTTCTATAATTCCAGGGATATAATTCCGACTGCTCAGAAGACCTCAGTGACATCTTCCTGCAGGGCCAGAGGGGCCAGGCTGGTCCATGTCCACCAGCGGTGATGGCGAAGCAAGGGCAGGGCAGCACGTGCCCACGTTTGAACGTGGATGCAAACTTCTTACCCATGACCAAAACGGGTCACCGGGCTGCCGTCTCAGGAGCACAGTGTCGGGAGCACTTGGGAGAACGCAGTGCACAAAGGTCACGCCAGGCAACCTGCTTAGTGAGTGACTCCGGGGTCTTCAGAGCTCAGGAGTGGCCATCTCAGGCGCAGCTCCCGGTCTCTCCCAGGGAATAAAAAGGAGATTCCTGGGAACACTCAGTCCAATGGGCGGAAGAACGTGTGAACATCAGTCTCCAAGACCTGAGACCACACGCACTGGATGGTGCCCCGCTCCCAACTGCTCTGAAAGGGGCCACAGGAGGAAACCCTGAATAGAGGGGAGGGGGGAGTGGGTGGAGAGTCAAAATACAGAAAAGAAGTCTAGGCTTACCAGTCTGACAGGGATTCGTGGAAACACCCCCCACCCCCAACTCCCGGCAAGTATCGCCTTCACACACCCTTCAAGCCTGGAACCAAACTCACCCTTTGGGGGTGAAAGGGAACTGATATCAAGGAGTTCAAGAAGAAAAGAAAATGTATTAAAATGATGAGGGCCGTAAATGCACCATGATGCTTGATCTAATGGAACTATGGGTTGTCATAATACCTATAGCAGCTACTAATAAAATGTTAAAAACAACAAACAAACAACAACCTCACCCCTTGGCTCCACTGTCAGCCCCAAAGTAGACAGCTGGACTGGCGTCCAGTCCTTGCGAGAGCAGACAGACAGGTAGACGAGAACGCCAGAGGGAGTTGACCATGCGAGGCCCAGTGGGCAGCACCATCCAGCGATGACGCTCACGGAGGAGCACAGCTGGCACAGCGGTTGCGCGTTGGGCCGCGATTGGCGCGGTCAGCAGTTCAAAGCCACCAGAAAGATGGGACTTTCTAGGCCCATGAAGAGCAACAGTCTCAGAAACCCACAGGGGCGGTTCGACCCTGTCCTGTGGGGTCTCTGTGAGATGACAGCATTGACCCGAAGGCAGTGAGTCTTACTTGCTTCAATGGCAGAAAGGGGAGGCAAGAGTTGCATCTTGCAGCCCCCCCGGGGCAGCTCTACCCTGTCTTGTAGGGTCGCTCCGGAGGGGTCAGAAAGACAGACAAATGGAAACAGGAGGCGGGAGCAGAAAGTGGGATAGGCACTGAAATAACGCACAAACCAAATGTGTCTGAGATGTGAATGGAGAACCAATTTGCTCCATTGGCGTCGAGCCAAAGCGCAACCGAAATTTTAAAATAGACTCGTAAGGATCTTGTTGAAGACGCCCCGAGCAGTCAGGCCAGGCTGGCCGTAGACAAGCATCAGGGACCTGTCACGGATCTCAGCGGCGGCAGAGTCGGTGCAGGCTGAGCTGGGGCTGATCACCGTGCATGCAGCTCCACGGAGCGTGTTGCCCAGTAGGGGAAGTCACACCACCAGGCCATCTCAGGGCTGGGACATCTGTGCTCCCTTAACGTTGGCCAGGACCCTAGGAAATGTCCCTGCAGCCCTCTGCCTATCCGTTCACCCCTCCTGGGAAGCCGCACGTAAGAGGCAAGATTCACAGCAGTGACCCAGGGAGAAAGGTGGGGGAGGATACTGGGGGCAGCTGGGGCCCCCCAGCCTACTTGGAGGAACCCCTTCTTGGTAGCATACCTTTGTTCACCCTGAAGAGAGACCTTGTTATTATTGGTGGTCATGGAGATGGTGCCCGTCACGGAGGCCCCAGGTGGCACAGCAGGGCACATGGTCCACCCTGCGCCATGGTCACCGTCATGGGCTCCCGTCTCAGGGAGGGCTTCGTCCTCTCCGCTGACCCGAGACGCCACCCACTGCCAGGTCCTTTCCCAGCGCTTGGTGAGCGGAAGCGGCACCGACTTTGCTTCTAAGGGGTGTTCTGGGTGGATTTCTTCAGAGTTGGTCTGTGTGGTCCTCTGATGGTCCCCTGTGCGCCCACTACATGGTGACATGCACCAGTGCTGCTTCTGCTGTCCACGGGGCGACCCCGGCCACAAAGGTCCATCCGTGATGCATGACGTTTATGGAAAGGCCCTGATCTCCAGTTGGTTAGGGCCACTTCCTCAGGCAGCGGCTCCATCGGCTAACAGCACCTTGTCGGTCACAATGCAGCCCTTCCCTCTAGGAACAAGGGCCCCTAGGAACTACTGGGCCCCCACCCCCACCCCCTCCCAGGACAAACCCACTCTTCTCCAAGGGCCCTCGGAAGTTCTTGGGGAAGTGCAATTGAAAGGTCATGGAATTTCCCCACACACTTTTTGAAGGCCCCTTGTACCAGGAGTGGGTGAGGTAACGGGGGAAGTACCAAGAGTGGGTGGGGCCACAGGGGAAGTACCAGGAGTGGGTGGGGCCATGGGGGAAGTACCAGGAGTGGGTGGGGCCATGGGGGAAGTACCAGGAGTGGGTGGAGCCTTGTACCAGGAGTGGGTGGGGCCACAGGGGAAGAGGTCAGAAGGAAGACTGCTCCAGGTGCAACCTCACTTCAGGCCTCATGGCTGTATCAGATTAACGAAGGAGAAGGAGGCTGGGAAGGGGAAGGAAAGAGAGAGACTGAGGGGCAGGCTTGCTGGGGGAGTGGCGCTTCCTGGAATGGCAGAAAGCAGGGGATGCCCAGCCAGGCCAGTGGCAGCTCAGCATGGAGCTGTGTGAGGGGGGGGCTGACCAACAGGGTTTGGTCTAAACGGCACAGACTGTGGAGAAGAAATAATCAGTCAAAGCGAGAGAGCTGGGGGCGGGAAGGCGGTAGGGAGTGGGGGGCTCTGGGATTCCAGGGACTCAAGTCAGGGGGGCAGGAAGTGGGCCAGCAGATAAGACTTCAGGGTGGGTGTCCCCAGAAAAGTCATCTCAGATGAGACCCACCAGATAACTGGCACCTCCCAATTTTGTGCCCGGAACCCGCATGTGGAGTTAACGGCAACCCAGCCTGGCTGCTCCCGAAAGTCTGGAGGCTGGAGTCCACTTGAGGTAGCTAGGAAGAAAGCCCTGGCTGCCTTCTTCAGAAAACGCGTGGTGTCACCACGAGGCCCAAGTGACTTGATGGCAGTTGGCTGCTGGTTTCCCTTTCCTGCCTTTGCTTCTCTCAACTGCTTATAAACCAGAAGCCCAGACCCACTGCACGCAGTCCATTCTAAGGCTACACAAACCCATGCTCACCACCAGCGAGTTGGTTTCGCCTCCCAAAGACCCTGCAGGACAATGCAGAACTGCTCCTGGGGGTCTCAGACTGTGTCTCCTTACGGGCGTCGAAAGCCTCATCTTTCTCCCGAGGAGCAACTGCTGGTTTCAAACCGCCAACCTTGCTGTGAGTAGTTCAACACGAACCCACTATGCTGTTTCGACTCACACACCCTCTCCTCCAGTCGGTGCTGGCTCACGGTACCCCTGTGGGTTCCAGAGGCTGTAATGGTGTAACTGCCGACATGCGGACCCCAGCCAGACTCAACTTTCTCCTGAGGGGAGGCTGGACCTTGTGGTTAGCAGTTCGGTGCACCCCCAGGGCCCCTATTGCATGGACTACAAGAGCCTCTTTCGGGAATACCTTAAGACACATCGCAAAGTACTCCCACCTGTCTATCAGTTTTGTTGCTCTTTTCTCCTTCATTCAGGGAAGGTTGGAAAGGACTTTGAATTTCAGTTTACTAAGATGTGAAACAGAACTGGAAAGAATGTCTTTGTAAACAGTAACTCTGTCCCCAATCCAAACTCACCGCCATCGATGGAGTCCGGCTCACAGCGACCCCACAGGACAAGGCAGATCTGCCCCTGTGGGTTTCTGAGACTGAGACTCTCTTTTTTTGGCTTTATTGCCTTTATTTTCATCTTATGGCATCTATCTTTTGCTTAAACTGGTTCTCCAAACTAGACGGAGGGGATATGAACCCGGCCCCAAGGAGGGGGTCACTGCGCAGGCTCGGGAGGTCTGGGCAGCCCACTCCGATCCCCAGCATCGCTGGGGGAGCTGGCCATGTGGGACAGTGCTGGGCAGGAGTCAGGCAGAAGCAGGTGAAGGCGGTCTGGAGGGCAGTCTGGTCTGCCTGCAGCAGGAGCTCCCGGGCCGAGGGGAGTCCCCGGGCTGAGGGGAGCACCCGTGGTCCCTCACTCCACGTTCCAGTACTTGGTGAAGAGGTTGTACAACACCCGCAGCGTGGACTTCAGGTCGCAGTTGACAATGTCTTCTGGCTGGGGTTTTGGCTTTTCCAGGCCTCCGTCTTGCATGAGCTCAAAGGCAAAGGAGGCATTCAGCACCTTCTGCTCGAAGCTGTCTGGGGTCAGGAAGAAGCTGTGCTGATGCACAAAGTAGCCCTCCAGGAGTCCCATCAGCAGCACCAGGGACACGCCATCTGCAAACTGGGTTTCCAGTTCTGTGACTTCCAGGTTCAGCTTATTCAGGTACTTGTTGACGAACGTGATGAGTGTCTTTTTCACCACGTTGAGTTTGTCTGGTGCGTGGTCGAACAACGTGTCGAAGGCATGTCGCTCATGCCTTCCAGAAAATGCCTCTGTGTTTCCAGTCATTTCCTCTTGGATTTGCCGGGACTGGAGGATCCCTTCTCATTTCTAGACCACAACCACTTGAATGGAAACATGGTCTGGGAGACGGATTGGTGCCCGGAAATACTGGGACAGAGCAACCAGCAGATGCAGGATGGCCACCAGGCTCTTGGCGTGAATAGAGTCCACGTTCCACTTGACGTTCCTCGGGGGCAGTTTCAAGGTTTCATTGATCTTCTCCAGGACAGTCTGTAGTTTCTGCTTCTGGGTGATCTCTGACTGGGTGACCTCAGCAACGTTCAGCTTCTCACACTGTCAGTCATATAAATCTTCAGCAAGGTCTTTCACAATGATTCTTTCTCCAACCAGCACATCATTAATCCAGTCAATCAACACCTTCATCAGCTCTTGCAGTTTGGGGTCATTGCGTGAGTTTGGGTCCACCATGGTTCGAACTTCATTCTCCTCCAGCATCGTGTCCTCGGGGTCCAGCTGGAAGGGAATGGGGCTGAGGGGCAGGTTGGCATTGATCCCTTCCTCCTGAAGCTCTGAGACCTCCTTGGCTTTCTTTCTCCGAGTCAGGGTGCCCCCGAGTTTCCCCAAGAAGGAGTCATCTTTCTTCCTGGACGGGGGTGACTTGGGAGTGGGGGACTTGGGGGCCGAGGGCGACTTCTGCGGGGAGGTGGCCATGGCAGCAGCGGTGCGAGCAGTGGCCGCTGGGCGCGGATGCGGAGCCGAGACTGAGACTCTTTATGGAAGCGAACAGCCTCCTCTTTCTCCTTGGGAGGGGCCGGTGGGTTTGAACTGCTGACCCTGCCCAGTGTGTAACCCACTGTGGCTGTTTGGGCCATCCAGTCAGGTCTGGCTCATAGGGACCCAGCGAGAAGGGACCCTGCCCGCCCAGCTTCAGGGAAAAGACTGGTCCGAGCAGTTTATGTCTTTAAAATGTGACAGACGGGATCTAAACTTTTTTACTTTTTGTCAAAAACACACTCCTGGCTAAACAATGGGAAAACCAAAGTAAATTTCATCCAAAGCTCCTGAACACAGGAGGCCAAGGCCCAGTCAGCCTCTGCGGGGGCTGGTGGACAAACCTGTCTGTGTCCTCACTGGTTGACAAGCCCGACAGGCTTGCTGTCAGAGACCTCGTCTGAAGCTCTCCTGATGCTGGCGTCCGGCCGGCCCCCCACTCTCGAGGGCCCCACGCACCTTGACACTGCCCTGTTGTGTTCCCTGGGTTTCAGAAGCAGATCACCAGGCCTGGTGTCCTCGCTCCCGCACTCACGGTCATCAAACCATTCCTGACCCCTAGGTCCTTCTTGCTGCCCCTTCACAGTCTGGAAACAACACTGAAAGCTGTCTGGCAGGCTTCCAAGAGCATTGACGTGCATCTCAGGAAGACGAAATCTTTAATAACGCCAATATTGTCTCCACTTATCACAGCATTACCAGTTTGTCCAGTTGTGAGGATTTTGGTCTTCTGGACATTGAGCCGGAATGCACACTGAGGCTGAAGTTCTTGATCTTCCTCAAAGTGCTTCGAGTCCTCCTCACGTTCAACAAGCAAGGTGTGTCACCCAAATAATATTGCGTGTTAGCAAGCCTTCCTCCGAGCCTGGTGCATACTCTTCTGCATATAATCCAGCTTCTCTCGCCATATATATTGTTAATACGACTGATTTACAGTTGAGTGGGTGAGGATTCATGGTATTTCATAAAAACCCAGACAGTGCTCAGGGAAGGGGCAGGGAAAGACCGGAGTATTGATGCCTTTCAGTTATGGTACTGGTGAGGGAGGCTGAAGAAAGAGCTAATCTACTTTGGAAGAAGTACAGATAGAATGCTTTATAGAAATGAAGATGGTGATATTACCTCTCATATCCTTTGGACTTATTACCAAGAGAGATCCATCCCCGGAGAAGGACATCATATTTGATAATGTAGGGATCAGCGGAAAGAGGAAGGTCATTGATGAGAGGATGGACACAGTGGCTGCAACCATGAGCCCAAGCAGAGGAAGGAGAGTGAGGACGGGGCCGGGCCAGCGGTTGTACTTCGGGTCGCCGTGAGTCAGATCTGACTCGGTGGCATCTGAAACCAGCAGATGACTGAGGAAAGGTCCTCCGGCTGAGAATGGTGGAGCTGGGAGGGGAATCCCACTGGTTGGCCTCCCAAACCTTCCAACTCAGAAGGTTCTGACCTCAACAAGGACTCCGAGAATACTGGCCCTTAGCTCAACAGCTTGGAGAGCCCTGGTGGGGGTAGCGAATTGCAAGTTGGGCAGCTAACCCAAGGTCAGCAGTTCAAAACCACAAGCCACTCCTTGGGAGAAAGATGAGACTGTCTACTCCTGTCAAGAGTGACCGCCTCAGAAACCCACAGGGGCCGTTCTACCCTGTCTGATCACTATGAGTCAGAATCTACTCGATAGGAGTGAGGTTTTTCGCGTTTCACAAAGAACCAATAGTCAAGCACTGAGGTGATAGTTAGCCATCAACGGTCACCAGACGTGGCTCAGAGGAGAGGAAGGCCAGGCCATGGATCTCAGAAACCAGCCCCTGCAAGCCCCCTGGAGGGCAGTTGTAGCTGGGACCCTCAGGGTCACCTCAGCGCATCACCAACCCCCGGTCAGCACGAGGAAGGAAGGCTTATTTCAGAGAGGAGCAAACTGGTTACAGCAGTGGTTCTCAACCTTCCTACTGCCACGACCCTTCAATGCAGTTCCTCGGGTTGTGCTGGCCCCCGTACATGGGCGTGTCTGCATGTGAGTGGACCCGACTGGAGACGGACAGAGAAGCGGTGTCTCGGTTCCTAAGACCATCGGAAATCTGGTCTTAGGTAACCCCTGTGGAAGGGTCCTTCGACCCCCAAAGGGGTTGAGAACCGCTGGATTACAGTGCGAGCAGAATAAGGGCATTCCAGAGTCCAAAGGGCCCCAGTCCCCTCAAGTCAGTCCAGAGTTGCTGACAGGGGCGGGGCCCGCGCCCGGCTGTCTATGGCCCTGGGGATCAACAACAATTCAGTGTTTGAGCAGCAGGGCTGGAGGAGCCTATAAATGTCCACATTGCCCTCGGCAGAAGCAAGGCCCCCACCCTGCAGTGGGAGGACACCCTCGTTCTTCAAGTTTGACTGGACATTTCAGAAGGAATTGCTTTCCGGTCAAATAAGATTCTTGTTCTAAAGAAATCACTCACAGGTGGTTTAAAAGTATCGCTTTATCTTGTAGGGTTTAAAAAAAATTTTTTCCCCTTTCCTAAAATATCTTAAATGATGTTTCTCAGAAAGAACCAAAAGAGGCCAAGGAACTTGGCTCCCTATGAATTAGTAGAGCTTCCAGAAAGTGTTCAGTCCCACAAGGCGCTTAATGGTGTCTTTGATCACAATTCGCTGAGTGTGTGTTTAAAGAAAAATTACACACTGAGTTGCTAACTGCATGGTCATCAGTTTGAAACCACAAGCCGCTCCTCCGGAGAAAGATGAGGCTTTCCACTCCCATAAAGAGTTACAGTCTAGGAAACCTGTCCCATAGGGGCTCCATGAGTCGGAATGGACTCAAGGGCTGTGAGTTTGGTTATTTGGGGCTTGGGGGTTAAAAATACTGTAACAAAATATTTGCTAATCTTAAGCAATGATTACATTGTCGGAAAACACACTTGTGTGATTCCTTGATCAAGTTCATCATTATTGATTTCCAAACGATTCCGCCCACCATTAACCCCACTTGGCATCCCCTAAACAACGCCTCCTCCTCCCCATCCTCCCCTGCATAGCCAATAATAAGCTTTGGTCTCTAAGCACGGACTGCAATTCAGTCCCGGTAAGAGAGAGGAAGACCCGCCACGAGATGGATGGACGCTGTGCCTGCAGCAGCGAGTTCAATTCCACTTAAACTCGTCTTAGTAGCCGTCACTAGAACAATGGGCGCAACTACATTGGGGCCACAGGATGACACGAGACATGGTGGCATTCGATCGTTACGTGCATGGCCTCCCGGACAGTTGGGCCCTGTACCGAGTCCCTGTGGAATCTCAGGTCCCTGCCATGCATGCTGGGCCTTTGGTTCCCCTGAGCCTCCACCCCATGCCTGAGACCCTGCAATCCCTGGTGTTGTCCTTCTGCCAACAGAACGCCAAGCGACGCCTATGACTGAGGCCCCAGCCACTGTCCCGGTGGCTGGCAGCAGAGGAGGGCTAGCCGGCCCAGTGAAGGCATGGTGCTGACAAGCAGCCCCTACAGGAAGTTTCTATTTCCCACCCTCCCTGCACACCCGGGGACCTCTCGTGAGTAGAAACCCCCGCGGGAATGTGAGTGGGCACCCCCTGAGCCTTCTTTGAGGTGAAGTGTTTAAAAATCAGATGCACCATCTCCCAGCCTGAGCTCTGTGATGGAAGAGAGCCAGAAGAACCACAAAGCGACGTGGCAGGGGTGTGATCATCCCCTGGAAGCAGCATGGGTCCTGCCCCAAGTGACCACCAGGAGGGCAGCCCCTGGGTGGGCATCCATCGGCGCCATGAGCATGAACTACATTGTTGTGGGGTGGAGCTGCTGAGGTCTGGGGACTGCTGGTTCCAACAGCGGGTTGACTTTCATGGCATTCACAGGAGTCAACTTCCTGTAGACTTCCCGCGAAAATAGGGCGAGACGTTGCCCCGTCCCCATGGCCTGGGGCAGGTCTGTGTCCATGTCTATGGCTGCTGTGTCAACCACGTCATGGACGATCCATCTCATTTTCCCTGAGCTCCTCCTGTATCAACCACGATGGCCTTCACAGCAATGGGTCTTTCGGGACGTGCCCAGAGTCAGCGAGATGAAGGTCTCCCGTCCTCGCTTCAGCCCCTGTAAGTCTCTGAGGCTGCAACCCTTTAAGGATGCAGACAGCCTCGTCTGTCTCCCTCGGAGTGGCTGGTGGGTTCAAACTGTGGACCTTGTGGTTAGCAACCCTGACATGCAGCCCCTGGCGCCACCAGGGCTCCTTCCCATCAGGCTCAGCTCGAGGAATTAGATGAGCTTGACTCAGCCACATGGAGCCGGGCGCAGTCTGGAAGCACCAGCTGCTCTGAGGGAGAACGCTGGGACTTTCTACTCCCGGCAGGATGGCAGTTTTAGAGACCCACAGGGGCAGCTCTACCCTGTCCTGTAGGGTCGCTGTGCATCGGCATCGCCTCCAAGGCAGTGGGTTTGGTTTTTCGGGTTGGACTCAGCTACAAAGATTCATGGAGCAGGGACACCACCATGCTGCCAATTCTGTCCCTAACTCACACCTACGGCACCTGCTGGGGGCTGGGCACGGCCTGCTGCCTGTGGCTGATCCCTCACTCTCCTCCACACCCAGTCCGTTAGGGGTGGTAACGTGCTGGGACCAAATGCCATCCTGTCCGTCCTGACTCATGGTGCCCCTGTGTGTCCCTTTCAATGACTGACCCCCATTCCCCTGGCACTCGCCAGGCACTTGGGCTGAAGTCCAGCCCCCCGGTCAGCAGCAGCTCGCTCTCCCCGTGCACCGCTCAGGGGCTCAGCTCTGGTTGCATTTCCCGAAGTCCCTGTGGGCAGACACAGCTCCGGATAAAGAGAAGAATTTTTTAAAGACCCTGATGTCATGAATTTCTGCTCTTGGCACATATTTTCCGAGCGTGCCAGCTCTCTGGTTCGCTGTCCTCTTCTTCTGCCAGCGTGCAACTCTCCCCAGCCCGGGGCTGACGCTGGGCACCAGGCCTCCCTGGAGTCGGCTGGTCAGGAGTGGGCTGGCCCTGTCTCAGGGCCTTATTGCACTCAGTTGCCGATCTCGCTCCCCTGAGAGACACTTGGTGACTTTCTGGCCCTTCTCGGAGCCCTGGTGTCTTCAAACGGCTGTTTTCTCAGAGGGCAGGGCAACCTGCGCTCCATGGAGGTAATTATGGGATCTCAGAGAAACCCAGAGCGTCATTATGTTCGCCCACCACCCCAGGCAGGACCGTGCTCGGCTCTTCCAGAGGCATAATTGTCTTCCCAGGGCCATACAAAGTCTCTCCGAAGCTGACTCACTTGGGTAAGTAACTCTAAGGAGGCAGCTTAATCGGGTCTCGCTCTCTCTGCTGGCGAGGTGGGATTGTGAGAAGACCTTCTGCCTCCGCGGGAACAGGGTCGCCCTCTTGGAGTGGCAGCACGTGCACGGCTAGGAGCCCAAAGATGGGTGGGTTCGGACCCAGCCAGGTGTGCCTGGGAAGTGAGGCTTGGCAGTCCATTCCTGAAGGCCACAGCCTTGAGGGGCCTGGGGAGTGAGTGCCCTTCCACTCCGAAACACGGGGGTTCTCCGGGAGTGTGAGCCGACCCGACCCAGTGACGATGGTAACTGGCTTGGTCTCCTTGCAGACTGGCTGTGGCCACGGGTTGAAATAGCGCTACCTGGTGCTGGACCTCCGGAGATGAGGTGGACTTTGCTTCCCTGCTCTTTGAAACAAGCCTGCTCCGAGGCTTTCTCTGAACCACAGACGGAAGTTGGATGGAAAAGAAGAAGAAGGTAGTGGAAAGGCTCTGGATGAGTTGCAGGTGTAGGAAGCCTTGTAGCTTCTCCGACCTTTACCCTCTTGGAAAGGGCCCTCTGCCATGCTCGGGAGCCCAGGATGACCTCTGAAGGAACCAAGACCATGTGGCAATGGCTGAGTCCAGCTGACAGCCACTGCCAAGGACCCACACTTGTGAGTGAGGTTGCATTAGAACACCCCTGGTAGGCTGCGTCAACGGCAGTCATTGAGTGAATAACGCTGGGGAACCGGGCAGAAGCCCCACCCAGCAGAGCCCGGCCCAGTCACCACCTCGCGGAAGCATGGGAAAGAAGGAACTGCTTGTTGTTTGAAGTCCCTGATAGGATGTCCTGACAAACATCAAAATAGAACTGCACTTCAAACGCGTGACGGTACATGGCAAGAGCAAATGACCGCGTTATTCAAGCCCGCAATGGCGGTGCCGAAGAGCGGTTTGTACTCCCCTACTGAGGAAAGCCTGAGCAGAGTTTCCCTTGGAAGTCAATGTCTGCTGTCCTTCACGCAGTGTTGAGTCACCTGGATATCCTGAGCCAGTGATTTTAAGGAGCCCTGGTGGTGCCGCGGGTTAAGCCTGCTCACTGGAAGGAAGGTCAGCTGTCTGAATCCACTGGCCACTTTGAGGAAGAAAGGCCGGTGAGTTTGGTTTGGCTGGCAGAGTTATTTTGGAATCCCTCAGTGGAGCAAACGGTCAGCGACTAGCCAGAAGGTTGGTTGGTCGAACCCCCCCAGAGGCCCCTCAGAAGAAAGGCCTGGCATTCCACTTTCCAAAAAAGCGGCCCTTGTAAACTCTGCGGAGTACAGCACTCGCCGGACACACAGCTCTCGCTCTTGAAGGGCAGAGGCGCCCACGGTCCAGTGCAGCGTGCTCTTCTAGGGGAAGGGTCACCATCTGAACGGGCCTCCTGCTGACTGCTGCCTCACGTCTCTTCTGCCCGGTCCAGCTGTTGCCAGGTGCGTTCCCCGCCGGCTTCCATTATTTTCTCCACCCTGACTTCCTCCAAAGCCCCGTCAAGTGTGGCTTCCTTCCCACTGTCCCTCTGCTCTCTCAGGTTCCCGTCCAGCCCCTGCAAGGCCGAGGCCGAGGCTGAGGTGTGGGTCCTCACGACGCGGCACCTGGCTCTCCTCACTGCTGCCGAGCCGGTGGGCTCCAGCTTGGCCAATCTGTCCTCCTCTCTCTTTGTGGGCCTTCCTCTTGTCCCGCCTAGCAGGTTCTCATCCACAGGCTCACCCTCCTCCCTGTCACGCCCCCACCCCACCCCACAAAAGGTGGGGTGCCAGGCAGAGCAGAGGTTTAGGGAACAGCAGTCTTACCCATGACCACACTTCCCAGCTTGATCTGGAAAAGAGATAGCCAGGTCTTTCTTCCCTGTCTGGAAGCGTTGCTGAAACCTCTGCAGGATCTCAGCAACATACACCCTCCTCTGACAGGCGGGTGGTGTCTGTGCATGAGCCGGGAACCGAACCCGCATCTCTGGAATGGAAGCCGAGCATTCTACTCCGGTCTCACCTCTGCTCCACCCCATTCCGTCCCATGGCTCTCATCCCATCTGACTCAGCAAGCCTTCACAGGAGATAAGAACTGTCCCTAGGACTTCCCCGACGGACGCTGACCACAGCACCTTTCTCCCACAGAACCACCTGCAGGCGCAACCCGCAGACCCTTCCATTGGCAGCCAGGCTCTCAACCACGATGCCGCGGGGCTCCTTCTCGGACCAAGGAGACCAGTACACAGATCCTGGAGTCAACACCAGATGCCCGTTTACTGGCCCACATCAACAAAGGCCAACTCACTGCCTTCAAGCTCATGCCGACTCACACGGCCCTGCTGGACAGGGCAGAGCTGCCCCTGTGCGTTCCCAAGACTGTAACTCGGGAGATATAGGAGTAGAAAGTTTCACCTTTCTCCCGAGCAGGGGTTAGTGGTTTCTAACTGCTTACCTGCTGGCTCATAGCCCAACGTGTAACCCCTAGGCCAACAGGGCTCCTGCTAACTTACATACTATCCCCAAACAAAGGCCAGGGCCAGGAGACCAAAATCTGTATTGTGGACTTACAAAACTGTGTATTTAAGAAGAAACGGGTACATTTCCCCAAGGACTCCTCCCTGCCCACTGGCTAATTCCCTGGTATTTCAGGAACTAAGTCATGTGACTATCAAGCAAGATTAGACTTAGTAACTGTCCCTGGAGATCTGTCAGCATGGGGGCATTCATGAGGTGCCTTAGCCGGGAGTCTAACCAGAGCTCTGTTCTGCAGTCACCTAAGGAACTGCTCTCCCCACTGCCCACGGGACACCAGACCCCCCAGAGCCAAATCCATTGCCATCAATGGGCACCAAGTGACCTTGGGGGACTGCATAGAATTTCCCTGATAGGTCTCCGAGGCTGTCAGTCTTTACAGAAGCAGACAGCCTCCCCTTTCTCCCCCAGCCCTGCTGGTGGGTTTGAACCTCCAACCTTGTGGGGAACAGCACAACAGTTACTCAGCCCACTGCACCACAGGCTCTTTCCTTCCTTTCAACCCCTTCTTAACTGTAACTCGAACTGGCATTGCTTTGCCAGTCCAGGCAGGTGTGCCTGGATGCCGAAGCCCTCGGCCAGCCCCTGGAGGCCGCCAGTGTTTCAAATACTGGCAGCATCACCCATGGAGGGCAGGCTTCAGAAGGGCTTCCAGCCTAAGATAGACTAGGAAGAAAGGCCTGGTGGTCTACTTCTGAGAATTAGGCAAGCCAAATCGGTGGCTCACCAGAGAGCACTGTCACATACAGGTGAGCCCCCAGCATAGAAGGTCCTCAAAGACCACAAACATGGGCCCCAGAGCACTGGTGATAAGGAGGATGATCCCAGACCAGGCCAGGTTCTCTGAGTCTCGGAATGTCAGGGGCACTCGGTCTTTAGCGGTCTGTGTATTTCAAAGTGACAGTAGCACATCGTGTTGGCCCCAGAGCCATCCCCGAGGCAGAGGAGGACCCAGCAGTGCCCAGGAGCCCAGCTCTCGGGAGTCCCTCGAGTCGGATCACCTGGAATCTTCTTTTGTGGAAGCCAGAGATTCGGGTCTTCTTGAAGCAAGCAAAGACAGGAGTAAAACAGAGAGACCAAGGTTTATCGGTGGGGACCAGGGCTGGGGCGTGGGAGGGAAGGCGACCAGGGAGGCAGTGCTTACAGGGCACTGAGATTCTATGGAAAAGTCTGGACACAGGTAGCGGTCCTATTTGCGGGACTCAAGAATCAGAAGCACCTCGCTGCTGCTCAGTCAGTTATAGCTCACGGTGGCCCAATAGGGCAGGGTAGAGCTGTCCCTGTGGGTTTCAGACACTGGAACTCATTAAGGGAGCAGACAGCCTCCTCTTTCTCCCTGGGAGCGGCTGGTGGTTTCAAACTGCTGACCTTGAGGTTAATGCAACATGTAACGAATGCACTGCTTCGCTAGGGCGCCAGACACAGACACCGCCAGGCTCCTCTCTGGTCATCCATTCACCATTGTAGCTCAGGGTTTACCCACGCAGAGGAGAAACCGACAGGATTCGGTTGCAAAAGCAAGAAGTCCCCCCGCCCCCCAAGGTCTGGCAATGAAGAGTCTGGAACAGAATCCAGAAAGAAGGAAGCGTTGTGAAAGCCAAGAAAGCAAGGCATTGTCAGCCGCTGTCATTATCAGTCACTCCTCGGGCCAGGGAGCAGGGGCAGAGAGCGGGGAGATCCAGGCCGCCAGCGTCTGTCCATCCAGCCGTGGCTGCTGAG
The DNA here is from genome assembly GCF_050624435.1 of Tenrec ecaudatus. Classification (NCBI taxonomy): domain Eukaryota; kingdom Metazoa; phylum Chordata; class Mammalia; order Afrosoricida; family Tenrecidae; genus Tenrec; species Tenrec ecaudatus. The sequence continues at coordinate 3,590,325 of NC_134539.1, read as the reverse complement.
GAAACGGAGGGAAACAGAGAGGTCCGAGGAGCTTGCTGCCCCAGGAATGACTCCCCGGTGTCAAGGAGGCCGGGGGACAAGCCAGAGCAGAGGTCATGTAGGAGAAGGAATGGGGGCCAGTGGAGAATGAAGACAGAATGCTGAGGCACCGCGCTGGTGTGAGCGTGGGGCCTGGAGGGGTGCTGGCAAGGGGGGCCTACTCGGGTGACACTGTGACAATGTGCATGGAATGCTGGGGAAACGTTTCCTTTTTCTGACCCAGCAACTGTACTTCCGTAAAGAGTTGCAGCCTGGGAAACCCACAGGGGCAGTTCTAATCCGTCCCACGGCCTGGTCGGGAGTGGAACCGGCGGCTCTGGAGTTTCTTGAGCTGTGCAAACAGTCCCATTACCCGCCTCTAAAGTTGTTACCACCTTTCATAGACTCACACAAGCAACGCCTCCCGGTCCTCCCTCTACCCAACCCCAGCCCTGGTCATCGCTAGTAAACATTCGTCAACATGCATTTGCCTTTTCTAGCTCTTTCAAGCAGTCCAGAGCTCAAGCAGCGCCTTGCACTGGGTAAATCTGTGTAAGCTCTCTAAGGCGTTGAAGAGCAAAGAGGTTATTTCGAGGGCCGAGGCAGGTTTGGCTCAAGCCCGGGGTTTTCCACTGCCTCCTATGAGGGTGGAGGGCAGAGAATGAAGAAGGACGACTGGAGAAGAATCAGTGCGTTCGGATGATGGAGCTGGTGAACCCTATTGAGAGTACCACCGACCGCTAAGCAACACACACAGCCATCTGGGAAGGAGTCGGCCAGAATGCTCCTCAGAGGCAAGGATGTCAACGCCGAGCCGTTCTCTCATCTGCATCACAGACGTGTTCTCCTGAGAGCCCAGTCCCGGGGAAAGGACATCGCACTTGGTAGAGGGACAGCACATGGGAGGAAGGCCCTGGACAGGAGGGATGCGACAGTGGGCCTCAGATAGCAGGGCCAGGGAACATTTTGTTCTGTTGTCCGTCTCATAGGTCACTACAGTCGGGGCTAGCTCCCCGGCACCAAACAACGGTGGCTGTTGGGAACACACGGGATCAAGTACTGCATCCAACCTCTTCCATTTAGCTTCCTGGTTCCCAGGTTCCCCCCTTGTCCTGGCAGGGGCCAGGACTTCAGTTCTGACAGTTACATGAGGCCCATGTCTGTCCACCTGCCCACGGGGGCCACTCGGACTGCTCTGCCTTTGGGCAGGGGAGGCTAACGCTGGATGGAACATTGTACAGGTGTGTCTGCCTGCACCGCTGGCCCTGCTCTGTTGGGAGCACCCTTGGGTTTCTCCCTAAGGAAGCAGCACCCAGGGTAGCACATCGAGATGGGTGTCCTGGAACCTGGTTTCACATGACTTCAAAGCATGGGGCAGCTCGCTTCACGCCACCCAGCAGCACAGAACATCTTCCCTAGGTCCGGGTCTACACAGTACACCAGATGGGGGACGACAATGTAACTTGTCCTACTCGGAAGGATAACTGAAAGTGGGGAGGAGGTGTCTGAGTTCACACAGAGGTGCCTCGGAAGAGAGGCCTGGCAAGCCAGCCAGGGAAGACCCGGTGGAGCCCAGGTGTCCTCGGATACACACGGGGGTACCGGGCGGGGGTCGGAATCGACTGCTTGATGTACAAGGGTCAGAAGTGGTGACTTCGGGAGGGTCTACGTCCCAACGCTAGCAGCTGTCACTGATGGCGCTGGAGACGCAACGGGGTGGGGGCGGTGTGCTTTTTCTCATTCGTGTTTCCCTGTTTGGGGTGACAATGTGTGAGACGAGCAGGGGGGCTACTCTGCCAGGCCACTTCGATGTGCCCTCTCCCAACTCCACACTTGAATGCAGCGGGACACTGTAGGGTCTACGGCCCTAGAGCAGGATGTAAAAGGTCACTGCCATGGAGTTGATGCAGACCCATAGTGAGCAGCCCTAGAGGACAGGGTAGGCCTGCCCCCGTGAGTTCCCAAGACTGTAACTCTTTGTGGCCAAGCAGAAAGCCTCTTCTTCCTCCCCCGCGGCCGTGGCGGCTTCAGACTGTAGCAGTCGGACGAATGACACTGCACCCCGCAGCCGGGAAAGGCTGCTTCTCCAAAGGACCAGATGGTTTGTCTACCCTCTGGAGGCTGGTGAGGCAGAAGTAAGCTCTTAAATAAAATAACCTTTCCAGGGATTGAATTGATACATAACTTAATAGGAAGTCTTGACCCTGCAAGGTGCTGTCCGGGCAATCTGCATCTGCCACATAGAAAGGTCGAGGGGAAATGATAGATGAACCCCTACTGAGGGGATGGCTGACCGTTTTCCAACGCTGCCTCAAGCTGGGAACCTGAGCTGCTGTGACCAAAAAAAAAAAAATAGGCATGCATGCCCCGACGCAAATAGTCCCCGTCACCCCGTCACCCCCACCGCCTTGCTTCAAGGTTGCAAAATACGTCTTTGTTAGACCATTGACAGCCTGCCTGCCCATCAGAGCCCAGACACACTGCCAGGGCTGCTACTGGCATGAGAACATAACCTAGCAAGAGTCCCCAAGTTTGCTTCCAAACGAGAGCCTTCAGCTACAGCAGTGGCAACATCCGGGCCCCAAATAGGGAAGCTGGAGGGGGGCGGGGGGAGAGAGTTATTACATTGGTGCGAGAACATCAGGAAGCCAGTGCACGTCTACAGTTTTTGAAGTGGAAAGTGAGTTTGCTCGGCAAGCTGGCACGCAATCCCAAGAGAAAGTGCAAAGCCAAGGCCATCTTGTTAAATCAACGGGCCGATGTAAGGCGCCTTGTGTGCGGAGTGGAGCTGCAGTGCATGGGGCTATCGGGCTGATAGCCAAGCTTATCTCCTGGGGCACCTCTGGGTGGTTCAACCTCCGGGGCTGCACCCAGCCCACCTTTGTCTCCAGGACCTAAACCTAACAGTTGGCGGTTCAAATCCACCCAGCTGTGGCTAGGAAGACCGGCCTGGTGAGCTGCTTTGGTCAAGATGAAAGCCCCAGCTGCTGTCCGCAGACTCGCTCCACCCCACCTCCCTGTTGAACGTAGAGCTCTGCACAGCAGCGGGATGGTGGTGCATCCATGAGTAACTGAATGACTTCTAGCCGCCCCCCCCCGCCACATACACACACCCCAGCTTGTCCCAGGTGCATTGTCCCCAGTGGCATGCCACAGCTGTGACAACCAATGCACAACAAAGTCCCCACAGGAAGAGGGCCGGTACACATTATGCCTTTGACCTCCAAATTGACACATTAATAATTAAACTGATTTAGCCAAGGAGGACGCCGTTAGGGAGAGGAACTGTGCTCCAGCAGCAGTTCATTCCCTGCCCCCCGGGCAATGCTGGCTCATAAGGACCCTAGGTCAGGTAGAACTGCCCCTGTGTGTTTCTGAGATGCTAACACCCCACCCCCACCAATAGAAAGCCTCAGTTTTCTCCCGAGGAGCAGCTGGCTGGTTTCAAACTGCTGGCTTTGCAAGTAGCCGTCCAACAAGTAACCCACTAGCCACTAGGGCTCCTTCACAGCAGGGGAGCAAGTCATGCCGGGGCGACATTGCACCCCGTGGGGCTGTCAGTGGTGGCTCAGGTGGAGATGGCCAGGCAAGGCGCCCTGGTGGTGCCTCGGTTAAGCGTTGGGCTGCTGAATGCTGGGCTGGCAGCTTGAATCCACAATCCACGCCCAGGGAGAGAGAGAAGGCTGTCTGCTCCCGCAGACTGATCTTCTCGGAGGCCCTTGACGCCGTTCTGTCCTGCCCCACGGGGTCACTGGGAGCTAGAATTGACTCCACAGGCAGTGAGTTGTATTATTTGGTTAGGCTCCAGACCTTTCTTCCGAGGGACCTGCCACCTTCTAATCGCTTGTGCCTCAAAACTCCTCAGCAGCTCCAGTAAACTTCCTGGGCAGCCTGCCTCTCCCGGGCTTGGCGTAGTGGTTACGCAGACGGCTGCTAATGCAAGGCCAGATGTTTGAAACCACCAGCAGCTCCCCAAGAGAGAGATGAGACTGCTTCCCTACAGAGTTCCAGTCTTGGAAAGAAACAGGGCCAGTTAGCTCTACCCTGTCCTCTAAGGTCGCTGGGAGCTGGAAGCCGCTCAATGGCTGTGAGTATGGGTTTTGTTTGGAGGGCAGATCAGGACCTGGACAGTAAGCCCCAGGCCCTTCAAGACGGGGTTCATCCACTCTTTCAACACACCGCACCATCTCCATTTCTCAGACGTCAACCAGAGGCCACCCTGCACACAGCCCTGTGCATCCCACTCACAGAGACTGCAGGGCCAGAGAACCGCCTGGAGGCTTACAGAGGGGACCACACCCCCTCCCACTGAGGGGCTGCTGGCCGGTGCTTTAACCCTTGAGCCACCAGGCCCCTGCCCAGAGAAAGCACAAGGTCCCCGGCAGAGGCCAGGGCGCAATGGAAGCGCCTAGCCCAGCCCTTGGGTCGCTTAGCTTGGGGGGGGAGTGGTAAGGAGGGGGACAAGTAGGCTTGTCCAATTTCAATTGCCAATGGCACAGGCCAGTTGGGACCTGGTCCCGAGTTCCGGGCTGTGGTGCCACAAATGTAAAACTCACGTCAAGCCCGGGCCGTTGCCATGTGTTTATTTGAATGGAGAACTTTAAAAAAATCACATTTTCCACTGCATAGCTCCTCTGCGCTCGGGCATAAAAATAGTCACGGCGCAGGAGCCAAACTCCGCAGGGAAGGAGTTCTCCCGGGCCCTGCAGAAGGCGCTGCTGCCAGCGCGCAGCTTCTCAGCGCAAAACCTTCCCTTCCTTGCCCGGTCCCTCCCTGCTAGCTCACCACAGCCTCCAGGGAAGGCGCCGATTCGGAACAAATGGGGGGTAGGGGGGTGCGCCCTGCAGCTCCCCAGCGGCCACCTGTTCCGCAGGCCGGCGAGGCCAGGAGAGTGGGTGGGGAGGTTGCGGGGGGGCTGGTCGGAGAGGTGGTCTGCGGAGGGCTGCCTGGGGCAGACCTGGGGCGGTGGGGCGCGCGGTGGCCGTGGTCCCCGGGTCCCCGGCGTCAGGGCACGCTTACCTGTTGAGGCGGAGCGCGAAGGCCCGGCGCTCGGCGCTGGGCAGCGTGGCCATGGCTGCGCCGGCGGGACGCAGGGCGCGGGGCGCGGGGCCTGATCTGGTCGCCGCGCGCGGAGACTTCCGCCTTGTCACCTTCGCGCCGCCGGCCCGGGGGAGGGCCCGGCACCCAGGCGGCAACCAGGCCAGGACGCGAAGGCTGCGGGAGAGACGGAGGGGGCGCGGCTGGACACGCCTGAGGCCGCGGGCGAGGGCGGGCGGTGCGCGGAGTCCCAGCCCGGCGGGCAGGCGGCGAGCCGGTGCACGCTCTCCAGGGACGAGGCCGCTTTCCCGAGGGCTCAGCCCGGACGCCTGAAGTAAACTCCTCCACTGCGTCCAACGTCTAAGTTAGCAAAAAGGAAAAAGCGAAAACTTTTTGCCAACCTGGGGATAAATGCTTTCCCTATGCTGCCAGAATCCCGCCACTTCCAGACTTGGCTGCGCCCAGTTCTTCCAGGAGTGACAGGCTGCTACCCAAGAAGCCGCTCCTGTGCAGGGGATTGAGAATATGTGGCCATTTCCAAAGCCAGCTCTACCTGAGTGCGCACTCTCTGCAGCCTCTGTCAGCTGGTCCTTTAAGACCGACCAAAGCAACTGGTCTAGGGTCAAAACTCTGCTATTCTGTGATGGTGGTCATGAATCACCTGTGGCTATTGAACACTTAAAAATGTGCTTAATCCGGAATTCAGATATGCTGGACACACACACACACACACACACACACACACGTTGTTGACTTTTGAAGATGCATACAAAATATCAAGGCAGCTTGCCCCTTAGTTACAATTTCCATCTCCATAGCACGTTGAATGATACTTTGAATATGTTGGCAGTGGTTGCCAAGACATCCGTAACTGCTCCCTGGGACGTTTGACGTGTGACCTTTGGGAAGCAGCTGTCCAGACCTTACTTCCAAAACAGCACATGGGGGATTGGAACACCCCACCTTTCAGCTACTTGCCCAGCAGTGAACTGTGTGGCTCTGCCCATCGACTCCTGTTTGGAACCCATTGAGGTGATGGCGACTCATAGCGACCCTATAGGACAGGGGGGACTGGTCCTCTGGGGTTCTGAGACTGTGGCTGTGAGTGAGAGTAGAAAGCCTCCTCCTCCCTGGAAGCAGCTGGTGGGTTTTAACTGCTGTCTTTGAAGTTAGGGACCCAACAGTTAACCTACTATGCCATCAGGCATCAGATAGATAGATAGATAGATAGATAGATAGATAGATAGATAGATAGATAGATAGATAGATAGATAGATAGATAGATAGAAGGATAATTTTCCAATCTGTGCTTGACCATATTCTAATATAAATATTCATACCATGGACTCTCCTAATTAGAAGGGCCTTGGAGGGATTGATTGATTTGCTCCTTATCACTGATGTTTCTTCTCACTGTTGGTCTATGTGCCACGGGCTTACCCTGTGTCAGGCGGGGACTAGGTGGTGATGCCCTGACCTATTTCCTGGCTTGCCAGAGCTCAAGGTCTAGGGAGGAGATGCACTGCAGAGGCCAGCTCGGATGGCGTCCGCGTGACCGCTGAGGAAGCCTGAGAGGAAATGGCTTAGTCCTGTGGGGAGGGCTGGTGGCAGAGAGATTGACGCCGAGGAAGGATGACTGGGCAGGCCAGCCACCCTAGGACTGGGGCTTAAAGGGCAAGTGGACATTAGCCAGGCTGGGAGGTGTGAGTTCAGGACTCCCAGGAGTGGGCGCGTTGCTGGGGGGCTGGGAGCTCTGATACCGGTAGTTCAGACACCAGCAGGTCAGCCGTGGGGAGCGAGTTTCAGTGGAGCTTGCAGATTAAGCTCAGACTGGGAAGTAGGAATGGGCTGTCCGCTTCGGAGGGATGAAGAGTTCATTGACATCAAGTAGATTCTAACTCGCAGCAACTCTACAGAACAGGATAGAAACTGCCCCTTTGGCTATAAATCTTTATGGGAGTAGAACATCTCATCTTTCTCCCGAGAAGCACCTGGTGGGTTTGAACTGCCGACGCTGACGCAGCAGCCCAGCACTCAGCTCACTCCATCACCGGGGGCGGCCATGGAAAACGTGAGACACAGCATCAGAACATGGTCGCACAGAGTGCCTGAAGATGAGCCCGCCAGGTGGACCGCGATCTCAAGCTCACGTCCATCGAGTCGATTCTGACTCATGGCGGCCCTAGAGGGCAGAGCAGCGCTGTCCCTGAGGATTTCGGAGACAGTAGTGCTTTTCAGGAGTAAAAGCCTCATCTGTCTCCCGAGGAGCGGCTGGAGGGTTTGAACTGCTGGCCCTGCGGGTAGCAGTCCAACACCCCACCCACTACCACAGCACAAGGACTGAGCTACTGACAACCTTGGGAATAGCAGCATCAGGTGGAGTGCTGGAAGATGACCCCTCAGGTTGGACGCCATTCCACACATGGCGGTTGACTGACACAATGACTCAACAACAGCCGCCAGCCTAACGACCACAGAGAGGTGGGTGCAGGGCCGGGCGGCGTCCGTTCTGTTAGGAGTCTGCGTTCATGAGACAGCACCGAACAGCGGGATCCGGCCCATTCTGTGCCGTAAACTGGGAGACAGGAGCCGCCGCGAGCCGCCCCAGGAATCTAATGCCTCTCTGGGCCCCAGGGCTGCAAAGGTTCTCTGTGAAGATAGAAAAGCCTGCTCCTGGGGGTGACATCCACAGACATGGACTTTATTTCTCAGCCTTTTGAAAAAAATCACCGTAAAGATACAAATGTATCCTTTTCCCACCGGAATCCTATTTTTGCAGGGAATGTTCTATGTGCATCGCCTTCAGGGAAGGAGCTCTGGCCACAAAGTGTTCAGCTGCTGCCGGAAGTCTGTGGTCTGAAGCCCCTGCTTCCTTGGGAGGAAGAAAATGAGGAAGTCTACCTCCTTAGAGAGGAACCAAAACCACAACCCGGGCTGGGGAGACAATTCGGGCGCAGGACAGTCCGTTGGACAGCATAGAACTGCCCCCAAAGGTGTCTGAGGCTGGAAGCTTCCTGGAAGACCTTCCCCTGCAGTTCGGCTGCTGGGTTCAAATCACAAACTTCCTGGAGAACAGCTGAGGGGGTTAACCACTTCGCTGCTCGAGCCTCTTCTGTAAGGATTTGAAACCCCACCCCCAGGGCCATAGAGTTGATCTTGTCTGTGCAGCTGTCCTCTCCCCTGGGTGTAGTCGCTCACTCGACTGCAAGGGACTCTCAGTAAATGTTGTCCTTGCGGTCACTCAGTGCCATCTGGTCGGTTCCGACCCACAGCGACACCATGCACAACAGAGCAAAACACTGCCCGGTCCTGCGCCATCCTCACAATCGTCCCGATGCCTGAGCCCACTGATGCAGCCACAGTGTCCGTCCATGCCCTCAAGGGCCGTCCTCTGGTTTACTGCCCTTCCCCTTGACCAGCCATGATGTCCTTCTCCGGGGACTGGTCTCTCCTGACAAGTGGACCAACATCTGTGAGAGGCGCTTCTTCCAAGACAGATCGGTCTGCTCCCTTAGCAGTGCATCGCAAGTTCAGCATTCTTCGCCAGCAGCGCAATTCAGACACAGCAGTGCTTGGCCGGTCTTCCTCGCTCAATGTTCAGCCTCCACATGCACAGGAGGCCATTGAAATACCCTGACTGGGGCCAGAGTCCGCAAATCACCTCCATGCTCTCCAACACTCGAAAGAGGTCTTGTTAACGCACGAAATGGGGAAAATAAGGTAGCTTCCCCATAGAATTGCGATGGAAATTAAATAATGTAAACCACTTGTGCTAAGTCACACGTCGCTACTGTTATTGATACCTATATGCGACAATAATATCTATCTCAGCAAGTGACCGCAAGTCAACATAAAAGCAACTTCAGTTATTAAGTCAGAAAATATCACTTCCAGGTCCCCAGGGTGCACACGCACCAGCTTCACCCAAACAAAGCATACCGAGAGCTGTCTCTGGGTCAGTGGGTGTCTGCAGACAAGCCCCTCAGGGACATACTGGCCCAGTCTCATTAAAGGTCCAACCCAAACAGGGGCTTCTGAGGGGATCTGCTGGACCCCTTCATCCCAAGGCAGGGAGATCGGCTGGGAAGGTGATGGAGACTGTGGTGGGGATTCTGCAGGGGTCGTCTTGATCGATTGCCTCCAAGGGCACAGGACAACCAGGGGGGCTTATTACGAAGAAGTTCATGGAAAATTGAAAACGGCATTGGTGAGGAAATGACCAGGAAAGTGTACCGAGGAATTTTGTTTTTTCCATCACTAAGGTGCACCCACTCATAGGTTGACTGTCGCAAAGGCTTCCCTGGGAAAACATGCCCACGCCCCCCCACTCCAGCCCTGATCCTGCCCCCCCAGACTTCTTTTTGTTCCCCAAATTCAAAGAACATTGAAAAGGAGTGTGATCTGAGTCCATCAAAGATGCCCAAACGGCTCTTTTAATGAGGTGCCCAACCTGAAAATGCAGAATTTCTCAGGGATGGGTCCTCTCTGCCATCGAGTCCATTCCAACTCACAGGGACCCTACGGGACAGGGTGGAACTGCCCCCTGCGAATTCCCAAGACTGTGACCTACAGGCACAGAAAGCCTCGTCTCTCTCCCGAGGAGAGGCTGGTGGTTTCAAACTGCTGACCTTGCAGATCACAGCCCAACGTGCCACCACTACATCATCAGCGCTGGACACACCACCTTCAGGAGGTGCTGAGGAACCACAGCTTCCCATTCTGATACTTTTGTTTCATGAAGGTGTCTGTGATTTGGGGGCGCTCCTTCTTGACTTACCTGAAGGTCATGACCCAAGGAAACCAGAGGAAGATGAACCAAACTCCAAACTCACTGCCGTTGAGTCAACAGTGACTCATGTCAGCCCTGCAGGACAGGGTAGCACTGCCCCAACGGGTAATCACTAGGCCATTAGGATTCCCTTGGAAGATAAACAAGAACGACCTCGATTCTACCTTACAAGTCTGGCTAGACCAGAGGATGGACACTGATACAGATGGGAGCTGGAGGCACAGGGAGTCCAGGGCGGATGATCCCTTCAGGTCCAGGGTGTGAGTGGCGATACTGGGAGGGCGGAGGGAAGGTGAGTTGGAAGTGGTGGGGAACAAATTACAAGGATCTACATGTGACTTCCTCCCTGGGGGACAGTCAACAGAAAAGTGGGTGAAGGGAGACATCGGACAGGGCAAGATATGACAAAATAATAATTTATAAAGTATCAAGGGTTCATGAGGGAGCGGGGAGGGAGGGAAAAAATGAGGAGCTGATGCCAGGGGCTTGGGTGGAAAGCAAATGTTCTGAGAATGATGAGGGCAATGAATGTGTAAATGTGCTTTGCACAATTGATGAATGTATGGATTGTGATAAGAGTTGTATGAGCCCCTAATAAAACAATAAAAAAACAACAACACAACCTCACTAAGGTGCCAGGTGGGTTTGTCCCTCTACTCGACCATCTTCTGCTCTTTGGTCCTGGCAGTGAGGCGACTCCCACGATGGCTAGCCAGGTCAGCGGCCACCAAGGTGGGAATGGAGGCTTCCTTTTCACCCCTCACACACACTGCTCCACCTGGACTCTGGAAACATCCCTGCAGGCTGCACATGGGAGGGCCGGGCTCGTGCTAACCCAAAGGCTGGATGCGTGAGCTCACACGGTGAGTTCTGAAAAATCAGCCCCTGGGACACCTAGGGAGCCGAGTCCCCCTCTCTACACACAGGGTCCTCAGGAGTCAGGACCACCCAGGGGCACGGGTCTGTTGGTTCATCTTTCCCATTTGTCGTTCTCTCTCCTCTGAGACGGGGTGACACCGCAGCTGCTACAGTGGACTCCGGCATAGCACCAATGGTGAGGAGGGCACAGGACCGGGCAGTGTTTCCTTCCGTTGTGCACGGGGTCATGATGGGTTGGAACCAACTGGACCCGGCACCGGACAACCACAACGCTGTGCAAAAGGGAATCCCAGGAGGCTCGATCAGCAAAATGCTCAACGACTATCCAAAGGCTTGCTGGTTCGAATCCACCCAGGGGTGCCTCAGAAGAAAGGCCTGGGGATCTGCATCCAAAAGGTCACAGCCATGGAAAACCCTGTGGGCACAGTCCTGCCGCAACACACTCAGGGGGGTGGTGTTGCCATGGGTTGGTGAGGACCCCTGGCAACTGCTTTCTCTGGGCAGAAATGGGTCCAATGCTTTCGGCGATGCTTTCGGCGAGGCTCTGAAGAGGAGCTAGAGGCAGGGACCCTGGTTGGCTGGCCTTGTCCTGGTGCCTGCACTGCAGCGGTCAAAATGAGGTAAGGGGCAGAGGGAGGATGATGTCCAGGGAGACACTGGACGGGGCCACCGCACCTGTTCTGCACTCACTAGCACAGTGCCTCCTGCTGGGGAGGGAGCCGGTGCCCAGAAGTTGTTCACTGTGGTTTTCCGATTATTCCACTTTTGGGCTGCTTTACAGTCACATTTTTAAACTTGTTTGTTATTGTTTCCTCATAACCAGTTCCCAGAAGTGGAATTTGCTAGGTCAAAAGTTGTAGATGCCTGCCAAAAAACGCCTGGATGGAATCACAAGGACCTGACGGACAAGCCTAAATTGAGGGGCGTTCTACTAAGCAACCGCGGCCCGTTTTCTCTGAAACACGCATGTCACGTCGTAAAGGAAGAATGGGGACAGAGCTTTGCAGCAGAGATGAAGGAGGAAGAGAGACCTATGTCCCCAGACCTTCACCTTGCCCCCTGCTGACACGTGTCCTCTCAGACAGGGGTTCTCAACGTTGGAATGCACTAGGATCCTCCGCCCATTTGACACCCTCAGATTGGCATTGGGGCTTCAGTCGTGGTCATGGCTCTGGGATTTCGTGGGCAGAACCTGGTTAGGGAGCACGCATGTATGCATGTATGGACATATGTATGTGTGTGCATGTATGTATGGATTGATATATGTGTGTGTGTATATATGTATGTATGGATTATGCATGTATGTATTGCCATATTGGGCTGTCCCCACCCAAACCAACTCACTGCGTCAGTCCTGACACACAGCGGCTCTCCATACAGCGTGGGAGTGGCCCTGTGGTTTCTGAGACGGGACTCTCTATGGGAGCAGACAGCCTCATCTTTCACCTGAGAGGTGGCTGGTCAGCTTGTGGTTCAAACAACAACAAACCTCACTGCCATCCAGCCAATTCTGAATCCTAGCCACTGTATGGGACAGAGCAGAACTGCCCCTTGGGGCTTCTGTAGCTGTCAGTCATTACCGAAACAGACAGCCTCCTCTTTCTCCAGTGGAGCCGCTGGTCGGTTTGAACTGCCGACCTTGGTGTGGTGCACAGCCCAGGAGTCCCCAGGAACTCACATTTGAAGCTTGTGTTGTTTGCTGTCCTTGCAGCTGTCCTGCCCCGAAGCCACACTGAAGGAGATCACGGTTCAGGGGGTTCCATCCCGTCGACCAGAGCTTCTTGGAGAAAGGAGATCATTATTGGAAATCCGCTGACAATTCACGGTTTATAGCCTTCAATCATTTAATTAGTGCTTTTAATTTAGTTTTTTTACAAAGGCATTTTGCTTTTATTACGTTTTAAGAACAATCTGGAGAAAGCATTATTGAATATTTCAAGAGTGTAGAGCTGTTTTAGAAATACTATTTGTATATATTTTTTCTTTCATTCAGTTGTTTTCACCGTACTAGGGTATGTGGTGTCACTCCACTGTGTTTTACCCTGTTCTCAGCACTGTCCTGACCTGTCCCCATGGACCCCCAGAGAGTAAGAACAACCCTG